>NC_141171.1:63827500-65050000 GCF_055505025.1 Bos grunniens
TCAGTTCCTGGGTGGGGAAGATCTGCTGGAGAAGGGATAGGCTACCCACTCCAATATTCTTCGGCTTCCCTGATGGCTCAGATGGTAAAGAATCTGCCTGCAATGTGGGAGACCTGGGTTCAATCCCTGGGTTGGGAAGATCCCTGGAGAAGAGAATGGCTACCCACTCCAGTATTCTGGCCTGGAGAATCCCATGAACAGTGGAACCTGGCAGGCTACAGTCCCTGGGGTTGCGAAGGAGACAACTGAGTGACTTTCCCTTCTCAATCTCAAGCAAAACATTTTCCACAAATTTTTTGTGTGAAAACCTTATTCTGAAATTTATATGAAAATGTAGAGAATATACAATATTTGAAATTGTATTGAATAATAACAAATCAGGTGAATTGTATTACTTGATATAAGCCACAGTAATCAAGACAGTATTGTGTTATATAAAGATACATAGGTTGAGGCAAAGTAGAGTTCAGCACTAGAATGGTACACATATAATAAGTTGCATAGAAACTTCAAGGCAGTTCAGGAAAAAAAAATCTTTTTAAACAAATGGTGTTGGAATAATGGGATAAACATATGGAAATACGAATCTCAACTTTACATCATCCACAAAATTAATTTAGATAAATTATAGACCTAATTGTAAAAACTAAAACATTAAAACTTTTTTGAAATAAACATGGAAGCATATATTTATGATCTTTGAACAGGCAGAGGTTTCTTGGAGTGAAAGAAAAAGCTACAGAAAAAAGATACCTTGAATGTCACCAAACACTACCTCTACGCAGCAAAAGAAAATTAAAAGTTTAGCTACAATATGGGAGAGAATGTTTACAGTATGTATTTTACAATAAACTTGATCCAGAATAAATAAGGAAAAAGCCAATAATAAAATCACAAGCAATTTTTATACAATGAGGCAAAAGATCGAACACTTCACCAGAAAAGATGTATGAATGGTGAATATGAACATGAAAAAGAACTTGATATCATTAGTTACCAGAGAAATGCAAATTAAAACCATAATGTAATACCACTTACTTGTTGCATCAACAAATGCTGTTGACAGTGTGAAGTCGTACAACTCATGTATTGCTCTGGGAAGTAGGTATGTAACAAGACATGCACTTTAGAAAATAGTTTGGTAGTTTCTCCTAAAGTTAAACACATTTATAGCAGCTTTATTAATAATCAGGCAAAAATCATTAGTTAAAAACAGACAAATGATTATCAACAAGACAATTGGTGAACAAATTGTGGTTTATTCATAGAATACTCCTCCGCTACATAAAGGCAACTCACTACTGATACAAGGAATAATATAGATGCATATAAAAAAAAATGATGTTGAACAAACCAGTAAGAAACAAATGAGGGGATTTCCCTCGTGGTCCAATGGTAAAGATTCTGCCAGTTAATACAGGGCACACGGGTTCATTCCCTGGTCCAGGAAGATCCCATATTCCGCGGGGCGACTACGCGCATGCACTGCAACTACTGTGCCATGCTCTAGAGCCCGTGCTCCATGACAAGAGAAGTCATTGCAATGAGAAACACGTGTACTGCAAATAGAGAAAGCCCGAGTGCAGCAACAAAGACCAGAGCAACCAAAAATAAAAATAAAGAAAATCTTTTAAAAATGTAGGTGAAAGTGAAAGTGAAGTCGCTCAGTCGTGTCCGACTCTTTCCGACCCCATGGACTGTAGCCTACCAGGCTCCTCCCTCCATGGGATTCTCCAGGCAAGAGTACTGGAGTGTGGTGCCATTGCCTTCTCCACGGGATCTTCCCGATCCAGGGATCGAACCCTGGTCTCCCACATTCCAGGCAGATGCTTTAACCTCTGAGCCACCAGGGAAGCCCTTAAAACAAACAAACAAACAAACCATTTTTTACATAAAAAAATGTAAAAACAGAAACAAATGAGAACACACTATATAATTTCATTTATCAACGTTCTAGTCCATAATGATAGAAATTGGAATCATAGTTGCTTGTGGGATGTGGAGTGAGTAGAAGTGGATATGGGGGAATTTTTAAGGTAATGGGAATATTTAATATCTTGATTGTAGGTTTGGTTACATGGGTGTATGTATCTATTTGCCAAACACATGTAATGGTATGCTGAAATCTGTACATTTTGTTTCATGTAAACTTTCTCTCAGAGGCAGGTGTAAATGTATCCTATATTTCTTAGCTTTATATACTTGGCAATATAATTTATCTTTCTGTGCATTACTGTCTTCATCTCTTTAATGAATTGTTAAAACTTATAACTATACATCAAGTGTTTAGTGATTTTGGGCACATTATTGGCACTGAGAAAATGCATTGCATCATCAATGCAACTAAATTTCCAAAAAGCCAAATATTTGCTACAATCAAATAAGAGTCTTGACAACTTTTGTACATTCTCCTTTTATTACCTCCCCTATGCATTTGCTTTTGGGCATCTTCTCTATTGGAACTTAATCATTGATGATTAAGGAAAGGCTCGCTCCCTACAAAGTGCTAATATGATCTTGAACAAATCCCTTTACTTTTTTCAGCTTTAGTTTTCTCATTTTGTTTCTCATGCCTTGCTGTATATTAAGAATTACTGGGTGAGATTTTCGAATCACACTGATGCTTGTTTCCCACCCTCAGAGATGCTCATCCAGTTGATCTGGTATGGGAGCCAGACATTAGTGTTTTTTAGATCCAGGGGTTTGAATGTGGTGTCAGAGTTGAAAACACCTAGATCAGGTGATCTTTAAAGACCTCTGGTTTAAAAAAAAAGAAAAAGACCTTTGCAGCTCAAATGGGAGTCTAAGCTGTGAACATTCAATTATTTTGTGAAGGCACATTTTTAAAATGTTGTTGCTATTTATATTATTGAACTATAGTATGCTTAGAGCACAGAATTTCTAACTGGACATCAACACTGCTTTCTGTTGCCTCATATCCATCCTTTTCAGATATCTGCATTATCTCTCTGGGCCTTTAAAATATTAGACTTCTTAATTTATGATCTTATTTATGGTCTTCAGTCTAAACATATTCACCTACTATCGTTGTTGTTTAGTTGCTCAGTCGTGTCAGACTCTTTGTGATACCATGGACTTCAGCCCACCAAGTTCCTCTGTCCATGGAATTTTCCAGGCACGAATACTAGACTGGGTTGCCATTTCCTTCTTCAGGAGATCTTCCTGACCCAGAAATCAAACCCTGGTCTCTGTGTCTCCTGCTTTGCAGATGGATTCTTTACCCTTGAGCCACTGGGGAAGCTCATAAAACCCAGCATTTACTTATAAAAATTAGTTGCATTCATGGAGAAAAAAGTATCAAACTTTGTAAATGATGTAAAATGTTGCTAGTTGTTTTTTATTTGAGAAAAACAGATCAAACCAAAAAGGTTTCATTTTCATAACACCCCCTTACATAACAAATTATCAAACACATTTGTACATATGGGTAAACTATCTTAGCATATCTTTATAAGTAACCTAAAATCTGTTTTTTTTCTTTTTTAATTACTGTTATTTTTATTGTCCTTGTACGTGAATGAAAGCCATGATCTTAGTCATCTGGAAAGACAGAACTGGGATACTGGAAATTCTGAACACAATCTCTCATCCTCCATTGCTCAGTGCAGAAAGTTGGCTAGAAATTTGCCCCTCATAGCTATTGTGTGTACTGCTGTATCAGCAAAGTAAGGAAAAGGAAATCTGATATAAAACCTTCTGAAAATGCAGAGATATTCCTTTTTAATCTGGAAATTGCGATGAAAAAACAGCTTCATTCTTTTCTTTCCACGTATAATAAGGTATTCAACTAGGGTAGAGGTGATGAGGTCACCAACTGCATTACGAATAGCTTGGTCAGGGGGGCTGATTCTTATAAGGATGATGACTTAGTCACATTTTTAAAGAGAGAAAAGAATGGGATCCCAGGATTGCTCGTGAAGCCCCTTTTAGTTCAAAGAAGCTGGGCTAATGCTCCCCACCAGTGATAAATGATTTGCTATTGTCCAGTCTTCTTGACTGGCTGATGGTATAATCTACAGCTCAGAAGTCTGTAAAGAGGGGACATTTTTTGCTCTTATATGGGGAAAACTAAAAGAGTAAATCCTATGATGATTGAAGTCAGTGATAATCTCACTCCAGCCATCTTGGTCTATTCAGTAATGTGACATATTTCACTTCTACTTAATTTTGATTGAAAAATTCTATGCCTTTTCATAGAAATTCCTTCATTCTTCCTAGCGCCTTACTTCTTGTGCTTAGCACAGAAACTATGCCAAATCTTTCACACCAGTGCCTAGTAAAGAGGAAAAGATATCTTTCAATGTACATACCTATGAGTTGGTTAAATCATGACTTTTTAAAAAGTCCTTCCTTCCCACCTGACATGAAGCATTTGTCGAGAGATTTATAACCGTGCCTCTTCTTCAATACCTGAGATGTTAGTAACTCTCACTATTTCATAGGCTGTGTTTATAATTTTTGGATAGGTTTTGGTATTTCCACCTATCAGTTGTATTCTGTTCTCTGAAACCATATTCTAAAAATCTAAGCACTCTTCAATATGACAGAAAGCAAAGGAGAAAAGGAAAGATAGACCCATTTTAATGCAGGGTTCCAAGGAATAGCAAGGAGGGATAAGAAAACTTTCCTCAGTGATTAATGCAAAGAAATACAGGAAAACAATAGAATGGGAAATAATAGAGATCGCTTCAAGAAAATTAGAGATACCAAGGGAACATTTCATGCAAAGATGGGCATAATAAAGGACAGAAACAGTATGGACCTAACAAAACAGAAGATATTAAGAAGAGGTGGCAAAAATACAAAGAAGAACTATACAAAAAAACTATATCTGGGTTATACAACCCAGATAACCACAATGGTGTGATCACTCACCTAGAGCCAGACATCCTGGAATAGGAAGTCAAGTGGGCCTTAGAAAGTATCACTACAATCAAAGCTAGTGGAGGTGAAGGAATTCCAGTTGAGCTATTTCAAATCCAAAAAGATGATACTGTTAAGGTGCTGCACTCAATATGCCAGTAAATTTGGAAAACTCAGCAGTGGTCACAGGACTGGAAAAGGTCAGTTTTCATTCCAGTGCCAAAGAATGCTCAAACTACTGCACAATTGCACTCATCTCACATGCTAGCTAAGTAATGATCAAAATTCTCCGAGCCAGGCTTCAACAGTACATGAACCATGAACTTCGAGATGTTCAAGCTGGATTTAGAAAAGGCAGAGGAACCAGAGATCAAATTGCCAACATCCATTAGATCATTGAAAAAGCAATAGAGTTCCATATAAAAACATCTACTTCTGCTTTACTGACTAGCCCAAAGCCTTATTCTGTGTGGATTACAACAAACTGGAAAATTATGAAAGAAATGGGAATACCAGACCACCTTATCTATCTCCTGAGACATCTGTATGCAGGTCAAGAAGCAACAGTTAGAACTGTCCATGCAAAAAAAGATTGGTTCCAAATCGGCAAAGGAGTACATCAAGGCTGTATCTTGTCACCCTACTTACTTAACTTACATGCAGAATACATTGTGCAAAATGATGGGTTGGATGAAGCACAAACTGGAATCAAGATTGCTGGGAGAAATATCAATAACCTCAGATATGCAGATGGCACCACCCTTATGGCAGAAAGCAAAGAAGAACTAAAGAGCCTCTTGATGAAAGTGAAAGAGGAGAGTGAAAAAGTTGGCTTAAAACTCAACATTCAGAAAGCTGAGATGTGGCATCTGGTCCCATCACTTCATGGCAAATAGATGGGGAAACAATGCAAACAGTGAGCAACTTTATGTTTTTGGGCTCCAAAATCACTGCAAATGGTGACTGTAGCCATGAAGTTAAAAGATGCTTACTCCTTGGAAGGAAAGCTATGAGCAACAGAGATAGCATATTAAAAAGCAGAGACATTACTTTGTCAACAAAGGTCCATCTAGTCAAAGCTATGGTTTTTCCAGTAGTCATGTATGGATGTGAGAGATGGACTATAAAGAAAGCTGAGCACTGAAGAATTGATGCTTTTGAACTGTGGCGTTGGAGAAGACTCTTGAAAGTGCCTTGGACTGCAAGAAGGTCCAACTAGTCCATCATAAAGGAAATCAGTCCTGAATATTCATTAGAAGGAGTGAATGTGAAGCTGAAACTCCAATACTTTGGCTACCTGATGTGAAGAACGGACTCATTGGAAAAGACCCTGATGCTGGGAAAGATTGAAGGCAGGAGGAGAAGGGGATTTCAGAGGATGAGATAATTGAATGGCATCACTGACTCGAAGGACATGAGTTTGAGCAAGCTCTGGGAGTTGGTGATGGACAGGGAAGCCTGGCGTGCTGCAGTTCATGGGGTCGCAAAGAGTCGGGCATGACTGAGTGACTGAAGTGAATTTTAAGTATTAGGTAAACAAGGTAACTGTTTTCAAGGTCTTTTCGTTATAGTAAATATCCTCAGGTTCTTTGATGGTCAGTCATTTGCTACGTGCCATGATTTTTTGCCCATCTGCATCCTGGACACTCTAAATAAATGAACTCTAGTTTCTCCAAAGACCCTGTGAAGTATTTCTTGGAATTTAGGACTGTCTGCAATGTGTTGCCTGAAAACCAGAAATGGAATGAGATTTTCATTTACTTGTTTCAGGACACTATTGTTTATTGCCCCTTTAAATCTTTCTTGGAGGAGGGGAGAGAATAAATAAATGGCTGTTGTTCTATTTAACACAGCCTTAGATTGCATTAGCTTTTTTTTTTTCTTGGCAGCCTCATTTTTCCTGTTCAGTGAACTCAATCTCCATGGCTGGTTAATTCTGTCACTTGAGAGTGTGATTCAAATGAAGGCAGGCTGAATGCCAGGCCGTCCTGCAGTCATAGTCCACAGCTCTCTTTCCTGCCCATCACGTCTATAGACCCTTGGTTATAAGAGAAATTGAGACATGCTTTATTTGTCCAATTGCCTCAAATGGCAATCTTGAGGCCATAGAAAAAAATGAGCTAGTTTTAGCTATTTGGAGCAATAGTTCTCATCTGATCAGAATGGCTGGATGACCTAGGATAAGTGTTCTAGCAGGGCTTTTGGAAGTTGCTGTAAGGATTAAATTGACACAGAGCACTCCCCTTACCCATATCAATGTTCAGGAATAAATATCGTTGTTGTTGTTTTTTTTTAGAGCTAGTCAAACTGCCAAACCTTTCGGATGTTGTTTAAGTGTGAGAATTTCAACTGTCCTTTCCTTTGTCTTCTGCATGGAATTGTTCTGAGTATGGAAATTCACTTTCTTTAACTGTTACCTGACTTTTAGACATGCATTTCAGTCCATACTAGTTTGAAGCACACAGAGGAGTTTTATTGTTGAGTGTATTCTGTTACTTTTAGTAATAAACATGGAGATGGATGGAGTTTAAAAAAACAAAGATTGGAATTGTGAAATCATGTTTTGAACTAGAGGATAATGATCTAAGATCTTAGTATATTAAGCTATTTGAGCCATCCAGCATTGTCCTAAGAGGTCCTCACCAGTGTTCAAACCCATAGCAACATTGCTAAACCTGTGACCTTATCTTTGATTATTTTACTATTATCTGTCATATTTGGGCAAGGTTGCGTTTGTGGTTGGTGGTTGTTCAGTCTTTGGATCTCAGGTCTGTGTTGTAAATACTCACTATGCACATCTCTCCCATCTTCCTGTGGGTAGTACACTTCCCCCATTGACTGTAGCACTCCTTGTCGGGTTTGAATACAGTCAGAAACAGCTCTCCATATAGCATCACAGATGGTTACTGATAGTTGATAGTTGACATGGGGATGAAATATCCTCATTTTAGCCTAACACTCTAGAGCTAGACCACCTGAGTTCAAGTTCAAGCTCTGCCTCTTTTTCAGCATATTATTTATGATATTATACATATTTCCTCAGCATGATTTATCTGTCTCAGTTTCCTCATCCACAATATGGAGATTATAATAGTACCTACTTCATAGAGTTGTTGAAAAGATTAAGTGAGATAATGTGAAGATGCTGGAGCAGTGTCCACACAGTTAGTTCTTAATAAATGGTAGCTTTCAAGTGAACTCAACAGCCCATTCCTTCAGCTCATTCCATCCCATGCAATATGACCTTCAGATATAGTAGTTAAAAACTTATTTGATAACTCACAGCTGGATAATGGGCATTAGGAGTGATATTTGATAATTACAGATGTTCAAGTGTGTGTTTGTGTCATACTTGATTCTTCTGTACCTTTGAGGAGATGAATCAAGATGGAGAATAATTTATATTTTTTATAATTTTCTATTTTAGTTAGTATTTGAATTAGACCCTTTGGTAAACATGTCACTAAAATATCCTTTCCAAAATGGGCAGTGATCTGGCTAATGATAGCACTTAGCCATTAACCTGAATTTCTTCCCTCTTCAATTCTGTTTACAGAAGTACAGAAAACTCACCATTTGCTCAAGGAAGCAGGTATCAGTCATGCTGATCTTTCTGTTGGCATTTGGATAGGTCTCTGTTTTTCTGATTGACAATGGCAACCTCTGTCCCTATGACTGTCTGCCTGTCTTTAAAGCATTTATGCGCTCCATTTCTGCATCTGTTGCTGAGGTGCTGCTGCTACTCTTGTGAATATAAGCAGGGTGGAAAGTGTGTGTGTGTGTGGGGGGGGTGTGATTTGTAGGTGTGCATTTATATGTGTGCATGGACAAATGAAGTCTTCCCTAGTGGCTCAGATGGTGAAGAATTTATCTGCCAATGCAGGAGGCGTGGTTTGAATCCCTGGTCAGGAAGATCCCGGGGAGAAGAAAATGGCAACAAACTCCAGTATTCTTGCCTAGGAAACCCCTGAGCCACGGGGTTGCAAAAGAGTCGGACATGACTTAGTGACTAAACATCAATGGACGGACACACAAGTTGTACATACTGAGGACTAAAAAGA
Source organism: Bos grunniens (assembly GCF_055505025.1). NCBI lineage: Eukaryota > Metazoa > Chordata > Mammalia > Artiodactyla > Bovidae > Bos > Bos grunniens. Next base: position 63,836,446 of record NC_141171.1, read on the forward strand.
TACTGTGTGCATATGTAGTGTCTGTGGGCGGAGGGAACACTTAACCATGTGTGTCTCTGTCTCTGTGTTTGCACATGTGCACCCTTGAGACTATAAAAAACAGTCACTCCTCTAGTTGATGTTTTCTTTAAATAGCCTGGTCAGTATAATCCCATATTTTTTTCTCCCTTTCCCTCTCCTTTTTCTAGCTCCTCTCTATCACTTTCCCTCACTCATCTCTGTAAGTTTTGCCCTCTTGGGTGATTACCGCCACTTGGTGATCTGTACTGTACCCTCATTCTCTTAGAGCCTCTTTGTGTATACCTGCAGAGGGACTCACAGGCTGGATCTGCTTGGTTTCTCAACAGTTCTATGCAAGATAGCTCATGTTTACCCAGGGCGTATATCACTTTAGGCTTTCTTGAGAAAAACATGCCTCAAATCTTGAATTTCAGCATTTCTCTGCTGCTCCTTGACAAAGCAGTTCCTTTCTGCTAGTTCCAGCTAGGCAGATTGGATATTTGAATTATACCCCTTTTAATGGTGAGGAATTCCAGGCCAGTAATTTACAGAATCAGATTAGAACTTGGTGCTCTTTTCACAAAATCATTTATGTGGAGGATTGGGGAGGAGGGAGTGTTTAGATCAGACATGTGGAGAATATTACAGAATATTATTTTACCTTCCAGCCCTTTCCTGCCCCCTGACATTATTGAGTCATTATCCATCACAGGCCTTAGTAGAGGTCTGTTAATCAATTGATTATTTTCTCAGGGCTTCTGTGAGATGTGTATCCTTTCCTTTTTAGTAGTATTCCTAGGACTATTAAGTTCTGGGTAAAGGAGTTTTCTTTGCTTCATACTCTGTACTGATGTTGACAACCTACCCTGGAAAAATTAATAGTAATATTAATAATTGTGGCAGGTCATGAACAAAATCTGTCAGTATCACTAAATATTCATGCTTTCTGCACCCCTTATGTTCTATTTACAGTTCTAATAATTAAGCATCACAGAGTTCAGTTAGAGAAATGACAACTGAATTTATTGATGATAACAATTATGGATATGAAATTATACAAAGCACTATTTACATAATGCAAATAGGGGAATTAATTACAAACCTAGAAAAGGGAGAATGTTCTGGCTTGTCAGTGAACTCTAAGACCTATAACGTTCACACTAGGAAAGCTTTTTCTTTTTTTCTGGCAATGATATTGACCTCCAGGTATCTGTGGAAGGAAGGCTACAACTTGGGGATCTAGAGGATATAGGTTTAAGTATGACTGCTTTACATCTGACTCATGGGGTGATTTAAGGTTAAAGCTGGTACCTGACAGATGGAATGTCATTTGATTTCCACATTTTCCCCCTAGACACGGTATCATTTAAGACTTAAAAACCTCATGAGGATAGAAAAGTCAGATTTGAATATTCAGGGAGTAAAGTTATATAAGCTAATGGGATACCTTTGAAAATGTTGTCTCAGCTCACAAACAGTCCCCTTGTGACAGGGATGGATCTACCTTCTATTGGGCCATAGAACTAGGCCCCAGGCATGGTATCTAGAATTGATGTATACTCTATTAATGCTCTGGGGGTCTGGGGAAGACACCTGGCACTAGCTAGGCTGCTCAGATCTTTGGGAATCGAGCATAGAAATAAGAATTGAGAATCAGTCATTCCTTGTGGCTGGACCTATACCATTCAAACTTGGGTTATTCCACCAGGCATACTAGGTAGCAAAAAAATGATTGACTGGGGTGAGAAAGCAGCAGATTCACAGAAGGAAGCAATAAGGAAAGGAAAGCAGTGTTCCTCCTAGGCATAAAGTGCCGTTGTAGCTCCTTTACCCAGTACTCCTGAGACTGTGTGTTTCTCCCTTCGACTTCCATGAAATGCCTGCGCATCCTTGAAATAAACAACTTATTTTATTGTCTTTACTTAAGATAGCTTTCACATTTGTTTATTATTAAAAAATAGAGTCCCAATAGACAAATAATTAGCCTAAGTCACAAAACTAATGGGGAGGACAGAGTGAGAGAGAACTCACGTTTCTTTCCCACCTCTCTGCAGTTTTCCCCATAGCTGCAGTTTTCTCCTTTAGCTGTTTCTTATATTCCTCAGTCCTCATCCTCTATTCAGGACCCATCTAGCCCTATCATGAGGGTGGAGCCCGCTTTGGGTTTCTCAGATCTCAGAGTTGGGGACGAGAGCATTCAGCTTAGCTTCTAGCATGTACAGATGTACTCTATCAGGATGCTCCTTGATTCATTAAAATTCTACAAGAAGGAAACGCAGCCAGCTGCCATTCTCCTTGCTCATCATCTTTCCTGGTGTCAGTCACACCTCATTGCATTTGGCAATGCTGTTGACGTGAGTGACATTAGCCAGAGCACAAATCAGGTAGCATCTGCTGAGGAGAGGGAAAAAGAAATCATAAACACATTTATAAAAGGGAAAACAGAATCAGGGTGACATCCAGGTTGTCTTTTTGATAGTCTCTGTTTTTGGGTTTGTGTTTGGAATAGATGGCTCCATTTTTCCATGTTTCAGTTTAACTGTTTCGATGGCTGTCTGTTAGTTTTATCTCAGAGGAAACTTATAATGTTGAATAGATACAGTAGGAGAGGGGTTATAATTAGGGTAACCACCTGGTCCAGTTTTTCTTGGATGATCTTGATAGCTATTTTCCCAGCATAATTTTTAGTAGGACCCATTTCCCTCTCAAACATACCCTGATTTGGATGATAAATTACTTGATTATGCTTGTAATAGGTGATCACATTTGAGGTGCTATCCATCACTGATATTTGCTGAGCACCTACTGTGCATGATGCTGGGAAAGACTTAGGACAGGAAGAGAAGGGGATGGCAGAGGATGAGATGGCTAGATGGCATCACTGAGTCAATGGACATGAGTTTGAGCAAGCTCTGGGAGATAGTGGAGGACAGTGAAACTCGGTGTGCTCCAGTCCATGGAGTCGCAAAGTCAGACACGACTTAACAACTGAACAACAACCAACAAAGTGATCAAAGGTGGTGTGAGAGGTGTGTATTTGTATGGCTGGATGTATAAATATAAGTAGTTCATGGTCTCTGCCCTTAATGAACTTCCTTCTAGTTTAGGAAAGAAAGTAATATTGAAAAATGGAACTATAACTCCAGGGGACAAAAAAATCTTCTTAAAGGTTGGACTGGAGATTGCAAGGCAGTTGCTCCGTAGTGTACTGCTCTTGTTGGAGGCATTGTAGGCAAGGACAGAGAATCTGGAGACAGACAGCTTGGGTTCATATCCCAACTCTGCCATTACTAGCAGTGTGACCAGGAGAAGAGCAACTCATCTATTTAAGTCTCTAGTTTCTCAGTTACACATGTAGACGATTAGGGTATCTTCCTTGTTGGGGTTTTGTGAGGATTATATTATGTGTAGATGGTGACTACCATAGTTCCCAGTGGAAACTAACACCTCAGTAGTTGAGAGTTAACCTGGGATCTGTAGCAGTGTGTCCTGACTGAGTTAAAAACGTTTGGAATCAGCCCTGTCTCTATCATTCAACCTCTGTGACATGCAAGATAGGGCTGCACAGAGAATCCCAGTACTGTAAGGTCCTGGACTGCTACCAAGCTCCAGCCCAGGACTCAGCACTGAGATGGTTGGTAGGTAAACAACATTCCTTAGAATCATTCATCACGTCTTCTCGACATTTTCCAATAGAGTTGTGACAGCAAGGCAAACTGTGTGCTGTAGACTTAGGAGAACAGATGGCATCAGAAAAATCTAGCATGTGAGGGAAACACATGGTATGTTCCCATCTATCACAGGAAGGGGCAAGAACCATGTGTACTGAATTATTCCTCCTTCTGGTGGTGAAGGTGGGAAGTAAAAGGAAATAGTGGGATACCAACAGCACAGTCCTACATGGAAAAGGTCTAGAATGCTGCTTCTCTAGAATTTCTCTCTGGACCTAGAAAGGTATTCACCTTGGTTAAATGCTGTTTGAACACATGTCTCTTGGAAATGCACTAGGCACTCGTTCCACCAGTTGATTGAAAAGTGTGGGATATCTTGGGACCTTGTTCAAAGAATATGGGCTCTTTGAAGAAAAAAATCAGATATAAAACTAAAGTTATAGTACTTACTATGATCTTTTAAATTAATGACTAACTTTATTGAGTCCTATATGTCAGATCTGAGTCAAAAGCTTTACTAAGCATTGCCTCATTAAATGTCTATGGCTGCATTCTGACATAAGTGCTATGATAATTCCCATTTTGTGTATAGGGAAACTGGTTCAAAGAGGCCTAAGGATCTAAACAGCCACTAGGAGGAAAGGCCTTTTACCTGGGCAAACTTGGGTCCAAATTTTACATTCTTGATTATTATGCTGTATGATGAACTTGCCTTTAAAAGACCTAGCTAAGCAAAATATCTTTAATGATCATTGTGGTGAAGGATGGAATAATATTGAATAGAAGAAGAATTAAAATACTGAGGGCTAGAAGGGCATTTCTGGCTTGACTGACTTTTCTTCTTCTTCCCAATCTAACTTATGTAAGGCAGATGCTTACTCCTTGGAAGGAAAGTTATGACCAACCTAGATAGCATATTGAAAAGCAGAGATATTATTTTGCCAACAAAGGTTCGTCTAGTCAAGGCTATGGTTTTTCCAGTCATCATGTATGGATATGAGAGTTGGACTGTGAAGAAGGCTGAGTGCAGAAGAATTGATGCTTTTGAACTGTGGTGTTGGAGAAGACTCTTGAGTGTCCCTTGGACTGCAAGGAGATCCAACCAGTCCATCCTAAAGGAGATCAGTCCTGGGTGTTCATTGGAAGGACTGATGCTGAAGCTGAAACTCTAATACTTTGGTCACCTCATATGAAGAGTTGACTCGTTTGAAAAGACCCTGATGCTGGGAGGGATTGGGGGCAGGAGGAGAAGGGGACGACAGAGGATGAGATGGTTGAATGGCATCACCGACTCGATGGACATGAGTCTGAGTGAACTCCGGGAGTTGGTGATGGACAGGGAGGCCTGGCGTGCTGTGATTCATGAGGTCACAAAGAGTCGGACATGACTGAGCGACTGAACTGAACTGGCCTTACAGTTGGGTAGCCAGTCTTGTTTCACAGGGAAGATCTTTTATGTTTTCTCTGGACAATATTCCAAGGTTTTAGTGATACTAAAATGCAAGAAAATGCCAGAAAATTCTTCCTGGTTTTGAATCTAAAGTAGTGTTATTTAGTCTAATTGGATAATATGAGTACTATTGAGATATAAGCTATTTTTGGTATATTGGCTAATAGAGTGCTTTCTCATTTTTCTTTTTTTTTCTCATTTTTCTTTTCATTCTTTTGTCTTTTGCAACTTTATGTAAATATAATTGATATACAGTAATATATACATATTTAAGGTGGGGAATTTGATGAGCTTTGACATATATTACATCTAGAAAACCATTTTCTAAATGGTTTTAAGCTAAACAATTAAGATAATGAACATACCCATCATTTCCAAAAGTTTCCTTCTGTCCCTTTGTAATCCAGCCCTCTGTTCCCCATCACCAGGTAACTACTACTACTCTCTGTCATTATGAATTAGCTTGCATTTTCTAGAATTTGTATATAATTGGGATTATACTTGCCTCTTGAGTCAAGTGTATGAAAATGCTTTAGAATGATTTTAACAAGACTTCTAAATAAGTGGTCTAGGTTATGTAGGGATGGGATGGGAGGAGGCTCAAGAGGGAGGGGATATATGTCTACTTATAGCGGACTCATTTGTTGTACATCAGAAACTAACACAACATTGAAAAGCAATTATCTTCTAATCAAAAATAAAAAGAGAATACAGAGAAAGTTGGTATATGACAGCAGTGCTTCTCTAATTTTAGGATGTACCAAAATCACCTGGAGCAATCATTAAAACAAAAATTTCTGGACCCCCCCCCCAAAAAAAAGTGGTCTAAGTTAATTTTTGGCTGATCAGATGTTATATAGTATACTGAAAAGGCTATGGAATTTTCAGTTGGAAGATCTGAAAATCAGTTCCTGCTTATGTAGTCTTAAACAATAAGTAACTGAGTCTCTCGAGGCCTTAGTTTTGTCATTTGTGATCTCGGGCTAATAGTTACCACTGGGCTCATTGTAAGACTGAAATAAATAACATATGAATTCTTTAAAAAAAAAAAATCTGTAAATTTAATTACTATTAACCAGGAAAGTACGTGTTTGGCAGATTCCACTCTAGAGGCATTCTGAGTAATTGGTATGGTTCTGCTCACTTTGTGTCTACTTTCTGCTACTGTCTTCCTGTATCATTGTATCTCTGAACAGACATGACCATTAGTTTTGGAATCGTACATATTTTCTTATCTATATAAAATTCATATTTCTATATGCTGTACTCTACTCCTGTATTTCTTGTGGTTGAAGACAAAGAGTTCGTTTGTGCGGTATCTAAATATGTATACAAGTCTGAGGAAAAGATATAGTTATTAAAATAAAGGAAAAAGGGAGAAACTCCTCACAGATAAGGCAATGAAAACAGGAGTGGAATGCTACTAAGCATCTGGAAAGTAATAAATATATTCAATATACCTGTATATGTCCGGCACTAGATTAGTTACGGGCCTTGGACTTGCCCTTGACTTTGACCTTGGCCTTGAACTTATCTTTGAACTTGGGCTTGACCTTGACCATCTTTTTATTCTTTACTTCTATTAATATTTATGATACACAGGCTCTTTGCAGACATTATACGAGACCCAAGGAAAGGGAAAGAAACATAATGCCTATTCTCATTAAGTTTATTATCTTGCTTTGTCCTAGGGGGGGAAAAATGATTATGAAGTCTTGCCACATTCAATGGTAGGATGTATTAACTGCAATTTGTCATTCATCTATACTTAAAGTTTAGTTGCTTGCATATGTTTCTTTTTTTATATAAATTTATTTATTTTAATTGGAGGCTAATTACTTTACAATATCGTATTGATTTTGCCGTAGCTGTCTCATAATAAAGCCATGGAGACATAAGTAGTATAGAGTTTAATGGCTGATTGCCTTGATTCAGAAAGGTGAGAGGGTCACAGCTTTACTGAGTAACCCAGAATAAGTAGTTACATTTCTCCAAGCTTATTTAGTAATTTACAAACTAACCCTCTGCCCTCCTTTCTCTGCAGGTGAACCACAAATATCAAGCCATTTTCCAATGAAGATGTATCTGTCCCAGAGTTGAACGTGCACCTGGAGCCAGAGGACTCTAAGGAGCTGGTTTTGAAGAAGCTTTGCCTCCTTTTCCCTGTCTACTTTTGGGTGAGTCACCTCATCTTCTACTAAGTGGGAATGCTTTTCCATGTTCTGCCTACCTTGAGAATGACCCAATTTTAAGATCCTGTGAGATGGATTTGAAAGCACTCCATGGATTCAAGCCTTTCTAGTTTAATGGAGCTTCAATCTGATAGCTTAGTTCATGCCTATGAAATAATGTCAAATGTTGTGGCTGTGTACTTGGAAATAGATGATTTCTTTGCGGGTTGAATAGGACAAGAAGATGGCAATGTGAATTATTCTATGAATTTGGATACCACTGTAACCAAATGTCTCCTGTGATACAATCTCTGGTAAGTGACCAAGTTGAAATGCCTGCGTAATCATCTATCAACACAGGAAACAGTCCATTCATTATGATTTGGTCCTCAAACTTCTGTTCCTCCTCCCTGTTTAGGGGAGATGTCCACGGCTCCTGGCAATAAGCCCCCAAATCTGCCTCCAGATTACAGAGTATGCTCAGCAGGGAACTGTTCCCTTGTCAACAATGAGCATTAGTACAGCAGTTGGACTGGAAGGAAAAACCTTTGTCTATTAGGAAGCCTGCCGAGCTTGGTTGCTAAGCAACCCAGTCTGAAGGCAGCAAACAGTTTGCACCACGAGGGACTCCAGGGAGGTGGGCCTGGAAAATAGGGAGAAGGGATTCCTTATTCAGAGTCAGCTGAGGCAGGAAAAGAAAAAGCACTGCCTACTACCCTGGTACAAATGAGGTCCACACATTGAACTAAATTGTGCATTTTAGCACTGGACATGTTAGTTGCCAATGCTCACAAGTAACTCTACGATTATTGGAGAACTGTGTGACCTTGGGTTGGCGACTTTCCCCTGCTTCAGGCTGTGTGACCCAATCAGAAAGCCAAGGAGCCAGGTATCACTAAGTTCTCATTTCTACCACTGCAGCCACCAAATGTGCATGTACCTCTTTCAATCGGAGACATGAGATTCAGATCTCTTATATACTGTATTTGCATGAAAGGGTGGATACAAAAGGCTATATTACTAAACACCCCAGAGTAAATGCACTTTGTAATTTTTTAAGCTGAAGGTTCTAAGTTAAATGACTATTTCCCACTCCTAAACAGCACTAAATATTTACATAGGGCAGAATATGCCAAAATGGAGGTACAGGGTAAGTTATCTTTCATATAGCCAAGCTCTTATAGTTCCTTTCTCATCAAATATGTTCCTCACTAGGCTGCCAGCACATTTGAAAGATGCAAGATTGAGTACTTTTGGGGGAGTTAAGGCATAAACTACTCCTGAGCCACTTAGGAAGTCTGACATATCAGGTAAACATTCACTGACTCTCAGCTTATACCTGACAGCTTATTTGAACACAAAGGAATGAGGCAACTTCTAGTGAGATTTGCTATGAAAGGCACCCAGGGTTGAGAACTGGGCTGGGGTTGGCATGTGTAGGTGCTTGAGGGTTGAGTCATTACAGAGAGAAGGCACTGGATGGTAAGATTTGCAGATTACAGATAGACATTTGAAGCAGGACTTCTCTTATTTTAGTTGTTAACTTTGGACATGTTACCTAAGTTCTTTCATGCACACCTTATTCACCAGTACAGTGGGGACAAGAACAGTATTCACCTCTGAGAGATGCTACACATTGGCATATATACATTGCCATGTGTAAAACAGATGCTAATGGAAAGCAGCTGTATAGCACAGGGAGCTCAGCTTGGTGCTCTGTGGTGACCTAGAGGTGGGAGGTGGTGGGAGGGGAGGCTCACGGGGGAAGGGATATATGTATACCCAAGACGGGCGGGTCATGGTGGAGAGATTTGACAGAATGTGGTCCACTGGAGAAGGGAATGGCAAACCACTTTAGTATTCTTGCCTTGAGAACCCCATGAACAGTATGAAAAGGCAAAATGATAGGATACTGAAAGAGAAACTCCCCAGGTCAGTAGGTGCCCAATATGCTACTGGAGATCAGTGGAGAAATAACTCCAGAAAAAATGAAGGGATGGAGCCAAAGCAAAAACAATACCCAGCTTTGGATGTGACTGGTGATAGAAGCAAGGCCCAATGCTGTAAAGAGCAATATTGATAGGAACCTGGAATGTCAGGTCCATGAATCAAGGCAAATTAGAAGTGGTCAAACAAGAAACGGCAAGAGTGAATGTCAACATTCTAGGAATCAGCGAACTGAAATGGACTGGAATGGATGAATTTAACTCAGATGAACATTATATCCACTACTGTGGGCAGGAATCCCTCAGAAGAAATGGAGTGGCCATCATGGTCAACAAAAGAGTCTGAAATGCAGTACTTGGATGTAATCTCAAAAATGACAGAATGATCTCTGTTCATTTCCAAGGCAAACCATTCAATATCACAGTAATTCAAGTCTATGCCCCAACCAGTAATGCTGAAGAAGCTGAAGTTGAACGGTTCTATGAAGACCTACAAGCCCTTTTAGAACTAACACCCAAAAAAGATGTCCTTTTCATTATAGGGGACTGGAATGCAAAATTAGGAAGTCAAGAAACACCTGGAGTAACAGGCAGATTTGGCCTTGAAATACGGAATGAAGGAGGGCAAAGACTCATCGAGTTTTGCCAAGAAAATGCACTGGTCATAAAAAACACCCTCTTTCAGCAACACAAGAGAAGACTCTACACATGGACATGATCAGATGGTCAACACCGAAATCAGATTGATTATATTCTTTGCAGCCAAAGATGGAGAAGCTCTATACAGTCAGCAAAAACAAGACCAGGAGCTGACTGTGGCTCAGACCATGAACTCCTTATTGCCAAATTCAGACTGAAATTGAAGAAAGTAGGGAAAACCACTAGACCATTCAGGTATGACCTAAATCAAATCCCTTATGATTATACAGTGGAAATGAGAAATACATTTAAGGGCTTAGATCTGACAGATAGAGTGCCTGATGAACTATGGAATGAGGTTTGTGACATTGTACAGGAGACAGGGATCAAGACCAACTCCATGGAAAAGAAATGCAAAAAAGCAAAATGGCTGTCTGGGGGGGCCTTACAAATAGCTGTGAAAAGAAGAGAAGTGAAAAGCAAAGGACAAAAGGAAAGATATAAACATCTGAATGCAGAGTTCCAAAGAATAGCAAGAAGAGATAAGAAAGCCTTCCTCAGTGATCAATGCAAAGAAATAAAGGAAAACAACAGAATGGGAAAGACTAGGGATTTCTTCAAGAAAATCAGAGATACCAAAGGAACATTTCATGCAAAGATGAGCTCGATAAAGGACAGAAATGATATGGACCTAAAAGAAGCAGAAGATATTAAGAAGAGATGGCAAGAATACACAGAAGAACTGTACGAAAAAGATCTTCATGACCCAGATAATCACGATGGTGTGATCACTGACCTAGAGCCAGACATCCTGGAATGTGAAGTCAAGTGGGCCTTAGAAAGCATCACTACGAACAAAGCTAGTGGAGGTAATGGAATTCCAGTTGAGCTATTCCAAATCCTGAAAGATGATGCTGTGAAAGTGCTGCACTCAATATGCCAGCAAATTTGGAAAACTCAGCAGTGGCCACAGGACTGGAAAAGGTCAGTTTTCATTCCAATCCCAAAGAAAGGCAATGCCAAAGAATGCTTATACTACCACACAATTGCACTCAGCTCACACGCTAGTAAAGTAATGCTCAAAATTCTCCAAACCGGGCTTCAGCAATATGTGAACCGTGAACTTCCTGATGTTCAAGCTGGTTTTAGAAAAGGCAGAGGAACCAGAGATCAAATTGCCAACATCCGCTGGATCATGGAAAACACAAGAGAGTTCCAGAAAAGCATCTATTTCTGCTTTATTGACTATGCCAAAGCCTTTGACTGTGTGGATCACAGTAAACTGTGGAAAATTCTGAAAGAGATGGGAATACCAGACCACCTGATCTGCCTCTTGAGAAATTTGTATGCAGGTCAGGAAACAACAGTTAGAACTGGACATGGAACAACAGACTGGTTCCAAATAGGAAAAGGAGTTCATCAAGGCTGTATATTGTCACCCTGTTTATTTAACTTATATGCAGAGTTCATCATGAGAAGCGCTGGACTGGAAGAAACACAAATTGGAATCAAGATTGCCAGGAGAAATATCAATAACCTCAGATACGCAGATGACACCACCCTTATGGCAGAGTGTGAAGAGGAACTCAAAAGCCTCTTGATGAAAGTGAAAGTGGAGAGTGAAAAAGTTGGCTTAAAGCTCAACATTCAGAAAACGAAAATCATGGCATCCGGTCCCACCACTTCATGGGAAATAGATGGGGAAACAGTGGAAACAGTGTCAGACTTTATTTTTCTGAGCTCCAAAGTCACTGCAGATGGTGACTGCAGCCATGAAATTAAAGATGCTTACTCCTTGGAAGGAAAGTTATGACCAACCTAGATAGCATATTCAAAAGCAGAGACATTACTTTGCCAACAAAGGTCCATCTAGTCAAGGCTATGGTTTTTCCTGTGGTCATGTATGGATGTGAGAGTTGGACTGTGAAGAAAGCTGAGCGCAGAAGAATTGATGCTTTTGAACTGTGGTATTGGAGAAGACTCTTGAGAGTCCTTTAGACTGCAAGGAGATCCAACCAGTCCATTCTAAAGGAGATCAGCCCTGGGATTTCTTTGGAAGGAATGATGCTAAAGCTGAAACTCCAATACTTTCGCCACCTCATACGAAGAGTTGACTCCTTGAAAAAGACTCTGATGCTGGGAGGGCTTGGGGGCAGGAGGAGACGGGGACGACAGAGGATGAGATGGCTGGATGGCATCACTGACTCGATGGACGTGAGTCTGACTGAACTCTGGGAGTTGGTGATGGACAGGGAGGCCTGGTGTGCTGTGATTCATGGGGTCGCAAAGAGTCAGACACAACTGAGCGTCTGATCTGATCTGATCTGATAGTTGATTCACATTGTTGTACAAACCAACAACAAAAACCAACAGAATACTGCAAAGCGATTATCCTCCTATTAAAAATAAGACATGATCAAATGGATAATCAACAAGGATCTAGTGTATAGAGCAGGGGACTCTACTCAATATTCTGTGATTACTTATATGAGGAAAGAATCTAAAAAAGAATAAATATACATTATAACTGAATCTCTTTGCTATACACATGAAACCAACACAGCCTTGTTCATCAACTAGACCGTAATATAAAACAAAAAGTTAAAAAAAGAGATTCTACAAACTTTAAGTAGAATAATGCAAAGGAATCACTTAGCAGGGGCCCTGATATATTGTAAACGATTAAATAGAGACTGGTGAGCTGATCCATGTAGGTACTTAGGTCACTGTCACAGAGTAAAACTGGGCAATATTATTTTTTGAGAGAAAAAACAAAACTCAAAGCTCCTGGGCAGGATGTTGGAATGGAAAAGTCCTCTAGTAGAAGCTGGGAAACCTGGCATCTGTGAGGGTCTAGGTCATCACTAGGCATTTCAAGCCCTGATGTGCAATTGTGACAGGTTGGAGTTGGCACTGAAAGAGCAGGCACATGCCCAAGACTGCCTTCCCAAGCACTAGAGAGCCCTACTCCAGGCAGTTTAGGAAAAGAGCTCCAGATCCAGATGCTATAGGTCGTGTGTCCTTCCTGCGCCCACCCTCCACCACCCTGGCTCTGGGCTTCCACTTTCTCACCAATAACAAGAAAGATTGACCTAAATGGTCTTTGGATTTACTCCATCTCATCTTTTTATATTTTTTTCTTAAGAGTCTTGGAGCTTTCTGTTTATTCACCAAATAGATTTTATTGAGTGTCTACTAGGTGCCAGTTACTGCCATAGACGCCAAAGATACATACAGTGGTCATATCCTAGCAAAATGTCTGTTATCGAGTTTACAATGACAGGAGATAAACTGTATCAGGTAGATAAAATGATTTTTTCAGTTGATGGTAAATGCTTTATATGGGAAGTGGGTGAAACCTCTGAGAAACAGTGATATCTGAACTTAGACCAGAAGGGTATAAGAAAATCAGAGACAGGAGGATAAGAACAGAGGTGCTGAGGTAATAAAAGCTTGGTATTCCGGAGGATCTGCGATTAGGCCTTGATAACTCATACTTGGTGAGCAAGAGAGAAGCAGTGATAAGAAGATCAAGTCGGCGAGGTTGGGCAGAGGCCATATCTTAAGGCCTAGAGGACCATAGTAGGAGCTTGGATTTTATTTTGTCACATGCAAGTGAGAAGTCATTCATATGCTTAAAAAAGAGAATCTGATCTGATTTACATATATAGGAACGAAAGTCAGACTTCTTTGTGAAGAAAATTTAAGAAAATTGGCCCCATCTTTTCAATAAATCAGAAATAGAAAAAAGGGACTATGCTAGATTAAGAGTATGATGAAATTATGATCCTGGAACAGAGGGAAAATGTGTCTCAAGACATTTCAAGATCATTGGAGAGATTTTTTTTTTTAACAGTATTTTTTATTTTTTATTAAAAAATTTTTTTTTAATTTAAATTTATTTATTTTCATTGGAGGCTAATTACTTTACAATATTGTATTGGTTTTGCCATACATCAACATGAATCCGCCACGGGTGTACACGTGTTCCCAATCCTTAAAGATTACTGAAATGCAGATGCAACACTATCAACCAAGGAACAAGTTATGAAACAGTAGAGACACTTTGTTCTCACTTTGGTTAAAAAAACAACACATACAGACACAGATACATGTGGAAAAAAAGATCCATAAAGACATACACCAAGGTGTTAACCTTGGTGGTAATCCCTGAGTGTAAGATTAAGGTTGTGGTGTTCTAATTTGCATAAAAATAATGGATGGCAAAGAGAAAAAGAGTGAAAATTGGGAGTCCAGGTGGGAAGTTGTTACACTTGAGAGAATAATCACTCTCAAGGCTGATTACAGTGGAATTGGTGAGAAGTTGATTAAATCAGAGAAATAATTTTGGGGTAGTGGTAGTTAAGACTTACAGATGGACTATTCTAGAAGAGGAAAAAAATTAGTCAAGAATGACTCCTAGGTGTTTGAGTTGAGACATGGATGGAAAGTAATGATTTTTTCTGAGATGCAAAAAAAAAAAAAAAAAAAAGTCTGGCTTGGGCACCTGTCTCAGAGGGAGGTTAAGAAGTGACTAGATACCTTGTGATAGGTCATCCCTAAGGAGGTGAGCCATTCTACGACCCCAATATTCTTGGATGAGCTACCTTCATTCCCTAGTGTTCTATTCAGATCAAGGCTTGTGAAGCAGAGGACAAATGAATGGCAGCATGTCTTGAAAAATCACCTGGGGTGATAAAGTAGAATATAAATTATATAGCACAGGAGGTTCTGTGGAATAACGGTTGCCTCTTAAGCCTCTCCATTTTAGAAAGTCAGTGTCAACACTTGAGATGATCCATAGAAATGAAACCTAACAACTTACCATGCATAAAAAAGACACCATTAAAGAACAGAAAAAGGAGTAAAACTTACTATGTCTAGAAAGTAAAACCAGACATTTTGGAGGCAGATTGTCAGTGATGTTATTGTTGTTGTTATTCAATCACTAAGTTGTGTCTGATTCTTTGTGACCCCATGGACTGCAGCATGCTAGGCTCCCTTGTCCTTCACTATCTCCTTGAGTTTGCTCAAATTCATGTCCACTGAGTTGGTGAGGTTATCTAACCATCTCATCCTCAGTGTGAATAATCACTGATGAAAGTTTTAAATTTTTTTAGCCAAGACAGCTGTCAGTTATCTGAAACCCCCAGGTAGTCTAAACTCATATCATCTATGTGATTTATGGTTTCATTGTGATAGTTTTCATAACTTTGTGGGATGGCATGGAAGACTTCCCAGTCAGTGCTAAGTTAAACCAAACAATGTGGCTTCTTTGTTAACTGTAGCAAGAAAAAGTTTGTTTAAATGTGAGGAAAAGTTTCCAAAATAGAAAGGCAAGATTAGACTAGGTGATTCTTTGAAAGAGTTTCCACTCATTGAAGCTACTTTCTAATTTATGATTCTATGGCCAAGTATTTAAAGCAAGAATAACCAGACTCTTGAAAGGTAACTCCATCCAGTCTATTTTTTTTTTTTTTTTTGTTTAAATCTGGCCTATACCCAATCTACCCAGATGCATCACAGCTGACTCAATCCAGATGGCTCTTTGAAGCAGCCAAACTGAGCATTTCAGACATGCCACAAATTTGTATGCTGGAGATCCCAGACTCTTAAGCAAATAGTAAATCTGAGATGCCAATTACAGAAGCTCAGAGACCACAAGAATTAAAAGGGTAGGGACAAAATGTCAAGCAGTAGGGAGGAGTAGAGTTTAATAAGGAAAAAGTTCCCCCGTCTTCAACCAAGGTCAGGTATTTAACATATTTCTTTCATTAATGTTTATCCAATTTTTATTATTTGTTATCATTTAAAAAAAATTTACATTGTCTGAACAGCAAATGGACTTAGAAAAGGCAGAGGAACCAGAATTGAAGTTGCCAACATCCATTGGATCATCATAAAAACATGAGAGTTCCAGAAAAACATCTGTTTCTGCTTTATTGACTATGCCAAAGCCTTTGACTGTGTGGATCACAACAAACTGTGGAAAATTCTTCAAGAGATGGGAATACCAGACCACCTGACCTGCCTCCCGAGAAATGTGTATGCAGGTCAGGAAGCAACAGTTAGAACTGGACATGGAACAACAGGCTGGTTCCAAATCGGGGAAAGAGTACATCAAGGCTGCATATGTCACCCTGCTTATTTAACTTATATGCAGAGAACATCATGAGAAATGCTGGACTGGATTAAGCACAAGCTGGAATCAAGATTGCCAGGAGAAATATCAATAACCTCAGATATGCAGATGATACCACCCTTATGGCAGAAAGCGAAGAACTAAAGAGCCTCTTGAAGAAAGTAAAAGAGGAAAGTGAAAAAGTTGGCTTAAAACTCAACACTAGGAAAACTAAGATCATGGCATCCGGCCCAATCACTTCATGGCAAATAGACGGGGGAACAATGTAAACAGTGAATGACTTTATTTTGGGAGGCTCCAAAATCACTGCAGTTGGTGACTGCACCCATGAAATTAAGACACTTGCTCCTTGGAAGGAAAGCTATGATCAACCTAGAGAATATATTAAAAATCAGAGATATTACTTTACCAACAAAGGTCCATCTAGTCAAAGCTATGGTTTTTCCAGTAGTCATGTATGAGTGTGAGAGTTGGACTATAAGGAAAGCTGAGCACTGAAGGATTGATGCTTTTGAACTGTGGTGTTTGAGAAGATTGTTGAGAGTCCCTTGGACTGCAAGGAGATCCAATCAGTTGATCCTAAAGGAGATCAGTCGTGAATATTCATTGGAAGGACTGATGCTGAAGCTGAAACTCCAATACTTTTGTTATCTGATGTGAAGAACTGACTTACTAGAAAAAACGCTGATGCTGGGAAAGATTAAAGGTGGGAGGAGAAGGGGACAACAGAGAATGAGATGATTGGACGGCATCACTCAATGGACATGAGTTTGAGTAAGCTTCAGGAGTTGGTGATGGACAGGGAAGCCTGGTGTACTGCAGTCCATGGAGTCACAAAGAGTCGGATACGACTGAGCGACTGAACTGAATTGAACTGAACAGCAATATCTCTCAGAATACTGTGTTCAGTGTTCTTATTTAAGAAGCAATTTACCAGTGGGAAGGAGAGAATTTATAAAATGTTTTGTCATCTTAACAGTCTAAAAAATATTTGGGTGCATAGTCAAAATATTCGCTTTCTTTAGCAGACTAGACTGTTAAAGCTAAATTTTAACTGTTTTTAGCTTTATAAATTAAAACTTTACCAGGGGCTTCGCTGGTAGCTCAGCTGGTGGAGTCTATATGCAATGCAGGAGACCTCGGTTTGATCCCTGAATTGAGAAGATCCCCTGGAAAATTATTGTTTTCCTATGATTATTTTCCTATCTCACTTAGAAAATACCTTATCAACTCAGAGGGACCATATTTCATCCCATAATTATGAAATACAGGCTTGGAGACAGCTATGTAACTAGAATTCATGATATTATGTCCTTCCTGTCTGTTCAAATCTGCTCATGTGACCTGTTAATAATAAGATCTTAGTGGTTTTGAAAAATTTCCCAGTGAGTTTAAACTTACTAATAAATGAGTCAAATAAAATAGATGGACACTAGGCTGAGGAAGTGACTACAAGTCAGGTTAATCACTGGGGCTTAAGATGTTTCTATCTGGTTTCCACAGAGAAAGGAAAACCAAGAGTATGACTGAATGAATTGGAGATTGTAAATAATCCAGAGGTGCCCTCAGATGCTGAAAAGAAAAGCCCAGAGATTGGCCACAGCCACTCAGCTTGGTCTCCCCCTTTTGGGAGAAGATATCAGAGGAGCCTGGCAGGCTACATGAGGTCACAAGAGTCAGACAGGACTTAGTGACTAAATAGCAATAACAGCAACATGTTCCTAGGAGAGGAAAGAGCAATGTCAGAGACAAGATATCTCAGGTTATAAAAATTCTGCCAGTGGAATCACACAGAATTGAATGCAAGTTCTGACTTTAGCCAGTATTAATTCTTCAAACCTGGCACTTCATTCTCTGTTTCCATTTTCTTACCTAAAACAGGGTTGGTGAAGAAGATTAAGATACTGCTATATAAAATATTTGTACAACATTTGACAACTAAGCAGGTTAATGGGTATTTTGCAATTTTTACATATGTTTTAGAAATAAATTTATTTATTTTTAATTAAAGAATAGTACCTCTACAATTGTGCGGTAGTTAGAGCATTCTTTGGCATTGCCTTTCTTTGGGATTGGAATGAAAACTGACCTTTTCCGTCCTGTGGCCACTGCTGAGTTTTCCAAATTTGCTGGCATATTGAGTGCAGCACTTTCACAGCATCATCTTCAGGATTTGAAATAGCTCAACTGGAATTCCATCACTTCCACTAGGTTTGTTCGTAGTGATGCTTTCTAAGGCCCACTTGACTTCACATTCCAGGGTGTCTGGCTCTAGGTCAGTGATCACACCATAGTGATTATCTGGGTTGTGAAGATCTTTTTTGTACAGTTCTTCTGTGTATTCTTGCTACCTCTTCTTGATATCTTCTGCTTCTGTTAGGTCCATACCATTTCTGTCCTTTATCGAGCCCATCTTTGCATGAAATGTTCCCTTGGTATCTCTAATTTTCTTGAAGAGATCTCTAGTCTTTGCCATTCTGTTGTTTTCCTCTATTTCTTTGCATTGATCACTGAGGAAGGCTTTCTTATCTCTTCTTGCTATTCTTTGGAACTCTACATTCAGATGCTTATATCTTTCCTTTTCGCTTCTCTTTTTTTCACAATTGCACTCATCTCACATGCTAGTAAAGTAATGCTCAAAATTCTCCAAGCCAGGCTTTAGCAATATGTGAACTGTGAATTTCCTGATGTTCAAGCTCCTTTTAGAAAAGGCAGAGGAACCAGAGATCAAATTGCCAACATCCGCTGGATCATGGAAAAAGCAAGAGAGTTCCAGAAAAACATCTATTTCTGCTTTATTGACTATGCCAAAGCTTTTGACTGTGTGGATCACAATAAACTGTGGAAAATTCTGAAAGAGATGGGAATACCAGACCACCTTACCTGCCTCTTGAGAAACCTGTATGCAGGTCAGGAAGCAACAGTTAGAACTGGACATGGAACAACAGACTGGTTCCAAATAGGAAAAGGAGTACATCAAGGCTGTATATTGTCACCCTACCTATTTAACTTATATGCAGAGTACATCATGAGAAACGCTGGGCTGGAAGAAACACAAGCTGGAATCAAGATTGCCAGGAGAAATATCAATAACCTCAGATATGCAGATGACACCACCACCCTTATGGCAGAAAGTGAAGAGGAACTCAAAAGCCTCTTGATGAAAGTGAAAGAGGAGAGTGAAAAAGTTGGCTTAAAGATCAACATTCAGAAAATTAAGATCATGGCATCCGGTCCCATCACTTCATGGGAAATAGATGGGGAAACAGTGGAAACAGTGTCAGACTTTATTTTTTTTTGGCTCCAAAATCACTGCAGATGGTGATTGCAGCCATGAAATTAAAAGACGCTTACTCCTTGGAAGGGAAGTTATGTCCAATCTAGATAGCATATTGAAAAGCAGAGACATTACTTTGCCAACAAAGGTCCATCTAGTCAAGGCTATGGTTTTTCCTGTGGTCATGTATGGATGTGAGCATTGGACTGTGAAGAAAGCTGAGTGCCAAAGAATTGATGCTTTTGAACTGTGGTGTTGGAGAAGACTCTTGAGAGTCCCTTGGACTGCAAGGAGATCCAACCAGTCCATTCTGAAGGAGATCAGCCCTGGGATTTCTTTGGAAGGAATGATGCTAAAGCTGAAACTCCAATACTTTGGCCACCTCGTGTGAAGAGTTGACTCATTGGAAAAGACTCTGATGCTGGGAGCGATTGGGGGCAGGAGGAGAAGGGGACAACAGAGGATGAGATGGCTGGATGGCATCACTGACTCGATGGACGTGAGTCTGGGTGAACTCTGGGAGTTGGTGATGGACAGGGAGGCCTGGCGTGCTGTGATTCATGGGGTGGCAAAGAGTCGGACACAACTGAGCGACTGAACTGAACTGAGCTCTAGAATATTGTGTTGGTTTCTGCCAAACATCAACATGCATCAGCCATAGATATACCCATGTCCCCTCTCTCTTGAACCTCCCTCCACTTTCTCCCCATCCCACCCCTCAAGGTTGTTAGAAGCCTAGTTTGAGTTCTCTGAGTCACACAGCAAATTTCCACTGGCTATCTGTTTTACAT
This sequence comes from Bos grunniens, assembly GCF_055505025.1. Lineage (NCBI taxonomy): Eukaryota > Metazoa > Chordata > Mammalia > Artiodactyla > Bovidae > Bos > Bos grunniens. The sequence continues at coordinate 63,856,533 of NC_141171.1, forward strand.
ATGGTTATATATGTTTCCATGTTATTCTTTCTTACATCCTATCCTCTCTGTTCTCCCCCACCATGTCCATAAGTCTGTTCTCTTACATCTGTATCTCTATTGCTACCCTGCAAATAGGTTCATCAGTATCACCTTTCTAGATTCCATATATAGGCATTAATATATGATATTTGTTTTTCTCTTTCTGACTTACTTCATTCTGTATAATAGGCTTTAGGTTCATCCACCTCATTAGAACTGACTCAAATGCATTCCTTTTAATGGCTGAGTAATATTCCATTGTACATATGTACCACAACTTCTTTATCCATTCATCTGTCAGTGGGCATCTAGGTTGCTTCAGTGTGCTAATTATTGCAAATAGTGCTGCAGTGAACATTGGGGTATGTGTGTCTGTTTCAGTTTTGGTTTCCTCAGGGTATATTCCTAGTTGTGGGATTGCTGGGTCATATGGTGGTCTTATTCCTAGATTTTAAGGAATCCTCCTACCATCTTCCATACTGGCTGTATCAATTTACATTCCCCCCAAAAGTGCAAGAGGGTTCCTTTATCTCCACACCGTTTCCAACATTATTTGTTTGTAGATTTTTGATGAGGCCATTCTGACCAGTGTTAGGTGATATGTCATTGTAGTTTTGATTTGCATTTCTCTAATAATGAGCAACATTGAGCATCTTTTCATGTGTTTGTTAGAAGACATCTGTATGTCTTCTTTGGAGAAATGTCTGTTTAGGTCTTTTGCCCATTTTTTGGTTGGGCTGTTTGTTTTTCTAGTATTGAGTTGCATTAGCTGTTTATATATTTTTGAGGTTAATCCTTTGTCAGTTGTTTCATTTGCTATTGTTTTCTCCCATTCTAAGGGTTCTCTTTTTATGTTGTTTATAGTTTCCTTCAGTGTGCAAAAGCTTTTAGGTTTAATTAGGTCCCACTTGTTTATTTTTATTTCCATTACTCTAGGAGATGAGTCATAGAGGAGCTTGCTGTGATTTATGTCATAGAGTGTTCTGCCTATGTTTTCTTCTAAGAGTTGTATAGTTTCTGGTCTGGTCTTACATTTAGGTCTTTAATCCATTCTGTGTTTATCTTTGAGGCTTCCCAGGTGGTGCCAGTGGTACAGAACCTGTCTGCCAATGCAGGAGATGTAAGAGATATGGGTTCAATTCCCTGAATAGGAAAGATCCCCTGGAGAAGGAAAAGGCAACTGACTCCAGTATTCTTGCCTGGAGAATTCCATAGATAGAGGAGCCTGCTAGGCTACAGACCATAGGGATGCAAAGAGTTGGACATGATTGAAGTGACTTAGCACACATACTCTTAGAAGGTGTTCTAATTTCATTCTTTTACACATAGCTGTCAATTTTCCCAGCAGCTTTGGGATACTTGTTGGATACTGTCTTTGCCCCATTGTCTATTCTTGCCTCCTTTGTTAAAAATAAGGTGCCCATAGGTGTGTGGGTTTATTCTCTAGATTCTCTAACTTGTTCCATTGCTCTATATGTCTGTTTTTGTGCCTTATTGGATACTGTCTTTGCCCCATTGTCTATTCTTGCCTCCTTTGTTAAAAATAAGGTGCCCATAGGTGTGTGGGTTTATTCTCTAGATTCTCTAACTTGTTCCATTGCTCTATATGTCTGTTTTTGTGCCAGTACCATACTGTCTTGCCGACTGTAGCTTTGTAATATAGTCTGAAGTCAGGAAGTTTGATTCCTTCAGCTTCATTTTTCTTTCTCAAGATTGCTTTGGCTATTCAGAGTTTTTTATGTTTTTTTTTTGTTCTAGTTCTGTGAAAAATGCCATTGGTAATTTGATAATGATCACACTGAATCTGTAGGTTGCATTTGATAGTATAGGGATTTTCACAATGTTGATTCTTTAGACCCAGGAACATGGAATATCTCTCCATATGAATTTTTAGTTTTTAAAAAATTTTTAAATTTTTAATAGGATAATTGCTTTACAATATTGTGTTGGTTTCTGCCATATATCAACATAAATAAGCCATAGGTATACATATGTCCTCTCCCTCTTGAACCTCCAATGGCTATTTTTAATATAATCAATGAAAAAAGACAGTGAATGAATCAAAAAATAAAGAAAAACAATAATGAAAGCAAATATTAGCTTTATCTATTGTATAGCAACCATGTTTCTGAGAATGCTATATTTCCTTCAAGTAGAGAATCAAATTACATTGAAAGGCCCTTACTATTAGCTAAGGTGTGACTCTTTGAATGTGTATAGCCTGCGGCTTTTTGGAGTAGCTCTTGATATTTATGTTTGCACTAAGCCACATCATTGAAAAAGCAAGAGAGTTCCAGAAAAACATCTATTTCTGCTTTATTGACTACGCCAAAGCTTTTGACTGTGTGGATCACAAGAAACTGTGGAAAATTCTGAAAGAGATGGGAATACCAGACCGCCTGACCTGCCTCTTGAGAAACCTGTATGCAGGTCACGAAGCAACAGATAGAACTGGACATGGAACAACAGACTGGTTCCAAATAGGAAAAGGAATTCGTCAAGGATATATTTTGTCACCCAACTTATTTAACTTATATGCAGAGTACATCATGAGAAACGCTGAGCTGGAAGAAGCACAAGCTGGAATCAAGATTGCCGGGAGAAATATCAATAACCTCAAATATGCAGATTACACCACCCTTGTGGCAGAAAGTGAAGAAGAAGTAAAGAGCCTCTTGAAGAAAGTGAGAGAGGAGAGTGAAAAAGTTGGCCTAAAACTCAACATTCAGAAGATGAAGATCATGGCATCCAGTCCCATCACTTCATGGCAAATAGATGGGGAAATAGTGAAAACAGTGGCTGACTTTATTTATTTATTTATTTATTTTTTTTGGCTCCAAAATCACTGCAGGTGGTGATTGCAGCCATGAGATTAAAAGACGCTTACTCCTTGGAAGGAAAGTTATAACCAACCTAGACAGCATATTAAAAAGCAGAGACATTACTTTGTCAACAAAGGTCCATCTAGTCAAGGCTATGGTTTTTCCAGTAGTCATGTATGGGTGTGAGAGTTGGACTATAAAGAAAGCTGAGTGCCAATGAATTGATGCTTTTGAACTGTGGTGTTGGAGAAGACTCTTGAGAGTCCCTTGGACTGCAAGGAGATCCAACCAGTCCATCCTAAAGGAAATCAGTCCTGAATATTCATTGGAAGGACTGATGCTGAAGCTGAAACTCCAATACTTTGGCCACCCCATGTGAAGAGCTGACTCATTAGAAAAGACTCCGATGCTGGGAAAGATTGAAGGCAGGAGGAGAAAGGGAAAATAGAGGATGAGATGGTTGGATGGCATCAGTGACTCGATGGACATGAGTTTGGGTAAACTCCGGGAGTTGGTGATGGACAGGGAGGCCTGGCGTGCTGCGGTTCATGGGGTTGCAAAGAGTCGGACACGACTGAGTGACTGAACTGAACTGAAGCCACATTTGATGACAGATATATGTCTTAAAGTGTCATGGGACCTACAGAGGGAAGATGACTTATCCCACTGTTGGTTCACCCTTAGCTCCCTGACTTTTCAGGTTTGCGTGATTAATTTTTGGGTGATCTCAGTCTGGGAGTGAGAAGATGGCATGACTAAAGACAGTTTTTGCCATGGGGCAGAGTTAAGACCTGTCACTACCGTTGTTCTTATTTAACCCATAACAACCACCACTCTCCTATTTGCATTTTTCCCTGCATGACTAGCATCTGTCCTCTTCTTCTGTGAAGTTGAACACATCCAACATGTTTTGAGGGCTTCCCTGGTGGCTCAGACAGTAAAGAACCCACCTGCAATGCAGAAGACCCTGGTTTGATCCATGGGTCAGGAAGCTCCTCTGAAGGGAATGGCTACCTTCCCTGGTAAATTGTATTCTTGCCTGGTAAACCCCATCAACAGAAATGCCCAACAGTCCACAGAGTCACAAAGAGTCAGAGATGAATGAACTGCTAACATATATATACAACATGTTGGCTATAGTATTTCATTATATTAAGTCTACTCCTTCTAATAGTCCTCTAAGGCCTCTGGAATCTAATGCCTGATGATCTGAGGTGGAACTCATAGAAAAATAATACAAATAAAGTACATAATATATGTAGTGTGCTGGAATCATCCTGAAACCATCCCCCCTTCCAGGTCCATGGAAAAATTGCTTCCCACCAGACCGGTCCCTGGTGGCCAAAAAGGTTCGGAACTGTTGCTAAGGGGCTAATCAAGTTTAACAAAGGGCACATACTGAAACAATAGGACAACTGTTACAAGGCCATGTTTTACATGTTAAAGCTCTAATAGTACATACGCTTACATAACATTACATTCTATTGATGAGGGATCTGAGGTCCAGGAAAGACCAGGTCACGTGGCTGAGAAGAAGGGAGTTATTTTTCAAGCTCCAGTGTTCTGACTGTAAGTTCAGTGTTGTTTCTGTTCCTTTTGGCCTGAATGTTTTGACTTGAGAAGTTGAGATGAGAGAATGTTGCATGTGGTAGGGATAATCAGGGAAAACTTCTGGGCAGAAATGAGCCTCAAAGGCCTTATAGACAATGGCTGGGCCAGGGGAGCATTTGAAACCAGGCTAAGCCACACACATCCTAGCTTGAGGATAAACACTCACACCTTGCATTTTGGGGTGGAAAATCCTAAGTGTCTCATTTGAAATTCTTTTTATCCTCATGCCACAATGTTATTTTCTAGCACGGAATACTTTCCTGCACAGTTGGTGGTCTGGCTACAGTGACTAATTTAATCTTTCACTGAATATATTCTCTCAAATACAGTATCTTGGTTGACAGTTATTAAATGCCTGGTTGACACTAGACATCAAAGAATTGGGGAACAAACACAAGGTACTGCAGATTCATTTAGCAATCAAAGATAACTGCTGGATAAATAGCGACCAGTGTAGATTTATTTTCAGCGTGAATGGGCAGTTGCTACGTGAATTGCAATTCCTGAAGTTGTCCTCTTCACCAGCCTGCCAGAACACTCCAGAGGCCCTTGTTTGAGACCTTTCAGAGATGGGCTTTTAAATTCTTACTGCTGCTTAACGATTGGCCCTTTTGGATGCCAAAATGCATTTTCCTCTCATATCTTTTGTGCTTTTGTATTTTCCTGTTACTCTGGCTGGTGTCAGTTCATTTTAGTTCAGTCGCTCAGTCCTCTCTTTGTGACCATATGGCCTGCAGCACACCAGGCTTCCCTGTCCATCACCAACACCCAGAGCTTGCTTAAACTCATATCCATTGAGTTGGTGATGTCATCCAACCATCTCATCCTCTGTCATCCCCTTTTCCTCCTGCCTTCGATCTTTCCCAGAATCAGGGTCTTTTCCAATGAGTCAGTTCTTTGCATCTGGTGGCCAAACAACTGGAGCTTCAGCTTCAGCATCAGTCCTTCCAACGAATATTCAGGACTGATTTCCTTTAGGATGGACTGGTTGGATCTCCTTACAGTCCAAGGGACTCTCAAGAGTCTTCTCCAACACCACAGTTCAAAAGCACCAATTCTTCGGTGTTCAGCTTTCTTTATGGTCCAACTTTCACATCCATATATGACTACTGGAAAAACCATAGCTTTGACTAGACAGACCTCTGTTGGCAAAGTAATGTCTCTGCTTTTTAATACGCTATATAGCATCCGTTAAATTTATAAATTCCTGGGCGCTAAGACTACCTGTGAAAAAGGGGTATGTTAGTGGTATCATCATATCCCCACCTTCCTTCCCAACCTCAACAACATCAATTGAAGAACTAGGAGAGTGGTAGCTGATCTAGAGTGTCAGGAGAGATCTCATAAAATCATGCTCTTTGTTCTGCTGCTCTTTGTCCTCTGCATTGAAAGTATTTCTTGGAGATGCTCTTACCCAAATTGTCACCTCTTAATCATATAGTGTAGACCTTTGCTCCAACTTGGGCTTCCCTGGTGGCTCAAGAGGTAAAGAATCTGCCTGCAATGCAGGAGACCTGGGTTTGATCCCTGGGTTGGGAAGATCCTCTGGAGAAGGAAATGTCAACCCACTCCAGTATTCTTGCTGGAGAATCCATGGACAGAGGAGCCTGGTTGGCTACAGTCCATGGGGTCACAAAAAGTTGGACACAATTTAGTGACTATCACTTTCACTTGCTCCATTATATCTTACAGAAGGTTGAATTAACTGGTGACACAAGTAAAATTCATTGTATGCCATCTTGATCATAAAGTATGATTAGTATTTAGCAAAAAGGAAAGGAGAGTCAGGTAGCAAAAATATAAGATGTCCAGGACTGGTGGAGCCAGTGGTCAACAAAGGAGTCCATTCCCTGGCCTAAAGTTATTCTCCTTTATCACTATCATCATCTTTTTCTCTTTTGTGAAGGACCAATCTTTCAGGCCAAACTTAAAACATCCATCAACCTGACTGGTCCTTGGCCCCCCATTTGTAACTTCTTAGTACTTTAAAGTTTGTAAATCAGTGTCCTATTTATGTTCATCTGATCCCCAGGACAACTCAGAGAGAGACAATACTATTTAGTTCTCTTATGCAAATAAGAGAACTCAGCTCAGTGACTTAAAGGAGGCTGGGAAGGATTTGGGATCCAAATCCAGGCCTGTAACAGGCCTGTTACGAGTTCTCTTCTTTGAACTAGGTCTATCCCTTGTCTTCATCTCTTTACTCCTTTCCAATTCGCCTTTGCTGTCTAGGTAACCAAGGCCTCATCCTCGACCCTAGTCTTGCAGGATACTACAAAGAGCCCAAGTCTGGGCAGACTTGTCTGAAGTCTCAACAGTTTCCCCTTCCCACTCAACATCGTTTATCCCTGCTCTGACATTCTAAAATGGCTATTAATGGCTATTATTGTGTTTGCCTGTTAGTGAGTGATTCTAGATGAATAATTGTATACATCAGGAATTTCAGCCATCACAATGCTAGAGATCTTGTGTCAGTCTCTTTTTTTTTTTTTGAGAGGATTAGTAGGACTTAGTATTTTGGTTTGGGCTTTCTTTTTTCATGAACAATACATAACCTTACATATGTTATCTGACAGTAATCAAAAAAGTAAGTCAAATTTCCCTCAGACTTCATCATTTAGAAACTGGCAATAATATATGTACAGGAAAAACTTTGTGGTTAATAGACTTTTACTGCAGGAAGAGAGACTCCTTCTGGGGCCTGAGAGTGGACTCTTGTCTAATACTCGGAAATGACACATGCTGACAAAGCAAGAGACTATTGGGAAAGACCCCCCTACCCCAGGTGGAGAACAGTAGGGTAAGGGAATCCAGGAGAACTGTTCTGCCTGGTGGCTCCCAGTCTCGGGTTTTATGGTGATGGGATTAGTTTCCGCATTGTCTTTGGCCAATCACTCTGACTCAGGGTCCTTCCTGGTGGCACACACATTGCTCAGCAAGGATGGATGCCAGCAAGAAGGATTCTCAGTGGTGGTCGGACATGTGGTGGTTCCTTTTGACTTTTCTCAAACTTTTCCGGTGGGTGGTGGCTTCTTAGTTCCGTGTTCCTTACTAGAACCTCCTGTTTTAAATTAACTCACGCCAATGGTTACTTTGGTGCCTGGTCAGGGTAGGTGGTTTGGGCTTCCCCTAACACTTTGGGTAAGTCCATTCAGCTGGTTGTGTCTCAGCTTCCTTGTCCTCAAAATCAGTAGCCATAGTAGTGACCTTACTGTTCTGAGAATGAAATGAGATGATGTGAGTAAGGCAATGGTGCAAATAAATCTTGAGTGGATATTAATAATATAGCCCAGGTCTGTCAGAGTGCAGAAACTGTCATCTTTCTTTGTTTTTGTTGCCATCTCTCCAACCAAGGGGACTTAGGGACAGAAGTACTTGCCTGCCCACCACTGTTCACACCTAACCCCCATACGACTCAGTATTTTCTTTCTGACCCCATAGTATGAAAATGACCTCAGGCGGTATGAATATACAATTGTATACACAAGAGAGGTAGGTTACAGTTGTCTGATATTTCTGTCTCAACTCTGGGATTTCAAAAAGAAAACAAAACATATACAGTTTATTTTCTCATTGGTGTGACTCTTTTTTTAAGTTAAATCATAATTTCCTTTTTAACCCTTTAGCTTGTTCAGACTTGTTCTGAAAAACAAAATGTTTCCACTGGTCTGGGGTGAGGAAGCACTCTGTAAATACAGATCTTCCAAAATTCCATAGGAAGGAATAAGTGTGATTGAACTGTGAAGTTATAAGGAAAGTTAGAGAAAATGGAAGCCTGCCCTGTGAGAGGGACAGCTGAAAAGGGAAGGTGTGGGAGGGGCATTATTGAAGTGGAAACAATTTTTCATTAGAATAATAATCAGGAAAGAAATAAGATGGTGTGATGAGAGTAAGAAATCACCCAGATATGTGACCTACTCTGATAGTAAAGGAATAGGGTAAATCAATATATTAACATGCTCATAAGTACAAAGCTGTGACCCAAGAGTGGAGGATGGTTTCCTGGATCGCTGTGGACAAGGTTGTCATTCCCACTGTGAGTGAGGTCAGTGCAAACCTTGCTGAAAGCCTGTGGCTGGGGGAGCAGGCTGACCCACCCAGGGGAGCTCTGGAGGAGGCTTCTGTTTCATAGCACCTCCAGCTGGTGCTAGTGGTAAAGAACCACTCCTGCATTGGCGGGAGACCAAGAGATGTGAGTTTGATTCCTGGGTTGGGAGGATCCCCTGGAGAAGGGAATGGCACCCCATGCCAGTATTCTTGCCTGGAAAATTCCATGGGTAGAGGAGCCTGGTGGGCTACATTCCATGGGGTAGCAAAGAGTCAGACAACTGAACACACATACCATCCCCCAAACCCCTCTAAGATTAGTTGTATGGGTAGATGTGTGCTTCACAGTCCTCTACAAAGGGAATATCCATCACACCAATGCTTTCCTTGAAGCTAAACTCTAAGGCACTGAGGCCATCTGGCCATACTTTCTGCTGCTGCTAAGTCGCCTCAGTTGTGTCCGACTGTGCGACCCCATAGATGGCAGCCCACCAGGCTCCCCCGTCCCTGGGATTCTCCAGGCAAGAACACTGGAGTGGGTTGCCATTTCCTTCTCCAGTTCATGAAAGTGAGGAGTGAAAGTGAAGTCACTCAGTCGTGTCCAACTCTTAGCGACCCCATGGACTGCAGCCTACCAGGCTCCTCCGTCCATGGGATTTTCCATGTAAGAGTACTGGAGTGGGGTGCCATTGCCTTCTCCGATACTTTCTGAGACAGTTATTTTTCAAAGGAACAGGCAGTACTTTTGTTGTTATTTATTTTCCTGGTTCCTGAGTTTTTGCCAAGTTAATGCAAATAGTTACATGCCTTCTGCTGTGGTGTAGTCATTGTCAACTGGCAGACATGTGGGTTCCAAGCTTGGTGACCCCTGCTTCTAGCCTGGTTAGAAAGTCAAGTCACTCAGATCTGAGATGGGCACACAATTGTGCCACCTGACTGACTGTGAGACATTGGATGAGATATTTAACTTCTTGAAGCCACAGTTTCCATGACTATATAATGAAGAACACAATGGTTTAAGTCTCAAAGGTTGGAAAAGTTATCATTTGTGAAAGGCTTAGGATTGTTGAGTTTAACCTTGTTGCAGAAACTGTAGTCAAGTTACATCAAAACCTAGTCATGAAAAATCCTATAGAAGTTAGTTGTGACCCTTCTTATATCTATAGCTAACAAAATATAATTTTATTTGGAAAGGAAAAGCTTAGTAAATTTATTTTGAGAAATAACTTAGAAATTGATGCAGTGTCCTTGGCATTCTGAGAGAAACAGTGAATAAGAAAAGCAATGAAGTTGTTGACCTTAAATTGAGAACAACATGTATAATACCCACAGGCTGCTCAACTAATGACTGACTTTCCACCTTTGCCATAAGAATCCTAGAAAACTAGATAATTCTTAAAGACTCTGTTATCACAATCAGAATCAGAAGAAACTGTATCAAAGATTGTGAATATTCTCTTAGGAGAGCTTTAAGCGTAATCTCGTCTATTTCAAACCCACTGCTTGACTTTTCCCTACACTAGCCCTCCTGTTTCTGCTTCCATACCTCAGAGTAGGAATCCTGTTACCATTCAAAAGTGTTTATTCTCATCTGGACTTGGATAGCTCAAACTGTTCTATTTAAATTCAGTGTAAGAAAGACATCTCTGACTTCTTGCCACTTCCAGAAATTCAATTCTTGCTCTCACAAGGTACATGATGAATCTTTTCTCAGCAAGGCGGTCTCTTCATTCGATACCATAAGCATTAGAATCTTTTCTTCCCAGTTAAATACCTGAGGTTGTTGAAATATTCTCCATGAGACCTAGCTTTAAGAATCTTTTTCTCTCTTGGCAAGTTTTCTCTTAAAACATTGACTCGGCAATAGTGTCCTCCTTAGAGGATGGCACTGAAAAAACTGCACACTCGCTTAATCGGAATCCTACATCTCACAGTTATCACAGTATCAACTGCATGCCACATTTTCTTCAAATTTCATTCCAGTCCTGCCAGGTCACAACTTCTTGTCTTCTAGGCATACACTTGTTTGCACCTTATATTGAAGATACATGTTTCTTTCTGTTAGTTTGTCCAGAGATAATTTTCATGTGTTTTGAATCCCAGCCAGAACAGTACTTGATTATCTCAATGGAGAATACTTTTGCACTGTGAAAACCATTTGAAATTTGTTAGCTTGGGCCACATACTTAAACTCCCTTAGCTATTATGTAAATTGGGCATAACACTAAAACCTACCCTACTACCAAAATGATTGTTGAGAAGATTATAAAAGTTATATAAGAAGTTCTGAGTGCAAGGCCAGGCCCCCAGTAAGTATTCAAGAAAAGGTCCAAATTGTATATTAATGAGGGTAGGTTGTAATTCCCAGAGAAGCCAAATCTATAACCTCTCAAGTAAATACTTTGCATTTTCTCATAATCTCCACATTCCATTAGTAGTTTGTGTCTGTCCATTTGGCTTTTTCTTTGCTCTCATGCCTAAAAAGAAACTGGTTACCAACTTCTACAAAATAACTTTAATATAATACTGCAAACCTTCATCATCAAGAGGTTAAAATAACTATAGCAGTTGTCTTGACAGTCATTCTTAGACCTCGGTTTTCAAGGCACATGAACTTACAGGAGAAAGAGAAAGCGAATGTGTTCTAAGAAGCATGAGAAATTTATCTTCAATCTTTGTAGACAAGACAATTCTCATTTTCTGTTTCTTAAAACTTTAAGGGGAGATTTAATGAAGCTATAAGAAGGAAATAGAACCATCTCTTTAATTGTGGAAGAACTATACACTACGTTAAGTAAAGAGATTGTTTTCAGGAAATGAATACTCTTGATGTAAATTGAGATTTAAGAGCCTAGGTTTTAGCTGTGCTATGAAATTAGGCAGCCTAATTGCCCATTTATAGTTAAAATCCTACAAATACCATTCTGAATTTAGGCTACATGTTGGACATTGTTCCCTGTGAAAAATGGGATTTCATACATATCAAAATTAAACAAATTGCTTTTTATATGTTTATAACACTTTAGTAACTAATACCATATTTTTTTGAATCAGTCTTTATTCTTCCCATTGAAATTCAGAGTTTATATCACCACTTTATATATGAGTAAATTGAGGCTACTCTAATTTCATAAACCGAAGTTTTGGGATGGAGGTTATCATTATCTTCTTGGAAAGAAGAGAAACATTAAGAACTATTAAATTAATGAAATACTCATTAAAGCAGTATGGCACAATTATAATGCAAGGATGACAGAAATATTCCAGTAGATAGGACATTTGCTGTGAATAGTAAAGATTTGTTTCTGTGAAGCGTTCTTTCCAATCTTTCAACATCCACAATAGATATCAAGGAGCCATTGATATAAAAGGGCTAACAACAACAACAAAAAAAGCATGGTGGTATAAAACTTATGGTACAAATAGATACTTGAATTTTAATAGTACCTTAATCAAACCCCTGTGTCCTTGTTGAAATCACAGGTTCTCTCTTCACTAGGCCAGGATTTCCTTAGCTTATTGCTTCATTAATGATCTCCACACAAGCTTGGAAACTATAGAGAATTTCTATATAGACATTTATAGCATAATGTATCGGTTGTGTAAGAAATCTGCCCTGTCTTGTATGCCACCAATGTGGGGTGCACAAGTAAAGACTGTAAAGTATTCTAAAAGAAAAGAAGAAACAATGCAAGATGATTTGCACATTTTAAGAGCTGTGTGTGTATGTGTGTTCACGTGCTCAGTCATGTCAGACTCTTTGCTTCCCCATGGACTGCAACCCACCAGACTCCTCTGTTCATGGAATTTTCCAGGCAATAATACTGGGTTGTCATGTCCTACTCCAGGGGATCTTCCTGATCCAGGGATCAAACCTGCATCCCTGGGGTCTCTTGCACTGGCAGACAGATTCTTTACCACTGTGTCACCTGGGAAGCCTACGGTTATTTAAACGAGTTTACAGTTTGGAGAGAGTTCTAGACAGCAGACACTACACTTTTAGTAGTCATCAACATTTAGGTTGTATTTACATACTACAAAGAGATGAAATTAAATCACTGCAGATGGTGATTGCAGCCATGAAATTAAAAGACACTCCTTGGAAGGAAAGTTATGACCAACCTGGGCAACATATTAAAAAGCAGAGACGTTACTTTGCTAACAAAGATCCGTCTAGTCAAGGCTATGGTTTTCCCAGTGGTCATGTATGGATGTGAGAGTTGGACTGTGAAGAAAGCTGAGCACTGAAGAATTGATGCTTTTGAACTATGGTGTTGGAGAAGACTCTTGAGAGTCCCTTGGACTGCAAGGAGATCCAAACAGTCCATTCTAAAGGAGATCAGTCCTGGGTGTTCATTGGAAGGACTGATGTTGAAGCTGAAACTCCAATACTTTGGCCACCTCATGCGAAGAGTTGACTCATTGGAAAAGACTCTGATGCTGAGAGGGATTGGAAGCAGGAGGAGAAGGGGACGACAGAGGATGAGATGGCTGGATGGCATCACCGACTCGATGGACATGAGTCTGAGTGAACTCCGGGAGTTGGTGATGGACAGGGAGGCCTGGCGTGCTGCGATTCATGGGGTCGCAAAGAGTCGGACACGACTGAGCGACTGAACTGACTGAACAGGGGAATGTGTACAGACAGAGAAGAAAAGAGGACGAAGGATGGAGGCGTGTATTGCTCCAACATCTTGAGGTTGGAGAGAAAAGGAGGAAGTGGCACAGGGGTTAAGAAGGAAATTTCAGTTCAATTCAGTCGCTCAGTCGTGTCCGACTCTTTGTGACCCCATGAATCGCAGCACGCCAGGCCTCCCTGTCCATCACCAACTCCCAGAGTTCACCCAGACTCACATCCATCGAGTCAGTGATGCCATCCAGCCATCTCATCCTCTGTTGTCCCCTTCTCCTCCTGCCCCCAATCCCTCCCAGCATCAGAGTCTTTTCCAATGAGTCAACTCTTCACATGAGGTGGCCAAAGTACTGGAGTTTCAGCTTCAGCATCATTCCTTCCAAAGAAATCCCAGGGCTGATCTCCTTCAGGATGGACTGATTGGATCTCCTTGCAGTCCAAGGGACTCTCAAGAGTCTTCTCCAACACCACAGTTCAAAAGCATCAATTCTTCAGTGCTCAGCTTTCTTCACAGTCCAACTCTCACATCCATACATGCCCACTGGAAAAAACCATAGCCTTGACTACCAAAACCAGGACAGAATTGTATCCTGGAAACAAAGTGAGTAAATGTATCAAAGAGGAGCTGATCTTATACACAATACTGATAGGTCAATAAACATGAGAAAGGAAGGATTTAGCAACATGTATAGAGCAATGGTGATCTTAATAGCTCATATCTCCTGAATCAGCAAGAGGATTCTTTACCACTATGCCACCTGGGAAGCCCAATCTTAATAGAGAGTAGGTGAAAGTCAAATGGGAGTTGGTTCAAGAAAATACTGGAAGAGGGACTTTGGAAAGAACGAGTGTTACAGAAATCCTTTCAGGAGCTATGCTGGGAAGAGAAGCAGAGCAGTGGGGAGGCAGCTAGAGAAGAAAGTAGGATAAAGTTGTTTTGTTGTCATTTTGGTTCATACGATGGGAAAGACAATGGCATATGTAGTGAGTTGGCTAAAAAGTCATTTGGGTTATCTTATGGAAAACCCAAATGACTTTTTAGCCAATCCAATATGATTTGATGGAAAAAATCAAATAGTGAGGGAATACATTTCTTGATGATGTGTTAGAGAATGGATCAAATTGCTGGAGTGATGTTTTTGAAAAGATTCAAGATGACATTCAGTGAACAAGAACAGGAACCGACTAGATGGGAATTCAGAGCATGCAAGGGAGGGCTTACAGTGCCTCACTCTGGAGTCACGTGGCAGTGGTCTCTGAATTTGCCTGCTGACTCTTCCATGCTTAATACTGACTTCACTGGGTCTTAGGAGGATTACATGATCTCACAGGTATAAAGTGCTCAGCATAGTGCCTGTAACATTAAAAAAAATAATAATAATAATAATTAGCCGTTGATATAATGCTCTCATCATTTGATAAAAAATCACATTTTCCAAGACAATAATGGGATTTATTATTAGATTTACTCTATTATGAGCTAGCAGGATTTACCTGCGCTTTCTTTGAACTCTAAGAGGGGAACAGGGATATTCCTAGTCACTCCCCTGGGAAAGCCCGATAGGTAAGAGGTCTATGTTTGCAGTCTGATATTTCTGCTAGTTCTTTATTAGCCTCATTCTATAAATGTTTATAAATAATTCAGTATATTTTTAACTGCTTTTTACATAATATTATTTAATTTTCAATAACTGTTTGAGATAAACAGTATTATTTTCCTCCTGCTATAGAAACAAGCCTGAAATTTAGAGAAGTACCTTCACCATGGTGACATTGGAGCTGAGTGTGAACCCAGGCAGTTAGACTTTGTTGTTGTTTAGACGCTAAGTCATGTCTGACTTTTTGTGACCCCATGGACTCTAGCATGCCAGGCTTATCTGTCTTCCACTATCTCCTGGATTTTGCTTACTGCCTCCCAAATTAGTCAATATATAAGCACTTACAATTTGCATTATGCTTTCTTGGTCCTAGGCATTCTTACTTGATGGTTGTACAGATAGGTAAGGATACAGAGGAGAATATTAAATCAACCAAGCCGTACCTTTAGAGAAGAAGGGAGCACACTTATTAGTCATTACAAAGTGAAAGAGAAGCTGAACAAGGCTACTGGGAAGAATAGAGTGATTCATACATTTTTTTCAAAATAATTCTAAGCCCAAGAGAAGAACTGAACAAGAATTACTGGGCTATAGCTTAGTATGCTGAACTAGGGTCTCTTCCAGAAAGGCCTGAGGATTAACCAGTTAATCATTTGGTGACATTTAATCAAGAGCCAGAAATCTAATCAATGGCTGACCCATTGTGACATTGGGGTACTGGTCTGGCTTCTTGCCTGGACTGTCGAATCTTAATTAGCAATTATCTCAACTGGGTGACCCTTTGCCCTTGGGAAATTTCAACAAGGAATAGCTATTTCTAAATAGAAATTTCACCTTTTGCCTCTATCACTTGTCATTAGGCAGTGTGTTTATTCAGTTTCCAGTGTCTTGTTGGGCCTATCTGATGGAAAGATCTGGCATTAGACCAACAATTACTTTGATGAGGAGAAATAATGAAGCTATCCTAAAGGGAGATAGAAGATCTGAAATTTCCTTCACTTTCATCTCCTTTATAACTTTCTCCTTCTCTGTCATTCTGAAATGTGGCCTTATTTAATTCTATTGATTTTAGTTCTTTCTGGACTAAAAAGAAAAAGAAACCCAACCCACAGGCAAGAAGAATTTTTGTTTCAACTTGGAATATAAGAGATTTTGTTTTAATTGTTTTCTTAAGATAAAAAGATAAATCTCTACTCTCCTTCTTTCAGCAATAGCTTTTTTTGACCCCTGCTTTGGAAGGTCTTAGAGGCAAATTATTGCTTCACTTCTGTGTGTCAGGTGAATTAATCCCTTTGAGTCTATTTCAAGAGGGGAAGGTCAGGAAAGGCCTCTCTGTAGAGATGTTATTGAGCTGGAAGCTAAAGGAGCCCACTCCATGATCATCAAGAGTGAGGACTCTCCTGGGAAAAGAAAGAGCAAAGGCAAAAGCTGTGAGCCATGGTAGGGACTTCTCAGATGGTGCTAGTGGTAGAGAGCCTGCCTGTCAATGCAGGAGACGTAAGAGACGCCTGTTCAATTCCTGGATCAGGAAGATTCCCTGGAGTAGGAAATAGCAACCCACTCCAGTATTCTTGCTTGGAAAATCCCATGGACAGAGGAGCCTGGCAGTCTACAGTCCATGGGGTCCAAAAGGATCAGACACAACTGAAGTGACTTAGGATGTACGCATGCATGAGCCATTGTGGCTGGAGTGAATGAGCCATCGAAAGAGGGGCACATGCTAGGTCAGAAAGACAGGCAGAGGCAGACCACACAAGATCTGATCTTGCAGACAGGGCAAGATTTAGGAAGATTTTGCTTTATATGGAAAGGCGATCCATGAAAGGATTTTATAAGCACTGGTATGACATAATCTAATTTACTTTACTCCAAAAATCTCTTTACTTTCTATGTAGAAGACTAATTAGGAGTAAATAAAAGGAGAGTGCTTAGTGCAATGTATTGTTTATAGTAGTTGAGAAGTGTTAGCTGTTTCCATCCATCTATTACTTTTTTCATTCTCAGAGAGGACTGTATACCCTATAAAGGCATGTCATAATCTTCCATGAGCAGGACCTGGGCCTCAAACCAGTAACTTCTTAACCCCCAAAGCTTCTAGTCAAGTTCTATAGGAAAATGCTCTTCCCATCCTCTGTCCATAACTGCCCCCTCAGCCTGGGGAGTGTCATCAATGGCCATGCTACATGTTGTCCATCTTAGGTGTGGTGGGGGTGGAAATGATGTTGAAGACTCCCACATTTACAGCCAGTCTCCTTCTACAGAATTATACTGCCATTGGGATCATCTCAAATTCAAGCTTGGTATGCAGATCATTAGAGAACCCATTTCTATACTAAATGGAGAAACGTAATATTTGCAGATAAGGCACTTTTCAAGGAACTCATTATAACCTCAATTTTAAAAGCTGCGCAACTGAAAGCAAGTTAAATTTTCTAACTTATGTACTTGCTGCTGTTAATAACACCAAGACGTGGCCTTGGATGACACTGAATACATGGGAAAGCATCTTGAAAAGCTTTATTCATCTCATTTGACCTTCACAACACTGATGACTTAGGTAAAGTTAGATCTGGGACTTCCAGTTTTGGGGGTAAATCCAGCACTATGGGAATTGTGTGACATGTCCAGACCCACAGACAGCACCTAGCTGGGACTCACCATGGCAAAACAGTCTGGATTTCTTTTTATCATCCCCAGTGACTGCCTCTACCCCTGGCCCTATGTTCACTGAGGTTATGGAGGATGAGAACATTGTAACATGCTGTACAGGACTGAGATTTCTAAAATGTCATGGTGGAAAAGATACCCGTATTAACAGTATTCCAAGAGGAGGAAAATTCTGAATAGGTACCCTTAACAAATGCAAAATATATGTCTTAATAATGTAGGAAAAGCCTAGATTTTCTTAGAAATGAAATCTACTCAAAATTGATTCTCTCTCTCTCTGGCACATGAAAAAACCTAAGGTTTGGAGGATGAGCTGGTAAGATTTATTTTGTCTTAATACATTTTTGTTATTTGCTCAGTTGTGTCCAACTCTTTGTGACCTCATGAACTGTGGCACACCAGGCTTCCCTGTTCTTCACTATCTCCTGGAGTTTTGTTCAAACTCATGTCCATTGAGTCAATGATGCCATCCAACCATCTCATCCTCTGTCGACCCCTTCTCCTCCTGCCCTCAATCTTTCCCTGCATCAGGGTCTTTTCAAATGAATCAGCTCTTCGCATCAGGTGGCCAATGTATTGGAGCTTCAGCTTCAGCATAAGTCCTTCCAGTGAATATTCAGGGTTCATTTCCTTTAGAATTAACTGGTTTGATGTCCTTGCTATCCAAGGGACACTTACAAGTCTTCTCCAGCACCACAGTTGAAATTATACAGTTCTTATTACTAAAGGTTCTCAAATAAAAATATAGCTATTAAAAAATTATCTTTCAGTTGTAAGAATTCTTTAAATATTCTGGACAGTAGTCATTTATTAGATTTGTAATTGGGTTTCCCAGGTGCTACCAGTGGTAAAGAATCTGCCTGCCAATGCAGGAAACACAAGAGACACCAGTTTGATCCCTGGGTTGGAAAGATCCCTGGGAATAGGGAATGACAACCCAGTCTTCTTTTAGTTTGTTTATTTTTAATTGGAGGATAATTGCTTGACAGTATTATACAAATATGATGTACATGCCATACATCAGCATGAATCAGCCATAAGTATACATATGTCCCCTCCCTCTTGAAGCTCCCTTCTATCCCCTCCCACCCCTCCAGGCTGTCATAAAGCACTGGATCTGAGCACCCTGTGTCATACAGCAAATTCCCACTGGCTATCTAAGTATACATATGGTGATGTATATGTTTCTGTGCTACTCTCTCAAGTTGCCCCACCCTTTCCTTCCTCCACTGTGTTCACAAGTTTGTTATTTATGTCTGCGTCTCCATTGCTGCCCTGCCAATAGGTTCATTGGTACCATCTTTCTAGATTCCATATATTTTCATTAGTGTACGATTTTTTTTTCTCTTTCTGACTTACTTCATTCTGTATAACAGGCTCCAGGTTCATCCACCTCATTAGGACCGACTCAAATGCATTGTAGCTGAGTGAGATTCCACTGTATGTATGTACCACAGCTGCTTTATCCGTTCGTCTGTTGATGGACATCTAGGTTCCCTCCCTGTCCTCACTATTGTAAATAGTGCTGCAATGAACACGGGGGTGCATGTGTCTTTTTCAGTTATGGTTTCCTCAGAGTATGTGCCCAGTGGTGGGATTGTTGGGTCATAAGGTAGTTTTATGCCTAGTTTTTTTTTTTAAGGAATCTCCATACTGTACTCTGTAGTGGCTTTATCAATTTACGTTCCCCCCAACAGTGTAGGAGGGTTCCCTTTTCTCCACACCCTCTCTGGCATTTCTGGTTTGTAGATTTTTGATGATGGCCATTCTGACTTGTGTAGGGTGATACCTCAATGTAGTTTTGACTTGCACTTCTCTAATAATAAGCAACGTTGAGCATCTTTTTATGTATTTACTGTCTGTATGTCTTCTTAGAGAAATGTCTGTTTAGATCTTCTGCCTACGTTTTGATTGGGTTGTCTGTTTTTCTGGTATTGAGTTGCTTGTATAGTTTGGAGGTTAATCCGTTATCAGTTGTTTCATTTGCTATTATTTTCTCCCATCCTAAGGGTTTTCTTCACCTTGTTTGTAGTTTCCTTTAGTGTGCAAAAGCTTTTAAGAAAATTCCATGGACAGAAGAGTCTGCTGTGCTGCTGTTCATGGCGTCACAAAGAGTCAAACATGACTCATCACACATGCACACACACACACAATTGGTAAATAGTCTGTGGTTATTCTTCTACTCTGTAGTTTTTCTTTTCCTTTACTTAATGGTCTATTTTAAAGAGCCAAAGATGTAAATTTGAATAAGATTGACCTTTTTTTTTTCCTTTTAAGGCTATGCTTTTGGTGTCACATCTAAGAAACCTTTGCCTAATATAACATCACAAGGGATTTCTACTTTCTTTTAGAAGTTATGCATTTGTAGCTCTCACATTTAGGCTTATGATGCATCTCAAGTTAAGTTCTGCATGTAGTGTGAATTAAGGGTTTTTGTTCATTGTCTGTGTATGGATATATCCAGTTGTTCCAGCACCATTTGTTGAAAAGATTATCCTTTTCCTCTTTGAGTTGCCGTGGTATGACCACAAATACAGGTTTTATTTCTTGACTTATTTCTATTCTTTGGATTTATATGGGTATTCTTTTTTATTAATCTTTATATATAACCTTTATGTGCTCTGTGCCTCAGTTGTGTCTGACCCTTTAGGCCCTGTGGACTATAGCCCACCGGGCTCCTCTGTCCATGGAATTTTCCAGGCAAGAATACTGGAGTGGGTTGCTATTTTCCTACTCCAATATAACATTCATATGTGTATATTATTTACCATTATATGTAAAAGCTAAAAGCAAAACCCCATATACCTTGGGTTCCTTATTTCTCTTACCCTAATCTCTCTCTTTCCATAGTCACAGGCAAACCCTCTGCTTTTAAGCAGCCAGTGGAGCTAAAAAACTTGTTATAGGGAGAAAAATATTTTGTTTCTCTAAACTATAAACCAAACAACTTGAATTCTCTTTGGGGAAATGTGCTCTTCTGTTAACTCTGGATTTCTTTCTAGTTCTTGGGAATGTGGCTTGGACCAGAGTCACCTACACTCAGCCCCAAAAAGCTATTCTGAAATGTGAAATATAGACTTAACCCCACAATTATGTAGAGCAGGAGATGACCTGCATTCTATGATTTTGAGAGAAATCTTGATTTGGATTCCTTTATTGTTTAGCCTGGAAAACTCCCAGTGGGACAATCTGAGATGTGCAGAATCAAGAGTAATAAAAGCAGAATTAGAGATCCTTAAGGAGCACACTTTACATCTTCCATGATTTGATTTTAGCCAGAGGTCATAAGAGCCGATCTGCTATATACATAGAGGTCTAGTGTTGCTACTCTCAAATCTAGCCACATATAATACTCTAATGTCATTCCAGAATATTATCTTGTAATCAAAGAGAATAGCATTAATTTCTCAGTCATGCTGCCTTCCCTCTCTTCTCGGGACAGTGTTTCCCTATTTGCAGAGCATTCATGATCTTGCTCCAATGCAGATGCTGCGCACTACTCATGAAGTCTTTTATAATTTTCCCAGTCAGGATTAATATGTATATTTCTGCCCTAAGTTTTACTTTGACATAAAGTTTACCCCTTGAAAATATACAATCCAATGGCTTTTATAGTACAGTTGTACATATAACACCATTATCTAATTCTAGAATGTTTTTATCACCCCAAAAGAAACTTCCAAACTCAGTGTTCATTCCCCATTCCACCTGCTCCTAGAAGCCACTAATCTACTTTCTGTCCCTGTGGATTTGCTTATTTGACACATTTGTTTAAAATGAAATAATAAAATGAATGGGCTTATAATTCTGGCTTCATTTACTTAGAATTTTCCAAGATTCATCTATGTGGTAGTATGGGGCAACACTTCAATATTTTATGTGGCTGAATAACAGTCCATCATATCAATATACCGTATTCTTTTTACCATTTATTACTGTTTCTATTAACATTTAGGTAATAGATTTTGTATGGACTTTTGTTTTCATTTGCACTGAGGAACTTGCAAAATGTTCTACAAAGTAGCTTTATCATTTTACTTTCTCACTAGCAATGTATGATGTTCTAATTTCTCCATAGTCTTCCCAATACTTTTCAAATATTGTATCCATCCTAGTGGTTGTGAAGTTATATCTCATTGTCATTTTGCTTTGAATTTCCTTGATGATTATGAACATTTTTTGCAGTTTATTGGTCATTTGTATATCTATTTTTTTCTCAGAGAAACGTCTTTCTTTTTTAATTGAGTCACTTAGAGCTACAAATTTCTTTGTAAGTATTACTTTAGTTGCATCTTTAAGTTTTGTATGTTGTTAGTTTGTTTACATTCATCTTGAAGTGTTTTCAAATTTCCCTTGTGATTTCTTCCTTGGCTCATTGGTTATTAGTGTGTTGCTTTATTTATTCATATTTATAAATGTACCAAATTTGCTTCTGTTATTGATTCCCAATTTCATTCTATTGTGCTTGGAAAACATACTTTTTATGGTTTCAGTCATTTAAAATTTATTGAAAATTGTTTTGCGGTTTAATATAGGGTCTGTTCTTGAGAAGAATACTTATTCAAAGTGTTGTTGGCTAGAATATTCTATAGGTGTCTGTTATATTTAGTTTATACTGTTTTCAAATTTTCTATTTTCTACTTGATACTCTAGTTTTATCCATTACATAAATTGGGATATTGAAGTCAGCATTCTGCCAGGCAGTTAACGACCCCAACTTACCCTTCTACTTCTGCAGAAACTCAAAGTAAGCCCAAGAAAAGCACGTAGGGTCTTCTCAAGTGTATCCTAAGCATGTATATTAACCATGAGCACAGACTTGTGTGCATGGCTTCCTAGATATGGTGGAATATGTCATCATTTTTCAAAGCCCTCTTTGGACATCTCATTCCTCTGATTTCCTTTAAAGCATTTTAATTAGCCTATTATTTAGCTCACCTGTTTTCTAGGGCCTCAGATGTTGAGCTCCATGTTAGGTCAATAAAGATAGCCTTGCTAGTAGGCTTGTCCAGAAAATCACCAGGCAGATTCTCTGATAATGTGGTTTTGAACATGCTCCAGTCTCATTCTGCTCGCTCGAGTGGTTGCCAGGCCTTTGATTTTCAAGGCTATTGTAGTGCTGGGGAGAGCAAACAAACGGGACAAGTGTAAATGCCATATGCTCACTGTTCTTACCTATGTTCTTAAGTATTCTTAGGGTTTCTATAAGCTTTTAGTTAATTTGCAAAATAATGAAAACATCTATTCTGACAATTTATACCAGTGTTCTTCTTGTTTTTATGGAAGAGAAGATAGATTGTCGAACATGCTTACTCTGCCATCTTTGCTGTCTTTAGTCTTCTACTTCTCATGTTCCTCCTCTTTGGCACTAGTGAAGTTAGGTGTGCTTTCAAAGATAATAAGTAGAATCTCCTTTACTAAGATCAGAGACTTTAGTTCACTGCATGCACCATAGAATGAAGAAGTCAGATTACAAAACAGAATAAACAGGAGAGAGAGAAGATGGTAGCTTGTAAATTAGTTTGAAAATGAGATTATGGAGGACTTGTGGTTATTGCTACTCATGAGGTCTAGGGAAAGTGAAAAATACTGAAAAAGGAAACATCTGGGAATTGAAACTCCAGGGATTTAAAAAATTCCCTATGGTTACTTTTTTAAATTCACTAAAATTGAATTTAGGAGAAAGGTCAAATAGGGAAAGACATTGAACCAAAGTTTTTAAGAAATGAGGGATAGATACACAGATTCATCTGACAACTGCATTGAGGAGGAGGTAATATATATTTGAGCCAAATAATGTGAGACTCTAGTGGGAGTTTTCAAAAAAAAAAAAAAAAAAAAACAGTTGGAAGTAGCAGTGAAAAGCAAGGAAGTGACACCCCAGGCCTCTGGTAAAGATGTGGGGGAAGAATCTATAAGGCATCAGAGTAGCACTGACCTCATGAAAGAGCCAGGTTTCTATGAGAATAAGGAGATGAACATTTTTGTTTGTTTTAGATATTTTAATAAATACTGAAGGCTTTGGGGATTTATATTTACACTGAATTAAAGAAAGAGAAAGGGAGTAGAATTGTAGCAAGGTTTTCTTATCCTGCCCCTCTCCAGTTTGATAACAGCTATTTTAATGGTTTCTAGTGACACAAAGAAGGCACTGGCGACCCACTCCAGTACTCTTGCCTGGAGAATCCCAGGGACAGGGGAGCCTGGTAGGCTGCTGTCTATGGGGTCGCTAAGAGTCGGACACGACTGAGCGACTTCACTTTCACTTTTCACTTTCATGCATTGGAGAAGGAAATGGCAACCCACTCCAGTGTTCTTGCCTGGAGAATCCCAGGGACAGGGGAGCCTGGTGGGCTGCTGTCTATGGGGTCGCATAGAGTTGGGCACGACTGAAGTGACTTAGCAGCAGTAGTGACACAAAGGGGCTTCCGTGGTGGCTCAGTGGTAAAGAATCTGCCTGCCAAGGCTGAAGGTTCTTGAAGACAAGATTGAAGACAGAAAGTATGGAGAGTTTGTGGAAGGAGCCCATTGGTCACAGTAAGATGGTTGCAGGATAGGGGGGAGGAGAGGAACTGGGGTAACAGTGATCTATATACAGAGACATGTAGGTGTTAGCGCCTGGAGGAAAATGGGTTCCCAAGGAGTCCTGGGTTTCTTGTGGTGACAGTAGTCACAGGATGATGCACATGAGGGGTGGAGAGTGATGGGGTTTTCTAGGAGTATGAAGAGAGCTAGGGTTTAGGCTTTACTCTTCCTGAAGGCAGGAACTAGTTGAAGTACCTCTTAATGAGAGAATAACATCTTTCCCTGATGGAGGCACCTAGCCTCCCTTTGCCCATCAATTCCCATTCCTGTGTCTGGCTTCAGCATAAGGTTTGATGAAGAAATCTTTACTGACCCCTGCCCCTTTATGAGCTGTACTGGCCTTGCAATCAGTACCTCTTTTTGTATAGTCTTTGCATGTAAGACCAGAGGTCTTCAACTAATTATCAGTCTTCTAAAGTACAGAGAGGAATCTTAACTAAACAATTTCTTATAAGTACTAACCCTCACCATCTGGCCTAGACGGTATCAACCCTTTTCTGCTACAGCATACACAACACGTGGTGTTCCAATGAGTGACGGTTTCCCATGGGCACAATCGCACCTTGATATGGCCTCAGAAACCTTGTAAGTGCTACAGTAATTGACCTATTAATTACATACCAGTGATCGTTCCCCACTAAATGTTGCTGTGGCATAGGTAATGTCCATTCAGGGTGATTCTCAACATCCTAGCTCTAACTCCATCTCTTTCTCTCTCTGTTTAGAAATGATATCATAGTAAGAGTGGCATAATTGCAGTGATAAACTTGTATCTGCTCTATTGTTTAAATCATTTTCCAATTTTGGTACTTTGCTAGAGGGAAGACTATTCAGGACCTAACTTACAACTGCTTCTGGATATTAGTGTTATGACCATACATTGAGAACTACTGTGCTTGAAAAATTGGGGAGATACATCTGAGAGCCCACCATTGAAGTTTTTCCATTTGTGACCTGTCCTGCTGTAATCAGTAATAAATTCCCTAGGCAGCAAGTATCCTTTTTTACCTTAGAAACATCAAATGAAACATTTTCTTCTATTATGGCAGCTATGAGAATCCATCTTCAGTAGATTTATTTGTTTCTCTGCCCTCATTTTCCACATCTTTAAGATTAGTACATACATCATAGGTTTCTTGTGAGGATTAAGTGAGTTAAAACATACAAAGTACTTAGAACAGTACCTACTACTGAGTAAGTGCTCAAAAAAGGTTAAGATGTATTTCTTATGGGCTACCATTTGCATTTTGCTTTCTTTGGAAATATAGAATCTTCCATAGTGTTTCTTTGCTCTCTATTTTCCCTGGCTTTATTGAGATATACTTGGCATATCATGTCACATTGTGTAAATTTAAGGTTTACAATGTGATTATATATACACACATATTTATACATGTTTATATATATAGTGAAATATTTACCACAGTGAGGTTAGTTACCTTGTCCTTTACCTCAAATAATTGCTACTTTGTTGTTCTCATGGTGAGAATATTAAAACTCTCATCTCACCATCAACTTTGAAGGATACAATACAGTCATTAAGTGTAGTCACCATGCTGTGCATTAGATCCCCCGAATTTATTCATCTTGTAATTAAAAGTTTTGTATTCTTTGATCAACATCTTTGATCTCTCTTGATAAACAGAAATGGGACTGTTAGCTTTATCCTTGTTATTACTGTTATTATTAAATGACTTTATAGGGTGCTGGCCTAAGCACTTTATGTGTTTTAATGGATCCTTACAACAACCCTCTGGGGCAAATGATATTATTACCTTAATTTTACAGATGTGAAAAAAAAAATGAGGCACGATAAATTTTAGGAACTTACTCAAAATGCTAATAAGTACCCAAGGTGGAATCCATACCCAAGAGTTCTGGCTTCAGGACTGCACACATAACACCTATGCTCCACTGCATCCCACAAGTAAATGTAGACGTTACACTGATGGAGTTACAGGTAGCGTTCCCGGTACTAATCCAGGCAGCACGCCAACCCTTTTGGAAGATGGGCCTGTGGCTGTGATGGATGTCATTTCCACCATTCTCTAGGTTTGCAGTATTAGGACAGATTAGTTCAACAAACAGTCACTTAGCAATGTTTCTGCTGCTGCTAAGTTGCTTTAGTCGTGTCTGACTCTGTGCAACCCCGGAGACGGTAGCCCACCAGGCTCCCGCATCCCTGGGATTCTCCAGGCAAGAACACTGGAGTGGGTTGCCATTTCTTTCTCCAATGCATGAAAGTGAAAAGTGAAAGTGAAGTCGCTCAGTCATGCCCGACTCTTAGCGACCCCATGGACTGCAGCCCACCAGGCTCCTCCGTCCGTGGCATTTTCCAGGCAAGATTACTGGAGTGGGGTGCCATTGCCTTCTCCGAGCAATGTTTCTAGCACTCCCCTAAGCTCTTGGATACAGCCATGAAGAAAACAGACAAAACCATTACTTTCCAGGAACTGGTATTGAGTTGAGGGGTGCACACAGTAAAAAAAAATGGGTAAATAAATTATGTAGTATGTGAAAGGACAAAAATAGTATGGGAATGATAATGCAGGGAAGAGAAAAAGATTATGCATGAATATAAGTATGTGTGGGGGTGTTCCATTTTAAATAAATTTGTTAGAGGAGGATTAGGGTGGTATCCATGTAGGTGGTGAGTAGTGCTAAGAGTGGATAGATATTGAAGATGGGGCAAATAGGATTTCTTGAAAGATTAGATGTAGAGTGGGAGAGAAACAGAGGAGTCAAAGAGGACCTCATGATTTTGGCTTGAGCAATTCGAAAGGAGGAGTTTTTATCAGCAGAGGTATGGATAATTAGATGGCTCTTATTTGGCCATGAATCATGTGTTGGGGGAAAGTCCCGAGGTACATTTAAGATATGTTGAGTTTGAGATGGCTATTAGACATTCAAATGACATTAAGTAAGAATATGGGTATTGGAAGGGTGTCATGATGGAAATAAAGTCCTAGAGTCATGGCACAAGAGAGTGAACGTAGAAAAGAGAAGTCCTACAGCTCTATACTACTTCTACTTCACTGTGAAAACTTTATGGAGATGAAACCAAGAAGGGATATGTGAAGGAGTGGAGGGCAAAGACAGAAGGAAATGAGGAGAGTGTATTTTTGGAAGCCAAACATAGAAAATGCTTTAAGAGAGAGTAATCAATATCACATGCTACAATGGACAGGTGGCCATTAAAGCTGCCCAGTGTCAGAAGTATGGAGATAAAAGCCTAAGTAGGGCTTCTCAGGTGGCGCTAGTGGTAAAGAACCTGCTTGCCAAAGTAGGAGATGCAGGTTCGATCCCTGGGTTGGAAAGATCACCTGGAGGAGGAGGGCATGGCAAACCACTTCAGTATTTTTGTCTGGGGAAGTCCATGGACAGAGAAGCCTGGAGGGCTATGGTCTACAGGTTGCAAAAAGTCAGAAACAACTGAGGCAACTTAGCAGCAGCAAAAGCCTAAGTAGAATGGGTTCAGGAGAAAATCAGAAATGGAGACTAAATATAAAGTCTTTATGAAGTTTTGTTATCAAGGAGAGCATAGCTATGAGGTGGTAACTGGAAGGAAAAATGAGATCAACAGAAGTTCCTTAGGAGGAAATAAACTGCAACATTTGGATATGCTGATGGGAAAACACATGTCCCAGGAGGGAGTGGAGGAGAAGGCAGGAGCTGTGTCCCACAAGGCAAGAGGGCATGGGGCCTAGTCCACCAGTGGAGGTGCTGGTCACTGGAGGGAGTAGAGAGAGCTTCTTTCAGGGAAGATGACCCGGGCTCTGGGGCACATTTCCTGGGGTCAAACTCAGCCTCCACAGGTCGTCACTGAATGCCTGTTTGGGGTAAATTATTTAACCTTTGGGGGGCTTGAAAAATACTGAGCACAGGGCTTAATTACCCATCGTTGTGATAAGATAAAGTTAAGCTTAGTTTCACAACAACAACAGCACAATTTTCAGCAGATTTCCTGGATTAACTGTCCTACAGCATGTTTTTCTAAAATTTAATACTCCTCTCTCTGCCGTTATTTTCCAATGGCACACACAGATTTGTGTATTTTGCACACGCTTTGCCTTGTACATGACACGCACTGCTCAGGAAGGTAATTATCCCAGCAAACTAAGCTGTGTGAAAAAGATAAACTGCTTAGTGAATTAAAATTGCATATTTTATATAACCCAATGGCACAAGCATCCTTGTTCTGCTTGTTCCATAAATCTCTCCAGGGCACTGATGGCTTTGAGCTTTTCCATCATCACTGTCTCTTCTCTGGCAGTAGAATCTCTATGCCCAAGGTAGAAAGGAATCTTTCTCACTACCAGTAACCTTTCTGGACCAGTGTTAATAACAGAACCAAGTATCTTAGTGAATGAAGTCAGAAGCATTTCTACTGAAGCAGCCTTTCTAGCTGAGCTGCAGACCAAATAATGTTGCTGCTTCTAACTGGTCCAGGAAGTTTTGCAATTGAAATGGGAAAATCACTTGGCGGGGCAGGGTGCTGATCAGATTGTCTATCTGATTGTCAGACAAAATAAGTCCATTTTCTCCTCAATGAGGCAAGAGATATTGCAATTAGAAAGGAGGAAAAATGGCTGTAATTAAGTCACAAAAAGTCTAAAGTCTGTCCCCAGAGATTTTGACTAAGACAGGATGCATTCTTCACTTCCAAAATAAGCAGATTTTCAACTTTCTGAATGCTGAGATGGACAAGGAACTTGATAAACAGTTCCTCTCATTTTAAGGTTCTAAAGTCTACACTTTTGATAGTCCTGTTCTTTCCCCTCTACAAAGCCCATGACTTGCCCCCACTCTAGTAGCCTCAGGAACACCTGAAGGATAGTCCACATGATTTCACATCTTTACCCTTTCTGTTGACTTGTGATTGCTCTATCTCCTTGCCTTCTTGTTTATTGCACTTTGGTATCTACAGTGGCAGACACACAGTAGGTACTCAATAATTACTGCAAAATGCTTCAAGGTGTTGACACAACCAGTCATTTTATTAAGTCCAATACCTATAAAAGCCTAAAACTTCACTATCAGTTCATTTATGAATCCTCTCCTGTCTAGACTGGAAATGTCCATGACTCTAATCTCCCCATGTGCACAGAGCATCCACACTCCTGTACTCTGAGCCTGGCATATCACTGGTACTAAGGAAGTTATGATTGACCAAATGATTTCTTGAAATGTTCTGAAGGGAGGAGAGTATAGAGATGAGAAGGAGGAATCTGGGAGAGTCTTATCAGCTGAGAGCATATATTTAGTGTTTACACTCCAAACATGTTATCAGCGGTCTCTACTAAACCTTTATTTTTGCATAGGACTTCCTCACCCTTTCACATTAGCTCTAAATCATAGATTTAATGCTTTGGAATATTCAACACTGAGCTCCATAAAACAAATGTTGACAAACTCATATGGCATGGAGAAGAGGCTCCAGATTGGAAAGTTGACTGAAAGAGTGGTGATGTAGGGACCTGGGTTGTTGGCACTGGAAATGGTGCTCCCTGAGCTGCCAGGAAAGCTGCAGTTATGAGGTAGAAAAGAGAATAGATTGTGGTGGTCTGTTCTAGAAGGAAGAGTTAAGTGGTAGAATTTACAAGAATACAAATCTACAGACATTGAAGGTTGCTTTATGATATAGTGAATTCTGCCAAGGAATTGTTCAAACAAGGTCTAGGTACCAATAACAGAGAAAAACAATTAGAATTGTGGGAGTGATCGTTTAAGATTTTAAGATTTCTTTCAACTTGATAGGCCAGTTGCTGAAGAAGTATACATACATAGCTATGATAATTTAAAATGTTGTGATAAATTATTTAAAATCAGAGTAAGTATAATTAATTTGTTGTTATTCAGGTGCTATGTCATGTATCACTCTTTGTGACCCTGTGGACTGCAACAAGCCAGGCTTCCCTGTTCTTCACCATTTCCTGAAGTTGTTTTCATGCCCCTTTTAAAGATGTGGAAGATAAGTATCAGAGCTGAGATTCAAACCCAAGCATCTGACTCTAGAGCCTACATTGTTAACCACCCCACTTATTCCCCTGGCCTATGAAAGAAAATAATGAGTAACAAGAGCCTGTTATACAGAGTTAAGTCAAAAAGAGAAAAACAAATATCGGTATTAAGGCATATATATGCAATCTAGAAAAATGGTAAAATGATGTGCCTGTTTGCAGGGCAGGAATAAAGATGCAGACACAGAGAGGAGACTTGTGGGCACAGAGAGGAAGGAGATTGTAGCACTGACGTATATTCACTACCGAGTGTAAAATAGCTAGTGGGAAGCTGCCATATAACAGAGAGCTCAGCCTGTTGCTCTGGAACAACCTAGATGGGTGAGATGGCGGGTGGGTAGCTGGGAGACTCAAGAGGGAGGGGATATATCTATACTTAGGCCAATTCATGTTGTATGGCAGAATTAAAAAAATAAACCAGCAATGAAGCTCTTCCTTTTAAGTTACAATACTCTGAAGACTTCTCTGAGTACAGATATTTTAGCTGAGAACTGGAGAGTAGAAGACAGTTGTGCAAGAGGGGTCAAACCCTTCTAAGACAGGGAACATTGCTTGACACTGAATGAGCGGTAGTCTGCTTCCCAACAGCCAGAAGGAGACACTTGTCCAGGGAGCACAGTGAGGAAGAAGGAAAGGGATTCACAATAAGGTCAGAGTTTGAGGCTGTGTTCAGGACACACAGGCTGCACTTAAGGGCTTTGGATTATCACCTAGTACAGTGGAAAGGTCTATGACAGGGGAAGGATGGATACCATAACCTGTTTTATGGATGAAGGTGAAATCCCAGTGAAGCAAATACATTTCCTAGGGTTCTTAACAGGCTGATATGAGAGTCAAAGAAAGACTGAGAATATAACCATCCTTGTTGTTAGCCACTGTGATGTGAGGTGGGGGGATGTTTGTTATTGAGGCATAACCAAGCAAAGGCTTCCCAGGTGGCTCAGTGGAGAAGAATCTGATGGCCAGTGCAGGAGATGTGGGTTCAACCCCTGGGTCAGGAAGATCCCACAGACAGAGGAGCCCGGCCATGGGGTCACAAAGAGTCAGACACAACTGAGCACACACACAGCTAAGCAAAAGCTGAGTAGTACTCTACAAGTTAGAGTACTAGCAGTACTCTACAAGTAACAGAAGAACTGTGAGGAAGAATAGAAAAGTTTGATGTAGGCTAAAAAGGAACTGCATTTTCAAAGACTCTGAGGCGGTAAAAGGTATGGTATATGTATAATATATTGTGGATTGCAAATGGCTAAAGTTTTCTAGTCAAAGGAGAGATTGGCACGAGAGAAAAATGACAAATTAGGGTCGGTCCAGATTCTACAAAGCCTTGAAGGTATTTTAAGAATCTTAATCTTAAAGGCTTTAGGAAGCCAAAATTCAATGAGATAAATATATGTTTACATTACAAATAAAATCAACATTTTTTACCCTAAAATACTGAAAGCTGCACTCATTATAACTCTTTACTCCTAAGTTGTCCAGCATAATTAAAATATCTTCTAAGTAAGCACAATACTGTTAACACATTTAAGCAAATTAAGAATACTTAAGTGTTTGAAAAAATGTAATATTTTGGGGGATTAAATAAAAGGCTCAGTGAGTCTCATAGAAAAGTAAGCCTGTAATAGAACAAAGATTTTTTTTAAGCACTATTGGTTTGATAAGAAACCCTTTCATTTAACCCAAGCACAGAGTCCTGACTCTAAGTGTTCACAGAAATCATGTAATTTTAAAACCCTCATTCTTGGTGAGAAGATGTATTTTATATATATATATATTTTATATCACAAGCTCTTGATTTACCATTTACAGAGATGGGCCTAGGAATGATATTAATATTTCTAGCTTAGCTCAACTTCATCATTTCTGCACCACAGCTTGGGGAGTCTCTCTTTTTCCAAGGGCAACAAGGGAATCAACACAGGCCAAGTTCTACCAAGAATCGCTACCTCTCCAGCTAATCCATTTTTAATGTATCAGTCTTAAGTATAGCCCTCCATCAACATGTTTCATCTCTGTCCACTTTCTGGAGAGCTTCAGATGGCATGGTGTATTCCTAGGCATCCATCTTAACCTCTGTAACAAGTGGCTAAACCCAGACATAATTTAGAGTCATGGACCTAGTCATGAGGCACTGTTTAAAGCCAGTATTTTATCCATGGGTCCAATGGGAATATTGCTTAAGATAGTTTAATACAGCTGTAGGATCACAGCAATTTATTTTCAGATTCCTGCACCAATGCCCTCTCTTTCACGTCCCTAAATGCCACAGCAAGATATCTTTCCTTGAGCCCCAAGAAAAGGCCCATGGTACAGGAGAGAGATGACAACAATCAACCATTGCTATATTACCTACAAATTTCAGTAGCTGTCAGTTTAGCATAATAATACATCAATAAATGCATATGCATTTCAAAATATGCATTGGTTTAGAGCTTTTCTGTCTTCTAGTAGCTCAGAAAGTATATTCAAAACACTTTAATCAGGAATTTTAGACCCTCTATTATGTCTCTTTACATGCTTTCTCTATTCATGCATTTCTTCTGAATAGTTCTTACTCCTCATGGGCCAACAGCTTTCACCTGTGCTGGAAGGTTAATTGGACATCTCCTGCACTGAATGAGCATCAAATTCAGTATGCCACTCTGGTTTTGTTCAATAACTGATGGTCCCCTGCCACATCAAGTTCAGGACCAGTGGGGGGAAAAACAGATACAAGACTAGACCCTGAATATTGGCAGAATCCTGATAAAGTTGGATAGGAGAAGGAGCCCTAGGTTCTGGCTACAAAGTGCAATTTCTAACCCCTTCATACACCCCATGGACTGTAGCCCACCAGGCTTCTCTGTCCATGGGGATTCTCTAGGCAAGAATACTGGAGTGGGTTGCCATTCCCTTCTGCAGGGGATCTTCCTGACCCAGGGATGGAACCCAGGTCTCCTGCATTGCAGGCAGATTCTTTACTACCCAGTCACATGCCAAGTAGCACCAACACTGCAGGCTGTTTCAACAGCACTAACGTGCTTGAGTTAAAGCCAAAGCCTACACAGGAGGAGTAGCACATGTGCAATGTACATATGTGTACGTATATATGCACACATGCAGATCTCAAGACAACAGATCAAGAAAGACAGCCAAGCACTTTCCAAATTTCTTCCCCTATCTCAATAGGAGAGGAGATGACTTGAAACTGAGGCAGGATCAAGGTGGTGGAATAGGGGATCCAGAGCTTACCAACACAACTCCTCCCCATCATGAACACAACGAAACTACAACTACTTGTAGAGCAGCTTTCTCTGAGAACAACCTGATGACTAGCAGAACAGCTCTCCCACAACCAAGATTGTAAAGAAAGAACCATATAGAGTATGGCAGGAGGAGAGAAGTGATCTAGGAAAAAAAAACCCTGGTGGGGGACCTAGAAGAGGAGAGAGTTACCATAGACTCTCATATCCTCCCTAAAAGGCAAGAGGTTCAAGCCCCATATTGGGCATCCCAGCCCTGGGAAGGAGCCTCCCTGGGGCTTACCAAAGGGATGTAGGAAACCAAGACTTTGCTCCTAAGAGAGCACACACACACTTGTTGCTTCCAGTCCTGGAACAAAGGGAGCAGACTGAAAACTGCCTGACTGTCCTGGTGGTCCTTCCAGAAGCCCCCAGCACACCCTGCAGTGTGCACCAGGCTCAGTCCTGCTTCAGCCCCTCCTGCTCTGGCACTGCTCCTGACCAAGGTAGAGGCTGCCACCACAGGCGCTGAAAAGTGAAAGTGTTAGCTGCTTAGTCATGTCTAACTCTTTGCGATCCCGTGGACTGTAATCTGCCAGGCTCCTCTATCCATGGGATTCTCCAGGCAAGAATACTCAAGTGGGTGGCTGTGCCCTCTTCCAGGGGATCTTCCCAACCCAAGGATCTAACCAAGGGCACCACACATACTGAGGAGAAACATAACTTGCTGGGAACTGCTCTTCTCATACCTTAGGTCCCAATCCCACCCCTAATCAAGGCAGAGACATCACTACATAGAGGAGAAACAAGGATGGCTTATCTCCAGCCCCATCCTCAGTCAAGTCTGAGACCCTCCCCTCCACCACCCTATGAAGAAGCTAGACTCCCTCACAGCCCCTATTCCAGCCCCTCGGGCCCTGACCCCAGCCCCCAACAGGCAGTGACCACCATCAAACACCCCTGGTTCACACCAGGCTCCTGTGCTAGCTCCTCTGATCTCAGCCATGCACCACCCCTACCAAGTTGGCAGTCATCAGCACACCCCCAGCAATGAAATACAGCCCATGCTCACTTCAGGTACAGCTTTCCCACTAAAAACCACTAGGTTCACGAGATTGCATAGGCACGCTCCCATACGAGGACACGTCTTCAGGATCAGGATAGGTAACAGTTTTACCTTACAGACAGAGGTATCATACAGACAGAGAAAGTCCAACAACATGAGAAGCAGAGGAATAGCTTCCAGAGGAAAACCATCATAAAATGAGAGATAAAACCTAATGAATTAGAGATAAATAATGTACTTAATTGGTGATGGACAGGGAGGCCTGGTGTGCTGCAGTCCATGGGGTCGCAAAGAGTCAGACACAACTGAGCAACCAAACTGAATTTACCTAATAAAGAGTTCAATAGGCATAAAAATATACAGTGAACTCAGGAAATGAATAGAACCACACAATGAGAGCTTAAAGAACTAGGAAACTTACCTTGAAACAATAAGCAATCAGAGCAGAAGACTAAAAGAATTAAAATGAAAAGTATACTAGAAGGACTTCACAGCGGATTACATGACGCAGAAGAATGCGTGAACAACTGGAAAAACAAAATAGCAGAAATCACCCAAATAGAAGAGGGAGAAAAAAGATAGTGTAGGGGACTCTGGGGACAACATCAATCATACTAACATCTGTATCATAGGGCTCACAGAAGAAGAAAGGGGCAGGAAATGTATTTGATGAAATTACGGCTGAAAACTTCCCTAGCCTGAAGGAGGAAACAGATATCCTGGTTCAGGAAGCATAGAGAGTCTGAAACAAGGTTAACTAAAGAGACCCACACCAAGACATAGCATAATTGAAAGGGCAAAAGTTAAAGAGAGAATTTTAAAGGTGTCAAGAAAGAGCAAAGAGCCACATACAAGGGAACCAACATAAGACTATTGGCTGATTTTTCAGCAGAAACTTTGTGGGCCAGACGGGAGTGGCATGATATATTTAAAGGGATGAAAGGAAAAAATCTGCAACCGAGATACTCTGCTCAGCATGGTTTTCAATCACAATTGAAAGATAAAGAGTTTCCCAGACAAGCAAAAAGAGTTCATCACCACTTTTAGGCCTTACAGGAAATGGAAAAGGTCTTCTTGAAGCAAAAAGGAAAAGGCTATAAGAGGCTGTAAGAAAATATATGAAAGACAGTTATCTCACTGGTAAAGGTAAATATACAGTAAAGGAAGTTAAGCTATTGTAAGGGTTAAACACAAAAAATTGTAAAATCAAATATAACTCCAGTAAACACTTAAAGGATAGCTGTAAAGATGTAAAATATAATGCTAAAACATAAAACACGGTAAAGATGTAGTGCTTTTAGAATGTGTTTGACCTTATTTAAAGCAAGCAGATAGTAACCGGTTGATATATATATAAACCTTTTTGTCACTACCATTCAAAAACCTACACTAGATGCACACAGACACACACACAACAAACACAGAGAGGAACCCAAATACAAATCTAAAGAAAATCATCAATCTATAGGGAAGAGGCTGAAAGAACAGAGAAGAACCACAAAAAAAAAAAAAAAAGTGGGAAAATAAGTAACAAAATAGCAAAATCACATACCTATGAACAATCACTTTAAATGTCAGTGGAATAAATGCTCCAATCAAAAAGTAGAGGGTGCATGAATGGATAAAAAGTAACACCCAGTTGTATATTGTCTGTAAAGGCTCACTTTACAGCTAAAGACACACAGAATGAAAATGAAGAGATGTAAAAAGATATTCCACGTAAATGGAAATAAAAAGAAACCTGAAGTACGAATATTTATGTCAGACAAAACAGACTTTAAAACAAAGCCTATAACAAAAGACAAAGAAGATTTTATATAATGATAAAGGAGATCTCTTCAAGAAAATTAGAGATACCAAGGGAACATTTCATGCAAATATGGGCTCAATAAAGGATACAAATGGTATGGACCTAACAGAAGCAGAAGATATTAAGAAGAGGTGGCAGGAATACACAGAAGAACTGTACAAAAAAGATCTTCACAACCAAGATAATCACGATGGTGTGATCACTCACCTAGAGCCAGACATCCTGGAATGTGAAGTCAAGTGGACCTTAGAAAGCATCACTATGAATAAAGCTAGTGGAGGTGATGGAATTCCAGTTGAGCTATTTCAAATCCTGAAAGATGATGTTGTGAAAGTGCTTCACTCAATATGCCAGCAAATTTGGAAAACTCAGCAGTGGCCACAGGACTGGAAAAGGTCAGTTTTCATTCCAATCCCACAGAAAGGCAATGCCAAAGAATGCTCAAACTACCGCACGATTGCACGCATCTCACACGCTAGTAAAGTAATGCTCAAAATTCTCCAAGCCAGGCTTCAGCAATATGTGAACCATGAACTTCCAGATGTTCAAGCTGGTTTTAGAAAAGGAAGAGGAACCAGAGATCAAATTGCCAACATCTGCTGGATCATGGAAAAAGCAAGAGAGTTCCAGAAAGGCATCTATTTCTGCTTTATTGACTATGCCAAAGCCTTTGACTGTGTGGATCACAATAAACTGTGGAAAATTCTTCAAGAGATGGGAATACCAGACCACCTGTCCTGCCTCTTGAGAAAACTATATGCAGGTCAGGAAGCAACAGTGAGAACTGGACATGGAACAACAGACTAGTTCCAAATAGGAAAAGGAGTATGTCAAGGCTGTATATTGTCACCCTGCTTATTTAATTTATATGCAGAGTACATCATGAGAAACGCTGGGCTGGAGGAAGCACAAGCTGCAATCAAGATTGCCGGGAGAAATATCAATAACCTCAGATATGCAGATGACACCACCCTTATGGCAGAAAGTGAAGAGGAACTAAAAAGACTCTTGATGAAAGTGAAAGTGGACAGTGAAAAAGTTGGCTTAAAGCTCAATATTCAGAAAACAAAGATCATGGCATCTGGTCCCATCACTTCGTGGGAAATAGATGGGGAAACAGTGGAAACAGTGTCAGACTTTATTTTTTTGGGCTCCAAAGTGATTGCAGCCATGAAATTAAAAGACGCTGACTCCTTGGAAGGAAAGTTATGACCAACCTAGACAGCATATTGAAAAGCAGAGACATTACTTTGCCAACAAACATCCATCTAGTCAAGGCTATGGTTTTTCCAGTGGTCATGTATGGATGTGAGAGTTGGACTGTGAAGAAGGCTGAGTGCTGAAGAATTGATGCTTTTGAACTGTGGTGTTGGAGAAGACTCTTGAGAGTCCCTTGGACTGCAAGGAGATCCAACCAGTCCATTCTGAAGGAGATCAGCCCTGGGTGTTCTTTGGAAGGAATGATGCTAAAGTTGAAACTCCAGTACTTTGGCCACCTCATGCGAAGAGTTGACTCCTTGGAGAAGACTCTGATGCTGGGAGGGCTTGGGGGCAGGAGGAGAAGGGGACAACAGAGGATGAGATGGCTGGATGGCATCCCTGACTCAATGGACATGAGTCTCAGTGAACTCTGGGAATTGGTGATGGACAGGGAGGCCTGGTGTGCTGTGATTCATGGGGTCGCAAAGAGTCAGACATGACTGAGCGACTGAACTGAAATGAAAGAAGTTGGTCCACGAAGAAGGTATTACTTTCGTGAACCTATATGCCTGATATAAGAGCCTAAATGTAAAGCAAATGTGAACTTACATAATGGGAGAAATTGACAGTAACACATTAGTAGTACAGGACTTTTACATCAATGGATAGATCATCCAGACAGAAAATCAATAAGGAAACAGTGGCCTTCAAAAACATATGCAACCCGATAGACTTAATAGATATATATACAATACACCCCAAATCAGTAGAACATACATTCTTTTCAAGTGCACATAGAATTTTCTCCAGGATAGAGCACATGCTAGGCCAGAAATCAAGTCTTAATAAATTTAAGAAGATTGAAATTATATTAAACATCTTTGTTGACCATAATGATATGAAACTAGAAACCAATTACAGGAAGAAAAATAGGGAAGGAACCCAAAGCATGTGGAGACTAAAACAACATGCCACTAAAAAAAAAATGGGTCACTGAAAAAATAAAGAGGAAATCAGATACCCTGAGACAAATGAAAATAGAAACAAAATTTCCCCAAATCCATAGAACTCAGCAAAGTAGTTCTAAGACATAAGTTTATAGTGACAAAGGGCTACCTCAAGAAACAAGACAAATCTCAATAACCCACCTTTCCATTTAAAGGAATTAAGAGAAAAAGGAGATCAAACAAAGCCCAAAGTCAACAGAAGGAAGGAAATAATAAAAATTATAGAGGAAATAAAATATAAGATGCCGTTTTTCCCCTCCCAAAAGAAAAAAAAAAGGTAAAAGGTCAATAGAAATAACAGCTGGTCTTGGAAAAGATAAACAAAATTGACAGACCTTTAGCTAGACTCATTAAGCGAAAAAGAGAGAAGTCTCAAACAAAAATATAAATTAAACAGTTAAAGTTATATCCAATATAACAAATATATTAGCAATCATAACAAAGAACTATGAGCAGTTACACACCAACACGTTGGACAGCCCAGAAGAAATAGATAAATCCTAGAAACATAGTTTTCTAAGACTGAATCATAAAGAAATAGAAAATGTCAATAGACTAATTAGTAGTATTTCAATTGAATCAGTAATAAAAAAAATCACAACAAATGAAAGTTCAGGATCAGATGGCTTCACAATGGAATTCTAGCAAACATTTAAAGAGTCAATACCTATTCTTCATGAACCATTCCAAGAAATTGAAGAGGAGGAAATAAGTCCAAACTCATTCTACAAACCCAGCATTATTATCCTAATATCAAAACCAGACCAACACACTACAAAGAAAATAATAGGTCAATATGCCAACAGTTTTGCCAAAAGAACACCCTCTTCCAACAACACTAGAGATGACTCTATACATGGACATTATCAGCTGGTCAATAACACAATCAGATTGATTATATTCTTTGTAGCCGAAGATGAAACTCTATATAGTCAGCAAACAAGACTGAGAGCTGACTGTGGCTCAGATTATAAATTGCTGCTGCTGCTGCTGCTGCTAAGTCACTTCAGTTGTGTCCGACTCTGTGCTACCCCATAGACAGCAGCCCACCAGGCTCCCCCATCCCTGGGATTCTCCAGGCAAGAACACTGGAGTGGGTTGCCATTGCCTTCTCTGATTATAAACTACTTATTTCAAAATTAACTTGTACGTGAAGAAAGTATTGAAAACCACTAGGCCATTCAGGTATGGCCTAAATTAAATCCCTTGTGATTATACAGTGGAAGTGACAAATAGATTCAAGGGATTAGATATGATAGACAGAGTGCCTGAAGAACTATGGACAGAGGTTCATAAAATTGTACAGGAGGCAGTGATCAAGAACATCCCCAAGAAAAAGAAATGCAAAAAGGCAAAATGGTTCTCTGATGAGGCCTTACAAATAGTTGAGAAAAGAAGACAAGCAAAAGGCAAAGAAGAAAAGGAAAAATATACCCATTTGAATTCAGAGTTCCAAAGAATAGCCAGGAGATACAAGAAAACCTTTTAAAAGAACAATGCAAAAAAAATAGAGGAAAACAAAAGAATAGGAAAGCCTAGAGATCTCTTCAAGAAAATTATAGATACCAAGGGAATATTTCATGCAAAGATTGGCACAATAAAGGACAGAATGGTATGGACCTAACAGAAGCAAACGATATTAAGAAGAGGTGGCAAGAATACACAGAAGAACTGTACACAAATGATCATCATGACCAGATAACCATGATGGTGTGATCACTCAGACTTCCTGGAGTGCAAAGTCAAGTGAACCTTAGGAAGCATCACTATGAACAGAACTAGTGGAGGTGATGGAATTCCAGTTGAGCTATTTCAACTCCTAAAAGATGATGCTGTGAAAGTGCCACACTCAATATGCCAGCAAACTTGGAAAACTCAGCAGTGGCCACAGGACTGGAAAAGGTGTTTTCATTCCAATCCCAAAGAAAGGCAATGCCAAAGAATGTTCAAACTGCCACATCATTGCACTCATTTCATACACTAGCAAGGTCATGCTCAAAATCCTTCAAGCTAGGTTTCAATAGTATGTCAACCAAGAACTTTCAGATGTACAAGCTGGATTTAGAAGAGGCAGAGGAACCAGCGATCAAATTTCCAACATCCATGGGATCATAGAACAAGCAAGAGAATTCTAGAAAAACATCTGCTTTACTGACTATGCTAAAGCCTTTGACTGTGTGGATCACAAGAGAATGTGGAAAATTCTGTAAGAAATGGGCATACCAGACCACCTTACCTACCTCCTGAGAAATTTTGTATGCAGGTCAAGAAGCAACAGTTAGAACTGGACATGAAACAACAGACTGGTTCCAAATGGGGAAAGGAGTAAGTCAAGGCTGTATATTGTTACCCTGCTTATTTGACTTATATGCAGAGTGCATCATGTGAAATGCCAGGCTGCATGAAGCACAAGCTGAAGTCAAGATGCTGAGAGAAATATCAATAACCTCAGATATGCAAATGACAGTACCCTAATGGCAGACATTGAAGAGGAACTAGAGTCTCTTGATGAAGGTAAAACAGAAGAGTGAAAGAGCTAGCATGAAACTCAACATTCAAAAAGTCAAGATCATGGTATCCAGTCCCATTACTTCATGAGAAACAGATGGGATAACAATGGAAACAGTGACAGACTTTATGTTCTTCATTTTCACCATCTGAAGATGGTGACTGCAGCCATGAAATTAAAAGACGCTTGCTCTTTGGAAGAAAAGCTATGACCAACCTAGACAGCATATTAAAAACCAAGACATTATTTTGCTGACAAAGGCCTCTATAGTCAAAGCTATGATTTTTCCATTAGTCATGTATGGATGTGAGAGTTGGACCATAAAAAAGGCTGAGCCCCAATTGATGCCTTCGAATGGTAATGCTGGAGAAGACACTTAAGAGTCCTTTGGACAGCAGGGAGATCAAACCAGTCAATCCTAAAAGAAATCAACCCTGAATATTCATTGGAAGACTGATGGTGAAGCTGGAGCTCCATTACTTTGGCCACCTGATGCAAAGATCCAACTCATTGGAAAAGACCCTAATGCTGGGAAAGACTGAAGGCAGGAGGAGAAGGAGACGACAGAGGATGAGATGGTTGCATGGATCACTGACTCAATGGACATGAGTTTAGCAAATTCTGGGAGTTGGTGAAGGACAGAGAAGCTTGGTGTCCTTCAGGCCATGGGGTCACAAAAGTTGGAGATAACTGAGGGGACTGAACAACAATAATCCTGGATGAACACAGACAAAAAAATCCTCAGCAAAATATTAGCAAACAGAATTCCACAATGCATAAATAGGATCCTATACCACGATCAAGTGGGATTTATTCCAGGTCCACAAGGATGTTTAAACATATGCAAAATCAATCAATGCAATACACTACATTAACAAAAGGAAAGATAAAAACACATAATTTCCTCAATGTATGAGGAAAAGCATTTGACAAAATTCAACATCCATCCATGCTAAAAATTCTCACCAAAGTGCATATAGAGGGAACATATCTCAATATATTAAATCCTTTTAAAACAAACCCACAGCTAACATCATACTCAATGGTGAAAGGCTTTCCAGCCTTTCCTCTAAATTCAGCAATAAAACAAAGATGACCATTACCATCACTTCTATTTAACATAATATTATAAGTCCTAGTCACAGCAACTAGGGAAGTAAAAGAAATAAAACACAAATTGGAAGGGAAGAAGTAAAATGTCACTCTTTGCAGATGACATGATGCTATAATATATTTAGAAAACCCTAAGTTCTCCACCAAAAAAATTTTAGAATAAATAAACTCAGCTAAGTTTCAGGATACAATATATAGAAATCTGTTACTTTTCTATACAGTAATAATGAAATATCAGAAAGAAAACAATTTCATTTATAATCAAATTAAAAGTATTTGATTATAAGCAAATAAAAAAGAGTATATGTAGGAATACTCAAAAACTGTAAGACACTGCTAAAATAAATTGAAGATGACACAAATAAATAGAAAGATATTCTGTTTTCATGGATTGGAAGAATTAATATTGTTAAAATATCCCGGGACATGAGGGAGAGAGGGGATACACACACACACACACACACACGTAATTACAACTAATTCACATAGTTTTACTGCAGAAACCAACACAAAATTGTAAAGCAATTTTCCACTGATTAAAAAATTAAAAAAGCTAAAAAACTATCCTTACTATCTATAGATTTAATGCAGTCCCTATTAAAATACTCATGACATTTTTAACAGAATTAGAACAAATAATATTAACATTTGTGTAGGACCACAAAAGACCCGGAATAATCAAAGCAATCTTGAGAAAAAAGATCAGAGATAGAGGTATTACACTCCCTGACTTCAGACTATACTACAGAACTACAGTAATCATAACAGTATGAAATGGCACAAAGAGACACACACAGATCAATGGAACAGAACAGAACCCAGAAAGAATCCCACATTTGGCCAATTACTCTACTACAAAGGGAGCATGAATATACAATAGGGAAAAGACAGGGTCTTCAATAAGTGCTATTGGGAAATATGGTCAGCTACATGTAAAAGAGTGAAACTAGAACCTTTTCTCACTCCTCATACAAAAATAAACTCAAAGTGGATTAAAGACCTAAATGTAAGACTGGAAATTATAAAACTCTTAGAATAAAATAGATGCAATACACTCATTGACATTGGTCTTAACACAGCTGGGTGATCTGACCTTAGGAGAGTTCTTTAACCTGAGTTTCAACTTTCTTATTTTTAAATATAGAAAATAATAGTACCACATCATTATAATGAGGGTTAAATGAAATACTGCCAATAAAATTGTTAAAAGAGGACCAGGCACATATGGTAATTTTTTTGTTTTTTTACATTATCACTCTTTATAATTACTATAAAGTAATGACTTTTGAATTTAGAAAAAAAATTCAGGGGCAATGCCTATAGCATTATCCTATTTTTATAAAATTGTATGTGTACACATGCATATGTTTTTCTATGTTTTGATTGTAGATAAAAGTATAACATGATAAATACCAAACTATTAACACAGGTTAGGTGTCTCAGATGGTAAAGAAGTCGCCTACAATGTGGGAGACCAGGGTCCTGTCCCTGGGTTGGGAATACCCCCTAGAGAAGGGCATGTCAACCCACTCCAGTATTCTTGCCTGGAGAATGCCAGAAGACAGAGGAGCCTGGTAGGCTACAGTCCATGGGGTCACAAAGAGTAGGACATGATTGAGTGATTAGCAACACATCCAAGAAGAACTGCTTGGGGTTAGGGGAGAATGGTGGGTAATATCCCCTTTTCTTTCTTTTTTTTTAATATAAATTTATTTATTTTAATTGGAGGCTAATTACAAAATTGTATTGGTTTTGCCATACATCAACATGGCTCCACCACGGGTGTACACGTGTTCCTCTTTTCTTAATACATCAACATCTTGTTTGATTATTTACAATGAGCATGTACTTTTTTCCAATTAAAGAAAGTCTCCAAATTCAGTATCCACTTATTTTATATTTTATTTGCATTTTTGGAGTTATCAAATTCTGAAAATTAGAAGTGTTAATTGCCTACTCAAAAAGCTTTACCTACAGAAAGACATCTGAATACAGTAGTACGTTTTTACAAAACCCTTTCTAAGCCAGCAATTCAATTTGCTCCTTTAATCTCTCCTATTAC
Organism: Bos grunniens; assembly: GCF_055505025.1. Taxonomy (NCBI): domain Eukaryota; kingdom Metazoa; phylum Chordata; class Mammalia; order Artiodactyla; family Bovidae; genus Bos; species Bos grunniens. The sequence continues at coordinate 63,900,528 of NC_141171.1, forward strand.
CATTGATTACTTTCAAATCATCACTCACACTGTTTTCTGCCTCATAATGCAGGACATTGAGTATTCCATGATGGAATATTCATGCCACATGATGTGCTGTTTCCTCTGCCCTTAAATGCCCTTCCCTAATTCTTGGTCTTGTGACTGTGTGATCCCACTTGTTTTTTATACACTATGAGAAAATGTGATTTTCTACCAGTAGGTTTCATCCTGCTGCTTCTATTCCCAGTTACCTTACCTCTTCTAAACTATGACCATACATGACACTGATTGGTTTGGGAGCTCTTTTACGTTAGATTCCAGGCCCTTCTAAGACTCTAGTGCTACTCACTCTGATTTCTCATTGAGCCTTATTTCTCTCTGGAGTCTTGCAGATTAAGTCTGTATGACTGTTACTGATGATCAAGTCAGATTAATTACCGGGATAAGTCTGAGCTACTCCATGGCATCAAGGAAAGTGTAATCTAATTATTTTTATAAATGTGAATATTCTTTTGCTTATAAAATATCACCAAACCAGTTAACCTGTCAATGACAAGTATGGTTGTTGTAGAAAAATTTTTTTCTGGGCAATCAATGGGGAATTAGAGAGGGTAGAGGAGTATAAGTGGGGTGTGCCGTGATAGAAAATACACCATTACCATCTGATTTTCAATGTCCTTTTTAAAGAGCAATTTTCATTTTTTTATAAACAGAAAGATAATTTTTAAAAGCCTGTAGCCAAATATTAATTAAGTTCAATGTATTTTTTATTATGATTAGTCCTGTTTGAGTCCTGTTTAAGAATTCTTTGCTACCTGCTCACCTCAAGGTCATGAAGAATCTCCTATATATTATTTTCTCAAAACTTGATTGCTTTTTACTTTTCCAGACCCAGGGCCACAGGCCCACTGACCCTCTTGATGGGCAGAGGAACCACCTGGAGGAAGCTGGCTTGGAGAAAACTGAGGCTCAATGTCCTTTACAGCTGAGAATGAAAAATGTGCTGCCCTGTCAAGAAAGGATGCTGCAGCTGTCTAGCCATCAGCCAGTACTGTGGCCTGGCTGGTGAGCCCTGAGGGACTCCAGTATGGAGACCAATGGGTGGACTATTGCCAAGCCTTCAGCCACTGCAGACACTCCCAGTGGTGCATCCTGAGGGGATTCAGGATGGAAAAGAACAAGATACTGGCATTGGATAGCTAAGGTGCATAGCAAAGGAATGATTTCATTAAGCCCAGATTCTTGTTTTGTTTCTTCCGCTACAAGAAAAAAGCTAAATTCATTCATGTGAGATGCTTAGTTTTCTCTAATAGTAAGCTTTTGATGTTCTGACTACCTGCTTTTGTTGCAAAATTCTTGTATATCCTTCAGAACAGTACCTCAGAGCTATCTGAGAGGCTGTCTCCTGGGCTTGAGCCCTCAAAAAGTCTGCTGAATAAAACAATTCTCAACTTAAATAAATAAATAATAAGGAAAAAAAAACTGTGAAAAACACAAATATGTGGAGGCTAAACAATACGCTAGCAAACAACCAATGGATCACTGAAGAAAATCAAAAGGAAAAAAAAAATACCTAGAGACAAATGAAAACCAAAGCACAATGATCCAAAACCTGTGGGACTCAACAGAAGCAGTTCTAACAGGGAAGTTTATAGTGATACAGTGTTATCTCAGGGAAAAGAAAAATCTCAAACAACGTAATCTTACACCAAAACAACTAGAGAAAAACAAACAAAACCCAAAGTTAGAAATCATAAAGATAAGAGCAGAAATAAGTGAAATATAGAGATGAAAAAAACATTGGAAAAGACCAATGAAACTAAAAACTCATTCTTGGAAAAAATAAACAAAATTGATAAACTTTAAATCAGACTCATCAAGAAAAAGAGGGAGAGGGCTCAAATCAATAAAATTAGAAATGAAAAAGAAGTTACAACAGACACCACAGAAATGCAAAATATCATAAGAGACTACTACAAGTAACTCTATGCCCCAAAATATAGACAATCTAGAAGAAACAGACAAATTCTTAGAAATGTATAAACTTCTAAGACTGGACCCACAAGAAATAAAAAATATGAATAAACCAATTATAAGTACTGAAATTGAAATGGTGATTTAAAAACTCCCAAAAGCAAAACTCCAAGACCAGATGGTTTCACAGGCAAATTCTATTAAATATTTAGAGAATACCTATCCTTCTGAAAATTTTCCAAAAAATTTCAAAGGAAGGAACACTCCCCAAAGTTATTCTGTGAGGCCTCCACCATCCTGATTCCAAAACTAGACAGCACAAAAAGAGAAAATTACAAGCCAGTATCACTGATGAATATAGACGCAAAAATTCTCAACAAAATACTAGCAATCCAAATCCAACAATATTTTTAAATGATCATACACCATGATCAAGTGGGATTTATCCCAGGGATACAAGGAATTTTTTTAATATCTGCAAATCAATCAGTGTGATACACCACATCAATAAATTGAAGAATAAAAACCATATGACATCTCAATAGATGCATAAAAATTTTTAACAAAAATCAGCATCCATTAACTCTCCAGAAAGTTGGCATACACGGAAGCTAACTCAACATGCTGCTGCTGCTAAGTCGCTTCAGTCGTGTCTGATCCTGTGAGACCCCATACATGGCAGCCCACCAGGCTCCCCCATCCCTGGGATTCTCCAGGCAAGAACACTGGAGTGGGTTGCCATTTCCTTCTCCAATGCATGAAAGTGAAAAGTGAAAGTGAAGTCATTCAGTCATGTCCGATTCTTAGCGACCCCATGGACTGCACCCTACCAGGCTCCTCCGTCCATGGGATTTTCCCAGACAAGAGTACTGGAGTGGGTTGCCATTGCCTTCTCCCTACGTCAACATAATAAGGGCCATATATGACAAACCTACTGCTAACATAATACTCAACAGTGTAAAGCTGAAAGCATTTCCTCTAAGATCAAAAATCCTCTAAGACAAGGATGTCCACTCTCTCCACTTTTATTCAACATAGTTTTTGGAAGGCCTACCCATGGCAATTAGAAAAGAAAAATAAGGAAAAGGAATCCAGATCGGAAAACAAGTAAAATTGTTCCTGTTTGCAAATGACATGATATTATACATAGAACATCCTAAAGATGCTATTAAAAAAACACTAGAGCTCATCAATGAGTTTGATAAAGTTGCAGGATACAAAATCAATACACAGAAAATGAACATTTCTATACATTAACAACAAAAGATCAGAAAGATAAACAATTTCATTTACCATTACATCAAAAAGAATAAAACACCTAGGAATAAACCTACCTAAAGAGCCAAAAGACCTGTATTCCAAAAACTAAAAAATATTGATGAAAGAAATGAAGGTGGAAGAAACAGATGGAAAGATATACCATGTTCTTGGATCAGAAGAATCAATATAGTCAAAATGAATATACTACCCAAGGCAATCTACAGGTTCATTGGAATCCCTATCAGATTACTAATTGCATTTTTCTTTCATAGAACAATTTTTTTCACTAGAACAATTTTTTTTAATGGAGAAAAGATAGTCTTTAATAAATGGTCCTGGGAAAACTTGATATCTGCATGTAAAAAAATGAAATTAAAATATTATTTAACCGCATACACAAAAGTGAACTCAAAATGGATTAGAGACCTGAATATAAAACTGGATACTGTAAAACTCTGTGGAAAACAAGCTCAACTCTCTTCAACATAATTCACAGCAATATCTTTTTTGCTCTGTCTTTTTGAGTACTGGAAACAAACAAAAAATACAAATGAGACCCAATTAAACTCATAAACTTTTTGCAAAGCAAAGAAACCCAGAAACAAAACAAAAATACAACCCCAGAATGGGAGAAAATATTTGAAAATGATGTGACTGACAACTGATTAATCTCCAAAATTTACAAACAGTTCTTCAGGCTGAATATCAAACACACAAAAAAACAAACAAAATTTAAAAAATGAGAAGAGTTAAGTAGACATTTCTCCAAAGAAGACATACAAGTGACCAAGAAAAGATGCTCAACACTGCAATTATTAGAGAAATGCCAATCAAAACTACAATGAGATATCACCTCACAGCAGTCAGAATGGCCATAATCAAAAAGTCTACAGACAGTAAATGCTGGAGAGGGTGTGGAGAAAAGGGTATCCCCTACGATTGGTGGAAATGTAAATTGGTGCAGCCACTATGGAAAACAGTATGGAGATTCCTTTAAAAACTAAAAATAGAACTATAATATGATCCAGGAATCCCACTCCTGGGCATATAATCAGAGAGAGAAACATAGTTCTAAAGAACACATGCATCACAGTGTTCATTGCAGTGGTATTTATAATAGCTAGCACACAGAAGCGAACTAAGTGTCCATCAACAGATAAATTAATAAAAAAGTCATATACATACACAATGGAATATTACTCAGCCACAAACAAGAATGAAGTAATGCCATTTGCAGCTACATGAATGGATGTAGAGATTATCACACCCAGTGAAGACAGACAGAAAAAAGGCAGATATCACATAATATCATTTATATGTGGAATCTAAACAAAATGATACAATTGAACTTATTTACAAAAGAGAAACAGACTCACAGACTTAGAAAATGAATTTACAGTTCCCAGGTTGAAAGTGTTCAGGGGAGAGATAGATTGGGAGTTTGGGACTGACTTACACACACTGGTATATTTAAAATAACCAACAAGACCTAGTGTATTGCACAGAGAACTGTGCTCAATACTGTTTAATAACCTAAATGGGAAAAGAATTGGGAAAAGAATAGATACATGTGTATGTGTAACTGAATCACTTTGTTGTAACACATCTGTGTTAATCAACTACAATATAAAATGATTTAAAAAGTAACTGAATCATTTTTTTGTAACACAGCTTTGTTAATCAACTACAATATAAAGTGATTTTTAAAAAAATTACAAAAAGTTGTCAACCATAGTTAAAGAATGAGTGAGTGAGTGAAGTCGCTCAGTTGTGTCTGACTCTTTGCGACCCCGTAGACTGTAGCCCACCAGGCTCCTCCGTCCATGGGATTCTCCAGCTGGAGTGGGTTGCCATTTCCTTCTCCATAGTTAAAAAAGATCTAGGTAAATGGAGAGACATACCAAATTTATGGGTTGGAAAACTAGATATTTCCAAGATGGCTATTCTATACAAATTGGTTTAAAGGCTCAATGTGATTCCTCTGTTAAAGTCGTAAGAGGCTTTCCCCCCCCTGTGTCTTGAAATTCATTCAGTAAACTTTTACCATTATAGTAAGGGTACAGCTTTGAAAATTCCTTTTTTCCTACTTTTGAAAGTTTATGATAATTTCTCTTCTAGGATGCCTCACTGTCCATATTTACTCATTCAATTTTTCCAGCTCCTACCCTCATTCTGTCCCTTTTAAAGTACCATATGGAAAAAAATAACATATGTCTGATTTATAATAATAACTCAGTGGTCTGGAGGCTGTCCCCACTGATGGTCTGTGAGGATAACCCTATGCAACTAGAAAGGATGAAACTGTGCGAGTAAAACTGTGTACGATAGTGAATGCTTTCCCAGCATCTGCATCTTCTTTGGCTTCATCTATTAAGGTTCTGATGAGCCTTTTTTCACATCTGTGATCTGTGCTTCTTTCCTCAGCTGCCACCCTGGTAGAGCGAGTAAGAAAAGACAATGGACTCATCCAGCAATTCATGGTATATCAGCTCATTTATAAGGTTTCTAATAATAACTGTTCATACCTTAGCCTGATGGCAATTGCAACGTCCTCCCAGAAGTTACCCCTGATATTGCCTCTTGGAATTCTGTTTTTTAGCTTCTCTGTGTGCTAATGATACTACATCTGAACTTCTCTTATACAGGTATTTAAAACTATAGAAAAGAGTTATATTCTCTTCAATACAGGCTTAGTCTTTTAAATACAGGCATTTATAGCTACAAGAAAGAGCAGAATGTAATTTGTAGGCTTGCTCCTTCGAAGAAAAGCTATGACAAATCTAGACAGCATATTAAAAAGCAGAGACATTACTTTGCCAATAAAGGTCCGTATAATCAAAGCTATGGTTCTTGATGAAAGTGAAAGTGGAAAGTGGAAAAGATGGCTTAAAGCTCAACATTCAGAAAACGAAGATCATGGCATCCAGTCCCATCACTTCATGGGGAATAGATGGGAAAACAGTGGAAATGGTGTCAGACTTTATTTTGGGGGGCTCCAAAATCACTGCAGATGGTGACTGCAGCCATGAAATTAAAAGACGCTTACTCCTTGGAAGGAAAGTTATGACCAACCTAGATAGCATGTTCAAAAGCAGAGCCATTACTTTGCCAACAAAGGTCCATCTAGTCAAGGCTATGGTTTTTCCTGTGGTCATGTATGGATGTGAGAGTTGGACTGTGAAGAAGGCTGAGCGCTGAAGAATTGATGCTTTTGAACTGTGGTGTTGGAGAAGACTTTTGAGAGTCCCTTGGACTGCAAGGAGATCCAACCAGTCCATCCTGAAGGAGATCAGCCCTGGGATTTCTTTGGAAGGAATGATGCTAAAGCTGAAACTCCAGTATTTTGGCCACCTCATGCGAAGAGTTGACTCATTGGAAAAGACTCTGATGCTGGGAGGGATTGGGGGCAGGAGGAGAAGGGGACGACAGAGGATGAGATGGCTGGATGGCATCACTGACTCGATGGACGTGAGTCTGAGTGAACTCCGGGAGTTGGTGATGGACAGGGAGGCCTGGCGTGCTGCAATTCACGGGGTTGCAAAGAGTCGGACATGACTGAGCGACTGAACTGAACTGATGGTTCTACAGTAGTCGTTTACAGATGTGGGAGCTGGACAATGAGAAAAGCTGAGCACCGAAGAATTGATGCCTTCAAACTGTGGTCCTAGAGAAAACTCTTGAGGGTCCCTTGTACAGACAGGAGATCAAAGCAGTCAATCCTAAAGAAATCAATCCTGAATATTCATTGGAAGGACTGATACTGAAGCTGAAGCTCTAATACTTTGGCCACCCTATGTGAAGAGCCAAAGCTTAGAAAAGACCCTGATGCTGGAAAGATTGAAGGCAGGAGAAGGGGACGACAGAGCATGAGATAGTTGGATGGCATCACCGACTCAATAACATGAGTTTGAGCAAACTCTGCGAGATGGTGAAGGACAGGGAAGCCTGGCGTGCTGCATTCCATGGGGTCACAAAGAGTCAGACATGACTGAGCAACTGAACAACAAAATGATGTCTGTAAGTTCCTTGAGGACAAGATTGATGTCTAAATGAGAGCTCTGTCCACATGTTGGTTAGTATGTCACTTTGTACATTCTAGATAATAAGGAAATTTGTTAATGGATGGATATATGAGTCAGAGGAGAGGAAGAAAGGGCATAAATCAGTTCACAGCAACTGATGCTGCCATAAAGGAATAAGGGATGTACTGATACTGGGCAGGGAGTCTAGGGAAAGAAAGGTCTTTATTTTTTTGGCCACACACAATGTAGGATCTTAGTTTTCCCCCAGGGATCGAACCCATGCTCCCTGCATTGGAAGCACAATGTCTTAACCACTGGACCACCAGGGAAGCCCCAAAGATGTTTTTAGTACTACAGCCAAAAGGTAGGCCCAAATCTTGGGTAGAGATTGTGGTGCAGATGACTTTACTGAAGTCACATGTTAACCATGGGCAGGAACAGGACCAGTGCCTAGTCTTCTGACTCCCTAGGCAGTGTTCTTTTCACTCTGCCATGGTGCTGCTATGATTGAGCAGGACACACAGCAGCTACTACTGACAAAGAAGAACTATCAAAGATCACCATCCGCATCAATATCAAAACATTTTCCTTTCTTTTACAGAAAACCTTGTGCACAGCCCCAGTGCATTGAACCAATGAATGCTCAGTGACTGTGATTACCACAGGGGCCAGGGGTTGGTTGGAGTCAAAGGCTTCCCACACTATTTGACTTTCTTCTTTTCTGACCAATCGACAGTGTTTCCTCAATACCTCAGTAGAACTCTCAACCTCTAAATTACATGATTTTAAAAGAGGGATGTATCAGAACAGAATGGGCACAGCTACTTCCAGTGTTATATAGATGGATTTGTTGTCAAATGAGCGGTCTTGCCATTCCAGCCCAGATAAAACAACACCTCTGAAGGAGACTTTTATTCTTAAAACCCAGAAAGTGTAGAAACAGAAAACGTAGGCTTTGAAGGTCGTCTCTCCTGCGCTATAAATTTGAACCTGACAGCAGTCACTGACTTGAAAATATCCAGGGGGCTCAGGCCACGCTTAGGAAATTTATTTCGACACATAGACTAATATGGAGGGAAACCTGCTATCACTCTGGAGCAGTTGATCTGCAAATCAGTCAACCGACAAAGCAATTTACACGTGTCAACCCCTTTCCTTCTTTTTGGAGATGGTAATGGGCTCTCCACTCACTAAAGTGGCAAGAAGCGCCGGGCTTTGGAATGAATTCGATTACCTGCTGAAATGTATATTGCATTTTGAATCCCCTTACTGTGTAGCGAGGATTTAAATTCCATTCTCTTTATCTTACTAATTGGGTAGGTGGCTGACCATTCTTCCAAAATGAGTCCCTTTTCAGAGATTAGTGTCACAGAGCCCAGGAAACTATAAAAGCAGTCAGCAGGCCACCACGAGGCCTCTGCTTCCCTGAGTTTTTTATTGATTGCTCCCTCCTCTGCTTCACGTGACCACCCCCACCTGCTCCTGACTCCAGGCTGACACCATCTCACCACTGGCCCATAAACTGCTCAAGAGAGGTACTCCGAAAAATTGCATTTGGAGCTGCTCAGTCTCACGAGTCAGAAAATCTGATTAGATTTCCATGCCTTCCAAATACAATCCTGCATGCAGCCGGCCAAGCAAATCACGGGGCCCTTTTAATCACTCATTTCACGGAGAAGTTTCTGGGGCCCTGGGCAGTGGCATCCTTCCAGAAAGAAGGCATAGGAAACGTTCATGAGAAGCAGCCAAGGCTGTGTGGGCCCCAGCTTGGTTGGATGTATGGCTGAGAACAAAACAAGTTCAATTTTAGAGTACTTCACACTTTACTTCACACATTCGTGTGTCTTATTTCATCTGAGGTCCTAAAAAAAGTCTATGAGGTAAAACCAAAAGGAGATCTTCTAATACCCACTTTCTAGTTTTTCAAAATTGTGTTCACACAGATAGTTATTCGTCCAATCCCATGCAGTAATGGACAAGGCCGAGATTCAAAGTGGGATTCTGTGACTCCAAACCCTGTGTTCTTTGCATTTCCCTGCACGATGCTCACACCTACTACCTTCACCAAAGGCAGAAGCTAACACTCAGTGAAATACTCTCTCTCAGGTGCTGTGCGCAACCTGTTCCTACATTATCATTACAGACACTCTGTGAGATGGGTACCCACTTGTCCCTTTCAGCACAGTGAGGCTTAGAAAGAGTGTAGCTCCTCTATTTCCCTGTCTTCAGGCTATTGCAATTTTAAAACATGATGCTAACCTGTCCTTCTCTATTCAAATAAAACTGCCTTACCCTCAGGAAAATTAGTTTGATCCACACACGTGGTGTTTTGTTTCTGTCCCTAAATATTACATAACTATGGTAGGGTCTCACCTACACAGTCTCAGCAATCTCTAAAGAGGTAGCTCCTTAAAACATTAGAGATATGGTAAGGGGTAACCATGGAAATACGGTTATAATTCCACTTCAGTTAACTGTCAATAAATGTTAGTAAGAATATAGGATTCTTTCTATATTCAAGAAGAATACGGTTTTTATTATCTTATCCCTTCCTCCACACCCACCCCCCACCCCCATCCCCACAGTTAGTCTATGTAATAATGTTACCAACTTCAAAGGGCAGCTGGAATCTTAGGAGGAAAGAACACAGGATGATTGTGTTTGTGTGTCCCTTTGCTTTGGGTGCTGTGCAGTGGAATCCTATTGTGTCTACTGGTTGAGAGGTCCTTTTGGTCTGGCAAGCTGGAGTGCAAGGTGGGAGAAGGCTAAGTAGGAAGAGAAGAGAAGCAGTTTGGGATGGAGATAAAGGGAAAGATGAATGCTCACAGTTCCTGGAACTGTCTCGGTTGGTATTTTGGGGGGAGGGGGCAGGGTGGGATGCTGGAAGAAGGAACACGTGACAGTCGTGGTGGCAAACTTGAGTCGGCCATGCAAACTGGCACTATCAGTCCAGTTATATTTCTTTTCATTCTGGAAAGCAGAGCAAGAAGAAAGTTGAGGAAATTACATTATTTATAACTTTTTTTTTTGTAATGAGACATTTCTCATTTTTTGTAATGAGATGTCTGGGGAGGAGGCTTCTCTACCTGCGGATGCCCTTTCTTTCCCTTCGTCATCACCGTTCCAAGTCTCCAGCCTCCTTCAAGGTCCCCTAAGATCAAGGAAGCCTTCCCTACTTCTTCTATCTGTTCAGAAAAACATCAATAGCAGTTTGTGTCAGAACTCAACAAACAAATATTGGTTATACACACTTCCATTATTCTGTATTTAGTCTTATAGTCTTAAATGAATCTGGAAATCCTTGAGGACAATGATCACATTGTCATCCTCTTCCTATTGTATCTTAAGCCATCTGTAACTTACTGGGGCCTGGATGCACAGTAAGTGATAATGAACCTTAATAAATGCTTGTTAGCTGTGATATACATGTAAAACTTCATCCCCTAACTACACATCTCTCATATATCCAAGCATTCAGCCTATGCACATAACTTCAAATTTGGACTAATGGTAACTATTGATGAGGGAAGAGAAGTTGCACAATCACAGTTAACATAATGTTTAACCTTCAATTCTTAGAGCTGTTTTCAGAAATTCTAAACTGAAGACTTCTGAATCTGCTCACCTTTCAGTGATACCAATGGATCACATTTTGTTTTCTGTACTTATCAGAGAGCCTGCCAGAGCAAATATTCTTCCCTTATCCAAATAGCTCCAATTAAAGCATAAAACCTTAGTTAAAAAAAGTAGAAAACAAGCTCAAACTACATATCTTTGGGTGTAAAATCAACCACAAACAATATATTGTGGATTAATTTGCATCTACTGCTGGAGAAGGGTTCTTGCTAGATTTAACCAATATTTTAAATTTCTCAATTTCAGGAACCACTTAGGGAAATAGGACAAGATAAAATATTGGCTTTTAAAAATAGCACAAGAGAACATACCAAGACTCAGTGTGTTCTTGCCATTTGGAACAAAGTCTCAGTGTCATAACATGGATTTTCTGTAAGAAAGAGCTTGGAGATGAGCTAGTCTAACCTCGTATCACAGGTGAGATGATCTGAAGCAGAGTTAAATGTTAAATGACCCAAGCAGAGTCACACAACGTGGACAGGAGACTTGGTTCCAGCCTCAATTCCCCTCCAATGAGATATAAGAACTTTAGGAACACAAAGATGATAGGAATTAATATCAGGTGGAATAGTCTAAGAATATTTACATAATTCTTATATTCATTTACTGTGTTTCTTCAAGATCAGTGGAAGGACTGGGCTTTTTAATTTTAGAAATTCTACTGCCTGGAATATTAAAACCCTATAGTAAATGGTCTAGTGCTGAAAAACTATAAAAGGCCTCATCCCTGTTCATCAGATGTAAATGTAACGATTTGACTACAGCTATCATTAACTGGCTAATAACTATTTATGACCTCAGGATGCAGTCCCTACCCAGTTAATGGGCTATGTAGTAAAGCTGTGATTTTATCTCTGCCGGTCTGGCTCTTGGTCTCGGTTGCTTGCATTAAGGGGTGAGCAGGTTCTGCTGATTATCTATATAATATGAGATCATGTTGCAAGAGCCTTCAGAAAAACTCTCATCAAACAAAATTGGAGTCGTGCCTGAGAAGGAAGCCTTGCAGAATAATATGTTGATTGTCCCCAAATAGCCCTCATGAATAGCACTTATAAGGAAATTGATCATAGGTTTTCTCAGCTGCATTTTCAAGCAATTTGTGAATCCCTAAGCACTGGGATAATATGTCTGCTGACACTTCTCAAACAAGATTTCTCCAGGATTCTTCCACATAGCCTTAGAGATGACACCCACCTCTTGTAGGAACAGATTTGTGGAACATGCTGAGGCTCAGCTGTGTCTGCGCTGGGCTCTGAGAAGAAGGGGCTACTTCTCAGTGGTTGGCCAGATGGGCTCAAAGGAAGAAAAGGGTTAGCAATGCCTACATCTGGTACCCTGACTGTGCTTCAAGCCAACCTGCACTTCCTTCTCACTCTCTGTTTTTACCCTTCAAGAAATTGTGTTCATTTCAAGAGTGTATTTCTTTATCCTGCTATACACAATGTGTTAGGACAAGAGAAGATATCAGGAAAGAAGTTTAAAATATGTTCCCTGTTCCCTCTGGTCTTGCAGTTTAGTTTACAAGAGGGAATATACACAGAAGCAATTTTTTAGAATCTGACTGCTTTTCATTTATCACTCTTGATGAAATGACCATTACCTTTTCTCCATATTATTTCACTGTCAGTAACCCTAACCAACATCCTTTTGTCTCTTTTTTGTTAAAACATCATTTCCATGCCATCATTTTCTCCCTACGTATTCCCCAGTGACTCCATGCTCACCTTATGCTGAGCCAAAGTCCACCACGGCCTGTAAGGCCATCTATGACAGCCCCATTCTCGGTCTGACGTTATATCCTACCTCCTGGCCTCTCCTTTCATTCTCACCCCACTCCACTGCCCCTTGGCTGTTCCTCAAGTGCGGTAATGATTCAAGCACTTACCCTGTTCTTCCCTGTGTCTGGACTGTTTTCTCCCTAGGCACACACATGGTGTTCCCTTTCACTTCATTTAGGTTTCTTATTAAATGTGGACTTATCAATGAGAATGCCCCTGACCCATCGATCTAGAATACACTCATCTCTTTTTCCCCTGATTTATTTCTTTTCTCAGCATTTAAGAACCACTAAAATGGTTGATTTATCTGCCCCCCTCCACCAAACTATGTAATCTTGATGAGAAAAGGGTATCCATAAAACCTAGAATTGTGCCTGACGTATAGGAAATGTTAATACTTTGGCTGAACTGGAAAACCTAAATGGCTTAATTATTTTAGAAGATGAATGAATGAAATGCTAAGATGAGCTCCCCACTGCCTGGCAAATGAAGTCCCGTCTCTCTATCCTGGACTCCAAAGTCACTCTGTTAGGAATACTTTCATATTCAACTAACAACATACATGATCAGCAGTGGTTTAAGTAATAAAGACACTCAATTAGGTTTTACAGTAAGAAGCCTGGGGGTAAGCAGTCTTGACCTAATAGGTGCTAAAAGATGTATCAAAGACATAATCTCTATCTTCATCCTTACTCTTTTTACCATAATGGTTTGGAGCTGCATGGTCATGGGATGGTGGCTGTAGAACTGGGTAGCATGAATATACTCAAGACAGAGAAGATGGCAGTGGTAGTAATAAAAACATCTACCCTATTTCTCTGGATAGTAAGAGCTTTCCAGATATCTTGAGACTTCATTAAAACGTGCCATTTATTCATTTCTTAATGCAGGAGAGTTTTTTTTTCTCCCCAGTCTTTAAGGTGAAAGTGAGCAATAAAGTGGATTGTGAAAGGGTTTTGATGTAGCCAACCTCTACTGTCTATCACAGTAGACAGCGATGCCTTCCATTGTGTGATCCCTGCCTGATTTCCCACTGCAGTACTGTTCAGTCCCTCTTCCAACCCAACTAGTTACTATTCCCCCAACAATTCTGCCCTCTAAGTTTCAAAAAACACAGACATTTTTAAGAACCATTTCAGATTTACAGAAAAAGAAAATAAGAAGGTAGCAAGGAGATCCAACCAGTCCATTCTGAAGGAGATCAGCCCTGGGATTTCTTTGGAAGGAATGATGCTAAAGCTGAAACTCCAGTACTTTGGCCACCTCACGCGAAGAGTTGACTCCTTGGAAAAGACTCTGATGCTGGGAGGGATTGGGGGCAGGAGGAGAAGGGGATGACAGAGGATGAGATGGCTGGATGGCATCACTGACTCACTGGACGTGAGTCTCAGTGAACTCCGGGAGTTGGTGATGGACAGGGAGGCCTGGCGTGCTGCAATTCGTGGGGTCGCAAAGAGTCGGACATGACTGAGCGACTGAACTGAACTGACAGGAAGTTATTATATATCCCACACACAATTTCTCCATTGTTAACATCTAACTTTAGTTGGTATATTTGTTATAACTATTAAACTGGTATTGATAAATTATTATCAATTAAATTCCATTCTTTATTCAGACTTCTGAAGAAAGCTTTTATGTAATGTCCCTTTTCTTTTGGGAAACACATGTAGGTGTTATGTTTCTTTAAGTTCTCTTGGCATGACGGTTTCTCAGAGTTTCCTTGCTTGTGATGTCTTTTGACAGTTTTGAAGAGTATTGGTCATGCTTTATAGAATGTTCTCTACTGTAATTTGACTGTTATTTTTTCTCTATATTGTTAGATTGGAGTTACGAGGGGTTTTGGTGAACAAGACCAGGGATCAAGTGCCACTTGCATCATATCAAAACTGTACTATCAACATGAGGTGTTGTCAAGTTTCTCTATTATAAAATTACATCTTTTCACCCTTCACATACTGTGTTCTTTAGAAGGAAGTCATTATGCACAGCTGACACTTGAGTAAAGAGTTATTCTGCTCCTTGAAAGTGGATTATCTACATAAATTATTTGGAATTCTTCTGCATGGGTGATGTGTCCCTTTTCCCCAGTATATTTATTCACCTGTGTGTGTGTGTGTGTGTGTATCAGCATAGATACATTGATATTTACTTTATACTGTGGATTAAAATCTAATACCTTATTTTTTTTGTCAAATTAATTCTGCTTTGTCCATTGGAAACTCTCTCAGTTAGCTTCTGTGTCCCTCTGACATACCCACAACAACATGGGTCTGTAGTTTTTAAGCACTTTCTTTTTGGCACTGAAAAGTGCTCCCAGCTTATCTCGTATATTTTCTGCCCTGGTCTATTTTACTGGAAAATGGTATTTGAAATCAAGATCTGGGTGTCAATGTACACACTTACTGAGGTGTCATTGTTTCTAGGTCTTCTTAGGTGATAGAACAAGGAACTACGTGTGTGTTTACTAACCTGTAAACACACAGACCACTGGTTCTGTATGAAATCGTATATGCCTTTACAACAGTCATTATGAGTTCAGATTTATGTCTCCAACTTTAATCCATCACCAGATGAATCATTCTAGCTTTCTCTCCTTATCCATACTCCTACACCTACAGTGAGGGACCTGGCTCCCACCATCCGCCATCCAGTTAGTCATTTGGTTCCAGTTTACACGTATAATATCATAATTGTTAACCTCTATCTCTATGAGATACAATTTTACCAACTAGAGAATCGTCATTGCATGTAGTTCCTTTTGTCTTTAGACTTTCTGACTCATCTGCTAGGTTACTTAGGTCAGCACCTTTTTGCACCACCCTCTTCAGTAAAGTTGTTTTCATAGATCCATAGTACAGTCAGATTCTCTTGTCAAAGTCTACAACCTTCTGGGATCACTCCACCTCCTAAATGATTTATCTATCAATACATTACACTTCATAATTTTTATGCTATAAACTTCAATGGATTTTGACAAATGCATAATATCATGCATCTACATGGTATCTATTATGGTATCATATAGAATATTTTTACTACCCTAAAAGAAAACCATGTGTTTCATCTATTCTGCCCTGTCCCATTCCCCTGACATCCTGGCAACCACTGATCTTTCATTATCTCTATAGTTTCACCTTTTCCAGAAAGTCATATCATTTGAATCATGTAGTATGTACCCTTTTCATATGGTTTCTTTACTTAGCAATATGCATTTAAGGTTCTTCCTTGTCTTTTTGTTAGCTTAACAGCTCATCTCTTTTTATCACTAAATAACATTCCATTGTATGGCTGTATCATGGTTTATCCATTCACCTATTAAAGGGCATCTTGGGTGCTTCCATTTATTACTAATGATTAATAAACTGCTTTAAACAAGATACCTAAGATTTTGACTATATTTATCTTTGGAAGAAACTGACAAAGTGTCTTTCCAAGTAGCTGGACCATTTTGGATTCATACCATCAATCAATGAGAGTTCCTATGGTTCCACATTCTTGTGAGCATTTGTTATTGACAATTTAAAGTCATTTTCATAGATGTGTTGAAGTGTGAAAGTCCCTCAGTCATGTCTGGCTCTTTGTGACCCCATGGGCTATACAGTCCATGGAATTCTCCAGGCCAGAATACTATAATGGATAGCCTTTCCCTTCTCCAGGGGATCTTTCCAACCCAGGGATTGAACCCAGGTCTCCTGCATTGCAGGCAGATTCTTTACCATATGAGCCACCAGGGAAGCCCAGATGTGTTAGTGGTATTTCATTGTTGATTTAATCTGTGCAGATTTCTATACCTTCCCTCAAAATAGGAAAACTCTTTCCATTCAAAGCTGATTTCATTGCCACTTCTTAAAGTTCCTCTCAAAATATCCATCTTCTCTACCAAATGACCTTTCTTTTTTAAATTTCTAATATCCTTTATCACTAAAATAAATCCTTAATATTTGAAAGAGACTTCCCTGGTAGTGTTTGTGGTAAAGAAACTGCCTGCCAATGCAGGAGACATAAGAGAGGAAGGTTCAATCCCTGGGTAGGGAAGGTCTCCTGGAGGAGGGCATGGCAACCCACTCCAGTAATCTTGCCTGGAAAATTCCATGGACAGAGGAGCCTGGCGGGCTACGGTTCATAGGGTCACCAAGAGTCAGACATGACTGAAGAGACTTAACACTTCAGTCTGTGTTTATATCTTCAAGAAAACCAAATAATATCTTCAAGAATACCACCATATCACTTTCCGGAAAAAGTCAGACATTTAAAAATAAAATCTTTATCAACACTCCAGATGCTTACTAATAGTTGCTGTGCAGATGCCAATGAAGAGAAATCAACCAAGCCACACTACAGAGATACGAGGAAGACAGCTTAGTTCATTTACCAATGATGTGATTTGTTCTTAAATACCAGTCTTGCCCCACACAGATTTCAATCATCTAAAATTCTATCATGCCATGGGTCACTGCAATAACTTTTGAATCATCAAAATCATGAATATTTAACCCGTGAATGCAAAGCACCTGAAGAACCTTTTCCAGGGCCTACTCTTTTTTTTTTTTAATTATAGGAATTTCTGCTTATGTCTTTATTTTCCTTCTAGACTAAAAGGACTTGAGGATAGAATATCTCTCTAATTTCATATTCAGTAAATAGTTATCAAATAAACAAATACAAATAGTGCTATAGAGCTTAAAAGGAAAAGATTGTTCTTTCTTACAAAAGCATTATGTGCAGTTTAATTGCTTCCTTGAGATTTCAAAGAAGCCTGAAAGAGAATAACAAAACTCTAAAATAGACCAGAAATTTAGGCACCTTGTAGAGAAGGCAGCCCCTGCATTAATATGAAAGCCCTCAGGAGGGATGTGTGTTCCTTTTGTCCGTGACGGCTGTGTCTATGGAGTGGGTTATGGTGCCTAAGTGATCAACTCGCTTGTTGCCATGGCGATTTAGCCACCCTTGCTGCAGTTGGCAGGTCTCCCAGCACTGCCCCTGCAGACTGGAACCACCCACCTGCTCTTTCTGTTTTCTACCTAGCACACTGCCTTTTATTGAACACAAGGGGGGTTCAGAAATTCTGTCTATGCTAAGGACTAATAGACATGCCAGAATATAGGTAAGCATGAAAGGATGGTGTGGGGGAAAGGGAGGCTGATATTCTTAGAGGATCCGGGAAGGTTATTCCTGCCACATAGATAGGGATCCCCTCATCCCTTCCTTTGAAGGAGCAAGGCATTTACAAGGAGGTGCTTTTCAAGTAAATTCTCTTCCATCCCCAAAATGTGGATCTCTCCTGTGATGTCTATCCAGAAAACAAATCCACAAGTGACAGGATTGTCAGTCTAGGCCTAGGACAGTGCTAAGCAGGAAGTTGGTGCTCAGGAAGGAGGGATCTTAAGTCAATAAAATCAGTGTTCCTGTGGGTCCCTGATGCTTTGCATATCCAGGGCTGGTGAAGGAAGCTAAAGTGAGCAAACCTCAGGAGGCAGTTGGGGGAGTTAGTTGGAAAAGATCCTGATGCTGGGAAAGATTGAGGGCAGGAGGAGAAGGGGACAACAGAGGATGAGATGGTTGGATGGCATCATTGATTCAATGAACATGAGTTTGAGAAAACTCTGGAAGATGGTGAAGGACAGGGAAGCCTGGTATGGTGAAAAATATTGGGTTGCAAAGAGCTGGACATGACTTAGCAACTGAACAGCAACAAATACTAGCTATCAAAGAGCCAGCACATCCTTTACTAATTTCAACAGCTTTTTTTTTTTTTTTTTTTTGAGCATTTATTCCGTGTCAAGCTCTGGAGATAGATCCTAAATCAAGACAGATATGGCCTATACCTCATTAATTCATTTAACCTTTAAATTTCAGTTTTTAGGTATTCCTTTGGGTTACATAGTTACATTTAGAAAGCCTCTATTGCAATTCATACATTTCCTAGAAATAATAACAACACTGCCATCAACAAAGCTAGTAACAAAAATCTCTATATGTTTATAGCACTTTAGAATTGTCACAAAATTCACAATCCCCTCAAACAGACCTATGAAGTAAGTCAGCTAGAGTTTCCAGCTCTGTTTTGCACTTGAAGAAACTGAGGTTCAGAAAATACATCTAACTCATCTAAGTCTAAAGACTAGTTTTCAAGGTGTAGTCTGAGGACCACTTGCACTAGGATAATTAGGAGAGGTACTTTTGTAAATGGAACTAAGAAGGCCAACCCAAGATATCCTGGTTCACAATCTACAAGGGTGCGTCTTAGAACTTTCATTTTTTGATAGTCCTAACTCTTCATTAACAAACTACTACCAAGTACCTTGGGCTTCCCTGGTGGCTCAGTGGTAAAGAATCTACATGCCAATTCAGGAGACTCGGGTTTGTTCCCTGGGTCAGGAAGATTCCCTGGAGAAAGAAAGGGCAACCCACTCCAGCACTTTTGCCTGGAGAATTCCACGGACAGAGGAGCCTGGTGGGCTACAGTCCATGGGGTCTCTAAAAGAGTTGGATGTGACTTAGTCACTAAACAACAACGTGCCCAGGTGCTTTGGTTCATTCAGGATTGTTAACTCGAGTATGTTGAGCCTGTTACACTTTCTACACATCGTGTTGATAATGTGACCTGGGATCATTGCTGCCTCTTAGTCACATGAGGCAGGTTTGAGATTTTATGGATCAGTCAGTCCTTTCCTAGCTAAATGCTTCTGTGGAAATGGAAAGAAGCCCGTGGGAATGATAATTCAATTTCCTCATCAACTACCCTTCATCCCCAAAGACTGACCTCTTAGAGCATAGAGCTGCAGTGGAATGTTTGATTCACCAGGAGACTTTTTTCTGGCAGCAGCATATTGTCCCTGGTGTTTTCTATTTTGACAACTCATCAGCAGAGTCACTGGAAGGTGACAGGAACTTCACTGTTCAATTAAGGCTTGAGTGTCACCAGAGTACATGGAGGAGGAGAAGAAAGAGGCCCGAGTGGAAGCAGCTAAAATCAATGAGCTTTAACAAGCAGATTAGCCACCTTTCAGAAGTCAGGGCCTTCCCAAGATTTCAAGCCTGGTGCTTATACAGTGGGATACCCCGCCTCTTCTCACAGCACCTGTTTCCTGGTTTACATGTATTGTTCTTCATAAATTACTGTGGTTTACAAAAGTAAGGGATTATCATCAATTCAACAAACATTTATGAAGCATCCACTCTGCTATGGATTGTGGCTAAACAACACAGGTTTCTGCCGTAGCAGTGCACACACATTAGCAAGGACCACAGACCTGAAATGAATAATGAAGGACTTTCATGGAGCCTATAACAAAGGTACTCTAACATCATTTAGTAAAAGAAGTTAGCATCACTCAGGGCTTCTCTAAGTGTGGTCTGAGAGCTATCTGGTCAGAAATCCCCAGGATATTTGTTAGTAAAAATGTGAAATGCTTGGATTAACACCTGAGGTACTCTGATATGGGCCCTGGGAAGCTACATTTTTAACAAACTACTTAGGTCTTTCTTTTGCACACTGACGTTGGGAATCATTGATATGTGTGCATGTGTGGTGATGGTTAGGGAAGAATTCAAAGGTCTTTTGTGCAAGATGAGGCTTAAAGTCAGGGGGCTTGGGTGAGAGTTTCCCAGGTAGGAGTAAGAGCCATGAAGATCCCAAGTGAGTGGAAGGAGACAATCTTTGTAGAGAAAAAGAAGAGCAATGGAGAAAGGTAAGATTTCAGATGCAGGGGCATGTCAGTATTGTTTAGGATTTCAGGTTTGCTCATAAGCCACTGAAGAAATTTAGCCTATGGAGGAGCATAGTTAAATATTTATTTTTAAAAAATTTAAAACAGATTGAAGGGATTGGGATCTCTAGAGAGGATATTGGGCAGTGAGGAGGTGACTGTGGCAATAATTTGGTAATAAGAAATGCTGTGTATGTGTGTGCTCAGCTGTGTCCTATACTTGTGCAACCCCATGACTACAGCCCTCCAGGGCCCTCTGTCCATGGGCTTGTCCAGGCAAGAATACTGTGGTGGTTTGTCAGTGCATCCTCCAGGGAATCTTCCCGAACCAGGGATCAAACACATGTCTCCTACATGAGGTTCTTTACCACTGCTCCACCTAGGAATGCTACCTTGAATTAGATCAGAGGCAATGAGAAAGGAGAGAAATTGATGGATTCCAGAGGCATTAAGGAGGTCCAATCAACAGGGCTTAGTAATCCTACAGACACTAAATGCCATCACTACCCTGTTAACTCTTGCTCTGGTTTTGAAGATAGGAACTGAACTGAGGCTTTGCTGCCTTGATGAGAACACATTCTTTGAGGAGACCTCCTGTTGCCAGGCTCCTCTGTGGACAGGGATGTGCTTTTGTTTGGATAAGACAAAAGGGATTGGGGTAAAAGTCTCCAGTTCAAAGGGTCAGAAGACATTCGGTTGGCTCCAGACTCTGAAAGTAAATCCCTTGGACCTATTCAGGGCCTCAGGTTTCTCACACGTATGTCATGCCATTTTGATACACTCACGTTGCTTTCTATACTTTTCCTCCTTAGCACTAATGACTTAAAATTAAGTGAGAAATACCTCCAGTTACTTGTGAAATAACCGTCTCATCCATTTAATCATAAGTTCTACTGGCTGGCTCATTATCTCCAGCTCTAAGAGTATACATGAAACAACTATAAAACTGTAACTGAGGAGATACTCCACATCCAAGGGAAAAGGAGAAGCCCCAGCAAGATGGTAGGAGGGGCAAAATCGCATTTAGAATCAAACACCATACCTGCCAGAGATGCTCAAAGAGGGCTCAAACAAACCTTGTGTGCACCAGGACTCAAAGACCCCACAGAGACTGAGAGAGAACTGTGTTTGAGTGTCTCCTGCAGACGTACAGGTCAGCAGTGGACTGATGCAGGGGCAGGGGCTCTGGGTGCAGTAGACCTGGGTATGGCATGAGCCCTCTTGGAGGAAGTCGCCATTAATCCCATCATAGAGCCACCAGAACTTACACAGGTCTGGGGAAACAGACTCTTGGAGGGTACAAACAATACTTTATGTGCAGCAGGACCCAGGAGAAAGGAGCAGTGACCCCACAAGAGACTGACCCACACTAGCCCATGAGTGTCCAGGAGTCTTCAGTGGAGGCGTGAGTGGCCTACTGCAGGGTTGGGGGCACTACACACGTACCAGTGCAAACACTGAATATTTTGAAGGATGCTGCAGTTATCTTCATTACCTCCACAATAGTGTGGCCTCAGGTCAAAAAACAGGGAGGGAATACAGGACTGCCCATAAAGAGAACTGGATTAAAGATTTACTGAGTATGGCCCTGCCCATCAGAACAAGACTCACTTTCCCCCTCAGTCAGTCTCTCCCAACGGGAAGCTTCCATAAGCCTCTTATCCTTCTCCATCAGAGGGTAGACAGACTGAAAACCACAATCACAGAAAACTAGCCAATCTGATCACATAGACCACAGCCTTGTCTAACTCAATGAAACTATGAGCCATGCCATGTAGGGCTACGTACAGATTGGTCATAGTGGAGAATTCTGAAAAAACAAGGATCACTGGAGAAGGGAATGGCAAACCACTTCAATATTCTTTCCACGAGAACCCCACGAACAGCATGAAAAGACAAAAAGATAGGACACAAAAAGATGAACTCTTCAGGTCAGTAGATGCCCAAAATGCTACTGGAGATCAGTGGAGAAATAACTCCAGAAAGAATCAAGAGATAGAGCCAAAGCAAAAACAACACCCAGTTGTGGATGGAACTGGTGTTGGAAGTAAAGTCCAATGCTGTAAAGAGCAATATTGCATAGGAACCTGGAATGTTAGGTTCATGAATCAAGGCAAACTGGAAGTGATCAAACAGGAGATGGCAAGAGTGAAGATCAACATTTTAGGAATCAGCAAACTAAAATGTATTGGAATGGGTGAATTTAACTCAGATGACCATTATATCTACTACTGTGGGCAGGAATCCCTTAGAAGAAATGGAGTAGCCATCATAGTCAACAAAAGAGTCTGAAAAGGAGTACTTGGATGCAATCTCAAAAATGACAGGATGATCTCTGCTCATTTCCAAGGCAAACCATTCAATATCACAGTAATCCAAATCTATGCCCTGACCAATAATGCTGAAGAAGCTGAAGTTGAATGGTTCTATGAAGATCTACAAGACCTTTTAGAACTAACACCCAAAAAAGATGACCTTTTCATTATAGGGGACTGGAATGCAAAAGTAGGAAGTCAGGAAACACCTGGAGTAACAGGCAAATTTGGCCTTGGAGTACAGAATGAAGCAAGGCAAAGATAATAGACTTTTGCCAAGAGAACACACTGGTCATAGCAAACACCCTCTTCCAAAACACAAGAGAAGACTCAACTCATGGACATCATCAGATGGTCAATACCAAAATCAGATTGATTATATTCTTTGCAGCCAAAGATGGAGAAGCTCTATACAGTCAGCAAAAACAAGACCAGGAGCTGACTGTGGCTCAGATTATGAACTCCTTATTGCCAAATTCAGACTTAAATTGAAGAAAGTAGAGAAAACCACTAGACCATTCAGGTATGACCTAAATCAAATCCCTTACGATTATACTGTGAAAGTGACAAGTAGATTCAGGGATTAGATCTGAAAGACAGAGTGCCTGTGGACAGAGGTTCCTGACATTGTACAGTAGGCAGTGGTCAAGATCATCCCGAAGTAAAGGAAATGCAAAAAGGCAAAATGGTTGTCTGAGTGAGTGAGTGAAGTCTCTCAGTCATGTCCGACTCTTTGCGACCCCGTGGACTGTAGCTGCTCAGGCTCCTCCATCCATGGGATTCTCCAGGCAAGAATACTGGAGTGGGTTGCCATTTCCTTCTCCAGGTTGTCTGAGAAGGCCTTACAAATAGCTGTGAATGAAAGGAAGCAAAAAGCAAAGGAGAAAAGGAAAGATACACCCATTTGAATGCTGAGTTCCAAAGAATAGAAAGGAGAGATAAGAAAGCCTTCCTCAGTGAGCAATCCAGAGAAACAGAAGAAACAATAGAATGGGAAAGACTAGAACTCTCTTCAATAAAATTAGATACCAAGAGAACATTTCATGCAAAGATGGACACAATAAAGGACAGAAATAGTATGGACCTACCAGAAGCAGAAGATATTAAGAAGAGGTAGCAACAATACACAGAAGAACTGTACAAAAAAGATCTTCATGGTCCAGATAATCGCAATGGTATGATCACTCACCTAGAGCCAGACATCCTGGAATGTGAAGTTAAGGGAGCCTTAGGAAGCATCACTATGAACAAAGCTAGTGGAGGTGATGGAATTCCAGTTGGGTTATTTCAAATCCTAAAGATGATGCTATGAAAGTGCTGCACTCAATATGCAAGCAAATTTGGAAAAGTCAGCCGGGGCCACAGGACTGGAAAAGGACAGTTTTCATTCCAATCCCAAAGAAAGGCAATGCCAAAGAATGCTCAAACCACCACACAATTGCACTCATCTCACATGCTATCAAAGTAATGCTTAAAATTCTCCAAGCCAGGCTTCAGCAATACGTGAACCATGAACTTCCAGATGTTTAAGTTGGTTTTAGAAAAGGCAGAGGAACCAGAGGTCAAATTGCCAACGTCCATTGCATCATCCAAAAAGCAAGAGAATTCCAGAAAAACATCTATTTCTGCTTTATTGACTATGCCAAAGCCCTTGACTATGTAGATAACAATAAATTGTGGATAATTCTGAAAGATATGGGAATGCCAGACCACCTGACCTGTCTCTTGAGAAATTTGTATGCAGGTCAGGAAGCAACAGTTAGAACTGGACATGAAACAACAGACTGGTTCCAAATAGGAAAAGGAGTACATCAAGGCTGTATATTGTCACCCTTGTTTATTTAACTTATATGCAGAGTACACGATGAGAAACGCTCGGCTGGATGAAGCACAAGCTGGAATTAAGATTGCTGGAGAAATATCAATAATCTCAGATATGCAGATGACACCACCCTTATGACAGAAAGTGAAGAAGAACTAAAGAGCCTCTTGAAAGTGAAAGAGGAAAGTGAAAGTTGTCTTAAAGCTCAACATTCAGAAAACGAAGATCATGGCATCCGGTCCCATCACTTCATGGCAAATAGATGGGGAAACAGTGGCTGACTTTATTTTTCTGGGCTCCAAAATCACTGCAGATGCTGACTGCAGCCATGAAATTAAAAGACACTTACTCCTTGGAAGGAAAGTTATGACCAACCTAGATAGCATATTCAAAAGAAGACACATTACTTTGCCAACAAAGGTCCATCTAATCAAGACTATGGTTTTTCCAGTAGTCATGTATGGATGTGAGAGTTGGACTATAAAGAAAGCTGAGCACTGAAGAATTGATGGTTTGAACTGTGGTGTTGGAGAAGACTTTTGAGAGTTCCTTGGACTACAAGGAGATCCAACCAGTCCATCCTAAAGGAGATCAATCCTGAATATTCATTGGAAGCACTGAAGCTGAAACTCCAATACTTTGGCCACCTGATGTAAAGAACTGACTCATTGGAAAAGACCCTGATGCTGGGAAAGATTGAATGCAGGAGGAGAAGGAAATGACAGAGGATGAGATGCATGGATGGCATCACTGCCTCAATGGACATGAGTTTGAGTAGTCTCCTGGAGTTGGTGATGGACAGGGAAGCCTGGCGTGCTGTCATCCATGGGTCACAAAGAGTTGGACACGACTGAGTGACTGAACTGACCTTTAATTCCTGCCCTTGTAGGACTCACTCCTTGGAGTATGGATAGATGAATATGATATTAGGAGGGAAAAGTGGCAGAATCCAGTGACTGTTCACAAGTGGGGAGTGATGGTGAGAAAGAAGGAAAAGTCTAGGACGGTCCCCATATTTCTGGCTTGGGTACCTGGGTAGGTGGAGTTACCAGTGATTGAAGCAGAGAAATCTATAGAAGAAACACAGAGTTTAAAAGTAAAACAAGACCAATTTAAGGCATCCAAACCGTAATGCAAGATATAAAAACAGAAATGTCAGTGGGCAGTAGGCTATAGAATTTTGAGGCTTTGATAAGAGTTTCAAGTCAGAAATTTTGCATATACTTTGGAAAAGTAGCATAGGCTCTTTTATTTAATAAATAAAATGGCACAGAATTTAATAAAATCCAATTAATGACAGCTGTTATAACTAAGTGGCAGCCTCAGTTTTAAATGCTTTGACTTATTCCATCCTCATGTCAATTCTATGGGGTAGATATCCTTGTAATTTCCATTTCAAAGATGAGGATACTGAGGGATAGAAAGTTTGAGCACCTTGCCCAAGGTTACACAGGCCATAAGGGGTGAAGACAGCCTTTCAATCCCAACTGTCAGCAGTTACTTTCTTTGCTCTCAGGGTGATGTTCTTCAACCTGTCATGGACCTGATCTCTTAGCAGCCAGACTATCCTCTATCACTCAGATCACACATCATAATAAGTGTTTACTGTCTTACTCACTTCAGAGCTTGTGAAAGTTGGCTAGAGATATTGCCTTATTGGTCTTTATTATTTTACATGTGCAAAGACTGAGGCAAAGAGAGATAAAATAACCTCCATATGGTCGTACGGTTAGGGGAGTGGGGTGGGATATTTGAACTCAGCTCTATTTCCAGGATTAATAAGTTTAACTGTTCCATAGCCATAAAACAGTATTTTTGAATACAAACTTTTCCATTACTAGAAGGTGACAAAGGAAGAGCGAGCATTGGTCCAGGAAGAGGTTAAGTAAAATATAGTCTAGGAACCACCATTCAATTTGTGACGTCAAAGAAATATCACGTGTCTCTTTTGATCTTTAAGGGGAAGCATTTAAATTAGTTAGTCCACCAAGCTCTAAGATAACTAGTGAGAACCTACTGTATAACTTAGGGAACTCTACTCAGTGCTCTATGGTGACCTAAATGGGAAGGAAATTCAGAAAAGAGGGAATATATGTATACATATAGCTGATTCACTTTGCTGTACAGCAGAAACTAACAAGACATTGTAAAGTAATTACATTCCAATAATTAAAAAAAAAAAAAAATTCTGAAATTATTATATAGCGAGTAAAAAAAGGTTGAACATCTTTAGATATTACCAAAACCAACTTTAAAATACCAAATAATTCTTGTTGTTCAACAGAGACTGCTTTAAATGCAATATTCTACTTGACCCTCACAATCAGTACGAAGTGGCATTGTCATTTATTATGCGTTGGTAGGAAACAAGGCAACACGCCCGACAGGGAATCATTTATGCCAAACCCCACATCACCAAACTGAGACTTAGAGTTTCATCTCCTTCAAAAATGCAATCTTAAACCAGTCCATCGGGAATCACCTGATCGGCATTAGTTAGTAATCTTCCTGGTAGACCCCTGCAAACACAGAAAGGAGAGTGACCTTGGAACAACCAATCTGCATTTTTTGCTTAGTATATAACTTCCTTATTCCTGCTCCCTTCTCCCTATAAAAGTCTGCTATTTGGAACAGCTCCTCAGAGCTCCATTTTATTATCTGCTAGATTGGATACTGCCCAATTCATGAATTGCTGAATACAGCCAGTAAGGTGTTTAAAATTTATTCAGTTAATTTTTTTTTTTTTTTAACACCATCCTGCTTCCATTCTTTTACAGAGGTGTAAAGGACATTGCAATTTCAAATCTAGGTATGTCTCTTGCTCAAGCCGAAGAACTTAAATATTCTATATTATTTCTCTTTGACTTATTATAGAAATGACTCTGCTAAACCTGAGATTTAGTTAAGAGACAATTGGAGCAGGTAAATTTACCCTAGAATACTGTTTGTGAAAGATCAGTGACTTAGGTATGCACCACAATAAGAGTACTTTTTTCGTTGTCTAAGAGAGAAAAGAGGTATTCACAACTCTTCAACTGTCCCATCCAGGTTTTTCAGCCTGTTTGTAATGATGCTGAAAAATAGTAAGTTCTACTGTATTGACTGCGTACTATGGAGAAGTACAGCACTGACCATTTCTAGTGTCATTTGGACATTGGGATGAAAACAGGTGCTAAGAAATGGGTAACCCCAACTAATAGTGATACATACGTTTACTCAAATACGTCTCTTTCTATGGACTCACAGAAGGGTCTTTTCCCCTACTCCTTCACTGGGCTTGTTTTCAATTTTGGTGTTTTGGAATCTTATATTTTAAAATGATCTTATATCTCTCCTGGATTTCAGCATATGGCTAATAGAATCTTTAGCTGAACAATAAACAGAAGGAAATGAAAAAGAAAGGGTGGTAAAGATTGAGGAAAACTGGAAAGGCACTATAGGTGAAATAAGGGATGGCAAAAATCCTAGTTGCCTGACATCTTTTACTTCCTCTTTGAAAATGCAAATGCCTCTGAAGGGTCACAAGATGGTCATTCATAGCTTAGTAGGAATTAGGTTATTCAGTTTCCTTCCTGCCTTCTGGGCAAATTCCTGAATTAGAAGAGTCTGAAAGATCACCTAATTCAATCTCTCACAATCAGACTAAGTCACTGAGGGTGGGAGACGGGGATGGTTTGATCAGGAATCCACAGCTAGTTTTATACAGCTTTGGAGCTCAAAAAAGGAGGAACCTCAATACAGTGCTCTTCCTTTCAATACCATGCTGTTCCAGGTATTAAAATGTAGAAATGCCATTATAGGCACAGCATAACGTATAGTTGAGCAGCATGTAGAGACAAATAGACTTGGCTTCTCTACTCACTAGCTTTGGGAACCTAGGAATATTTCTTGTCTTCTCAAAGCCTCAATTTGTTCATTTGCAAAATGGAGATAAATATTATCTCATTATATTGAAAAAAATTAAATAAAATTATACATATACTATTCTTAGAAGAGTGCCTGGTGGCAGTAGCTAACTAATACATGCTAATTCTTAAAAAATGTACCACTTTAGAATTATTTAAACCTTGGCAATGGTTTATTTGAATACAGGTGGATTAAGATCTTGGATAAAGATTTTGGTTAAAACGACTTTTCTTCAGGATCTAAATCAATTTTGTGTTAGGGGGCACTTGTCAAATGCTACCATAAAATGCCAAGGATGTATGCAGTAAACAATATACATCTTTAGAAATTTCCCTTCCCAACATCTTCCTAACTATTGGAAACAGAACAGGCCAAGCAGAACACATTGTGTACAATCGATATTTCTTGAGATAGATGTTTATCATGGAAGGGCTTATCAATGTACTTACTTCCTGTGAATTTCTAGTTTTCATGAAGCAGCTTTGGTTCGGATAGGGACAGAGTAAAGAGGCAAAATAAGTGATTAAATAGTTAATCCCACTAGGGGAGTGTAAGTAAAGAAAAAAGTATAGGCAATCCTGTATGTTAATAATTACTCAAGAAAGCAGGTTTGCTTAACCACAAAACCAAGCAGATGTGCTTAGCAGCAAAATCATGCAACAGAAGCATGAGACATGCCCCTAAACAATAAAAAAATATGGTGACATGAGACCCACACCCTGCCCAGTGAGCTCAGTAAGTTAATGACCCCTAGGACATGCTCTCTGCACACAGTTAAAAAAAAATTATGGAAATGTAACATTTCAAACTGAAAGACACTCACTGTACTGACACCTGAAATAATTTTTCCATAGTGCCATGACAGTCCTAGCTTGATCATGTAGGGACAAGAAAACTACCCACCCCCTCAACCTAGAGGATAGAAGCTTGATGTCTATTCAAGAATGAGAAAGAAAACGGATCTTTCCCCCTCCCCACTTTTCTTTTGACTATAAAATTGTAGCCCACTAAGTCTTGGGGCATGGCACCCTCTTGCCCACCAACTTGTAAGCCTCACAAGCATCCAATTCTAATGAATCACTTCTTATCTATCACTTTGCCTCTCACTGAATTTTTTCTCTGCTGAGATACAAAGGACCAGAGCTCAATGCCACCTAGCAATTTAGTGATTAGCCACCACTAATTAAATTTCAGAATTCTCATATTTTTAAGGTCTTGAGGAAACTAGAGATCAGTAAGGATTTTTGAGATGGGAATTAAACCAGAATATATTAAAATGTTGGAGGGACATTATGATCAGAGGAGGGAATAGCAGCTGATGAGACAATTTCTCTAGGAGATTGAGAACTCTGTTATTTGTCAAAATTTGAACATGTGATAAGCAACAGATACAATTTTAGCAAAGGTCTTTTTAAATACAATATTCAGTGAAGATTAAAATGAGATCAATTGCTTTTAGAGACCTCAAAATCAGACACAGGTAAAGTAAGAAAATCTTCTAGTAGTTTTAAATCAGATATAATCAATCATAATTAATGGATTAATAATATTTTAGACTAGGATTATATTACTGAGGAAAAACTCTAAACATATGCTTAAGAAGTTAAAGTGGATTTCTGGGTTCTACTCAAGATGTCAAAAGCTAGAAGGTGTTGCTTTCACTTGAACATTAAGGAAAAAAATGGCATAATTTCTGAAAGAATAAATTTCCCTGAATCCTTCAGAAACTGAGGTCTCAGGGCAACCAGCTATTTTGAAATACAGGGAGAGACAGGCACCTACAAGGAGATGTAGGCACTGGCTTTCCTAAGAGCATAGAAGAAGACAGACCCACCATTCAAGTGGATGAGTATAGTTTAGCCAATATTTCTGGCTAATTGCCAAGGCTGATTGGACTATTATTAGAATTTAGAAGCCCCTAATGGTTTTTCCTGTGGTCATGTATGGATGTGAGAGTTGGACTGTGAAGAAGGCTGAGCACTGAAGAATTGATGCTTTTGAACTGTGGTGTTGGAGAAGACTCTTGAGAGTCCCTTGGACTGCAAGGAGATCCAACCAGTCCATTCTGAAGGAGATCAGCCCTGGGATTTCTTTGGAAGGACTGATGCTAAAGCTGAAACTCCAGTACTTTGGCCACCTCATGCAAAGAGTTGACTCATTGGAAAAGACTCTGATGCTGGGAGGGATTGGGGGCAAGAGGAGAAGGGGACAACAGAGGATGAGATGGCTGGATGGCATTACTGACTCGATGGATGTGAGTCTGGGTGAACTCCGGGAGTTGGTGATGGACAGGGAGGCCTGGTGTGCTGCGATTCATGGGGTCGCAAAGAATCAGACGCGACTGAACTGAACTGACTGAACTGAAAATGCAGACACAAGGAAATTGGCAGAGACTCACATATTGTTCTTTATGGACAAAAAATAAATCTTCTTGTTCTAAGCACAAGATGAGGAAGAGATTGAACAAAGCCTCCCATGGGCTACAGGCCTCAAGGTGAGGCCACCTCCTCTCTGATAAAACCCTGTTTGGACCATTCATGCAAAAGAGTGTTATTTGTTTAAAGTGTTGCCTGAGAGGCAGACATCTAACCTAACATACATCTGGGTACTGGCTGAAGTATGCTCTGGGAATGAAGGCTAGTGGGTACCATCTTTGTGTTCTCCTTCTACTTCATTCCAGCTTCCCAGGATCTCCTAGAAAGAGGCTTGTACCCTTTTCTGTCACCCTGAGTTTTGTGGCTGCCTGCCACCCATAGGACACTTGTATATTGCCTGGCTCTGGTAGCCAGTGAGGGTTATGCCTGTGTATTCCACAGGACCATAACCAATAGAGAGAATTCTTGAGCAGCTACTACTCCCAGGGCAAAGCAAGAGGCAACAGTCCCAGTGGTACAATCTTTCCTCAAAAGAGTCCTATTAACTTATCTTCATAGCTTCTAAGAGCTCACTGTAATCCTTTTCAGAAACTCCGAGTGTGGATGCTCTTTGCACACTCCACCTGCTGTACTCCTGGGCCTCCAAGGTGGCACTAGTGGTAAAGAACCTGGGGATGCAGGAGACATGGGTTTGATCCCTGGGTCAGGAAGATTCCCTGGAGACAGAAATGGCAGTCCACTCCAGTGTTCTTGCCTGGAAAATACTATGGACAAAAGAGCCTGGTGGGCTATGTCCATGGGGTCGCAAGAGTCAGACATGGCTGAGCGACTAAATAATCGCTCTATATATATCTGCTGTATTCCAGAGAGCCAGTATCTTCTGGAGGGGAGCTTTTACACATTTGGTGCTGCAATTATCATATCTAGTGCCCCAGTTTTTGTGATTGTCACCCAGGGGACACTTCATAATGTACTGGCTCTGGTGGCTAATGGGCTTTCATTCCTGGGTCCCTGGGGATGGTAATAATAAGAGAGACAATTCTTCACCAGTTAGAGATCCCAAGACACTGCACAGAGAACAGACTGAAATATAGCTCCAGGTTTCTTGTGAAGGGTGTCTGCTGGCTTGTCCTGGAGCTCTAACCTGAGGCGAAGGCTTCTGGTCTGGCACATTCAGGAGCCTACTGAGATAAACTCTGGGCAGGGAGGATGGTTGCTTGCATGTTTACATTCTCCTTCTCCCTCACTCCAATTGCTGGTATTTCCTGGAAACAATCTTGCACAGTCATCTGGCCCCCTGATTTTTACAACTGATGCCCAGGGGATACTTCTAGATTACCTGGCTTTGATGGTTAGCAGGATTTACACTTACAGTCACACAAGACTGTTTATATTTGCTATTAACAAGCCATCATCTAAGAGTATGACTTCCTAAACAAGGACATTCTCAGATAAACAACCTAACTTCACGCTTCAAATAACTAGAAAAACAAGAGCAAATGAAACCCAAAGTTAGTAGAAGAAAGGAAATAACATAAATCAGAGTGAATAAAAAATAAATTATAATAAATAAATGAAATAGAGAAGAAAAAGACAACAGAAAATCAATGAATCTAAAAATTAGATCTTTAAAGAGGTAAACAAAATTAACAAAACTTTACCTAGTGTCAACAACAACAAAAAAAAAGAACTCAAATATAATCAGAAATGAAAGAGGAGACATTACAACTAATTCCACACAAATACAAACAATAATAAGAGACTATTAAGAACAATTAAATGCCAACAAATTGGACAAACTAGCAGAAATAGATAAATTCCTAGAAACATGATATCTACCAATACTGAATCATGAAGAAACAGAAAAGCTGAACAGACTGATTGCTAGTAAGGATACTGAATCAGCAATCAAAAACCTCCCAACAAACAAAAGTCCAGGCCAAACAGCTTCACTAATGAATTATATCAAAACATTCAAAAAGAATTAATACCAGTCCTTTTCAACTCTTCAGAAAATAGAACAGGGAGGAACACTTTTAAACTCATTTATGAGGCCAGCATTACCTGATCACAAAACCAGACAAGGATCCTACAAAGAGAAGAAAATTACAGGCCAATATCCCTGATGAACACAGACACAAAAATTATCAACAACTTATTAGCAAACCAAATTAAATAATACATTAAAAGGATCATATACCTTGATCAAGTAGAATTTATTCCAGGATGCAAAGATGGTTTAACATCTAAAAGTCAATCTGATGATTCACCTTGACAAAAATATTATCATTTCAATAAATACAGAAATATCATTTTGACCAAATTCAATATTCATTGAGAATAAAGCCTCTCAACAAAATAGGTATAGAGGAAGTATACCTTAACATTATAAAGGTCATATATGACAAGCCCAGAGCTAGTGTCATTCTCAACGGTGAAAATCTAAAAACTTTAAAGATCAGGAAGAAGACAAGGATGTTCATTCTTGCTACTTTTATTCATCAAAGTATTGGAAATCCTAGCCACAGCAGTTAATCAAGAAAAATAACTAAAATGCGTTCAAGTTGGAAAGGAAGAAGTAAAACTATCACCTGTGGATGTGATGCTTTTATATATAGAAAATCCTAAAGACTACATAAAAATCTGTTAGAATAAATGAATTCAGTAAATTTTCAGGGTATAAATTAAATATACAAAATCATTTCCATTTTTATACACTAACAACAAAATATCAGAGAGATTAAGAAAACAATACCACTTACATTTGAAAGACACCAAGAAATGAATTTAACCAAGGAGGTAAAAGAACTATATACTAAAAATTGTAAGATACTAATGAAAAGAAATCAAAAAGATGAAAGTAAATACAAAGATATCTAATGCTCATGGATTCCAAGAATGAATACAGTTAAAATGTCCACTATACCAAAAGCAATCTACAGATTCTGTGCAATCCATATCAAAGTTCCAATGGCATTTTTCAAAGAACTAGAAGAGTCCTAAAATCTATATGGAAACACAAAAAATCCTGAATAGTCAAAGCAATCTAGAAAAAGAAGAAGTAAAACTATGAAAAATAAAAACAAAGTTGAAGGCATCATGAACCCTGATTCCGATTACTACAAAGCTATAGTAATTAAAACAGCATGGTTTTGGCATAAAAAGAGATACATAGATTAGTGGAACTGAACCAAGAATCCAGAAACAAACCCATGCATTTATGGTCAATTAATCTGCAACAGAAGAGGCAAGTGTATACAAGGGTACATAACAATCTCTTCAATAAATGATGTTGGAAAATCTTGACAGTCATGCACAGAATAATGAAACTGGAAATCTATTTTACATCATACACAAAAATTAACTGAAAATGGATTAAAATTTTGAATGTAAGAGCAGAAACTATACAACTCTTACATAAAAAACTGGTGGAAACCTCCTTGACATTAGTCTTATCAGTTCAGTTCAGTCGCTAAGTCGTGTCTGACTCTGTGACCCAATGGACTGCAGCATGCCAGGCTTTCCTGTCTATCACCAAATCCCAGAGTTTACTCAAATTCATGTACATTGATCGGTGATGCCATCCAACCATCTCATCCTCTGTCATCCCTTCTCCTTCCGCCTTCAATCTTTCCTGGCATCAGGGTCTTCTCCAATGTGTCAGTTCTTCATATCAGGTGGCCAAAATATTACAGTTTCAGCTTTAGCATCAATCCTTCCAATGAACACCCAGGACTGATCTCCTTTAGGATGGACTGGTTGGATCTTCTTGCAGTCTAAGGGACTCTCAAGAGTCTTATCCAATACCACGGTTCAAAAGCATCAATTCTTTGGCGCTTAGCTTTCTTTACAGTCCAACTCTCACATTCATACATGACTACTGGAAAAACCATAGCCTTGACAAGACAGACCTTTGTTGACAAAGTTATGTCTCTGCTTTTGAATATGCTGTCTAGGTTGGTCATAACTTTTTTTCCAAGGAGTAAGCATCTTTTAATTTCATGACTGTAGTCACCATCTGCAGTGATTTTGGAGCCCCCAAAAATAATGTCTGACACTGTTTCCACTGGTTCCATCTATTTCCCATGAAGTGATGGGACCGGAGGCCATGATCTTAGTTTTCTGAATGTTCAGTTTTAAGCCATCTTTGTCACTCTCCTCTTTCACTTTCATCAAGAGGCTCTTTAGTTCTTCTTCACTTTCTGTCATAAGGGTGGTGTCATCTGCATATCTGAGATTGTTGATATTTCTCCTGGCAATTTTGATTCCAGCTTCTGCTTTTTCCAGCCCAACTTTTCTCATGATGTACTCCACATATAAGTTAAATAAGCAGGATGACAATATACAGCCTTGACATACTCCCTTTCCTATTTGGAACCAGTCTGTTGTTCCATGTCCTGTTCTAACTGTTGCTTCCTGACCTGCATATAGGTTTCTCAAGAGGCAGGTCAGGTGGTCTGGTATTCCCATCTCTTCCAGAATTTTCCACAGTGTACTTTTATCCACAGAATCAAAGGCTTTGGCATAGTCAATAAAGCAGAAATAGATGTTTTTCTGGAACTCTTTTGCTTTTTTGATGATGCAATGGATGTTGGAAATTTGATCTCTGGTTCCTCTGCCTTTTCTAAAACCAGCTTGAACATCTGGAAGTTCATGGTTTACATATTATTGAAGCCTGGCTTGGAGAATTTTGAACATTGCTTTACTAGCGTGTGAGATGAGTGCAATTGTGCGGTAGTTTGAACATTCTTTGGCATTGCCTTTCTTTGGAATTGGAATGAAAACTGACCTTTTCCAGTCCTGTGGCCACTGCTGAGTTTTCCAAATTTGCTGGCATATTGAGTACAGCACTTTCACAGCATTATCTGTTAGGAGTTGAAATAGTTCAATTGGAATTCCATCACCTCCTTAGCTTTGTTTGTAGTGATGCTTCCTAAGGCCCATTTGACTTCATATTCTAGGATGTCTGGCTCTAGGTGAGTGATCACACCATCATGATTATCTGGGTTGTGAAAATCTTTTTTGTACAGTTCTTCTGTGTATTCTTGTATTCATCTGTGTATTCTTAGTCTTATAGAGTTTTTTTTTTTTTTTTTTTCTGACCAGAATCCAAAGGCAATGGCAACAAAAGCCAAAATAAACAAATGGGATTATATCAAACTAAAGAGCTTCTGCACAGTTTGCAGGATAATATAACTAATCAGAAGTTTGATTATATCAATCTAAAAACCATCAACAAAATAAAAAGCCAGCCTACTGAATGGGAGAAGATATTTGCAAACCATATATCAGATAAGAGGTTTATACCCTGAATAAAGAAAGAACTCTTACAATTAAATAAAAACTAAACAATCCAATTAAAATCAAGGGAAGAGGGGCTTCCCTTGTAGCTTAGTGGTAAGGAACCTGCCTGCCAGGGCAGGAGAAAGGGGTTCAATCCGTAGTCTGGGAAGATCCCACATGCCATGAAACAACTAAGCCCATGTGCCACAAGTATTGAGCCTGTGCTCTAGAGCCCGGGCACAGAAACTACTGCGTCCTCATGCCACAACTCCAGAGTCCTCACGCCGCAGCTACTGAAGCCCTCGCACCCTGGAGGCCATACTCTGTAGCCAGAGAAGCCACCACAATGAGAAGCCTGCGTACCTCAGCTAGAGAGGAGCCCCATTCATTGCAACTAGAGAAAAGCCCGCACAGCAATGAAGACCCAACACAGCCAAAAAATAAAATACATAAATAAAAATTTTTTAAATGAGAAGAGGATCTAAATATTGATTTTTCTGAAGAAGACATACAGGTGGCCAACAGACATAGGAAGAGATACTTAGCATCACTGATCATCAGTCAGTTCAGTTCAGTCGCTCAGTCGTGTCTGACTCTTTGTGACTCCATAAGTTGCAGCACGTCAGGTAAATGTAAATAAAAACCACAATAAGATATCACCTCATACCTGTTAGAATAGCTGTTATCAAAAAGACAAGTGATAGTAAGTGTTGGTGAGAATGTAGATAAAAGGGAATTCTTGTGTATTGTTGATAATAATATAAATTCATGGGGGCTTGTAATAAGTTAAATGAGAACTAATATGTGATCTAGCAATTCCACTTCTGGGAACTTATCTGAAGAAAGGAAAAACACTGCCTCAAAATTATATATGCACCTGCATGATCCCTGCAGTATTCTTTACACAAGATAAGATATGGAAAGAATCTAAGTGTCCATTGATGGATAATTAGATTAAGAAAATGTAGCCTATATATACAACAGAATATTCAGTTTTTATATTTTTATGTTTCTTTAAGAATTTCCAAGTTTCTACAGCTTGCTCCACGGGACCAGTCCATAGTGAAGCTGATCTTTCAGTTCAGTTGCTTTGTCCTGTCTGATTCTTTGCGACCCCTAGACTGCAGCACGCCAGGCCTCCCTGTCCATCACCAGTTCCCAGAGTTTATTCAAACTCATGTCCATTGAGCCAGTGATGCCACCCAACCATCTCATACTCTGTTGTCCCCTTCTCCTCCCGCCTTCAATCTTTCCCAGCATCAGGGTCTTTTCAAGTGAGTCAGTTCTTTGTATCAGGTGGCCAAAGTATTGGAGTTTCAGCTTCAATATCAGTCCTTCCAATGAATATTCAGGACAGACTTCCCTTAGGATGGACTGGTTGGATCTCCTTTTAAAGTAAAAGAATAAAAGTAACCCTCTTCCCCCAAAGAAAACACATATACCTTAATTTTTACAGCATGATTCCTTTCCAAGGGGTTTCCCTGGTGGCTCAGATGGTAAAGGATCTGCCTGCAAGGCAAGAGACCTGGGTTTGATCCTTGGGTCAGGAAGATTGCTTGGAGAAGGGAATCACAACCCACTTCTCTATTCTTACCTGGAGAATCCCATGGAGAGAGTAGCCTGGACGGCCACAGTCCATGAGGTCACAAAGAGTCGGACACAGCTGAGTGACTAAGACTTATCCTTTCCAAGAATTAGCCTAGGAAGATTTACTGATCCCAACTAGCTGTAGCTTACAATTTGGTTTCCTCTGTGAATGAGGAATTGCATCTCAGCAGGCAACTGGCTTGTGTTTTGCAAAAGAAGGAAACATAAAATAATTAAAGAGATAGGAAGCTGCATGTATTCATTATTTCTGTAATTAGCTACATTCTGTGCTCTGAATTATGAATTTTTCAGAAGGCCACATCACATTCCTTATGCTGCAATAATAAAGGCAAATTGCGGAGCCTTCCAGAAAAGAGAGAGAGAAAAAAAAAAAACACTGAGGTAAATGACTCAGGGCTTGTTGACCACGTATCAGTTTCTTCTGCCTGTGAGAACTATAAAGCAGAATCCAGCCAGCACTTTCAACTTGGAGGTCGCTTAGAGGTCACTTCAACCTATAGAAAATTATAGCCATCTGTGAATTCAGTTTTGGTAACTTCACAGAAGTTTATAGTCATATTACAAAAATATATTCTTTTTGTTTTAAAGCCTAAAGCAGAGACGGACACAGAGAACTACATCTCACTTTATCTTCTCTACTTACAATCATGTCTATCGTTAGTACTGGAAATAGATCTCGTAACATAGGACTTTTTTAAAATTTTTATATCAATGGATAAAATCAGAAAACCTTGCTCCAATTTTTTCCACCTATTATAGAATAGGCACTTTTTTTCTCTTCTACACTCATTAAAAGTTGAGCTCTTTTTATCCCCAATGTAAACAACTCTGGCTTCTTATTTCCTGTACATTTGTTTCTTACCAATATAGTAAAACATTCAGCAAGTGTTTATAGAGTGACCAAGACTCTCTCCTTGACCAAAGTCTAGGCAAGCTCCTCTAAGCCCTCTGCTCAACTAGTCTTCAGTCTACACCTGTAAGAACTGCAACCCACAGCAAAAATGATTTCTCCCACCCTCACATTAAAAGGCAACAGGTACTACCAACACCTCTATCAGCTCAAGGCCACATTCTTATGATGATTACCTCAGCTTTCTCCAACGTCTACCTGAGAAGGTTCAAAAACAATTTGCTGTTCGTTCCAACTGAAACCCCGACTACAGGCCCCTTTCCCTGGAGCATTTACTTTGGAAATTGTAAATTCTTTTCTCTGTCTCTGAGATGTGTTGCATCTTCTTTAACCCAGGAATGTCTTTCTCAAGAACCTGAGAGCCATCCCCTTGAAATGTAATCATCAGTACAGACAGGAATCCTGTCTTCCCACCTCTGAAGGAGAACAGCAGCCTAATCTCAGTAAGCACTGGTTAGCTGACACAGAATCATCCCAAGCTGAACGATCCTACACCTGCTTTTTGCAATTTTTCTAATTTCCTTTCTCTTCTTAAGCCTTGCTCATTCTTCCTCCATGTAACTTCACTTGTCCCTCTACAAAGCTGTCACCTGAAGGCTCTCTCTCCTCCTGCAGTGTGCTGTGTTTAAGTCCCTCAGTCGTGTCTGACTGCAACCCCATTGACTGTAGCCCACCAGGTTCCTCTGCCCATGGGATTTCTCAGGCAAGAATACTGGAGTGGGGTTGCCATTTCCTTTTCCAAGGGATCTTCCTGGCCCAGGGGTCAAACACAAGTCCCCTGCATTGCAGGCAGATACTTTACCACTAAGCCACCAGGGAAGCCCCTCCTACTGCAGCAGTACTGAATAAAATCTGTCTTGAAATTAAAAAAAAAAAAAAATGACCCATGCAATTATTTTTCTTTAACAAGAGTACTATATACTGAGACAAATACTGGGGTATTATGTTAAACAAAATAGATGTGGCCTATATCCTTAGGTGCCCAAGACTCTTTGGGGGCTGACCGGAAAAAAAAAAAAATTATCATGTAAATGAGTGTAAAATCACAAGTGTGATGATTGCTAGAAAGAAGTGGTAGCTGGTACCTCAACAGCCTACAGCATGGAGATCTGATGAAATCAGAGAAATCAGAGGTATCCTTGAGGAAGTGAAAAACTGTGCTGGAGTCTTAAGGGTGGAATAGGAGTTAAGGAGATACAAAGGCCTAAGGAAAAATATCCCATACACAGGAAATAGCACAAACAAGACTTGCTTAGGAGAGGTGCTTAGAAAGGATATAAAAGTTAAGAGTGGATAAGGTGGCTCAAGCATGAATGCAAGGGTCCAAAGTGAAGTAGGCTGCAAGATAGTAAGGCCAATTCAGTCAGGGTTTCCTTTTCTGTCTTTTTAAGTATTACAGGAAATTAATACATATGAAAAAAGAGAAAATACCATAGTGAAAAGAGAAAATACCAAGTTCACCATCGTGAACTTCTAATGTATCTATCACCTAGCTTCAACAACTCAACCAGAGGCGTTTTATCAAGTCCTCACCTACACGTTTGGAAAATTTATCAGCAAGTGTGCATTTGTATCTCCCTCTTCCCTTGGATAAGTGGTAATGATCATGGTATGGTAGTACACAGAGATATGTCATCCTTTTTACAGTATCCTCAAGGTGAATGAATCACTGTTTATTTAATAAGTCCTGTACAGATGGACACATGGGTGGTTTCCAGTCTTGCAATTGTATAGTACTACAATTCACAGCCTGATGTATATATTTTTTCATCTTTTTGGCTTGAATAACTTAAGGATAGAATGCGAAGTCGCTCAGTCGTGTCCGACTCTTCGCAACCCCATGGACTGCAGCCTACCAGGCTCCTCCATCCATGGGATTTTCCAGGCAAGAGTACTGGAGTGGGGTGCCATCGCCTTCTCCAAGGATAGAATAATAGAGGCTAAAAACATGTATAAGAGGTGTTCCTAGATATTGCCACTAAGTTCTCCATAGGTAATGTAACAGTTTGCATTCTAACAATATATAACATAAATTGGTTTTATTTTCTTTTTCTTTTTTTTTTTTTGAAGAAAAAAATGTCTGATTTTTGGATCTTTGCCAATCTAAAAGGGAAGTAATCTATCAACTATTTCAACAGATTGGAGAGTGGTAAGAAAGCAAACCCTGGACCAATAGAAATATAGTCAAAGTGATAACTGGAACAAAACTGGAGTCACAGTATATTCAGGATGGAAAATGACAGGATTGAGTGTAAGTTCAAATTCAGAAGTAGAAGAAAGGGAATACCAGAATGACTAAAAAAAAAAAAAAAAAAGAACTGTAACAAAGTAAGGGTATTTTTCTTGTATTTTCCTCTCCCATCCTGCCCTGTAAAGAACAATTTTTGTATGCTTCCCTCTCTCTACATAGAATAGTCTTTTAATCATGAAACTCTTTTGAATGAAAGTTTTAAAAATATATTTGCAAGAGACATGGATGGACCTAGAAACTGTCATACAGAGTGACTTAAATCAGAAAGAGAAAAACAAATATTATATATTAATGCATATATGTGGAATCTAGAAAAACGGTACAGATAAAGCTATTTGCAAAGCAAAAACAGAGACACAGAAATCGAGAACAAATGTCTGTACCTCAAGGGCGGAATGGGGTGTGGGATGAATCGGGAGACTGGGATCCACACTACTATTATAAAATAGGTAATTAATGAGACTCTACTGTATAGCACAGGGAACTCAGTGTTTTGGGGTGACCTAAATGAGAAGGAGATTCAAAAAAGAGGGGATATGTGTATACATATGTCTGATTCACTTTGCTGTACAGAAGAATTTAAAAAATTAAAGCAACTATATTCCAATACTGTTTTTAAAATACATGAAAATATATTTACTAAGGCAGACTGCACTAAAGAGATTTGAATGGGTCAAGATAAACATCTATCATTTGAAATATGCTCAAGAGTTTGCTCTATGAGGCAAATTCCCATCTGGGGAGACTTCCTTCTCCTTTATTCCTAATTGAGCTAAACAGGAAACAAAAACCTGTAAAGACTTTAAAGTCCAACAGACTGCTGAGTGTTTCATTAATTCTGATTCTCTGGGTAGAAATACTGCAGTGCAGGTTGAATTATTTGTAATTGTTTCTAACTTCACCTCTCTCTTCCCATCTCAACACTGTCAGTCCATTCTAAGTTCAGTTTGCTCGTCACCAGCTGCTAATCACCTGTTTGGTGGTACCGTTTCCCTGTCAACATGGCTCTTCTCTCTGCTCAACACCAATCCAGACCCTAACTGTACTCCAGAGCTTATATTCTTAAGATTCCCTGTATTGTTATCAACTTCTCTATATAGTCTTAGCACCCACATGAGCCTTCCTTATTCTGAGTACAAGATGTGCCCAAAAGAGTAGAGAGGAGCTGGTTGAAGTTGAGTGGGAGAGGGAGGAGACTGGAGTCCAGGAGACAAAAAGAATAGATTTAATTAGAAAAAGAAGACCTGGGCTTTCTGGTTTTTGTTTTTTCCTTGAATCTGAAGCTAATTTAACTTGAGACAATCAGGTAACTTTAGTGAGCCTCACTTCCCACATATGTAAAACATAAAGAATAAGACTTGCCCTGGTCCTTCATGGAACAATTTTTAAAGAAAAATTATGGATATATAGTAAAATAGTATACATAGTAAATAACTGAGAACAATCAACCACATTTGTATGTGCCTTCTAGAACTTGCTTTTTTTTTTAGATATATGGTTATGTTCATAAGTTCATAAAGATCATTTTATAGTCTATACTTTAAAACAGAATATATTTTTCAATACTACAATTTTAGAAGGTACGTTCTGATAAAAACATATCTAATCTGAACTGTATTAGGAATACTATACACACACAGTATATATACATGTTTACATAATAATATATGTATTAAAGGCATGTGTGTGCATGTGTGACTGTGTATATATGTATAGTATAGTAACTTATCTATACAGTAAAATTGTAGAAAACACTGTTACACAAGTAGGCACTAAGTTGGAAGAAAATACAATGAAATATAATCAGAATATTTTTTTTAAATACTGATTACTGATACTTGAAGAAAAATGAATTTGATTAGAGGAAGTGCAGGAAAGAGATACCTTTTATAGAGATTCTGAAGGGGATATCTAAACACTTAAACGCATTTTAGAACCTTACAGCATACATTCCTAATTATGCATAACACTAGTTTTTTTCATGTCTGGATGAATGTGGAGTAGCAAAATGAGAGAGGGTTTCCCCTCCCCCCAATATATTAGCAAAAAGTAGGAGGAAAAAAAGGTCAAAAAAAGTAATTTAATAGCCACCACCTATCAAGGGATTAATAAGAGACAGGTAAGTGTTTTCCTTATACTAAGGACTAGTATTTCTGTTGGTTTGTTTGCTCTTGTTTATGGTCAAATTTTCTATCAAAGGATAATATACGTATTATTAAATGCACAAATTGTAAGTGTTCACCTTGACACATTTTTATACTTTGAACACACCTG
This sequence comes from Bos grunniens, assembly GCF_055505025.1. Taxonomy (NCBI): domain Eukaryota; kingdom Metazoa; phylum Chordata; class Mammalia; order Artiodactyla; family Bovidae; genus Bos; species Bos grunniens. The sequence goes on from NC_141171.1 coordinate 63,943,636, forward strand.
GTGTGGAACAAGCGTCTAGAGAAACAAGCAGACATTTACTCCAAGAAGCCTTCCTCAGTCACCCTTCCAGTCACAGCCCTGTGCCCTGGGTAAGCACTGTCCTGACTTCTAAAACCATGGGGTAATTAGACTTGCTTCTGAACACGATATAAATGCAAGCACACAGTACGCACTCTCTGGTGCCTGGCTGCTTTTCCATCTTGTGTGTGACAGTCATCTGTGACTTTGTATGCAGTTGCCATATGTTCATTTTATTGCTGGACAAATGTGGCCTCTCTGATGAAGTGTCTGCCCAAGTCTCTGATTTTTGTATTGAGTTGTCTGTCTGTTACATGATGATTTATAGAGCCCAGGGAATTTTTTTTTTTTTTTACATCATAGCTTGCATTTCATTTTGCTCTTGGTATCTATTATCATTAAGAAAGTAGAATTCCTATTACATGTTTATTTTATGTAATGCTTCATTACGTTAGAAGTAGAACCATTGGCTACTATCTATGCTTTGTGTAGTTCTTCCCTGTTTAAGAAATTTTGTATACACCAACGTTATGAAGATGTTTTGCTGTATTTCCTTTGGAAGCGTTCTTCCTTCCTTTTCTATTTCTTTATCTCCATTCATCTACCTTTTCTCATTTAGGTAGGCAAATTTCTGGAACTTTTCCATACTAGAACTTGTGTTACTTTTATATTGCTACTTTAATACATTACCACAAGCTTGATGGCTTAGAACAATGCAGCTTATTATCTTGTAATTACCTAGGTCGGAAGACTGACATGAGTCTCACCCAGCTAAAATCAAGTGATTGCAGGGTGGTATTTCCTTCTGGACACTCTAGGGGAAAATCCATTTTCTTGCCTTTTTCATCTCTAGAGGTCATTCACATTCCTTGGTTCACCCACTTCTTCCCTTTTCAAAGCCAGCAATAATGAAACAAATTCTTTTGTAGCTGAATCATACTCTGACTCTGACCTCCTCTTCCTCCTCCTCCTACTTTTAAGAACTGTTTCAATTACTCTGGGGGCTTCCCCCGTAGTTCAGTCAGTAAAGAATCTGCCTGCAATGCAGAAGACCCGGTTTTGATTTCTGAGTCCGGAAGATCCCCTGGAAAAGGAAATGGCAACCCACTCCAGTATTCTTGTCTGGGAAATCCCATGGACAGAGGAGCCTAGCTGGCTACAGTCCATGGGATCGCAAGAGTTGGACACAACTCAGTGACTAAATGACCACCACAATTACTTTGAGTCCGTCCGTAAAATTTGGGATAATCTCCCTATTTTAAGATCAGCTGACTAGCAAGCTGATCTCATCCAAAACATTAATTCCTCTTTGCCATGCATAATAACCTAGTCACAAATTCTGGATATTAGGATATGAACATATTTGGGGAGGCATTTTCCTGTCTATTAAAGTATTCAGTTTAGTCTTTCTCCCACTGCAGTAAACTGCTTTCTTTGTTATAAGTTCACCAATGTTTTTAATTTTTCTGTTCTGATAGTCTCTTTGTACATTTTTGTTAATACATTGGGGTCAATTGCTGTGTTTTATAAAAAGTGTATCAGCAATTAGGGCCTCCAATTTAATTTTTCTTAAAGACTGTCTCAGCTCTTTGTCTTTTCATATACATTTTCAAATCAGCTTATTGATCTTGACAAACTGATACTGCTTCAGATTGCAGTGAAATGATAATTCATTAAGGAAAAGCTGACGTTGTTACATCAATTTTTCCACTGCATGTGCACGATACCTCCCATATTTGGGGAAGGAAGCCGTTTTCTCACCTCGGTAATGTTTTGTATTCTCTGTGCAAAGGCTATTCACAACTTTTGTTAAATTTGTTCTTAGGTACTTGGTTTCCTGGGTTGGGAAGATCCTCTGGAGGAGGGCATGGCAACCCACTCCAGTATTCTTGCCTGGAGAATGCCATGGACAGAGGATTATGGCTGGCTATAGTCCATAGGTCGCAAAGGGTTGAATGTGACTGAGCACAGCACTTGATTTTTTAATGCAATTATAAATTGCAGCCCTTTAAAAAAACTTGAAAGCTTTATTTACCTTGTATCTTGAATATTGCTAACTGAACTTATTCTTATAATTTATCTGTAGGTTCATTTTGATTTTGTATGTACGCTATTATGTTGTCTGAACAAATAGTTTTATTTCTTCTAGTTTGATACTTTTGCCTTTCAGTTTTTTTGTGTGTGTTGATTGGCCATTTATATATCTTCTCTAAAGAAATGACTTTGATCATTTCTGGGCTACTGTCTTTTTATTATTGACTTGTAAGAGTTCTTTATATATTTTAATGCAAGTTCCAGATTCATTATTTCCATAAGAATATAACTACTTTTTGTCTATTGATCTGTATCTGAATCTTTTCTGAATCATTTATTAGCACGAATAGTTTTTTGTGGATTCTTCTGGGGTTCTCTATGAATGAAATGATGTTATTTGCAAATAGTGATTTTTACTTCTTCTTTTTCAGTCTGAATCACCTTTTATCCCCTTGCTAACTGATGTGGTTAGAACCTCCAGTTCCCAGCTGAATAGAAGCAGTGAGAATAAACATCTGTGTCCTGTTTCTGATTCCAGAAGGAAAGCTTTCAGATATTCACACTTAAGTCTGATGATAGCATGGATTTTTCATAGAAGTCCATTTTTGAGTCAAAGAAATTCCATTTTCCCCCACAATCGTTGAGTTTTTTTTTTTTTTAAATCATGAAAGGGAATTGAATTTTAGCAAATATTTTGTATAAATCTTTTGAAATGATCACGTAAAATATCTTTTCCTTTATTAATGTGATATATCGCTTTGATTGATTTTCATATGTTGAACTAATCTTGCATTCCAGGTATAAATCCCATTGGATTATTGTGTGAGATCTTTTTTCATATGCTGAGGTGTTCTTTTCTAATTTATGCATTTAAGACTCTAATTTTCTGTTAAGGGCTTTTTAAACCACATCCCATAAGATTTGATGTGTACTGTTATCACAAAGTATTTAAAAATAATTCCTAATTTCTATTTTTATTTCTTTTTGGAAGTTTCAGTTATTCAGATGTGTTCTGATTAATTTCTAAATATTTAAGGATTTTAAAGTTAATTTAAAATTTTTGGTTTTGCTAATTTTTGTATAATTCTGCCTAGCTTAAAAAAGAAAACTATTCTGTATGATTTAAAACTTGATATTTGTTTTATATTGATTAAATGACATCAGTTGGTAAATACTGATAAATATTCCATGTAGACTTAAAACATGTTTCAGTGCTGTTTATGTGCGTGTGATCGATTTTGTGAGATGTGTTGTAAAAAGCTTTGCTATTATTACTGCTTTTGGTCTACTATTGAGATATATTAAAAATCTTTAATAATGATAATTGATCTGACTAGTTCCTCTTTCCTTTTGCCTGGTTCTTTTGCTCATTCTGTACTTTGGAGTTATGTTAATTTTGTGGGCGTATGTATATAGATTGTCATTTTCCACTTAAGCTCTGGTAATTCTTTTTTTAAATTTTACATTGTTTGATATTAGTTCTCATTTATTTAGGATTTACACAGTATACTTTCTAATGTATTGCATTTTTATCTGTGTTCCTGTTATTTAAACTGTGTCTCTTGTAAGTAGCATTGCATGATTTAACTCTGACCTGACAAACTTAATATTTTAAATGGAATATTCAGTCCATTGAGATGCATATGACCACTTAAATATTTGGGCTTAAATAAATCATTCTACTCACTATTTTCTATTTAAGTCAACTATCTCATGTTACTTTTCTTGCCATTTGAAAATTAATCTATTATTGTTTTACTCACTGATTTTTCCATTTTCATTTTGTCACTTGTTACACATTATAAAGTATTTTAAATTACTCTAAATATGCTACTATGCATTATTAACTTATTAGCATTTATCATAAATTCATGTTTTTCCACTTTCCAGACAAAATACCTTAAAAACTCATATACCATTTAGCCCTTCATACCTTTTGTGGTATGCCTATCATATTTAAAATTTACATATTTAAAACTCCAAAACACATTATTATTGTTGTTTTAAGTTTCCAGTATTCATTTAGTGTTTTTCTATATTTGCTCTTTCTTGTGTTCTTCGTCTCCTCCTGTATTTTCACACTTCTGAGTTTATTTTTGTTTCCCCTGAAGATATTCCTTTGTTTCATTGTGAACCTGGCAACGTTTTATTGAATGCCAGACATTTCATATTGAAAATGAGAGAGATGCAGGATGGGGGAATCTATTTCCAGACATGAATTAGTTTTGTTCTTGACAGGAAGTTAGACTAGAGGTGCAAGCACCTGAATTCAACCAGGAATGGCAATTTTTCATGGCTGAGCTTTACTCTTGTAAAGCCCTGCTCTATTTTGATGTAACCTATGGCTTAGTTCTTCAGAGTCTTCAACTGAAAGCCGGAGTCTCTACACAGCCCCTCTTCTTGGGAAATCTGAATTCCACTTATTGGGCTGACATCTCAACTTGCCTTCCCAGTTTCTCCTTTTCCCTTGATTTTCATACTGTTGTTTTGTGCGATTTAGGAAGAGGCAAACTCATTGAGGGGAAGTCACACACAGTACTGAACACATTTCTTTGCAGAGCTATACTTTCTCTGAAAACTGGGCCTCTCAGTCCTGGGTGCCTTGTGTTGCTCTTCAGTGTCTTCATATGCTGTTTCTTCTTATTTCCCTTAATTTATGTAATTGTTCTTAGCAGGAAGGTTAAGCTTTTAAGCTGTTCCATCATAACCCAAAGTAGAATTCTTTCTTTCATTACCTCATATATTATTCTATAACATGTTTGTTATTACTCTAATTTTAGAAAATTGGTTCTAAAAAAGTTATCTAACATTTAAGGTCACACCAGTGAATGGTGAGGCTATGCTTATTTTTCTGATTCCTGAAATTGTGCTATTTAGAAAGCAATATTATAAGGTGAAATACAGAGAGATTCTGGAGCAAAATGAGAATATGATACATGCTAGGAAGAAAGAAATGGTAGAGAAACACAAGGTCCCTGAAGCAGTCAGTAATTGAAACCTAGGTCTACCACAACTCAGGGGTCACATCAGCAGGAACAGATGGTATTGAAGTATTGAATCCTAAGATGCTCCCCAATAAGATAGTCACAATTTAGGCAATGGTAATATGACTTCTTCACTCAGATACATTATAAATTTCTTAAAAATATAAATTACCTACTCTATTTGTATCACCACTAATTAAATCAAATGCAACATTGTGTGAGCCACTGATAACTACTGATTAATAATAAGTTTAACTAAACTACAGTGGTAGGCTTGCCCCTTTTGTCTACACTTTAAAAAATAAATATATAATCTGGTTATTGTTTTAATCATGCATTTTATGTCTAAATACAATGTACAGAATGTCTATCAGGTACAGAAGAACTCTGAATAGGTTTTCTTATGAAAATTCCAAAAAATTTCCTGGATTTTAAGCTTCATGATAGTCGTATCTCAGTGTTGTCTTACTTTAGGTGTCCACAGTGAATTTCAAGTTATATCAGATGGTTAACTGTTAATGGACACACAACTTCATGTATACATAACTCTTACCTAGAGGAAGAAAAGGTAACTGCCTGAGCATAGGTGGTGACTGTGTATGTGGAAAGACATTAGAAGCTCTTGAAATACTTGATCCTTGTTCCTCCAAATAACTCCTACCTGCCAAGTTTTACTACATAAATCATCATCAAAGGATACAGACTTACTCCTCCTCTAAATGATGCCAAAGCACCTCTGAAAGTTAATATCTTATTGATTAAATGCATTTTGCCAAGAGTGGGCTTGTTAGCTCATTTATGAACTTAATATATCTTTATTTAGTACTGGCTCCTTGAAGGTGAGTATAGTTTATAAATGGAGCACGTACAATATGGTTCCTGCCTTCATGGAGCTCACAACCCACAATTAGGTCAATAAAAACTGCTGCAGCATAGCATAACAAACAAGAATTTCAGTTTCAGTTTGGCAATAAAACTCCTTTGAATAAATTCTAGTTTCACTTCTTACTAGTAGTTTGAGTTGAAATAATTCAGTTAATTTTTCTAAACTTCTATTATATCCTCTGCTAACTAAGGGTTATTATGTCACTTGGAGTTGCTTTGAGATAAAATATTTAAAGTACTTAACATTCTACTTGATGACAGACACCATTTATAATGCATGTAAAAGGGCTTCCCTGGTGGCTCAGAGGTTAAAGTGTCTGCCTCCAATGTGGGAGACCCGAGTTCGATCCCTGGGTTGGGAAGTTCCCCTGGAGAAGGAAATGGTAACCCACTCCAGTATTCTTGCCTGGAGAATCCCATGGATGGAGTAGCCTGGTAGGCTACAGTCCACAGGGTCGCAAAGAGTCAGACACGACTGAGCGACTTCACCTTCACCTTCACAAATTATTTTAATCAAATCTCAGAAATTAAAAAAGTTCAATAAAATAGGTAATATCAGACATCCAGTGATTTAAATTTTCACCACTAAGAGAGTACATAAAGTCAAAATTTTATATACAATAAAAAAGACATATTTCAGGACTTTCTGTCCTATTCCAATAATTTATATTTCTATTTTTGTGTCAATATAATACTGTTTTGATTATTATAGCCTTGGAGTATACAGTCTGAAGTCAAGGAGTCTGGTTCCTCCAGCACCTATAGTCAACTTATCTAAGATAAAGGAGGCAAGAAAATATGTTGGAGAAAGGACACACTCTTCAATAATTGGTCCTGGGACAATTTGACAGCTATATGTAAAAGAATGAAATTAGAAGATTCCTTAACACTATACATAAAAGTAAACTCAAAATGGATTAAAGACCTAACTATAAGACTGGACAGTATAAAACTCAGAGGAAAAAGTAGGCAGAACACTCTCTGACATAAATTGCAGCATGTCTTTTTTGATCTTCCTCCTAGAGTAATGAAAATAAAACAAAAACAAATGGGACCTAAGTAAACTTAGAAACTTTTGCACAGCAAAGGAAACCATGAACAAAATGAAAAGACAACCCAAAGAATGGGAGAAAATATTCACAAATGAAGTGAACAACAAGGGATTAATCTCAAAATATACAAACAGCTCATGCAGCTCAACATCAAAAACCAAAAACAAACAACAACAAAAAACACAACCCAATCAAAGAAAGGGCAGAAGATCTAAATAGACATTTCTCCACAGAAGACATACAGATGGCCAAAAAGCACACGGAAAGATCCGCAACATCACTAATTATTAGAGAAATGCAAATCAAAAGTACAATGAGATATTTCCTCACACTGGTCAGAATGGCCATCATTAAAAAATCCACAAACAATAAATACTGGAGAGGGTGTGGAGAAAAGGGACCACTGTTACACTGTTGGTGGGAATGTAGACAACAGTATGGAAGTTCCTTAAAAACTAAATGTCCATATGATCTAGCAATGCCACTCCTGGGTATATATCTGGAAAAAAAATTTGAAATGATACACGCACCCCAATGTTCAATGCAGGACTATTTACTGTAGACAAGACATGGAAGCAACCTAAAGGTCTATCAACTGGAGAAGGAAATGGAAACCTACCCCAGTATTCTTGCCTGGAGAATTCCACGGACAGGGGAGCCTGGTGGGCTATGGTCCATGGGATCACAAAGAGTTGGACATGACTGAGCACACAGCACAAAGGTCTATCAACAGACAAATGGATACAGAAGATGTTTTATATATATATATATATATACACACACATAATGGAATATTACTCAGCTGTAAAAAAAAAATGATGAAATAATGCCATTTGGAGCAACAAGGATTGACCTAGAGACTACAGCTAAGTGATGTAAGTCAGACAGAGAAAGATAAACATCATATGATATCATTTATATGTGGAATCTAATAAAAATGATACAAATGGACTTATTAACAAATCAGAAACAGACTCACAGATCTCAAAATGAAACTTAAGGTTACAAAAGGGGAAACATGAGGGGAAGTGATAAATTAGGAGATTTGGATTAACATATCCACAGTACTATATATAAAATTGATAATTAATAAGGACCTACTGTATAGCACAGGAAATTTTACTCAATATTCTGCAATAACCTATATGGTTCCAAATAGGAAAAGGAGTACATCAAGGCTGTATATTGTCACATGGAGGGAGTAGCCATTCCCTTCTTCCAGGGGGTCTTCTTGACCCAGGGATCAAACACAGGTCTCTGCACTGCAGGACTTTCTGAATCACCAGGGAAGTGCACCACGTATGGTGACGGGTGTTAACTAGTATTATTGAGAGGGGCTGGATGGGGGAGTGCTTTGGTAGCTTAGGTGCTTTGCTTATCCACACAAATTTCTAAATTATGTTAACTTCTACAGAAGTCCTGCTGGGATTATGTTTGAAATTACATTGACTTAGAGATAGTGTTTTTCAGCTGGGGTGATTTCCTTCCCCCGGGGACATTTGACAATGCCTAAGGACAGTTTTTATTGTCATAACTGGGGGAAGTATCAGTAAGTAGAGGTCATGTATATTGCTAAATATCCAACAACTCACAGAACATCAAAGCCACTCTCCTGGCAATAAAAAATTATTTAGTTCAAAATGTCAAGAGTACTGAGATTAAGAAAGCTTGCTGTAGGTCATTCTAGGGAGACTTAACACTTTAAAAAACACTGAAACTTTTAATTCATGAACATCAAATAACTCTCCATTTATTTAGATATTCTTTTATTTCACTCAACAGCATTTTATAGTTTACACTACAGTAGTCTTATATGTGTCTTGCTAAATATGTTCCTTGTTTTTTCTGTGTGTGTGTATGACAAAATCATAAATTCAGATGCTATCTTTAAACTTTTTTGAGATATAAATTGTGTATACATGGTGACTTTGAGAATGTAATGTATACATTTTTATCATGATAAGGAAACTAATATCTTCTTCTGATAAGCTTCAACTATCAGAACTTGATATTAAATTTTGTAAAAATATGTTTTTAGCATCTATGGTGATGATCATATAATTTTACTTTTATTTCTCTTACAATGATGGATTAAAGGTCAGGGTTTCCTAACATCACATTATTCCTGCATTCCTAAAATAAACCTCACCAGGTCATGATATATGATTTCTAATTAAATTTTGCTTGATATTCTTTTTATTTATGATTTTGCATCAATATTTTAAGCAAGGGGTTTATAGTATCTTGTGAACTTGAAAAAAATCAGGCTTTATTATCAATGATAAACTTTGCTCATTAAAAGCATTTATATTTATTATGGTCAGAAATAGTTCAGGTTTTAGTGTTATCCAAATGGTTATTAAAATTATATAAAATCATTTGTGCTAATGTTTTACTTTATTTTGTTTTCTATGGGAATTTCACTGTTATTTCTCACTATCATCCCCAGTGGAAAAGTATCTGCTTAACACCATCTATCTTCACAAGACCTGTTTGGGCAAGTTATATTTCCTAGAAAATTAGACATTTTTTTGCAGACTTTCAAAAATGTTGTGTTCACAATTTTATACAAATCTTCCTTAACTTATGTTATCATTATATCCCAATAAATTCATCACAAACTGAAAATATAAATAAAAAATGCAGTTAATACATTTAACCACACCTATCTTAAGTATTCTTGAACATCTGGAAGTTCACGGTTCATGTATTGCCAAAGCCTGGCTTTGAGAATTTTGTATGGATGAGAGTTGGACTGTGAAGAAAGCTGAGCGCCGAAGAATTGATGCTTTTGAACTGTGGTGTTGGAGAAGACTCTTGAGAGACCCTTGGACTGCAAGGAGATCCAACCAGTCCATTCTAAAGGAGATCAGTCCTGGGTGTTCATTGGAAGGACTGATGTTGAAGATGAAACTCCAATACTTTGGCCACCTCATGTGAAGAGTTGACTCATTGGAAAAGATTCTGATGCTGGGAGGGATTGGGGGCAGGAGGAGAAGGGGACAACAGAGGATGAGATGGCTGGATGGCATCACTGACTCAATGGACGTGAGTCTGAGTGAACTCCGGGGATTGGTGATGGACAGGGAGGCCTGGCATGCTGCGATTCATGGGGTCACAGAGTCAGACATGACTGAGCAATTGAACTGAACTGAACTGAACCTTAAGTATTCTTAGAATACTTACATTAGCCTACTCTTGGGTAAAATCATATAATAAGAAGCCTATTTTATTATACAGTTCTTGAATATCTCATGCAATTTATTGAATTCTGTACTAAAAGTGAAAAAAAAAAATAACTGTCTGAGTACAGAATGGGTCTAAGTATTCAGGTTGTAACTGCATGGCTGGCTGAGAGCTGTGGCTCACTGTTACTGCCTAGCACCATGAAAGAGAATAGTACCTCATACTGAGAGCCCAGGAAGAGATCAAATTCAAAACTCAAAATGTGATTTCTACTGAAACTGCATCTCTTTTGCACCATCGTAAACTCAAAAAATCCTAAGTGAAACCAGCAAAAGTCAGGGACTGTCTGTAATGGTAATATTCACTCTGAGACTGACAGGTGACATTTTGTTTTGAAATATAGATTTATAAAAGAAAAGAAATATGCATGCATCTTGTCTTTCCTATATGGATTCTATTATTTGCAACCAAACAGGGGATGAGGGGAAATATTCTGTCATAAAATTTTTCTCCAAGTAGATCACAAAACAGTATTAAGATATTATATTTTACAACCTCCAATGAAATAATGTATGCTGGTTTTAAGCAGAAATAGGTGTTAACATCACAAAGAACAAAAACTAGATGTTAGGTATCTCCAGATGAAAGAACTTAGTACCACAAAAAAAATCATTCATCATTCATAAGAGGTCAAACCTGAGTCTAACCAAGTCTTTGCATTCACCTCCCAGTTTTCAAAATACGTAAAGGACAGTGGAGCATTAGCAGTTTAAAATAGACCATTACATTGATACGATATTTCAGAAAGCCTCAAAGTAACTACAAAACAAAAACCAGTAGTTGATACATACAAAATAAAAAGAAGAGAAAGTATACTATTATAGAAAATCATCTATTCACAAAGGTGGGCAGGAAGAAGGGAAGAAAGAAAGAAAAAAAAAAAGCATGACAAAAGAGCCAAAAAGACCTAAATAAGATGGCAATAAAGTGAAAGTGAAGTCTCTCAGTCATGTCCAACTCTTTGCGACCCCATGGACCGTAGCCCACCAGGCTCATCCGCCCATGGGATTCTCCAGGCAAGAATGCTGGAGTGGGTTGCCATTTCCTTCTCCAGGGGATCTTCCCTACCCAGGGATTAAACCCAGGTCTCCCGCATTGCATGCAGACACTTTAACCTCTGAGCCACCAAGGAAGCCCAAGATGGCAATAGTAAGTCTTTATCAGTCAACAGTTACTTTAAATATAAATGTATCCAACCCTCTAATTGAAAGACACAAGAGTGGATGAATGAATTCAAAGAAACAAAAGACCCAACTATATGCAGTCTATAAGAGACTATGCAGTTTCAGGAACACACAAACTCAAAAGTGAAGGCAGAGAAAAAGATATTCCATACAAATGGAAACTGAAAGAAAGAAGAAATAGCTATGTTTATATCAGACAAAATAAACTTTAAGTCAAAAACCATAATAAGGGACAAGATGGTTGTTATATATTGATAAAAGGATCAAATCATCAGGAGGATATAACAATTTTAAACTTACATATGTGGTGCTGGAGCAGCTATGAGGAGATACACCACAATCAAGGTCAGAGAAAGCCCAGCAAGATCGTAGGCACTGGAGCGGCTGTGAGGAGATACCCCATGCCCAAGAGCAAAGGAGAAGCCCCAGCAAGGTGGGGGGGGGGGGGGGGCGAATTCATGTTTAGAATCAAACCCCAATCCTGCTGGAGACACTCAGAGGGCTCAAACAAACCTTGTGTGCACCAGGAACCAGGGACCCTACAGAGACTGAGACAGAACTGTGTTTGAGCATCTTCTGTGGAGGTATGGGTCAGCAGTGGCCTGCCACAGGGGCAGGGGCTCTGGGTAAAGCAGACTTGGGTATGGCATAAACCCTCTTGGAGGAAGTCATCATTAACCCCACCATAGCACTGCCAGAACTTCACAGGACTGGGGAAACAGTCTCTTGCAGGGCAAAAACAGAACCTTATGTGCACCAGAACCCAAGAGAAAGGAGCAGTGACTGCACGAAAGACTGACCCAGACTTGCCTGGGAGTGTCCAGGAGTCTCCAGCAGAGGCATGGGTGGGTGGTGGCCTGCTGCAGGGTTGGGGGCAGTGGTAGAAGTACATGCATGGGATCTTTTGAAGGAGGTTGCCATTATCTTCATTAGCACTATAGTATGGCTACAGGTAAATAGCAGGGAGGGAACACAGCTCCACCCGTCAACAGAATATTGGATTAAAGATTTACTGGGCATGGCCCCGCCCATTAAAACAAGACCCAGTTCCCCCCCAACCCCCACCCCCACCCCCAGTCAGTCTCTCCCATCAGGAAGCTTCCATAAGCCTCTTATCCTTCTCCGTCAGAGGGTAGACAGACTGAAAACCACAATCACAGAAAACTAGCCAATCTGATCACATGGACCACAGCCTTGTCTAACTCAATGAAACTATGAGCCATGCCATGTAGAGCCACCCAAGAAGGATGAGTCATGGTGGAGAGTTCTGACAAATATGTGGTCCGCTGGAGAAGGGAATGGCAAACCACTTCACTATTCCTTTCTTGAGAACTCCATGAATAGTATGAAAATGCAAAAAGTAGGACACTGAAAGATGAACTCCCCAGGTCAGTAGGTGCCCAACATGCTACTGGAGATCAGTGGAGAAATAACTCCAGAGAGGATGAAGAGATGGAGCCAAAGCAAAAACAACACCCGGTTGTGGATGTGACTGGTGATGGAAGTAAAGTCTGATGCTGTAAAGAGCAATATTGCATAGGAACCTGGAATGCTAGGACCACGAATCAAGGCAAATTGAAAGTGGTCAACAGGAGATGGCAAGAGTGAACATAGACATTTTAGGAATCAGCAAACTAAAATGGACTGGAATGGGTGAATTTAACTCAGATGACCATTATATCTACTACTGTAGAAAAGAAGCCCTTAGAAAAATGGAGTAGCCATCATAGTCAACAAGAGTCCGAAATGCAGTACTTGCATGCAATCTCAAAAATGACAGAATAATCTCTGTTCGTTTCCAAGGCAAAACATTCAATATCATGGTCATCGAAGCCTATGCCCCAACCAGTAATGCTGAAGAAGCTGAAGTTGAACGGTTTTATGAAGATCTACAAGATCTTCTAGAACTAAAAGATGTCCTTTCCATTATAGGGGACTGGAATGCAAAAGTAGGAAGTGAAGAAACACCTGGAGTAACGGGCAAATTTGGCCTTGGAGTACAGAATGAAGCAGGGCAAAGATAATAGACATTTGCCAAGAGAATGCACTGGTCATAGCAAATACCCTCTTCCAACAATACAAGAGAGGACTCTACTCATGGACATCACCAGATGGTCAATACTGAAATTAGATTGATTATATTCTTTGAAGCCAAAGATAGAGAAGCTCTATACAGTCAGCAAAAACAAAGCTGGGAGCTGACTGTGGCTCAGATTATGAACTCCTTTTTGCCAAATTCAGACTTAAATTGAAGAAAGTAGGGAAAACCACTAGACCATTCAGGTATGACCTCAATCAAATCCCTTACAACTATACAGTGAAAGTGACAAATAGATTCAAGGGATTAGATCTGATAGACAGAGTGCCTGATGAACTATGGATAGAGGTTCATGACATTGTACAGGAGACAAAGATCAAGACCATCCCCAAGAAAAAGAAATGCAAAAAATAAAAATGGCTGTCTGGGGAGGCCTTACAAATAGCTGTGAAAAGAAGAGAAGCAAAAAGCAAAGAAGAAAAGGAAAGATATACCCATTTGAATGCAGAGTTCCAAAGAATAGCAAGGAGAGATAAGAAAGCCTTCCTCAGTGATCAGTGCAAAGAAATAAAGAAAAATAATAGAATAGGAAAGACTAGAGATCTCTTCAAGAAAATTAGACATACAAAGGGAACATTTCAAGCAATGATGGGCTCAATAAATGACAGATATGGTATGGATCTAACAGAAGCAGAAGATATTAAGAAGAGATGGCAAGAATACACAGAAGAACTACACAAAAAAGATCTTCATGACCCAGATAATCACAATGGTGTGATCACTCACCTAGAGCCAGACATCCTGGAATGAGAAGTCAAGAGGTACTTAGGAACCATCACTATGAACAAAGCTAATGGAGGTGATGTAATTCCAGTTGAGCTCTTTCAAATCCTAAAAGATGATGCTGTGAAAGTGCTACACTCAATATGCCAGCAAATTTGGAAAACTCAGCAGTGGCCACAGGACTGGAAATGGTCAGTTCATTCCAATCTCAAAGAAAGGCAATTCCAAAGAATGTTCAAACTACCACACAGTTGCACTCATCTCACACCTTAGTAAAGTAATGCTCAAAAATTCTCCAGCCAGTCTTCAGCAATAGTGAACTGTGAACTTCCAGATGTTCAAGCTGAATTTAGGAAAGGCAGAGGAACCAGAGATCAAATTGCCAACATGCATTGGATTATTGATAAAGCAAGAGAGTTCCAGAAAAACATCTATTTCTGCTTTATTGACTATGCCAAAGCCTTTGACTGTGTGGATCACCACAAACTGTGGAAAATTCTGAAACAGATGGGAATACCAGGCCACATACCTCTTGAGAAAACTGTATGCAGGTCAAGAAGCAACAGTTAGAACTGACATGGAACAACAGACTGGTTCCAAATAGGGAAAGGAGTACATCAGGGCTGTATATTGTCACCCTGTTTATTTAACTTATATGCAGAGTACATCATTAGAAACACTGGGCTGGAAGAAGCAGAAGCTGGAATTAAGATTGCTGGGAGAAATATTAATAACCTTAGATATTCAGATGACACCACACTTATGACAGAAAGCAAAGAAGAACTAAAGATCCTACTGATTAAAGTGAAAGTGGAGAGTGAAAAAGTTGGCTTAAAACTCAACATTCAGAAAACTAAGATCATGACATCTGATCCCATCACTTCATGACACAGAAGAAATAGAATGGGGAACAGTGGAAACAGTTACAGACTTTATTGTCTTGGGCACCAAAATCACTGCAGATGACAATTCTAGCCATGAAATTAAAAGACACTTACTCCTTGGAAGAAAAGTTATGACCAACTAGATGGCATATTAAAAAGCAGAGACATTACTTTGCCCACAAATGTCTGTCTAGTCAAAGCTATGGTTTTTCCAGTAGTCATGTATGGATGTGAGAGTTGGACTATAAAGAAAGCTGAGTGCAGAAGAATTGATACTTCTGAACTGTGGTGTTGGAGAAGACGTTTGAGAGTCCCTTGGACTTCAAGGAGATCCAACCAGTCCATCCTAAGGGAAAGCAGTCCTGAATATTCATTGGAAGGACTGATGTTGAAGCTGTAACTACAATACTTTGGTCACCTAATGCAAAGAACTGACTCATTTGAAAAGACCCTGATGCTGGGAAAATTTAACAGCAGGAGGAGAAGGGGACGAAAGAGGATGAGAGGGTTGGATGGCATCACCGACTCAATGGACATGTGTTTGAGTAAACTCTGAGATTTGGTGATGGAGAGGGAGGCCTGGCATGCTGCAGTCCATGGGGTTGCAAAGAGTCTGACACGAGTGAGTGACTGAACTGAACAGAACACACATTGGAATACCTAAATATTGTAAGCAAATACTAACAGATCTGAAGGGAGTATAAGTCAACACTCACTATGAGTTAAAGACTTCAATACCCCATTTATATCATCCATACCGAAAATGGATAAGAAAACATTTCTTTTGAAATATACTTTAATCCCAATGGACATAACAGAAATACACAGAACATTCTGTCCAACAACAGTAGAATGCAGTCTTCTCAAGTGCACAGAGAACATTCTTCAGAACTATAATAATTTTTTAAAAATATTGAAATCAATATTTTACAAAATATTTCTGACCACAATGGTATAAAACTTAAATCAGTCATAGAAGAAAAACTGGAATATTCACAAACTGTGGAAATTAAACTACACACTTCTAAACCTCTAATTGGTCCATGAAAAACTAAAAAGGGAAATAAAATATTTTGAAACAAATAAAAATGGAAACACAACATACCAAAACACATTGAATAGAGCAAAATTATTGCTAAGAGGGAAATTTATATTAATAATGCCTATGTTAAAAAAGAAAATCTCAAACAGCCTAA
Organism: Bos grunniens; assembly: GCF_055505025.1. Classification (NCBI taxonomy): domain Eukaryota; kingdom Metazoa; phylum Chordata; class Mammalia; order Artiodactyla; family Bovidae; genus Bos; species Bos grunniens. The sequence continues at coordinate 63,959,940 of NC_141171.1, forward strand.
CTTTACACATTAAAGTACTATAAAAAGAACAACAAAGTGAATCCTAAAGTTAGCAGAAGGAAGGAAATAAAGAGCATAGCAGAAATAAATGAAATAGAAAACAGGAAAACAATAGAACAAACAAACAAAAATAAGATACAATTTTTAGAATGTTAAAACTATAAATCATTATGCATTATGATAATAGCCAGGACATGGAAGCAACCTAGATGTCCATCAGCAGATGAATGGATAAGAAAGCTATGGTACATATACACAATGGAGTATTACTCAGCCATTAAAAATAATACATTTGAATCAGTTCTAATGAGGTGGATGAAACTGGAGCCTATTATACAGAGTGAAGTAAGCCACAAAGAAAAACACCAATACAGTATACTAACGCATATATATGGAATTTAGAAAGATGGTAATGATAACCCTGTATGCGAGACAGCAAAAGAGACACAAGTATATAGAACAGTCTTTTGGACTCTGTGGTACAGGGAGAGTGTGGGATGATTTGAGAGAATGGCATTGAAACATGTATAATATCATTTGTGAAATGAATCACCTGTCTAGGTTTGATGCATGATACGGGATGCTCAGGCCTGGTGCACTGGGATGACCCAGAGAGATGGTATGGGGAGGGAGGTGGGAGGAGGGTTCAGGATGGGGAACATGTGTATACCCGTGGTGGATTCATGTTGATGTATGGCAAAATCAATACAATATTGTAAACTAATTAGCCTCCAATTAAAATAAATAAATTTATATTTTAAAAAACTATAAATTATTATGAAATTATAAATGAAAAAGAAGACACTATCAGATCAGATCAGATCAGTCGCTCAGTCGTGTCTGGCTCTTTGTGACCCCATGAATCACAGCACGCCAGGCCTACCTGTCCATCACCAACTCCCGGAGTTCACTCAGACTCACGTCCATCGAGTCAGTGATGCCATCCACCCATCTCATTCTATGTCGTCCCCTTTTACTCTTGCCACCAATCCCTCCCAGCATCAGGGTCTTTTCCAATGAGTCAACTCTTCGCATGAGGTGGCCAAAGTACTGGAGTTTCAGCTTTAGCATCATTCCTTCCAAAGAAATCCCAGGGCTGATCTCCTTCACAATGGACTGGTTGGATCTCCTTGCAGTCCAAGGGACTCTCAAGAGTCTTCTTCAACACCACAGTTCAAAAGCATCAATTCTTCAGCGCTCAGCCTTCTTCACAGTCCAACTCTCACATCCATACATGACCACAGGAAAAACCATAGCCTTGACTAGACGAACCTTTGTTGGCAAAGTAATGTCTCTGCTTTTGAATATGCTATCTAGGTTGGTCATAACTTTCCTTCCAAGGAGTAAGTGTCTTTTAATTTCATGGCTGCAGTCACCATCTGTAGTGATTTTGGAGCTCAGAAAAATAAAGTCTGACACTGTTTCCACTGTTTCCCCATCTATTTCCCATGAAGTGATGGGACCGGATGTCATGATCTTCGTTTTCTGAATGTTGAGCTTTAAGCCAACTTTTTCACTCTCCACTTTCACTTTCATCAAGAGGCTTTTTAGTTCCTCTTCACTTTCTGCCATAAGGGTGGTGTCATCTGCATATCTGAGGTTATTGATATTTCTCCCGGCAATCTTGATTCCAGCTTGTGTTTCTTCCAGTCCAGCATTTCTCATGATGAGCTCTGCATATAAGTTAAATAAACAGGATGACAATATACAGCCTTGACGAACTAACTCCTTTTCCTATTTGGAACCAGTCTGTTGTTCCATGTCCAGTTCTAACTGTTGCTTCCTGACCTGCATACAAATTTCTCAAGAGGCAGATCAGGTGGTCTGGTATTCTCATCTCTTTCAGAATTTTCCACAGTTTATTGTGATGCACACAGTCAAAGGCTTTGGCATAGTCAATAAAGCAGAAATATATGTTTTTCTGGAACTCTGTTGCTTTTTCCATGATCCAGCAGATGTTGGCAATTTGATCTCTGGTTCCTCTGCCTTTTCTAAAACCAGCTTGAACATCAGGAAGTTCACGGTTCACATATTGCTGAAGCCTGGCTCATACCTCATATAATCAAGGTCATACATGGCAAATCCACAGTTAATATTATACTCAATAATTAAAGTTTAAAAGCTTTGGCTTCAAGGCCAGGAACAAAACAAGTATGTGTACCCCCACCAATTCTATTTAATATAGTTCAGAAAGTCCTAGCAATGTAATTAGGCAAGGAAAAGACATAAAAGTTATCCAAATTGGAAAGGAAGAGGTAAAACTGCTGTTTGCTGATGACATCTTTTATATAGAAAATATTAGCAAAAAATTGTTAGAACAAATAAACTCAGTAAAGTTTCAGGATACAATATAAATATATAAAAATCAGTTGTACTTCTATATTCTGATAATAAGATGTATGGAAACAATCCTATTTATAATAGCATCAAAATAATAAAATACATAAGAATAAATTAAACCAAGGAAGTGAAAGATCTATACACTGATGAATAAAAATAAAGAAGACACAAATAAATAAAAAAAAATCTCATGTTCATGGTTCAGAAAAGTTAATATTGTTAAAATGTCTATACCATCCAAAGTCACCTATAGATTTAATTCAATTCCTGTCATAATTCCAATGACATATTTCACACACACACACAAAAAAACAACCTTAAAATTTATATGGACCCATACTGCTAAGTCACTTCAGTCATGTCCAACTCTGTGCGACCCCATAGATGGCAGCCCACCAGGCTCCCCAATCCCTGGGATTATCCAGGCAAGAACACTGGAGTGGGTTGCCATTTCCTTCTCCAATTCATGAAAGTGAAAAGTGAAAGTGAAGTTGCTCAGTCATGTCCGACTCTTAGCGACCCCATGGACTGCAGCCTACCAGGCTTCTCCATCCATGGGATTTTCCAGGCAAGAATACTGGAGTGGGGTGCCATTGCCTTCTCCGTATGGACCCATAGAAGATTCCAAATAGCTAAAGCAATTCTGAGGAAGAAGAACAAGGCTAGAGGGATCACACTTCCTGATTTCAAACTATATTTCAAAGCTACAGTAATTAAAGCTGTGTGAGGCTAGCATTAAAAGACATATATACCAATGAGAGAGAATCAAGATCCCTGAAATAAACTCCCACATATATGATCAACTAATATTTGAAAATGGAGCCAAGAATACTCAATGTTGAAAGCAAAGTCTCTTTAAAAAATGATGTTGAGAAACCTAGATAAATTCATGCAGAAAAATTAAATTGGATCCCTATCTTATATCACTTACATAAATTAACTTAAAGTGAATGAAAGACATATATATAAGACTTGAAACCATAAACCTCTTAGAAGAAAACATAGGGATAAAAGCTTCTTGACATAGATTTTGGCAACAATTTTTTGGATATGACATGAAAAGCATTTAGCAATAAAAGAAAAAATAAGTGGAATTACATCAAACTAAATACACAGGAAAAGAAATAATCAATAGAGAATGGAAGAAAATATTTGCATATCATGTAACTGAAAAGGGATCAATATCCAAAATATATAAGCAACTCATACAACTCAGAAGTGTTAAATAAATAAATTAATGAAGGAGCAGTGTGAAAAACTGGGCAAAGGACTTGGTCACGTTTTTCTGAAGTTGACCCACAAATAGCTAATAAGTACATTAAAAGATATTCAACAGCACTAATCATCAGGGAAATGCAAATCAAAACCACAATGAGATACCACCACATTCCTGTTAGAATATGGCTGTTTTCAAAAAGACAAGAGATTAAAAATGTTTGTGAGGACATGGAGAAAAGGGAACTCTTGTGCACTGTTGGTGGGAATGTGAATTGATACAGCCTCTAAATAAAATAGTATAGAGAGGTTCCTCAAAAGATTAACAATAGCTCCCATATAATCCAGAAATCCTACTTTTAAGTGCTCTCTGATCACTTCTCTGAGTACTCTCACACCTATTTAGCTGCTTCAGTAGCCCCTGCCCCAAAGCTGTCCCTCACACGGTCCATGTGACTTGCTCACATGCCCTTACGTTGTGTAGCAGTATCACCTCCTCAATTACCACTCAGTTTAAAATGACAATTTTAAACATGACTTCCCTGCTTTTTTTATAATATAGTGTATATCATCTGTCCAACATTTTACATATATTACTTGTTTCTATATCTATATAGGCAGGGATTTTTTAAACTATGTTTTGTGTACGTTTATATTGCCAATACCTTGAAAAATGCCTCCTAAAGGAAATCAACCCTGAATATTCATTGGAAGGATGATGCTGAAATTCTAATAAATTGGCCATCTGATGGAAGGAGTTGACTCACTGGGAAAGACTATGAGGCTTGGAAAGACTGAAGGCAAAAGAAAACAGAGGATGAGATGGTTAGATATCATTACCAACTCAATGGACATGAATCTGAGCAAATTCTGGGAGACAGTGGAGGACAGAGGATCCTGTTGTGATGCAGTTTATGAGGTTGCAAAGAGTCAGACAAGACCGAGTGACTGAACAACAAAGGACAATACCCAGAACATACTGGTGACTCAACAACTGTTTGTTGACAACATGATCAATAGACAGCTTAAGCCTTTGTGGTTTTTTTTAGTGCTGTTTCCTGTATTTTTTAGTTCACATGAAGCAGAAATGAATCATTTCAGCATTGACTCTCTTGTGAGCAGAGTGCAGACCATTTTTTATCTTGTCTGCAGTAACAGAAAAGGAGGCAAATATATTTGAGACTTACGTCCACAGCTCCCATCCTTGAAAAGCTCTTCAAGTAATAGGAAAGTTTTTAAGAGCTCTCAAACTAAGGTTTTCTCTATTCTTCACTGAAGTCAAAGGGGTTCATAACAGTCCTCCCACCTGAACTGAAGCAGATCATGTTATTATGTGTTGTTCACAGGGTCTAAAAACATGCTGTAGTGTGCATTTATGGATCTATGACAGAGCACGTAGGAGTAACAAGGTTGAGAGAAATACATCACAACAGTTTATTTTAATCCATGTGGCCATATGCTAAACATTTAAAAAAAAACAAATGCTATTTTAAATTCAAAAATAAATAATAAAAAGTAAATCAAACATACTGGGGAAAACTCCATTGTTTAAATTCAATCTCCCATTTCCTTAGAATAATGAAATACATTGAAATGATAATTCTGATCTAGGTAACAGTAATTTCATGCTTTGATTTGCTCACTCCACTCTAAATACATCACAGATCAGATCAGATCAGTCACTCAGTCGTGTCCAACTCTTTGCAACCCCATGAACCGCAGCACGCCAGGCCTCCCTGTCCATCACCAACTCCCGGAATTCACTGAGACTCACGTCCATCGAGTCAGTGATGCCATCCAGCCATCTCATCCTCTGTCGTCCCCTTCTCCTCCTGCCCCCAATCCCTCCCAGCATCAGAGTCTTTTCCAATGAGTCAACTCGTCGCATGAGGTGGCCAAAGTACTGGAGTTTCAGCTTTAGCATCATTCCTTCCAAAGAAATCCCAGGGCTGATCTCCTTCACAATGGACTGGTTGGATCTCCTTGCAGTCCAAGGGACTCTCAAGAGTCTTCTCCAACACCACAGTTCAAAAGCATCAATTCTTCAGCACTCAGCCTTCTTCACAGTCCAACTCTCACATCCATACATGACCACAGTATGGATGTGACCACAGGAAAAACCATAGCCTTGACTAGACGAACCTTTGTTGGCAAAGTAATATCTCTGCTTTTGAATATGCTATCTAGGTTGGTCATAACTTTCCTTCCAAGGAGTAAGTGTCTTTTAATTTCATGGCTGCAGTCACCATCTGCAGTGATTTTGGAGCCCAGAAAAATAAAATCTGACACTGTTTCCACTGTTTCCCCATCTATTTCCCATGAAGTGATGGGACCGGATGCCATGATCTTCGTTTTCTGAATGTTGAGCTTTAAACCAACTTTTTCACTCTCCACTTTCACTTTCATCAAGAGGCTTTTGAGTTCCTCTTCATTTTCTGCCATAAGGGTGGTGTCATCTGCATATCTGAGGTTATTGATATTTCTCCCGGCAATCTTGATTCCAGTTTGTGTTTCTTCCCGTCCAGCATTTCTCATGATGTACTCTGCATATAAGTTAAATAAACAGGGTGACAATATACAGCCTTGACGAACTCCTTTTCCTATTTGGAACCAGTCTGTTGTTCCATGTCCAGTTCTAACTGTTGCTTCCTGACCTGCATACAAATTTCTCAAGAGGCAGATCAGGTGGTCTGGTATTCCCATCTCTTTCAGTTTTTTCCACAGTTTCTTGTGATCCATACAGTCAAAGGCTTTGGCATAGTCAATAAAGCAGAAACAGATGTTTTTCTGGAACTCTCTTGCTTTTTCTATGATCCAGCAGATGTTGGCAATTTGATCTCTGGTTCCTCTGCCTTTTCTAAAACTAGCTTGAACATCAGGAAGTTCATGGTTCACATTTATCACAATGATATGCAAAACACAAATGAACAAATACACAGCAGGGTCCCCAAACAAGATAAAGAGAAATGGATTTGAACAAAGCAAGAGAAGAACCAAAGCCATGAACTGCTCTGGGCCCATCACAGATGATGGTGGATGTAGTTCATCTTTTGAGTGAAAGTAATAGTAGCTAAAATGTCTCTGCAAGAAGGAACACATAGAATTAATCTTAGGGGATGATTTGTAATAGACTTCAAAATGTATACTAGTGTATATTTATGACGTTCAAAATGTAGGTAAGTCACTTTTATTAACATACTAAAATGAATCACAACCATAGAATGAAAGAAATGAAATGAGAGGTAGGTATAAAAGAAGCAATTGGATATCTGTGTAGTGGTAAGTTTATGATTATAATCCTCTTTTGGCTCAGTGGACCAGATTCAGAATACACATGGCCAAGGCAGAAGGGAAAGGTCCCCTGGGTCAGGGAGTAGAGCAGGCAGTGGGAACACTTTAAAGTTAGTGACCTAGAGGAAGGTTCACAGCTTCTAGCCAGAGTCTGGAATAAAAAATGTCTAATTCTGGAAGATCATTTTCCCACAATATTCCGATAAAGGTTGTCAATCTTTAACTGGGAAAGCTTTGTCAGATCTAAGGGCCCAGGAGGCAAGGAACACAGATGTGGACTCAGTCTTGGGAACAAGGCCAAGCGGTGCACTAGCTTTGGATCTGACACCATCCTGACATCATGGAAGAGGCACTAATTCTAAACTTCTAATTGTAAGCCTAATAGGTCACTGTGACCTCTTGCAAAGTAGAAGCTAAGAGGGTTTCCAAGTCTGCTTAATGTGGACTTTGCATGAAAAGAAACTTTTTAAAGTGTGTTTTGTCATGCCACTGAGATTTCAGGATTTGTTTTCTTTATTGTTAGGTTGTGTTAATAATCAAATTAATATGACAACTATTTTTATTTGTTTAGTAAAACAAAAGTAACAAGGTAAAATGGTTAGTTAAAATATGCCATGGGTTCTTTCTTGGCTTGGAAAAGAATAGAAATCCTGAATAGCTATAGAGTTTTTATATATTTAAAGATTAAATTTTTTGTCAATATAACAAAAGGCAGAGGAGAGGATAAGAAACACAGAAAAAAGATGGTAACCATGTAGTAGAAATAAGTCCAAATACATCAATAATTGTAGTGAATATAATGAAATTGAACTCACTGATTAGAAGACAAATATTACCATATTACAGAAAGATAGCAATATATAGCAATGACCTATTTATAAGAAAAACATCTGCAACACTCCTGAAATGAAGTTGAAATAAAAAAGAGCTGGATAGCAATATTAAAAATGGGAATAACTTACAATACAGGGCAGATGTCATTAACAGGAATAAAGAGGAACACTACATGGTAATAAAAAGAATAATTCACTGAGCAGATATAAAACCTGTGAACTCTGAATGTTCACATCATCCTGGCTTTAAGTATGTGAAGTAAAATCCAACAGCATAAAAGGGAATTGACAAACCCACAATTGTACTGGGATATTTTAAAATACCTTTATGAGAAATTGACAGATGAAGGAGAAGAAAAAATTAGCAAGACTAAGAATCTAAAATGAATAAAAATAGGCATCAGATCATATCAGTCGCTCAGTCATGTCCAACTCTTTGCCACCCCATGAACTGCGGCATGCCAGGCCTCCCTGTCCATCACCAACTCCCGGAGTTCACTCAGACTCATGTCCATCGAGTCAGTGATGCCATCCAGCCATCTCATCCTCTGTCGTCCCCTTCTCCTCTTGCCCCCAATCCCTCCCAGCATCAGAGTCTTTTCCAATGAGTCAACTCTTCGCATGAGGTGGCCAAAGTACTGGAGTTTCAGCTTTAGCATCATTCCTTCCAAAGAAATCCCAGGGCTGATCTCCTTCACAATGGACTGGTTGGATCTCCTTGCAGTCCAAGGGACTCTCAAGAGTCTTCTCCAACACCACAGTTCAAAAGCATTAATTCTTCGGCGCTCAGCCTTCTTCACAGTCCAACTCTCACATCCATACATGACCACAGGAAAAACCATAGCCTTGACTAGACGAACCTTTGTTGGCAAAGTGATGTCTCTGTTTTGAATATGCTATCTAGGTTGGTCATAACTTTCCTTCCAAGGAGTAAGCGTCTTTTAATTTCATGGCTGCAGTCACCATCTGCAGTGATTTTGGAGCCCAGAAAAACAAAGTCTGACACTGTTTCCACTGTTCCCCCATCTATTTCCCATGAAGTGATGGGACCGGATGCCATTGTCTTCGTTTTCTGAATGTTGAGCTTTAAGCCAACTTTTTCACTCTCCTCTTTCACTTTCATCAAGAGGCTTTTTAGTTCCTCTTCACTTTCTGCCATAAGGGTGGTGTCATCTGCATATCTGAGGTTATTGATATTTCTCCTGGCAACCTTGATTCCAGTTTGTGTTTCTTCTAGTCCAGCGTTTCTCATGATGTACTCTGCATATAAGTTAAACAGGGTCAATAAACAGTTAAATAAATGTCCGAGATCAGCGGGGGTGACCTAGAGGAGATACCCCACGCCCTTAAGCCCGAGGCCAGGGGCGGTGGGAGGGAGGAGCAACCCCACTCTGCATGGGCACAGGAGGGCCTAGAGAAGCTATACCAAGTTGAAGGTCAGGAAGGGTGGTGGTGAGGAGGTAGATACCCCTCGTCCAAGGTAAGGAGCATTGGCTGCGCTTTGCTGGAGCAGCCGTGAAGAGATACCCCACGCCCAAGGTAAGAGAAACCCAAGTAAGACGGTAGGTGTTGCAAGAGGGCATCAGAGGACAGACACACTGAAACCATACTCACAGAAAAATAGGCATATATGTCTGTAAATCTATACATTTATCTCTACATCTGCTAAAGTAATACTCTAAGATATTCTCTTAAGAGTACAAGAATTACAATGATTTAAAGGAATTGAATGTAACTCCCTATTGCTTCTTACCGAGTTGAATTTGAATTTTGAGCAGCAAGAAATGAGAGCTATCAATCATCTTTGCATTTGCATTCCTGGTTTTTTAGTTGGTGGCAATGATAATGTAATGCATCATTTGCACTGCTTTCATTGTCTTTAGTAAATTTTTTTTTAAGTTCAGTTATATAAACAATGAGTAGCAATATGTATGCTTTGTTAGCAAAGTTCTAAGAGATCAGTGTTTAAAAACTAAAAGACTGCTACATGGAATACTGTGGAAGAGAGACATTATGGAGTAATTTATTTGACGACACTGTTCTACAGTTGTTGATAATTACATTTAACTTTTTAAGGAGTTGTGTTTGTTGAGATATGTATTAATACAGTGGTTGTGTTGGGGAGGTGTGCCTCAGGGATGTTTTAAAATGCTTTCTACCAAAACAAATAGTAAACACATATCTGTATTACAAACACTGGAATTAAATATTTCATAAGGTAGAAATGATTTTAAAGACAATACACTCATTCAGGCATGCATAAACTGGAGCAAAGTCACACATTTGGTTTCAGATTTCAAAGTGCTATCATCTAATCTTCTTTGACCTACAGGTAGTTAGGAATTATTCATGAAAGGGAAGCCGTCCTTATCAAAAAGCAAAGGAATACATTTTAGACACCTGAAGTAAGACATTTTATAGATCACTGTATCTGTAGGATTAACATATGAGAATACTAAATGAAAATTTGTGTCATGCAGCTAAAAAGTATTTATAAATCTATATGTTTAAGTTCATTTGTTACTAAACAAATAGAAAATAAGTGCTTTTAAATTTCTAGTTTTAAATTTTTTTTTTAAAGTAAAGACCAACCCTAAGAACAGGAAGGTGACATTAAAGATTGTGAAAATTTATAAGAGAGAAAACAAAGGAACAAAAGAGGGACTTTACAAAACTGGAAATGCATTCTTTTAAGATAGTCTAATAAAATACAAAATTCTCTAACAAGACTAATTTACAAATTGGTGTGGCTGGGGGAGGGAGCAGAGAAAGAGCACAAATAAATAAAATCAGAAAGGAGAAAAGAAAAAAGTATAAGTTACTGGTATGCAGAAGGTAGAAGACACTAGAGAGCTGATAATGGGCCAGGCCCATGTTCACTGATGCCGTGCTGATGGCTTGAAATCTACTGTGGCAAAGTATTTACACCATGGACATTGACAAATGCTACAGACTAAAGTTACTTTGGGGGATACAATTTACCAGCATACCGCAATTCAGAGAAGAATCTTTAATCATTATTAATGAATAATTTTATGTCAATCATTTTGAAAAGAAAACAGGATTGTTTTCTAGAAAACTATGAATAACCCAAACCAGTATGAACCAATGGATATTGAAAAACTGAATGCAAGTAAAAGTGTCCCTTCACAGGAGACCCCAAATCCATACAGTTATTATGTCAAATTTTAAAAACATGTCAGAACATAGAAAAGGAGGCGAACTACTCAACTCATTGTATGAGGTGCATACAACCTTAATTCTAAATAAGAAAAGGATAATCACAAACCACTCTCTCCTAAGCACACAGATCAAAAAGACTAAAGAAAATAAATGCTGGCTGAATTTAGCAGCATATTATAATAAATACAATAAATATATAGATAGAGATATGTAGAATAAATAGGCTTTGTCAAGATTGTAAGATTATTTAAAATAATAAAGTCTATAAAATATACCACTTTAATAGATACAGAAATCAAAACATGATCATCTTATCAGAGTCAGATCAAGCATTCAAGAGTCAAACATTTTTTATGAAGAAAATCATTCTCATTTAAAAACAGAAGACGATTTTCTTAGCCTGACAAAGGATATCCATGAGAAAACTAGAGCAAATATATTTAGTGACTATATTTTAGATGCAATCCTGAAAATTAATAAAAAAAGATAAGAGTAATCTCTATTTCTTCTCCTTAACATGTACCAGAGGATCCAGCCACATGAAACAAAAGAGAGAGAGAAAGAGAGAGAGAGAGAGAGAGAGAGAAGCAATACAGGCATTGAACAGGATATTTGAACTAGATTAATAAGAAAACTTCATGCAGAACTCTACACAGCACTGTGTGACCCAACCTATGTACCCAAGTTCCTTTCATTACACTCTCCTTCCTGCTCTGTCCTCTGGCTACATTTGCTTATTATGAGATTTTTATTTAGGGTCTTTAACTCTTTTTCCCCTTTTTCTAGAATGTTTTTCCCCACATTCTATTTATGACCAGCTCCCTGGAATTTAGTCCCAGTTTTTCATTATAGGGGACTGGAATGCAAAAGTAGGAAGTCAAGAAATACCTGGAGTAACAGGCGAATTTGGCCTTGGAGTACAAAACAAAGCAGGTCAAAGGCTAACAGAGTTTTGCCAAGAGAATGCACTGGACATAGCAAACACCCTCTTCCTGTTGAAAGAGAAGAATTTACACACGAACACCACCAGATGGTCAATGCCTAAATCAGACTGATCGTATTCTTTGAAGCCAAACATGAAGAAGCTCTATATAGTCAGTGAAAACAAGACTGGGAGCTGACTATGGCTCAGATCATGAACTCCTAATTGCCAAATTCAGACTTAAATTGAAGAAAGTAGGGAAAACCACTGGACCATTCATGTATGACCTAAATCAAATCCCTTATAATTATACAGTGGAAGTGAGAAATAGATTCAAGGGATTAGATTGGATAAACAGAGTACATGGAGAACTATGGATGGAGGTTCATGACATCTTACAGGAGGCAGTGATCAAGACCATCCCCAAGATAAAGAAATGTAAAAAGATAAAATGGTTGCATGAGGAGGCCTTACAAATGGCTGATAAAAGAACAGAAGTGAAAGGCAAAGGAGAAAAGGAAAAATATATCCATTTGAATGTAGAATTCCAAAGAATAGCAAAGAGAGATAAGAAAGCCTTCCTCAGGGATCAAGGCCAAGAAATAGAAGAAAACAATAGAATGGGAAAGACTAGAGATTTCTTCAAGAAAATTAGATACCAAGACAACATTTCATGCAAAGATGGGCTCAATAAATGATAGAAATGGTATGGACCTAACAGAAGCAGAAGATATTAAGAAGAGGTGGCAAGAATACACAGAAGGACTATACATAAAGATTTTCATGACTCAGATAACCATGATGATGTGTTCAGTCACCTAGAGCCAGACATCCTTGAATGTGAAGTCAAACTGGGCATTAGGAAGCATCACTACGAACAAAGCTAGTGGAGGTGATGGAATTCCAGTGGAGCTATTTCAAATCCTGAAAGATGATGCTGTGAAAGTGCTGCACTCAATATGCCAGCCAATTTGGAAAACTCAGCAGTGGCCTCAGGACTGGAAAAGATCAGTTTTCATTTCAATCCCTAAGAAAGGCAATGCCAAAGAATGTTCAAACTGCCACACAATTGCACTCATCTCACATGCTAGCAAAGTAATGCTCAACATTATCAAAGCCAGGTTTCAACAATACATGAATCGTGAACTTCCAGATGTTCAAGCTGGATTTAAAAAAGGCAGAGGGACCAGAGATCAAATTGTCAACATCCGCTGGATCACTGAAAAAGCAAGAGAGTTCCAGAAAAACATCGACTTTTCCTTTTCCGCTTTATTGACTATGCCAAAGCATTTGATGGTGTGGATCACAACAAACTGTGGAAAATTCTTCAAGAGATGGGAATACCAGAGCACCTGATCTGCCTCCTGAGAAATCTGTATGCAGGTCAAGAAGCAACAGTTAGAACTGGACATGGAAGAACACACTGGTTCCAAACTGAGAGAGGAGTACATCAAGGCTGTATATTGTCACCTTGCCTATTTAACTTACATGCAGAGTACATTATGCAAAATGCTCTACTGGATGAAGCATAAGCTAGAATCAAGATTTCTGGGAGAAATATCAATAACCTCAGATATGCAGATGACACCACCCTTATGGCACAAAGTGAAGAACTAAAGAACCTCTTGATGAAAGTGAAAGAGGAGAGTGAAAAAGTCGGCTTCAAACTCAACATTCAGAAAACTAAGATCATGGCATCCAGTCCCATCACTTCATGGCAATAAATGGAGAAACAATGGAAACAGTGAGAGACTAATTTTTGGGCTCCAAAATCACTGCAGATCATGACTACAGCCATGAAATTAAAAGACACTTGCTCCTGGAAGAAAAGCTATGACCAACCTAGACAGCACATTAAAAAGCAGGGACATTACTTTGTCAACAAAGGTCCAAATAGTCAAAGCTATGGTTTTTCCAGTAGTCATGTATGGATGTGAGATTTGGACCATAAAGAAAGCTGAGGACCGAAGAATTGATGCTTTTGAACTGTGGTGTTGGAGAAGACTCTGGAGAGTCCCTTGGACTGCAAGGAGATCCAACCAGTCCATCTTAAAGATATCAGTCCTGAATATTCATTGGAAGGTCTGATGCTGAATCTGAAACTCCAATAATTTGGCCACCTGATGCAAAATCTGACTCATTGGGAAAGACCCTGATGCTGGAAAAGATTGAAGGCAGGAGGAGAAGGGATGGCAGAGGATGAGATGGTTGGATGGCATCACTGACTCAATGGACATGAGTTTGAATAAGCTCTGGGAGTTGGTGATGGACAGGGAAGGCTGGCGTGCTGCAATCCATGGGGTCACAAAGAGTTGGACATTACTGAGAGACTGGACTAAACTGAACTTGATGCACCTGGCATACCTCTGTTCATTTCTTTCTTTGTACTTTTCATAGTCTGTAATCCATGACTTAATTTACATTCATTATTTATTACCTTCCCTTTTGTCTGTTTGGGAAAGGTATAAAAAATTTTTTTTGTTTGTTTACAGTCATATTTTTAAAGCTCAACACAGTGTATATCACAAAATATACTACTCTGTCATTTGCCAAAGGAATGATGAGTAAATCTATAAATACTGTGACACAGATACTAGAAACTTCTGGGTGGGGTATAGAATCTTCTTTCTGGATATGTTTCAGAGATGTCATCAAACTTTACTCCTCTTCTCTCCACTTTTATAGAAATGCAGATTAATCTTGCTTGGGATAGCTCATTTATTTTTAAGACAGCATGGTGTCATTATTTGGACATAGTATTCTCTTCATTACAATCACAAATACCATTATATCTTGTTGAAAGGCTGACATTAAACCTAGGCCACCTAGGCTTGATCTGGAGGTACTCAGAATATTTCCTGTCAACTCAGAAGTATCTTTAGTGGGTGGCTTTCTGTTAGCACCATAGCTTCCCAGACAGCACAGTGGTAAATAAACTGCCTGCTATGCAGGAGACCCAGGTTCGATCCCTGGGTTCCAAAGATCCCCTGGAGAAGGAAATGGCAACCCATTCCAGTATTCTTGACTGAAAAATTCCGTGGATAAAGGTCCAGGGCATCCAAAGAGGTGGACATGACTGAGCATGCACATACACACTGCCAACATCCTACTGATAACAGTGGAAAGGAAACATAAATATCATATATGTGAACAGGTACGCACACACGTGCATGCGTACTAAGTCGCTTCAGTTATGTCCACCTCTGTGACCCCATGGACTGTTGCCTACCAGGCTTCCCCATCCCTGGGATTCTCCAGGCAAGAATACTCACACAACTCACATAAAATGATCTAAATCTACTTCTTGTTTATTTATTTATTTTTTTTTTTGTTCTTCCAGTTCTCTTTTTTTTTTTTTTTTTTGTCTTGCTTCATTCATTTCATTCATCCATTCAGCAAATCATTATTGTCCAAAAAAGATTACTTCAGTTTGCTCAAACCACAACTATGGTTATTGTTTGACCGTAACCACAGAAACATTTTGTGACTAGCTTTATATTAGAACCTAATGTACTGCTTATCCTAAATTGTTGACATTATGAAGCTAAGAAAAGCAGACTATTTTAGGATTGACCATGGATGGTATCTACATATTTTAGGCACAAATATTATAAATCATATATCTAATAAGGGATTTTTTTTTTTAGATGAGCTCACACTTTATTGGTTGCATCAACAATAAATCCAATAGTATGTCTAGAAGTGGAAAACCATGCTTATTTCCATTCTCAGAAAATGCACAACATGTCTAAGGATTTAAGGGTTCTTTGCAACAATTCCATGCCCTATTCCTCCCACACTGGGTCCTCAAGCTGAAAGTACAAGTTCGGGAAATGGTACCCATAGAGTTTCTCCTCTCTTATTTTCATTTTTTTTTTTTTATGTCTATCACAGGGCTACCATTAGGATTAAATAAGACAAAGTATGTGAAATTGCCCTGCATATCACCTGCTCAATATGGGATTTCAGTGGTGATTTTTTTTTTTTTTTATTGCCGTACCTCATTTTACTGTGCTTTGCTTTAGTGAGCTTTATAGATACATGTTGTTTTTTTTTTTTCCTTGTTAATTTTCTGTTTAGTTGATCTATCCATAAGTGTGAGTGGGGTATTAAAGTCTCCCACTATTATTGTGTTATTGTTAATTTCTCCTTTCATACTTGTTAGGATTTGTCTTACATACTGCGGTGCTCCCATGTTGGGTGGATATATATTTATAATTGTTATATCTTCTACTTGGATTGATCCTTTGATCATTATGTAGTGACCTTCTTTGTCTCTTTTCACAGCCTTTGTTTTAAAGTCTAATTTATCTGATACGAGTATTGTGACTCCTGCTTTCTTTTGGTCCCAATTTGCATGGAAAATCTTTTTCCAGCCCTTCACTTTCAGTCTGTATGTGTCCCCTGTTTTGAGGTGGGTCTCTTGTAGACAACATATGTAGGGGTCTTGTTTTTGTATCCATTCAGCCAGTCTTTGTCTTTTGGTTGGGGCATTCAACCCATTTACGTTTAAGGTAATTACTAATAAGTATGATCCCGTTGCCATTTACTTTATTGTTCTGGATTTGAGTTTATACACCGTTTTTGTGTTTCCTGTCTAGAGAATATCCTTTAGTATTTGTTGGAGAGCTGGTTTGGTGGTGCAAAATTCTCTCAGCTTTTGCTTGTCTGAAAAGCTTTTGATTTCTCCTTCATACTTGAATGAAATCCTTGCTGGGTACAATAATCTGGGCTGTAGGTTATTTTCTTTCATCATTTTAAGTATGTCTTGCCATTCCCTCCTGGCTTGAAGAGTTTCTATTGAAAGATCAGCTGTTATCCTTATGGGAATTCCCTTGTGTGTTATTTGTTGTTTTTCCCTTGCTGCTTTTAATATTTGTTCTTTGTGTTTGATCTTTGTTAATTTGATTAATATGTGTCTTGGGGTGTTTCTCCTTGGGTTTATCCTGTTTGGGACTCTCTGGGTTTCTTGGACTTGGGTGATTATTTCCTTCCCCATTTTAGGGAAGTTTTCAACTATTATCTCCTCAAGTATTTTCTCATGGTCTTTCTTTTTGTCTTCTTCTTCTGGAACCCCTATGATTCGAATGTTGTAGCGTTTAATATTGTCCTGGAGGTCTCTGAGATTGTCCTCATTTCTTTTAATTCGTTTTTCTTTTATCCTCTCTGATTCATTTATTTCTACCATTCTATCTTCTAATTCACTAATCCTATCTTCTGCCTCTGTTATTCTACTATTTGTTGCCTCCAGAGTGTTTTTAATTCCATTTATTGCATTATTCATTATATATTGACTCTTTTTTATTTCTTCTAGGTCCTTGTTAAACTTTTCTTGCATCTTCTCAATCCTTGTCTCCAGGCTATTTATCTGTGATTCCATTTTAATTTCAAGATTTTGGATCAATTTCACTATCATTATTTGGAATTCTTTATCAGGTAGATTCCCTATCTCTTCCTCTTTTGTTTGGTTTGGTGGGCATTTATCCTGTTCCTTTATCTGCTGGGTATTCCTCTGTCTCTTCATCTTGTTTAAATTGCTGAGTTTGGGAGTCCTTTCTGTATTCTGGCAGTTTGTGGAGTTCTCTTTATTGTGGCGTTTCCTCGCTGTGTGTGGGTATGTAGAGGTGGCTTGTCAAGGTTTCCTGGTTAGGGAAGCTTGTGTCGGTGTTCTGGTGGGTGGAGCTGTATTTCTTCTCTTTGTTCAGTCGCGCTATGGGGAGGGAGGGAGGGATGCTGCAAACAAATGACACTGGCGTGCGCTCGCAGTGCCTCAGCCACACTGGGTCTGCCCCCGCTCACGGCGCGTGTAGCCTCCCTGCCCACACTGCTCAGGCTCTAGGTTGTTCCGCCGGGAACAATCCGAGGCTGGCCCTGGGTTGCATGCACCTCCCAGGTCCAAGCCGCTCAGGTTCAGGCACTCAGGTAGTCCTCAGAGGCGCAGACTCAGTTGGGGCTGCGTTTTGTGCTCTTCCCAGGTCCGAGCAGCTCAGGTGATGAGGTGTTTGGCGAGCGCCAATGCTGCGACTTATCGCCTCCCTGCCACTTGGTTATCTGGGTGTAAAACCGGCGCACCTTCTCAGGCAGATGTTAACCGTCCAGACCCCCAATAAGTTTTAGTTAGCAAAGAAGCCAGTTTTATAGATAATGTCTCTCTGGGGCTGCGATTGCCCACTTCCGGCTCTGGCTGCCTGTCACCGGAGGGGGAAGGTTTGCAGCCGGCTACCTCTGTTTAGTCCTTTGTTCCGTGCGCGGGCTGGCGGTGTCTTAGTTTAGGGCTGGCTTTTCGCATGGTAGATATCCCACAGTCTGGTTTGCTAGCCCAAATTATTTCGCTCAGATAGTGCTCAAGGTATTCAGGCCAGATTCTTACTCTCAGCGATGCAGCCCGCGCTGCGCCTCCCTGCCCAACCCCCGCTTGCTAATGGCGGATGCAGGCGTCTGCGCTGCTTCTCCGCTGGAGGAGTTACCGTAGGGCTCGCAATCTGCGAGTTTTAATTGTTTATTTATTTTTTCTCCCTGTTATGTTGTCCTCTGTGCTTCCAAAGCTCGGCACGGATTCGGCAGTGAGAAAGTTTCCTGGTGTTTGGAAACTTCTCTCTTTTTAAGACTCCCTTCCCGGGACGGAACTCCGTCCCTCCCTCTTTTGTCTCTTTTATTGTCTTTAATATTTTTTCCTACCTCCTTTCGAGGAGTTGGGTTGCTTTTCTGGGTGCCTGATGTCCTTTGCCGGCATTCAGAAGTTGTTTTGTGGAATTTACTCGACGTTTAAATGCTCTTTTGATGAATTTGTGGGGGAGAAAGTGTTTTCCCCATCCTACTCCTCCGCCATCTTGGCGCCTTCCCCCTTGTTTATTTTTAAATTTAAACTAGGATAACATCTTTCCACTTACCTACAGAGCTCTAGATAATATGTAATACAGTATCTAGAAAATAATATATACTATGCAAAATAATAAATATGTATATCATCTACATTACCTTTACTGTACACTGAATATATCAATCCCATTTCAAACAATAGAGTTTTCCTTGGAAAGCTATTATTAAAATGATGGTACCCTACAATCAAGAAAATAAGGCAACCAACTGGAGTTAAATGCTCATTAAAAAAAACTGGCTACTGAGCTCTGGAGAACTTAGACATTCTCCATGCAATGCCCCTCTCCAGTGACCTTGTGATAAAAGTGTCAAATCATTAATACTTGTAAATCAATTGTGTCACTTAGCACTAATGAATTAAGAATCACTTCATAAAGACTGTCCAATTCCTGGCTAATGAAGTGACAGCTGAGTTGACCAGGCCTGCTGAGGAGGTTGGCATCTTCAAACAGAAACTGACTCTTCAGGTTTTTCTCCTGTCATCTCTAATAAGACTCAGCATCAATGAATTTGGGGCAAACATAAGGGGAATCTACATGATGACATGCTTTGTTCCATTATGTTTATTTTGTCTACCACTTTCTGTGGAATTATAATTAGAAAAAGATCAAGGACTTCTTTCTATGTTCTCTGCTTTAAAGAAACACAGCTTTGGGGGCCACGCGGAATAGATGATTGGAAAGCTAAGAAGTCAGATATAGCATCTGACGTGTCTGGACATTCACAAGACAGCTTGGCTACCCATTTGGCTACAAGGGTCATAAGAAAAAGTGCTTAGCAATGGACTTGCCCTATATCTTTCACACACTTAAGAGCAGATGTGGAAAATACCGGGACACTACTACTGGTTCGAGAAATCTCATCAGAGGGACAGATATGAGAACAGGGGACAGAGGTGAGCTCTGGTTTCAAGTTGGACCCTAATCATTCATGCCACATTCCATACATTTTGCTGTTATCACAGAGAAGCCTACAAATTTGCTTCTTTTAAGAAAGCCATAGGAAGGCTGATGACGAAAACACCTTAAGTTATCTGCTGTGGTTAGTTCATCGTTTAACAAAATTACACTGAGTACAAAATTACATCTTGATGCAGGATGACCCTTAACACAGTAGGATATGCTGATGTGAACGTTTGGGTTCTGGATTCAGAAGAGAGCCACTTGGGGTTAACATCTCTGCTGCTGAGTCAGTTCTTAGAAGATGTTTAGTCTGAAACTTAATTCTTATTTTTCCTTTTTTATAATGCAAATACCAGACCTAGTTCATAGGATCGTTGTAAAAATCAGATAATACAAAATATATAATCAGTATACTGCTTCACACTTAGCAAGGACTTTAAGGTTATTATATTATACTAACTTAAGTATTATAGAATCTATTCACTTTCAGTTATTTACCTCTTGCATCTTTATTTTTACTCAGGTTCTTGGGCTTAGTAACCCAGTAATTCTCACATCAGCTAACAAAACAAACTCTCATTCACTTCCCTTCCATGGAACACTGAGCCTTCACATCTACCTTTGGGAATGTAACAAACAGGAAAACAATTCTTAATCCTATACATTACATGTGTAAAAAACCAGAGCAGGGGGTGAGCAAAAAACTCTGTCAGATCATTTTTTATACTGAACATGCTGGGTTCCTGGATTTGGGTTTTTAATTCAGTCCATAATTGACATTCCTGAAGCATATCTAAACAAATCTAAGGTATGACAGTATTTGCATTTTCCCTGTGTTATACTCAGTCATTCACTCAATCACTATTTGATTATATAGTAGAATCAAAGAATTGTGACGCTAGAAAGGAGCTTAGAAATGATTACAATGACTCTTTTTCAAGAAAGGGGTCCAAGGAGGTTAAGTGCCTTGTCTGTAATTCCACAGTGTTCCAAGAAAACAAAGAAGAGCAAAGCATCCTGCAAAGCAGTGTCAGGAAGAAAATGATGATTCGGAGCTTCCACTTCATCTCCAGGATCTTCAAAAGTTTAACGGGAAAATTATATGGATGCACAAATAACTGGAATGCAAGATAGAAAGCTGTAAAGTGTTATGGGGATTTTAATAGAATAAGATGCTACTTCCATCTAGAAGACATAGTTGAAGTAAAATATCATGTCTGTGCCATCCCAGCATCCATTCCCCTTTATTCTGTTAGTAGAATTCATATTTTGCTCCCAGGATTCATCCTCCATTACTCTTAGTCCCTATTGTATAGATGGACATAACCTCACCCTCAGGACCAGGTTCAGCATATGACTTTGTCAATGAGAGTACCACATTCCCCAGCCATGGCAGTCACCTTAGAGATGGACACATGATCCAATGGCAGCCACGAGGACCCTACCCAGAACATTTTTTGGACACGATAACAATAAATAAATTTTACAGATTTTCTCACTTGAGTAGAGCTGGTAAAGTAGTAGAACTTGGAGTTATTAGGAGATCTTGATGAAAAATCTGTTCAGTACAAAAGAAATCAGAGCTAAGAGGTAGGAACATACCGATTTACTGACGATATCCTTTTAGCAGCTAGAAGTTATACTTTAAGTGAATGCAATGTCTGATCTTTTCACTTTTATGGTATAAATTAAACCAGTTTAATGTGGGATTTTAATTTATAACTGAGAGCAGGGATATTTTAACTTGGTCTTGATAGACTGGCAGATATTAGATGTGTGTGCATGAGAAAGAGAAGGTGGAGCTCTAGAAAGAGGGTAGAGATATGAAAAATACAGATTAGTCTGAGAAATACAAAGCATGATGTTGGTTCCAACTATAATGAGTGAAGGGACGTAGTGAGAGAATGAGTTTGGAAATGCAGGATAGGCTTATATTTGGGAAAGTCTTCAATCTTATACCAAAGAGCTGAGCTTAGAGCAGAAATAGGAAACACCACAGACTTTAAAGAAACTTTTGGCACAAGCAGAGCTGTGCTTTAGAAAGAGTAAGAAGGACATTGTCTCTAGGGTGGATTTATAGGGAAAGGATTTTTTCTCTTGGGTAAAGAAGGCCATGTGATAGACATGTTATTAATGTTCTTGAAAGTCTCTCTTTTTTTCAGCTGCAACACCGCACCTCTATTTCATTCTTGACATAAATTTGTGCTCTGTGAGTTGATTTGTTCCACTGATGTTTTCAATTGCTTAAATGTCACTCTTGGTTCCTGGGAAATTCTGGAGGTGTAATTTCACGTTCATGAACATATGTTCATTTTCAGTGATTATTTATAAATTTAATCTCGTTTCCTTGAAATTGTCTTCAACTCAACATTCCTCAAACCCATCACCATTATCTTAACATAATATAGGAAAAAAATAATTATAGCCATCACAAGCATGTCTGCATTTTGGAATAAGTTTTCAATAATGATACCTTAAATTCTTATGTATTCTTTTACATTTTTTTCATGGTGCCATAACAATCATTCCCTTCTTTGATTTTCCACATATCTTGTTAAATACCTAGGAAATCTTTGATCCTGTTTTAGCCAATTAGATGACTACAGCCCAAAGATGCTAAGCTAGTCACTTACCGAGAAAAGACATGATTATTACAGGGCTAGGCTTTAACTCCAAATTTCAGATTCTGTCCCAGAAATCTTTCCATAATTCCAAATAATTCTTCTAAGAAATTAGAGAGTTGAAAGAGGACTGTTCCATCGAAGTGAAGAATAAATTCACTTAGGGACATTTATATGCTTTGGGATAAAATGTGATGATAAAATTTGTGACAGCAAATTTTATCCTATAAACTTACCAGTGGTGCTTGAGGGTTAAGACTGACATACCCAAGTATTTATACTAAATATAGAAAGGCAGCTCATACCAGAGTCACCGGTTTGACATTGACCTAGGAAAGAAGGTCTTGTCACCCTTCCCACAACAGGACAATCTTGCCACAGAGATATCTCAGAGCAACCAGAACAGTGTTGCTCAAGCTTCCAGAGACGTCAGAATCAATCATACAGAGTACTTATTGATAGGGCCCATGTGGGGTCTCATTGATAAGACAGTTTGTTATGTCGACCTTGTAAATGAAAAATAAAATCACAGTGATCTGTGAGACTGACCAAATTGCCCAAATGGCATCCTGTTATCTCACTGGCGCTTATCTTTTCAGACCTGCAAGACCACCAGATTCCAGACCTCTGGCTACGTGACCATTGCTGCAGAGAATTTTTTCATTGGTGAGGTATAAGAATGACTCTGTCATAAGGGAGAACACTGGTTCTCCTTAAGAGCCAGTCACCCTCTCTTCTCCCTCTAATAAATTTCCTTTTCTTGCCTGACTGCCAGGCTCACTCTCTTTTTCTCTGCACTCGCCTTGCACTTATAAAAATGCAAATTCCTCAGGCCTACCTTCAGAAATACTTTCACAGTGGGTGTGGATGGAGCCCTGTAATCTGTTTTTAGTGCCTAGGTCATACTTGAGAACAAAAAGCTCCCTGAACCATACTATTCAGGCAGGTTCTGAAGTGATGTCCGCATAGCAAGATTTGTATAGGAGCAGTGTGAAAAGCTGTTCCAACCCAGATATGCACACTACTGCCTGCTCAGAGTTCAGCAACAGAAACTGATGAGATTAGAGGTATGTAAAGTCACCTTAAACAATACAGACAACCAGATATGATACTACAATTTAAATAAGAAATAACTAACCTGAGCAGTCAGGTATAAAAGCATAAGAAAACGGTCTGCCGGTAGCAAAAAGTAGCAACAGCCATCCAAGGAAATCAGGTCTCTGACTCACTCGTGGGAGCTCCCAGTTCCCATGGCAGGTTTATTCCTAAAAAGGAAATTAGCTGTGAAGGGTCTGCTAAATTCTGCTATCACACATTTGAAATCAAATATGTAAATTCCTTATCTGGTTCATGCTGTTGAACTGAAGTCTTGATTGCGTGTGTGTGTATGTGTGTGAGTATTTGGTTTCTCACATCAGATCAGATCAGATCAGTCACTCAGTCGTGTCCAACTCTTTGCGACCCTATGAATCGCAGCACGCTAGGCCTCCCTGTTCATCACCAACTCCCGGAGTTCACTGAGACTCACGTCCATCGAGTCAGTGATGCCATTTAGCCATCTCATCCTCTGTCGTCCCCTTTTCTTCTTGCCCTCAATCCCTCTCAGAATCAGAGTCTTTTCCAAAGAGTCAATTCTTCACATGAGGTGGCCAAAGTACTAGAGTTTCAGCTTTAGCATCATTCCTTCCAAAGAAATCCCAGGGCTGATCTCCTTCACAATGGACTGGTTGGATCTCCTTGCAGTCCAAGGGACTCTCAAGAGTCTTCTCCAACACCACAGTTCAAAAGCATCAATTCTTCGGTGCTCAGCCTTCCTCACAGTCCAACTCTCACATCCATACATGACCACAGGAAAAACCATAGCCTTGACTAGACGAACCTTTGTTGGCAAAGTGATGTCTCTGCTTTTGAATATGCTATCTAGGTTGGTCATAACTTTCCTTTCAAGAAGTAAGTGTCTTTTAATTTCATGGCTGCAGTCACCATCTGTAGTGATTTTGGAGCCCAAAAAAATAAAGTCTGACACTGTTTCCACTGTTTCCCCATCTATTTCCCATGAAATGATGGGACCAGATGCCATGATCTTCGTTTTCTGAATGTTGAGCTTTAAGCCAACTTTTTCACTCTCCACTTTCACATTCATCAAGAGGCTTTTTAGTTCCTCTTCACTTTCTGCCATAAGGGTGGGGTCATCTGCATGTCTGAGGTTATTGATATTTCTCCTGGCAATCTTGATTCCAGCTTGTGTTTCTTCCAGTCCAGTGTTTCTCATGATGTACTCTGCATATAAGTTAAATAAACAGGGTGACAATATATAGCCTTGACGAACTCCTTTTCCTATTTGGAACCAGTCTGTTGTTCCATGTCCAGTTCTAACTGTTGCTTCTTGACCTGCATACAAATTTCTCAAGAGGCAGATCAGGTGGTCTGGTATTCCCATCTCTTTCAGAATTTTCCACAGTTTACTGTGATCCACACAGTCAAAGGCTTTGGCATAGTCATTAAAGCAGAAATGGATGTTTTTCTGGAACTCTCTTGCTTTTTCTATGATCCAGCGGATGTTGGCAATTTGATCTCTGGTACCTCTGCCTTTTCTAAAACCAGCTTGAACATCAGGAAGTTCACGGTTCACATATTGCTGAAGCCTGGCTTGGAGAATTTTGAGCATTACTTTACTAGTGTGTGAGATGAGTGCAATTGTGCGGTAGTTTGAGCATTGTTTGGCATTGCCTTTCTTTGGGATTGGAATGAAAACTGACCTTTTCCAATCCTGTGGCCACTGCTGAGTTTCCCAAATTTGCTGGCATATTGAGTGCAGCACTTTCACAGCATCATCTTTCAGGATTTGGAATAGTTCAACTGGAATTCTATCACCTCCACTAACTTTGTTCATAGTGATGCTTTCTAAGGCCCCCTTGACTTCACATTCCAGGATGTCTGGCTCTAGGTCAGTGATCACACCATCATGATTATCTGGGTCATGAAGATCTTTTTTGTACAGTTCTTCTGTGTGTTCTTGCCATCTCTTCTTAATATCTTCTGCTTCTCTTAGGTCCATACCATTTCTGTCCTTTATTGAGACTATCTTTTCATGAAATGTTCCTTTGGTATCTCTGATTTTCTTGAAGAGATCTCTAGTCTTTCCCATTCTGTTGTTTTCCTCTATTTCTTTGCATTGATCGCTGAAGAAGGCTTTCTTATCTCTTCTTGCTGTTCTTTGGAACTCTGCATTCAGATGTTTATATCTTTCCTTTTCTCCTTTGCTTTTTGCTTCTTTTCTTTTCACAGATATTTGTAAGGCCTCCCCAGACGCCATTTTGCTTTTTTGCATTTCTTTTCCATGGAGATGGTCTTGATCCCTGTCTCCTGTACAATGTCATGAACCTCATTCCATAGTTCATCAGGCACTCTATCTATCAGATCTAGGCCCTTAAATCTATTTCTCACTTCCACTGTATAATCATAAGAGATTTGATTTAGGTCATACCTGAATGGTTTAGTGATTTTCCCTACTTTCTTCAATTTCAGTCTGAATTTGGCAATAAGGAGTTCATGGTCTGAGCCACAGTCAGTTCCTGGTCTTGTTTTTGCTGACTCTATAGAGCTTCTCCATCTTTGGCTGCAAAGAATATAATCAATCTGATTTCAGTGTTGACCATCTGGTGATGTCCATATATAGAGTCTTCTCTTGTGTTGTTGGAAGAGGGTGCTTGTTATGACCAGTGCATTTTCTTGGCAAAACTGTATTAGTCTTTGCCCGGCTTCATTCCGCATTCCAAGGCCAAAGTTGCCTGTTACTCCAGGTGTTTAGGTTGTGATGTTAAGCCAGCTACATAGATATTTAAACTCATGTCACCCTTTATCCATTTACAATGAGAAACACTGTAAGTATTCTGGAGCCTTTATCAGTTTCTATGATTGTGATAAATGATGACAATGCTCTTGAAAGCTGAGTCTCCACTGTATTTACTAACAAAAATAAGGTTTCTAAACTTTCCAGCCTGGATCTTGTTCTTCTTGACCAATTGTTCTTCCATTAAAGCACTATTAGACAACCTTTTTTTCCATTATTACTCCTTCAAGGAGCCTTTTACACTGATTTGGGATTTTTTTTTTTAACCTAACTGCTGCCCTATGAAATTTTAATGTCACACATATGTTGCATATCAGTTTATATACTGTATATATCTGCACTTCATGCATAAGGAGTATATTATTTTGCCCTACCTTTTAAGGATCAACTTTTACCTCCTTGATGTCAATACTGTCCCAATTGAGAATACAGGCTCTTGGAATATTGCAAACTTGCTTTCTGTCTTGCAATTCAACTTCAGTGGTGTACAAGAGATTTTTCAAAAATTCCAGTTTGGTTTCATGTATCTGCACGATGATTTTAAAGGGTACTGTCAGAGTGATGGGGATCTCCAAGTGACTCAGTGGTAAAGAATCTGTCTGCCAACGCAGGAGATATGGGTTTGATCCCTGGGTCAGAAAGATCCCCTGGAGAAGGAAATGGCAACCCACTCCAGTATTCTTGCATGGAAAATCCCATGGAGAGAGGAGCCTGAAAGGCTACAGTCCACAGAGTCACAAAGAATCAGACACAACTGAGCGTGCACACATGCATGCATTACAGTGACACTGTCAAAACAGCTATGAAACTACATTCATTTCCTTTGTGAAGAATAAACTATTTTCTACATTTACAAATGTGAACTTGAATATGTGGGCTCATGATTTGGCCAAATCAACTCATCTGATCTAAGCTTGTCTCTTGGCTGAAAGTCATTGGCAAAAATAGAAGCACCTCTTATGTTTTATTTCTAGTTCTCAGTTACTAGTATTCAGATACAAGAACTACACATGAATCTTTCTGGACTTCCTGATTCGACTTTGGCAACACTTATATTTATTAAACCTCTCCTTGTTCTTTTTTTATGGGACAAGTGTCTGTTGATTTCATCTGTGTCCCCAAATACAACGTGTCTATTCCTTTCTCTCTATTTTTACATCTGTTCCTCCTCTTGCCTGGAATATTTTACTCCTTTCTATCCAAACAAGTTCAAGGCACATTTCTTTAGGTGGTTCCAGTCCATGGTAATCTATTTCTTCTTTCTCCTGGCAGCATTTCTTACCTGTAATACTAATTTGGTATATATTTATGCACTCCAGTGAGCCAGAATAGAATCCACAAATATACTGCAACAAACTGAGGCTGGAGGCTCTCTTTGCTCATGCCAGCCATCCATAGTCAAGTTGCTGCAATCCTACTGAACAATGAAGAAGCTTGAGAGACAGACTATGCTCAGGGATAAGTATTTCTTTGGTAAACAAACAGATGACTGTATCTATCTAATGTGGATGTCTCTGTGAGTGCCATAGTCCACATCTCAGAGCCCAGTGGAACCTTAAATGGAAAAGTCAGATGAAAGTGAAGACCTAGGTGGGACAGAAGCCTTAAGTCATGCCTGGCTCACATCTGAGCTCTGAACAACTGTGGATTTTTTTTTCATTATTATTAATGCTGAGTAATTTATTATAGGATTAAACCCATAAGTTTTCCTATATCTGAATTCTTAGAATTATTATTTCTTATTGGTCCCTTGGACATGGAAATATTTGCCAAGACAAAAGCAGACTTAGGTGAGCCCAGGTCACTGATTTCATATAAGTGAAAAAAGGATGGGCTTTCAGCTCCATGTAAAGAAGACAGTTCTTACAGTAAATGCTGATCAAGGTCAGAGCACACTGCCTTTGGAGTTGTGTCCCATGCTACCAGAGGTATTGAAGAATACATCTCACAGCTTGGAAAGGAATTGTTAGAAGAAATTCAAACTTCAAATGGAGCAGGGGGAGACCAGATCATCATTAAGTTCTTCTCCAGCCCCAGGAGATTATAATTCAGATGGTTCACCCAGGGCTGCATGGATAATTCACTGAGAGCATCATATTCAAACAGTATAGGCTATTCTCTGAAGTGCCCGATCCCTTTTCCTTCATGAGGACACAAGCTAAACTCTCAAACCTTGCTACTTCCTGTGCTCAGTGACAATCAAAGGAATCATCACATTGCAGGAAAAAAAAAAAAAAAATGTCTTTTTACAATTAGTGTTATACTGCTGCTGCAAAGAAAAGCATTTAATTTCCACCCTTGTCCTACTCAAAAAAATTACTAAGATGCTCTTCCCAGGTGTGGGGTAGCTGTTTTGATTACAGGCTGTTTGAATATTACATTTCTTCCCAGACAGCTACTTTCTGCTGTAGGCAAATTGAGCTGTTTCCATATAAATACAGCCGATGCTTCGACAATGTTTTAATTACCAACTTGAATGGGTACTTGACTGGCTTGTTTTTTTTTTTTTTTTCCTGCCACATCAAAATCCTCTGAATGACCTCCCTGTTTCAGATAGACCCAGAGGAAAATCATTAAACACAAAGTTGAAACATTTCCTAAAATCCCTATTATAATATTTATCATATACATTTCAAATTAATATCTTATGCAAGTGACCCCATGCCTTTAAGAAAAGGAGAAACTTTCATAAAAATAACTAATGTCTGCTGAGCACGTACTGTGTGGTAGTTACACAATGCCTTCTATTTACTATTTAATTTTATCCTCACAACTGATGAAATAGGGATTATTATCTTCATAATCTCATTACATAATCTCATTACCTGATCTCTAAAAGATCAGGAGGTAATCCAAGAAGATACAGCTACAGGTAGTGCTGCTGCTGCTGCTGCTAAGTCACTTCAGTCGTGTCTGACTCTGTGCAACCCCAGAGACAGCAGCCCACCAGGCTCCCCTGTCCCTGGGATTCTCCAGGCAAGAGCACTGGAGTGGGTTGCCATGTCCTCCTCCAATGCATGAAAGTGAAAAGTGAAAAGTGAAAGTGAAGTCGCTCAGTCATGTCTGACTCTTAGCGACCCCATGGACTGCAGCCTACCAGACTCCTCCGTCCATGGGATTTTCCAGGCAAGAGTACTGGAGTGGGGTGCCATTGCCTTCTCCACAAAACTATGCCTATCTGGTTCTAAAGCCTGACTCTTCACAACAATATTATGCTTTAAGCCAATGATCCTCCAGATGTGTTTCCTAAATCATCAGTATCAGCATTACCTGGGAACTTGTTAGCACTGTAAATTCTCAGACACCACCCCACACTATTGAATCACAAACTCCACCTTCCAGGTGATTTTAGTGCACTCTGAGAACCCCTTCTCTTAAGACAATGATACATATTCATTCTGTGTCAAGTATTATGCTTGGCACAATGTAGATTCTAAGAGAATGGAAAAGCTTGGCTTCTGCTGGAAAGTTTGATTTGAAAAGATAAAAATTATAAAAATGAGTAATGTACAGAAATGTACATGCTATGTATTTAATAAATATTTACTCATTAATTCAAAATAGATTCAAATCATAGGCTGATTTTGTGGATTTGAATTTTCCACATTATTTTTGGTTCCCTTATGCATACATATTAAAGTTTGGGCAATAGTTTATATTTACCAAAAATATTTCACCTTCAGATAACATCATATCTGTATTTCCCAGTCTTCTATGTACTTCTAATGTTTGGATGGCATAAACATGCTTTAAGTACCTGTGTTTTATTTTGATTTTCAGATTTTCCATTAGAGAAGGATATTTCTTCAAATCTGGGAGCTAAGTTCTGTTTCCCAATATCACACAGTGGTGGAAGCTGAAATGGGAATGAGTGTCCACAGGTCACATGTTGTGATCCATCTAAAGTACTCAGTGTGATTTTGATTCTGTTCTCCAAATGCCTTGGCATTATTATTCACATTGTCAGGTCATCATTTTAGAAATATGATTTTTTAAACAACCTAATTAGCATCTTGTAGAATATCAATACATAAGTCTGCTTAATTTAATCAGTGGTTCTCAGCAAGGGTAGGGTCACCCACAAGAGAGCACTTTTCATTGTCACAATAGCTGATTGGTACTACTAGTATTTACTGGATAAGTTCAGTGAAAGGAAGAAGATGTGACCCCAAATATGTCAATCCTGTTTATTTAACTTATATGCAGAGTACATCATGAGAAACGCTGGGCTGGAAGAAGCACAAGCTAGAATCAAGATTGCCGGGAGAAATATCAATCACCTCAGATATGCAGATGACACCACCCTTACGGCAGAAAGTGAAGAAGAACTAAAGAGCCTCTTGATGAAAGTGAAAGAGGAGAGGGAAAAAGTTGGTTTAAAACTCAACATTCAGAAAATGAAGATCATGGCATCCAGTCCCATCACTTCATGGCAAATAGATGGGGAAACAGTAGAAACAGTGGCTGACTTTATTTTGGGGGGCTCCAAAATCACTGCAGATGGTGATTGCAGCCATGAAATTAAAAGACACTTACTTCTTGGAAGGAAAGTTATGACCAACCTAGACAGTATATTAAAAAGCAGAGACATTACTTTGTCAACAAAGGTCCATCTAGTCAAGGCTATGGTTTTTCCAGTAGTCATGTATGGATGTGAGAGTTGGACTATAAAGAAAATTGAGTGCAGAAGAATTGATGTCTTTGAACTGTGGTGTTGGAGAAGACTCTTGAGAGTCCCTTGGACTGCCAGGAGATCCAACCAGTCCATTCTAAAGGAGATCAGTTCTGGGTGTTCATTGGAAGGACTGATGTTGAACCTGAAACTTCAATACTTTGGCCACCTGATGCAATGAGCTGACTCATTGGAAAAGACCCTGATGCTGGGAAAGATTGAGGGCAGGAGGAGAAGGGGATGACAGAGGATGAGATGGTGGCATGAGATGTTGGCATGAGATGGATGGCATCACTGACTCAGCGGACATGAGTTTGGGTAAACTCTGGGAGTTGGTGATGGACAGGGAGGGCCTGGTGTGCTGTGGTTCATAGGGTCACAAAGAGTCAGATACAACTAAATGACTGAACTGAACTGAAGCTCATTTTCAGCTTAAGACAATCAAGACACAGCCAACTAAAAGTTTTTACCTCTCCCTTAACTACCTAAAAGAATTTAGATGGTGATCCTGGCTCAAAGAGAAAGCTATTCCTAGAGATAACTTTTACTTGAGTGACCTCTCTATACAGCAGGGCAAATATCTAATTACCAAGGGTCTGCTCTTACTATCCTTTGAATTACCCTCCTACCCTCTGAACTTCAAGTTTTTATCACTTTCCTTAGCTCAGGATGGTCTATACATCCCAACTGCCTGATTTGACCTTGGGTCTCATATTCTTATAGGGACCCCATACATATACAATCAAATCTGTTTTCCTCCTGCTAATGTCTTAGGTCAATGTAATTAATAGACCAATCTAATTAATAGAATATAGGAAGGTTTTTCCTCCCCTAAATCAGAAACTTTACAAATTATACTGTATAAGATCCCATAAGAATAATTGTCCTTTCCACCCAAATTCTTGAATATTCTAACACGTTGACACGTTCCTATGGAAGTAAAAAAAAAAAAAAAAAAAAAAAACCAGTTTATAATTCACTTATGCCTAGAACCTAATTCCATTTTACCTATGCAAAAAATTGTACTTTGGCATGGCTTTTTAAAATGAATTTTCTAGGCCTATAACTTCAAGGTAAGTCATGGGATGAGTATATTTTATTTTGTCCACAACTTTGCCAAGCATCATTCACCACTTTGGTAAGCCATGTGATCAACAGTATTGCTGTCCCCAGTATTTGGCTTGCTGCTACAACACACTTGTGTCAGTTTGCATTTGTAGCTGTGACAGTCATTGTGATTCTAAATGTGTGCGTCTGTGTGTATAAGCCCCAATTTCAAAACAGTAGCTGTAAGAAAAGTGTTGATTATACTCATTTAGATATTGTCTTGCTTCTCTCAAATGCAAACACAGTCCTTATAAGTAGATGTGTGTTCTAGTATAATGGTATCTGGGTGCTGAATAATATCAGTTTACTATAAATTGGTTTTCTCTCATTTCTCTTTCATATTTTATTTATAGCATTACTTTGATTTTATAAAAGTATCCATCCAAGTTGGTTACATTAACTATAAACTCTGTATGCGGATATGAAAGGAGAATATTACAAATATTTTTTTTAAAGTGTGTGGGGGGGTTAGGTTTAGTAAGGTTGCCATACAGATCAACAGATTGTAATGTTTTAATATTTGTTTGTTTTCTATTTTCAACCTTCTTAAGATTATCAGTGCCACAAGCCAGGGATCTTTTTTGTTCACCATGGCAGCCCTGACACCTAGGACAGAGCATCTCAGCTCTAGTGGATAACCTACCCCCTTCATAAATACTTCTAACACTTGCTCTCGGTCAGGCACAACCAGGATTATGACCATATACAAGAAGAGCGACAGATAAAGATACACACATACAGCAGGGAAGCACCGAGAGAGAAGCAGGGGCCAGAATATGAATTCTGGTGAGGCAAGAGATGGATGGGCCCCAGGCTAGGTAGCCAGAGATCTTCCCCTGTGGACAGATACTCTAGAATAGCAGGAGTAAGAGAGGAGCTGAGCCTTGCCCAGATAATAGATAAAAGACCACATATTCCTCATTCTTCAAGCAAAGTAGACCTTCCCAACTATACATGAACAGAAGGGCTCTTTGGAGGTCAAAAGAGAGAGGGTGTCACCTCATAGTAAGTGCAGTCAACCTGCCCATAGACGTCTTTGCTAGAATCCATCTTAGCTAAGGGATGTGCACACACACATGGGAGACCCTGAGATATACCAAAGACAGAGCCTGAACCTGGCAAAGCAGATGACTGGTGAAAGGAAACCCAAAAGGAATGCCCCATAAAAGTGATTCAAACTACCACAAAGTTGTGCCTCTCACCCCTCCTGTGTCTATCCACATATCCTGTTCTCCTTTTCCTCTTAATAAACACTTTGTTTCACTACTTTCTGTCTCTATGTGGAAATTCATTTCTACACAGCTGATAAACTAGGGCCTTGTCACTGGCCACTGGTGGTCTAGTGGCTAGGATTTGGTGCCCTCCCTGCAGTGACCTGACCTCAATCTCTGGCCAGGTACCAAAATCTTATTTTCAGCTGTTGCAGGTGAGGCCACCCAAAATCAATGGTAGGGTAATTTAGATAGGATGCTGAAGGCAGACCTCTCTGGGAAGTTAGCTTTTATACTTAGGCTAAAACATGAGAAGCCAGCCATGTAAGACCCAGAAAGAATATTTTAGGCAGAGGAAACAGAAAATACAAAGACCTGAGGCTTGGTAGGTAGGGCTTAGTATGACCTAAGGGCAGAACACCTGACATGTGGCTGTATGTTGGTGACAGGGAGCAGAATTTGTCACCTCCCTCCCCAAGTATACCCAAGTCACCTTGTTTCTTTAACCTATATGTTGAACACATCATGAGAAATGCCAGGCTGGATGAGTTATAAGCTGGAATCAAGATAGGCAGGAGAAACTTTAACAACCTCAAATAAGTGGATGATACCAATCTAAAGGCAGAAAGTGAAGGGGACCTAAAGAACCTCTTGATGAGGGTGGAGGAGGAGAGAGCAAAAGCCAGCTTAAAACTAAATACTAAAAAAAAAAAAAAAAACCAAACTAATATCATGGCATCTGGACTCATTCAGTTCAGTTCAGTCACTCAGTCACATCCGACGCTTTGCGACCCCATGAATGGCAGCATGCCAGGCCTCCCTGTCCATCACCAACTCCCGGAGTTAACTCAAATTCATGTCCATCGAGTCAGTGATGCCATCCAGCCATCTCATCCTCTGTCACCCCCTTCTCCTTCTGCTCCCAATCCCTCCCAGCATCAGGGTCTTTTCCAATGAGTCAACTCTTCGCATGAGGTGGCCAAAGTATTGGAGCTTCAGCTTCAACATCATTCCTTCCAATGAACACCCAGGACTGATCTCCTTTAAGATGGACTGATTGGATCTCCTGGCAGTCCAAAGGACTCTCAAGAGTCTTCTCCAACACCACAGTTCAAAAGCATCAATTCTTCAGTGCTCAGCTTTCTTCACAGTCCGAATCTCACATCCATACATGACCACTGGTAAAACCACAGCCTGGACTAGAGTGAACTTTGTTGGCAAAGTAATGTCTCTGCTTTTGAATATGCTATCTAGGTTGGTCATAACTTTCCTTCCAAGGAGTAAGCATCTTTTAATCTCATGGCTGCAATCACCATCTGCAGTGATTTTGGAGCCCCAAAAGATAAAGTCACCAACTGTTTCCACTGTTTCCCCATCTATTTCCCATGAAGTGATGGGACCAGATGCCATGATCTTTGTTTTCTGAATGTTGAGCTTTAAGCCAACTTTTTCCCTCTCCTCTTTCACTTTCATCAAGGGGCTTTTTATTTCCTCTTCTCTTTCTGCCATCAGGGTGGTATCATCTGCCTATCTGAGGTTATTGATATTTCTTCCAGCAATCTTGACTCCAGCCTATGCTTCTTTCAGCCCAGCATTTCTCATGATGTACTCTGCAGTGACAATATACAGCCTTGACATACTCCTTTTCCTACTTGGAACCAGTCTGTTGTTCCATGTCCAGTTCTAACTTACTTCCTGACCTACTTTATGGCAAATAGAGGGGGGAAAGGTGAAAGTAGTGACAGATTCCTCTTGGGTTCTAAGATCACTGTGATGGTAACTGCAACCATGAAATCAGAAAGATGATTGCTTCTTGGCAGGAAGGCTATGACAAGTCTAGACAGTGTATTGGAAAGTAGAGACATTACTCTGCTGACAAAGGTCCCTATAGTCAAGGGTATGGTCTTGCAAGTGGTCACGTACAATTTTGAGAGCTGGACTGTAAAGAAGTCAGAGCACCAAAGAATGGATGCCTTCAAACCGTAGTGCTAAAGAAGACTCATGAAAGCCCTTTGAACAGCAAGGAGATCAAACTAGTTAATCTTAAAGGAAATCAACCCTGACTTCTCATTGGAAAGACTGATGCTGAAGCTGAAACTCCAGTATTGTAGTCATCTGATGTGAACAGTTGACTCATTGGAAAAGTCCCTGATGCTGGGAAAGATTGAGGGCAGAAGGAGAAGAGGGTGGATGACAAAGGATGAGATGGCTTGATGGTATCATCTTGCAATGGACATGAATTTGGGCATACTTCGGGAGTTGGTGAGGGACAGGGAGGCCTGGCATGCTGCAGTCCATGGAGTTGCAAAGAGTCAGACAAGACCCGGGAACAAACAACAACAGCAACAACAAATATACCTTACTGGCATAAGATTATTTTAGGCTAATTATTTTATAACGAATAGCAGATGTAGGTGAAGCTCTGACAATCAAGCAGAAGTTAGTTACCCATTTGTAAGAGATATTTACATTTGTAAGGAAATCTCCATATGTAAGGATGTCTCCCTCTCTGTACCAGAAAGGAGAGGACTAAACTTTATAAACTCATCTCTTATCAACAGAGAAGACAGAGACTGAAATTCTGCATAACACCACACCCTTGTTTACTATGCTTTGTCTGAAAACCCCCACAAGTGTCTTCCCATCCCCCAACGTCTGTTGTCTTTAACTGGAGATGGTATTTAATGTGGTGGCTTGGACCACTTCTGGTTTCCCTTGTGGCTCAGATGGTAAAGAATATGCCTGCAATGCAGGACACTTCAGTTCAATCCCTGAGTCAGGAAGATCCCCTGGAGAAAGGAATACAGCCCATGTGGTCACAAAGAATCACATGACTGAGCAACTAACAGTAACACATGGACCACTTCAGGGAGTCACTCAGTTTCCCAAGTAGCTTGTTTTTTTCTCTTGCTAGTATCTTCTACCATGAGCCTTTATGGATTATGGCTGGGTCTTTTAATTCTCAATCAAGAACCTAGAAAGTTATCCTTTTCATCATTGCTATTCCAGCTGAGCTATTTCAAATCCTAAAAGATGATTCTCTGAAAGTGCTGCACTCAATATGTCAGCAAATTTGGAAAATGCAGCAGTGGCCACAGGACTGGAAATGGTCAGTTTTCATTTCAATCTCAAAGAAGAGCAATGCCAAAGAATATTCAAACTACCATACAATTGCACTCATTTCTCATGTTAGCAAAGTAATGCTGAAAATTCTCCAAGCTATGCTTCAACAGTATATGAATCAAAAACTTCTGTAACGAAAACTTCTGTAACAGGAGAGAAAAGGGCAGGGCACAACTTTTGAAGAATGACATAGCCCAAGGACACAACACAAAGAAGAGCAATGCCAAAGAATGTTCAAACTACCACACAAGTGCACTCATCTCACTTGCTAGTAAAGTAATGCTCAAAGTTCTCCAAGCCAGGCTTCAGCAATATGTGAACCGTGAACTTCCAGACGTTCAAGCTGATTTTAGAAAAGGCAGAGGAACCAGGGATCAAATTGCCAACATCTGCTGGATCATCAAAAAAGCAAGAGAGTTCCAGAAAAACATCTATTTCTGCTTTATTGACTATGCCAAAGCCTTTGACTGTGTGGATCACAGTAAACTGTGGAAAATTCTGAAAGAGATGGGAATACCAGACCACCTGACCTGCCTCTTGACAAATCTATATGCAGGTCAGGAAGCAACAGTTAGAACTGGACATGGAACAACAGACTGGTTCCAAATAGGAAAAGGAGTACGGCAAGACTGTATATTGTCACCCTGCTTATTTAACTTATAGGCAGAGTACATCATGTGAAATGCCGGGCTGGATTAAGCACAAGATGGATTCAAGATTGCTGAGGGGGAAGTATCAATAACCTCAGATATGCAGATGACATCACTCTTATGGCAGAAAGTGAAGAGGAACTAAAGAGCCTCTTGATGAAGGTGAAAGAGGAGAATGAAAAAGCTGGCTTAAAACTCAACATTCAAAAAGCAAAGTCATGGCATCCAGTTCCATCACTTCATGCAAATACATGGGGAAACAATAGAAACAGTGACAAGACTTTATTTTCTTGGGCTCTAAAATCACTGCAGATGGTGACTGCAGCTTTTGCCTTGGAAGAAAAGCTATGACAAACCTAGAAAGTGTATTAAAAAGCAGAGACATTACTTTTCCAACAAAGATCCCTATAGTCAAAGCTGTGGTTTTTCCAGTAGTCAGGTATGAATGTGAGAGTTGGGCCATAAAGAAGGCTGAGTACTGGAGAACTGATGCTTTTGAACTGTGGTGTTGGAGAAGACTCTGGAGAGTAACATGGACTGCAAGAAAATCACACCAGTCAATTCTAAAGGAAATCAACCCTGAATATTCATTGAAAGGACTGATGCTAAAGCTGAAATACTTTGACCACCTGATGCAAAGAGATGATTCATTACAAAACACCCTGATGGGAAATACTGAAGGCAGGAGGAGAAGGGGACGACAGAGCAGGAGATGGTTGGATGGCATCACTGACTCAATGTACAGGAGTTTGAGCAACCTCCAGGAGATGGTGAAGGACAGGGAAGCCTAGGGTGCTGCAGTCCATGGGGCTGCAAAGAGTCAGATACAACTGAGTGAATGAACAGCAACAAGAACTTAGAAGGGGAGAGGGAAAGTTATTTTTCTTCCCCAAGAGTAGTGATGGAGATGATGAGGGATGAAAGTGGTCCAAGATGAGTTAACAGAGGCAAGCAAGGAACACATCCTATTTGGCTTCACAGGTCTTAGTAATAGCATTGGGATTATATTTGAAGAGCAATGTGAGGCTACTGGAATGTTTTAGGGAGTAGAGATGTAAGAATTTTAAAAGATGACTCTAGCTCTAACTACAATTAGGAGAATGAATCCCCAGCATTCAAAAGATACTTATTTAATAATTAAGTGCCCAAATACATTCATGCATGAATGAATGAATAAATCTATGAATTCAATGATGCAAAAAAAAAAAGAAAATGCCAAGCGCTGCACCCTTATGCTGGACTCACACCTCACCTCCCCCCTTTCCTACTTGGCCACGTGACCTCCCATTAGTCCCTTCCTGAGCCTCAGGATCCTCACAGAACAATCCTCCTTGAAGATCCCCTCCAGTTCTGAAATAATTCAGTAACTCCTGCCAGCCCCGCCCTACTGCCAACGCTTTCAAACTTCAAGCAGCTGAAAAGAAAAGCTGCTGAATGTCTCTGCTCTGTTTATCAGCATCAGTTTGGCATTTTGTCTGCAGCTGGGGCCCTCTCTATAAGACCACTCAGCATCTATAAGCTGACTAATTTCCATGTTGATTGCAAAGCTGGAAATGTATACACTTGTCATTCTTATTCTTGGCCCAGATGCTTTGTGGCAGACAGTAGCTCTGACGATGGGGCGCTGACACCACTTGCTAGTTATTGTCTGATGTGCAATTGACACGAGTGGGTTTAGAAGGAGGCACAATTTGATAATCAGAGTGCATCTGCAAAGCAATCATGAGCCACATTATGAAGAAAATGCAAGTAGAACTGGGGATGCAACTGACTTATTTCTGACTTCCCTTATCCTAGCAAAGACAGAGTAAAGAGGTATTGATGTGAGAGCCAACTTTTTTTTTTTTAAATATAATGAGCCTCTCTTAGAGCTTTGAATTTCTGTAAGTACAGCAAGTGACAGGCTATAAAACAGTGCTTTCACATATAGGATTTCATTTTGCAAATGCATTATATTAGAGTTATTAAGTAATATGTGTTTGATGAAGATATTCAAACCGCACAGAAGCATACAAAATTGAAAAAAAGTATTTCTGAAGTGAATGCCCAGTTTACCCTGTATGATGCAGTGACTTAGGTAAGACTCTACGTAGTCCGACTAAATGAACTCGTACCCTGTTTTCACCTCTTAGGATAATTTTCTGTTCTAACTCCAGACATGTTATTTCAATTCTCTTTACCTCATCTCTGTTAAATGGCAATAACAGTAGGACCTCTGTAAAAGAGTTATGATAGGGATCACTTTATGACTGTACAATTTAGAACAGTGCCTGGTACATATAAGAGCTTCATCAATATCAGCTATTCTTTTCATCCATTTCATTTCTCCTCCACTCCAAAGCCAGCCACACCTGGTGGGTACCCTACAGTTCTCAATCTAAACATTCATCTACTTATGAACATTTTATCTCTATTTTATTTAAATAAGACTATAAGCTACAACAATTTTTTTAAATTTTCTTTTTAAATAAAAAATACATCATAGAGATTCTCCTTATCAATATATAGATCTGCACCATTAATAATCACAAGTCTTGAACACGGGCGGGCTAACACTTGTTTAACTTCCTTGTCAGTCAATCTTGGCACATTCCTGAGTTTCTCTACAGGACAGATTCTGAGAAGTGCAAGATCCTCTCGGCTGTATTTTGCAGAAACTCTAAGGGGAAACAGGGTAACTGAGTGCCACAAAAGAGATTAAATTCCAGAAATTTAGGAATTTCCCTAACATTTCACAGAGAGGACTTAGAGCACATAGTGGAGGTAAGGCAAATACTCAGGTCTTCTGATACCAAACCCCAGCTCCCTGGGTAGGTCTGATAAGCTCTATAGCCTTCAGTGTTGTTCATGTTAAAAACCATAATAGATT
The DNA here is from genome assembly GCF_055505025.1 of Bos grunniens. Lineage (NCBI taxonomy): Eukaryota > Metazoa > Chordata > Mammalia > Artiodactyla > Bovidae > Bos > Bos grunniens. The sequence continues at coordinate 63,999,611 of NC_141171.1, forward strand.
TATTAGCTCTGGCTACAGATGGGCCTGCTAGGCCTAACTATAAACTGGACATCCAAAGCCAGCCAACCCTGCTTTTTATCCATGCCTGTAGAAAGATCCCCAATCCTTAAACATGGATTAAGGATAATATTTACTGAGAACTTAATACAGTAAACATACTGCACAAAGGATTAAAGGGAAACAAAGTTGAATCAGACTCTGTAGAGAGATGTCCTAATTCTGCTCATAGTCTAGCAGGTAGAATCCCTGTGCCTACATAACTAAAATGCAGGGTAGCTTAATTATTTGGGGAAATCAACAAAAAACAGCCTTTGAGGGTTTAGTAAAGGAAAGACTGGCTATTCCTAAGTACAGCCTACCTTTTTTAACTTTACCCCTTAAGATTCCCAATACCACATCACTAAAGTAAATTAGGTATGGTGTTAATCCTATAAGCCTCCAGTATCCTTTAAGACTAAATTGAACCACAAAATAATCATTCAGTCATGAATCAACAGCAACCTTGAACTCAGCCACAAAGTCTTATCCTCTGGTATAAGATTAAGTGGGTAAATGGGATGGTCTACCTCTAAGGTTTCACTTTTTGGTCAACTTTATATCATATTCTGAGAATATGCATCCATGTGAATTATAGGAAATTTTTCTATTCAGTTGTCATTTTGATATTTTCAAGAAAACAAAGGTAATTATAGTTCCTGTCTTGCAGGTCATTGTCAAGCAGTTAACAGAATCTTTTCACAGAGTTTACTAGTCATTATTCTGGGGCTTTTATAACCTTGGTTTGAATCTACCACAATGAAATGAAGTTCTTTTTCTTTTTGGTGTTTGGGGTTATTTAAAATAGACAAACGGACAGATGAAGTGCTCCTTACCACACTTAAACCTCAGATGACTCTGCTTTTTTCTACAGGCACAAAACTAAACAGCAAAAGCTTCAGCTCTCTTTGCTATAAATCAGTATAAGTTATTAGGGAACTGAACGTGTTAGATATCCTCCTTCTAGCAGTCTCAGACACAAACTTGATTGCTGGTGTTCTTGAAATTCTTATTTTCCAAAAGACTGATGCCATTAGCATTCATTCAATTTTCCAGATGGAAACAATCCAGCACAGAGAACTGCTGCTTTATAATTCCACCTCCTGTGTGATCAGTAATTAAACTACGGAAAAGAAGGAGGTGGAGGAATTATCACCAGTATCTCAGTTAACAGCAGCCAACTCTAGAACATCAAAATAAAATATTTACTGAAAACCTTGCGCACATTTATGAGTTGGGAAAGAAAAAAAGATTAATTTGATTGATTCAGTGTAAATGAATCAGAAGCATATGTCTTGATTTTCTCAATATGGGAACATGGCTGACAAAATTCATTTAAGCTTTACAGATCCTTGAAAAGGGATTTGACAGACTGAAATTGTATGTGTGGTATTCTATAAGCAATGAAAATAACTTTTAAATTAAGCACAGATTTTTTTTTTTCCCCTCCAATGGGTCAGGAAAACTAACTGCATAACAGCTCCCATTTCTATAGTTCTGCTTTCCCCTGCTCAATAATCCTGAAATGCTATTAGCAGAGTAATAATTTTTCCCTTCTGTACTTATAGCAAGATTGCTCTATGAAGCAGAACACACACATGACATGTCTAGTATGTATATACTATATCTAGTATATGCATATATATACAAGTATATGTGTGTGTATATATACATATGTATATATTTCCACACATATATGGAGAGAAAACACATACATGACATTCAGTTAAGTATAAATTTCAGATTAACAACAAATAATATTTTAGTATAAGTATAACCCATGCAGTACTTGGGGTCACGTTTATACTAAAAATAGTATTTAAATTTTTCTTTTTAGTACAAGCATGTGCCATGCAATTTTTGGCATCTGCATATATTAAAATGTATTTGTTGTTTATCTGTAATTCAAATTTAAATTTTAACCAGTCATAGAATGCATTACAGAGATGTAACATAAAGCATGGTAACTAATAATACTGTATTGCACATTTGAAAGTGGCTAAGAGAATAGATCTTACAAGTTCTCACCACAAGAAAAACACTTGTAACTATATATAGTGATAAATATTAATTAGTCTTATTGTGGTGGTCATTTTGCAATGTATGCAAATACTGAATAATTATGCTGTCCACCTAAACCTAATATAAGGCTATACATCAATTACATGTCAATTAAAATAAAAGTTTAACTGGATATTCTGTATTTTTCCCTAAATCTGACAAGCTAGTTCTATTGCCTCTCCAAACTAGATAAATGAGACAAGAACTACAGTTTGTGGGCTACACAATTTTTCTTTCAAAGAAGAAAACATCTAGAATAAGAACAGGCTAGAATAGCAGAAATTTCATCAATATTGGTCTCAGAAAAGAAAGGCTCACCACTACAATTACATAAGGAACATGATCATGGCTTTTATACACATGACTCTAGTGGTGCTCTGCCAGAAGCTCCTGCCTACTTTCAATCATATTTTGGAGGAATTAAGTATGTTTAGAAGGTGTATGGTATATATATTTTATTTGGGGGACTTAACAGGAAGGCAGAGAATATGAGGTTACTGCCCACTTGTACGGGAGAAGAAAAGGGCAAACACTGAGGAATAAGAGCAGCCTGATACATGTATGGGTAAAAGGGGGCACAGTATACTAGGGAAGGATGCAGACTGAGAGTCAGTAGTCTGTGTATTTCATCCTATATTTCATTTAATATTGTATTCTCAATTCTAAACATTGTGCTTGATGCTGCGGGTACTCAATAAATATTTGTGGAATAAATGAATGAATGGACTTTCCCATTGCTAAAATCAAAGGATGAAAACAGGTCATATAGAAACTCTAATATTTCAAACTATGTCATGGCATCCGGTCCCACCACTTCATGGGAAATAGATGGGCAAACAGTGGAAACAGTGTCAGACTTTATTTTTCTGGGCTCCAAAATCACTACAGATGGTGACTGCAGCCATGAAATTAAAAGACACTTTCTCCTTGGAAGGAAAGTTATGACCAACCTAGATAGCATATTCAAAAGCAGAGCCATTACTTTGCCAACAAAGGTTCGTCTAGTCAAGGCTATGGTTTTTCCTGTGGTCATGTATGGATGTGAGAGTTGGACTGTGAAGAAGGCTGAGCACCGAAGAATTGATGCTTTTGAACTGTGGTGTTGGAGAAGACTCTTGAGAGTCCCTTGGACTGCAAGGAGATCCAACCAGTCCATTCTGAAGGAGATCAGCCCTGGGATTTCTTTGGAAGGAATGATGCTAAAGCTGAAACTCATGCTTTGGTCACCTCATGGGAAGAGTTGACTCATTGGAAAAGACTCTGATGCTGGGAGGGATTGGGGGCAGGAGGAGAAGGGGACGACAGAGGATGAGATGGCTGGATGGCATCACTGACTCGATGGACGTTGAGTCTGAGTGAACTCCGGGAGTTGGTGATGGACAGGGAGGCCTGGTGTGCTGCAATTCATGGGGTCGCAAAGGGTCGGACATGACTGAGCGACTGATCTGATCTGATCTGATGTCTAAGTATCTCAAGATGTATCTCTGGGGTTATCTTAGAAGAAGAAGGGGTCAGAGGCAGGCAGAGAGATCTAGACACACCCATAATGCTTCAACCAAAGAACTTCCTTGCCATTCTTTTTTTTCTGCACTGAGGTTAAGATAAAATTTCATCTAAAAATGATTCACTGGGGCCTTCCCTGGTGGTCCAGTGGTTAAGAATCCACCTGTCAGTGCAGGGGACATGAATTCGACCCCTGGTCTGGGAAGATCCTACCTGCCGTGGCAACTAAGCCCAATGCCACGTCCACTGAGCCTGTGCGCCGCAGTGAGAGAAGCCGCCACAAGGAGAAGTCTGAGCACCTCAACAAAGAGTAGTCCCTGCTCACCACAACTAGAGAAAGATCATTTGCAGCAACAAAGACCCAGTGATAAATAATGTAACAGATACTGAAAAATGATTCACTGGAAAAATTAAATAGTCATTAAAATACAATACTTAGAAGATATACCTTCGTCCTAAGTTCTTTGACTCCATCAACAGCTTGTCTCCAAAACAGAATGTCCACACATTTGCTCCAAGCTAGCAGAAAGTGGCTGACAACACACAGTCCTGAAAGACAGGAGAGTAAAAGCAAACTTGAAAAAAAAAAATGTTTCTTACTCTCAGTAACAGTGCTTTTTGCCTGTTGAATTACAATACAAAAATGAGGAAGAAAAAAATCACATGCAATCTCTCTAGCAGTTTGTTATATTGAAAATACAGCATAATTGATTTGACAAATGCACCAAGGGAATACAAAGCCATAATCAGTTTTTCTGTAGTGTTTGTATCTATACTGACAGAAGCCTAATTGCGTAATTTATTATTTTGAAATAAACTGTAGATATTTCAGGTAAACATGGTAATCAGCAGGATGTGTTACTAGCTTTTGTGTAAATCACAGTTGGCATTTTTTGTTCAATACACAAGCCAGTCTTCATTTTGACCATGTACAACTATATTCCAGTTGCCATGCTAAGTGTTTCAATGACCTGTGTAATTCATTCAGTGTTATATTTCTGTCCCCACCTCCACCTCCAGGAAATTTGGACCTGCCTCTAGCTCATTGGCTCAGATGACGATGTTACTGGGGATGGAAGAAGGGAACTTTGAAAGTGCCCTTGAGCTTTGTTCTTCTCTAAGAAATAGGCTTCTATGACTGCCCATGGAAAAGAATTCCAAATTCTTCAAAGTCCTTATCTCTAGCCACTCTCCTTTGGCATTACCACATACCTACTACTTCACAGCTACATATGATTACTTGCCAGTCACTGAAAACTTGATCAACTTTTCCTTCTCTGATCCTTGGTTGATTTCTCTGAATCCTCAGGTTCTACAGACATATTAAAAGGTCTACATGTGTAAACCATTTTAACATTAGACCTGCTTCTAAGTACATACCTGCCATTAAAAGGACAATAGTCTTCTGATGGTAGGAGAAAAGAACAAACATTTCCCTATTTTTCCTGCTAACTACAAATGAAACTTCTTATATCAAACAAATATAAGAAATTCTGAAAGGTGAGGTGGAGATGGCAGCCTAAAGAAGACCTGAACAACGAATTCCCTTGTTTTTCTTCTTGCCTCATATACCCCAGCCTGGGTGCTGCAGAAGCCAGTAACTGGGAAGGGCCAATGGGCATAAGAACAACAAAAGACACAAAAATAGCTACCAAAGGGAAACAAAACGGGCATTACTCTTCTCCCCTCTGAGTGGTATAACAAGAGACCTAACGAAGAATCAGGTCCTCACACCACCAGTGGTAATAAGGCCACTGCTCCTCCTTCGTGTCAGTGGGGGCCACAGAGAAGTACGGCAGGCTCTTCTTGTAGCAGGGGAGATTCCAGAGGAAGCCTAATGGGAAACATTAAGTCCCAACAATGTTCAGTCATGAGGAACTCCTTACCCTAAAGTGTAAATGGAGGCCAAGTGGGAACCCTGGACTTCTGCTCCTAACTGGCCATAACAAGGTAAAACCCTCCTACACTTGCATTGCCAGATGAAGTCAGAAAGTGCCAGTAAAAACACAAGGTATAAATATGATCCAGAATAACAGTATCCCATATATCTAGGTTTTAATTAAAAATCACTCAACATATGAAGGAAGCACCACAAAGACCTCAAACCGAATGAAAGAAACAATTAATAGATGCCAGCATTGAGTTGAAAGAGAGGCTAGGCTTTTCTGAAAAAGGTTTTATAGCAACTATCATAAAAATGCATCACCAAGTAATTAAGAACATATTTGAAACAAAATAGAAAAAGTCTCAAAAAAGAAATGGGTATAAAGAAGAAATAAATAGAAAGTATACATCTTCAAATATAGTAGCTACCCCCCTCCAAAAAAAGTCAATGAATAAGCTCAAAAGAAAATGTAGGGAAAAGAAAGAATAGAAATTACCCAATATGAACAAAGAGAAAATGAACAAAAAATAAAGAGCCTCAGGTATTTGTATGTTTATGGAAAAAAAAAAAGATTTAACATTCTTGTCATCCAAATCCTGGTAAGAATTGAAATTATAGTGCTTTGTCTGACTACAATGGAATCAAATCATAAATCAATAACAAAAAGATAACAGAGACATCTCTAATTATGCCCAAACTAAACAATATTCTTCCAAATAATCCATGGATCAAAGAGGAAGGCTCAAGAGTAATGGAAAAAATGTACTGAAATAAGTGACAATAAAAATATGACATATCAAAGAAGATGGCATACAAATGACAGACCTATGAAAAAATGCTGCACATCATGTGTCATGAGAAAAATGCAAATTAACAATTATTAGAATGGTCAAAATCCAAAACACTGAATCCATCAAATGCTGGTTAGGATGTGGAACAGCAGGAACTCTCGCTCACTGATGGCAGGAATACAAAATGGTGCAGCCACTTTGGAAGACAGTTTTGTGGTTTCTTATATGATTAAGCTCCAGTATTTGGCCACCTGATGCAAACAGGCGACTCACTGGAAAAGACCCTGATGCTGGGAAAGATTGAAAGCAGAAGGAGAAGAGGGCAACAGACACTGAGATGAATGGATGGCACCACCAAATCAATGGACATGAACTTGGGCAAACTCTGGGAGATGGTGAGGGACAGAGAGGCCTGACGTGTGGCAGTCCACGGGGTTGCAAAGAGCTAGACACGACTTGGTGACTGGACAACAACTACAAAACAACTAAACATTCTCTTACCTCCTGACCCAGTAATCATGCTCCTTTGTATTTACACAAAGGTGTTGAAAACTTGTGTCCACACAAAAATGTACACACACATGTTTACAGCAGCTTTATATTTATAACTGCCAGAACTTTAAAGCAAAGTACCTTCAGTAGGTGAATAAACAGATAAGCAGTGGTACATCCAGACAATGGAATACTATGTAGCACCAAAAAGAAATAAGGGATTACAGCTGGAAAAGACATGGAAGAATCTTAAATGGCTATTACTGAGGGAAGGAACCCAACCTGAAAAGGTTACATACTATAAAATAATTTTAAGTAATATGACATACCAGAAAAGGCAAACCATGGACACAATAAAAGAACCAGTGATTCCCAAGGGTTAAGGGGGAGGGCAGGATGAATAAGCAGAGCACAGAGGATATTTAGGACAGCAAAACTATTGAATATGATAGTAAAATGATGGACAATTGTCATTATATGTTTATCAAAACACATAGAATGTAGAACACCTAGAATGAATTGTAATACAAACTATGGATTTTGGGTGATTATGATGTGTCAATGGAGGCTCAATCAATTTTAATAAATGTACCACTTAGGTGGGGATGTTGATAAAGACAAAGGCTTATATCTATACAGAGGCAAGGGGTATTTAGGAAATCTCTACCTTCTCTTTAATTTTGTTATGAATCTTAAACTACTTAAAAATAGTTGTAAATAAACAAAGAAACACACACTATATAAAAATCATGTGGCACAGCTAACACATTGCTATGAGAAAAACTTAGAGTACTAATATACGTTGAAAGTGAGAGTGAAAGTCACTCAGTCGTATCTGACTCTTTGCAACCATGGACTATAGCTCAGGTTCCTCTGTCCATGGAATTCTCAGGATACTGGAGTGGGCAGTCATTCCCTTCTCCAGAGGATCATCCCAAGCCAGGGATTGAACCAGATCTCCCACATTGCAGGTGCATTCTTTACCACCTGAACCACCAGGGAAGCCCCAAAATACTGGAGTGGGTGGCCTAACCCTTCTCCAGCAGATCTTCCCCAAACCAGGAACCAAACTGGGGTCTCCTGCATTTCAAGTTGATTCTTTACCAGCTGAGCTACAAGGGGATCCCCAAAATACATACATTAGAAAAGAATAAAATTATCACATCAATAAATGTAAGAGCTGAAAAAGATAAAAATGTAAACAAAAATACAGAGAAAAATCAATGAGATAAACAAGTGGCTCTTTGAAAAGATCAATAAAATTCACAAACCTCTAGCAAGACTGACAAGCACAAAAAGGGAAAAGATGTAAATTACTATTATCAGTAATGACAAGGGTTATTATCACAAACCCTGAGACATAAAAGAGATAATAAAGGAATACTATGATCAATTTTACACACATAACTTGGAAAACAGATGAAATGGACCAATTCCTGGAAGCTACCATAATCTACTCAATATGAAATATTAAGGCTAGCCTTTTAACTATTAAGGAAATGAGGCTTATAATTTAAAAACTCCCATCAAAGTAAAATCTCCAAGCCCAGGAGGTTTCACTGAAAAATTGTATCAAATTATTAAAAAGCAGTAACACCAATTCTACATAATCTCTTCTGGAATGCAGAAGAGGAAGAAATACTTTCTGATTCATTTATGAAGATAGCATCAAGGTGATACCAAATCAAAGACAGTATAAAGAAAGAAACTACAGACCACTATCTTTTATGAATATGACCACAAAAATCCTTAACAAAATATTAGCAAAATAAATAATATATAAAAAGAATTATAAAGTAGAATTTGTTCCAGAGATGCAAGGTCGCTTCGACATTCAGAAGTCTCTTGGTGGTCATGTAGGAAGACCCCGAACTTACTTCCTCCCACAGACATAACAAATCTATAACTAAATATAGAGTAATTCTCTCAGAAAGGGACCTGAAAATTGGATGAATAGAGCCTCCACAAAAACAGGTAAATATCAATTTGTGGTTGATCATCGCAGTCCATGAGGTCACAAAGAGTTGGACACAACTGAGCGACTGAACTGAAAAATAATGTTGCATATTTAACAAAGTGCACAAATGGCCAGGATATTCCATTGAGTGGATAACTATCATCTGTTTAACCAAAATAATATGTAGAATATTATCACAGGTTTGTTCTTAAAAATTAAAAATATATACATAGGAAAAAGTATGCAAAGATATGTACCAATAAACTTTCTGTAGTTAAAAAAAATACTAGAAGTCCTGCATTTTCAATACCCTATGTGAAGATTGAAACTATCATTCTAAGTAAAATAAGTAAGACAGAAAAAGACAAATTTCACTCATGTGTGGAAGTTAAATACAGAGAATAAATTAGTGGGTACCAGAGGAAAAGGGGGGGTACGTAAAATGGGTGAAGGAGATCAATGCATAGTGATGAATGGCGACTAGACTTGCATTGGTGAGCACTTTGTAACATATGCAGATGTTGAATTATAATGCTGTACATCAGAAACTTACATAATTAAAAAAAACTCTCAATGTATCTCACCATGTTAATGGATTAGGGGTGAAAAATACATGATCCTATCAATAAATACAGAGAAAGCATTTGACAAAATTCAGTATCAATTCAAGATATTTAAAAATGATCTCAGAAACATAGGGATAAAGAGGAATTTCCTCAAGTTGATAAAGAACATCTATTAAAAAAAACTTATAACAAAGCACTTAGTGGTAAAAGACTGAATGCTTTTCCCTAAGATCAAAAACAGGCAAGAATGTTGTTTTCCCCTAATTCAACATAGTGCTAAAGTTTTACCTACCACCACCACCAAGGAAAGGAAATAAAGGGCATACAGATCAGAAAGGAAGAAATAAAATTATACATATTTGCAGATGACATGATTGCCTAAAAATAAAATTCCAGAGTATCCACCCTCCCAAAAATAAAAATCACATACAGGGGTTCAGCAAGTTCAGAAGATATAAAATAAACATACTAAAATCCACTCCACTTCTATATAAAGCAAGTGAGAATGTGGACATAAAAATTAAGAAGATAATGATTTATAAGGACTCAAATACTTAAATGTATTTCTGTTGTTTTCAGTAGCTAAGTCATGTCCAATTCTTTGTAACCCCATGCGCTGTAGCACTTCAGGCTCCTCTGCCCTACACTGTCTCCTGGAGTCTGCTCAAATTCTTGTCCATTGAGTAGTGATATATATACTTAAATGTATATCTAACAAAATATTTATAAGAGTTGTATGCTGAAAATTAAAATCTGCTCATGGAAAAAATCAGCATACCTGAATAGACATACTGTGTTCATGGATTAGAACACTCAGTACAGTAAGGACATCAATTCTCCTCACATTGATATATAGATTTAACATAATTGCCATTAAAATTGCACAAAATCCTGTTTGTGTTAGAACCTTGAAGTGGTTAATAGCAGAGTTGAAAACCGTGTTTCCTCAGGTAAACAGTTCAGCTCATTGACTGGAGTCCTTCTCCCTAGAGACACTTGCTGTGACTGAGATGAGCTGTCTGAAGCAGGAGCTTCGGGCTCATCTTGGACTAATCCTGTGATGAGGTGCAGGGAAGGGACTTGTGTGTTTGAGGTTCTGGACAGAGTGCTCGGGGTGGGGGGCAGGTGGGACAGCCTCCAGCTCGGGGAGCCTGTGCCGGTGTGCTATGATGCTAAGTGCCTGTGATCCCCTTGGGGTCACACGTGATGCACAGCTGGCAGAACGGCCCCTCATACCCCTCATTCCTCACAACCGAATGGAAGCCAGAGTGGGGTTGGATTACGCAAGTGAATAATACTTTTCTTATCTACAAACATTAATGTAAAAATGAATTTTTCTTCTGTTGTATCTAATTAAAATAACTCTGTGGATTTTAATATAAATATTTATTGGTGTGCTTTGGGGGAAAGATATTTTTTTCTTGATGGAATTTACCAAAGCAACTTTATTTTGTTCACTGGCTGACAAGAGAGCAGGTCTGTCTAAATTCTGTAAACTGCACAGCTTCTCTGAAGAGTGACGTGTCTGCTCTTTTGCCTGTTGTTTTGTCATTAACAGGAAAGTGACTGGTTTTAAAGGAAGTTGAATTCATCCGTAATGCTGAAGTTTTTTAAAAATAAAAACATGGTTTATACCCTGAAAAAAAAAATTGCAGAAAGATTTTTTTTTTTTACATAAATGTACCGCAAAGGAACTGCTGCTGCTGCTGCTAAGTCACTTCAGTCATGTCCAACTCTGCGACCCCATAGACGGCAGCCCACCAGGCTCCCCCATCCCTGGGATTCTCCAGGCAAGAACACTGAAGTGAGTTGCCATTTCCTTCTCCAATACATGAAAGTGAAAAGTGAAAGTGAAGTCGCTCAGTCGCTTCCGACTCTTAGCGACCCCGTGGACTGCAGCCTACCAGGCTCCTCCGTCCATGGGATTTTCCCGGCAAGGCAAAGGAACTATATATTAATAATATATGGAATGCAAAGGAACTTTAATAGGTACTACCATTAAAAAAAATAATACAGGAAAAATTTCTACTTGATTTCTAGCTTTAAAATATAGCCTTTTAGTAATCAAGACTAATATAGTGGCCAAGGTATAGCCATATAGATCAATGGAACAAAAGAGAGAACTCAGAAATAGATGCACACAAATATTTGGATAAACATACAAAAGCAATTTGACAGAGGTAAGAGACCCTTTTTAACAAAAGATGCTGGAATCATTGGACATCAGTAGCCAAAACAAACAAGTAAAAAACTCTAAATATCACTTCTTATAAAAATTAACTCAAAACAAATCATAGATTTAAATATGACTTTGAAAATGTATATATATTTTATAGAAAAGTAAGATAAAATCTTTAGAATCTAGTTCTAGGCAAAGAGTCTTTAGTCTTGACATTAAAAGCATAAGCCATAAAAGAAAGAAACTGAACTCCATTTACACTAAAAAACTTGCTCTATGAGAGACTGTGTTGAGAGATGAAAAGACAAGTTACAGTGTGGGAGAATACATTTATAAAACATGTATCTGACAAATGACTAGTATCTACAAAATATAAAAAAATTATCAAAATGTAATACTGAAAAATCAAATGTTCAAATTAGAAAATAGGCAAAAGACATGAATAAGTATTTCACAAAAAAGGATAAACAGATGACAAGCACATGAAAAATGGTTCATACCATTAGCCTTTGGGAAGTGCAGGTCAAAACCACAGTGAGATATCATTACACACCTAGAAGAATAGCTACAACAAAAAAAAAAGAAAAGAAAAATGAAACAAAACCTCCAAATGTTTGAAAGGAGCCAGAAATTTTTGATCACTTGATCATATTACTGGGAAATGTAAAATGATACAGCCACTCAGGAAAACAATTTGGCGGTTTCTTAAAAAAATATAAAACATGAATATGATGGGACCCCAAAATTATAATCCTGAGCTTTGTCCCAGAGAAATGAAAATTTATGTTCACACCTAACCTGTACATGAATGTTTATAGCACCTTTATTCATAATTTCCCCAAACTATTCCATCCAAAACAATCTATATGCCCTTCAACATGTGAATTATTAAAAAAAAAACAAAACTGGTATATTCCACCACTCTAGGGGGTGGGAAGGAGGCCCCAAAGAGAGGGGATATATGTATATGCAGAGCTGATTCGCTGTGCTATACCGCAAGAGTAACACAACATTGTAAAGCAATTATACTGCTATTAAAAAAAGAGCTGCACCACTTTTGAAGTGGTGGACTTTTTCTGTATCTTGACTGTATCACTGTCATCATCCCAGGTGGTAACATTGTCCTATAGTTTCCAAAATGATATATTGTGGTAAACTGACTATGCCAAAGCCTCTGACTGTGTGGATCACAAGAAACTGTGGAAAATTCTTCAAGAGATGGGAATACCGACCACCTGATCTGCCTCTTGAGAAATTTGTACGCAGGTCAGGAAGCAACAGTTAGAACTGGACATGGAACAACAGACTGGTTCCAAATAGGAAAAGGAGTACGTCAAGGCTGAATATTGTCACCCTGCTTATTTAACTTATATGCAGAGTACATCATGAGAAATGCTGGACTGGAAGAAACACAAGCTGGAATCAAGATTGCTGGGAGAAATATCAATCACCTCAGATATGCAGATGACACCACCCTTATGGCAGAAAGTGAAGAGGAACTAAAAAGCCTCTTGATGAAAGTGAAAGTGGAGAGTGAAAAAGTTGGCTTAAAGCTCAACATTCAGAAAACAAAGATCATGGCATCCAGTCCCACCACTTCATGGGAAATAGATGGGCAAACAGTGGAAACAGTGTCAGACTTTATTTTTCTGGGCTCCAAAATCACTACAGATGGTGACTGCAGCCATGAAATTAAAAGACACTTTCTCCTTGGAAGGAAAGTTATGACCAACCTAGATAGCATATTCAAAAGCAGAGCCATTACTTTGCCAACAAAGGTTTGTCTAGTCAAGGCTATGGTTTTTCCTGTGGTCATGTATGGATGTGAGAGTTGGACTGTGAAGAAGGCTGAGCGCCGAAGAATTGATGCTTTTGAACTGTGGTGTTGGAGAAGACTCTTGAGAGTCCCTTGGACTGCAAGGAGATCCAACCAGTCCATTCTGAAGGAGATCAGGCCTGGGATTTCTTTGGAAGGAATGATGCTGAAGCTGAAACTCCAGTACTTTGGCCACCTCATGGGAAGAGTTGACTCATTGGAAAAGACTCTGATGCTGGGAGGGATTGGGGGCAGGAGGAGAAGGGGACGACAGAGGATGAGATGGCTGAATGGCATCACTGACTCGATGGACTTGAGTCTGAGTGAACTCCGGGAGTTGGTGATGGACAGGGAGGCCTGGTGTGCTGCGATTCATGGGGTGGCAAAGAGTCGGACATGACTGAGCGACTAATCTGATCTCTGATCTGAGTAAATAATAAGTAGAAGCCTTCTGCATTATTTCTTGAAATGGCGCATCAAGCTATGATTCTCTAAAAATTAAAAAAAAAATTACATATTGAGTGGTATGGAGGAGAAAGAGGGGTGTACTTTTAGATAAAAGTAAATGAGTTGTACAGCAATCGCTTCTATATTTGAAGCAATCTACAACGCAACTCCTGTCCTACTAATGTTATCTCTGGAGAAGGCAATGGCACCCCACTCCAGTACTCTTGCCTGGAAAATCCCATGGACGGAGGAGCCTGGTGGGCTACAGTCCATGGGGTCGCTAAGAGTTGGACACGACTGAGAGACTTCTCTTTCATTTTTCACTTTCATGCATTGGAGAAGGAAATGGCAACCCACTCCAGTGTCCTTGCCTGGAGAATCCTAGGGTTGGGAGAGCCTAGTGGGCTGCCATCTAGGGGGTCACACAGAGTTGCACACGACTTAGTGGCAGTATGTTATCTCGGAGAAGGCAATGGCAAGCCACTCTGGTACTCTTGCCTGGAAAAATCCCATGGACGGAGGAGCCTGGTAGGCTGCAGTTCGTGGGGTCGCGAAGAGTTGGACACGACTGAGCGACTTCACTTTCACTTTTCACTTTCATGCATTGGAGAAGGAAATGGCAACCCACTCCAGTGTTCTTGCCTGGAGAATCCCAGGGACGGGGGAGCCTGGTGGGCTGCCGTCTATGGGGTCGCAGAGTCGGACATGACTGAAGCGACTTAGCAGCAGCAGCAGTATGTTATCTGGTACCTCAGACCAACATCAGGCTGTACCATTTGATTCTTTCACTGTATTCCCCTGATCCTCTTTGTTGCTCCTCTCTGTTTTCCATCACCACCTATCTTCCCTCTATCTCTTAGGCACTCAATATTCCTTTCCTTATCAAAAGATACTGCAATGAATGGATCTAACTGATCCAGTCAACTTAAGAAAAACATCAGAAATAAACATTTTTATCATTTCTTGTAGTAGGAAAAAACCACTAGAAACAGACAATCTGGGGTTTAATTTCAGCTTGATACTTCCTTAAGGAGTGATCATGGGTGAGTGACTTGACAGCAGTAAGTCTCAGTTTCCTTTTCTTTACTATGATTAGACTTCCTGTCTGATCTACATCATAATGCAATGATTTTAAGGATAAACAAAACAATACAATTGGTGATGGGTGGTCTCCAGACAGCTTACATGTCCCTGACATTCAAGTAGGGCTCCTGGATATATGAGGACAAGTGGCCTGACAGCATCGGGGTACCAATTAATAACCATTCTTTGAGCTAGAATTATTATTAGTCTCAGAATAAACACTGAATGGCTAATGCAATTTTATCTGTCTTCAGCAGGATTTTAATTTGCATGCTTTATGACACTAATATTTGTACAGTAGCCAGTAGATAGCTTTTAAAGTCTGTCTTTCTCTCCAATCTTTAAATGCAGCATGGGAAGAAATTAGTTTTTCCCCCCTCCTTGTCCCTAACATTTCTCTTTCCTCTGGGGATTTCTGTGCATTTTTCATATGTCCATTAATTTTCTTATTAATTTAACATTTGTTTAGGTGACTATGAGCAGAGACCATGGCAGAAACTATGGTGGGAAGTGCCTCTCAGGAACGAGGCATGCTCACAAACTAAGCAATCTCTTTTTTTTTACCCTGAAACAAGAATCGACCCATATTTGCAGTTCCCTAAGCCCATGATGTTATTCCAGTCTTCATGTCTCGGACCTGTTATTCCCTTTGCCTGGGTCTTTTGTAATAGACCTGGCTATCTTTAAGATTTGGCTTAATCTTCATCTTTGAAGCCATGAATCACAAGCCATGAATCACTCTTGATTATTTTGATTGAAACTGACAGAAAACTCAATTCTAACTGGCTTATATTTTAAAAGGACATTTATTGTAGCTTATGTATATTTCCCTTAGCATTTCTAAGGGAAATCTAGCTTTAAGAATAGCTTGCTTGGGGAGGGAGATGGGAGGGAGGTTCAAGAGAAGAGGACATAGGTATACCTATGGCTGATTCATGTTGATGCTTGACAGAAAACAACAAAATTCTGTAAATCAATTATCCTTCAATTAAAAATAAATAAAATTTTAAAAATAGCTTGTTTCAAGAAAATATCACCAAGTTCCAGGTCTATTTGTTTCAAACTTTTGTTCTTCTCCATGAACTCTAGACCCTATAAACAGACCCTGTGGTCTATCTATCTATCTCTGTTTATATCTATCTCTGTTTCATGGACTATGCTAAAGTCTTTGACTGCATGGATTATGGCAAACTGGAAAACTCTTAGAGAGATGGGAATACCAGACCATCTTACCTGTCTCCTGAGAAACCTGTATGCAGGTCAAGAAGCAACAGTTAGAACCCTGAAAGGAACAATTGATTGGTTCAAGATCAAGAAAGGTCTATGACAGGGCTGTCTGCTGTCATCATATTTGCTTAATCTATACACTGAGCACATTATGAGAAATGCCAGGCTGGATGAGTTACAAATTGGAATCAAGATAGGTGGGGAAAACATCAACCTCAAATATGCAATACTACTACCTGAATGGCAGAAAGTGAAGAGGAACTAAAGAGTCTCTTGATGAGGGTGAAAGAGGAGAGTGAAAAGAGTTAGCTTGAGACTAAATATTAAAAAAAAAAAAAAAACTAAGATCATGGCATCTGGCCCTACTACTGCATGGCCAATAGAAGGGGAAAAGGTGGAAGTAATGACAGATTTCCTTTTCCTGGGCTCCAAAATCACTGTGGATGTTGACTGAAGCCATGAAATCAGAAGACAATTGCTTCTTGGCAGGAAAGCGATAGCAAATATAGACAATGTGTTGAAAAGTAGAGACATTACTCTGTTGACAAATGTCCATATAGTCAAGGCTATGGTCTTCCCAATGGTCATGTATGGTTGTGACAGTTGGACTGTAAAGAAGGTAGAATGCCAGAGAAGTGATGCCTTCAAACTGTGGTGCTGGATAAGACTCCTGAAAGTTCCTTGGAAAGCAAGGAGATCAAACCAATTAATCTTAAGGGAGATCAACCCTGAATATCAGTCACTGGAAGGACTGATGCTGAAGCTGAAGCTCATCTGATCTGATTTTGGTCATCTGATCAGAACAGATAACTCATTGGAAAAGTCTCTGATGCTGGGAAAGATCAAGGCAGAAGGAGAAGAGGTGTCAAAGGATAAGATGGCCGGATGGCATTACCAATGCAATGAACATGAACTTGGGCAAACTCTGGAAGATGGTGAGGGACGAGGAGGCCTGGTGAGCTACAGTGCATGGGGTCACAAAGGGTCAGACATGACTGAGCAACTGAATAACAACTACATGGCCTATTGGTTTCACACCACAGGGAAAACAAGAATGTGTTCCTACAAATCTCAGAGAAAGGTGCTATTGTTTCTCATTGGTTGGAATTGCATCTCGACCATTCTTGACACATGAGTGTTTTCAGGCATGTTATCATGCCTAATCACATGATAGTCTTGTTGAACTGTGTGTACCTTGAGAACCACTTTATTCCAAGATGCAATCCTGCTTTCCTTTAGCTCTAAGAGAAACTTACAAACCTGTATCTACTATATGCTTAGAAATTCACTGTGGCAGGTGAGATGGAGAAATGGTAGAGACATGGTGATAAGGATGAGAGAATCTGTAAGAGGCTTACCTGTAAAGATGTTATATAAATATGTGTATGTGTGTGTGTGTGTGTGTATACACACACACAGACATATGTGTATATGTTAATGTTGTATATGTTTATACACACATGTATATATATGGGCTTCTCAGGAGGCACAGCAGTAAAGAAACCACCTGCTAATGCAAGAGACTCAGGAGAGGTGGGTCCAATCCCTGGGTTGGGAAGATCCCTTAAAAGAGGGCATGGCAACTCACTACAGTATTCTTGCCTGGAAAATTCAATGGACAGCAGAGTCTGGCAGGCTATAATCCATGGGGTCACAAAGAATGGGACACAGGTGAGCACACATGCACACACATATACATTATATATGTATGCACTATATATGCATATGTGCTTCCCTGATGGCTCAGCAGTCAAGAGTCCACATGCAATGCAGGAGATGCAGGCTTGATCCCTGGGTTGGGAAGATCCCCTTGAGGAGGAAATGGTAGCCCCACTCCAGTATTCTTACCTGGAAAAGTCCATGGACAAAGAAGCCTGGCAGGCTACAATGTAAAGGCTCACAGAGTTGGACACGACTGAGTCACTAAGCATATATGCATGTATATGCTATATATATATGTGTTTGTATGTATATATGCATACATATATATGCATATTGTTTGTGGCTTTCTCTGATGAAAGCATCACAAGGAATACACAAAATTAGACTTTAAAAAGGGAGATATGGTCTATATCCAAGAAACTGGGTGGTAAGTGTCAAACATGACTATAATTAAAACATCATTAAAAAATACTTATTATGTTGCAGATACTTTGCTGAAGACTTTACTAACATTTTGCATTTAAATTGCATGACAATATAATAAGGTACAGATAGGAAAAAAGCTTATTAGCTTTAAGCTAATCGTTTTCGGTCTTTCACCATTTTAATATATGAATGTATGAAAATATGAATCCACCATGCCAAGAGATGAGAATATAATTATGTACAAAATGCCAAAATGCATTGCCCTCATAGAGAGATACAGCCTTAGCAGGGGAGAAAGACATTATTCAAATAATCATGTGCATCAGGATCACATTACATACAGAATGGCTTACAGTGAAGGAGCACAGGGTACTATGACAACACATAACAGGGCATCACTGAGGCATCAATAAAGCTTCTTCTGGAAGAATTATGTTTCATTTAAGACTCTGGGGAAAGATCTCAAGTTAAGAAGATGGAAAAAGGAAGAATATTTCATACAGAGGACATGGTGTGGTCAAGTGTTTTCAGGGACAAAGAAGCATGGTCTATTTGAGAATCTGGAAGGACAGAGTGGTTAGGATACTGAGAATTAGTCTGTCCTTTGGATAGGCTAGCATGGAATCAAACTGTGGAGAGAGTGGCCAAACTTATAGGGCTTTGATGGGCTATGGCATGTATTCTGATTTTATAGTAACCAGAACACTAGGAGCATTTCACCAATGGCTCAGTGGTAAAAAATCCACCTGCAATGCAGATACTAAGAGATGTAGGTTCAATCCCTGGGTCAGAAAAATGCCCTGGAGAAAAAAAATGACAACCCACTCAAGTATTCTTGCCTGGAGAATCCCATGGACAGAAGAGCCTGGCAGACTACAGTCCATGTGGCCTCAAATAGTCAGACACAACTAAGCAACTAAATGACAAGGACAAACAACAGCAAACACTTGTGGGATTTTGAGCATAGGATAGGAGTAACTTTACTAGACTGTACTGCAGAGCAAGCAAGAAGCTAGGGGGAGACCAGCTAGGAATGCATAGTAAAGTCCAGGAGATAATCTGCTGTGCTGTTAGCAATAGAGGTTTGAGAAACTGACTTTTAGAGTGATTGAAAGTGTTAATCCTTCAGTTGTGTCTGACTCTTTTGACCCTATGGACTGTATCCCACCAGTCTTCTCTGTCCATACAATTCTCCAGGCAAGAATACTGGTTTGGGTTGCCATTTCCTTCTCCAGGGGATCTTCCTGACCCAGGGATCAAACCTAGGTCTCCTGCATTCCAAGCAGATTTTGTACTGTCTGTGCCACCAGGGAAGCCCATTAGAGTGATTACCAGGGGATAAATTCAGAGGTACTTAGTCATGATAGGAGGTTTGGATTGGATGTAGGAGGTTGGGATGAGAGAGGGAAGTATTAGGATCAAAGGCAAGTTTGTGCAGTTATCTCAAAACAAACAAAAGGTAATAGGAAAGCAGAAAAGTAGGGTAAATGTTTCAGTAGGAGAATTGGGGAATGCAAATAGGAGGTGAAGCAAGTGTAATCAAAAGTAATCAAAAGGAAGGAGGCAGGCCAATAGGGAGGGGTGGTTTGGGTAAGCAGAAAGTTGGCAGAAGCCACTTGTTGAGATAAATAGTAAGAAACTAGGTAGGGAAAACAAGCTGGGAACAGATCAATGAGTCTCAGGATTCAGGCTAAGGTGTTTATGCATAATCCAGTAGCAAGTGGGAGCCAAAAAAGCTTCAGAAAAGAGGAAGTGCATGACTAAGAAAGAACATCAGGAAGATTCTCATGGCTGCTTATAAAAGATGGATTAAAGGGCAGAGTCAAAGAGTGTAGAAGTGATTAAACAGAGGGAGAACAATTAGGAGGCGATGCCACATATTCTGAGAAAGACATAAAGGGTTGGAAACAGGTCAGTGGAGATAGGGAAGAAAAGCAGATTCAAATTCTAAAGTTATGTGAATGTGCCATCATGCTGATTACCATGATATTCATTAAGAATTAATACAGTGATCCTCTCTCTCAAAGTATTTATGACTTAGATGGGGTAAAACTTGGTTTCATATTTATAAGCCCAAATAAGTAGCATAAGATAGGAGAAGCTGTAGAATTTCACAAGACAGAGGAGTAGTTCTCTTTGAAGGGATCGAGGAAACCTCAGGAAAGAGGGGTCTCTAGATTTTCAAAAGAGTACAGCTTTAATTCAGTAGACAGAGTTGAGGAAAGCACTTCAGAGATCATGATCTCAAACGTCTATGTCCCCAGAAGAATTGGGTTTTTATGCGTGCCTAAAATTCCACTGTAATCTGTCTGATTTCTTGTGATAATTTTGCATCTCTGTTTACAGCCCCTGCCAACTAAGAATCCTGTGCAAATTTCTCTAGGAAAACATGCAGCCCTTTTCTGGAGTAGTTAATGAAGATGGTAATGAGATTTCACTGAACTCTGATCCCAGAAACCCCTCTTGTAGACACCCTGACCTTCTTGAAGCCTGTGATGCTACCCATTGTCATCCTTGTCATTACGTTTTTTTGACAATGTTCAATTCTGATGACAGTGTTCATATCCAAGCCAATTTACAATTAATCTTACAGGCAGGCTCTTATCAAACTGTATCACACAATTTCCTGAGATGTCAACATTTAACACCCAATGCATTCTTTTCATGTATTATAATTATAATTCTATCAGAAAACCAGCCAAGGATTTCTAACATTTTTATCCTCATAACTCTAAGTAGCATATTTATAGCTATGGGATTGATGACTTTGTTAGGAAATGAAGTTGTAATTACCCACGATTTCCCAGAAATGATAGGAACAAAATATTTCACAGTAGGAAGGGAACCAAGGTCATATGACAATAACTGTAATATTTATTCAACAGTTTTATAGTTTTTAACCAGGCTTCTCATTTGCCCCATGAGACACACTGGGCAGGAATTGCCATCTCTATTCCATAGTTGAAGGAATTGTGCTTTAGAAAGTAACATGATTTTCTCAAGATGACATAGCTAGCAAGTGGCACATGAGCCAGAAACTCAGATCTTTTGATTCTTTTGTACTTTAGTGTGCTGGTCTATAAAGTATAAACACTCTCAGAGAGTTGTCAAAGTTAACATCAGGTGACCTATGAGTAAAAATACTGGAAGCACTCAGGTATTAAAAGTTGGGAATAATGGAATGATGGCTGAAAGGGAGAGTGCATGCCCAGTATAAAAGCAGAAAAAGAAACATAATCCAAAGCACTGTGCCAAACATACCACATGTCTGCGTAGCCTGGTCTTTGGGCAGCCAGGTTATGATCCTTCAATATATATATGGAAAAAATGATTACACAGTTCTTGTTCCATCAACCTCTAGATTTTTAATATTTTATGTATCTTTGTGAGAATGTTGGACATTTTCCTTCCCATATTTTTTGTCAAGTGCTCAATCCCTCAGATTTTTATATGTGTTTTTAAGTATCATATTTATATCAGGAAATTTATTAGGCAAATGATTATAACAAACTGGAAAATTCTTCAAGAGATGGGAATCCCAGACCACCTAACCTGCCTCTTGAGAAATCTGTATGCAGGTCAGGAAGCAACAGTTAGAACTGGACATGGAACAGACTGGTTCCAAATGGGGAAAGGAGTATATCAAGGCTGTATGTTGTCACCCTGCTTATTTAACTCATATGCAGAGTACATCACGTGAAATGCCAGGCTGGATGAAGCACAAGCTGGAATAAAGCTTGCTGGGAGAAATATCAATAACCTCATATACGCAGATGACACCACCCTGATGGCAGAAAGCAAAGAAGAACTAAAGAGCCTCTTGATGAGAATGAAAGAGAGTGAAAAAGTTGACTCAAAACTCAACATTTAGAAAACTAAGATCATGGCATCTGGTCTTATCACTTCATGGCAAATAGATGGGGAAACAGTGGAAACAGTGACAAACTTTTTTGGGGGGCTCCAAAATCACTGCAGATGGTGACTGCAGCCATGAAATTGAAAGACACTTGCTCCTTGAAAGAAAAGTTATGACAAACCTAGATAGTATATTAAAAAGTAGAGACATTACTTTGCCAACAAAGGTCCATCTAGTCAAAGCTATGGTTTTTCCAGTAGTCATGTTTGGATGAGAGAGTTGGACTATAAAGAAAGCTGAGCGCCGAAGAATTGATGCTTTTGAACTGTTGTATTGGAGAAGATTCTTGAGAGTCCCTTGGACTGCAAGGAGATCCAGCCAGTCTATCCTAAAGGAAATCAGTCCTGAATATTCATTGGAAGGACTGATACTAAAGCTGAAACTCCAATACTTAGGCCACCTGATGCGAAGAACTGACTCAATGGAAAAGACCCTGATGCTGGGAAAGATTGAAGGTGGGAGAAGAAGGGGACAACAGAGGATGAGATGGTTGGATGGCATCACTGACTCAATGGACGTGAGTTTGAGTAAACTCAGGGAGTTGGCGATGGACAGCGAGGCCTAGCCTGCTGCAGTACATGGGGTTGCAAAGAGTCAGACATGACTGAGCGACTGAACTGAATTGAACTATGACAGTTAAGATAGTATATGCATAAAATCAAAGGCACAGTCAAAATTAACATATGATTTTGGAGAAAGGAAGTTTTCATGAGGACTCATAGGATTAGCAGAAGCCTCCTGGAAATGATGCTACTTCAGCTAAATTTAAAGAAAGGAGAGTCCTTATCCTTGACGATGATATTCAACTAGTGATCCCCAATTAAGGTATCCAAGACAATTCACTGGCAAACAATGAGGATACTATAATTAATTTTATCTCGTCCTATTTAAAATTTTGTGTATGCTTAGCATGTGCAGATAGGTGTAGACTAATATCTATACATAATCTATAAACAGTAAATATTCATATATTTGAGTACACTCAAAAATGTTCTAAGAAAAATATGGTCAAAAGAGTTTGAAAACCATTGAATAATGATGATAATTACTATTTTTGAATGAATATTATGAGGTAAGTGCTTTGTTTTTCATTTCATTTGTTATTGTTCTTCTATTTATTATTTCCATCTGTCTGCTTGCTTTGCCTTTAACTTGCTATTCTTCTTCTGAGTTTCTGTGGTTGGACCTTGGATTATTGATGTGAGAGTTTTCCTAGTTTCTTATGTATGTATGTAGTGTTTTAGCTGCTCCTCTCAGCTGTGCTTTAGCTAAAATTTTTTCTCTTGAAACTTCTTTTTCGAGTTGTTTAGACATACTCGATTTAGTTTCCAAGTCTTTGAAGACACTGCAGTTACCTTTCAGTTAATGATTTCTAATTTGATTCTTTTGTAGTTATTTCAGTTCATTTAAATTTGTTGAGGTTTGTTTCATGCTCAGTATATGGTCTGTCTTGCAATATGTTCTCTGGGCACTTGAAAAGAATGTATATTTTACTTGTGTTGGGTGGAGCCTTCTTTAGATATTGACTAGATTTTGTCAGTGGATGGGCTTAGTAGATTCTTCTGTATCCTTCGTGATTTTCTGTCTAGTTGTTTCATTGGTTGTTGACACATGTATGTTAAAGTTTTCAGCTGTAAGTGCAGATTCGATTGTGTGTGTGTGTGTTGTTGTAATTTTTATTGGAGTATAGTTGATTCATAATGTTGTGTTAGTTTCAGGTGTACCACAAAACAAATCAGTTATATACATACATGTCTACTCTTTCAGATTCTTTTCCCTTATAGGCCATTACAGAGTACTGAATAGAGTTCCCTGTTCTATGTAGTAGCAGGTCTTTATTAGTTATCTATTTTATACATAGCAGTGTGTATATATCAATCCCAATCTCCCAATTTATTCCTCCCCTACTTCATCCCCTGGTAGCCATAAGTTTGTTCTGTAAGAGTGGATTTGTCTATCTGTCCTTGCAGTTATAAACTGTTTGGCTTTGTGTAATTTGCAGTTTTGATATTTAGAGTTCCATAGGTTCTTAATAGTCCATTCTACTCTTGGTAATGTTCTCTGTGGGGAAATCTGCCTCATCAGATATCAATATAGGCACTCCTTCTTTCTTTTGATGACTACTTGAATGAGACATTTTACTGTCTCTGCCTATATCATACTTGAAGTGATTTTATTTTTTTTAATTAAATAATTTATTTTTAATTTAAATTTATTTATTTTAATTGGAGGCTAATTACTCTACAAAGTGATTTTCTTATAGACAGCATGTTGATATTTTTTCATTCTGTCCATCTATGTCTTCAAATAGGTATGTTTAGACCATTTTAATTTAATGCAATTATTGATGTAATAGGGCTTAAGTCTGCCATTGTATTTTTTGACTTCTGTTTGCTCTCCCTTTTTTATTTCTTTGTTTTTTCCTTCTGTTTTTCTGTAGATGGATTGAATAGTTTTAGAATTCCAGTTTGATTGATAATCTCCAGTGCTTTGTAGTATACTTTTGTATAACTTTTATAGTGGGTTCTCTGTATATATACAACTTAATAGGCTACAAGGTCATCTGTTAATAGTTTAAATGAAAGATACAAATTTTTCCTACTTTTATGTCCTTTTTTTCTTCTTCCATTTGTGGCTTAGTTCAGGCCACTGTAGCAAAAATGCCACAGACTTAGGACATAGACAACAGAAATTCATTCCTCACAATTCTTGAGGCTGGAAGTCCAAGATGAGGATGCCAGCATGATCTGGTTCTGGTCAGCATTCTGTTTCTGACTTGCAGAAGGCCATCTTCACACTATTTTCTCTCATGGTGTGGGGAAGGAGTAAGAGAGGGGAACAAGGAGACAGGAAGAGAGAGAAAGTACGCAGTTTGCAGTCTCTTCTTATTACATAAGGGTACTAATTTCATCACGAGGGCACTACCCTCACGACCTCATCTAAGCTTAACTATCTCCCAGAAGTCCCATCTCCAAATATCATCACATTAGGGGAAGGTTTCAACATCTGAATCTGGGGGAGTACAATTCAGCTCATAGCATTTAAAAAAGTATAGTTGTCTTATTTATATTTTCAAACACATTTAGAATCACATGAAAGAGTACTAAAACTTTTGCTTCTATTGCCAAACAATGAAGACTCAGAAGACGACTCACTCACAGAGCCGAGCACATAGTAAGTAGGTGCTCATGGACTTTGGCCAGTAGAGCTATGTATTTTCTCCTCTGCACTCCTGGAGTGCCTCAATCTTGTATTGCAATCCTCTTCTTCTTCTTCTTTTTAATATTTGTCTATTTATTTGGCTGTGCTACTGCTAAGTCACTTCAATCATGTCCAACTCTGTCTGACCCCATAGATGGCAGCCCACCAGGCTCCCCCGTCCCTGGGATTCTCCAGGCAAGAACACTGGAGTGGGTTGCCATTGCCTTCTCCAATGCATGAAAGTGAAAATTCAAAGTGAAGTCGCTCAGTCGTGTCCGACCCTCAGCGACCCCATGGACTGCAGCCCTCCAGGCTCCTCCGTCCATGGGATTTTCCAGGCAAGAGTACTGGAGTGGGTTGCCATTGCCTTTGGGTCTTAATTTTGGCATGTGTGTGTGTGCTCAGCTGCTCAGTCCTGTCTGATTCTTTGTGGTCCCATGGACTGTAGCCTGCCAGGCTTCTCTGTCCATGGAATTTGTCAGGCAAGAATACTGGAGTGGGTTGCTATTTCCTCCTCCAGGGAATTTTCCTGATCCAGGAATCAAACCCACATTTCCTGCATTACAAGCAGATTCCTTAGTGCTGAGCCATAAGGGAAGCCCCTTTAAACAATGAAGAAAACTTGAGAAAGACACTTACTATATTTATCCTTATTTTTGGCTTACCTGTTCTTCCTTTCTAATGTTCCAAGAATCCTTCTTTTATTGTGTCCTTTCTGTTCAGACAACTTTCTTTTTTTTTTTTTTTTTTTTTGCCATTCTTTTAAGGTAAATTTGCTGGAATAAATTGTTTGTTTTATTTCATCTGAGAATCTCTCTCTCTTTTTTTTTTTTTTTTGGAGAAAGGACATTTTTGTTGGCTTTAGAATTTTGAGTTGACATTTCTTTCAGTAACTTGAAAATGTGGTGCTAATCCCTCCTGGCATCTATGGTTTCTGGGGAGAAATCTGCTGTCATTTGGAGTGTATCTCAATAGTTAAGCTGTCCTTCCTCTTAATTCCCTTCTTCCCGTGATTTTTCCTTTGTCTCTAGTTTTCACAAGTTTGTGTATAGTGAGTCTTGAAGTGTATTTTTTGAAGTTTATACTATTTGCTAATATCCTTGAATCTGTGTTTAATCTTTTGCCCAATTTTAGAAGCTTTAATTACTTTATTAGCCATGCTTTTTTCATCCTCTCCTCCTAAGACTTCAGTAATAAGAATGTTCTATCTTTTCTTCTCACATGTCCTGAAGCTCTCTTCATTTTTTTTTTCCTAGTCTACTTTCTCTCTGTGCTTCACACTGTATCATTAGTATCAAGCTTCCTGATTCTTTTCTCTGTCTTCTGTATTTGCTATTTATTCACCCATTAAGTTTGATTTGGTTACTGTATTTTTATGGTTAAAACTTTCCATTTAGTTCTACTTTTTATTTTTTATTTTTTTGCTGAAACTTTCTTTTTACTTGTTCTAAGGATGTTCATAATTGTTTGTCTTTCATTTTTCAAGATGGTTGCTTTCAAGTCTTTGTCAAATGATTCTAACATTTCTTTTATCTTGGTGCTGGCATTCAATGTTACCTTTCATCATTCAGTTTTAGATCTTCCCATTTCTTGCCATAATAACTTATTTTCAATTTAAACGTGGATATTTTGAGTATCATAAGACTACAGACTTGGGGTGACTGGTATAAGAGAAAAATCATCAGCATATCATAATAATAGGGCAGAAGCTAGTTTCCTCAACATGAGTCAGTAGTCTATTGTTTGATATGAAACTCAGTGATTTCTCTCTGGGAATTGATGTTTTACTCTACTTCATAATACTATTTTTTTTTAAATCATAATACATTATTTCCTTAGTCCCTGCTCATTTTTCTATTATAAATTTATTGCATTTTGGCATTCATTGTGAATCTTCAAAAGAGTATAAAAATAAAACATGTCTAGGGCAGATAAGAATATGGAATTACTAGAGGCAAGTATTCTTTAAGGAAACACACGGCAGAGTTCATGATTGGCAACCATAGGTGGCCCAGATGTCATTTCTTTGCTCTGCTTTCTGTTTGTTTGTTTTGACAAGTCTATCATATACAGCTGCCATTAAACCTTCAATGACAGTAGGCAGTTGCCACCTCAGGAGAGCTGGTGTGATAACCTACTTTCAAGAACACCTGCTTGCTTGACTGAAATAGTGTGCTGATTTC
Organism: Bos grunniens; assembly: GCF_055505025.1. Classification (NCBI taxonomy): domain Eukaryota; kingdom Metazoa; phylum Chordata; class Mammalia; order Artiodactyla; family Bovidae; genus Bos; species Bos grunniens. Next base: position 64,027,042 of record NC_141171.1, read on the forward strand.
ATACAAACTGCCCATCTCACTGAATCAGGGCCTGTGACTCAAGCAGGAAAAAGAACAATATTTTACACAGAGAACTAGAATTTATCTTCATAGTTGTAAACTCCCTAGAGTTAACATTGTGAATTCCCTTGCACACTCAGATTGTGTCTCACTAGCTTTGAATTACATTATTTTCATTTTAATACCCTGAAATTTGTAAGGTTGTGAAATGCTTTAAAAATTAGTCTATGCCCCTAAATAGCTTAAATGGAAATACAATCCAAAGAGTCAAAATTAATTTTTAAATCTTACAATATTTTATGTTTTTCAAGAGACAGTCCTCATATGACTTTTTTCTCCTTTCCAAGCCTCTTGTATGCAATGTTGCATGCAATGCTTTTTAGAATCTATGTACTTTTCTTTTTCTTGAATATTATGTCAGTGAACCTAACATGTTTTATTAAATCTTATTTTCTCCTCTTTCTCCTTTTTGGTTTTATCTTTATTAGTCTATGCAGTAATTTCTATATTAAAAAACTTTGAGAATACATCTATAAAGGCAAGACATTCTTCCAGAGAGGTTCAGAACGAACTGGGGAGAAACTGTGAAGACACTTCTTGATTCCATCATAGCTGCCAATGCTTTTTATAGACTTAGCTTTTTAAAGAATGATACCTAATGTAATAAAAATCAACATTATTTCATCTGCCAGCATCTCTGAGTTAATTAGATCTCATTAAAAGAATTTCTCAAAGCCTCATTTCACTGTGTAGGCGAGGACAATGTTCATGTCATTTTGTATGCAAGATCCAGAGGGTGGAAACAGCACATTTAAAGCTGGACGATATGTATCCAGCTCTAAATATTTCTCAATAGCTGTATGAACTGGAAATGAGCTCAGAAGACGATTAAACCCTGTGCTTCTGAACCTGGAGTGTATGTATTTCAGTGGTGCACCAGAGGATCTGCAAAGCCATAAAGCAACTGCACACCATTTTAGAAAAGCAATTGTATTCAATTGTGAGTAAATGAAAACATACATTTTAGAGTAAAACAAGCATATATTTTAAACAATAAAACAGTTGCAAACTACTCTTAAGACATATTGTGACACTTCAAAGAAATTGAGATTTTGTACTGCTTCAGACTATCTCCCTATACTTCTGTGTGTGATCAGTCCCTCAGTCGTGTCTGATTCTTTTGTCACCCCATGGACTGTAGCCTGCCAGGCTCCACTGTCCATGAGATTTCCCAGGCAAGAATACTGGAGTGGGTTGCCATTTCCTTCCCCAGGGATCCTCCACACCCAGGAATTGAACACGTATCTCCTGCATTGGAAGGCAGATTCTTAACCACTAAGCCACCTGGGAAGCCCATCCCCCTACAATTATTGCAGTATATATTTGCTCCCTCTTCATTTGTGACAAGTGTTTCCAAATTTGTTTGTATACTACAACAACCTGGGGTGCTTTTTAAATGATAGTGCTCTGGTGCACATGAGTCCCAGCCCCCACTTCAAACATGCTGAAATCAGAATCTCTGGACAAAGAACCTAGGCATCTGGGTTTTACTTTCGTTGTTATTCATTTTGTTTTTTAAAATAAAACTCCTTAGACACTCTGATGGGAAACCAGAATTGGGAAGCACTGATTTAGAAGGTACTTTAGTAGAACTATAGAAAAAGTACTGCACAGATTATTATTTTCTTTTTATACTTAAGGCAGCTATGGCTCAGAAATAGGAAGGAACTCACTCAGGTGACAAAGCACATTATTGTCAGAGCTTAAAGTAGAATGCAGATCTCCTAATGTTTATGCAGTGTTTTTCTAACTAAATTTATCTTTGCAACACTTGTAACTGACCAATGTCAGTTTTATAGACATTAGTTACACCGTGGCTAATTAGAAAATGGACCTCAAGGCTAAACCATTGAAGAAAGTACTTTATTAATAATAATAATAATAATAAACACCCATAGATTATTTACATGGGAATAGCCTGATTGCAAAGAATCAGGCATGACTTAGCAACTAAACAACAACAATAAGCCTGAACTTAGAAGAGCTAGGATATTCTCCCATTCCTGTGTGTGTGTGTGTGTGTGTGTTTTAGCTCAATAAACATATATTCAGGGATAGTCCAGTGTTGACCATCCTAAGGAAAGTAAAGAGAACCACGGTTTCCCAGTGCCCTCAAGGACCTTTCTGATCCAGTGGAAAAGCAAGACATCACAACTGTTATCAGCTGAGGCAAAGTAGAATGAGACGTATAATTAGATGCCAACACAGATGCTGGGGGATAAACAGAAGAGGAGTGATATTTGAGGCTAGGGGAACTAACAGTGTTTTATGGAAACTTAGCCTTGAAGGCTCAGAAACACTTGATTAATGTAGAAGAAAATGTGTATCCCATCTAGAGTAACCTGAGACAAGGTAGTGGGGTGGTGATATATAGGACATACAATGGAATTACTTTTAACAGAACATGTAGATCTCAATTAGGGATAATGAGAAAGCCACATATAAACAAAGGGACACTTAAACATTCTTCAAATCATCCATAGACTAGAATACATACTCAGCTGATGTAACCAATCTCACACTGTGAACCTGAGGGCAAGGACAATGCCTTATGATTCTTGGCGTTAGGGACGTGGTACATAAGAGGTGAACTATAGATGATGGAAAGAGAGGACAGAGGTAAGAAGATTAGATGACTGAACACCTGCTTCACAGGCTTGTTATAAAAATTTTTGTTAAAATATTTTCTACTGTGCTTTGTACACAGCTTTGCCCGTAATAAAAGTCTGCTGAATTTGAAATTGAGCAGTTCCCTAGAAAAGCTAATCAGAAAGCGAAGTGTGCTGTTTCTCTGGAAACTTGGAAACAACTTATTTCTCTTCAAGACATCTTCACATGGCTGAAGGGATCAAGTATAAACTGTGCATATGTTCCTGGGCTTCTGAACAAAGAAGGTAGATCCCGTGCCTTCTTGTAATTTCCTCTTGAGCACAAGAATCACGTTAGCTCATAAAAGAGTGTTTTCTCACTCCACCTTCCAAAGTGCTCTGCTACTTAACTAACTTGTACCCCTTGGATGTCATCATTTATCACTATAGCTTCTTTTCTATTTCACAAGAAAATTTATGCAAAGCTTCCTAAGACACAATACAGAAAAACTCCATTTAAAAAATGTGATGCTAACACATTTTGATCAACTGTACAATGCATCATTTATCCTTCCCACTTTCTGTGCTTCTTCTCTTCTGTAGTTTGGCAGCTATATACATGTCTATTACACAGAATGCCATGGGCATGGCTATGACATATGTAAATGAAGACTGCTAGCTTCTCAGTTTTTATAGCAAAGCCTGAATAAAAATAAAGAGCACTACTTTACAGACAATAGGGGAGTGTAGATCATCAGAAGGTGAGGGGAGGGGGTGAATAAGAGGATGGATTGAGTAGTAAAGGAAGATGGAGAGTGTGGACAAGTAATGAGTGTCAATAAGCATCTCAGACACTGTGCATTACAGGTTCATGACTGGCGGGTCTGGGAAAGGAAAAAGTATCTCACGTACAAAATTGTCCTGAAATGTGGGAGCAAAGGAAACTCTTCTTTTGAGATCACTGTAAGAGATGTTAGTATCAGACTGCAAATGGAAACAAATTAGGGGATAGGAAGAGAAAGAAACTCACTCAATCACATTTTAGCAGAATATAAACAGTTCATGGTATATTAACTGTAATTGCAGCTAGGATTAATCAGGAGGCTACTGCAGAGATGTAAGTGGCTCACACTAGGACACTACTTCAGTTCAGTTCAGTTGCTCGGTCATGTCCAAATCTCTGTGACCACATGGACTGCAGCACGTCAGGCTTCCCTGTCAATTACCAACTCCCGGAACTTACTTTAACTCATGCCCATTGAGTCAGTATGCCATCCAACCATCTCATCCTCTGTCATTCCCTTCTCCTCCTGCCTCCAATTTTTCCCAGCATCAGAATCTTTTCAAATGAGTCAGTTCTTCACATCAGGTGGCCAAAGTATTGGAGTTTCAGCTTTAGTATCACTCTTTCCAGTGGATATTCAGGACCGATGTCCTTTAGGATGGACTGGTTGGATCTCCTTGCTGTCCAAGGGACTCTCAAGAGTCTTCTCCAACACCACTATTCAAAAGCATCAATTCTTTGGAACTCAGCATTTTTATAGTCCAACTCTCACATCCATACATGACTACTGGAAAAACCATAGCTTTGACTAGATGGAACTTTGTGGGCAAAGTAATGTCTCTGCTTTTGAATATGCTGTCTATGTTGGCCATAACTTTTGTTCCAAGGAGCAAGCCTCTTTTAATTTCATGGCTGCAGTCACCATCTGCAGTGATTTTGGAGCCCAAGAAAATAAACTCTGACACTGTTTCCATTGTTTTCCCATCAATTTCCCAGGAAGTGATGGGACCAGATGCCATAATCTTAGCTTTCTGAATGTTGAGCTTTAAGCCAACTTTTTCACTCTTCTCTTTCATTTCATCAAGAGGCTCTTTAGTTCTTCTTCACTTTCTGCCACAAGGGTGGTGTCATCTGCATATCCGAGGTTATTGATATTTCTCTGAGAATCCTGATCCAGCTTGTGCTTCATCCAGCCCAGTGTTTCAATTGATGTACTCTGCATATAAGTTAAATAAGCAGGGTGACAATATACAGCTTTGACATACTCCTTTCCCGATTTGGAACCAGTCTGTTGTTCCATGTCCAGTTCTAACTGTTGCTTCCTGAACTGCAAACAGATTTCTCAAGAGGCAGGTAAGGTGGTCTGTTATTCCCATCTCTTGAAGAATGTTCCATAGCTTTTTGTGATCCACACAGTCAAAGGCATTGGCATAGCCAATAAAGCAGAAGTAGATGTTTTTCTGGAACTCTCTTGCTTTTTTGATGATCCAATGGATATTGGCAATTGGATCACTGATTTTGCTTAATCCAGCATGAACTTCTGGAAGTTCATGGTTCACGTACTGTTGAAGCCTGACTTGCAGAATTTTGAGCATTACTTTGCTATCATGTCAAATGAGTACAATTGTGTGGTAGTTTGAGCATTCTTTGGCATTGCCTTTCTTTGGGATTGGAATGAAAACTGACCTTTTCCAGTCCTATGACCTTTTCTCAGCCACTGCTGAGTTTTCCAAATTTGCTGACATAGTGAATGCAGCACTTTCACAGCATCATCTCTTAGGATTTGAAAGAGCACAACTGGAACTCCATCACCTCCACCTAGCTTTGTCCCTAGCGGTGCTTCCTAAGGCCCACTTGACTTCGCATTCCAGGATGTCTGGTTCTAGGTGAGTAATCACACCATTGTGATTATCTGAGTCATGAAGATCTTTTTTGTATAGTTCTTCTGTGTATTCTTGCCACCTCTTCTTAATATCTCCTGCTTCTGTTAAGTCCATACCATTTCTATCCTTTATTGTGCCCATCTTTCCATGAAATGTTCCCTTGATAGCTCTAATTTTCTTGAAGAGATCTCTAGTCTTTCCCATTCTATTGTTTTCCACTATTTCTTTGCACTGATCACTGAAAAAGGCTTTCTTATCTCTCCTTGCTATTCTTTGGAACTCTGCATTCAAATGGGTATATCTTTCCTTTTCTACTTTGCCTTTCACTTTTCTTCTTTTCACAGTTATTTTTAAGGCCTCCTCAGACAACCTTTTTGGCATTTTGCATTTCTTTTTCTTGGGGATGTTCTTGATCCCTGCCTCCTGTACAATGTCACAAATCTCTGTACATAGTTCTTCAGGCACTCTGTCTACCAGATCTAATCTGTTGAATCTGTTTCTCACTGCCACTGTATAATCATAAGAGATTTGATTTAGGTCATACCTGAATGGTCTAGTGGTTTTCCCCACTTTCTTCAAGTCTAAATTTGGCAATAAGGAATTCATAATCTGAGTCATAGTTAGCTCCCAGTCTTGTTTTTGCTGACTATATAGAGCTTCTCCATCTTTGGCTGCAAAGAATATAATCAATCTTATTTCAGTATTGACCATCTGGTGATGTCCATATAGAGTCTTCTCTTATGTTGTTGGAAGAGGGTGTTTGCTATGACCAGTGTGTTCTCTTGGCAAAACTCTATTAGCCTTTCCCCTGCTTCATTCTGTACTCCAGGGCCAAATATCCCTGTTATTCCAGGTGTCTCTTGACTCCCTACTTTTGCATTCCAGTCCCCTATAATGAAGAGGATATCTTTTTTGGGTGTTAGTTCTAAAAGGTCTTGTAGGTCTTCATAGAACCATTCAGCTTCAGCTTCTTTAGTGTTACTGGTTGGGGCATAGACTTGGATTACCATGATATTGAATGATTCGCCTTGGAAACAGACAGAGATCATGCTGTCATTTTTGAGATTGCATCCAAGTACTGCATTTAGGACTCTTTTGTTGACCATGATGGCTATTCCATTTCTTCTGAGGGATTCCTGCCCACAGTAGTAGATATAATGGTCGTCTGAGTTAAATTCACCCATTCCAATCCATTTTAGTTCGCTGATTCCTAAAATGTCGATGTTTACTCTTGTCATCTCCTGTTTGACCACTTTCAATTTGCCTTGATTCATGGACCTGACATTCCAGGTTCCTATGCAATATTGCTCTTTACAGCATCAGACTTTACTTCCATCACCAGTCACCTCCACAACTGGGTGCTGTTTTTGCTTTGGCTCCGTCTCTTTATTCTTTTTGCAGTTATTTCTCCACTGATCTCCAGTAGTATATTGGGCACCTACCAACCTGGGGAGTTCATCTTTCAGTGTCCTATCTTTTTGCCTTTTTATAATCTTCACTGGGTTCTCAAGGCAAGAATACTGAAGTGGTTTGCCATTTCCTTCTCCAGTGGACCACATTTTGTCAGAACTCCCACCATGACCCGTCCTTCTTGGGTGGCCCCGTATGGCATGGCTAATAGTTTCATTGAGTTAGACAAGGCTGTGGTCCATGTGATCAGATTGGCTAGTTTTCTGTGATTGTGGTTTTCAGTATGTCTGTCCTCTGATGGAGAAGGATAAGAGGCACTAACAGTATAGATAATGACAACTGGTGTGACTTTGGATACATTTTGATGACAGGAGACTTCCTGATGGGAAACATACACATTACAACAAAAAGAGAGGGGGACATTTCAGCACTGTTTACAATAGCCAAGACATGGAAGGAACCTAATTTCCATTAATAGAGGAATGGATAAAGAAGATATGATGTATATATATAATGGAATATTACTTAGCCATTAAAAAGAATGAAATAAAGCCATTTGCAGCAAGATGATGAACCTAGAAATTGTCATACTAAGTGAAGTAAGTCAGACAGAGAATAATAAATATCCTAAGACATCCCCTATGTGCAGAATCTAAAAAGAAATGATACAAATGATCTTATTTACAACATAGTAATAGATTCACAGACTTAAGAAAATTAACTTTTAGTTGCCAGTGGGTAAGGACATCAGGAAGAGACAGTTAGGGAGTTTGGGATCAACATGTACACACTGCTATATTTAAAATGGATAACCAACAAGGACCTACTGTATAGCACAGGTAATTCTGTTCAATGTTATGTGGCAGCCTGGATGGGAGGGGAGTTTGGGAGAGAATGAATACATGTACACATATGGCTGAACCCCTTCACCATGAACCTGAAAGTATCACAACATTGTTAACTGTCTATTCTCCAGTACAAAAAAAAGGTTAAAGAAAAAGGCGATCAAAAATTATTATTTGCTATGTTCAGTACAACTAATAGGTCAAGTAAGATGAAGACAGAGAATTAACAACAAATTTATCAATGTGAAGGTGGTCATTGGTGAACTTAATAAGAATATTTTTTGGTGGATTAATGAGAGTGAATCTTGCTCAAGAGAGATTGAGAACAATATCTGTAGTGAGTAACTACTTCATGAATTTGAGGGACCATCAGTTAAAATCTTGCCTGTAGCAACAAGACATGACCGTATGACTTTGGGTTAAGTATTCCAAGCAGGGCAGGATGAAAGGGTTAATGTAATAGGCTGACTAAGAACAAAGGATTAGAATAGAAATGATCAAGTGTTGAACACTCACATGTACCAAGCCCTGCATAAGAATTTGGCATGCATTGTCTCCTTGAATGCTTATAGCAATCCTAGCAGCGAAGTTCTATAATTCCCCTCATTGTATTTAGGAAAACACAGGGGTTCTCGGAGTTTTTATTATTTGTCCATGGTCATATGGTGAATAGCTGAACTCTAAAGTTGTGCTCTTACCTACTATGACTTAGAGCTTGCCTTAAGACAGTGAATTCCAGAAATAACTGAGAAGACTTCAGTGTGAGAGATGGAGGAAGTATTGGGGAAGATATATTTTGCCCTTGTTCACATGGAGTTAAATAATAATGATCAAAACAATATAAATGGTTTTATTTTGCTCATTCCTAACATTTATAAAAGCATTCCTTTAAAAATATACTAACTACAAAAGTTAATTTCTACTTTGATTTTTTTTCCTGCCTGTTGGGGTCCAGGATTTTTTTTTCTTTTTTTAAAGAAACTATTTTCAGAATTGTTTTTAAGTTCATAGAAAAGTTGAGTGGAAAGTACAGAGAGTACTTTTTGTATATTTCTTCTTATGTGAGTTTTGGTAGATTGTGTTTTCCAGGGAATTCATCCATTTAATCTAGGATATCAAATATGTGAGCACAAGGCATTCAGAATACTCCTATATTATCCTTTTACTTTCTATGGGATCTGTAGTGATGGCCACTCTTTCATTCCTGATACTAGTAATTCTGTCTTCTCTTTTTCCTTACTTAGCCTGGCTAAAGGTTAATACATTTTATTTGTCTTTTCTGGAAACCATCTTTAAGTTTTATTGATTTTTCCTATTGATTTTCTGTCTTGAATTTCATTGATTTTTGTATTACTTTTTATTATTTCCTTTCTCCTGCTAATTTTGGATTGCTTTTTATTTCTTGAAGGTGGAAATTTATATGACTGATTTCAGATCTTTCTCTTTTTCAAGTATGTGTATTTAATGCTATAAATTTCCTCTAAGCACTACTTTCACAGATTCCTACAAATTTTGATAAGCTGTATTTTCATTTTTATTAAGTTCAAAATATTTTAAAATCCCTCATGAAATTTCTGCTTTGATTTATGTGTTATTAAAAGTGTGTTTTTAATCACCAAGTATTTGGAAGATTTTCCAATTTTCTTTTGTTATTGATTTGTAGTTTAAAATATAATTTTCCCTCAAGAACAGACATTTTATAATTTGTCTTTTTTTCGGTTTCTTTGGACTGTGTTTTATGGGTCAGATTGTTGTCTCTCTTGGTAAATAGTCCTTGTGACTGTGAGAAGAGCATATATTCTGCTGTGGCTGGGTGAAGTAGTCAATAAATATTAATTATATCCAGTTGGTTGATGGTGCTGTTGAGTTCAAATATGTCCTTACTGATTTTCTGTCTGGTATATTGGTCCATTTCTGATAAAGAGATGGTAAAGTCTCCAACTATAATAGTGGATTCATCCATTACTACTTGCAGTTCTAACAGTTTTTGCCTTGCATATTTTATATTCTTTTTTCACACAGTAAAGATTGTTATGTCTTCTTTGAAGTATAGACTCCTTCATTTTGCAAAGCCTTTCTCTATGCCTGTTAATTTTTCTTGCTCTGAAATCTGCTCCATCTGAAAATTATACACTCCTACTTTTCTTTGATTAGTGTTACCCTGATATATTTTTTTCTCCATCCACACACTTTTATTCTATACATTTCTATGTATTCAAAGTGGGTTTCTTGTAGACAGCATATAGCTGTGTTTTTGATTAATTCTCAAAATTTCAATTATTTAAACTGCTGTTCTTACACTACTGATGTTTAAAGTGATTATTATTGTTGTTCAGTCACTCAGTCATGACCAACTCTTTGTGACCCTGTGGACTGCAGCACGCCAGGCTTCCCTGTCTTTCACCGTCTTCCGAGGCTTACTCAAACTCATGTCCAGTGAGTCTGTGATGGCATCCAACCATCTCATCCTCCTTTGTCCCCTTCTCCTCCTGCCTTCAATCTTTCCCAGGATTGGGGACTTTCCAATGAGTCAGCTCTTTGCATCAAGTGGCCAAAGTATTGGAGCTTCAGCAAAATCCTTCAAAAGAACAGTCAGGGTTGATTACTTTTAGGATGGACTGGTTTGATCTCCTTGCAGTCCAAGGGACTTTCAAGAGTCTCCTCCAACACCACAGTTCAAAAGCACCAATTCTTCGGCACTCAGCCTTATTTACAGTCCAATTCTCACACATCCATAGATGACTAAAGGAAAAATCACAGCTTTGAATATATGGACCTTTGTTGATAAAATAATGTCTCTGCTTTTTAATACACTGTCTAGGGTTGTCATAGCTTTTCTTCCAAGGAGCAAGCGTCTTTTAATTTCATGGCTGCAGTCACCATCTGCAGTGATTTTAGAACCCAAGAAAACAAAATCTGTCACTGTTTTCATTGTTTCCCCATCTATTTGCCATGAAATGATGGAATCAGAAGCCATGATCTTTGTTTTTGAATGTTGAATTTTAAGCCAGCTTTTTCACTCTCTTCTTTCACTTTCATCAAGAGGCTCTTTAGTTGCTCTTTGCTTTCTGCAGTGAGAGTGGTATCATCTGCATATCTGAGGTTATTTCTCCCTGCCATCTTGATTCCAGCTTGTGCTTCATCCAGCCCTGAATTTCTCATGATGTACTCTGCATATAAGTTAAATAAGCAGGGTGACAATATAAGCCTTGATGTATTCCTTTCCCCATTTAGAACCACTCCATTGTTCCATCTCTGCTTCTAACTGTTGCTTCTTGACCTGCATACAGATTTCTGAGGAGGCAGGTAAGATGGTCTGATATTCCCATCTCTTTAAGAATTTTCCACAGTTTGTAGCAATCCACATAGTCAAAGGCTTTAGTGTAATCAATCAAGAAGAAGTAGATGTTTATCTGGAATGCTCTTACTTTTTCTATGATGCAATGGATGTTGAAATTTTCATCTCTGGTTCCTCTGCCTTTACTAAATCCAACTTGAACACCTGGAAGTTCTTGGTTCACATACTGTTGAAGCCTGGCTTGGACAATTTCGAGCATTACTTTGCTAGCATGTCAAATGAGTGCAATTGTATGGTAGTTTGGGCATTGTTTAGCACTGCCCTTGTTTGGGACTAGAATGAAAACTGACCTTTTCCAGTTCTGTGGCCACTGCTGAGTTTTCCAAATTTGCTGGCATAGGGAGTGCAGCACTTTCACAGCATCATCTTTTAGGATTTGAAATAACCCAACTGGAATTCCATCACCTCCACTAGCTTTGTTCATAGTGATGCTTCCTAAGGCCCACTTGACTTTGCATTCCAGGATGTCTGGTTCTAGGTGTGTGATCACACCACTGTGGTTATTTGAGTCATCAAGATCTTTTTTATATAGTTCTGTGTATTCCTGCCACCTCTTCTTAATATCTTTTGCTTCTGTTAGGTCCATACTGTTTCTGGCCTTTATTGCAATCATCTTTGCATGAGATGTTCCCTTGGTATCTCTAATTTTCTTGAAGAGATCTCTAGTATTTCCCATTCTATTGTTTTCCTTTATTTCTTTGCATTGTTCACTTAGGAACACTTTCTTATCTCTCCTTGCTATTCTTTGGAACTCTGCATTCAGATGGGTATATCTTTCCTTTTCTTTTTTGCCTTTATCTTTTCTTCTTTTCTCAACTATTTGTAAGACCTTCTCAGACAACCATTTGTCTTTTTGCATTTCTTTTTCTTGGGATGGTTTTGATCACTGCCCCCTGTACAATGTCATGAACCTCTGTTCATAGTTCTTCAGGAACTCTGTGTATCAGATCTAATCCCTTGAATCTATTTCTCACTTCCACTGTATAATCATAAGAGATTTGATTTAGGTCATATCTGAATGGCCTAATGGTTTTCCCAACTTTCTTCCATTTGACTCTGAATTTTGCAATAAGGAGTTCATGATCTGAGCCACAGTCAGCTACCAGACTTTTGTTTTGTTTTTTTTTTAATTTCAGTTTCTTTGTACATTTCTTTTTTTTTTCTTTTTTTTAAATTTTATTTTATTTTTAAACTTTACATAATTGTATTAGTTTTGCCAAATATCAAAATGAATCCACCACAGGTATACATGTGTTCCCTATCCTGAACCCTCTTCCCTCCTCCCTCCCCATACCATCCCTCAGGGTCGTCCCAGTGCACTAGCCCCAAGCATCCAGTATCGTGCATCGAACCTGGACTGGCAACTCGTTTCTTACATGATATTTTACATGTTTCAATGCCATTCTCCCAAATCTTCCCACCCTCTCCCTCTCCCACAGAGTCCATGTTTTTGCTGACTGTCTAGAGCTTCTCCATCTTTGGCTGCAAAGAATATAATCAAGCTGATTTCAGTATTGACCATCTGGTGATGTCCTGGTGTAGAGTCTTCTCTTGTGTTTGTTGGAAAGGGTGTGTGCTATGACCAGTGCATTCTCTTGGAAAAACCCTGTTAGCCTTTTCCCTGCTTCATTTTGTTCTCCAAGGCCAAACTGCCTGTTACTCGAGGTATCTCTTGACTTCCTACTTTTGCATTTCAGTCCCTATGATGAAAAGGACATCTATTTTTGGTGTTAGTTCTAGAAGGTCTTGTAGGTCTTCATAGAACTGTCAACTTCAGCTTCTTTGGCATTAGTGGTTGAGGCATAGACTTGAATTACTGTGGTTTGAATGGTTTCCCTTGGAAACAAACAGAGATCACTCTGTCATTTTTGAGATTGCATTCAAGTACTGCATTTCAGACCCTCTTGTGGACTCTGAGGACCACTCCACTTCTAAGGTTTCTTGCCCATAGTAGGATATATATAATGGTCATCTGAATTAAATTCACCCATTCTGGTCTATTTTAGTTCACTGATTCCTAAAATGTTGATGTTCACTCTTGCTATCTCCTATTTGACCACTTCCAATTTACCTCAATTCAAGGACCTAACATTCCAGGTTCCTATGACATTTTGTTCTAACAGTGACTTTATTTCCATCACCAGTCACATCCTCAACTAGGCATTGTTTCTGCTTTGGCTCAGCCTCTTCATTCCTTGTGGAGCTATTTCTCCACTGTTCTTCAGTAGCATCTTGGGCACCTACCAACCTGGAGAGTTCTTCTTTCAGTGTCACATCTTTTGCCTTTTCATACTGTTCATGGGGTTCTCAAAGCAAGAATGATGAAGTGTCTGCCATTCCCTTCTCCAATGGGCTGCATTTTGTCAGAACTCTCCACCATGACCCAGTTGTCTTGGGTGGCCCTACACAGCACTGTTCATAGTTTCATTGAGTTTTACTAGGCTGTCATCCATATGATTAGTCTGATTAGTTTCCTGTGATGGTGATTTTCATTCTGTCTGATTTTCATTTCATCTATCATCTGTATGACTGAGTCTTGTTCTGGTGGGCAAGGCCATGCAGAGTAAATCTTCAATCCAATTTTCTGTTGATGGGTTGGGCTGTGTTCCCTACCTGAAGTTTAGTCTGAGGCCAAAGTATGGTAGGGGCAATGGCAGTAATGGTGACTGCCTTCAAAAGGACTAATTATAGCATGCCACAGCTTCTAGGACTGTTGTAGTTAGTGCCTCTTATCCCACGGCAGGCCACTGTTGACCCATGCCTCCGCTGGAGACCCTCTGACACTCAGAGGCAAATCTGGCACAGTCTCTCGCGGGGTCACTGCTCCTTTCTGCCGGGTCCTGGTGAGCACAAGGTGCACACTCCAAGAGTCTTTTTCCCAGTCCTCTGGAAGTTCTGTAATCATATTCCACTGGCCTTCAAACAAATTCCCTGAGGGTTCTCAGCCTCTTTGCCAGATACCCAGACTGGGAAATCTGTTGTTAGCCCTAGAAACTCTGTAGTAGTACAAGAACTTCTTTGGTATAATTGTTCTCCAGTGTGTAGCTCATCTGCTTGGTGGCTCTATTGTGGAACTAATGGCAACCTCCTCCAACGGCACTTATGTTGCATACCGGGCCTCCCAGGCGTGCTGCAGCCAGAGCCCCTGTCCCTGAGGCAGGTCACTGCTGGCCCTTGCCTCCGCAGGAGACACTCAAACACTCAAAGGCAGGTCTGGCTCAGTCTCTTGTGAGTCTTGGTGTGCACACAATTTTGTTAGCACCCTCTGAGCATCTCTGGCAGGTCTGAGATTTGATTTTAAATGCTATTGCACCCACCCTACCATCTTGTTGAGGCTTCTCCTTTGCTAGTTATATTAATATCTACCATACTGATTACTTTTAAAAAAAAGTATTAACCTATCCTTTGTTACATTTTTTTTTACCTCCCACACTTTTAATGATTTGTGTCATTCTGAGCATTTTAGATGATCCATTTTCTCTTCTTAGAAAATTAGTTTTATTTATTTTCCTATCTATCTCTAACATTTTTAAGACATTGACCTAGAGTTTACAATATGTATTTCCAACTAATTCAAATCCATTTTCAAGTAACACTATCCACTTCCTGAGCAGTGCAACTTACAACAACACAGCATTTCTAATTCCCTCCTCTTGTCCACTGTATCATTATCATCATTCATTTCACTGATACATAAGCCTAAGCATACATTGTTGCTATTATTATTTTTAACAAATCATTATACCATATCAATTAGGAATAAAAAATTAAAATCTTGTATTTTATTTTTACGTATTCATATTTTGATGTCCTTTCTTATATAGATTTGTGTTTCTGATGTGTATCATTTTCTTTCTCAATTTTTTAAACATTTCTTATAAGGCAGTTCTACTGGCAACACATTTCCTCAGTTTCTATTTGTCTGAGAAAGTCTATTTCTTCTTCACTTTTGAAGGTTAATTTTGGAGGGTACAGTATTCTAAATTACTGACTGGATCTTAATTTCCAAAATTAACAGACACTTCAAGGTCTTATTTACTAACTGAATATTTAATAAACATGGAATTTCGATTTGAAAGTACTGGAGGTAAATAACCATACACACATATGTGAAAGAAAGAGGGTGTGGGGGTATGGGAGAGACACATATATACTATTGATACTACATATAAAATAGATAACTAAGGAGAACATGCTGTATAGCACAAGAACTCTACTTAATGTCCTGTGGTGACCCGGATAAGAAGGAAATCAGAGGGGATATATCTGTATGTATGGCTGATCCATTTTGCTACAGTCAAAACTAACAACACATTGTAAAGCAACTGTATTCCAATTAAAATTAATTTAAAAAGAAAAAACAAAAAAGGAAAGCCCGTTATGAAGTAATGGTGAATAGTCTCCATGAAATCTATTCTTTTACTCCAACCCACTGATTCATTTCAGTGTCTGTAACCCTGTGGTCCTACAAGGAGACTTCCTGATAAATTCAAGTCTCTCAGGCTTTCCCAGCTGAGGAAATCTCATATCCCCCTCCTCCCATTCCAGAGAGAAATGGAAAATTAATCAATGAATTATTAATTTTACTAATAATGTAAAATTAATACAACTCACTCCTCTTAAGCTGAGGAGAAGTTGCCATCTAATTAAAAGAGTAATCACTGCTCCCATCTTAGGAGATGGAGGTGGTCATTTATTAAGAGGAACATTACCTTTTAGTCAATGCTAAAATGAGAACACTGGAAGTATAATGGCCTTTCAGGCTTGTTTTTAACCTTAAAGAAATATGAACATCTATTTCCACGGAGTTTCACTTTCCCTAGAAAAGCCTAGTATGGATATGATATTGACATATCAAGCAGTGAAAGGAGAATAAGAAGAGTGAAATAATGTCATTTTCAGCAACACGGATGGACCTAAAGATTATCATACTAAGTATATCAGAAAAGAAAGACAAATACCGCGTGATATCACTTGCATGTGGAATCTAAAATACAACACAAATAAACACATCTATGAAATAGAAACAGACTCACAGACGGAGAGTAGACTTGTGGTTGCCAAGGTAGGAGGGCAGAGGGAAGCATTGGGAGTTTGGGATTAGCAGAGGCAAACTAGTATGCATAGGATGGGTAAACAACAAGGATTTAGTGTACAAAACAGGAAACTGTATTCAGCATCCTGTGATAAACTGCAATGGAAAGGAATATGAAAAATAATCTATATACGTATAACTGAGTCACTTCGCTGTATGGCAGAAATTGACACAATGTTGTAAATCAAATATGCTTCAGTGAAATTTCTTTTAAAAAGAGAAAAAGAAGAGGATAATATAGTAATTTATAATTTCTCTATGTTTCTTCATCATCTAGTACAGAGGAAGTACTAAAGAAAGTCTCCCTGGCTTGAATATTCTAAAAAACTTAGTCACTGACCACTGAGAAACCAAGATAATGGCATCAATTTGTACACCTTTTAAGGTGGTCTCCTTATCTTCCGATTTACAGAAACTGACTTCAAATATTTCAACCAATTAAGACAAATATGCTAGAGTTATTGGGTAATATCTTAGAAGCCAAGGATAATGAAAGGTCCAGAACCAGAGCCTGGAAATCCATTCAGAACTATGGCAGTGATTTACTTCCATCTTTCATCTACTCTCTCCTCTCCAGCACTTGGACAAACACAGCTTCCTCAAAGCTCTAAGATTAACATTTCCTCTATTCAAGCAAACAGGTCAGAGTGAGAGGTATCTCAAACCAAGTGCCAAATACCTGACAAAGACTGATCAACTTCAAGCCAAGTGTCTACACAGGTCCTTTCAGTTATGGCCATGAGAGGGAGATAGGATCACATCATATAAACCTGGCTTCTGGAGCTTACCCCTCTGAGTAACTCTTTCTGGCAGCTGTCAGAGGAACAGGATCATTATAGTCTGATCACATGTCTATCAGTCTACCTAGAGCTTTGTCCTGAGATATCTTTCTTTCTAGAAGTCTCTGCCCCGTCAAGAGGCATCATCATACTACAGAGACACACTGTTAAGTGGGACACAAATTAATCCAACATCTCTCCATGGTATAACTTGTTTATTACTCACCCTCACATATTTACTATGCTTCTTCGGTTTATCTTTGGTTGTCTTATTTTTTTTCCCCCTCAAGAAGCAGATGTTCCCTCTGAAAATTAGATATGATATAGCATTGTCTTTGTTTTGTCTCCAGATGTGGCCAATTTTGCTGCTCAGTCAGAGGATGGCAAACAAATGCTTTCTCGGGAGACATCAAATAATGACATTTAAGTCTTAATTGCTCCTCAGAATAAACCATTTTTTTAAATGTTTGACTCAAATACAGTGACTCTCATGGTTCTCTAAGTTAAAAGATCTGTTGAGTTAAAAAAAAAATACAAAGCACTTCTATAGCATTTATGAAAATTATGAGTTATATTTTTCTTTTAGATTTAAGAAAGTTTATACAACTGTTTATATATTCATGAAGCATGACTACTATGTATTTAGTTCTATAATAGTTTACATTTCATCTCCCACATACCTACTGATGTGCAAAATCCATTTCTTATTGTAACATGGAAATACTGCAAACATCTGTCATCCTATATCCCCCACAACTATACAACAATAGATCTCGTATTTGTGAACAAGCAAATTAGCATAGTTTCTTTTTGCAAGCCCTGGTATCTAAAATTCTGTCCTCAAAATTAAATTATTTTATTTAAAGAATGTGCTTCTAGGAATCTCCTGTTAAAATTCAAATACTACTAGGAGAGGCAATATATTCATTTATTAGCTGAGTGATGCAATTTGGTTCAATATATGGTGAAACACTGCAAGCCTATGCTAATAAACTTGTCCAAAGGAAAAATGAGACGCCTAAAGAGGTGATGAATTCCCTACTGTAGAAGGTTCTCAAGTAGAGGCCAAATAGCCACCTGGAAGAAGTATCAAATATAAATATTTAGACATTGAATGGAATATTAAACATAATGACTGCTCATATACATATGAAATTCTACCAGTTTACTTGCATCTTTCTTCATTTATTCATGCATTCAAGCATGCATCCATTCATTTAGCCATCATGTATTCAGTGTCTGCTACTATTATAAACTCTGGCCAATCAGTTGTAAACAAGAAAGAAAGACTGATGTTGGAGAGATTATAATCAAAGGCTCTATGATTAGCCATTGGTATTAAAGCATAAAGTGGTTTATGAAAAATTAAGGCATGTAAGTGCTCAAGCAGTTACAGATAATTATATGGTAGGGAGACTGCTAAATCTGGTCCAGCAGATGCCTAAGTAGATCATAGGGATAGGGGACCTAGGATAGAAGAACCCAGGAAAACCTGGCATCAGTGAAAATGTACCATGGATACCCACAGTATGATGCCAGAAAGGCACTTCGAGAATGAATGGGTCATGGACATGTCCATCTCATGTCAAATCATCTCCAAACATTTTGTTCCCCACATTTTAAAAATAATACCCAATGACAACTACCTTGTTGCCTCCCCTTGAAGCATGCAAACTTCATTATATTTTAGACCTAACCACTAGTAATATTAACAAGATTACCAGCCACAATTATAGTAACAATTATAAGTATGTACCCCCCAGGTGTCACAATGGTAAAGAATCTGCCTACCAATGCAGGAGACACAAGAGATGCAGTTTTGATCCCTCAGTTGGGAAGATCTCTGGAGTAGGAAATGGCAGTCTGCTCCAGTGTTCTCGCCTGGGAGATGTAATGGACAGAGGAGCCTGGAGGGCTATAGCCATGGAGTCACAGAGTCAGACACGACCGAGGATGCATGCGCTGTGTGTTGGACAGTGTTTTATTTATCCGCGTGTAATATCTCATTTTAATCTGTATAAATGTCCTGTGAGGTTAAAGTCTAATACCACCTCCACTTCACGGTGAGATTACTGAGGCTCAGGGCAGTGAAGTGATATTAAAGTGTAACACAGTAAATGGCCAAGCTGGAACTCAAACCCAAGGCAATCTAATATCCAAATTATTTCTCTGTAATTTTTTGTATTGAACTGAAGTCAGTTCCTCTGGAGC
The DNA here is from genome assembly GCF_055505025.1 of Bos grunniens. NCBI lineage: Eukaryota > Metazoa > Chordata > Mammalia > Artiodactyla > Bovidae > Bos > Bos grunniens. The sequence continues at coordinate 64,046,055 of NC_141171.1, forward strand.
GTCAACCACTAGCTCTTATTCTACTGTCTGAACCGTCATAAAAGGTACACTGTACATGACATTAAAGATATGTTCCCAAAACTAAACATCTCATTAAATATCCCCATTTCCTTCATTCTGGCTTCATAGTCATCTCTGCTTGGTCTTGTAGCTCCCTATTCATTAGAATTCAGCAACGTTCTTCTTATCCCTAGAAGTGGAATACAGGTGTGATCTTATAAATCCTAAGTGCGACAGGGCCAACAATGTCATCCGTCCCATTCATCAACCATTGTCCACTGCCATTATCACAACAGCAATTAATACTCTAATTTAGAGGACTTCCTGGTGATCCAGTTGCTAAGACTGCACTCCCAATGCAGGGCGTCTGGGGTCCTGGGTGAGGGAACTAGATCTCACAAGCCACAACAAAGGATCCTGCATGCTACAACTAAAGATCCCACATACTGCAGTGAAGACCAAAGATCCCACTATGACTTTGTGCAGTCAAATAAAAAATAAGAATTAAAAAAAAATTAGCAATACTCTAATTCAGTGTTTACAAGTTCAGAATTTAAATACATAATAAAAACTCTTGATCTTTACCATTTCCTATTTGTTCTAGAACCAACAATATAGCTAAAGGTCGTTTAAGCTTAAGTTACTAACAGAATTGATCAATAGAACTAGGCTGAGGAAATAACATTGTTAGTTTTTATGTGCTTTTTCTTTTTACCAAGGATTGGGCTCTTTGTCCATCCTAGAATCCATGAGAACATTTGAAAAGTCAATTAGTACCTTATCATACCACCTGGCAAAGTACTTGTCAGTGTTTCCAAGAAAGCTATAGAAACGGAGTCCTATAATTTGCTTCACATAGTGAAACAACTTCCTGGGCTTCCCTGTGACTCAGTGGTAAAGAACCCACCTGCCAATGCAGGAGATGAGAGTTTGGTCCCTGGTCTGGGAAGATTCCCTGGAGAAGGAAATGGCAACCCACTCCAGCATTCTTGTCTGGGAAATTCCATGGACAGAGGAGCCTGATGGACTACAGTCCATGGGGTCACAAGAGTCAGACACAACTCAGTGACTAAACAACAGCTTCTTACTCTGAGGAGAAGAACATTTTGATCACCACTCAGGGGACAGCAGTTTCATTCCTAGAATCTTTGTATAAGACTAAAATACTGGATTTTAGATAATGTTTTTAACTCAAAGACACATACTAATTTAACAATTAATCATTATCCCTTTGGAGTTATGTTTAACTCCTTTATAGTAGTAACTGAAAACTATATCCAAAAACTATAATCTCCTTGAAAGGGTCCGTCGCTCAGTTGTTTTCGACTCTTTATGTCCCCATGGACTGTAGCTCACCAGGCTTCTCTGTCTGTGGAATTCTCCAGGCAAGAATACTGAGTGTGTTGCCACTTCCTTCTCTAGGGAACCTTCCCAACCCAGCGATATAACCCGCGTATATAACCCAGCGATATAACCCTGTATTGGCAGGCAGGTTCTTTACCATCTGAGTCATGGTTTAAATCCAATAAGGAACTAGTCCTCTGTGTATAGCTGAGGAAACAGGCCTTCAGCATGAACTACATAATTTCCTTAATTTTATATTTATAAAAATTGTCAATTCCCTTAATTTTTATATCACTCTCTTTTATCTCATAATAGGATAGGTTGGAGTGGGATTATTTCCTCCTAAATAGTCATGAAACAATTTGGACACAGAAATAATATTTATAATCCATAAAGGGTCTCATAATAGCAACAATGTGGTTAAGATGGTATAAAATAAGACAGATATTACTTGAACTGAGAGGCATGTCAAAAGAATAAAATCCACACAGTTAAGACATGGAGAAGGGTATTATTGTATGAAAAAAACTCTAACTAGAGTTACTACAATTTTATATGAAAATTAACTCCAGGCTTATTGGAAGCCAAGATGGAAAAAGGAAAACCTAAAGACTCTGTAAGGTTTAGCATTTAGAAAAGGAAGGATACCAAACATTGAGCAAGAGAAGCATGCATTACAGAAGTCACAAAACCGATTACATGAAATACATCAAGGAGAGAGTTGATATAATAGAACCACACACTTCAAAAACTGGAAGCAAATTCAGATCTCTTTGAGTGACCTAATTTCACAGAGACACTTGGGCACAGAGAAGGGAAGCAAATTTCCCAAGATCACCTAAATCATGAACTGGCTAACGCAGGGATCAGGGGCTCAGAGAACCACCATGTTTCCCATATTACTGCATCATTTACCTTGAAATCCACATAGCGCCTACCTCCAGGAGGAAAGAGGAACCACACGGGTCTGATTCCTGGCTTGGTGCTGGGAATTTGAAATATAGAACCAAGCTAGCTCAGATTAAAGAAAGGCTCAAACATCTTTCCCCCTTTTCTCTTTTAAGAAGTCTAAGTTTAGAGAGCTATCTTTAGCTAAGTTTTGGTTGACGAGTAGAACTGAACGAAAAATTATAGGGCACAAAGTCTCTGCAATTTTCAAGGAAGAACATGACAAAGAAAGGAGAACAAAAAAAAATATATGGTTTGCACCAATTTTAATCAGAGACACATAAAAAAACAATATCCATAGCAAAACCCAACAGCAATTGGAATCTTAGTATGTGCCAGACATAGCACTAGGTACTTTACATGCACTATCTCATTTAATCTTCACAAGATTCCTAAAGTAGAATCCTCATTTTATGGATAAGGAAACTGAGGCAAAGGGATTATATGAATTTTCTAGAGATAAACAAGTCTTCAGGTATAAAGCCAGAATTTGAACAATGGTCTGTATGAGTCAGAAAATCCTCACTTGGCTATGACATGAAAAGAACCCAATCTAAAAGTGAATTCAAAAACAGAAGGAAGTCCAAAAATCAAATGACTGAGTCAGTTTTGCTCAGGTTTTGTTTTGTGCCTCTAATATAACAATATCACAATAAACTGAGGAAAATTCTGAAAGAGATGGGAATACCAGACCACCTGATCTGCCTCTTGAGAAATTTGTATGCAGGTCAGGAAGCAACAGTTAGAACTGGACATGGAACAACAGACTGGTTCCAAATAGGAAAAGGAGTTCGTCAAGGCTGTATATTGTCACCCTGTTTATTTAACGTATATGCAGAGTACATCATGAGAAACACTGGACTGGAAGAAACACAAACTGGAATCAAGACTGCCGGGAGAAATATCAATAACCTCAGATACGCAGATGACACCACCCTTATGGCAGAAAGTGAAGAGGAACTCAAAACCCTCTTGATGAAGGTGAAAGTGGAGAGTGAAAAAGTTGGCTTAAAGCTCAACATTCAGAAAATGAAGATCATGGCATCCGGTCCCATCACTTCATGGGGAATAGATGGAGAAACAGTGGAAACAGTGTCAGATTTTATTTTTCTGGGCTCCAAAATTACTACAGATGGTGACTGCAGCCATGAAATTAAAAGACGCTTACTCCTTGGAAGGAAAGTTATGACCAACCTAGATAGCATATTCAAAAGCAGAGCCATTACTTTGCCAACAAAGTTTCGTCTAGTCAAGGCTATGGTTTTTCCTGTGGTCGTGTATGGATGTGAGAGCTGGACTGTGAAGAAGGCTGAGCACCGAAGAATTGATGCTTTTGAACTGTGGTGTTGGAGAAGGCTCTTGAGAGTCCCTTGGACTCCAAGGAGATCCAACCAGTCTATTCTGAAGGAGATCAGCCCTGGTATTTCTTTGGAAGGAATGATGCTAAAGCTGAAACTCCAGTACTTTGGCCACCTCATGCGAAGAGTTGACTCATTGGAAAAGACTCTGATGTTGGGAGGGACTGGGGGCAGGAGGAGAAGGGGATGACAGAGGATGAGATGGCTGAATGGCATCGCTGACTCAATGGACGTGAGTCCCAGTGAACTCTGGGAGTTGGTGATGGACAGGGAGGCCTGGTGTGCTGCGGTTCATGGGGTGGCAGAGTCGGACATGACTGAGCGACTGATCTGATTGATCTGAAATAGAGATTTTTTTTTTCTTTTTTTTTTAAAGTATTTTTCATAAACATGGAAACTAAGTTTTGTTTCCGGTAATCAAAAGAATCCTGACCAATACAAGTGGTACTGTTTTTCACTGCTTCTTTCCTACCTGTCCACTGAGAAGGACTATAAATGATACCTTAACCCCACTGCAGTACTCTTGCCTGGAAAATCCCATAAACGGAGGAGCCTGGTTGGCTGTAGTCCACGGGGTTGCGAAGAGTCGGACACGACTGAGCGACTTCACTTTCACTTTTCAGTTTCATGCATTGGAGAAGGAAATGGCAACCCACTCCAGTGTTCTTGCCTAGAGAATCCCAAGGATGGGGGAGCCTGGTGGGCTGCCATCTATGGGGTCACACAGAGTCGGACAAGACTGAAGCAACTTAGCAGCAGCAGCAGCAACCTGGTAGCAGTGAATACTCTGAGTATACACATTTTACCTCCAAATGTAACTTCCTAACTTAAAGGCACCAGGGATTTTAAAGGAAGAATGATTTAAAGTTTGAGATAGATAATAAGAGAACCCTAGAATTCTGTCATATCAGGCATCAAAGAAGTTATCAATTACTACTAGTATCATGTCAGTATCATGTCAGTATACTCATTTCACATGTTAGCAAGGTAATGCTCAAAATCCTTTAAGCTAGGGTTCAATAGTATGTGAACCAACAACTTCCAGAGGTACAAGCTAAATGTGATCTTTCTATCTTTGTTAGAATTCCTCTGTGAATCATCTGGGTCTGTGGCTCCTTTCATGAGGCAAAGGAGGGATATGGTTTTAAGTGTACACCTTTTGAGGCTAGACATAAATTTGATTTGGTCCTGCTACTTCCCAACTTAAATTCACTTAGCCTAAATTCAACAGTAAAATGAAATCTTGCCTAGAATCCAGCATATTCCTTCTCATCATCTAGAACATTTACACATGAGGTTTGTTCTATTTAGAGTTCCATTCCATCTCCTTTGCCTAGTTAACTCTTACTGATCCTTCTTATGTCAAAGCCATAATCATTTATTGAGGAAATCCATTCTTTTATTTATTTTTTTCACTGCTTCTTTCCTACCTGTCCACTGAGAAGGACTATAAATGATACCTTAACCCCACTGCAGTACTCTTGCCTGGAAAATCCCATGAACGGAGGAGCCTGGTTGGCTGTAGTCCACGGGGTTGCGAAGAGTTGGACACGACTGAGCGACTTCACTTTCACTTTTCAGTTTCATGCATTGGAGAAGGAAATGGCAACCCACTCCAGTGTTCTTGCCTTTAAAATGATTTAAAGTTTGAGATAGATAATAAGAGAACCCTAGAATTCTGTCATATCAGGCATCAAAGAAGTTATCAATTGATTATCAATTACTACTAGTATCATGTCAGTATACTCATTTCACATGTTAGCAAGGTAATGCTCAAAATCCTTTAAGCTAGGGTTCAATAGTATGTGAACCAACAACTTCCAGATGTACAAGCTAGATTTAGAGTCTCTTGGATAGCAAGGAGATCAAAGCAGTCACACCCATGGCTGATTCATGTGAATGTATGGCAAAAACCACCACATTGTTGTAAAATAATTAGCCTCCAATTAAAATAAATTTAAAAAAAAGTCAATCCTAAAGGAAATCACCCTGAATATTCATTGGAAGGACTGATGCTAAAGCTCCAATACTTTGGCCACTTGATGAGAAGAGTTGATTCATTGAAAAAGACTCTGATGCTGGGAAAGATGGAAGGCAGGAGGAGAAGGGCATGACAGAGGATGAGATGGTTGGATGGAACCACTGACTCAACTGACATGAGTTTGAGCAAATTCCAGAGACGGTGATAGACAGGGAAACCTGGCATGCTGCAGTCCACGGGGTTGCAAAGAGTAGGACATGCCTTAGTGACTGCACCAAAACAATATCATGTCAAAGAGACTCAGAAGCCAGTTTGAGTAGGCTCAGCTAGGAATGTTACAGGGCTTTGTTCAACAAGAAAAATTATTGCAGTGACTTAAAATATATCTAATAATTTTATAAACATTTAATAAATGTATTAGTTCATAATAAAACCAAGTAACAGCATGTGAGAAAAACATATTGGTCAATGTTAGCATATGACAGAAGACAGAGTTTATCAGTTTGAAAGCTGGTAACAGAGGAACTGAGTCAAGTATTTATCCTACTTATTTTATGTGACAAGTAACTTGGGAAACATGAATGGAAGTTTCCAGCCAACCATTTGCAGTTCAACCATTGATGCATTCAACAAATAAAATAGCTATTGTGTATATTCCACTTATGAAGATTCTCATGCAAAAAAAAGCTACTGATGTAATTCCCAAATTGCAGAAAATTTTGAGAGAAAAATACGAAATAATGAGAATCAAGAATATGAGAAACTATATAAAAAAAACTTTTTTCTTTTTAAGATTGTTTCTTCAACAAATATATTAGAAGAAAATGGTAAGAGATGGAAAGAGAACCTAAAGATTAAGGAACTTAAAAGACTTGTCAATCAATTAAAAACTTACAGACCTAAGTTTTATTTTTGGAACCATTAGTGAAAAGCAGAAAATAAGAGAGACACAGGGACACAGAGCTTCTGAGACAATTGAGAAGACTTGAATACTTTAATCATTGTTATTAATATTTGTATCTACTTAGACATAATATTATAGGAGTTATATCTTTAAAGAATATTTTTAGAGATATACTCTGGTATATTTATGAATGAAATGACATGACAGGATTTGATTAAAAATCACACATACAAAAGAAATGAGATTGGCCATGAGATGTCTCATAAAAAAGAAAAAAATTTGAGAATTGTTCTTTTTTTATTATCTAAAATAAGTACTGAGACTATGTGATCTTTCTATCTTTGTTAGAATTCCTCTGTGAATCATCTGGGTCTGTGGCTCCTTTCGTGAGGCAAAGGAGGGATATGGTTTTAAGTGTACACCTTTTGAGGCTAGACATAAATTTGATTTGGTCCTGCTACTTCCCAACTTAAATTCACTTAGCCTAAATTCAACAGTAAAATGAAATCTTGCCTAGAATCCAGCATATTCCTTCTCATCATCTAGAACATTTACACATGAGGTTTGTTCTATTTAGAGTTCCATTCCATCTCCTTTGCCTAGTTAACTCTTACTGATCCTTCTTATGTCAAAGCCATAATCATTTATTGAGGAAATCCATTCCTTTTCCTTCCTAGCCAGTTCAAGTTCCTTCATTACCTGTTCTTGTACAATTATACAATTCTCCTTTGTAGTTCTGATCACAACTGCAAGTTCACATTCGTTAGCTGATTTTTGGTTCATATCTACCTCCCCATTAGACTGTAAGCTTCATGACATCAAGGAAAAGTGTCTATGTTCAGCATTGATTATCCCTGGCAGATAGCATGGTATGCATACATCAAATATTACTTGAATAGATAAATGAACTGGCAAATGAATCATGAATCAAGTGCTTAGCATGGTATCTGACTTAGAGCCAGCACTCAGTAACCACTGGATACTGTTACACTTGCTGTTACTGTTTTTTGGTATTGACTTCTGTAGTGGTTGAGAAGAAAGGGATAGGGAGGTTAAGAAAAATATAGGGTGTTAAACGTAGGGTATCAAATATAGGATGATAAGGTTTAGAGCAGTTCTCCAAGCTTAGCAGAGAATAAGAAATTTATAAGGTAGCTGAAAAGAAACCCAACTGTATCATTTGTTCAACCTGGACCCATGGGTTGAAGGGTCTCTAGCCTGAGACACAGACATGGATCTAATATTTAGGATATTCTCTAAAATTCAAGCTTCTCTGGTCAGAAGTTTGGGCAGAATGGGCAAGAAGGTTCTTTCTTCACCTTAGTTTCCATGTGCTGAGAAGCACAGTTTCCTCTAAGTTCTCAATGAGTGTGCTGAGTTGGTTCTTACTGTGTTGAGCTCAGTGGGTTTAGAAACAATGATATGTTATCATAACATGCTGACCACAAAACAACAAAATGTCAGGCTGGCTTTTGGTTCCACAAGTCTTGTGATATGGAAGTATATGAAATGAATAGATTGATCCAGTTTTGCCATGATTATTCATTTGCTAAACTTCACCCCCTGCTTTTTGAGACATAGAGGGAATAAAAAATAATGAATGCCATTTCTGTAGACTGCTGAGAAAGGGACTACAAAGTACCCCTATTCTACCTGCTAGAAGTCGGTTTTAATTCTATAAGTTGGAGATCACTTGTAAATGTTTTATAAAACATCTAAGGCAGTGTTCTTAAATTTTGCAGGTTATAGTACTCTCTGAGATTCCAAAGATAAAAGCAGATCCTTCTCTGAGAAATTCTAATACAAACATTAAGTTTCCACAATCTGCTTCAGGATGTTCATGGAATTCCTGGATCTTAAACAGAGATCCCAGAGCAGGAACAATTACTATGGAGATACGGCCATGGGTCTGTGTTCTGTAGATTAAATCTAGCTTTGCGCAGTGTGATGGTTTCTGATGCTTGTCAAATCCCTTGATTCATGATCAATGTTCATTGAAAAACAAACAAACAAAAAACATAGGGAAAAAAACCACCTAACCATACTACTGAGTTAACAATTATATCATTTGGATTAAACTGATCATTTTAACTCCTTCCAACAGTAAAAACAAGCTATATCTATATGTATTGGTGTGCGCATGCTGAGTCATTCAGTCATGTCCACTTCTTTGTGAACCCATGGACTTTTTTTGCATGAAAATTTCCAGGCAAGAGTTCTAGACTGGGTTGCCATTTCCAACTCCAATATGTATCAGTACACGTTTCAAAATCATTTAGCTAAAAAAAAAAAAAAAAAAGATACATATGGTTAATATTATTTACATTAAATGCAAAATATATGTATTCATATTTTTGGATAATCAAATAGGTAGCAGAAAAATAATAAAATATTCATGGAGATTGTAAACACTCAAATTCATGATAATGTTTTTTTCTGGACAGAGAGGGAGGGAAATGAATGTAGGTAGAATATAGGAAATTTTAACTGTAAAATTTTATTCATAAAAATGGAGAAAGAGAACTGGAGTAGATGTAATATTAAAACTTGAAAAATGTGAGCTAGTGAGTTCAAAGTGGTTCATTATATTATTCCTCCTTAGTGTTCATATAAGTATATCAAAATAAAGATTTGAAAAATGAAAATAACCTAGCTTACAAGGATGTCATTAAAAACAAATGACCACATAAGCAAAAGTGCCTTGGAAAATGCAAATGATACACGAAGGGCACATTGGTATCCCCCCTCGCTAAATTCATCTTACTAAAATTCAACCCAACAAATATTGATTAAGCACAGTAAGATTCCATCAGACAGAAGGACCAAATTGATACTATGATCACAGACTCAAGATTCTATGGGGTCTTACTATTTATCCCGCTCAGCAGATTTCAGAGGGGGATATAAATAGGGCTGAAGTCACTGTTTAATTTGTCACTCATCTTGTTTAATTAGGCATTCATCCTGCTTCAACCAGAAGAGCATTCTTTATGTTTTACATACACACACACACACACACACACAGAGATATTTCATGAAATAATGCATTGCTGAAACTGAAACTCCAATACTTGGGCCACCTGATGTGAAGAACTGACTCACTGGAAAAGACCCTGATGCTGGGAAAGACTGAAGGCAAAAGAGAAGTGGACAAGAGAGCATGAGATGGTTGGATGGATCACTGACGTGATGGACATGAGTTTGAACAGGCTCTGGGAGTAGGTGATGGAGAGGGAAGTCTGGCGTGCTGCAGTCCATGGGGTGGCAAAGAGTTGGACGTGACTGAGCAACTGAACTGAACTGAATATTAAGTCACTGCTATAAATTTACTAAAAATGGTTGATCTGATCTCATCACTTCTCAAGGCTCCAGTGCTCTGATGGAAACTTGTCACTTTTGCTACTGACCTTTCATTTCCTCTCATGCCGCTAGAGACTTGATTTTGCTTCATAGAATACACTTCACACACTGGATACTGTCTGCCAAGATAGCAGTAAAGATAACTCTGGGTAAGAGAAACAATTCTTATCCAGACCTGGGCTATGATGAAGCCACGATGAAGGTCTGGGAACTCACACCAACCCTGAGCCAGTGCTGAGACCAACATGAGCACTAGACAGAGAGGATTTTTTATTTTCATCAAACTCAGAACTGATCCATAGCATGTAAATCTGACTCTTCTAGAAGCCATCTTGCCTATATGAGGGGCCAGGACTTGCCTGGAGCAATGGAGCTGACCTGACCGATGAAGACATATCGATCCATCATAGCAGAGAGCAGAGTCAGGACATAGACAGACACTGCTGCTGCTAAGTCGCTTCAGTCATGTCCGACTCTGTGCCACCCCAGAGACGGCAGCCCACCAGGCTCCCCCGTCCCTGGGATTCTCCAGGCAAGAACACTGGAATGGGTTGCCATTTCCTTCTCCAATGCATGAAAGTGAAAAGTCAAAGTGAAGCTGCTCAGTCCTGTCTGACTCCTAGTGACCCCATGGACTGCAGCCTACCAGGCTCCTCCGTCCATGGGATTTTCCAGGCAAGAATACTGGAGTGGGGTGCCATTGCCTTCTCTGAGATAGACACTAGGTCCCATGACATTAATTGAACCCCTGGATTCTGCTGGGATTATACTATTTAGCCACCTGAAATAATAAATTCTCTCTTTCCTTGAAATAGACTGGAGTTTTGATTTTTTGTTGTTGTTGCTATTTTTCGCTTGAAACTGAAAGATATCCAAATCAAGTAGTTCTCAATGTTGTCATACACCCAAATGCCCCAAGAGACTGAGAATTTATAGCCATACGTGAGCTGCATCCTTGGGCTGACTTTAGAAAGGTCCTAGTGTGAGCTCCATCCCTGGGCTGACTTTGGAAAGGTCCTATGTTTAGTTAAAATTTGTCTCCTATGTTACACCCATTTCTCCTATCCTTTAATTTGGAGTCAGATGTCTGTTTCTTCACATAGGCACATAGATATTTGTGTATAATACTATCCCTCCTCCTCACCCATTCCATCTTCTTCACCCACTCTCTGCCCATCCCCTGCCCAAAGTTTCTTACACACTGAGATTTCAAACCTAAACTTTAAGCTTGTCTAATCCATAAAATAGTTTAATAAAGGACATCTAAAAATCACTGTATTTGCTATTATGAACAATTGTTGGAATTAACATTAAATTATCTTTAGGTGTCTGTGCACAAGTTGAACTTTTTTCTTTTTCAGTTCTGAAGCTGCCTATAAAATGTAAACACTTGAATGGAGAATGATTAATACATTCCATTTACACAGAATAGTGTAGGCTCATGTATCCCCAAACAACATGGAAACAGCTGTCAAACCTACTCACTTCATTTTTCATGGAATGGGAACAGCTGCTAAATGTCTCATAAACATCTAGGGCAAGACATAAAGAAGTTGCAAGGAAACCCTTTCAAAGCAGGAAGTATATGCTTCCAAACCCTTGAAAAAATAATCATAAACAGTGGTAAAATCAGCAAGATGTTAAAATTTATGCATGGGTTCCACAGAATACAGGAGACTTTCACAAAGTCAGAAAGAGACAGGAATGAATCTCAGGTCTTCAGACCTTTACATCCCTTCTGTTTTGATTATATCAAATTTCACTCAACAGCGTATGATCAACTGTCAATTAAATTAGATAGCAAGTGCATTGGATTGCAGGCGCATTGAATTTGGAAGAAAGAGATAATCATAATCAGGGATTTCCCCCTCAACCCCCAATAGAAGAGGTGGATTTGATAAGCAATCTGTGAGTTTGTCAATGGCTGAGATTTAGCCAGGAATTTCACCTTCATTCTGCCTATATTTCTAATCTAAATGTAATCTAATTCAAATGAAATTCTATGAACCAAGGAAAATTCTATCAGAGTCAAGGTGCTCAAGTATTCATGAAGATACATATTTACCAAACATTTTAGACAAAGCACTGTGTTGAATATGTTGCATATGTCATGAAGGCAGAAGGTGTGGAGGTGGGTGGGAAATAGATGGTGCCTGCTCTGAAGAAGTTTACAAACTCTGAGGAAGTCCCTAAGATATGTATTTTTCACTGTTAACTAACAATAAATGTAGTACTATATTGACCTCATCCTCCCTACTACAATCATGGGGAACAGTCTTTGTCTCTAGAACAGAGTAGACCACACTGACCTGAAGAGGTAAATACTATGTTTGGATGAACATTTGAAAATCTTGAATTATGACCTTAAGTGTCTTACCTCTTTCTCCCTTTAGTTTTTCAAACACTACTCATCTTCAAAATCCATCCTACTTCTATTCATTTCAGTTGCTCAGTTGTGTTCAACTCTTTGCGACCCCACGGACTGCACCATGCCAGGCTTCCCTGTCCATCACCAACTCCCGGAACTTACTCAAACTCATGTCCATCAAGTTGGTGATGCCATCCAACCATCTCATCCTCTGTCATCCCTTTCTCCTCCTGCCTTCAATATTTCCCAGCATCGGGGTCTTTTCCAATGAGTCAATTCTCATCAGGTAGCCAAAGTATTGGAGTTTCAGCCTCAGCATCAGTACTTGCAATGAATATTCAGGACTGATTTCCTTTAGGATTGACTGACTGAATATCCTTGCAGTCCAAGGGACTCTCAAGAGTCTTCTCCAACACCACAGTTCAGAAGCATCCATTCTTTGGCTCTCAGCTTTCATTACAGTCCAATTCTCACATCCATACACGACTACTAGAAAAACCATAGCTTTGAATAGACAGACCTTTTGTCAGCAAAGTAATGTCTCTTTTTTTTTTTAACATGCTGTCTGCTTTTTAATATGTTGCCTAATCCTGTGTTCATCTACAAAGCTTTCTTTGAAGTCTCCTGCACTGACATTAACCTTTCTATGAGTCCTTGTAACATACTATTAGCAAAGTTTTTAGATGCTTAAACATATGCTGCCTAATATAGTCACTGAACTGATTTCTATGTTGATTCCTGGGTCAGGAAGATCCACTGGAGAAGGGATAGGCTACCCACTCCAATATTCCTGGGCTTCCCCTGTGGCTCAGCTGGTAAAGAATCTGCCTGCAATGTGGGAGACCTGGGTTCGATCCCTGGGTTGGGAAGATCCCCTGGAGAAGGGAAAGGTTACCGACTCCAGTATTCTGGCCTGGAGAATTCTAGGGACTATACAGTCCATGGAGTTGCAAAAAGTCAGACATGACTGAGCAACTTTCACTTTCACTTTTCTATGTCATGGCTTACTTCCCAAGCTGGACTGAGCACCTGAGCAATATATTTTACCTTTTCCTTAGTTCCTAGAACAGCACAATTAAAGTGTTTCATGTAATTCAAATTAATAAATGAACTAATGCCAATTCCCTTTGATCCTCCATGGCCAATCAAGAGTACTCCAACCTGCTGCTGCTGCTGCTAAGTCACTTCAGTCGTGTCCAACTCTGTGTGACCCCAGAGATGGCAGCCCACCAGGCTCCCCCGTCCCTGGGATTCTCCAGGCAAGAACACTGGAGTGGGTTGCCATTTCCTTCTCCAGTGAATGAAAGTGAAAAGTGAAAGTGAAGTCGCTCAGTCGTATCCGACTCCTAGCGACCCCATGGACTGCAGCCTACCAGGCTCCTCCATCCATGGGATTTTCCAGGCAAAAGTACTGGAGTGGGGTGCCATTGCCTTCTCCAGTACTCCAACCTACTAGCCATCAAAACCCAGTCAGGTTTAAATTACTTGAAGATGTACCTTCAGGTGCAGCACTAATTTTTAATTGTACCACAGTTTCTCTAAATGAAGAAAATCCCTTGGTTTACCTACTTAATCCACTACTAGCCTTTGGGATGTGTGTAGAGGGATAGAATTTGGTGATAAGAAATCATGAGAATCAAAATAGTCATAAGGGTATAAGATTGTTTATCATGAAAGCACAAAATAACCCAAAGAAGTCTAACCTAATAGAAGTGCAGCAATTGAAAACTACAGCCAGCTCATCGAGGATGTTACTGGAAAAAGCAAGAAGCTGATGTGTGGAGGGAATGAAAGAGATTTTTCAATGTTGTCAATGAATGTGTAGAGTCCCTGGTTAAAAACATATATATTTAGAGCTCAGTCAACAATATAAGTGATAGTCTAAGTAGCTGAGGAGGAAGAAGAGCACTAAACTTTAATGATTCTTAATGGAACCTTGCTAGGCTACCAGGAAGACTTCATATATATATATATATGGACTTCCCTGGTGGCTCAGACTGTAAAGAAACTGCCTGCAATGTGAAAGATCTGTCTTCAGTTCCTGGGTTGGGAAAATCCCCTGGAAAAGCAAATGGCAACCACCTACAGTATTCTTGCCTGGAGAATTCCATAGACAGAGGAGCTTGGTGGGCTACACAGTCCATGGGGTTGCAAAGAGTTCGACATGACTGAGTAACTAATACTTTTGCTCATATACATATATGTCAAATGTATATTTATGTCTATATATACATACACTTTTTTTTCATGATATTGTTGGGGAAACTGACTGAATCCATCTGCCATGACCAGGCACCAGAGTAATCACTTGCTTGAGTTATCTTAACAACAGACGCTTCTGGTAAAGGAACGTGAAACAAGCTACTACCAAACAGAGAATTTGGGAAAGGTCAAAGGAGAGAGAAGACACCAGCCCATATGTCCTACCAACCTCCCAGAACTTTTCTGGAATCCATCTTGGCTGAGTTCTGCTGGGTTCCCTTACCGTGCTGCTCTCCATCCAGGCACCCCTTCCCAATAAAGTCTCTTGCTTTGTTAGTTTGTGTGTCTCCTCAGACTATTTATGAACATTACACAAGAGACAACTCTCAGGCCCTGAAAGGGGTCCCCCTTCCTGCAGCAATATTGCATGGCTGCCATAAAAATAAAAGAAAGAGCTTCCATGTTTGATCACTGAGGTCCCTTTTAATACCTTCTCAGCAAGTGGGCATCTACCCTGAGAATCTTCTCTTAGGCAGAGGCAATTTTTAAAGAAGTCATCAGGCAAGATGACAGTTCAATGTTCCTAAACTGTCCTCAGAGGAAGCACCTCAAGGAAGAATTTTTATCTTTGTTTTTGTTGTTGTTCTCTTTAGTCTCCAACAAAATTAGCATCTGTTAACTGAAAGAGAGTAAGAAAGAATAATACAATAGGGTCCAATTACACCCAGTTTGAAGCTGAAGCACAGCCAGATGAATGCTAATTCAGTTATTAAATAGCAGCCTGTATTTATTCTAAATGAGTGGCTGGATCTTGTACAAGTGGCAGGTCTTTGCAGATTCTCACTTACTAGAAAGCACATCCTTGGCTATAAGACTGTCATTTCTATCTATCAGGAAAAAGAGAGTCAATAATGCGGCTGATCTGAAATCTTGTAGCACAGAAAGTCTTCACCAGCCTTCTTTTCAATTTGTGTTCTAGTCGTGTCTCTCTGTGACCCCATGGACTGTAGCCTGCCAGGCTTCTCTGTCCATGGGATTCTCCAGGCAGGAATACCGCAGTGGTTTGCCACTTCCTACTTCAGGAGATCTTCCCAACCCAGGGATGAAGTCTCCTGCATTGGCAGGTGGCTTCTTTAAGCACTGTGCCTGCCACCGGGGAAGCCTTCTTTTCAATTTACAAATATCCTAAGTTCTTGTCTCTTAGTGTAACTGAGCAGGACTCCAGGGGGCCTTCCTGGGACAGGTCCTCCCCCATATCCTCTGCATCTGAGGCACATTTCCCAAGTTGTTTTATAGATGTTAAACCACCCCCCACCCACCCAATCAATGGAAGACTTTAACAATTTGATGACCATAAATACATAGCCCTAGGGCTCCTGGAACCCAAGGACTCATAATGTTAACCCCTGTGACACCACCCTGTTACCTCACCATCAGCCAATCAGAGGATTGCCCATGAGCTGAACACACACGCTGCCATCCTCCTTCCTTACTTGTTTTTAAAAATGCTTTGCAGAAACCTTTCCAGGAATTCAGGGGTTTTTTAAAGCATGAGCCACCCATCTCTTTGCATGGCCCTGCAATAAATCTTTCTTTGCTCCAAATTCTGATGTTTCAGATTGTTTAGCTCGCTGTGCATTGGGCACACAAAATTGCACTAATATTAACATACTGATCATTTAGTCAAAACTACTATTTCTTCAAGCTGGATGACAATAGAAATTATGCTTCAAGACAGAACAGTTTTGATAGCACAAAGAAAAGTGAAAGTGTTAGTTGCTCAGTCATATCCAACTCTTTGTGACCACATGGACTGCTGCCTGCCAGGCTCCTCTATTCATGAAATTCTCCAGGCAAGAGTACTGGCTGCTGCTGCTACTAAGTCACTTCAGTCCTGTCTGACTCTGTGCGACCCCATAGATGGCAGCCCACCAGGCTCCCCCATCCCTGGGATTCTCCAGGCAAGAATACTGGAGTGGGTTGCCATTTCCTTCTCCAACGCATGAAAGTGAAAAGTGAATGTGAAGTTGCTCAGTCATGTCCGACTCTTAGTGACTCCATGGACTGTAGCCTACCAGGCTCCTCCATCCATGGGATTTTCCAGGCCAGAGTACTGGAGTCGGTAGCAATTTCCTTCGCCAGGGTATCTTCCCAACCCAGGGACTGAATCCAGGTATCTGACATTGCAAGCAGATTCTTTATCATCTGTGCCACCAGGGAAGCCCCACTGAAATGATTATGCACTCTTAAAGTGGTTTTATTTCTATTTTATATTTTTTATTGTTTTATATTTACTGTCCTATTCCTAAACTATCCTCAAAAATAAAAGAAGTATTTCTTAAAATATAAAAGCAACATATATTTGCATGTAAATTTTATAAAACTTTATATTGATTGCTCAAATATTAAAAATAAAATGATCAGAAAAAGATAACCGAGTACTTTAGTCAGTTTCCCAGCCATATTTGTCTTTTATCAAATATATTGTTTTTTTTTTTTTCTGAGGAATGTATGTTTTCCCCAATAGTATGGTTTGTTATTATTACCACTTTTTCTTTAAAATTACTTGGAAGTTTCTTCAAAGTTGCATTTTGTGTTTAATAAATTTGAAAAATTTGACAACTTAAAAGTAACTTTTTTCTACAAAAATTTTTTAAATTATTAAACTTCTCTAGATATGGCATATGCTTATTAGATGTCCATTCTGCTAAATGGAAAAGTCTCTTGTATACAAATGTTTTCATACTTTTTTAGCTTTGACTTAAGAGTTCATTTCTTCATTAAATATTTTTATGGGAAAAAAATTCTTCCAAGTAACTTACCTCTATGATTGATTTGATATTTTTAAGTTGATAAAGCACAATCATATATCATTTCAATTTCATTCTACTTCAGTAGGGAGCAAAAATCTATCCATTCAGAATATGAGCTTCATCAAAAGGTTTTCCTTATACATCAAGATAATACCCCAATTGTAGAATTTCAAGTTTAAAATTCAGCATCGCATTTGCACTCTCATGATTTAATGTGACTGGCTCCTCCTCATTTTATAGGAAAAGATTTTTACTATTGTTTAGTTTGCAAGCTTTGTTACAGCAGTGGCAGCCATTTTAGAAAATGGTATGGTAGTTTCTTATACAGTTAGAAAAACATACACTCACTAAATCATCCAGTAATTCCTCTCCTAGGTATTTACCCAAGAGAAATAAGAAGTTATGTTCACACAAAAATGTGTATGTGAATGTTTATAGCAACTATGCCCATAATTGCCAAAAGCAGAATATAGTCCAAGTGTCCTCCAAATTGTTAATGGGTAAAAGAACTCTGGTGCATCCAAACCATGAAGTACTGCACTACAGAGTGAGAGAGTCCAAACTCATAGGATGACTGCTGTATGGTTCAATTTACATTCCAGTCTGGAAAAGGGAAAAAATATAGGAATAGAGTGAGAGTAGGAAGGGGACTTGGAGAAGGCAATGGTACCCCACTCCAGTACTCTTGCCTGGAAAATCCCATGGACAGAGGAGCCTAGTAGGCTGCAGTCCATGGGTCACTAAGAGTCAGACACGACTGAGCGACTTCACTTTCACTTTTCACTTTCATGCATTGGAGAAGGAAATGGCAACCCACTCCAGTGTTCTTGCCTGGAGAATCCCAGGGATGGGGGAGCCTGGTGGGCTGCCATCTATGGGGTCGCACAGAGTCGGACATGACTGAAGCGACTTAGCAGCAGCAGGAAGGCGACTGAGTATAGAGGACATAAGGAGACTTTGATAGAACCATCATATACCTTGATTGTGGTGGTAGTTATAAGATTAAAGAAGCTTATCAAAATAAATAAAAATGTACAACAGAGGGAGTGAATTTTAAGGTAAGTAAATCATACCACAGTGAAATTATTTCCAAAAAAAGCTCTTGAAAACAAACAGACCCCCCCCCAAAAAAAAAAATTAATTCAAGGTTGGAATTATGTGGTAGCTCTAATTAATATGAATATTGGAAACTCATGTCAAAATTACAAATATTTTCCCAAAGTAATTAATACTCAGGTAATTAATATAAAACTCAGGCCAGAAAACAAACAAATACACCTTAAGAGGTTGAAAAAAAAAAAGGTGGATGTACTTTGTACTCCACTGTTCTAATATCTGAATAAAGAATGTCTGCAAATTCTTATGAAAACAAACAAAAAAAAATGTAGAGGGTTCATTTACAAAAATCAGTAATACAATAGACTCCATTAGATGACTTTAATAAAAACTTAAACATTTCTGAAAATCAACTGAATTTGGGCAACAAAGAGAAAAAGTGAGTATCACCACAATGAAGATTAAAAAAAAAATACATTCAATCCTATCTTTGTTAAACAAATGTCGTGCTTTAATTATCCTAATTTTTCCTGCATAAAAATGGTTGTAAATTTTGACAACTGCTGTGTCTACTTTGATTGGTTAAAAACAATAACAAAAAAAACCCTCTTGTGTTGCTTGGAGGCAGTTATAAATATGGATGTCTAACAAATAGTGCCAAGTACATTTCAGCTTCATAAATTTAATTTAGTAAGAACACTTAATTTAGAATGAATATAATATTACATCACAGCAAATTGTGCATTCTTTTTACCACCATAAAAATTATTTTCAATGATGAAATTTTAAATTGAATTTATATTAACAATCAAAATAATGTCATATTTCACCACTGACAGATGAAGTTTCCAAAGTTTTACATTGATTCCATGAAATGGTTAACAGTGATTCATGACTGGAATGAATTAATTTTATAATAGAAGCATTTGATGGTAACAATGGAAAATAGGCATCATTAGCAACTTGCAAAGTCCTTTTTCTGCTAAACTGAAGCCATGTATTATCAGTTATTGTTTCATTTCCTGTGCATTCATAGAAAACTGAGAAATACAAATGAGCAAAATTAAACGTAGAAGAGTATTAATTTGATTTTTGATTAGACATTTGTTAAAAAATTCAAATTCTTTGACCCCCAACCCAAACCTTCTTGAAGCAAAAACTCTGGAGGTAGATCTCAGCTGTCTTTGTTTTAACAAGGCTCCCAGGATACACAGATGCACATGTAAATATGAGACTGTTATCTCATATGAAAAGTGACTTTTCACAGGGTGCTCTGCAAATGTACCTCTGCAGTCAGAAGCATTAAATCTTTGTTTTGGAGAAAGTCTTCATGAAACAATTATTGACTGTTGAGTTCAGAAATAGACCCACACATACATTTTTAATTGATTTTTCAACAAAGGTGCCAAGGCAACCCAATAGAGAAAGGGCAAGCTATCAATAAATGTTGTCTCAACAACTGGATGGTCATATGCAAAACAAAACAAAAAAAACACCTCAATCCACATCATACCATACATAAAAAATCAACTCAAAATTGACCTAAAAGTAAGTGCTAAGACTATAAGCCTTCTAGAATAGAAAAGAATACGAGAAGAACTCTGTGACACAGAGTGTGGAAAATATTTTTAAACAAGACACAAACAGAATAAATGATAAAAGAAATCAATTAAATTTCATCAAAATTTAAACCTATGCTCCTCATAAAATGGTGAAGAAAAAGTAAAGGCAATCCACAGCCTGAGAGAAAATAATTTTGCAAGAATGATCTCTAAAAGTAAAGTAAAATAGAACAACAAAAAACCTTTGTTTTGTTTTAATATCTTTGTTTTATATAAATAACTTGACTTAGAAATATTGGTCAAAATTTGAACAAACACTTCAAAGAAGAGATAAAGATGGCAAATAACCATATGAAAAGATGCTTACCATCATGTCATTAAGAAAATGTAAATTAATAATGTAAGATAGCACTGCACACCCATTAGAATGGCTACAATTTAAAAAAACTGATCATATCAAATGCTCCCAGAGATAAGGAGGAACGGGAAGTCTCATACATGACAGATTAGATTCTTTGGAAAAGAGTAAAGTTTGGGACTTTCTTGAACATATTCTACCATAACACAACTCCTCCACTCCTATGTATTTATTCAAGAGAAATGCAAATATTTACCCAAATATTTACTTGTACACCAATGTTCATTAACAGCTTTTTTGTTATAGCCCCAAACTGGAAATGACTCACACGTTCATCTGTAGAAAGGGTAAAACCATTGTAGTATATCCATACGAAAGAGCACTACTTAGCAATTAAAAAAAAAAAAAAGAGATGACTGGCACATGCAACATGGATGAATCTCAAATAATTACACTCAGTGAAAGAAGCCAGACCCTCATCTCACATACCAACAAGAGTATATACTTGATGATTCTATCATATAAATCTGCTGAAAATGCAGACAGACATATAGTGACAGAAGGTAGATCAATGGTTCCCCTGGGACAGAGTGAGACTTGGTGGTGGGTAAGGAAGGGCCAGGTTGCAAAAGTGCTCAAGAAAACTTCTGGGAAGATGGACATACCCATTATCTTGTTTGGGGTGATAGTTTCACAAGTGTACACATGCATCAAATTTCATACAGTAAACATGTACTGTTTATTGCACTTTGATTGTACCTTACTGAAGGCAGGGAGAACAAAAGAGAAAAAACTCTAGTTAAATGCTATGTCAGATGGTATAAACCAAGATTTCCCTAAGCAAACCAAGAGGTATGGTGTCCTTTACAGACATACACACCTGCCTGCATTGTTAATTTTTAATATCCTTTTGACATTTAGGTTAATCTGCATCTCTCGTTCCTTCAAATAACTCATTCTGAATTATTCCCAATTAAATTTCCTTTATCTACATTTGCTTTTAGCACTGCAATCCTCTTTTTTTCAGGACTTATCACATTGTATATTTGCATTTATTTCCACTGAATTAATGTCTACCTCACTCAGTGAGACTGTAAGAAACACGAACCTTAGAATCTTGTTGCTCCTCGTTATTACAGTAGTCTCAGTGTTTGGTACCTATGCATAATTAATACTGGTTGAAAGAATAAAAGAATCTGACAGCAAAATTAAGGATCTGGTAAAGGATGAAAAAGGCTTTATTTATTAATCTAGTTTACTTATTCAATCAATGAAATAATTATAATAATACAACTTTACAGTTAAAGCATTTGCATGTAAACAGACACTCCTCTCATCTACGGTTTTATTTGATTTTTATAAAAATTTTGTAAAAAAGGCAAAATAAAGTATGTCCTTTAAGGAAAGAACCTGGAACTCAAGATGGCACAGAAACAAGCAAGAAAATGGAAATAAGTTCTAAACCCAAAGATTTGACACAAAGGTCGTTCGCAGTAATCCACAGCTATTACTTCAGAGACCATTATCATCTTATCCCTGGATATTGCAAGGGCCCCTAACACACTGATGCTCAGTCTTGGTTACATATGAGAATTATCTGAATTTTTTTTAAAGTACCTATATCTCTGTTTCATTCTTAGAGATTCTGATTAATAAGTCATGGAGTCCTGTTAAGCATGAAGATTTGTCAAAGGGTTAGGGTTAGGGTTTAACTAACTGGCAGCAAAGCTTAGAGTCACTGGTTTATCTGAGTTTGGTCTGGAGAATTGTACTGTCTCCAATCCATTCTTACTCTGGAGCTAAGATCATTGATTTCAAAAACAAACACAAACATGTCACTTGACCACCCGAAAGCCTTGGATGTTGCCAACCTACAGAGTGTCCCATAGTCTAAACTTCAGACCTGCAAAAAGCCCTGCTCAAAGAGAAGAATCAAAATAACCGATTCAGGGTCTGGGGCAGGGGAAAGATAAATTGAGCTCAGAATATCTAGTGCCAGAAAGAAAAAATACTATAGGAAAATGATGAAGGCGTGCTAAAAGTTCACAGGAGACAACCTGAAGGGATTCCCCCTGGCCAATTTCAGCCTCAAAATAAATGACATTTTTTTTTTAACAAAATAAATAAATAAATGGCAGCACTAAATAATAACCCATTGCTTAAATTAAGAACCCAGGATTACACACTGATGATAAACAAATAAAAGAAGAAGAGGGAAAACCTCTCAACAATAGAATGCCAATAAATCTGGACAATGGAGTTAGATCAGTATTTTCAACCACCACACTAATAAGTGACTCAGACAAAAAAAATCCAGAGATTCTAAGATCAGTGGGTGAAAGTCTTGTGAGAACTTAATATTGACAGCCTCAAAGTATCTCCCATACACTACTTATAGAATCTTTACCTATTGTATTTTTTTAAGAAATTTACAAATTTTAACCTATTTTGTACAATAGATAAAAATAGTAACTTTATAATGGTTGGACCTGACTGACATCATCACAACAAAGTGATCACAGTTAAGGTCACCAATAAAAGGACATCTTGTGCCTCTGGATGTGATGTTCTGAGAAGGACACAGTATCACTTTTGCAAAATTCCTGCCAAAAAATGTAACATTTAAATCTAATCATAAGAAAAAGTCAGAGGAACCCAAAGTGTGAGACATTCTGCAAAATAACTAGTATGTACTCTCCAAAAATGTCAAGAAAAACAGAGAAACTGTCCTAAATTAAAGGAGACTAAAGATATCTGACAGCAGATGCAATGACTGTTCCTGGACTGGGTATTGAATTGAGGGGAGGGGGCATCTCCCTCCCCCACCTATGAGTTCCCCCACCTATAAAGAACGGTATTGGGTCAGTGGCAAAGTATGAGTATCAAGAAATATCAGCATTACATCTATGCTAAAATATGTAAGTTTAAGAACTGTATTGTGGTCATATGTAAGAGAATATTCGTGTTCTTAGGAATACACACTTCAGTGTGTGAAATATCAAAAGGACAACACGTTTTGTATACTGTGTGCTATGCTAAGTCAATTCAGTCATGTCTGACTCTTTGTGACCCCATGGACTGTAGCCCTCCAGGCTCCTCTGTCCATGAGATTCTCCCAATAAGAACGCTGGAGTGGGTTGCCATTTCCTCCTTCGGGGATCTTCCCAACCCAGGGACTGAACCTGCGTCTCCCAAGACTCCTGCATTGGCAGGTGAATTCTTTACCACTAGAGCCAACTGGGAAGCCCCAAAAGGCAACATATCAGCAACTTTTAGCTAAAACACAATTACAGAGAGACACAGATGGGGAGGGGAGAGGGAGACGTGGAAGGTCATAGGACACAATGGAAATAAGAGTACTTTGCTCTGTGGTAACTTAGAGGGTGGGTGGGGAGGGAGGCTCAAGAGAGAGGGGATATATGTGTGTGTGTGTGTGTGTGTGTATATATATATATATATGTACGTGTATATGTATGTATGTGTATGTGTGTATATATATATATATATACACATACACAAATATCTACAGCTAATCCACTGTGTTGTATAGCAGAAACTAACACAACATTGTGTAACAATTATACTCCAATTTTAAAAAGAGTACTTTGTACTCTTCTGACGATGTTTCCCTAGGTTTGAAATTTTATCAAAATACAGTGATTAAAATCAGGCAAACAAAAGAAAACAGAAGGTGCCTACCTCTGTACCCTCTGCTTTCCCAGACCCCCTAAATCACACCTCCAGTTATCCTCTACTGAGCCTGCGCTGTGCCCTGAAGTCACCATGCTCTTTGTGGTTTATACAAGACCTGCTTCAACTATCTGGAATGTGTGGACCCCTTTCACCTGAGTAATTCCTACTCCTCCTTTCAAAGCCCTGGAAGGTATCCTGTGTTCTGCGGATCCTTTTCTGGTGGTCTCCAGCTCACCTCACTTGCCTTGAATGCCTCTCCCATAGAATGGACTGTGCATTCCTCTGCCATAATTCTGGCCACACTACCCCCACTGTCTGTTTCCTCCACTGAAAAGCAAGGGTTTCTTGTTATTGTCCTTCAGATCCCCATTCTCTCACATCAAAAAAGGAAGCTGTCAAAAATTGGTGCATTGATGGTTGAATAAATGCCTTCCATTTAGTATCAGCATCCAACATCGTACATATTTTAGTAGATACTTTAAAAATGAGAAAAGAAGATTGCTGAATTAACTTATTTCCATGATTTTTCTTTCAATATATATTATCAGAGCATCCATTATATGCACTTCACTATATAGATGATAATAGAAATTGTTATCTTAAAAACTGTTATCTTCTGACACAAATAGTTATTTTTCGTCTTCCTGTTTCTAAGGAGACTAAGCCCTAACAACTGAGCAGCATTTGTTCAGCGAGCTCACATCATCTTTCTGCAAACATCCTCATATTGAACCATATATTAATGATGGATATGGCTGGCCGGTGGCTGACTAGAATCATTCTGGAAAAGAAAACAAGGATACAGAGAGCTTGGGAGGAAGATTTGGGAGGAGGACTGGGCTGATGGCTGCCCATGGGGAAGGACGGGAGGGAAACTGAGAGATCTGGAGACACAGAAGCAGAAAAGAAGGTAATGGAGAAGAAGATACCTTATGGTTTATGGCATTTAATTAACATTTGCTGAAAAAAGGCACAGAAGTGTGATGTGTATTTGGAAAGTGAAATTTTATGTACTATCACATCCTTTCATGTTTGCACAGACCCTTCGGGAAGATAACTAGCTTCATTAATGTCTAGTAGAGCAGATTGAGAGTAGAAGATGGACAGACTTGCTGAGCAAGGGGGAGGCTGGTGAGGACAGGAAAGAAGATTCCCACGGGAGCCTGCTCCTTGCTCCATTTGGAGTGCATGACATAAATACTCTGCAGACAGCGCAGAGAGGGCTGTGACGGCTTTTTGTTGTTAATAGCTAGTATCCATTCTGCTTGGTCAGGGTCTGGGTTGTTTACCAGTTGCTAAATAATTTTTGTGTCTCTAGTAATAACATGACAGAACACATATGATAGCACAATATGATAAGTCAAGAAGAAATGTGCACAGATTAATTTAGAACATGAGATATATCAACAGAAAAAGCTACCTAGGAAGAACAGTCATAAAAATATTTCCAATTAGAACTCCAGTCAATAAGTGCTTCTGGTGTTCAAATGTAAGTGTTTGTGATGTTCAAATGTCACAAAAAATTGGTACCAGGATGTTGAAGTGGAAGCATTCTATATGCCTGATTTTTGTGTGTCTTGTTTTTTTTTTTTTTAATAAAAAAGTTTCTATAAATATATGCTCCAGGTTATTGTTACATATTCATTATGTTAAGACATGCTTATTAAAAAGATATCCTGGACACTGAGGCTTTACCCTAAAGGAAACTGTAATACAGAAAATACATATATATAAACAAATAATTTAACAAAAATATTGTTAGAACTAATACAATTGCAAATGCTTTTGAGTCTTAAATTATTTAAATAGGTTACAAAATAAACAACAGGAGAAAAGAGAGAGGCGAAACCTCACTGATCTTCTGTATAAAGATAGTGTATAATGTAAGAACACTAAAATTCAGCAATATGGCAAGAGTTCTATCTCGTGGCACTGATTTGGGGGTCAGATAACCAGGAAGAAGCTTTGACTTTGTCATTATCTCAGTGTGTGATCTTGAGTAAGTCACCACATGAATAGCAATTCCTTTTTCGTGTATTGAGGGGTTGGTTAGGATCAGGAGGCTCAAATACTCTGCCAAAAGGGCCTATGGGGTTGAAAAGGGTCTGGGGGGCTGGATTCTGTGTCCTCTACTCACCCTGCCAATGAAAGGAGTCCCACTTTTCTCTATTTTATATGTTTGAATTTTGTTTCTCTTTTGTTTGAAAAGTTCCATCACTAAAAACAGAACTAGTTTTCCTAAAATCATCTTCCAGCTCATAAGAGACCCTACCATGTTTTTAGGGGGAAGAAGTCAGAGGTGAAGAGTAGTGAATGTGTTCATGAAAGATGCATTTTGTTTTTAAGATAATAATTGTGCAAGCAGCCGAAGAAATCTTTTTAGGTTAAAGTCTGTGCTACACTATGTATATTATATATTTCTTTCTCCAATTGTTCAAAATTGATTTTCAGTACCAGGATGAAAAATCCATTGCTTTTTTCCAAAATACTAATTGCTGAAAAGGATTTTATGCAAGCAGAATTCAATTAACAAACTTAATACATTCATCAACTACTAATTAGAAAATTCAGCAAATTGCCATCAATGTACCCAAAGCTGGTAGAATGACTCAGATAATTTGAGGAAGTCAGGATCGCAACACAGACATGTTTTGTATCTTTCAGTTCAGTTCAGTCACTCAGTCATGTCCGACTCTCTGCAACCCCATGGACTGCAGTACACCAGGCCTCCCTGTCCATCGCCAACTCTCGGAGTTTACTCAAGTTCATGTCCATTGAGTTGGTGATGCCATCCAACCATCTCATCCTCTGTCATCCCCTTCCCTTCCCGCCTTCAATCTTTCCCAGTATCAAGGTCTCTTCCAATGAGTCAGTTCTTCACATCAGGTGGCCAAAGTATTGGAGTTTCAGCTTCAGCATCAGTCCTTCCAATTAATATTCAGGACTGATTTACTTTAGGATGGACTGGTTGGATCTCCTTGCAGTCCAAGGGACTCTCAAGAGTCTTCTCCAATGCCATAGTTCAGAAGAATCAATTCTTTAGTGCTCAGCTTTCTTTATAGTCCAACTCTCACCTCCAGACATGACTACTGGAAAAACCATAGCTTGGATTAGATGGACCTTTGTAGGCAAAGTAATGTCTCTGCTTTTTAATAAGCTGTATAGATTGGTCATAGCTTCTCTTCCAAGGAGCAAGTGTCTTTTAATTTCATGACTGCAGTCATCATCTGCAGTGATTTTGGAGCCCCCCAAAATAAAGTCTGTCACTGTTTCCACTACTTCTCCACCTATTTGCCATGAAGTGATGGGACCAGATAACATGGTTTTAGTTTTCTGAAAGTTGAGTTTTAAGCCAACTTTTTCACTCTCCTCTTTCACTTTCATCAAGAGGCAAGTTGGGAACTGGTGATAAACAGGGAGGCCTGGCGTGCTGTGGTTCATGGGGTCGCAAAGAGTCAGACACGACTGAGCGACTGAACTGAACACAAACTTTACAAACCTAGTTAGAAGAAGAAAAAAATTAGCATATTGTCACAACTCCAAAATTAGCAGCATCCACTATAATCAAACTGTTTTTTTTCCCCTTCCCGTACTCCCATTATCCTTCCCTCTGACTCTTTTTCCGGGGATGCTCTTCTCCTGAAACCCTAAATGTGGGCAATATCTTTAACCAGAGCATGCCAGCAGTGAAGAAATCACCCCTGCTGGTTTCCCCCACTCCGCAGAGTCCATTTAATTATGGCTGTCAGAGGGATCTAGAAGAGGAATTGCGGTGGAGAGCCCTGAGACTTAGTGATTGGCTTCTTTGAGCTCTGCCACTTCTTCCTACTACCCAGGCTGAAAGTGGTGATGTATTTGTTAGATACTAAGGCAGGCAAATTATGCAGAGAGCTGATTTAGTAAAACAGGAGTAGAGGCTTTTTAGTCATACAAGTCTGGATTCCAAACTGACTCCTGCCACCATCTAGTCCAAGGATGCTGGCCAATTCTGGTTCTTCTTGTACGCAGGGGCATTGGTAATTACTTATCACTGCACTGGTGCCAAATTAAATGAGATAATAAAAGTAGGCTTATCAGAACATTGTTTGGCCCAAAGCAATTATGTAATCAATTTTTTCCAAATTCTATCAACATGCAACTCCAAATAAAGAGACAAGTTTCTCTTGGTAACCAAGAGTGTCAGACATTAGACATATGAGGAGAATCACAGTGGTTCTCAAATATTATGGATATAATAAAGGTAAATGCTTAACGTTTCTCTTACACTCTATAAATCCCCTATTTTCTCAATTCTATGGTAATAGTTTTTGTAATTTTTTAAAACTATTTCTGAAATTAGGATGAGTCTTAAAATTGATGCATACATTTAATGTGATACTTATAGCTATTTGCAACCCACTCCAGTACTCTTGCCTAGAAAATCCCATGGACGGAGGAGCCTGGTAGGCTGCATTCCATGGGGTCCCTAGGAGTCGGACACGACTGAGTGACTTCACTTTCACTTTCATGCATTGGAGAAGGAAATGGCAACCCACTCCAGTATTCTTGCCTGGAGAATCCCAGGGACAGAGGAGCCTGGTGGGCTGCCATCTCTGGGGTCGCACAGAGTTGGACACGACTGAAGCAACTTAGCAGTAGCAGCAGCTATAGCTATTTTCTCTTAAAATATTGTATTGAAATAAGTGTCTTATAATCAATAGTGTTTTAATTATATAATTAAGTAAAATAGCATTATGAAAAATGAATCATCCCCTTTAATAAATAACCAGAGCTATCCTCTCAGATGTCTGAAAGACCTAGTTGACTATCAAGTGTCACCAAACTTTGTCTTTGAATTTTTTATATGTCCTTGAGTCTCCCACATTGATTCTTTATTGCCATCCCCTTCTTCAAACTACTGTTTCTGATTACTTGCTATGTTCCAAGTACACTGCAAAATGCCTTATAAATATTTTATTTTACTGCACACAGCCCTAAGGTGAAATGAAAGATGAAGGTATTGAGGCTTTGAAGAGAAAACTGAGGTGCAGACAAGTAAGCATGGCTCTAGTTCACAGTAGCTGAGATATGGGTCAAGTTCAGGTGTGACTCCCAAGCTGGGGTTCTTAACCATGACTGGAATTCCTTGATTATAAGAAAATGATTTCAGCACTCGAAGTAATAATCCAAGTTCCCATAAGAATAACCTCAGACTTAGGGCCTAGGGGAAAGCAGAGGAGAGGGCTATCCAAGTAGCACTGCGGAAACAAAATTATCAAAATCGAACTACATATGGTGTGTCTTCGTGTGTAATTTTACATCAGTTCACACTATATATTTTGAAGATGTACTTTAAGTACAATGCAAAATAATGTGCAAGGGAAAACAAGACTGAGTATACTTAATGCCTATTCCCTATATTTTTTCATTTTAAAAATAATAATTCAGTAAAATCAATAGGAGTATGTCAAGGCTGTATATTGTCACCTTGCTTTTTTAACTTATATGCAGAGTACACCATGTGAAATGCTAAACTGGATGAAGCACAAGCTGGAATCACGATTGCATGGAGAAATATCAATAACCTCAGATATGCAGATGACATCATCCTTAAGACAGAAAGCAAACAGGAACTAAAGAGCCTCTTGATGAAACTGAAAGAGGAGAGTGAAAACGCTGGCTTAAAACTCAACATTCAAAAAACTAAGATCATGGCATCTGGTCCCATCACTTCATGGCAAATAGAAGGGGACACAATGACAGACTTTATTTTGTTGGGCTCCAAAATCACTGCAGATGGTGACTGCAGTCATGAAATTAAAAGACACTTGCCCCTTGGAAGAAAAGCTATGACCAACCTAGACAGCATATTAAAAAGCAGAGACATTACTTTGCCTACAAAGGGCCATCTAGACAAAGCTATGGTTTTTCTAGTAGTCGTGTGTGGATGTGAGAGTTGGACTGTAAAGAAAGCTGAGCACCAAAGAATTGATGCTTTTGAACTGTGTTGTTGGAGAAGACTCTTGAGTATCCCTTGGACAGTAAGGAGATCAAATCAGTCTGTCCTAAAGGAAATCAGTCCTGAATATTCATTGGAAGGACTGATGCTGAAGCTGAAACTCCAATACTATGGCCACCTGATGTGAAGAACTGACTCACTGGAAAAGACTCTGATGGTGGGAAAAATTGAAGGCAGGAGGAGAAAGGGACGACAGAGGATGAGATGGTTGGAAGGTATCACCGACTCATTAGACATGAGTTTGAGTAAGCTCCAGTAGTTGCTTACAGACAGGGAAGCCTGGTATGCTATAGTTCAT
This sequence comes from Bos grunniens, assembly GCF_055505025.1. Taxonomy (NCBI): domain Eukaryota; kingdom Metazoa; phylum Chordata; class Mammalia; order Artiodactyla; family Bovidae; genus Bos; species Bos grunniens. The sequence goes on from NC_141171.1 coordinate 64,076,298, forward strand.
GGGGCCCTAAAGAGTCGGACGTGACTGAGTGACTGAACTGCACTGAACTGATAGTCTATAGTGGAAACTATTTTGTTGGAACCACAATTCAAAATATGACAGTTTCATCTTTTAAAAACTATGGATATATGTTTATCCATATTTATATCCATGGATATAAATGCAAACTATGAAAATTTGCTAGGGTAAAAAACAGTAAATAATATAATTGTTATGACACAGGAAAAAAACTCTCTAAACATAGACTCAAGAAGCAATAATTGACTAATATTCCTATGGTATATTAAACTAACTCTAAGTCACTTATCTCCTGCAGCCATAAAATAATCTCAACCATACATACTTTAGAGCAAACGAGTCTCCATTTGCCCAAGATGGTCCTGGCTCATGCTGATGTCTCCAAGCAATTGTCAACATCCTCAGAATTGTCCCAATTTGGACAGTAAATTATATGGTCACACTAATAATACTCAAGAACCTTGATTTTTTACTCTAAACTTGCCTATTATAAACCATAAAATCTTTTTACTCTTCATATTCTTCTATAAGGCAGTTTACTTGTATGAAATAGTAGAAATTGCTTCATAGTTAACTTAAAAAGAAGTAGCACCATGGAGTTTCAGAAGTTAAAAGGTAAGTATAAGGTGACGGTTACCTCTTTCTATCAGAGTTCCTCTTTCTGAGAGTGCCTGCTTGTTTGGCCCACAAAAATGTATTACAACCATCACTTTCCTCTGCACCAGGTTTCTTGGAAGGAGAATGGGATGGGCCATAATTCATGAGAGATGATGCTTAGAAACTGTTTAGCTATCAACAAAATGTCCCTCATCAGAAGCATGAGAGACATGCTTCTGTCCAATTTAAATATCTGAAATTTATACAACAAAGTAATTTCTTTGGACAAAGTCAGTTTTCTCCTCTAAGTCCAGCTATGGCATGGTCAGAGTCTTCAACAGTTTTTAATAGGCACTCAACATTCCTTTCTCCTTTGTTTATTCTTTTTAGAACTCTGCATACATTCAGGTTGCTAAATTTTTCAAATATGATTCAAGGAAAGATGACCTTACCATCTAATCCACATACAGATTTTGATTGGTCCAAGCTAGCAGCCTGTGGTCTTTTCTGGATGACTTACAGGGTTCAGAGATGACCTCATTTAGTACAAATGGAACATCACTGACTATGCTTGGTTGACTGGCTTCAATGTCAGTCGGTTTATGTAGCTGTCTCTCTCTTTTCTACAGAAAGTGAACAAACCACCACATGGTTACAAATATCAGAAGACATCACATTGCTCCCATAAAGGTATTAGCATTATAATAAAATGAATACTGAGGAATACAGAATGGAGACATGGAAAAAACTGGGTCCACAGTAACATTATTAAGACTTATCCACTTCTGAACTTTCAGTTATAGACATAATAAACACACTCTAGTTTAAAGAGATTTGAAGCAAAGATTTTGTTACTTGCATTCAAAAGCACGCACGTGAACACAATGTTTGAGGAGGCATACATGACTGATTGGAGCTAACATGGAAGATGAAACCGTCTTAGCAAGTGGCAGCAATATCAGCCCAATTGGTCAAGCCCAAAATCTAGAAATTACCTTTGGCTTTTAAAAAAAATTTCTCACTTCAAATCTATTAGAAACGTGTGTCTCTTTGCCTCCAACATATCCTGCATTCTATCTACTTTTCTTAAAATCCATTTCATCACAAGTATCCTGCAGTTTGTTCCTGGGACATTACCACATGCACGTAGATGGTCTCCCACCACCAACAATAACCCAATCCAGTTGTTCTCATCCATATCACTAAAATAATTTCAAAACCTTTTCATGGCTTCCCATCACACTTGAGATAAAAGTTGTATTTTTTAAAATAAATCAGGACACACAGATTCTTTTCATGACCTGCAACCCACCGCTGCAACCTCTTTTCTTTTCCCAACATTTGTTCTATTTCAGCGTCCGGCCTCATCACTGGTTTGCTTAAATTCATTCCTTCCCTAGGGCCTTTACACTCTCTTCTCCCCCTGGAATGCTTTTTCCATGGCTTTACATGGCTAGCTCTTTATCATCCTCCAAGTTTTTGTTTATATATTATCTCTTTCAAGAAACAATTCTTGATCCCTTCATGTTTCAGCCCATGATTCTACCCTGTTGTATTAAACACTGATCACAGCATCCCATGTATTTCTTTTACTGCATGTGTCCAAATCTAATTATTTTCTTATTTATATGATTTTATTTGCTTATTTTGGTCTGTCCATTTCTTAAAGAGATCAGCTCCATTAAGAGAGGAATCTTAGTAGTTATGTCTACCTAAGACACTGACTTATTATAGAAGACAACTGGCTATGGCAGGTTTAGAACCTGGCTGTAAATTCTCTGATACTCTTTCCACTGAGAGGTAAGATCTATGTTCCTGGCTCTTAAATCTGGGAAAGCTTTAATAAATAAGATACAGTGGAACAGATGCTTTGTGACTTTCGAGAGTAAGTCATGAAAGGACATGCAGCTTCTGCCTTGTTTGCTGGGAATGTTCATACACACAGATCCTTGTGCTGCCACATAAGAAGTCCATTACTTATGAACTACCATGCTGGAGGGGCCACTCATGGGTGTGTTGGTAAATTATCTAAGCCGATCCCTTTCTTTAGCTATCCCAACCCAAGATTCAGGTATGTGAGTAAAGAGTCTATCTTGCAAGTATATCCTTCAGCGTCAGGTGATTCAGTTCTCATTTAAATCATCCCAGGAAAAGCCCTGGAAATTATAAAATCACAGAGCAAAGCAGAGCTGTTCTGGTGGTGCATGTTCTGATTCCTGATGTGTGTAATCAATAAACATAAGAAAATGACTGTTTTATGCCATTAACATCTCAGAATGTCTTTTAACATTAGGATGTTTTCCAAGATAATAATAGGCATCTAGAGAAAAGCCCACCAAATTTTGAAAAATATTTGTTGAATGAGGTTGACCAGCTACCTTGTAGGAACACTCCTCCAGGGACCCGGGTTCTAGTCCAAGTTGCATTACTAATATATTATCTAACCTTAGGAAATCTCACCTATAGGTCTCAAGTTCCTTCTATGTACACTGAGGTGATCTGACTAGTTTAACTCTTAGGTACTTGCCACTGAATTCTTAGTCTATAAGTGAAAACTAAGGGTTTCAACAATAATGAAAAAGATAAACAGCCAGAATTAGGGGCTCTGAATTCTCTGGGCATTAAAATGAGCTTAAAAGGGTGTGCTCCTTAGAGTTCTCAGCATGAAAGGGAGGAGGAAGCGATTTGATAATTTTCCAAGTGATTGACTTTCTTGAATCTCTATATTCCCAAGGATACTATGTCTGTGTATTTAAAGTCAAAGCACATCGGGATGAAGGGCTCAATGGACAGATGGGTTAACTAGATGGGAGATAGGAAGAAGCTGCAAACAAATGGCTTCTGAAGGCTCCCATTTTCTAACTAAACCATTTTCCTGTTTCTTTCTACAGAACTGACTTCAGAACTCAGAGGATGGGACTATGGCAGCAGCAAAAATGTGGTAGAAAGATTACTGGGTCTGGGGGCTATCCCCGAAGCTGGGAAGCCTTGAGCAGTCACCACTCTGACCTTCTGCTGTTGAGGAGGAGGATGGTGACTCCTCTCTGCTCTTCATTAGGAAATGAGGTGTGTTTTCCCAGGGCACACAGAACTGAAAATGGAAATAGCATAGGATCATGGGTCTCCCGATTTGTAATCCAAGTGTCATAGTGTTTCCCCAAGCACCCAGCTGCACATCTCATACATCACTCAGCAGAGGTATCAGGTTCTGAAAGAGGGGAAGCACAGCCAGCCAGGTATGAGGGGTGTGAGCACATCTACCTTTGGAATGTCTGTGAGACTGTTCACTGAGAATAGATCTTTGAGTATGATTAGATGAGAATTCTAGAGACTAAAAAAAGAATTCCTGGGAAAGATCATTCTCATGATGAGTAGGAGTAGGTAGAGTGGTAGTCTTAACTTGTAGACTTATTAATTGCTATGGTTTGGACCCATCTGAACATGGAAGAATCACATTCTGGGAAAAAGAACTAAGAATATGGTAAGGGGGGCTATATTTAAAATTTTATTAAGCAAACAGCTCAGCTTACCTCTCTGCCATGTATTGTTTAGAGTTCCCTGACATTCATTTGGCTAATGTTATATGTATTCTCCATATCTTTGTAATCCAAGCACAACAATAGCCAATCAGTTCAGTTCAGTTCAGTCCCTCAGTCATGTCCGACTCTTTGCGACCCCATGAATTGCAGCATGCCAGGCCTCCCTGTCCATCACCAACTCCCAGAGTTCACTCAGACTCACATCCATCGAGTCAGTGATGCCATCCAGCCATCTCATCCTCTGTCATCCCCTTCTCCTCCTGCCCCCAATCCCTCCCAGCATCAGAGTCTTTTCCAATGAGTCCTGGAATGTGAAGTCAAGTGGGCCTTAAAAAGCATCACTCTGAACAAAACTAGTGGAGGTAATGGAATTCCAGTTGAGCTATTTCAAATCCTGGAAGATGATGCTGTGAAAGTGCTGCACTCAATATGCCAGCAAATTTGGAAAACTCAGCAGTGGCCACAGGACTGGAAAAGGTCAGTTTTCATTCCAATCCCAAAGAAAGGCAATGCCAAAGAATGCTCAAACCATAGCCAATAGATTAGAGCTATTTTAAGAGACCAGAAATATTTTCTGTCACTGCACACAGACTCCTCAGGGAGAGGAAGTGATTTTGAATATGGCCTAATGTTCAGGAATCAAATACTTTCCAAGTATATCCTCCTGTAAAAACATAAGGTCAAATATGTGTACAATAAGAGGTATCCAAGTTGGTGATATTTTAATAAAGTCACACCAGGGCTTCCCTTGTGCCTCAGATGGTAAAGAATCTGCCTGCAATGCAGGAGACCCGAATTTTATCCTTAGGTTGGGAAGATCCCCTAGAGGAGGGAATGGCAACCCACTCTAGTATTCCTGCCTGTAGAATCCCATGGGCAGAGGAGCCCAGTGGGCTACAGTCCATGGGGTTTCAAAGAGTCCAACATGACTGGGCAACTAACACTTTCTATTTCACACAATCTGACACAAAACCCAGGCTACTATTTCTGTGGTTCAATGTCCCTTGCACTACAGTGCAATGCTTTTAGGAATTCTATCTAATAATGATCCAATGGTCTATAGTGAAAACAGGGTAGAATAGCTATAAGAAATAAAACAAGTGGCAATAATGTTATATGATATGATTCTGTTTAATGTCACTTGCTTGAGTTTAAGTGTATTTTATAGAGGGACCTATTATAGTACAGAACACACAAAAATATTTTCCTCTTAGGCCTGCTGATTTATATCATTTCTTTAAACATAAAAATGGAAAAAAATAAAAAGAATTATTTATAATTTAAAGTACTATAAACATAAGTGATTATTACCATTAGTGGTTTCAGTGTATCTTAAAAATTCTGATTTCCTTTCAAGGCAAATAAATTAGAAGATGGATGTTTATTGGAAACAACTGAACAAGTTTTCCACATTATCACTTTAGCTAAAATAAATTTAACTCTAATCATCCCCTCCTGTTCAGACAGAACAGATTAGAAATCAGAATGCTAGTAAAAGATACCATCATGTATAGAAAAAACAAAAAACAAAACAAAACACTGCATATGAAATGTAGTTTATTGCTTTTGTGAGGAGTAGCCCAGCCACAATGAGGCAGGGAGGAAAAGAGGACCAAACAAATGTATGATGGTAAACACACAGCCCATCATCCCCTTTTCCCACATTGATACAGACATTACAAATTAATCACAGAGCTCTTTTCTGTTAAGAATTGGTGTTGGAATCCTTCTGCAAAAACAATCCAGACTACTACAGTGGCCAACTGGACTTGACATATGAGATAACACCAATCTGCAGAAAGCTAGATTCTAGTCTCAGACTGGAAATTAAGATACCAATGTTCTAGATCTAGCTTAGCCACTGATATACTCTGTACTATGGACTAATTTCTTCCCTTTTCTGGGTATCAGCTGCCCCCCTGAGGTCACAACTGTTGATATTTATTGCCTATGCTAGAATCACTGAACTTTTGTTTTCCCCCTGCCCTGGAAGGGATCTTATATATTAGTTGGCTTGCTAAGCCACTGATGGAAAGGATGTGAGTGGCAGGGAGTGTTTCCCTGTTACTTTTGTAAAGTAATTTTAAATTCACCGTCAAATAAAAGTGCCACAATGTCATCTCAAATTATTACCACTTGCTTTCTTTCCTATTGTAGCTTGTTTAACTCTAGCCATTGCAGCATTGTTAAGAGAATTCCTTGGGGGCACCTCAGAATGATGCAATGGATCCTGAGCAAATCTTGAAGCCTGGGTTGTGTAACTTTGTTAAAATAGCTTCTCCTCTAGGATACTACCTATTACAGACATGTCTATCCCTGTGTTCTGTGCTCTCAGATCTTAAAAAGAACACTAGAGTATACTGTGGAATCAATGACAACCAGATTATTTTTCACTTGAAAATCTAAAGTATGATTCATGGAAGCTGGAAGCCAATCCATGGAAGTCTTTTTGGTGAGAGGTTACACAGAGATGGGATTTGGGCAGCGATGTTGCTTCATGTTCAAGATGAGGTTGTTGTTCAGTTGCTCAGTCATGTCGGAGTCTTTGCGGCCCCCTGGACTGCAGCATGCTGGGCTTCCCTGTCAATACCAACTCCCGGAGCTCAGACTTGTGTCCATTGAGCCGGTGATGTCATCCAACCATTTTGTTCCCTGTCATCGCCTTCTCCTGTCCTCAATCTTTCCCAGCATCCATTTCTAATGAGTCAGTTCTTTGCATCAGGTGGCCAGAGTATTGAGGCTTCAACATCAGTCCTTCTAATAAATACTGAGTTGATTTCCTTTAGGATTGACTGGTTTGACCTCTTTGCAGTCCAAGAGACTCTCAAGAGTCTTCTCTAACACCACAGTTCAAAAGTATCAATTCTTTAGTGCTCAGCCTTCTTTATGGTCCAACTCTCACATCCACATATGACTACTAGAAAAACCATAGGTTTGACTAAATGGACCTTTGTTGGTAAAGTAATGTCTCTGTTTTTTAATACACTGTCTAGGATTGTCATAGCTTTTCTTCCAAGGAGCAGGTGTCTTTTAATTTCATGGCTGCAGTCACCATCTACAGTGATTTTGGAGCCCAAGAAAATAAAGTCTGTCACTGTTTCCATTGTTCCCCCATCTACTTGCCATGAAGTGATGGGACAGGATGCCATGATCTTCATTTTTTGAATGTTGAGTTTTAAGCCAGTTTTTTCACTCCTCTTTTTTACCTTCAACAAGAGGCTCTTTAGTTCCTCTTCCCTTCTGCCCTAAGGGTGGTGTCATCTGCATATCTGAGGTTATGATATTCTCCCAACAATCAAGGCAAAGATAAATGTCCAGGTAAGCACAAAACAGAGGTCACTTAAAACATTGAACTATTTGCCTAGGTTCTAACTGTATAGCTTTCATTTCTAGCTTAACTGAGGCTCTGAGGGGTTTCATTACCCATTCCTGGATATTCTCAATTCTCTGCAACCATATCACACAGTGTCCTTTATTTTAGCCTGCTCCTGGCTGCCTCATCACATTCTGTTTAATGAGGAAAGCAGGATGTAGTAGCTTGAACTAAGAGATCTCTGAAATCATGTTCATGAATTTATACTTGTTTATTTTCATTAGCATGAATCCTATTTTGACCCTGAAGCTAACTTGATGTCACACAAGTTTCTTTTGGGAATTTTCTTTGCCATAGCCTCATCCTTCTTGGCCATTCCTCTTTTTATTTTAGCATATAATTGAATGTTGTGTGACCCCTCATCTCAATGTCCATTTTGGGGCTCCCTTTGGTTACAGTTTTCCCAGCATCATCAGCTTCCTTTATGCCTTCCTCTTTTCCATCTCTGCTGCTCTATCCTAGAACCCTTTCTCTGCAAAATTTATCAATGCAAACTTAGCCTTCCATGTACTCACATGGAAGAGATTCTAAGAATCTCTCTTAATTTATCTATCTCAAGTAGTTTTCCAAAATTATTAAAGACAGTGGCTGTGGGTTGGAATCCCTTCCTCCATCAATTACTGGATATGCAGCTGTGGAGACATTACTTAATCTTTCTGAAACTCAGTTCCTTCATATGAAAAAGAAAGGTCTATCAGATCCTACATAAACTTCCTTTGCACAGATCCTCAGATACAATAGTCAACAAATGTCATCATTCATGCCATCATTATCATCACCATCCTTGGCTCAGCATGCCTTTGCCCTGCTTCTAGTGCTTCTTCCAGGTTACAACACAGCTCCATCTCTACCTCTGTGGAGCATTCCTTGACCTTTCCTACTTTGCTGTTTAGTCACTAAGTCATGTCTGACTATTTTGCAACCTCATGGATTGTAACCAGCCAGGCTCCTCTGTCCATGGGATTTCCCAGGCAAGAATATTGGATTGGGTGGCCATTTCCTTTTCCAGGGATCTAGGAATCAAACCTGATTCCTAGATCTAGGGATCAAACCCACATCTCCTGCATTGGCAGGTGGGTTCTTTACCACTGAGCCACCTGGAAAGCCCCTTTCCTCCCTTCACCTTTATTAAAGTTATTGTAACATTCAACACATGCAAAGTGATACTTTATACATACATTTCTTTTTTTTTTTAATTTTATTTTTAAACTTTACATAATTGTATTAGTTTTGCCAAATATCAACATACATTTCTTGCATGTATCTTTCTGTCCACAAAAGTATTTGCAGGGAAAAATATACAAATAAAAATATGCATGCAAAATATCTTATATTTCATATATGTTTTTTTCTCCACAAATGTGAGATCCTTAAAAGCAAGAAAGTTGTGCCTGAAATCTCTTTCATCCTCAAAACAATTCAAAGTACTTCTGACTTTGTCTTCGACACATATCTCAAATCCTGCTCTCTTGGCTCTTGACCTTCACTGAGATGAATAATTATGATGATAATCAATGGTTATACAAGTGTTTCCAAATAGGTGCTCATATCCATTTACATAGAGGAAGTTAGAAGGACAGAAAGAAGTTAAGTGCCCTAGAATCAACAGATCCTTAGCTCACCGTTTACCAGCTTCAAAGTCTCCCATAGGAAAGCTTGTTCTGAGGTAACCATTTCCTAGCTGGATAACTCTATTAAATATATAACCCCCACTTCTCATTCAGCTAAAGTCCATTTTTCAACAACTTATATAATTGTTATTTCAGAATCTTAAACTCTTCAGGCTAAGTCTCATCCTTTATCCTTGTGATATCCCTCCAGACACTTGAAATCAATGATTTTATCTCCATTTATTCTTCCTTTGAACCTGAGCAATGCTGCCAGGTCTATCAGATTGCAGAAGAAATAATTAGAATGGCTGGGGAAGTGTAAGAGGGAAATATTTCAGGCAGGGACAAAAAGAGTCAGTCTCTTCAGCAGGGAGATGGAGAGAACTAAGTGCTACTTGATACGACAGCGGAATCTAAATGATATGCCACAGGGCATCTAATCGGGTGTTCCTTGCTACCTGGTCCTGTTGCCTACCCAGAAGGGGACAGCAAATGAAATTAGCAGGGCCTAAATTTAGAGACGATCAAAGGAAATCCTTCTTCACACAATGTGCAATTATCCACTACTGCAGGATATTATTGAGGCAAATTGAAGCAAAAAGAATTTGGAAAAGGATTAGGTGCTTATATGAATAAGAACAGCTTGTGCAGTTACTAGCAAGAATAACAATTACATGGCCAATTAATCCCCTGGTGTCAGGGTATGCAGTGAGCTCCAGCTGGGGTCAGAGAATGAACTGCCTATAGAATAGTACAGTAGTATTCAATTTTCTAGGTGCATTATTGAATTTTCCTTTGGCTAACTCCTCTGAAGAATCTAAGGGAAAACACTTCAGTTTATAAAGAGTGAATTGCTTCAGGTTTGGGTTTTACAATCTGGGTCAGAAATAGAAATGGCCTCTGTGAAATTTCCCTGTAAAGATGTGGCACCAAAATCCTGAAATGACTTTAAAAAAAAAAAAAAAAAGGTAGCATGGAAAAGACCACACACTAGTTGTCTAAGGACCTGGGTTTCTGGTCCTGTGTCATATCATTGACTAGCTTGGTGACAGTGCCTACCTTAGTGGACTTCAGTTTCCTTGTTTACAAAATGGCAGGCATTTTCCTAGCTATCTATGTGAAATATAACCCTAGTTTTTCAGGCCTCACTCCCTAGGTGGGCACTGTCAAGAATAAATTGATTCTTAAATTTACAAGGAATCAAGAGATGAGTCTTTATAAAGCATATAAAGGTAGTAAAATATTTGTGCTTCAGGTGCCCATGCGAAGAATGTCTGACTCTCACATACATAACTGGGGGACCATGTGTCCTATTGTTGATAGTTACCCCCCATCTACATATGCCATGGGGTCACTGATGCTGAAAACCCTCTCACACAAAGGTCTGAGCTAGCTCTTTGCTCCCTAAACTCCTACAACCAACTTTTCCCCAAGTTTCTACCACAAGAGAAGCCTACCCTTAGATTCACATGAAATCTACATGGGAAAACTTTTCTTGTTGATTTCCTCGGACAAGTGTCCTCAGGGTGAAGTCAAAGGGCAACACGTACCTATGAGGAAATTTTGGGAAGTGAGGACACAGTTTTATCTTTATGCACATCTTTCTTTTTATTCTGCTTTCCCACTCACATGACCAAAAGAATACAATGAGGGGAGAAATTCAAACTAGGAATGGTACTGAGGAAAGGAGCTGCTTCTGCTACAGAAAAAGGGAAATATTTTGAAAGAAAAGATACAGAAAACACTAAACTCAAAAATGGACAAGCTGGCCCAAAAACGGACAATTGACGTGCTGGCTGATAAAATGAATCTCTAATGAACATCCACTTATCTATATTTTCTAAATTATAAAGGGATCAAAGGAAAAAAATAATTAACAAACAACATATTTTCATTCTAGTAATGTATTTAGGAAGCACCCATTTGGCATATTTGTGTTTATTTTACCCAAAGAATATGAGCACAGTAGTTGAATCTCCCCCCAAAGACCACTCCTAGGTTAGAGACAGGTTACCCCAGCTAATTTGCAGCTATTGTAGTGAATGTAAAGAAGGAATTTTTGACTATGTCCAAATTCTCTTGCTCAACCACTGCCCACCCAGTTTTTTTTGCAGTGTTTGTTGGTTTAGTTTTTAAACCTGAGTTTAAAAGGTTGGACTTCAGAAGCATACAGTGTAAGAGAGTTAAAATCAAGTAGCTACGTCTAACACATGTATACCTGTGGCGGATTCATTTCGATATTTAGCAAAACTAATACAATATTGTAAAGTTTAAAAATAAAATAAAATTAAAAAAAAAAACTCATTTGGAAAGATAAGAGAAGAGAGAAATTTCTGAACAACTGGAAAGCAGCCATGGTTCAAATGAAAAACAAATTAGGGATAAAACATTAAGTATTCCCACCATTTCATAAGGGCTGTTTCAGAGGTACAAACTTTTTAGATGGCTCTAAAAATAAGGAGTATACAGACAGCTAATAACATATTTGTATTCTTTATGGGGAGGGGATGAAACTGGGCCCAAGATATGTTACCTCCCACAACCTGCTCAAAGGCTTTAACAAGTAGGGAATCTTCCTGACTATTCTCACCAAGCTAACATAATTCTGAAAATAAAACCTAACAAAGATGTGTATATGTGTATACCTCTAATAAAAAATGGATCTGAGTTAAAGTCATTTAAAAAGCATAACATATCATGAACAAAAAGGTACTATTTAGGCAGACAATAATGGTGCAATACAAGGAAACCTATCAGTGTAATTTATTGATAAACAGAACAAAGGAGAAATAGCATTATCTCAAATGAGGCCAGGATTCAACTGACAGAATTCAACAGACATTAGAGCTGAAAAAAAAAAAAAAAACAACCTCCCACCAATTTATAAAAAAGAATGTCACTAAATTAACATGGGAAAAGTGTATGTAAAATTACTTGTCAACACTGTACTCAAGGTAAACCTACACTGGCTTTCCAACTAAAACCTGAAAAAAGAAAACAATGCTATCCTCACTAGATTCTGGAAATTCTAGACGTTAAGATAGGGTAAAAATCACATAAGATAAATGAATACAAATATGAAATTTATTAAAAAAGTCAATGCCAAAATTTCATTAACTGCTGACGTACTGGGGATAAGATGATTCATATAATGAGCCTAAGGGGAAACGGAATAATTTATTAAATCTCTAGAGTTTGGTAAGATAATCTATCACTATAAAAAAAAAAAAAAAAAGGAACAATGCCTAGAATCCTACAAAAACCAGTCAGAAATGTGATTTTTAACAATCTTATTCATACAGCAATCAAAGACAGAATATTCATTTCACTAAATTTAACTAAAAATGTGTAGGATCCATTCAAAATAAATCTTCAGTTAGTGGCATAAAAGATGATTTGTAGAACTGAAAATAAGTGCCATTTTCGGAGAAAATTTCACAATTTTATGTATCTTCATTTTCCCCTATTTTAAAATTCTGTGTAATTCTCATTGATTCTCAATCAATTCTCAATCAATACATCAAGATTGTGAGCTGGCAAATTATGCTTTATTCATAACTGAACAAAATGAGTAGCAAAGAAGTAAATGAGAAAGAGTGAAGAAAACTTTAGAAGATAAACAACACTGAGTAGCATATTTCCAACCATTCAAAATATGTATAATATATTTAGTTATTACTGGTAATGGCTACAGAATAGGCATTCTGATGAATAAAAAAGAAGTGAAATATGAAATGCACACACATATAACAAAATTCAGTTTAGGATAAATGTGAGTTTAAAATTTCCAATTAAAGGATGGATTGTTCAATAAATTGTGCTCAGAGGAAAGGAGAGCTGGACTTTTGTTTCATGTAACATCCTAAAATAATCTTGGATTAACTGAATAAATAATTGCTAAAAAGAACTAGGCAAAGAAAAGCTAGGGATTTTCCCCCCCAAATAATTAGAGAGCATGAGACATTTTTAAACATTGAATGCACAAACCACAAATGAAAAGAGTAAAAAAAAAAAAAAAAAAAAGGCTACACAGGCATTTAAAATAACAGAATAAAAGAAATCTATCTTGAAGAGTGTTAAAAAGTAACTGAAAATGTGGGATATTTGCAATATCAGTGACAGGAAAAGGCAACATTATAAATTAGAGATTCTTCTAACCTGGAAATAAGACAGCCAAACTAGTAAAATATACCAAAGAAGATTATATTGTATACAGTTTACAAAAGATAAAACATGCTAACAGTACAAACATCATTCACCTTAATAACATAAAGCAAATAATAAAATACCATTTTCATCTATCAAACTAGAAAGGATTAAAATACATTAAGATTGTGAGCTGGCAGAGATACAGTGAAAGGTGCATGCTCATATCCAGATGTTGGCATTTAAAAATGCATCAAAAGTATCTAAAATATGTGTAAATATTTAACTCATTAATCCAATTGAGGGGATTTTAAAAAATCATTATGAGTATATACAATACACAAGCAGTTTTTTGTAAGGACATTTACTGAACAACGCTTAGTTCAGTTCGGTTACCCAGTCGTGTCCAACTCTTTGTGACCCCATGGACCGCATCACATCAGGCCTCCCTGTCCATCACCAACTCCTGAGTTTGCTGCTGCTGCTGCTGCTGCTAAGTTGCTTCAGTCATGTCTGACTCTGTGCGACCCCATTGACGGCAGCCCACCAGGCTCCCCCATCCCTGGGATTCTCCAGGCAAGAATACTGGAGTGGGTTGCCATTTCCTTCTCCAATACGCGAAAGTGAAAAGTGAAAGCGAAGTCGCTCAGTCGTGTCTGACTCTTCCAGACCCCATGGACTGCAGCCCACCAGGCTCCTCCATCCATGGGATTTTCCAGGCAAGAGTACTGGAGTGGGGTGCTATTGCCTTCTCTGACTCCTGAGTTTACTCAAACTCATATCCGTTAAGTTGGTGATGCCATCCAACCATCTCATCCTCTGTCATCCCCTCGTCCTCCCACCTTCAATCTTTCCCAGCATCAAGGTCTTTTCAAATAAGTCAGTTCTTCGCATCAGGTGGTCAAAGTTTTGGAGTACTATTTTTTGAGCAAAACTTAAAATAGTGAAAAAAACTAGAAACAAAATGGAAACAAACCCTCCAATAATAGAGAACTGGGGCTTCCCTGATGGCTCAGACTGTAAAGAATTTGCCTGCAATGTGGGAGACCTAGGTTCGATCCCTGAGTAGGGAAGATCTCCTGGAGAATGGAACGGCTACCCACTGCAGTATTCTTACCTGGAGAATTCCCATGGACAGAGGAGTCCATGGGGTTGCAAAGAGCTGGATACTACTGAACAATACGCAAAATATACACTGATGCATTAATATTACCATTATTAATGATGCTGTAGAACATAGAACAGGGGAATGTTTACAGGATACTTTTAAGCTTTAAAACCATATTGCTAAGTCACTTCAGTCGTGTCCGACTCTGTGCAACCCCACAGAGGGCAGCCCACCAGGGTCTGCCGTCCCTGGGATTCTCCAGGCAAGAACACTGGAGTGGGTTGCCATAAGCCAAAATATATACAGTCTGAAATATGGAACATGGGACTGGGAACATGTTCAACTCTTCGGGGATACACACCTGTCAATTTTATATGCCTTACTGTACTCATTTTTGTGTTTTGTTTTTTGGTAAACTACACATAGATACACTGAACACAAAGTTCTGGAATGAAAAAATTCAACAGTATATGGCTCTGGTTGGCATATGGAACTTTTCTCCCTTTCTTTTTTTTTCCCCCCATGTAGCTTAAATTTTTCTATACGTTTTAATCTCATCTTAAAATAGTTTTAAAGTAAACAAGGAAAGACAGGTAATAGAAAAATATCTCCATTACCCTCCCTGCCCAAATTCTTGGATTGAAACAAAACTCCCACATTGTCCACTTCTTACACTGATCCCCAGCCTAACTAACACCATGTGAAGTCGAAGGGGGCTGTTTTTGTCAACTGTGGCATCAGCTCCAGGTTGTTTAGCTGGTCCTTTCACTGTAACAGAACACAAGTAGCCAGGGTAACAGCACATCTTGGATGTCAAAATTAGGTCCCACCCGATTCCCTCAACACACACACACACACACACACACACACACACACACAAACACACAGGTTGCCACTGTTAATCCTGAAAGAGTAAAAGTCTTATTGCTAAGGAGAATTAAACATGACCTAACACAGAAACTTTCAAGAGAGAGCATTAATGGAGAGAATGCTCATCTAAAACTACCTAGCATGCAGTGGAAACTTGCTTTATGATGCAGGGAGCTCAAATTTGGTGCTCTGTGACAACCTAAATGTGCCTCTCTGGTAGCTCAGCTGGTAAAGAATCCGCCTGCAATGCAGGAGACCTGGTTCAATTCCTGGGTCGGGACGATCTGTGAGGGAATGGATAGGCTACCCACTCCAGTATTCTTGTGCTTCCCTGATGGCTCAGCTGGTGACAACCTAGAGGGGTGGGATGGGGTGAGAGGTGGGAGGGAGGTTCAAGAGGGAGGGGACATATGTATACCTATGGTCAATTCATGTTGATGTGTGGCAGAAACCAACACAATATTGTAAAGCAATTATACTTCATTTAAATATAAATAAATTTAAATAAAAATATCTGACATGATAGATGGTTGTAGGAACCAGCACAGAGGACCTAACAGGTGGACAGCAATTTTTGTCAAGTTTTTTTCCAAAAGGAAACAGTGACTGAGTTGTAGGGATGCCATTTTCTGTCAGTAGACATTATATAAATTCATATGCACAGACTATTTTATTTTCTGTATGAGTAAAGAAAGATTTTACCACATAAAGCTATGCATAAAGAACACTTAGTGGTGTAGTGCATCTTTCCTCAAGGTGAAGCCCAGGGACCAGCAGCATGATCATCACCTGGGGAGGGGTAAGACATGCACAATATTGGGCCTCATTCCAGACCTCTTGAATCAGTGTCCTTATCCTAACCAGATCCCCAGGTGACTCATAAGCATATTCAAATTGGCGAAGCATTGACGTAGTAGACACACTGTCTTCAGCTCTGGTTTTACAATGGTATGGAAATACTGGTCCACTACGGGTCAGAGGGGTTCCTTAGTAGAGATCAGTCAGGGATATTCTACAGTTCTCAAACTGCACACCAGGACCAGGATCATTTCTTATGTGCTGCTGTTGAAGGAACAGATCTAGAGAAAAGAAATGGATGAGGGTAGAAGAGATTTTAGCAAATAGTTGAGTAGGCCTCTCATGGGGAATAAGAAATACAAGTTGTTTGCCATTAAGAAAGTATGCCTAACAATGATTGCCAGAAACTGAAGTAACATAAAACATCCCCTCGATCTGAGTTGAGTTCAGTTCAGTTGCTCAGCCATGTTCAACTCTTTGTGACCCCATGGACTGCAGCATGCCAGGCCTCCCTGTCCATCACCAACTCTGAGAGTTTACTCAAACTCATCTCCATTGAGTTGGTGATGCCATCCAGCCATCTCATCCTCTGTCATCCCCTTCTCCTCCTATCTTCAACATCAGGGTCTTTTCCAATGAGTCAGCTCTTCGCATCAGGTGGCCAAAGTCTTGGAGTTTCAGCTTCAACATCAATCCTTCCAATGAACACTCAGGACTGATCTCCTTTAAGATGGACTGGTTGGATCTCCTTGCAGTCCAAGGGACTCTCAAGAGTCTTCTCCAACACCACAGTTCAAAAGCATCAATTCTTCGGCACTCGGCCGTCTTCACAGTCCAATTCTCACATCCATACACAACTACTGGAAAAATCATAGCCTTGACTAGATGGACCTTTGTTGGCAAAGTAATGTCTCTGCTTTTTAATATGCTGTCTAGGTTGGTCATAGGTTTTCTTCCAAGGAGCAAGTATCTTTTAATTTCATAAGTAAGATCATCTAATAAATAGGTACAAATGGAATAGTCTGTCAGAGGGCCAATGTTACTTCTATTACCCCCACACTATTTCAACTAGCAGAAGTTAACTGCATCCTTATTCTGTTTAGTTGTTTTTGTTCCTAGGTACATTATCTTTATATATCTAACCATTTAAACTTGTAAACCCACATGAAATTCAGAGATGTAAAGTAATTTATCTAAGATTAACTAGTTAGCAAGGGGCAGAATTAGCATTCAAATCCAAGTCATACCTTCACAATGATCACTGAAACTAGAGATTCAGAAGAGTCTTCATGTATCAGATAAACCAGGGACAACTTAACACTTCCCAAACCTTCCTTGCTGAGTCCCAGAGCCATTGTAAATGCTTTTGTAAAAATGTAGATTCTAGAGACTCAGTACTGGGTAGTATGTTATAGTTAGGTTGGGGGCCAGGAAGGGGTGGAAAACATGCATATTTTGAAAAGTTTCTTGATATTCGGGAAAGATTATTATTCTGCGCTTCCTCTGATATAATTTAACACAAGTGTGGGAAAAGAGAATGAGATGTATAACATAGATAATGTATGCTCAGTCACTTTAGTCATGTTTGACTCTGCGATCCTATGGACTGTAGCCCGCCAGGCTCCTCTGTCCATGGGAATCTCCATGCAAGAATAATGGAGTCATTTGCATTGCCCTCCTCCAGAGGATCTTCCCAACCCAGAGATCAAACCTGTGTCTCTTTTGTCTCCTGTATTGCAAGCAGGTTCTTCACCACTGAGCCACCAGAGAAGCCCATAACATAGCTAATAGATCTCCCCATATCTGTCCATGGGTTTTGAACAGTCGAAAGCACACACAAGGATAAAAGTTAGATTTCCCTCAATCCCAAAACTTAATAGTGGAACTCAGAAGGACCCCCAGATCCTAGATTTTCAATGAAATCAATCATTTGACCCAGGAAAACTAGTCCACAGCTCCATGCCTCTTTAGCTGAAAAATGGGGGTAATTATGCCTTGTTATTCCCTGGGGATATTATGAGGCACTTTAAGAATGTGAAATACTTTTATCTTCTTGTAGAGAAGCAGGAGGTGCTTTGAATAATAATGGCAACAAAAGTAAAAATAAAAATAAGCATACAGAGCCAAACAATTTCTCAAGAAAAACACATTCTTAAGTGCATTAGCTATCAAAAAAAAAAAAGACAAATAGAGTTGCTTTCATTTTTCTAGCTTTCTTTATTCTCAAAAAGCTCATTAGGCAGAAATTAGGCAACAAATATACATGGAAAGATAGCTATAGTCTTTGAATTCTGTCTGCTGAGATGTCTTAATACACGAATGAAGAAAAAAATGAAACTTCATATGAACTTAACAATATAGTCAGTTTGAAGCCATAAGTGCACAAAGCAGTTCAGTGTATTATGCTGAAATACTTCATGAATGGAGGAAGAATATGTTAATACCTAATATATTTTAGAAATGAACAGTGATTTAATATTCTAAGTAATCACCACTTAACGACTAGTATCATTTTCTACTCAAAGGAAGACTGTATCTCTCTAGATAAATGTTATCTTTTCTTGTCTTAACAGGACAGGATCAACAACACCATTACTCTGAATAACTTCCTATTGGAAATAGGTACAGTGGAAAAAAACAGAAAAAAAAATTAAAAGATAGACCTCTATTAAACCTCATTTCTAGCACCTAAATATTAACTATTTATACACTTAGGTGATTTCCTTAACTCCTCTGGGAGTTTAGAATAATAGTTTTTCCTCAAATGTTTTGAGCTTCACAGGTAGCTTATGTAAAATAATCAACATAGCACTTGGCACACAGTAACCATTCAGCAAGTGTCATCTTTCAAATTCTCCCTTTTGGCTACAGTGGTGGGAAAATGGGAGGATCTCTCTCATGTAAGGTACCCAGCCCCTCCAAATAAGTGCTGTTTTGTAAAGAGGCTTCCTGCCCTGGACCAGAGAATAGTCCTCTAGTCCTTGAATTATGCAAGATATTTCATAGGACAGTTTGACTTTAGGTACAAATTTCATGTGACTCTAAGAGTAGGCTTGGTTTTTAATGCTTGAGGAGAGGTGCAGGGAACTTGTATATATGAGGTCTATAGTGCCTGACTTCTTCTGTTAAGAGCTGTGGGTGTACCTTTCAGCCTCATGAGAGAAAGCATTTTGGCTCTCTAACATCCTGATCAACATTCAGAAAACTAAGATCATGGCGTCTGGTCCCATCACTTCATGGCAGATAGATAGGGAAACAGTGAAAACAATGGCTGACTTTATTTTTCTGGGTTCCAAAATCACTGCAGATGGTGACTGCAGCCATGAAATTAAAAGACACTTACTCCTTGGAAGGAAAATTATGACCAACCTAGACAGCATATTCAAAAGCAGAGACATTATTTTGCCAACAAAGGTCCATCTAGTCAAGGCTATGGTTTTTCCAGTGGTCATGTATGAATGTGAGGGTTGGACTATAAAGAAAGCTGAGTGCCGAAGAATTGATGTCTTTGAACTCTGGTGTTGGAGAAGACTCTTGAGAGTCCCTTGGACTGCAAGGAGATCCAACCAGTCCATCCTAAAGGAGATCAGTCCTGGGTGTTCATTGGAAGGACTGATGTTGAAGCTGAAACTCCAATACTTTGGCCACCTGATGCAGAGAGCTGACTCACTGGAAAAGACCCTGATGCTGGGAAAGATTGAGGGCAGGAGGAGAAGGGGACGACAGAGGATGAGACAGTTCGATGGCATCATCGACTTGATGGACATGGGTTTGGGTGGGCTCTGGGAGTTGGTGACGGACAGGGAGGCCTGGCATGCTGCGGCTCATGGGGTCACAAAGAGTCAGACACAACTGAGCAACTGAACTGAACTGAACATCCTGATGAGACTTCCCAGGTGCCTACCAATGCAGAAGACGCAGCAGATGCAGGTTTGATCCCTGGATCAGAAAGATTCCCTGGAGGAGGAAATGGTAACCCACTCCAGTATTCTTGCCTCAAAAGTTCCATGGACAGAGAAGCCTGTTGGGGTACAGTTCATGGGGCTGTAAAGAGTTAAGACGTGACTGAGTCACTGAGTACACATGTGACACCCTGATGCAGGGGGGTACATACACTTAAGTCTGTGCCAAAACAATGAATAGAACTTGTGGCCAGAACTGCTGTCTTTGCCACAAGTGGACAGGTGACCCAGAAACATAGGAGACCTGACTTTTGTGGAATGACGCCTACTTCTTCCCATCATTGGTTCATTGGACACATCACCCTGTCTGGGGAGGTAAGAACATGATCCTTATTCTCCCCTGAGTTCAATGTCCTCCTTTTCCTTCCACTGGCTCTGGAGTGGCAAGAAGTGTCATTAAGATTTATTTTTAAAAAATTCTTACCTAGAGAATGCTGTATTCCCCGTGAGAGCCCCCTCAGTTATTTAAAGAGTTTACTCTTAGTTTCAAATTTGGAACTACAAAATGTGTCTCTAAGTCACCTGAAATATCACCAAAGCAAATTTGTGTGTCTCTGGGAGCAAAAGCACTAAACACTGTCTGCCCCAAAGCAGCCTTCACCCTAAACTTCCCCATGTGTGGCCAGTCCTGCAAGTTGGGAGAGAACCGAGTCTCCAGCAAGCATGCTTTGCTCCTTCACTCGGGAAATGGCCCTTTCTACTCCTCATGATTTTACACTGGGGGCTGAATCCTCTGTTTCTTGGGGTCCTTTCAGACCTGACTGTGCATGGACCAATAATTCCATTACTTTGAGTTTTCCATTTGTTAACATTTTTGAAGAATTTGTACAGTCACTTTTTACCATCTCACCACTCTTTCTCCCACTTATTTTCACCTTGTAAAATACAAGTGAATCTCTAAACCCATCTCTTATACTTTTGTCCAATTCTAGGCTTGCGCACTCCTAGGTAAGTAAATTCAAGGACATGGCTGCAGATAAGATATCTCTGAACATAGGAAAAGAAAACATGCTCCTTCCCCAGGTAGGGAACTAAAAGATAAAAAATACTATCTACTAAAATAGATAAACGACAAGAGTATATTGTACAGCACAGGAAAATGCACCCATTATTTTGTAGTAAATTTAAATGGAGTATAATCTGTAAAGATAATGAATGACTATGCTGTACACTTGAAACACTGTTAATCAACTACACTTGTCAAAAACAAAAAAACCTATCCTACATATAAGAAAGAATCCAAAAGCTTTGAAATTTTTAAAAAGGGCTTTTAATACATCTAGTTCCTACAGACTGAAAATGAAATTTCTAGTAGAGCAATTGGGTATCCTAGAAAAACCACAGGCTCTGAGTTCATATTCCTCATCTGCCATCCACTGGCAGAGCAAATACGGACAAGATCTTTAACCTCTCTACATCCTTGTTTCCTCATTTATAAAGATGACAATACTACCTACAAAATACAGTGATCAACAATAGGCTAAGAAATGTAAAAATGTCTTGCACAGTGTTTGTATCAGTCGTCATAGAATGTATATTTTCTGAGTAGGTAAAACAGATTCTAGCCCTAACCCTTAACTCTAAGGCCGGTTAAGAAGCATACAGCATTAACAAACAAAAAGTGAGCCCTTCTCATTTTCGGTAGTTTCGCAAGTAATCGCAAAAAAATATATATATTCTTATTGAAAAATACAGACTTAAATTTAAGAAAGTATGGGAAACCACTAGATCACTCAGTATGACCTAAATAAAATTCTTTATGATAATACAGTGGAAGTGAGAAATAGATTCAAGGGATTAGATCTGATAGAGTGCCTGAAGAACTATGGACAGAGGTTCATGACACTGTATAGGAGGCAGTGATCAAGACCACCCCCAAGAAAAAGAAATGCAAAAAGGCAAAATGGTTGTCTGAGGAGGCCTTACAAATGGCTGGGAAAAGAAGAGAAGCTAAAGGCAAAGGACAAAAGGAAAGATATACCCATTTGAATGCAGAGTTCCAAAAATAGCAAGGAGAGATAAGAAAGCCTTCCTCAGTGATCGATATAAAGAAATAGAGGAAAACAACAGATTGAGAAAGACTAGAGATCTCTTCAAGAAAATTAGAGAAACCAAGTGAACATTTCATGCAAAGGTGGGCACAATAAAGGACAAAAATGGTATGGACCTAACAGAAGCAGAAGATATTAAGAAGAGGTGCCAAGAGTACACAGAAGAACTATGCAAAATAAAAGATCTGCATAACTCAGATAACCATGATGGTGTGATCACTCACCTAGAGCCAGACATCCTAGAATAAGAAGTCAAGTGGGCCTTAGGAAGCATCACTACAAACAAAGCTAGTGGAGGTGATGGAATTCCAGCTGAGTTATTTCAAGTCCTAAAATACGATGCTTTGAAAGTGCTGCACTCAATATAACAGTAAATTTGGAAAACTCAGCAGTGGCCACAGGACTGGAAATAGTCAGTTTTCATTCCAATCCCAAAGAATGGCAATGCCAAAGAATGTTCAAACCATTGCACAGTTGGACTCATCTCACACACTAGCAAAGAATGCTCAAAATTCTCCAAGCCAGGCTTTAACAGTATGTGAACCATGAAATTCCAGATGTCCAAGCTGGATTTAGAAAAGGCAGAGGAACCAGAGATCAAATTGCCAATGTCCATTGGATCATTAAAAAAAGTAAGAGAGTTCCATAAAAACTTCTACTTCTGCTTTATTAACTACACCAAACCTTTGACTGTGTGGGTCACAATATACTATGGAAAATTCTCAAAGAGATGGGAATACCAGACCACTTGACCTGCATCCTGAGAAAATCTGTATGCAGGTCAAGAAGTTAAAGCCAAGCAAGGAACAACAGACTGGTTCCAAATGGGGAAAGGGGTATGTCAAGGCTGTATCTTGTCACCCTGCTTAATTGCAGAGTACATCATGTGAAATGCCAGACTGGATGAAGTACAAGGTGAAATCAAGATTGCTGGGAGAAATATCAATAACCTCAGATATGCAGATGACACCACCCTTATGGCAGAAAGTGAAGAGAAACTAAAGAGCTTCTTGATGAAAGTGAAACAGGAGAGTGAAAAAGTTGGCTCAAAGCTCAACATTCAGAAAACTAAGATCATGGCATCTGGTCCCATCACTTCATGGCAAATACATGGGGAAACAACAGAAACAGGATCAGACTTTACTTTCTTGGGTTCCAAAATCACTGCAGATGGTGACGGCAGTCATGAAATTAAAAGACACTTGCTCCTTGGAAGAAAAGCTATGACCAACCTAGACAGCATATTAAAAGCCAGAGACATTACTTTGCTGACAAATTTCCGTCTAGTCAAAGTTATGGTTTTTCCAGTAGTCATGTATGGATGTGAGATTTGGACCATAAAGAAAGCTGAGTGCTGAAGAATTGACGCTTTTGAACTGTGGTGTTGGAGAAGACTCTTGAGAGTCCCTTAGACAGCAAAGAGATCAAACTAGTCAAACCTAAAGGAAATCAATCCTTAATATTCATTGGGAGGACTGACACTGAAGTTCCAATACTTTGGCCACCTGATGTGAAGAACTGACTCATTGAAAAAGACCCTGATCCTGGGAAAGATTGAAGGCAAGAAGAGAAGGGGACAACAAAGGATGAGATAGTTGGGTTGCATCACTGACTCAATGGACATGACACTGAGCAATCTCCGGGATGGATATGACGATGGACATGGAACCCTGACATGCTTCAGTCCAAGGTGTTGCAAAGAATCAGACATGACTGAGCGACAAGCTGAACTGAATATTTAAGAACAGTACCCAAGTAGTATATATGGGATAGGGTTTACGCATTCCAATGGGAGTAAAGTTTGTCATCTAAGGAGATTCACCTACATTCATGTTTCTAATACTTTTTGACAGTCCCCAGCACATGTTGTACACATTTTCACTACCCATATCCAGATAGGGTGGGAGAGTTCCAGTTTGAACCATATGTCATGGGGAAGGGCCATACTTCCTTATTGTATGCCCAGGGTTATCTTTTCTACAGCCTTTCCCTTGGCATGGTAATGCCCCATTATCTTTTAGCTCTATAGTTTTTTTTTTTTTTTTTTTAGGGTGAATTAAAATATTTATTTGGTCCAGTGTTATTAGCAGATTTTTGGGCAATGTGAGCAAAACAGTTTGGAGAATCTAGCTCATTATTCCTAGAAGTAGATGATAGAAGGATAAGGGAGCTACAAATTATTTCTGTACAGAGAAGATTTTTTTTTTTCCATCCTATCGAAAAGACTCATTTTTGAGACAAACACAATAATAAGAGTGACCATAGAAAGCATATTTACTAGTATAAGCTCTATTTTATGAATGAGGCACTAAGCAGAGAAGTTAAGCTAACTTTCTGAAATCACCCAGATAACAAAGAGTAAAGTTAAGATAAAAAGCCACACAGACTATCTACTGAGCTCACATTCTTAACCATGACAAAAGCATGGTAATTTTTGGCTCCATCCATGCAATGATATGGAAATTACTTTGTTACACAGAATCTCTTGATACATCACTCTATTACCTGGCCCTAACCTTTTTAGTTTTATCTTTAAATATTCCCTTGACAAACAACACTCTTCACCTTTCAATGCCATGGTTGTCTGGTATCCGCTTTAGTTTCTTCTCCTTGGACACATTATACCTCACTCATCATCACCTATCCAAATATTTTCATTCTTCAAGTACTAATATAAACACCACCTCTCTAAGACTCTCAGTGCATAAAACACCAGACATGGGCAGTTTCATTACTTTGCCAGTTTTATTTTTAAAGTGAAGGAATTGACGTTGTGATGATTTAAACAACTTGGTTATCCCAAAACTGGCATACTGTCAGGCATGATTGATTCCTTATCTCTTTGCCTCCCAAAGCCTGTGTCTCTAACCCTTATCCTGTGTGTATCTCCTGTATTCTAATATAAATGCCCTTTGTATGAACTTCCTGAGGTTTCTTTCCACTTTATACCTTGAAGCAACGTTCTTTCAGGAGATGCCTTATCTTTCTCACCGTACAATAAACACCTTGGGACATAGGATTCTATCTTATAGTAAGATTAGGATAATATTTATACATAGACAGTGTACAAGCACAATCTGTCTTTTGGTAGCTGGATAGACTGTTGAATACAAGGAGGATTATTTCTCCAATGACTTAAAATTGTTTTTTGTTGTTGTTGTTTAGAGTTTTCATCGATGTTTAATATCTCCTGTGCATAGCTACTTTATTACCCTTGGTGAGATGTTCCATATTAGATTGATGTCTGCAGATTTCTGAAAGGACCTTCACTGGTTTTTTAATTACTGATTGTGAGATAAGCCCTGATTAGCAAACAATGATCTATAAATTACAAAGACACTGTTACTGGTTACAGGGCACTTGGAAAGAGCCCGTGAAACTTACAAGAAAATTGCCGGTGTTTAATGAATAGTGGGGAAAAAATTTAAGGTCATCCTTTCACATATCAATTAGTTATCAATTTAAAGTCTTTAAAAAGTGTTTGGCAACTGTCCAAATGCTGAAAGAAATCACATAGTTTACAAGTAAATTGGGAATGAATGCAGGTAAAGGCATAGACTAGGAGAAGTGTAGAAAGATCAGTATGTGTTGCTATACTTGTTACACTATATACATGATTATGTTAATCCTGCTGGTAATGCTCATCATAAACAGGTGAAACTAATTACTCAGTAGGGAGTCACAGAGCACTGGCCTCTAAACTTACTTATAAAACCTTATGAGGTATCCTTTCAAACAATAACTTCGTGTCTAATTAACATATGAGAGCAATGTGCCTATTAAACTGGAAATACAGCCATCTGGAGAGACATTTAAACACACTATTTCTTATCTTGGATGCAAAGATAAACACCACCCTTAATTTTTAAAGCCCCCAGTGAGACTCTGGAGCACTGAAGGGTTTGTACGCTCCCCACAGTTGCACTGCAGAGACAAAGGTGCCCAATGATATGCTCTGACAACTGGGCTGCACGGATGAGCCTTCTGCAGATTGGGAGGTTCAGGGGTTTCTTCTACATTCTGGGCCTTAGATTTCTTATCTTTAAAAAGAAGAATTTGGACTCAATAATCTCTAAAGTTCAATTCAGTTCTAAAATTTGTGATGACATTTTACATGGCACATTTTCATCAGCAGGTGGTTCTGTTGCTGCTCTTCTTATAAAGTAAACTTCAGACCCCTTTTGTGACTAAGTAAACAGCTTTCATACACAGCTGAAAATGTGGAGAGACAAATGCATAAGATACAAACTATAATATGACCGGGAAAACTGTTGAGGACTGTTATGGAATTAAGCTGGGCTGGATGAATCACAAGCTGGAATCAAGATTGCCAGGAGAAATATAAACAACCTCAGATTTACAGATGATACCACTCTAATGGCAGAAAGTGAAGAGGAACTAAAGAACCTCTTGATGAAAGTGAAAGAGGAGAGTGAAAAAGTTGGCTTAAAACTCAACATTCAAAAAATGAAGATCATGGCATTTGGTCCCATCACTTCATGGCAAATACAAAGGGAAAAAGTGGAAAGAGTGACATATTTTATTTTCTTGGGCTCCAAAATTATTGTGGATGGTGACTGCAACCAAAAATTAAAAGACACTTGCTCCTTGGAAGGAAAGCTATGACAAACATAGACAGCATATTAAAAGGCAGAGGCATCACTTTGCCCACAAGGTCCATATAGTAAAAGCTATGGTTTTTCCAGTAGTCATGTATGGATGTGAGAGTTGAACCATAAAGATGGCTGAGCACCAAAGAATTTATACCTTCTGACTATAGTGTTGGAGAAGACTCTTGAGAGTCCCTTGGACTGCAAGGAGAGCAAACCAGTTAATCCTAAAGGAAATCAACCCTGAATTTTCACTGGAAGGACTGATGCTGAAGCTCCAATACTTTGGCCACCTGATGTGAAGAGCTGATTCATTGGAAAAGACCCTGATGCTAGGAAAGCTAAGGGCAGGAGAAGGGGACAACAGAAGATGAGAGGGTTAGATAGCCTCACTGACTCAATGGACATGAGTTTGAGCAAACTCCAAGAGATAGTAGAGGACAGAGGAACCTTGCATGCTGCAGCCCAAGGGATCACAAAGAGTTGGACATGACTTGGTGACCAAACAACAACACTTAGGCGTACAAATGGTGATGAGGATGAAGACTAATATTTGATAATTTACTATGCTCCAGGGAGCTGCTCTTAGCATTTTGAAGATAATATTTTAATTGATTTCCCAGACTATCCTAAGAGGCTAACACTATAACCACCCTCATAATACAGATGAGGAAACTGAAGCACAGAAGTTAGATAACTGTCTTAAAATCACACATCTGTTCAGTGACAGAACTTGGATTTGAATCCAGGGAGTCTAGCTTCAAACACTTTCTCTTCAGGCCAATTTCCTGCCTCTTGAAAAGGGAGTGGGTTTGAAACCATGCCTAAAGAGTCCCCAAAGGAGATAAGAATATCAGTAAATTTAAAGCAAATATTCTTTTTCCCATTTAGTGAACTTGTAAACCTAACCATAGTGCAAGGAAGCTCTGATGAAAGGAGCTAGAACATATACACTAATATGAAGGCTTAAGAATCTCCCACTACTCCCAAATTGTACCCTGGATTCCTTACTGAGGTAGAAATTACTAGGCAGGCAGTGTAGAACTCTGAGACATCAGTTGTGTTTTCAGTAAACATCCCACTCCATTGTCCTGAATTCCTGGAATGTGTCTTTGGTCTGATAAATTATCAGCACTCAGATCCAAGGAAGGGCAGTAATTAAATTCTGTTCCATGTGCTTGCTGCTGCTGCTGCTAAGTCGATTCAGTTGTGTCCGATTCTGTGCGACCCCATCTGCCAGCAGCCCACCAGGCTCCCCGTCCCTGGGATTCTCCAGCAGGCAAGAACACCGGAGTGGGTTGCCATTTCCTTCTCCAATGCATGAAAGTGAAAAGTGAAAGTGAAGTCGCTCAGTCATGTCCGGCTCTTAGTTACCCCATGGACTGCAGCCTACCAGGCTCCTCCATCCATGGGATTTTCCAGGCAAGAGTACTGGAGTAGGGTGCCATTGCCTTCTCCATCCATGTGCTTGAGGGAAAAACAAAAACTGGTAATCATTAATCTTAAGCCCATACATTTGGTCCATGGTAAAATGGCCAGAGGGCATGAGAAAGGGTGGTGACTTAATCCAAGGATCTAGAGAAGCCATAAAGATGTTAAGTATCTTGACCTTTAAATTGGTTGGTAAGAAATAATGTGATTTAAGGAAGGGTATAAAAACTGTTCTAAGTCCCACCTTGGGGGGGACTCTCTACTCCCTCTCAGTGTCTATGCTGAGAGCTTTGTACTTTCCTCTCTTTAATAAATCCTCTTCACTTGCTACCATGAGTGTTTGTTTGTGGATTCCATTCTTCAGCTCCATGGACAAGAACTCAGATTCCTATCTCATTACTACCTCAGTTCCACAATATCAGTGTAGGAAAGCAAAGATTCAAGACAAAAGAGAAGGGTTTCCTGGAAAGCTGGTTGTGTCATTTCTAGGAGGCCAGTCCCTAATTGCAATCAGTCCTCTCACTATAAGAACAAAACACAGTGTAGAGAGAGAGAGAAACATCTTGACACATAGCTTTAGAAGTAAAACGATTCTGCTGCTGCTGCTGCTGCTGCTGCTGCTAAGTCACTTCATAAAAGTATTAGAATTTGGCCCATCAGATAATTATATATTTTCCTGGGACTAGGATGCAGGATGGAAGAATGGGTGGGAAGAAAAACGAAGAATGTCTTTTCCTTCCTAGAGGCTCATGATTTCTGTCACACTGGGAGAAATCCAGACAGATTTATTGGTAGAGACAAAGTTTGAAGCGAGCCCAGGATTTCTGTAGGTTGAGATGAGAGATGGGTATTCCAGACAGAAAAGTCAATGTGCAAAGGCAAAGACAGTGTACAGCAAGTGAGAAGACTAGAGCGTAGGTAGAGGGTCGTGGGATTAGATAAGACAGAAATAAAAAGAATGGAGTCTCACTAGATAAGACTAGTTAAAGAAATGACAATGTAAGATTTCTCTCTACAAATATAATTGGAAGTTTGTTGGGGCTGGGGGTGGAGGAGAGTCTGAGATTTGGAGAGCAACAGGGTTGTCAGAGTTTCCCTATTTCATTCTATTTGACCAGCTGTTAGAGACAGTTATCGTAAAGCCAACCAGACTGCTTCGAGGCAGCCCTTTGGCTGGTTCTAAATGCTGCTGCTCTGGTCCCCTGCAGTCCTTCTCCTTTCAGTCTGCTCTTTGTCATGGTGAGAGGACGTCCCCAGAGGTCAAGTCAAGTCTGCCTTTCTCCTTTGCCTTCCCTGATCATAAACTGTTTTATTCAAAAGCTACTCCCTGCATGCCTGCCTCCTTTTCTTAAGTCTGAATAAGCAATTGTCGCCTCAGGGTGGTTCAGAAAGCAGCCCCCTCAGCACCGAGCATTTATCATCTCCTTCCTCAGCAAGAAAGGGCCAAGAAAAACCTAAAGACCTGTTATTCTCCACTCGAAGGAGCAGCAGGGACATCACAGTGTTTCCACAGGAGGGAGCAATTAAACAGAATGAGTAGCACAATGACATTTCCAAAGTCAGATGGAAGATTTGGAAAGCCTCCATCATCAGCCAGTAAGTAGACAGTGATTTAGGCAGAGGCTGGGATTCCCAGCTAAGACAAAATAGTTATTGTGTGGCCAAGGGACAGGGACAGGAACTAGAGACAGTGCTATTTTCTCTGACTGATCATTCCTTATTGCAGCCCCCGGATCCATATATACCAGTGCTAGCAATGGGCAGAGTACCAGTGTGGGTCACATCTTTTGGTCCTTTCAATCCAAGAGTTAAAGTGGTCAATAAATGTGTGACACTACAGCCAGCTGTCATAGAAGGAGTCCAGGAATCAGAGACAGATCTCTTTGGCTAGAACTCAAAATATACTACTAAGTCGAAGTTCAGAGTTCTTAAACTGCCAACTTCAGGGTCAAATGTAGCTTGAGGGCATAAGTTGTTTAGGTTACACACACACACTTTTTTTCTTTCAAGTGTGCATTGGGTGCTAGCATTTAAACACTGGGAAATTTCACATATTAATCTAGTGTTCCAGCTTCTCTTGGCAGAAGTTGTGTGGATCTTAGTACACCTAGCTTCCAAGTCCTCTGTCTATGGTCCTGATTATTTATTACTGTTTTCCAACAATAAATAAGACTTATCTGCATTTATTATGCTTTCAAGGGGCTTTTTTTCCCCTTCATGTTTGAGATGTGTCCTCTATCCTTTTATTTTGAATACACTGCTAGAAAATGAAAGACCAAAAGAGCTGCATTTTTTTACACCTGACTTTATTACATCATCCGCTTGATCCCTTTATAAGCATTAGAGTTTGTGTCCCCCTGTGGTTAACAGCTTACATTATTCCACACTCTGTATGTGCCAGGAATTCTTCTGGTCTCTACATATTAAATCATTCAACAAAGTACTTAGCCGCTACTCAGTACTCCTTTTATCTCCAGTTTGCAGATGAAGAAACCAAGGCACTAAGATATTAGGAAACTTAATCAAGGTCACACAGCTGTTGTGGCCTTGGGCTCAAACCCAGATATTCTGGCTCCAGAATTGAGTCAGAACCTCTCCAATATACTGCTTCTATCATAGCAACCCAATGAGAACGGAAAGAGAAACAATCACAGTGAACACTGGACATATCCCTGCCATTTAAATCAGTATGAAATGGATAACCAACAAGGATCAGGGGAACCCTGCTCAATGTTACATGGCAACCTAGATGGGAGAGGGGCTTGGGGGTTAATGGATACAGCAATATACACGTGTGTGTGTGTGTGTGTGTGTGTGTGTGGTCGAGTCCCTTGCTGTTCACCTGAAAGTATCACAACATTGTTAATCACCTACACTTCAGTATAAAATTAAAAGCTTAAAAAAAAAAAAAAAAAAGCAGTATGGCTCATTTTTATGCTAGGCCATTTAGGTACCTCACATTATTAAAAGTTTATGGAGAGCAAGCTGCCCTTAGCACAAACATGCATGCAATAGAAGCAAGATACAAATGATAAAGTGAATTTTCCTTGAGATCTAAAGTTATAGCTCATCTGTCTCCTATTATTTATGCTCAATTTCCCAAATTTTGTTCAATGAGCTTTTACTGTTATCAGAGAAAATAAGCTACATTCAACAAAATATTATTGCAGCTACAGATAAGAAGAATAATTCACCTATGCCTCTCCATTCTGAGTGTGCTGGAGACTAACCAGCAAATCACCTACCCACAGATCACTACAAAAGTTGGCTAGATTTCATGAGTCTATTTTTCTTCAGGTATCAAATGGTTTGGAGGAAGGCGAACTATAAATATGACCTGTATCAGTATTTGGGCTCCAAAATCACTGCAGATGGTGACTGCAGCCATGAAATTAAAAGACGCTTACTCCTTGGAAGGAAAGTTATGACCAACCTAGATAGCATATTCAAAAGCAGAGACATTATTTTGCCAACAAAGGTCCATCTAGTCAAGGCTATGGTTTTTCTAGTGGTCATGTATGGATGTGAGAGTTGGACTGTGAAGAAAGCTGAGCACTGAAGAATTGATGCTTTTGAACTGTGGTGTTGGATAAGACTCTTGAGAGTCCCTTGGACTGCAAGGAGATCCAAGCAGTCCATTCTAGAGGAGATCAGTCTTGGGTGTTCTTTGGAGGGACTGATGCTGAAGCTGACACTCCAATACTTTGGCCACCTCATGTGAAGAGTTGACTCATTGGAAAAGACTCTGATGTTGGGAGGGATTGGGGGCAGGAGGAGAAGGGGACAACAGAGGATGAGATGGCTGGATGGCATCACTGACTCTATGGACGTGAGTTTGGGTGAACTCCAGGAGTTGGTGATGGACAGGGAGGCTTGGGGTGCTGCAGTTCATGGGGTTGCAAAGAGTCGGACATGACTGAGCTACTGAACTAAAGACTTAGAATTATGGTAATGATTGTCTGAAAAAAAAATGCATATACCTCTGGGTATGTGATTATTCCCGGCCTCTTTCTCCAGCACAAATAGTTGTGACCACTCAATCTACAGTTGAATTTAAATAAATAAATAAATAAACATCCTTTCTTTGGATATTGGGACCCAGGATCTACTTACATATCTCCTTCCAGGAAATGGCTTCTCTATTCAGAAAAAAAGCCTTGTATATCGCCTTCTCAGAAGTTTCTTCAAGAACCCAGAAATGACCACACTGTTCTTCCCAATTCTATAACCTTTGCTCCATTCCCTCTCCCCATCAAACTGTATGTTCTAAGCCAGAATCCTTACTGCCAAGCTTGACATCTAATTAGTGCATAATAAATATATGAAGGAGAAAAAGAGGAAAATGTTGCTTGTCCTTTGCAAAATGAGAAAACATCTTCTCTTATGTGTCTTCGCTTGTAATGAGGGTGATCATGTAATTTTGGAGTGGCAACTGGAAAAGATGCTAGAGCCTTCTGGGTTCTGACAAAGCTATAATTTTAGATAATGTTTAATTATTGAAAGTGTTTGGGAACTGACATTTTTCACTGTAAAGTAAATCATATCAGCTTACTGGAGGTTATAAAAGAAAATATAAACCAGAACGGTCACATCTAAGATGTGGGAACACCTCATCCTGAACTGGGACAAATAAAAAAAAACCTCTCTATGTTAAAGGCAATTCTAAATAAAAGCAGAAAGAAATGAATTAGAAGAAATCTAGAATTATTTAGGTTGGTAAAAATCTGGACATATTTACAAAGAACAACAACAAAATTAAAAAACGAGGGAAGAAGACTACACCTTCCACCTTTGGAGACCAGCAACATTGGACTTAAAACTTCCTCTGTGAAGCCTTCTCAGACCACACATGTAGATTTGCCTATCTTCTGCATTCTCACAGAGCTTCTGTAATTCTTCTATAGTATTACCTCTACTGTGTGCACTTATCTCTACCATAACCTTGTAAGTGCTATGATTTTATCATAAAATGTGTATCTTCAAAAGTGACATATGCCACAAACTGAGAGATTAAAGAAAGATTGAAGGTCTGAGTTTGTGCTTTTGAAAACTGCTGGCTTAAAGGAAATAGGAAAATTATCTGTCTAGTCCAGATGTTCAAGCCCCTCTTAAATGCACTTGGCAAGGTCGTGTAGGAGGGATTCAAGTACAGGAAGAAGGCTGCTTTAGAGGATGCTGGTCTAACTGTATCATCTCTGACAGCAGCACCTTACTCTGCTAGTGAGGATTGCTGGTTTACAGTGGCTGCTGACTACTATCCCCAAACTTGCTAAGGTTACTTTCCCCCTCATGGGTCAGGTTCTGGCCTCTGCTCTGCTTCACTGATGCCCCAAGTTTGTACTTCAGCACCAACCAATTTAGACATCCCTCTGCCTGGAAAGCATGTTCCCAGAACTGGGCACATTAGGCTCCAATTTTTATTCATGTTTCAGCTTCAAAATACCATTCCTCCAGGAGAATACAACTTACGACCCTACAAAATTAGCATTCTCTCCAGTGCATGCTGCCTTTTACATCACGGTTTTAACTGTCACATTTAACACTATCAGAAATTGCTTTTTTTTTTTTTTTAACTCATTTATTTCCTGTTTCTCCACTGAAAGCTTCAGGAGAGTCTGCCTGTTCTGTTCCTGGCCAGTGTTCACAATCATGCCTGGAACACAAACGGTACTGAGTGAATATCTATGGAACAGTGAGTACAAAGGAGAAGTGCTTGCTGAGCATCTACCATGTGATTAGACCTGGAGTGAATATTTTCTAATAGCATAGGGAGCTCTACTCAATGCTCTGTGGTGACCTAAAAGGGAAGGAAGTCCAAAAGAGAGTGGATATATATATATATATATATTTATTGCTAACTGTGGTTGCTGGAAAAGACTCTTGAGAGTCCTTTGGACAGCAAGGAGATCACACCAGTCAATTCTAAAGGAAATCAACCCTGAATATTCATTGGAAGAACTGATGCTGAAGCTCCAATACTCTGGCCACCTGATGCCAACAGCCAACTCATTAGAAAAGACCCTGATGCTGGGAATGATTGAAGGCAGGTGGAGAAGGGGGTGACAGAGGATGAGATGGTTGGATGGCATCACCAACTCAGTGGACAGAAGTTTGAGCAAACTCTGGGAGATAGTGAAGGACAGGGAAATCTGACGTGCTGTAGCCCAGGGGTTGCAGGGAATCCGACACAACTTAGTGACTGAACA
Source organism: Bos grunniens (assembly GCF_055505025.1). NCBI lineage: Eukaryota > Metazoa > Chordata > Mammalia > Artiodactyla > Bovidae > Bos > Bos grunniens. The sequence goes on from NC_141171.1 coordinate 64,110,617, forward strand.
ACAATAACAATATGTATACATATAGCTGATTCACTTCACTGTACAGCAGAAACTAATGTAACCCTGTAAGGCAACTATACTCCAACAAAAATTGTTAAAAGAACAAATGCATTGCCTTATTGATTCTCAGTTTTGAAGGAGGCATTGTTTGTTTTTTTGTGTGTGATCTGTCACTCAGTTATGTCTGACTCTTTGTGATCCCATGGACTGTAGCCTGCCAGGCACCTCCGTCCTTGGTATTGTCCAGGAAAGCAGCTGGAGTGGGTAGCCATTTCCTTCTCCAGGGGATCTTCCTGACCCAGGGATTGAACCTGCGTCTCCTGCATTGCAGGTAGGTTCTTTACAGCTCAGCCTTTGGGGAGCTAATTTCCAATTTGCAAGTGAGGAATAAGTCTCAGAGGGGTAAAGTAATTTGTCTAAGGTTACACAGCAAGTGTTCAATAAATATTTTGGAAGGAAGACAAGTAGACAGGCAAGTGGGCAGGTAGAGAGGGACAGATCCACCCAGGAGAAAGAGCTCCAAAGTCCATGCTTGTTTCATTTCATCATAAAATTTTAATGTACATCAACCTCTTTTTTGACAAGGTGAATAGTATGTTTTGTGACTCCCAGGTCTGACCTTTTAAAAGTATCTTGCTTACAGTTAGAATCAATACTTTTTGTGTCAAGCTGTCATTTTCACCACCAATCTGACATACTGTTCCCATGTAACTTTGCTTCCTTTGATGCAAGCTAAAGATGGTCATCCTCCAATTGTGAGAGGACAGAATTCCAAGTGAAGATTGATACCATTAATTCCCCACCACAGTCTGGAGTCTAACACCTCGATTTGGAGAGGACTCACAGCTTCAGTTAGCATTTTTAAAAATGCAAAAAGCAGCTCCCTCCCTTTGGACAGTCTGACATTTGCAGACTCCTTTACACGATCATGAAAAGTCTCCTTTTCACGATCATGACCATGTCAGTCAGATGCTGTTCTCCTATTGTGTTCCATGTGGAATCTTAAATGACTTACACAGTGTATAAAGTCCAGCCTTATCTGGTTGTTGCCTACTTCTTCATCCCCATTTCCTGCCATTCCCCCTTCTCACATCATGTCTCAGCAATTCACTTTCTACTTGCTTTCAGGTAGTGCTCCGTGATCTCTAACATCTTCCTGCTTGGGTTTCCTGTCAAAATACCCTTCACCTACTTCTTCATCTACTCTAATTCCTCTTTATTTTTAAGATGCTTTCCCTAAATGTGGTTTACTCTGTAAAGCTTTCACGGATCATCCACATTTTCTTGGCCAACCTTGGTGTCTCTTCACTCATATTTACAGTGTACCTTGTAACATCTCCATAACGATTACATTGCATTTTAATGAATTGTATTTGGCTTTTCTCTCTACTAGATTACAATTTGAAGCTGCTTATCTGTCTTACACTAGAAGTAGCAGCAGAAAGAGTGCACATTTATTCTGGGCTTACAAAGGGCTAGACCTTGTATCAGATACTTTGCATGTATTATTCTTTAATTCAGGAAATAAAAGCAGTGCTATAGATTGAGTATATCCTTTGCTCCATTGAGTACACGATTTTGGAGGTATCTCAGATACAACTTTGAATTCTCATCAAATTATGTAAGGTGCATCATTATTTCCATTCCACAGATGAAAAACTAAAGTCCAGAGATGTTAAATCACTAACTCAAGCCAAAGAACGAGCAAACGGCAGAGCCAAGATTTGAACCCAAAAGGAACACTCATTCTGTATTAGGTTAGGCACTCATGAAAGTATCTATGTTTCATTTCTGTCAATATCTTTTGAATGAGTGAATTTATTGCTGTTTACTAAGCATGATATTTGATGCTGTCCATAAGCCAATGTTATTATCTATTCAATCTCATCTATCCAGAGACTTGCTTAAAAGCCAACCCAGACTCATTCACTCAGTTCACTTCTGACACATGTCTCTCTTGGCTCAACCTGAAAGCTTGGCATTCTTCTTCCTTTTCTGTACAAATATCCCCCCAAACTCCAAGTACATTTTTTTTCTTTTAGTTTTCTTTAAGTTCATATTGTAGAACCTCAAATTGAAAAATATAGCAAACTTTTTTTTTAACTTTGAGATTACTATCTAGTCATGAATCTTATTCCATCTTTAATATTCAATCAAGCAACAGATGATATAGGAAGCTATCAGCTGCCTAGAGTTCAGCTCCAGAGTTCAACAACCTTAGTGCAAGTACTAGCCCCTTTAATTTTGGGCTCATATTTAAATCACAGTTTCCTTTTCTGTAAAATGAGGGCAGCATTATTACCTAACCTAACAAGCTGTAGAACAGCCTGTAAGAATTAAAACAGAGAATTCACTTCTGTCTTTAGCACAGCTGCTGTTTCATATTAAGGGCTCAAGAGATATATATTACGTCATATTATTATCTCAACAGATAAGAGGTCACCAATACTAAACTGGGCTAATCATTGAGTTTACAAATGGAGAAATGGGCCAAGATGGGTAAGCTACTGATTCAGTCACACTACTCAAGAATCACATCTAAGATGGCATGACTTCCAAACCTCAAGCAATAGTTTAATGTGCGTGTACTCACTTGCTCAGTCATGTCTGACTCTTTGACCCCATGGACTGTAGCCTACCAGGCTTCTCTGTCCATGGAGCTTTTCAGGCAAGAATCCTCGAGTGGGTTGCCATTTCCTTCTCCAGGGGATCTTCCCAACCCAGGGATCAAACCCCCATCTCTTGTATCTCTGGCTTTGGCAGGTGGATTCTTCACCACTAGCACCACTTGGGAAGTGCAGGTGTTTATGAAGCTATTTCTAGCTGACAAGCATGTGTGACTACATGGTAGAAACACTTACTTACTCTTCTGTAATATTCTTCGTTACTCCTAAACAAGTACACATTATATGTTTTCCAAATAATGAATTCCAGTTTCCAAAAGATTTTATTCAGCCAAATCTTAACATTCAGCCCTATTTTTCTCTGCCATGACCTTGGCTATCTTTGAGATTGAGAATAGAGCTAGAGAGTAGTAACAGTATATTCAGAATGCAGGAAAAAGAAAGGGTGAGGAAATGAGGAAAGAGAGGCCCATTATAAACAATTCTAGAAATAGAATCACAAGGCTTGCAAATTCCAAGCATCTGGGGAAGGAATCATACTTGTTACAGGAAATGGCTATTTACTGAGAGATGAAGGGACTTTGTTTCCCTAATCCCAGGCTTGCTAAGCCTATGTTTCTAGTTTCAAAGAAAATGAACATTGGAGAGAATAAAATCATTTCTCTTTCTCAAAATTTCTCTTATCAAGAAAGACAAATTTTCCCCAGACTGCTAGACCATGGTAAATGTCTTCTCTTTAAAGTCCAAAGACACAGAGTCTGATGAATCCCTTGGAGTTGTACAGTTTAAATGTATAACTCTTCTTTTATGGACCACCATTAACAAAATTAGGAAGCCAATCAAGTTTATCATCCCCTATCTATGAACGATCTCTGCTGTCCTCTCATCTTTTATTCATCATTTTTTCATCATTTTTTCATCATTTATCAACAGGCCACATACCACTCCATGGATGCCCAAGGCCTTTTCTAGAGGACAATCCCCTACCCAACCCAGGTTCCTAGAGTTCAACATTCACCATCTTTTCTCAACATCCTGATACTCTTAATATGAGAATCACAACTTTACCATAAGATCCTGGACAGTGGGGTCTTGTCTTAGGACTCTCTCTCCTAGAATAGCAAATGTAACATATTGGGTTGGCCAAAATTTCATTCAGGTTTTTCTGTACGAAGTAAAACCTGAATGAACTTTTTGGTCAACCCAATACACAGGCAAAAGACATCTGTATTTGGTAGGTTGTGGATGGGTAGAAAAATGAAGAAATTCATTAAATGCAAGAATGAAAGAAGCTACACAAAATAACTTATAGATAATATAGTAGCTTGCTCCCTGGTCCTTTCATTTTAGTAGGATATTAATTTTTTTTTTCCAAATGCAGTATTTCTATACAAGATATGCGAGACAAATGCCTTTTTCATATCCTTCAACACCTAGGGACAGCCACATACTACACACATTTCGTACGATCTGGATATGTGATATCTAAGTATCTTCTTTTAATATGCAAAGATGAAAGTTAAGGGTAGGATTTTGTTTTGTTTTATTTTTTATTTATTTTTAACTGGAGGATAATTGCTTTACAATATTGTGTTAGTTTCTGCAATATATCAACATGAATCAGCCATAGGCATACATATATCCCCTTACATACATACGTCCTCAATACATACATATGTCCTTCCTCCCACTTCCCACCGCATCCCACTCCTATAGGTTGTCACAGAGCACCAGGATTGAGCTCCCTGCATCATATAGCAAATTTCCACTGGCTATCTATTTTACATATGGTGATGTATATGTTTCAGTGTTACTCTTTCAATTCATCCCTCCCTTCTCCTACCAAGACTGTGTCCACAAGCCTATGCCTGCATCTCAGAAGACCTAAACAGACATTTCTCCAAAGAAGACATACAGATGGCTAACAACACATGAAAAGATGCTCAACATCGCTCACTATTAGAAAAATGCACATCAAAAATACAATCAGCTATCACCAGTCAGAATGGCCATTATCAAAAAAATCTGCAAATGATAAATGCTGGAGAGGCTATGGAGAAAAGGAAACCCTCTTGTGTTGTTGATGGGAATGTAATCTGGTATAGTCATTATGGAGAACTGTATGGAGATTCCTTAAAAAACTAGGGATAAAATCTATATGACCATATGACCCAGCAATCCCACTATACCCTGAGAAAATTGTAACTGAAAAAGACACATGTATCCCAATGTTCACTGAAGCACTATTGCAATAGCTAGGACATGGAAGCAATCTAGATGTCTATCAACAGATGGATGAATGAAGAAGTTGTGTTCATTTGCAGGGTTAGGGGTTTGAGACCCAATCTGATTTTGATGAGTTCAAACTATATTCCTGCCAATCCAAAGGCATACATTAACACAGGAAAAAAATGAATAAATAAAATAACAATAATAACAGAAAAACACAATAAAAATAACAATATTTTACACACAAATCTGTCTGTACAATAACAGAAAAAAACAGCAAATATAACAACAAAAAATGAAAAACAAACAATAAAGCCAAATGTTAGGAGGATAGAGGAAAGAAGTTAGATAATAAAGAGAACTTGTATTCAAAATATCCAGTATAGAACAGGCTTTGTCCAGAGCCAACTGATGAAGCTCATTCAAGGAGAAATGAGAATTGAAACCTTTGTGGAGAAAAAGCTAAGATATATCCCTCTTAAAAGAACTATTATAGGCAGTTGAAACTGCTACAAAAGGAGCTTTGCATCATAAATGTGAAAACTTGAATTTGACTTCTACTTCAACAGACACTTCCATTCTAGGGTCTGGGTCATTTACTTCACTAGTCATGTACCTCATGTACAAAATGAGAAAGCCAACTGCAAAGTGCTGCAAGCGTCCATTTTAATGGGAGGGAGGCCACATGGCCCCTAAAGAAACATCATTATTGGGAAGATCATCGGGACACTGTGTGAGGAGCCATTCTCTTTCCTCCACTCCCACAGACAGAAGGATCAGCGAGCCAGATAAAGATCCCTCCTCACAGCGCAGGCTGAGCTTTCATCAGTTCTGTGCCGCCTTCAGGATTTTGCTATACCCAACATTTTGAGGAGACAAGTGATTTGCCCTCTTTCTGCAGCCAGCTGACAGATCACACAGTGGCCTTGGCTTTGTGGTGACATGAGCAGTTGTTCAAAGTCAGAACTATTTCAATTTATCTCTTCCTTTTCAATATAAGCTTCTTTCCAAAGCAGCTATAAACTATTCTGGTTGAAGCTGTTTCCTTTCATCAAAGCTCCCTCAGATGAAAGACAAGGCAAACATTAGCCAGTATGACAATGGTATTGGAGGGCTTTGCTTTCTTTCTTATTGCAAAAGAATGATGAAATTCTGACCTGAAGACCATCTGGTAGTATATTCAGGCCTGGCCTTTTTTGGTCTTAATATTTATTTATACTGCAAAAATGTCTACAGCAGCACCATTAGATAGAAATATTATCATACTAAGTAAAGTAAGTCAGAGAAAGACAAATATCATATGATATCACTTATATGCAGAATCTTTAAAAAAATGGTACAAATTAACTTATTTACAAAACAGAAGCAGAAACGCAAACTTAAAGAATGAACTTACAGTTACCAACGGTCAAGGGGTGGGTGGATAGATCAGGAGTTTGGGACTGACATGTACACACTGCTATATTTAAAACATAACCAACAAGGACCTACAATATAGCACAGGGAACCCTGCTTAGTATTCTGTGACAATCTAAATGGGAAAAGAATTTGAAAAAGACTAGATACATGTGTATGTATAACTGAGTCACTTTGTTGTACAACTGAAATTGACATAACATTGCTAATCAACTGTACTCTAAAATAAAATAAAAATGAAAAAAGTTAACCAATAAAATGAAATTAAAAAAAAAAAAATTAGAGAGGGCTTCCCTGGTGGCTCAGTGGTAAAGAATCTGCCTGCCAATGCATGAGACACAGGTTTGATTCCTGGCCCAGGAAGATCCCACATGTCCCGGAACAACTAAGCCTGTGTGCCACAACAGCTGAGCTTGTGCTCCAGAGCCTGGGATCTGCAACTAATGAGCTCACATGCCACAGCTTCTGAAGTCTAAGTGCTCTTGAGTCTGTTCTTTGCAACAAGAGAAGCCACTGCAACAAGCTTGCACCGCAGCTAGAGAGTAGCCACCACTCTCCACAACTAGAGAAAAGCCTGGTAGCAATGAAGACCCAGCATGGCCAAAAAAAAAAAAAAGAGAGAGAGAGATAACGAAATGTGAATCACACATGCAAGCCACGTTATTACAATTTTTCTAGTAGCTACACTAAAAAAAAAAAAAAAACAGTGTTAGAGACAGGTGAAATGAATTAGCCTATTATATTGAGTTCAACATATCCACAATACTATCAGTTCAAAATGCAATCAATATAGAATTATTTGTAGGATTTTTTCCCTAAGCCTACAAAATCAATGTGTATTTCATACTTACAGCATATCTCAATTCAGACTAGCCATTATTCAAATACTCACTAGATCCATGTAACAATTGGCTGTTTTATTGGACAGTGTATCTCTAAACCTTGGCTGCATTTGTATATTTAACATATATGTCACTAGTAGGGTTTACAGGGGCTTTTTTCCCCAGCAGGAATGAAAAATTAACACAGAATAGGCTATTAATAAATGTTTGCTGCTTTGGAGATGAAAAAGCATATTAATAATTTATTTTTTGATCTCATGATTCCTTATTTGGGGGAGGGGTATGCAAGGTGAAGAAAGGCAATACCAAAGAATGCTCAAACTACTGCACAATTGCACTCATCTCACACACTAGTAAAGTAATGCTCAAAATTCTCCAAGCCAGGCTCCAGCAATCTGTGAACCGTGAACTTCCAGATGTTCAAGCTCGTTTTAGAAGAGGCAGAGGAACCAGAAATCAAATTACGAACATGCTCTGGATCATCAAAAAAGGAAAAGAGTTCCAGAAAAACATCTATTTCTGCTTTATTGACTATGCCAAAGCCTTTGACTGTGTGGATCACAATAAACTGTGGAAAATTCTGAAAGAGATGGGAATACCAGACCACCTGATCTGCCTCTTGAGAAACCTATATGCAGGTCAGAAAGCAACAGTTAAAACTGGACATGGAACAACAGACTGGTTCCAAATAGGAAAAGGAGTATGTCAAGGCTGTATATTGTCACCCTGCTTATTTAACTTATATGCAGAGTACATCATGAGAAACTCTGGGCTGGAAGAAGCACAAGCTGGAATCAAGATTGCCGGGAGAAATATCAATAACCTCAGATATGCAGATGACATCAACCTTATGGCAGAAAGTAAAGAGGAACTAAAGAGCCTCTTGATGAAAGTGAAAGAGGAGAGTGAAAAAGTTTGCTTAAAGCTCAACATTCAGAAAATGAAGATCAGGGCATCTGGTCCCACCACTTCATGGCAAATAGATGGGGAAACAGTGGAAACAGTGGCAGACTTTATCTTTCTGGGCTGCAAAATCACTGCAGATGGTGATTGCAGCCATGAAATTAAATGAGGCTTGCTCCTTGGAAGAAAAGTTATGACCAATCTAGATAGCACATTAAAAAGAAGAGACATTACTTTGCCAACAAAGGTCTGTCTAGTCAAGGCTATGGTTTTTCCAGTGGTCATGTATGGATGTGAAAGTTGGACTGTGAAGAAAGCTGAGCGCCAAAGAATTGATGCTTTTGAACTGTGGTGTTGGAGAAGACTCTTGAGAGTCCCTTGGGCTGCAAGGAGATCCAACCAGTCCATTCTAAAGGAGACCAGTCCTGGGTGTTCTTTAGAAGGAATGATGCTAAAGCTAAAACTCCAATACTTTGGCCACCTCATGCAAAGAGTTGACTCATTGGAAAAGACTCTGATGCTGGGAGGGATTGGGGGCAGGAGGAGAAGGGGATGACAGAGGATGAGATGGCTGGATGGCATCACTGACTCCATGAACATGAGTCTCAGTGAACTCCAGGAGTTGGTGATGGACAGGGAGGCCTGGCATGCTGCAATGCATGGGGTTGCAAACAGTCGGACACGGCTGAGTGACTGAACTGAACTGAACTGATGCAAGGTGAAATAAGGCCAGAAGGCCACTGAAAACAAATGAAGAAATGAAAGTGATAGAGCCATGTTAGAAATGGCTGTCATAAATTGAAAAAGCATCTTAAGTCTTCATATTTTAACAGGGAACACAAATATTTTCAAGGTCTTTAAATGTCAATAAACTCACTAAGCATCTAAATCCCAAAATGAGAGAAACAAACAATACATTTTATAGAAACGGGAAAGGGCCACACTTCCATTTGTTACTGGAAGTAAATGTGACAACACTTATAAGGAAAACCAGACAAATATCCTTAAAAATTTTTACTTTTGATACAACTATTTTAATTATGTATCTTAAGGGAATTACTGGATAATCACATAAAAATGAGCATAAAGGATGTCTACTTCACTGATAAGACTTTTGAAAATTTGGAAACAATCTAAATAGCCACTGAAAAGGCAATGATATATTATCACATTTATGTAGATATACACACAGATATATCTAGTAGAATACAGCTATTAAAAATGCCAATGCAATTTCATATTTATTGAAATGTATATATGTATTTGGCTTCCCTGGTGGCTTAGACAGTAAAGAATCCACCTGCCATGTGGGAGACAGGGTTCCATCCCTAGGTTGGGAAGATCCCCTGAAGAAGGAAATGGCTACCCACTCCAGTATTCTGGTCTGGAGAATTCCATGGACAGAGTAGCCTGGCAGGGTCATAGAGTTGAACATGACTGAGCAGCTTTCACTTATCATATACACATTTATTATTAAATGAGAAACTGCAGGTTTTGGAACAATATATAAAAAATACCATTTAAAACGAACATATAGCAGTGGCGATGTTTAAATTTCTGTTTTGTATTTTTTGGAAAACATTATTTTAGTAAGTATACAATCCTTAAACCAGAGAAGAAAGTAAACCTCTACATTGTGAAAATGAACTATACCCTGGAAAGTTTTAAAAGGTCCAAAATATATAAATAAAGGGTTATGATGTGCTGCAGTGGTTAGGAGAAGTTTTTTCAAAGAGAAGAGCATTGCCACAAGAAGAGAAAACAGAATATTCTTCTTCAAAAGTACTACATTTTCCTATGATCATTTATCTCTAAAATCATTTAGTTGCAAGCCCTTGATCTTCTTCAACTTGAAATGAAAGAGGAAAAAAACATCAAAATATGCCTGTAAGATAAGTCCCTATTTAGCAATTTTAAAGATTATAGCCTTCAGTTAGACCTGCATTCAAGTTTACCTGGGGAGGAGGGGGATGGAAGTGTTGAATTGGGAAAGTCAATTAATAATAGCACAGCAATTCAAACATTATCAGATCAGCGAAAGGTCCACTGAGGGTGTGTCCCACGCAGGACAAAACACAGGCAGGGCTATTTGTGGAGAAACGGAGCACAGCCTATCTCTTGGCTTTCCCAGAAAGATTCCATCTTACTGGACCTCCCTCTGCAGCCACACACCATGTCCCATTTACCATCTTCATTCCCTCTCACTTTCCACAACCACAGTCAAGTCCATCTAACTGTCCCCACCTGGACGACTCTGACAGTCTCATAGGAGCTCTCAAGCTTCTCCCTCTCAGTCCCTCATAAATGCCATCCTTTCCAGACTCCTTATCAGCAACAGGTGCTCCCCAGGGCTTTCTGGCCAGCCCAGAGGCTACAAACGTCACCAGCAGATTATGCCCTTACATGTTTGGGGGTTTGTTATTGCTGTTATTTTGCTTCACACGCACTTTAAAAGTGTTTAGTTGGTTAGTCTAATATGCAGAATATTTCACATAAAGTCCTAGATCCTCCACTCAACCTGAAAAGTTATGTGATGGACGACATTGAACTCACACCCCTGGGACACAAAATATCCTTGAACTGAAAGCCAGCTGCCCGTTAGCAGGGGCCTTGGTGACCTGCTTTCCTTCCTGCCTGCTTCCTCTTGCTCTCTCCTTCTCTCCCTCCCTCTGCTCTTTGTTCATTCCACTTATTTATATTCCCTATTTTGTCACTGCAGGTACAGAATTACTAGCCTTCCATGGTGTAACTTGAAGTCCTTTCCAATGTAACCTAACCTGTTTTCCAGACTCACTCATTGGCTCCTTCATTTACCTGTCTATTTTGTGTACTTTCAATATGCTTTTCTCTTTTCCATACCCCATATGCTGGTCTTCCCTGGTGGCTCAGATGGTAAAGCGTCTGTCTGCAATGCAGGAGACCCGGGTTCGGTCCCTGGGTCAGGAAGATCCCCTGGAGAAGGAAATGGCAGCCCACTCCAGTATTCTTGCCTGGAAAATCCCATACACGGAGGAACCTAGAAAACTACAGTCCATGGGGTGGCAAAGAATCAGACATGACTGAGCAACGTCACTTTCGCTTCACTCTTCATCCCATATTCTGTCTTTATGTCTTGAAGAGAACCCTTACCTTTCATACATCAAGTTTTTACTTTGTCCTCTGAGTTTTCCTGACCACCTGCAAAAGTCAACTCTTCTTCCTCCATTTTGGTAGGAAGCTAGCATCCAGATCTTTCATCTGACAACTATGAAATACCTGCTGTGGGTGTTCTGATGCTTGGTAATGCTTAGCCTAATAATGCTGTGTTCCTTATAAAACAGAAGATAATGTTCAACCAATTTCTGTGTATTGATCCATATACAAATTGGGCAATCTGTGTCTGCTTTTCTGATCTGGACTAGTTTTAGCCACATATCATCCATGAAACAGAGAACAATCATATCTAGAAAGCAGGATCTTGGTGATGGATAGATTCATTGGACAGTTGCCAGAAACTCACTCAAGTCACATCCCATGGACAGCTTCTTAGTAATGCAGGAAGGATTTCTTTGATCATTATCAAGACCGTTTTCAAATGAATGAGTGCTATGATTACGAAATAGCTTTTGCTTATTTCACTTTTCTATTGAACTGAAAAACAAGAGCGTAGTTCCAGGGCCAATTTGTATTCTTACATTTTCTCTAGCTCCCATGCTTACTGAAAAGCATTTCTCATGATCTGTGCTTTCAACAGAGACAGGCTCTTTTCCTGAGAAAGACACATCAATTTTATCTTGTGCACGTCGGCTGTAAGTAAAGCCTTTAGTCGTTGTGATTTGTATCTCAGTGATCACACGTTATTTGTTGGCTTTCACTGAATTATTACTCTGCTGCTCACCCTACAACTAGGGTTTAAATATCTCTCATCTTGACCATTCATTGAAGAGGCCCTCATTAGTCTCTAAGTCCAGGAGAAGAAACCTAGGTTAAGATATAGGAGTAGAGAGAAGTGAAGAATTATCCTTGAAGGCAGCTTCAGTGCTAAAATGCAACCCTACCCATATTTAGTAGTTTCTTTTGTCTTCATTTCACACCCTGTGGCTATCAAGCCACTCATGCCAACTTTATCCAGGATTTTCTGAAATACTGGATGTTTGCATCAACTCTAGGATGGTCCTAGTTCAGGAAACAGAAAACTAGAGCATGTAGGTCACCACCTGCTTCTGAAAATAAAGATTTTATAAAGAAAAGTCATGTTCATTTGTTTATATATTGCCCACAGCTGGTTTGCATAGGAAAGATTGGAATAGCTACAATGGGAAGCATATGGTTACATAGACTTAAATATTTACTATGTGACTCTTTACCAAAAAAATGTAGATGCCTACTTTCTCAGTTAACTGGAATGAACAAAGGCAGATGATCCCCTTTAAAGAACATTAAGCCCCACCTGACTGATAGAAAAACAGAAAGATGAATGAATAAATGAACAAGCAAATAAATGAAGTTTTGAAGATTAATTCAGAATACCCTGATCTGAAGCAGGCGAGACTGTCTCATCAAGGTCACAGAGATGGAAACTGAATCTTGGAATCTGGATTTTCTCAGTGGGGGCATTTGGTCTCTAAGCTAACCTTAGTTTGTTTTAGTTACTAAGTCGTGTCTAACTCTTTTGTGACCCCATGGACTGTATAGGCTGCCAGGCTACTCTGTACATGGGATCTTCAAGGCAAAAATACTGGAGTGGGTTGCCATTTCCTACTCCAGGGGATATCCCTGACCCCGGGATTGAAACTGCATCTCCTGCATTGGTAAGTGGATGCTTTACCACTGAGCCATCAGGGAAGCTCAACTCTAGTTGCTGCTACTTTTGTGAATAAATGTGACAGCTTTGACATCCTGACTATTTTATCTACTCATCTTTGGTTCTTTTCAAACTTTAATGAAAAAGTGTGATTCCTACATGCCCGGAGGCTTGGTGTCACAGGGATTGGACGTCTGTGTAGAGAGATGGCCACACACAGCTCACGGGAGACTACTTCCAGTAGTCCTCACCCATCCTGGGGGCTTTTGCTCTTCTCACTCTCACTGAACTGACAGGGAACAGTGAGAAAAGGCTGACAGCTCTCTGACCTTTAGTTAATTGAACAACAGATTCTGCAGCTTCCAGAAGCAGCAGGAAAAGGAAATGGAAGTGATGTATCACATCATAAATATTTTTTGATCCAGCCATCAAGTAAGTTACATGTGATTATATAATATTTTCTTGCAGGGAGAGGAGATAAAATGAAAAGATAGATGCAACTTCCAATGAAAGCTGTTTTAAAAAATGATATTCAACCTCATGAGGACAATATTAAGTCAGGGCTTTTATAACTGACAGGCAGCCATAATGTCTACTTTGCAAGACTTGCCATAATGTGTAAATTTAAGTTGGTGCAGTACCTCATGCCAAGCAGGTATTTTATATGAATAATTACAGGGACAATTTTGAAGACTCCAAAAACATGCTAGCAGCTCAAGCTACCTTCACAGTGGTACTTGATGTCAGTTTTAGGCAGCATTAATTTTAGTTTGTATGGGGTTGGGGAGTGGGGACCAGAACACAGCCATTTATAGAGGAAATGTTACATTCATGAATGGCATTCTCTAAAGTTCTATTGCTACTTTATTCATGGGTACTGAATTTAAAACTTCTCTCATATGGGGCTTTGCTTTTCCTATTGGAATTTTCTCCATGTTGGAATTTTGGGAAACATGTTACAAGCCTATTGTGTGCAGAGCATTGTGTTATATTTAGGATGAAACAGAGAAAGACCTGCACTCAACAGGCTTAGACTCCAGTGAGAGAGGAAACAACAAACAAACAAAAAAACCTTGAGGGACAATGCTTCTACTTTGGTTTCATTTCTTAGTATTTACATTAGTAAGGAGTTTGAGATGACTGGAAGCAGGGAGAGGGGGCGAAATGGTGAGGTGAGCTAGGTCAGTGGTCCAGCCATGAGTTCTCTTTAAATGATTCCTCTTGCTGTAGTATTACCTGTGATAACCTGGGGAATGAGATTCCCAAGACCCACATCTAGTCCAGGGGAAAACAGTCTCTCACAGGACAGCCTGGGGATCTGCATTATAACAAATATCTCGGCGGATTCGTGAGCACATTAGAGTCTGCGAACCAATCATCCTGCTTTCTTCCAAAATCTGTCAGAAACCACAGGCCGTCCTCGGTGTGTCCGCCCCATCCCTGACATTGGAGGGTACTGAACACTACGTACATCAGCATCAGCAGGTGGGAGTGGGAGGAGAGTGACTTAAACGTGCCGAACTCTGCTTCTGGGAGTTGGACTCTGTCTCTAGGGTGGGATTTTTAATGAAAGTAGGTTCCCAGCTACTCCATGAGAAATAAAACCATAACCAACTGATCAGCAAGTCCTGTTGCTTTTACATCTCTAACATCACTAATTCTTCTTTAATCTTCTGTCCCTCCTCACAGTCACAGCATTAGGCTATTCCATCTCTCATTAGAAATTTAAGAAGAATCTGCTTATTACTCTTGTTGCCTTTAGTCTTACCTACCTCAAACGAGTATTTTAAACTGTTATAAAGTACCTCAAATATACATAACTAAGCATGTCTCTTCCTGGCTTTATATTTCATTTATAATTTCTCACCCATTAAGGATAAAGTGCACATTTCTATTCCTGGGGTAAAAAACCCTCTGTGATCTGCCCCTAGTTTTTCATTCTACCCCAAATGGTACTCACCCTCCACCCTTCACTCTGATCCATGAACAGACATTTATACCCAGTCTCAGGAATCTCACTCATAGCTCCACAATCCTGTCCTGTCATTAAACCACCATGTGAAATTATATTGTTAAGCAATGACAATTAAGGTCACACTTCACTTAAATCTCATGAGTGCAGAATCACATCTGTTTGAACCTAGTGTCTAATACATTATTTAGTCTTACCTAAGAACTCTTTAAAATTCTGTTATGTAGAAGAATAAACTATAAGGCAGTCTAAAACATGTTAATACTCCAGGTATAAAAATGTTAATTCTGTTGCTTGGGATGACTTTCTTTTTGCCCCTTTCCTCATACCACTCAAATCTTAGTTAAAGTATTCTAACCATGCTCTTTTCTTGTTTCATTTCCATTATTTTTCTTAAAGAACCTTCTCAATAGCATATCCTTTGATATGACTCAAAGTTTACTGGTCTTGCCTAGTGTGTTCTCTTTACACATCTCTCTGATTGTGCTTATCATTTATATTGCAATTGTTTGCTGAAATGTTTATCTCCACTCTGGTACAATGAGACAGCTTAGAGCAGAAGTTGTATTTCATTCAATTTTGAATTCCAATACATAGCACAGTACCTAACATAGACTGGTTGTCCATTAAATGTTGGTGACTGAATCACTGTAGAAATGAACAAGTCAGTGAGTCAATAGCCGGGTAAACCTATGGATGAATTAATGATCATGTTGGAGAAACACACTTTTATGCAGGCTCTGATAGCAAGTGGAGGTCAGAACCACAGGTGTCCATTCAAAGTGGAGAATATGGCCAGTATTTAGATTTTTCACAGATGGGTTACAGACTATCCAGAAGCCCCACTGAGGTTGGGAACACAAGTAGAGGCTGGTCAGAATTTATCACCTTGAAGTCAGAGTCTTCTCTAAACACAGATATGGATATGGATTTCATCATGATCATTTGCTCATTTTCCAATTCCTGTAGGAAAATGATCAAAGGCTTTAAACTGTCATTCAAGAAATAGTTAATATCAAGGTTCAAATTATTTTTTAGCCTTTTATCCCTATTACTTTCTCACGCACACATTTGTTCCTCCTATGAAGACCACTGTACCTTCATCTGAAATTACTATCTTCTGTATTTTAGCTCATGCCTCTCCTTTAATGGGCAGTCCTGGCTCATTTTCTCCAAACAAAATCCTATTCATCTTTAGCAACATCTCAAATACCATCTCCTTCATGAACCCTTACTTGATTCTTCCTGCTAATAAAAGCATTCTGGCTTTTATATAGTACAGTGGCAAAGTGTACACTTTTCAGAGTCAGACTCTTTGGTGTTGATTCAGCTCTATTGTCAATCTGTTGTATAAGCTGAACCATTCACTTCCTGGCACTTTAAACCTGTTTGTTTTTCACCTGAAAATGGGGTCCATAATAGAACCAACTTTATAGAATTCTTGTGAATTAGAGATTAAAGGACTTGGTCCACTGGAGGACTTATACATAACGCCTGGCAAGAAATACATATTCAGTAAGTTGGTTGTTCCACTTTTTCTCCTTCTCCTCATTATTGTATTCCCATTATTTTTTGTTAATGCATGCTTTGAGTATACATACAATTGCTCTGAAGACATCATTAAGTATTGCTGGTATATCCAGAATGATTTTTCATTTATTTTGTTTCATTCTGATACCTCCTGAGAGAAACTTGCATTACTACATTTTCTTTCACTAATTTTTGGTATCCTCAGGGTAATTTGTACCTGCCTAAATCTTTCTGAGCCTGATTGTTTGTTTGTTTGTTTTTCCACCTAGAAAATGGGATAATACCACTTTGTTTTCAGGATATGAGTATTTAATAAGAAAATGTATACAGAGTGCCAAATCTCAGTCGCCTTCTCATCATGACCCACCCAAGGTCATCACTTGTCCATCACTGGATGCAACTGAGGACATGAGATCTATCAGAAGTGTTTTGAGAGTATATATTATATCCCAAATCACTGGTTATCTAGCCAGGGAGGAATTGAGAGTTAGTCTAAAGTTGTTCCTCACTCTAAAGATAAGAAACTAGTGAATGCAGTTACTTCTCTGGGACTGGAAGTTCACACAGTAGATGAATCTGGGTCTTCCAACTGGCAGTCTTCTGCTCTACTTTTACCCCATGACTTAGATTCACATTCTATCTTCCCCTCATCTGACACTACCTATTGATTTGTACATCTCTGTGATCTGTTATCCATATCTCTGTGATCTGTTATCCATAACAGTCTTTCTGAAATATTTTGCTTGAAAAAATTAATAAATGCTTGACATGACTATGAATGTTATGTCTTTCTTCCTTTGCCATTCACTACCAACTTGCCATCCCCATGTTGCTTCATAGCCACTCCCATCTCAAGGCAGAAACAAGGCTTTCAGAAGGAAAGATTCATCATAAGTCTAGGAGCTGAAAGAAGATAACAAGATCTTTCTTGAGTCTCATCTGTTCCCTTTTCCACTCCACAAGCAAGCAAAACTAACTTCTACAGACTACCCAATAAACAGCACAGGGTTCTCCTCCTCTTGTCTAAGACCACCATTTGTTTTACCCATGAAGAAGAGAGTATTTTAAATGGCAGTAAAAGAGGCTTCTTTTTTTCTTCCATAACTGAGAAGCACACAGTATGGACTACAGCGGTTCGGAGTACAAGACACTTCAGCAGTTGGACAGAGCCACAGACTGGTTTAGGAGAGTCCAAGTTCATAAAAGTAAAATATGTATGGAAAACACAATAAAATCAAAGAGTTTTTAAAATTATTCATGGATATCTAGAGATAATCAGCTAAGCTAGCATAGTGGCTAAGACAAAGAACAGGATTTAAAGAGACTGTGCCTGTCAAACTACTTCTTAGGGAGGAGAGAAGAACTTGGCAAAGACTTGAGGGGATAAAGTTAAAACTGAGTGTTGAGGTTTAGCCAGCAAGAATCTCTACTTTGACAGCCTCAGCTGACTCAGATATATTTTAAGAGGCTTCTCTCTCCCCTCTGCTAGAATTGAGCTCTGCTGAGGCCTTGCAAGGAAAGTTATGACCAACCTAGACAACGTATTCAAAATCAGACATTACTTTGCCAACAAAGGTCCATCTAGTCAAGGCTATGGTTTTTCCAGTGGTCATGTATGGATGTGAGTTGGACTGTGAAGAAAGCTGAGCGCCAAAGAATTGATGCATTTGAACTGTGGTGTTGGAGAAGACTCTTGAGAGTCCTTTGGACTGCAAGGAGATCCAACCAGTCCATTCTAAAGGAGATCAGCCCTGGGTGTTCATTGGAAGGACTGATGCTAATGCTGAAACTCCAATACTTTGGCCACCTTATGCGAAGAGTTGACTCATTGGAAAAGGCTCTATTGCTGGGAGGGATTGGAGGCAGGAGGAGAAGGGGATGACAGAGGATGAGATGGCTGGATGGAATCACTGACTCGATGAACATGAGTTTGAGTAAACTCCAGGAGTTCGTGATGGACAGGGAGGCCTGGCGTGCTGCGATTCATGGTGTCCCAAAGAGTCGGACATGACTGAGCGACTGAACTGAAGGTCTGGGGGCATCAATCACGTCACACATGTCTGCATGAATGTGGGGACAAGGCAGAGAGAAAGATCATTTCAGGGAAATGACATGATGTGAGACAGTTTTAATGAAAAATCTTCAGCAAGGAGACAGGAAAACTCAGGCTCAGGTCCTGGCTCTGCCACCACTGGGCCATATGATTTAGGGAAACTTTCTTTCTCTTGTTTATTCTGAGCTTTTGTATCTGTATCAGAAACGGACTAGCTGTTCTCCATTCTATATGCACATTGAAATTACTAAAAAAATGAATAGCCCTATAGCAGATCAATTAAACTTGAATTCTAGAGATAAAGTTGAAACAACAGGATTTTAAAAAGTTTTCCATGTATAAGCAGGCTTGAGAAATGGGTGGAGGAGATCATAAGTCTCAATGAATTCAGAAGACTTTCCTAAAGAAGTGACTTTCATAATGGTAGAATGAAGACCTCTGTAAAACCTGTTCCTCCATAAAAGTAGGGAAGACATGAGTAAAAACTGTCAAAAATCAGTATTTAAGAACTTGGGAAATTAACTAAAGGCTTGCAACAATCTGGAGTGTTTATTCAAGTATCTTGTTAGACAGCAAGCTTTGTGGCAATTTAACTTGCCCTTATCCCATTTCTGTCTTCTCAGTACCATGGTAGCCTGAAAAACCAACTTGGAAGTATAGAGGTTAGGAATAAAAGCAGCATAGAAACCACAAGAGGCACTAGAATGGATGTGGAGTTTCCTAAAAAGTGTATCCTCAAAAGAATTGTCACTACTTGACTTTTCTGTCAGCTACTAAAATGAAAAGTTCTATTTTCAAGGGTTATCTTTGTTTGACCTCACTCAGTGCATACTTTGTGTTCAGTTCAGTTCAGTTCATTTGCTCAGTCGTGTCCCACTCTTTGTGACCCCATGAATCGCAGCAGGCCAGGCCTCCCTGCCCATCACCAACTCCAGGAGTTTACACAAACCCACGTCCATCGAGTCGGTGATGCCATCCAGGCATCTCATCCTCTGTCATCCCCTTCTCCTCCTGCCCCCAGTCCCTCCCAGCATCAGAGTCTTTTCCAATGAGTCAACTCTTCGCATGAGGTGGCCAAAGTACTGGAGTTTCAGCTTCAGCATCATTCCTTCCAAAGAAATCCCAGGGCTGATCTCCTTCACAATGGACTGGTTGGATCTCCTTGCAGTCCAAGGGACTCTCAAGAGTCTTCTCCAACACCACAGTTCAAAAGCATCAATTCTTTGGTGCTCAGCCTTCTTCACAGTCCAACTCTCACATCCATACATGACCACAGGAAAAACCATAGCCTTGACTAGACAAACCTTTGTTGGCAAAGTAATGGCTCTGCTTTTGAATATGCTATCTAGGTTGGTCATAACTTTCCTTCCAAGGAGTAAGCGTCTTTTAATTTCATGGCTGCAATCACCATCTGTAATGATTTTGCAGCCCAGAAAGATAAAGTCTGACACTGTTTCCACTGTTTCCCCATCTATTTCCCATGAAGTGATGGGGCCGGATGCCATGATCTTCATTTTTCTGAATGTTGAGCTTTAAGCCAACTTTTTCACTCTCCTCTTTCACTTTCATCAAGAGGCTTTTGAGTTCCTCTTCACTTTCTGCCATAAGGGTGGGGTTATCTGCATATCTGAGGTTATTGATATTTCTCCCAGCAATCCTGATTCCAGTTTGTGTTTCTTCCAGTCCAGCGTTTCTCATGATGTACTCTGCATATAAGTTAAATAAACAGGGTGACAATATACAGCCTTGACGAACTCCTTTTCCTATTTGGAACCAGTCTGTTGTTTCATGTCCAGTTCTAACTGTTGTTTCCTGACCTGCATACAAATTTCTCAAGACGCAGGTCAGGTGGTCTGGTATTCTCATCTCTTTCAGAATTTTCCAGTTTATTGTGATCCACACAGTCAAAGGCTTTGGCATAGTCAATAAAGCAGAAATAGATGTTTTTCTGGAACTCTCTTGCTTTTTCCATGATCCAGCAGATGTCGGCAATTTGATCTCTGGTTCCTCTGCCTTTTCTAAAACCAGCTTGAACATCTGGAAGTTCACGATTCACATGTTGCTGAAGCCTGGCTTGGAGAATTTTGAGCATTACTTTACTAGCGTGTGAGATGAGTGCAATTGTGGGGTCGTTTGAGCATTCTTTGGCATTGCCTTTCTTTGGGATTGGAATGAAAACTGACCTTTTCCAGTCCTGTGGCCACTGCTGAGTTTCCCAAATTTGCTGGCATATTGAGTGCAACACTTTTACAACATCATCTTTCAGGATTTGGAATAGCTCAACTGGAATTCCATCACCTCCACTAGCTTTGTTCGTAGTGATGCTTTAAGGCCCCCTTGACTTCACATTCCAGGATGTCTGGCTCTAGGCCAGTGATCACACCATTGTGATTATCTGGGTCGTGAAGATCTTTTTTGTACAGTTCTTCTGTGTATTCTTGCCATCTCTTCTTAATATCTTCTGCTTCTGTTAGGTCCATACCATTTCTGTCCTTTATCGAGCTCATCTTTGCATGAAATATTCCTTTGGTATCTCTGATTTTCTTGAAGAGATCCCTAGTCTTTCCCATTCTGTTGTTTTCCTCTATTTCTTTGCATTGATCGCTGAGGAAGGCTTTCTTATCTCTTCTTGCTATTCTTTGGAACTCTGCATTCAGATGTTTATATCTTTCCTTTTCTTCTTTGCTTTTCACTTCTCTTCTTTTCACAGGTATTTGTAAGGCCTCCCCAGACAGCCATTTTGCTTTTTTTGTCACGAACCTCATTCCATAGTTCATCAGGCACTCTATCTATCAGATCTAGGCCCTTAAATCTATTTCTCACTTCCACTGTATAATCATAAGGGATTTGATTTAGGTCATACCTGAATGGTCTAGTGGTTTTCCCTACTTTCTTCAATTTCAGTCTGAATTTGGCAATAAGGAGTTCATCGTCTGAGCCACAGTCAGCTCCTGGTCTTGTTTTTGCTGACTGTATAGAGCTTCTCCACCTTTGGCTGCAAAGAATATCATCCATCTGATTTCGGTGTTGACCATCTGGTGATGTCCATGTATAGAGTCTTCTCTTGTGTTGTTGCAAGAGGGTGTTTGTTATGACCAGTGCATTTTCTTGGCAAAACTCATTAGTCTTTGCCCTGCTTCATTCCGTATTCCAAGGCCAAATTTGCCTGTTACTCCAGGTGTTTCTTGACTTCCTGCTTTTGCATTCCAGTCCCCTATAATGAAAAGGACATCTTTTTTGGGTTTTAGTTCTAAAAGGTCTTGTAGGTCTTCATGGAACCGTTCAACTTCAGCTTCTTCGGCATAGACTTGGATTACTGAGATATGGAATGGTTTGCCTTGGAAACAAACAGAGATCATTCTGTCGTTTTTGAAATTCGTCCAAGTACTGCATTTCAGACTCTTTTGTTGACCATGATGGCCACTCCATTTCTTCTGAGGGATTCCTGCCCGCAGTAGTAGATATAATGGTCATCTGAGTTAAATTCACCCAGTCCATTTCAGTTCGCTGATTCCTAGAATGTCGACGTTCACTCTTGCCATCTCTTGTTTGACCACTTCCAATTTGCCTTGATTCATGGACCTGACATTCCAGGTTCCTATGCAATATTGCTCTTTACAGCATTCGACCTTGCTTCTATCACCAGTCACATCCACAGCTGGTATTCTTTTTGCTTTGGCTCCATCCCTTCATTCTTTCTGGAGTTATTTCTCCACTGATCTCCAATAGCATATTGGGAACCTACTGACCTGGGGAGTTTCTCTTTCAGTATCTTATCATTTTGCCTTTTCATACTGTTCTTGGGGTTCTCAAGGCAAGAATACTGAAATGGTTTGCCATTCCCTTCTCCAGTTGACCACATTCTGTCAAATCTCTCCATATGACTCAGCAATTCCATTTCTAGGTTCATAATAAAGAGAATTGAAAACATATCCACATGAAAAGTTGTACATGTACATTCATACTAGCATTATGCTGTTGCTGCTGCTAAGTCGCTTCAGTCGTGTCCGACTCTGTGCGACCCCATAGACAGCAGCCCACCAGGCTCCCCCGTCCCTGGGACTCTCCAGGCAAGAACACTGGAGTGGGTTGCCGTTTCCTTCTCCAATGCAGGAAAGTGAAAAGTGAAAGTGAAGTCGCTCAATCATGTCCGACTCTAGTGACCCCATGGACTGCAGCCTGCCAGGCTCTCTGTCCATGGGATTTTCCAGGCAAAATACTGGAGTGGGGTGCCATACATAACGGCCAAAAGTGGAAACAACCTCAATTTCCATCAGCGGATGAAGAGATAAACAAAATATGGTATTGAGGGAAATATTCTGTTATATGAAGAAATGATGCACTAATACATTACAAAGTAGAGGAACCTTGCAGATATTATGCTAAGTGAAAAAATGTAAACCCAAAAAGCCATAGATTATGATTCCATTTATATGAAGTGTCCAGAATAGACGAATCATAGATTAGGAGTTACCAGGGGTGGAGGTAAAGGAGAGAGAATAGGGAGTGGCTACAAATGAGTAGCGGTTTTTTTTTTTGGTTTTTTTTTTTTTTTTTTTTTGAGATGATGCAAACAGTCTGGAAATAGGTGGTGGTGACAGAAGCATATCTCTGAGGTTTTTAAAGGCCAATGAATGACATACTTTTAAAAGGTAAATTTATGGCATACAAATTATATCTCAGGTAAACTGTTCTGTAAGAAAAGTCTTAAAAGATTTCCCTGGTGTTCTAGGGATTAAGAATCTACCTTCTGATGTAGAGGATGCAGGTTCAATCCCTGGCTGGGGAACTAAGACCCCACGTGCTTTGGGGAAACTGAGCCTGCACACTGCAGCTAGAGAGCTTGTGTGCTCTAGAGCCCGTGTGCAATAACAAGAGAAACCTGTGCGTTGCGACTAGAGAAAAGCCTGTGTGCCACAACAAAGACTCAGTGTGGTCAAAATTTTAAAAATTTAAAAAAGAAAAGAAGATTTTCTCAAGAACATACAAATAGAAGTAAAGATTAATGATGAATTTGAAATAAATCTGTACTCCCTTAAATCCTGTGATAATTATTCCATAGTACTTGCTAGGTTAACTCTGCCTAAGGTTAACTCTACCTACTTGAGTAAGATAAAGTGCATAGTGTTTGGTCACACTATACTTTACTTTCAGCTTTCATGCACTCCTAAAGAAAAAAAAAAATGTTTTATAGAGGACAGGAGCTTCAGAGAATTGTAAAAGATGTTCAGGGATTCCAAGTCATGTCTCCCTGAAACACAAACCAGAAGAAAGGGGATATGGCTTGTTCAAGGGTATATTTTCCCTCTGAGAAGTCAAGAAACCTCAGGACAGAGACCACACTCAGCCTTGGCTACGGAAATCAGAGTTCAAAAACCTAGGAAAGAGCAGTGAGGTACTCTATTAAATACTGAAGGTCAAGCTCTGCCCTCACACTATCTGCTGACAAGGAGGGGGGAAAATGTAGCTTTAGGATGAAAACCGGGCAACTGGGGAAAAATCTTTGGGCGTTTCTTGGTTGCTCTCTTAAATTGGAGCTTTTTCATTGAAAAAGCAAGAACATTAACCTTTGTTAATATTTTTTTAAAGGTAGGTGAGAAGTTTGACAGCTTAGAGTAGAAAGAATAAGAGGTGCAGGGAACTAGTAATTACTGCTATTCGGAGACAAAGGCGTGTGTGTGTGTGTGTGCGCATGTGTGCGTGGACTTATGTGTTTGCCATTCTCTGGTTTCAGTTTATTATTTAATTTCTTTATTCCTGCCAACAGAGACAGCTTTCTCCTGTGACCTTGGCAAAGGGAAGTTAAAGCACAGAAGACACTGAAGTTCACTTTGGGGTGGAAATTTACCAAATACATAGAAGATCTGTTCTCCAAATTGAAAAATGATATTTTCCAAATTTAGTACTCATATTGTTTTAGGAATATACCTTGGGATTGCTCCTCCTTCAAACCTGTATTTCTCTTTTGTCCATGTTCTCCTGTACAGTCAATTGATGCATCTTTAAGTGTTTTAAATGGTAAATATGATGCCATTTAAAAGCTCTAAGGGTGAAGCTATATTCAGAACATGATCATGAGCCAGAAAAAAAAGGGGAGCACAATGGTCAAGAGAAGCAAGGATAAATGTCACTAATTCACATTGTAACACAGTTTCCTAACAGAAAAGCACTTCACTCTGAGGTTTTTCTTGCAATTGGTTTAGATGCAACTATACAATGTCTGGCCACGGTTGTCATGTGGAAGTGAAGGGTATCATACCACGAGACAATATGAAACTTTCACCAGTTCTTGAGTCTTGTCAGACAGAGCTAGAATCATATTCCTATACTTTTATCGGCTATCTATTCTTTGGAAAGTTTCTTAAACACCCAAGGCTCATTTTTTAAATGTGAAGTGAGGATAATAGTGTTCCACCATCTTTTAAGAATGTGTGAACATTAGAGGTGATATGTATAAAAAGCCTAGGATAAATTTGGGAGCACAGAGATATTTAATATATGAATAAAACACAGCCATTACAACTCTAATTCAGTGTCATTCACAATGAAAAAAAAAAAGGTTATGGAACATTTTCTATGAAAATATCTGAGATACAGAGGAGAAGCTAGGATAGTTGAGTTAAAGTATCGGGGGGAGGAAAGGAATGACAAAGAGCTTTCACTAAGCCCCTAGGTTCCTGTCCAATACATCATCATATCCACATCATCATGCTGCCTTTTCAACTGAGAAACCCAGGAATGAAAGAAAGCAACTTTCCTAAGGTTATCAGGCTGGCTGTCGGCAAAGCCATTAATAAAACCCAGTTCCCTGAACTCCCAGTCCAGCTCCTTTCCTTACACTGCAAGCCCTCCCCAAATTCATTTCTCATTTATTCTTTTATAAGTAATGAACATAAGTTACTTTCAGAAGGGAAACTAGACTGTGCAAAATAGATACCCGAAATACAGGAATACATAACAAGACACCATGAGACAGGAAATAAGGAAACTAAAAAGACAAAATAAATTCACATGTATTGCCATTGACAAAAATTTTAGTTAAATGACAAACAGAGCTATTCAATTGTGCAGAGAGAAAGAACACATTCCTTATGATAACTCTAGTCTTGAGGAGGAGTTCAGAAAGTGTATCATAAATTTTTATAAAAAGTTAAGATGGTCGAAAAACTATTCTGTATTTATATACAAAATGGGTAAAATATATTTAAAAAATAAACAATTTTGACTTGTAGAGGGTAATCTTCAGTAATCTGGAAAATTCAGTTTTTATCAAACACTACATGCCTCAATGAAGTTAGCTCTTTGGGGAGGATTTTCTATTTGTGTAGTATATTTATTGATTGCTTTCATTCAAATCATTCCTATTGTTTGAAAAGACAAATGTTGTAAAACAGAGGTACATAGCTAGAAGGAGGGAAAAAATGCTCTGCTAAAGGTCAGGCAAAGATAAAAAGTCTCTCATTGCTTCTCATAATTGCTAGGCTTGTTATTGTTTAGTCTCTAAGTCGTGTCCAATTCTTTCAGACCCCATGGACTGTAGCCCACCAGGCTCCTCTGTCCATGGGATTTTCTAGGCAAGAATACTGGAGTGGGTTGCCATTTCCTTCTCCAGGGGATCTTCCTGACCCAGAGATTAAACCCAGGTCTCCTGCATTGGCAGGTGGATTATTTCCTGCTGAGCCACCAGGGAGACTCAATTGCTATACGCACATGTATCTGTATTTTCTGGTATCAAATACATTTCACATTTCCCCAATATCTAACCAAACAAAACAATCACCTCCTCCTCAGCACATTCTCTAACAACTCCCGGCCCACACTGACATCTCTTTATTCTACTCAGGTGGCATCTAAATGCTTTGCAACATTCCTTGAATCATTTGTATTGTATTCTATCCAAATTATAGGTTGTTTGTTAATATCTCTTGTACATGTATCTTACATATACAGTTAATTTAAAAATACATGAATACATATTCAATGTTTGCTATTTCATCTCATCAACCAAGATGCACAACTCTCAGGAAATGTGTTTAATCAGTAAATGAATAAATGTATGAACAAATAGATAATGAATAAATTTAGAAGTCGTGTTCAAAATATTGAATGAAAGCAACCCTGGCCTAATGAATGCTTTAGCAATTTTTACATATGAATTAAATTAATTTCACACCTTTCAGGCATGAGATACTGTGTTGTTCAATGAGGTCTCAGCATGGCGTAATGAAGAAGAAAAACAAAACTGAAATACATGTTCATTTCCTGGCCAAAAAAAGACACTGAATTTTAAGTAGATTACATTATAGCTAGACCTATTTCCACATAAGTTAAATAAGCAGACTGAATTTGGGTCTTTGTGATCCCTTCCAGTTTTGAACTACATATCATATTTATGATATGACAGGAAATAAGGAAATGACCAGATTGAGGCCTTGGGTTGTTGTTTCTCCTAAGAATCTATTTATTCTAAAATCTGATGGCTCTTCAGAAATTACCCATGGGATTTTCAAAAACAGATGCATAGATTAGTACTCACAACACTGTATCCCATGTGTGTTCCAGTTGCTTCTGAATAACCAACAAATCATGAAAGAAATAAAAAAAGGAAATCAAAATATACATAGAAACAAATGAAAAGGAAAACATGACAACCCAAAACCTATGGGATTCAGTAAAAGCAGTGCTAAGGGAAAGGTTCATAGCATTACAAGCTTACCTCAAGACACAAGAGAAAAATCAAATAAATAAACATGTAGAAAAAGAAGAAATGAAGAACCCCAGGGTTAGTAGAAGGAAAGAAATCATAAAAATTAGGGCAGAAATAAATGAAAAAGAAACAAATGAGACTATGGCAAAGATCAACAAAACTAAAAGCTGTTTCTTTGAGAAGATAAATAAAATAGACAAACTATTAGCCAGACTTATCAAGAAAAAAAGGGAGAAGAATAAAATCAATAAAATTAGAAATGAAAATGGAGAAATCATAACAGACAACACAGAAATACAAAGGATCATAAAACATTACTATCAGCAACTATATGCCAATAAAGTAGACAACTTGGAAGAAATGGATAAATTCTTATAAAAGTATAAGCTTCCAAAACTGAACCAGGAAGAAACAGAAAATCTTAACAGACCCATCACAAGCACAGAAATAGAAACTGTAATCAAAAATTTTCCAACAACAAAAAAAGCTCAGGACCAGATGGCTTCACAGCTAAATTCTACCAAAAATTTACAGAAGAGCTAATACCTATCCTACTCAAACTCTTCCAGAAAGTTGCCAAGGAAGGTAAACTCCCAAACTCATTCTATGAGGCCACCATCACCCTAATACCAAAACCAGGCAACGATGACACACAAAAAAGAAAACCACAGGCCAATATCACTGATGAACATAGATGCAAAAATCCTTAACAAAATTCTAGCAAACTAAATCCAACAACATATTGAAAAGATCATACATCATGACCAAGTGGGCTTTATCCAAGGGATGCAAGGATTCTTCAATATTCACAGATCAAGCAATGAGATACACCACATTAACAATTTGAAAGATAAAAACCATATGATTATCTCAATAGATGCAGAGAAAGCCTTTGACAAAATTCAACATCTATTTATGATAAAACTCTCCAAAAATCAGGCAAAGAAGGAACATACCTCAATATAGTAAAAGCCATATATGATAAACCCACAGCAAACATTACCCTAAATGGTGAAAAATTGAAAGCATTGCCCCTAAAGTCAGGAATAAGACAAGGACGCCCACTCTCACCACTACTATTCAACATAGTTTTGGACGTTTTAGCCACAGCAATCAGAGAAGAAAAAGAAATAAAAAGAATCCAGATTGGAAAAGAAGAAACAAAACTCTGTTTGCAGATGACATGATCCTCTACACAGAAAACCCTAAACACTCCACCAGAAAATTACTAGAGCTAATCAATGAATATAGTAAAGTTGCAGGATACAAAATTAATACACAGAAATCCCTTGCATTCCTATACAGTAACAATGAGAAAACAGAAAGAGAAATTACGGAAACAATCCCATTCACCATTGTGATGCAAAGAATAAAATACTTAGGAATAAATATACCTAAAGAAACAAAAGACCTATATATAGAAAACTATAAAACACTGATGAAAGAAATCAAAGATGACACAAATAGATGGAGAAATATACCATGTTCATGGATCAGAAGAAACAACATAGGGAAAATAAGTATACTACCCAAAGCAATCTATAGATTCAATACAATCCCTATCAAGCTACCAATGGTATTTTTCACAGAACTAGAACAAATAATTTCACAATTTGTATGGAAATACAAAAAACTTCAAATAGCCAAAGCAATCTTGAGAAGAGAAGAATGGAACTGGAGGAATCAATCTGCCTTATTTCAGACTGTACTACAAAGCTACAGTCATCAAGACAGTATGGTACTGGCACAAAGACAGAAATATAGATCAATGGAACAAAATAGAAAGCCCAGAGATAAATCCATGCACCCATGGACACCTTATCTTTGACAAAGGAGGCAAGCATATACAATGGAGAAAAGACAATCTCTTTAACAAGTGCTGCTGGGAAAACTGGTTAACCACCTGTAAAAGAATGAAACTAGAATGCTTTCTAACACCATACAGAAAAATAAACTCAAAATGGATTAAAGATCTAAATTTAAGACCAGAAACTATAAAACTGCTAGAGGAAAACATAGGCAAAACACTCTCTGACATAAATCACAGCAAGAAATGGGACCTAATTAAACTTAAAAGCTTTTGCACAACAAAGGAAACTATGAGCAAGATGAAAAGACAGCCTTCAGAGTGGGAGAAAATAATAGCAAATGAAGCAACTGACAAACAACTAATCTCAAAAATATACAAGCAGCTCCTGCAGCTCAATATCAGAAAAATAAACAACCCAATCAAAAAATGGGCCAAAGAACTAAACAGACATTTTTCCAAAGAAGACATACAGATGGCTAGCAAACACATGAAAAGATGCTGAACATCACTCATTATCAGAGAAAAGCAAATCAAACCACAATGAGGTACCATTTCACATTGGTCAGAATGCTACTATCAAAAAGTCTACAAACAATAAATGCTGGAAAGGGTGTGGAGAAAAGTGAACCCTCTCACTCTGTTGGTGGGACTGCAAACTAGTACAGTCACTATGAAGAACAGTGTGGAGATTCCTTTAAGAACTGGAAATACAACTGCCATAGGACCCAGCAATCCCACTGCTGGGCATACACACTGAGGAAATCAGAATTGAAAGAAACATGTTTACCCAGTGTTCATTGTAGCACTGTTTACAATAGCTAGGACATGGAAGCAACCTAGATGTCTATCGGCAGACAAATGTATAAGACAGCTGTGGTACATATACACAGTAGAACATTACTCAGCTATGAAAAATAACACATTTGATTCAGTTCTAATGAGGTGGATGAAACTGGAGCCTATTATACAGAGTTAATTAAATCAGAAAGAAAAACACCAATACAGTATGTTAATGCATATATATAGAATTTGGAAAGATGGTAACGTCTCTATATACTAGACAGCAAAAGAGACGCAGATATAAAGAACAGACTTTTGGACTCTGTGGGAGAAGGAGAGGGTAGGATCATTTGAGACAATAGCATTGATACATACATCATATGTAAAATAGATGACCAGTCCAAGTTTGATGCATGAAACATAGCACTCAAAGCCGGTGCACTGGGACAACCTAGAGGGATGGGATGCAGAGCGATGTGGGAGGGGGGTTCAGGCTAGTGGACACATATATACTCATGATTGATTCATGTCAGTGATGGCAGAAACCACCACAATATTATAAAGTAATTAGCCTCCAAATAAATAAAATTAAAAAAAAAAACCTACTAGGATTCTACTCAAGCTCACTGAAGATAGGGCTCTCTAACACAAAGACCAGCACAAACAGGTTTGCAATTTTCTCTAATGATGTGGTATATGAACAGACACAGTACTGGCCAGTATAACACACTAGACAAAAGTATGAAATTTTGTGGCAGAAAGACTTGGTATGACAAGCAAGAATAAGAAATAAGTGGGGACAGTCTTATTAGTCTTATATTAAAACCCACTATTAAGCTACTTTAGTTAGGATTATATTGGTGCATAAATGGATAGAAATATCCATAGAAGAGAGTAAGAAATCTAGAATTACCCCTCAAATACATGAAAGTTTAGGATAGGCTAAAAAGGAGGCATTCTAATGAGTGGGCCTAGGATGTATTTTTAAATGATACTTCTTAGATGCATACCTTTTAGAAAAATGACAAGCTTGGATCCTTACTTCACATCATATACCAAGGAAAAGTTCAAATGGATTAAAGACCACAGTGTAAGGGAGGAAAGGGGAATCTGTATGAAGAAAACATGGACTATACTCCTTTAAAATCAGAATGGATGAGATTTTTGTAACAAAGATTCAAAACACAGAATCAATAATATAAAAGATAAGTTTTTAAAGGTAACTAAAATAACTATCACAACAAAAAATTTCAAATATATGAAATAATATCTGAAAATAAGTGGGAAAATATTTGTAATTCATATCATAGACAAAAAGTTACTCTCCCCAAATAAAAAAGAACAATCAGAAAATAAGAGAAAGACAAAAAACACAGTAGAAAAAAAATAGGCAAAGTACATGAACAGAGAATCCGCATAAAATAAAGACCATGACTCTATGAAACAGACACTCAACTTCAGTCCCAAGAGAAACACAAACTAAAGCAACATGAGGTAGTTTTGGTGCCAGCAAGGGCAGAAAAGTGTGTACTGGATTAGCCCTCCTGTGAATAATAATCTTTAAACACAGGACAATATGTACCCCTTGACTATTTAAAAACACTAGAGTGTGTTGCCTGAAACTAACACAACATTGTTAATTGACTATACCCCAATTCAAATAAACACTTTAAAAGTAAAATAAAAGCTGCTGCTGCTGCTAAGTTGCTTCAGTCATGTCTGATTCTGTGTGACCCCATAGATGGCAGCCCACCAGGCTCCCCGGTCCCTGGGATTCTCCAGGCAAGAACACTGGAGTGGGTTGCCATTTCCTTCTCCAATGCATGAAAGTGAAAAGTGAAAGTGAAGTCCCTCAGTCGTGTCTGACTCTTAGCGACCCCATGGACTGCAGCCCACCAGGCTCCTCCATCCATGGGATTTTCCAGGCAAGAGTACTGGAGCGGGGTGCCATTGCCTTCTCCAAAATAAAAGCACAAGAGTGCAAACACGAGCAGGAAGAAGTTGAAGACAACAAGTTGAAAACAACAAGTTCATTTGGTAAGTTCTCCATTTGTAGGATTTTGCCTCAGACAGCACTCTCCTGTCTGTAAGGTAGTAAGTGGGTGGAATTCAATGACTAAGATGAACTTTTTCATACAGAGGTGTCAAAGCACAGGGGTCAGTTTTTTAGAAGCAGTTGGAAATCTCTACATATGTGCATGTAAGATGTAATGATATGGATGGATACCTAGCCTAAGAAAACATAATGGTGATTTCTCCATAGCAAAGATGTGTTTTATTTACTTATTTTAGCTCTATATTTTCTTTTGGGGGGGGGATTTAAAAAATTTAATTGCAGGATGATTACTTCACAACATTGTGATGTGTTTTGCCATACATCAACATGAATCAGTCCCAGGTATACATGTGTACCCCATCCTGAACCCCCTCCCACCTCCCTCCCTACCCTATCCTTCTGGGTTGTCCCAGAGCACTGGCTTTGTGTGCCCTGCTTCATGCATCAAACTTGCATTGGTCGTCTATTTTACATACAGTAATGTACATGTTTTAATGCTATTCTTTCAATGCTATCCCACCCTCACCTTTCACTGAGTCCAAAAGTCTGTCCTATAAGTCTGTGTCTTCTGTGCTGCCCCGCACGTATGATCATTGGTACCATCTTTCTAAATTCCATATATGTGCATTAATATATAATATTTTTCATTCTCTGACTTACACCACTCTGTATAACAGGCTCTAGGTTCATCCACATCTTTAGAACTGACTCAAATGCATTTTTTGGTTATAACTGAGTAATATTCCTTTGTGTATATGTACCATAACTTCTTTATCCATTCATCTGGCAATGGATATTTGGTTGCTCTCATGTCTTAGCTATTATAAATAGTGTTGCAATGAACATTGGGGTTACATGTGTCTCTCTAAATTCTGGTTTCCTCAGCCCATATGCTCAGCAGTAGGATTGCTGGATGGTGTGGCAGTTCTATTCCCAGTTTTTCAAGACATCTCCACACTGTTCTCCATAGTGGCTGTACCAGTTTGCATTTCCACCAACAGTGTAAGAGGGTTCCCTTTTCTCCACACCCTCTCCAGCATTTATTGTTTATAGACTTTTCGATGATGGCCATTCTGACTGGTGTGAGACGATACCTCATTGTGGTATTGATTTGTATTTCTCTAATAAGTGATGTTGAGCATCTTTTCATGTGTTTATTAGCCATCTATATGTCTTCTTTGGAGAAATGTCTGTTTAGGTCTTCTGCCCACTTTTTGATTGGATTGTTCATTTTTCTGGTATTGAGCTGCGTGTGTTGCTTGTATATTTTTGAGATTAATTCTTTGTCGGTTGTTTCATTTGCTGTTATTTTCTCCCATTCTGAAGGCTGTCTTTTCACCTTGCTTATAGTTCCTTTATTGTGCAAAAGTTTTTAAATTGAATTAGGTCCCACTTTTTTATTTTTATTTCCATTACTTTGGGAGGTGGGTCATAGAGGATCTTGCTGTTATTTATGTTGGAAAGTGTTTTGCCTATGTTTTTCTTTAAGAATTTTATAGTTTCTGGTTTCACATTTAGGTCTTTAATCCATTTTGAGTTTATTTTTGTATATGGTGTTAGGAAGTGTTCTAGTTTCATTCCTTTACATGTAGTTGACCAGTTTTCCCAGCACCACTTGTTGAAGAGACTGTCTATTCTCTATTATATATTTTGCCTCCTTTGTCAAAGATAAGGTGTCCATAGATGTGTGGATTTATCTCTGGACTTTCTATTTTGTTCCATTGATCTATATTTCTGTCTTTGTGCCAGTACTATACTGTTTTGATGACTGTAGCTTTGTAATATAGTCTGAAGCCAGGATTGTTGATTTCTCCATAAAACTGGAATTGTAAAAGATGTCTATTTCATTTCAAATAACAACAAATCCATTTCATGTTAACATAAATAACATATTTTATGAAAATGTTTATTTATTATCATAAAATATTTTTATTTATTCCAAAATAAAGTTAGTGAGAAGAGTGGCATTGTTTCATGTTAAAAAAAAACAAAACTCTGTGTTAATGCTCAGTCATGTCCGACTCTTTGTAATCACATGGACAAAGGAGCTCACCAGGCTCCTCTGTCCATGGAATTCTCCAGGCAAGAAAGAATACTGGAAACAAATCTCTGACATCTGGCTTAATAAAACACAGCTGGATTCTTACATATGTTTCTGTATGTAATTTGTATTGTATATCATGTAACCTCTGGGAAACTCCACTGTACACTTGTGAAATATCAAGAGTGTCAAAAGCAAATAATGTCTTAGTATTATAATGAAAATTGTATTGATCTTTTAGATTCTCCTAAAAGGTTATTGGGTGTCCCCAGCTCTATATTTTCTACATCCACATTTACTGCTTTTGTAAAAAATAAAAATAAAGAAAAACAAAGAAAAAAATTAAAGACCTTAATGTATGATTCAGCTCTAACCAACCTCAGGAGGAACCTGAGAAAATGACTTGATTTTCTAAATTCTTATTTTTTTCAGCTAAAAGAAAAGATATGTGCTCGACATCTATTATTCTTAGGAACTTTAGTGGATAAAACATATTTAAACCTCAGTACAGTGCCTGGCATGGGTGCTAAATGCTAGTGATCATTATCCTCATCCTCATTGTTGGTGTCCGATTACCTTTGTCCATTGAACAAATGAGTGAAACCAATCAATGAATGAGACCCACACCATCACTACAAGAGGACTGGCCCAGCCTTCATTTTCCCTGCAGGGCAGTCATGCTTAGTACTCTTAGTAGCTGCTAAGGATGTACAGGCCAGGCTGGCCCTGGTAGGATGACAAGTGACGGTGATGTAAGGACAGGTCGCTAAGTGCTGAAAGGCACAACCACCTGCCTCCTCTATCCCAGCCACAGCAAGACAGCACACATCAGGGAGGCAATGCTGTTAGCCAAGTTAAGTAACCTGAAATCAGGTGTTTGTCAAAAGCAGAAGTTGAAAAGGTGTTATATACGACAAAGACAGATACAGGCAAATGGAAATTTATCCTAGTGGGTTCTTATTAAAGCAATCTTAAAACTGTCTTGTTTCTTTCCCCAAATGATTGAGTCTAGTTGATGGGCATGGACTTAGTTTCCCAGATACATGGAAATAATAGCCTCCCTTGAGTTTAAATCAGAAACTAATGAGAGTTTGACAGAGAAAAAAGTCTATTTTAATGGCAGAAAGTAGAAGGGGTCCCTTTTATAAATGTAATCTTTAAAAAACTGGTTGTCCTCATTATGATGGAGACGAGGAGATTTCATTAGTAATAAATTAATTCTTGTAGGTATAATAGTAGTAGTAGTAATGGCAGAAGTAGCTATAATGATATAAACACGTGGAATAAATTTGAATGCTCTCTCCCTTTACTAGCAGCCTGGATTGTCAAGTTACCTTGTAGTTGTTATTGGATATATTTTACAGAGTAGAGAACTCTGACCAGATTGTTGCCAAAACTCATACAACTGGCCCATAACCTGCTCAGCTTAGAATCCAGGATGGCTGACAACCAGCTTCTCCACATTTTCCTCCTTTTAATAAGGTTTCTAGATCATGTATTCTCCTGCTGCTTTTCTCTGAACATGTACTCACTTGCCTTTACATCAGTAAAAATATGAAAACACAAACCACAGATGAAATACCTTAGAGCTGTCCCCCATGCTTCAACTTCACAGGCAATTTCCCAATATTCACTTTGGTAGCTTATGAATTTCAAAATCAATTTGCCCAAAACACTTACCATCTTCCTCTCCCTAAACATGCCCCCTCCTCCAGTGTTCCCACTGTTAGTGCATACCATCACAATTTAATTCCTCCAGTGATTCAGATCTGAATTCTAGAAATCAGCCCCCTTTTCCTATTTTCCTATGAAGGAGTGCTATAAACCACTCCTTCAGTATCCAGTCCAGTCAGTCCATCTCATTGGCTTCCTCATTTTTGCTCCACCACACTACTTACGTGTCTTAGGCCACCTTTCTCTCACCCTTCCAGCCTTTAGCCTTGAATCCCTCCAGTCTATCTCCCACTGGTCCTCGGCAATTCTCTTCCCTGTGCGTCAGTTGTTGAACTATCAGAAGCATTGGCACAACTGATTGTTTCCACCTTCTTGAAACCCTTTCTCTTTCTTAACTTTTAGGTCACCAGTATCAATTTTCCTCCTACATTTTCTGACCAAACTCTCTCAGTTTTCCTTTGCTGGCTGTTTTGCTTCACCTAGATGTCTACTGACAGTTATTCCCTGAGAGAGATATCTTCCAACCATATTAAATATTTAAATTTTAAGTGCATTTAAATGATGATAACATCCACATCAACATCTGTAGCCTGGACATACCATGTGAACTCCAGAACCAAGAGTCTATCTGTCCCCATGTCATCCTTCTTAGATGCTTAAGAGACATTGCAAATTTAATATGTCCAAAATCAAACCCCAGATGCCCCTTTCCGGACACAACTGCTCCTCCTGCAGTCTTCCTTCACTCAGTCAATGGATAAGTCACTCTTTGAGTTGTTCAGACTCATTTTACCCAGACTGGCCTCCCCACTATTCCTCAAACAAGTCAAGCACACACTTGTCACAGGGTCTGTGTACCTGCCATTCCTTCTATCTGAACCACTGTTCCTCTAGATTTTGTCTCATTCCCCCACTTACCTTAGCTTGCTGATCAAATGTCTTATCAACACAACTTTCTGACCACTCTATAGAAAATTACTGTCCTCACCACCATTCCCCATTCCCTATTTTGAATTTCTCCATACAGTATTTCTAACTATCTGAAAGTCTTTATGTTTGTTATTGATTCTTTTTCTCTCTTCTTCTACAAGACTTTAAGTTCTGTTAAGGGAGGAACTTTGTCTATTTTGATAGCAATTGGATCAGGCTTTGTATAATAAGATATGGCAGTCACTCAAATACTTGTTAGATAGACAGATGGATGGATGAATAGCCCATGTTTTCCACAGCACTGTAATTTATATATCTGCCAGAACATTTATGCTGTATTATAATTATTGGTTAATTTTTTTCTGTCATCAGCAAACTGCAATTTCTGAAGAGAAGAGCCATGTTTTAATCATAACATTTTTATGCCTAAAATAGTTCATGATACATATTAGGTATATATGTTTGTTTATTTGAAGAAAACAAATTAGGGGGAAAGAAAGACATATTTCATGGAGTAACTGGGATTTATCTCTTCCTTTTACTTGAGAAATATACTCTTTCTATAACCTAAAATGACTTTACTATTTTAAAAAGCAATTAAAAAATGTATTACCTCCAGGAGCCAGAAGTTTATAGGATAATGAATGAATATGCTAATAAACAATGCCTATGAATGACAGCTGTAAGCCTCAGATAGAGACAGACATGGAAATCTAAATACACTGCCTTCTCAATCTGCACTGTGTAACATAAGCACGTTATGAAATATTAATGACAAAAGCCATATTTGGGTCCAGCTTCCTTCATTTACAGATAGCGAAAGTGAGACCAGGAGAGTCACCCTTCCATCACAGAGCAAATAAATAGCAGTCAGAATACAAAACTATTTTCCTGAATTTCAGTTTCATTTTTCCTAACACTTCAGAGCCTCATCTCTTCTCCACATTCGATACATGTTTAACAAATGTTTGTACCTGTCTTTTGATTGATATGACCCTATACTTAATAAAATGATGAAGAAAACATATTCCCAAACTCAAAGTTGGGGTGGAAGGTTGCTTGTTATAAGCATCAACTTACCAATTAGGAAATGAGGAAGGTTGGACCACAAAGACACTAAACTGTTATGGAAATTAATGTCAGCATATAACCATATAAATGTAGCCCAAACTATCCAGTTAATTGACCTTGAAGGCCTTGGTACTCACATTTGCCCTTGACCACAGCTGTAAGATTAGAGTGGCTCTGGGTTGAGGTTGCTACCTTCTCTACCCAAAGAACAAGATCTGCTGCTGAAAGACCAGGAGGTATTTCTAGATTTAGACCCATGAATTGTTACAATATACCCAGCTGGATCATTCATTCTAAAAGGAAACTATCCCCTATTAACATTTTAATAACTTGTTTCTTCTTCAGGATCCCTGTCTTATTAGAAAAGCATTATCATTCACCCAGTTAATCAACCCAGAAACACAGAAGTCAACTGTGATTCTTCACTCTTCCTCCTGCTACCCACCCTTACCCTCACATCCAATCAACCACCAAGTCCCTGGCTTCCACTGCAAATCCTATGAGTGCTCTAGGAGCTTCCACAACGATGCTCCCTCCTCAAGGCTCGTGCCCTTTTATTCATTGCATTCAGACTGATAATTGTAAAATGTCTCTCTTATCATAGCATTCTCCTGCTCAATAATCTTCAAGAGATCGCTGTTACCCTAACAACAAAGATCAAACTTACAAGTATGATTTGGCATCTGTATTTTTTCTTCTCACATACACACAGATCCCCATAATCCCTTCTTGCCTAGACAACATTTACTCACCTCTCATTTCTGTGCTGTGTAAGTGCTCGCCTAACACCTTCAATTACCCTCATCAGACATGTAGTTTTATAAACTCTTGTGATTTCTCTCTCTCTCTCTCTCTCTCGATTTTAAGTCCATAAAGGCAGGACCACCTGCTTACCCTTCACTGTATTCCCAGCATATAGAACAGTTTCCTAGAGGGTAAGTAAGCAACAAGAGTTCTTGGATGAATGAGATGGTGGGGTAGAGAAGGCAATTGATAAAAATTATGCAGGAAGATTAAATCATGAAGAACATCCTGCCATAGAAGGTTACTTCTAAAGCCCCTTGAGTGATAAATACCAATTTCTCCTAGAGTGCAATATATATATATATATATATATATATATATTTATTTATTTATTTACTTGGCTGTGTTGGGTCTTAGATGCAGCACATGAGATCTTTGTTGAGTCATGTGGGGTCTTTCATTGCGATGCAGATTCACTTGTGGTGCATGGGCTCCAGAGCACACAGGCTCGGTAGCTGTGGCGCCTGGGCTTAGTTGCCCCATTGGACATGGGATCTTAGTTCCCCAACCGGGGATCTAACCCACATCTCCTCCATTTGAAGTGGATTCATAAACACTGGAACATCTGGGAAGTCCCTCTACTTTCCCTTTTATATGGCCACCAAAGGAAGAGCCACTGATCCTCCTTAGCATGTCCTGTCTATTGCTGGGTCACATGGATGACATGGAGAGAAAGAATCAAGAATTAATGACAGACTAATGAGGCAGCAAAGAATCAGCACACAGGATGTGTGGCCATCAGGGAATACCCGGTACCTGTGGACCGAAAGCAACCAGAATTGTGCCTCAGAAGCATTCAGGGTCAAGGCTACATATGAGGTCTCAGGGTCTAAGGCAGTGATGACAAGACAGGTACACAGATAGGCAGTTTGGCTGGGCCAATGGCCACACAACCTGAGGGCAGGAATAACAGTCCTCTGGGGCTAAAGAATAATTCATACAAAACTCACAGAAACTGTGGCCAGAACAGGTCCAGGAAGTCTGTGGGAAGCATCTGCTGCCTGAGGGTGTCCAATGCCCTTTAAGAGATTTAAACCTGATCCTCTCCATTTGGTTCTAACTACTACTCATCAGCTTTTTCTGCTCTTTGTTAAGTTGGTCTCATGAACCACTGGCATTTGATAAATGTTCATGTGCTGCACAGATGAAAGAATTCATAAGGAACATGTGGACGACTCAGTCCTAGAAGGTGTCTTCCTGTTAACAGTTTCCCATGACACTGAACAGGAGTCTTGGCAACAGAGACCCTGATGTCAATCAAGCCTAAAAAGGAGACACAGATGGATCTTTTAAAGAAGTACTTGCAAGAAGAAAAATTTGGTTCTCTAAAAGTAACAGTACAAAGAAAGGAAGGAAGAAAGAAGGAAAGAAAAAAAGAAATAGCAGCCACTGTGGAAAACAGTATGGCAGCTTCTCAAAAAATCTGAAAATAGAAC
Source organism: Bos grunniens (assembly GCF_055505025.1). NCBI lineage: Eukaryota > Metazoa > Chordata > Mammalia > Artiodactyla > Bovidae > Bos > Bos grunniens. The sequence continues at coordinate 64,150,278 of NC_141171.1, forward strand.
CACCACATATGCGTGCATGCTCAGTCATGTCCGACTCTTTGCAGTTCCAGAGACTGCAGCTCACCAGGTTCCTCTATCCATGGGATTTCCCAGGCAAGAATACTGGAGTGGGTTGCCATTTCCTTTTCCAATATGACCTACTGATTCCATTCCTAGATATATATCTGAAAAAAAAAACCCACAAAAACACCAATTTGAAAGTATACATACACCCTAGTTTTCATAGCTGCATTATTTACAATTGCCAAGGCAAGAAAGCAACCTAAGTGTCCATCAATATATGAATGGGTAGTGACGGTGTGGTATACACACACACACACACACACACACACACACACACACACACAATGGAATACTACTCAGCCATAAAAAAGAATGAAATTTTGCCATTTTCAGCAATAAGGATGGACCTAAGAGAGTATTATGCTAAGTGAAATAAGTCAGACAGACTTATCAAATATTGTGTTATTGCTTTTATGAGGAATCTAAAAAAATAAAACAAAGTAGTAAATGTAATAAGACAGAAGTAGACTCATAGATGTAGAGAACAAACTGGTGGTTACCAGTAAGGAGCAGGAGAGGGGAAATATAGGGGTGGGGGAGTGAGAGGTACAAACTGCTGGGCCTAAGACAGGCTACAGGGATACATTTTATATCACAAGGTGTACAGGCAATTGTAAATTGAGTGTAACTTTTGAAAAATTATATAAAAATTTTAAAACTGTTTTTTAAAAGGAATAAATAGAATACACACTTAAGACTATGAGGTAGTTATTGTATATTTTATTATTTATACAAATGCTTTTGTATAAAGTGTTTATATAAACTTTTGAAATGTTTACTACATGCCTGACACTATGCTAAATGCTTTCATACATTGCTCCATTTAATTTATATTGCAACTTTATTAAAATCTGCATTTAAAGGATGAAAAAACTGGGATACACAGAACATAACTCACTCAAGGCACAAAACCAGGAAATAACAGAATTGGGGCTTGAAGCCTGTGTCTCTACCACAGAGCTCAAGGGCTGCCACTTCTCCCCTGTCCATTCGCTTCATTTGAGGTTCTCTGTCTAGGCCAGTTCAGGGATAAACCCTCTGTTCATTAAGCAGGCATCTCTCAGTTCTCAGGAGTTCCTAGAAGGCAGATTCTTTCAGTCCATTTACATTTATAGCTTCAGCCCAGAAAGTTCCTGGTTACAGCACATGTTTTGTTAAGAACTCTAGCATCGCATCCCTAAGTACCCAACTTCAGTTGCCTACATATGATGTGTGAAATAGGAATGCCGCACAGTCGCAGAGGGCTAATGGGGGTAGTGAGACAACCGTCACACATGCTTGGAGTCTGGGGAGAAATGCCAACTCTGGAAAGAGGGCTTTTGCTTTGTTTGTTCATTTTTTGTGGGAATGTGTGTTTGTCAATAATGGCTTAAAAGTACCTGAGGGAAGTGTTAGTGCTAGACGGAGCTCGAGCTCCCTGCCCACCAGTTGGGCTGGGTTTTGCCACCTCCCTTCCTCCCACAGAAGATGTAACTCTGTGAAGAGGGAGGCTGCCATGTTTAAAATAGAAAGCCATGAGGATCTTAGGCTCCTGACCCCGGGCAGCAGGTGGGTGGGTAGCAGCAATAATGAATTATGAGAAATCACAACTCACTATCATCATGCAGACTACTCAGTCTCTACATCATCTTAGGCAAAGACAGTAAGTGACTCAGAACCCCTTTAGGACCAGTCTGGTACAGTTTTCTCCAGAGCCAACTACCTTTGCTTGAGTTAAAAAAATAAATTCATAAAGCAAGCAAAATGATCTTGTCCAATTTTGGAAGAATATACTGAAGTCTGTAAAGAGTATGGGACTTGGGAGTTAGTGGTGGAACAACTGCCTTTAGGATTAAAGTCCAAATTTTAGGGCTCCTCCTTGATCTTCCATGCTCATTTCTCACTATTGTCCTAACTCACCAAATTCCACCTTTTGTCACCTTGATGTTGTACTTCCCAATTGTTTCACAACATAGAGAATAACAATATTTGTAAGACCCAGTGGGAGAAATATACAACACCTGTTGTGTTCAGAGAATGAAGACTAGGGTCCCAGTCCACCCGCCCCCTCCTCTGGCTATGGGTGGGCCTTGACTCTAACGCCCCAGGCTTTCCCTGTCCATGCTGTCCCTCTCCTAGTTAGCTCATACTTATCCTTCATTGACCAGCTGAAGAAACTTGCAGTTATCCCTGAACCACTGCATCATCAGAACCCTTTGACATATGCTCCTGGAGAACTTAACTGCCTCTCTGCAGGGCCCTACTCAACATGCAAACACAACATTATGTGCCTGTATGAATATTTGATCAATATCTATTAATACCTTTCAGTAGTGGAATAGGCTGGCAAATGATGAAACCAAAAATCATCTCTCTTTCTTGTTCATGATTAACCTCTAGCCATCAGCACAGTATTTATTTTAAGTATATCCTTTCATAATAGGTTCTCATTAAATATCTATTGTCTAAATGGTTGGAGCTCAAGTCCCACGACTGTAGAGGAGTACTTTGCCCTGATAGGCCTCTTTCTAACCATGCTTATTAAATTTATTTAATCACTATATTTTTTTCTCCAGGTAAAATATGGTTATTTTTTGCAGATGTAGAATTTTCCAGAGCACACTTTGGGAAAGGCTAAGAAAGAGCACAGAGGCAGGTGTCAGCAACACTAGATTCTCTGCCAATGACTTTCTGCAGTGCCTCAGGGAAGTCTTAGACCCTCCCTGTCCTTCAGTGGTCTCATCTGTCAACAAGTTGGTCTTTTCCAACTCTACTACTCTATCATTTCTATGTTATAGCACCTTTCATGCCCTTTGCTCCAATTTGATGTCTTATCTCCCTGATATGCAGTATCTAGGTATTTCCTTCTGAATGTGCCAGTGGGCCTGTCTGTCCCAGTATCACCTAGATTCCTCGCCCTTTCCAAATCTGACTTTTTCCATTTACTTGGAGATTTAGATTTCTCCTTTAGTGACTGCATTCAACTCCTTCCTATTTAGCTTTAGGGGCAGCTGGTGACTGGGTGAGTTACTCTGCACAGGGAACCATTATTGCAATAAGTGTTCAGCTTTCTTCATCCAAACTGGAATAGCTCAAGTGCCACAGCAAGGTCAGTGGATAAAATATTTTGGATCAGGGAAGATTTTTCAGTGATTCAAGTGGTGTTTCACACAGGCCCCTATCTATACACAAGGTTGATGCTGAAAAGAGGCATAATTATAAGTGAATTAACAAAATCCAGTTTGTGTATAGCTCTGTGAGTCTTTGTAGTCAAAACAGAAACTCTGCTGTTTCCCCAAGGGTAGGAAGGCTTCCAGTGGGCAGGCCTGCTGAGTCAGCAGAAGATGGATTGGGCAAAGCCTAAAGGACACTGCAAAGGGGAAGATATATGCCAATCTGGTTCAGAACACATAGTGGGATCATCAAGAACACTGTAGCTAAGAGGAGAGGAGGGATCCGAGCCAGATGCCTCACAGCTGGAAGTGAAAGTGCTGTTCATTGCTCTAATGTCATAAAACAAACACGACACAGGAGTGGAAATTCACCAGCCTCCAGATGGTACAAGTGCCCTTGTACCACCACTGAGCTTATATTAGGTAGTCTCAAGTGAAAGCCCCTCTGGGGTTCAGTGACTTGAAAAGCAGCCTCCTCAAGCATCCTACCAGAAGCAAAGTCTTATAGGATCCAAGGGACCTCTCAGCCTCATAGAAATAAATGAAGGCCCCAGATCCACCTCTGTGAGCCCCCTAAAGACCCTAGCCTCATGACTCTTTGGATTTCAGAGAACAATCAAGTCCAAGATCCACCCTCACTGACTCTCCCTCTGTAGGACAAGCTGGCCATCTAGCTCTGTAAAATGTCACAAAGTAAATACTTAAAGCTTTGCAGGTCATATTCCCTCTCTTGCAACTACTCAACTCTGCCATTGTAGTATAGTGGTAGCCACAGGAGATATATAAATAAACATGGCAGTGTTCCAATAAAACTTTATTGACAAAGGTAAGCAATAATATGAATTTGATCCATCAATTGAAGTTTACTAACCCCTGCTCTCCAGCTGTTCCAGCAACCAATACTACCCCTTCTTCTGATTTGCTCAAACCTAGTATTCCAGTTGGCAAGGTCCCCGAAGTCCCCAGATTCAAAGAGTTGGTTGCCTTCCCTATGCCCATAAGTCATTTATTTCCACCTAACCTTCTTCCCCCAGCAAAACTTCACTGGGCACAGATCTGTGGGTTTAGTCACATATGTTTTTAATGTCAGGAAGTCAGACAGCAGGAATAAAGACTAAGGGACAAGAGAGACTAGACTAACCAGCAGATAATCAATGGTTTGAATATCTCTACAATGATTACTTGGAGAAGGCAATGGCAACCCACTCCAGTACTTAGGCCTGGAGAATCCCGTGGAGGGAGGAGCCTGGTAGGCTATAGTCCATGGGATCACTAAGAGTCAGACACAACTGAGGGACTTCACTTTCACTTTTCACTTTCATGCATTGGAGAAGGAAATGGCAACCCACTCCAGTGTTCTTGCCTAGAGAATCCCAGGGACAGAGGAGCCTGGTGGGCTGCCGTCTATGAGGTCGCACAGAGTCGGACATGACTGACATGACTTAGCAGCAGCAGCAGCACAATGATTACTACTGAGGAAACTGTACTCAGGAGTCTTACTCTTTAGCTTTCTGTCTTATACTATGGGTTAATAATCAAGGCTAGATGATTGCAACTAAGGGGAATTACTGGCTGATTTCACTGACCAAAATTTTAAATAAAAATCACAAATCAAAGAACAGAATAATATGCAACATCTTGGAACTCAAGTCAGAAGACTAGAGACCCAGGCATGGGGATGACTATTTTTCTGATGTCTTTAAATTAGTGGTTAACCTCTCAGATCAATTCCTCTCACTACTAGACTGAAGTAACACTTTTTCTGATACATCTTGTCAGCTTCCCAAATAAAATCCTCTTAGATAAAAACCAAACTCCTTGCTTACCTCTCCAGTCTTACCTCTTACAACTCTCCCTTCATATTCAAACCTGTACCCATGGGAGAAAGACACATATCCCTACTCACAGACCTGCAGATAGATTCTCCCTCTCAGTAGATGTCAACTATGCCCCACCCCTACTCTCCTTACCTCTCAATGTTGTTTACTTCCGGTCCCTCTTTAGATGTCCAGACCCTGCAAGACTGCATTAGATGTTTCTGTTTTACAATCTCACATAAGCATATCATTATTCTCATCACTCATTAATCTACTTACTCACCCTATGAGATCATAATGTTTTGAGCACTAATGTTTTCTTCTTAGTCATCACTGTATCACCAAAGTCTAGTATTCTTTCTGACACACATTGAGAATTCAATTTGCCAAATTAATTAATAAGACAGTATACTTTAGAAATGAAGAACTCCAGAAGCATTTAATTCTCAGAAATTAAATTGTGAAAAAAAGTCATCAAAATATTGCTTTGATACAAATGGTTCCCCTTGATGAATAGATGACAGCTCACCCCTCACCTCCAAACCCTTGTCCAAACAACATTTTGAAACTAGAACTCTGCTTCAAAATAATCCAATTTGTATAAATGAATTGAAATAAATTAAACAAGATTAGCTCCAAGTTAATAATTGTTCAAGCTGGATGATAGGTACATGGGAGTTTAGTTGAATATTATATGATATGCTTCTCTATATGTTTGAAATTTTCCATGATGATAAGTTTTACAAAAGGTAAGAATTTACAACAGGAAAAACAAAGTGAAAGTCTGCAACAGTTTACACTCCCACTGCTTTCCTATACACTCCATTTAAAACAGCATTCTATAAGGAGAATTACTTTGGGTTTGAAAAACTAGGCATTTAAATGCAGGATCAATTGAAAATGTATACCTTAAAACTACAATTTAAAAGTTACACATCTTGCTTTGCCTTAATTATAATTTCCGAAATTGTGCTATTTATGATTAATCAAAATTATGCAAACTGTAAAAAAGAAAAAATATAATTTGGGTAAATGTCATGGAAAAGTGGGAAAAGAAAGCACTATTCCAAAAAAAAAAGAAAAGAAACAACTACAGCGTTCAGAAGAAAGTCTGCATGGGGTAAAATGGGAGAAGAGGCAAATACAATCCTCTCCGTGGCTGAGGAATTTGAAATGGCTTTTCGATGATTAGTGGTTTGTCAGGCTTCAGCAATATGTGAACTGTGAACTTCCTGATGTTCAAGCTGCTTTTAGAAAAGGCAGAGGAACCAGAGATCAAATTGCCAACATCTGCTGGATCATCCAAAAAGCAAGAGAGTTCCAGAAAAACATCTATTTCTGCTTTATTGACTATGCCAAAGCCTTTGACATGTGGATCACAATAAACTGGAAAATTCTGAAAGAGATGAGAATACCAGACGACCTGAACTGCCTCTTGAGAAACCTATATGCAGGTCAGGAAGCAACAGTTAGAACTGGACATGGAACAACAGACTGGTTCCAAATAGGAAAAGGAGTACGTCAAGGCTGTATACTGTCACCTTGCTTATTTAACTTCTATGCAGGGTACATTATGAGAAACGCTGGACTGGAAGAAGCACAAACTGGAATCAAGATTGCCAGGAGAAATATCAATAACCTCAGATATGCAGATGACACCACCCTTATGGCAGAAAGTGAAGAGGAACTAAAGAGCCTCTTGATGAAAGTGAAAGAGGAGAGTGAAAAAGTTGGCTTAAAGCTCAACATTCAGAGAACAAAGATCATGGCATCTGGTCCCATCACTTCATGGGAAATAGATGGGGAAACAGTGTCAGACTTTATTTTTTTGGGGTCAAAAATCACTGCAGATGGTGATTGCGGCCATGAAATTAAAAGACTCTTACTCTTTGGAAGGAAAGTTATGACCAACCTAGACAGCATATTCAAAAGCAGAGACATTACTTTGCCAATGAAGGTCCACCTAGTCAAGGCTATGGTTTTTCCATTGGTCCTGTATGGATGTGAGAATTGGACTGTGAAGAAAGCTGAGCGCCGAAGAATTGATGCTTTTGAACTGTGGTATTGGAGAAGACTCTTGAGAGTCCCTTGGACTGCAAGGAGATCCAACCAGTCCATTCTGAAGGAGATCAGCCCTGGGATTTCTTTGGAAGGACTGATGCTAAAGCTGAAACTCCAGTACTTTGGCCACCTCATGGGAAGAGTTGACTCATTGGAAAAGACTCTGATGCTGGGAGGGATTGGGGGCAGAAGGAGAAGGGGATGACAGAGGATGAGATGGCTGGATGGCATCACTGACTCGATGGACGTGAGTCTCAGTGAACTGTGGGAGTTGGTGATGGACAGGGAGGCCTGGCGTGCTGCGATTCATGGGGTCGCAAAGAGTCGGACACGACTGAGCAACTGAACTGAAATGAACTGAACTGAAGTGTTAGAAAGGATCATTAAAAGGCTTTGTATAAAAAATGAGTCTCAGTACTTCATTAAAGCAGCATTGATCAGTTACTGGTGTTTACAGCCTGGCACATCTTGGAGAAGTCATCATCTTGGTTCACAGAGATGAGCTATACAATTAATCACTCAGTGCTACCTAACAAGGCATTCAGACAGATGGTTTACTCACCAACAAAGCAAACATCAACTAGAAAACCAAATACTTTTGTTTTCCTAAATTCTTTCTCTCTTTCTCTTTCTTTTTGTTATTAACTCATAACAGGTAGAAATGTCTTGGACTGCAAGGAGATCCAACTAGTCCATGGAGTCAACTTTCAGATATACCATGAGAATATATGCTAGACAAAGAGGGAACACTGAACTTGTAAATTTTAAGAACTAGGTCCAAGTCCTAGCTGTGATGGTTACTCTCTGGTCTGGCCTAAGTTACAATATGCCTCTGAATTTCAGGTCTCTCATGTATAAAGCCTGACTTGATGGCAGGGATGGTTTTAAGGTGCACAGCAGATAATGCACAATAGATGCACTGACAAGCATAAACTTAGTGGCTTAAAACAGACTTCTTATCTTACAGTTCTGGAATTCAGAAGTCAAAAATGATTCTCACTGGACTAAAACTAAGAGTTGCAATTCTTCTGGAAGGGGAGAATCCATTTCTGTGAGTTTTCCAGCTTTAAGAGGCTAAATGCATTCCTTGGCTACTTGCCCCTTCCTCCATTTTCTTTGTTGTTCAGTCACTCAGTTGTGCCTGACTCTTTGTGACCACATGGACTGCAACATGCCAGGCTTCCCTGTCCTTCACCATCTTCTGGAGCTTGCTCAAACTCATGTCCATTGAGTCAGTGATACCATCCAACCATCTCATCCTCTGTCATCCCCTGCTCCTCCTGCCTTCAATCTTCCCCAGAATCAGGGTCTTTTCTAATGAGTCAGCTCCTCTCATCAAGTGGCCAAAGTATTGGAGCTTCAGTATCAATCTGTCTTCTTAGCCAGCAGCATAACACCTTCAATGTGCATATTATGCAGATAAACACAGGCTTGTACATGGAGATTTATTTCAGGGAATTAGTTTACCCAGTTGCAGGGGCTGTCAAGTCCATAATCTCTAAACTCTAGGGAAGGAGCTGAATCTGCACTCCACAATCAGAATTTCTTCTTCAGGTAAACCTCTATTTTGCTCTTAGAAACTTTTCAACTTAATGAATGAGACTCAACACATTATCAAGGATAGATAATCATCTTGATTATAATGTGAACCACATCTACAAAATACCTTCATAAGGATTAATGTAAATAAAAAGTACAGTTGACTCTTCAACAGGGGTTTGAGGTACACAAGTGCACAATATGAGGATTGTCTCCACAAAAACATAATATGGTACTACATGATTCATGGATGCAGAATCATGGCTAGAGAGGGCCCTCTATAAAGTTATATGAGGATTTTCTACTGCTTGGAGGTTCAGCATCCCTAACCCTGGCATTGCTCTTATGTCAACAGCATATTGTTTCTTCCAGGGAAATTAGAAAGTGTATATATATATCTTAACAGTTGACTGGTAATTTAGCTTGGTAAGGAAATCTAGGTTGAAACTAATCTGTCCTCAAAATTTTTTAAATTCTATTCTAGTTTTATCTAATATCTAGTGTTATTCTGATATCTGTTCCTTATTTCCCTATTCCTTTCACATCTTCATACACTTATGAGCTATTTTTATCTTATTGGTTTTAAATTTCATGGTAAAGATGTGATGGTTTGGTCTGTTCAATGTAGAAACACCTTCTTCAGGTGAATGAATCTTTTTCTCTGTACTAACCCTTTAACATTTCTTCCTCTTCATTTGTGCAGTGGTGGTCATCTTGTAATAATTCTTTCATTTTATTTGTTCTCTAATTTTCTAACTCTTTATATTTTTGTTCTATTTTATAGATTTTCTTGATTCTACTTTCAATTGTCTACTGGTTCTTTTTACCCCCAAATATACAGAAATGATTAAAAGCACAAACTCTCCAGGTTCTAGCTCTGACTCTACCACTTAGTATTTGAGTGGGTTTTAGCAAGTTATTTAACTTGTCTAACCTCAGTTTCCACTCTTGGAAAGTGGGGGTAATCAAACTATGTGATTCTCAAGATTATATGAGTTAACATTTATATTTTATTTTATTTTTCAGCCACACTGCACAGCATGTGGAATTCTAGAACACTAAGAAGGGATAAAACCTGTGCCCCCTGCAAAGGAAGTGTGATATTAACCACTGGACCATCTGGGAAATCCCAACGTTTATATTTTAAAACACTGCCTGTCAGTAAAAATGGCTATCGTTTAAAAATCTACAAACAATAAATGATGGAGAGTGTGTGGAGAGAAGGAATCCCTCCTAACAGTTGGTGGGGATGTAAACTGGGACAGCCACTCTGGAGAACAGTATGGAGGTTCCTTTAAAAACTAAGAATGGAGCTATGTAAGCCTGCAATCCCACTCCTGAGCATATACCCAGAGAGTAACATGATCTGAAAGGATACATGCACCCCCAATGTTCATTGCAGCACTGTTTGCAATAGCCAAGACATGGAAGCAACCTAAATGTCCATTGGCAGAGGAATGGATAAAGAAGATGTGGTACATATATACAATGGAATGTCACTCAGCCATTAAAAATAATGAAATAATGACATTTGAAGCACTGGATGGATGGACCCAGAGATTGTTATACTGAGTTAAGTAAATCAGACAGAAGAGAAATATCATGACATCCTTACATGCAGAATCCAAAAAGAAATGATACAAATAAACTTATTTATGAAAAACAAGCAGTCTTAGAGAACAAATATATGGTTTTCAGGGGGCGAGTGAGGGAAAGAGATAGCTAGGGAGTTTGGGATTGACATGTACACTCTACTATATTTTAAATGGATAACAAGGTCCTACTGTATAGCACAGGGAACTCTACTCAATGTTATGTGGCAGCCTGGATGAGAGGGGAGTGTGGGGGAGAATGGATACATGTGTATGTGTGGCTGAGTCCCATTGCCATCTACCGGAAACTATCAACAACATTGTTAATTGGCTATACATGAAAACAAATACAAAGTTAAACATAAAAATCAAAAACAACAACAAAGAAACACCACCTGACACATTGTAAATGATATATAGTTAAACAATTATGGCATCTCCAGTCCCAGATTTCTAAAAACTTCATCTCCCTACCTTCTCATATTCACACACTCAGTTTAAAACCAGAAAGAAGCACTCTCCCTTTTGTCTCCCAAACAATGAATCTCACCACCCAATCCACACCCTGAGAAAACGCCCTTCAGCGATTTCTTACTTCATCTACACATTACTCAGTTCTTGCCTACCATTTTCTAGAGGATAAATCCTCTAGAAGTTATCAGGGGAGGATAGCCACATTATTAGGAGGACCCTGAATCCTGCCATTTGAAGAATATTTGAAAAACTAGAGCTCCTTATACCAGAGAAGATATGACTTAGTGCAGAGGTCAATGTTTTATCCTTGGCTGTGTATCCCCCAATTCCCTTTAATTGGCAGTAACTTTATAATTTTCCTTGGAAAAACCATTCTTCCCTTACTCTGAATCTAAGGTGTTCAAAAGGGACTGACTCTCTTAGCTCCAGGAGTGGAGGATACACACAACCAGTCCACACAGGGCACTGGATTTCCTTGTTTCATTGAAAGGTTCATAACTGGACTAATGCTCAATAAAATTGACATCAATTCTGAGATTCTCCGGGATCTATTGGAAAAGTCATGCTATGAAATTTTGCATGACTAAGAAGACAACACAGAAGAAAGATAAGCAGAGAGAAGGACAGAAATGGATTACCAAAAACACCCACCCTAAATCTGTTTGTATAGTTCCAAAGAATAGCAAGAAGAAATAAGAAAGCCTTCCTCAGCGACCAATGCAAAGAAATAGAGGAAAACAACAGAATGGGAAAGACTAGAGACCTCTTCAAGAAAATTAGAGATACTAAGGGAACATTTCATGCAAAGATGGGCTCGATAAAGGACAGAAATGGTATGGACATAACAGAAGCATAAGATATTAAGAAGAGGTGGCAAGAATACACAGAAGAACTGTACAAAAAAGATCTTCACGACCCAGATAATCAGGATGGTGTTATCACTCATCTAGAGTCAGACATCCTGGAATGTGAAGTCAAGTGGGCCTTAGAAAGCATCACTACAAACAAAGCTACTGGAGGTGATGGAATTCCAGTTGAGCTATTTCAAATCCTGAAAGATGATGTTGTGAAAGTGCTTCACTCAATATGCCAGCAAATTTGGAAAACTCAGCAGTGGCCACAGGACTGGAAAAGGTCAGTTTTCATTCCAATCTCGAAGAAAGGCAATGCCAAAGAATGCTCAAACTACCGCACAATTGCACTCATCTCACACGCTAGTAAAGTAATGCTCAAAATTCTCCAAGCCAGGCTTCAGCAATACGTGAACAGTGAACATTCTGATGTTCAAGCTGGTTTTAGAAAAGGCAGAGGAACCAGAGATCAAATTGCCAGCATCCGCTGGATCATCCAAAAAGCAAGAGAGTTCCAGAAAAACATCTATTTCTGCTTTATTGACTATGCCAAAGCCTTTGACTGTGTGGATCACAATAAACTGTGGAAAATTCTGAAAGAGATGAGAATACCAGACCACCAGATCTGCCTCTTGAGAAATCTGTATGCAGGTCAGGAAGCAACAGTTAGAACTGGACATGGAACAACAGACTGGTTTCAAATAGGAAAAGGAGTACGTCAAGGCTGTATATTGTCACCCTGCTTATTTAACTTATATGCAGAGTACATCATGAGAAATGCTGGACTGGAAGAAACACAAGCTGGAATCAAGATTGCCGGGAGAAATATCAATAACCTCAGATATGCAGATGACACCACCGTTATGGCAGAAGGTGAAGAGGAACTACAAAGCCTCTTGATGAAAGTGAAAGTGGAGAGTGAAAAAGTTGGCTTAAAGCTCAACATTCAGAAAACAAAGATCATGGCATCCAGTTCCATCACTTCATGGGAAATAGATGGGGAAACAGTGGAAATAGTGTCAGACTTTATTTTTCTGGGCTCCAAAATCACTGCATATGGTGACTGCAGCCATGAAATTAAAAGATGCTTACTCCTTGGAAGGAAAGTTATGACCAACCTAGACAGCATATTCAAAAGCAGAGACATTACTTTGCCAACAAAGGTTTGTCTAGTCAAGGCTATGGTTTTTCCTGTGGTCATGTATGGATGTGAGAATTGGACTGTGAAGAAGGCTGAGCACCAAAGAATTGATCCTTTTGAACTGTGGTGTTGGAGAAGACTCTTGAGAGTCCCTTGGACTGCAAGGAGATCCAACCAGTCCATTCCGAAGATCAGACCTGGGATTTCTTTGGAAGGAATGATACTAAAGCTGAAACTCCAGTACTTTGGCCACCTCATGCGAAGAGTTGACTCATTGGAAAAGACTCTGATGCTGGGAGGGATTGGGGGCAGGAGGAGAAAGGGACGACAGAGGATGAAATGGCTGGATGGCATCACTGACTCAATGGACATGAGTCTGAGTGAACTCCGGGAGTTGGTGATGGACATGGAGGTCTGGTGTCCTGCGATTCATGGGGTCACAAAGAGTCGGACATGACTGAGGGACTGAACTGAACTGAACTGAAATCTGTTTGTACCTGAAGCTATTGACTATGTGATTTTTCACTGATTTAAGCCAATACATTTCTACTTTTTGTAAAATAGTTTAAGTTGGGACCTTCCCTGGTGGCTCAGAGGTTAAAGCATCTGCCTCCAATGCAGGAGACCTGGGTTTGATCCCTGGGTCCGGAAGATCCCTGAAGAAGGAAATGGTAACCCACTCCAGTGTTCTTGCCTGGAGAATCCCATGGACGGAGAAGCCTGGTAGGCTACAGTCCACGGGGTTGCAAAGAGTCGGACACCACTAAGCGATTTCACCTTCACCTTCACCTTCAAGTCTTTTTTCAGACTAAATCAGGACTCCTGACTAACTCAGGACTCCTGCCTTTATGAGCATGAAATAACAGCATCACTGAACTGAGTTCATTCACTGAGAAGATATTTATCTCATACTCATTCTGTGCCACAGTCTTGCAGATATCCTAAAAATTCTGGTTGGAACAAATGACTAATTCATAAATTGACCTCGGCCTATATAATATAGCAACATCTTATTAAGCCCAACACTTGAAAGAATATTTTTTAAGGCGATAGGATTATACTCTAAATATTTACAGTCACATTTCTTATATTTTCCTGAAAGGTAAATGATTAAATGCTGTAAAAAGCATATCTCTTCATGATAAGTAAAAGTGGTTTAGAAAAGGAAAAGGGATTTGCCCAAGAAATTCAAGATTACAGGAAAGAGACAAGAGAATGTGAGACATAGGCCATGAATTCATACTGATCGGATTTTAAATGCTGACTCTGCCCCTTATTAGCTGTAAACTTTTAAATGACTAACGTTTTTATATTTCAAGTTCCTCAATTATAAATTATCAACAGTTGTCACAACTCACAGGTCCTTGTGAAGTTTACATGAGGTTTCTTATGTAAAAAAATTAGCATGTTTTCTAGCGTAGATTTTACTAATATCATCATCAATAAATTGAGCTTAAATCTGTCTCCCCACTGCGACAAAACTCTAGATTTCATACGGTTGTTTTATCCATTACATTCTACCTTAAATTTTGTTCTTTTCTCTGAGATACTTAAGAAAGATCTGCCCATTCTCTGTCTTGTGTGATTTAGTTAGTTATATGGCTTTATCCAATAACCTTGGCCATCCTGAGATCACATGTCAAAAATATGAATGAGTATCACTGCTGTTATAGGAGAGAGAAAGTCATCCATGTGACGATTAATTTTATGTGTCAATTTAACTGGACCACACGTGCTCAGATATTTGGTTACACATTATTTCTGTGTGAGTGAGGGTGTTTCTAGATGACCTGAACATTTCAATCAGAGAACTGCCATAAAGTGGTTTGCCCTCCTCAAAGTGGGTGATCATTATCCAATCCAGAAGGGAACAAAGAGGCTGAAGACAAAGGATTCAGCCATTCCTGCTTGAATGCTTGAGCTAGGATATTGATCTGCCCCTCTACAGTCCTGGTTCTTAAACCTTCAGATCCAAACTGGAACCTAATCTTCAACATCCCCAGTTCTTAGGCTTTCAGACTTAGACTGAACTTCTCCAGCAGGCTTCTTGGGTCTCCAGCTGACAGATGGAAGTTCATGGGACTTTTTCAGCTTTCATAATTGTGTGAGTCAATTTCTTAGAATAAATCTCTTCATGTGTGTGTGTGTGTGTGTGTGTGTGTGTGTGTATCCTTTTGGATCTGTCTCTAGGGAATCTTGATTAATACTTAAACTGATATCAAGAGCCGGCTGCTGTAACAAATACCTAAAAAGGTAATAAAAGTGGCTTTGGAACTAGTTAAGAAATAGAGGCTGATAGAGTTTCGAGGTGCATGCTAGAAAAAGCCTTCATGGCTATGAAAGAATCTTTAAAGGTGATTCTGGTAATTCCAGTTGAGAAATTCCAATCCTGAAAGATGATGCTGTGAAAGTGCTGCACTCAATATGCCAGCAAATTTGGAAAACTCAGCAGTGGCCACAGGACTGGAAAAGGTCAGTTTTCATTCCAATCCCAAAGAAAGGCAATGCCAAAGAATGCTCAAACTACCGCACAATTGCACTCATCTCACACGCTAGTAAAGTAATGCTCAAAATTCTCCAAGCCAGGCTTCAGTAATATGTGAACTGTGAACTTCCTGATGTTCAAGCTGGTTTTAGAAAAGGCAGAGGAACCAGAGATCAAATTGCCAACATCTGCTGGATCATCCAAAAAGCAAGAGAGTTCCAGAAAAACATCTATTTCTGCTTTATTGACTATGCCAAAGCCTTTAACATGTGGATCACAATAAACTGTGGAAAATTCTGAAAGAGATGGGAATACCAGACCACCTGATCTGCCTCTTGAGAAATCTGTATGCAGGTCAGGAAGCAACAGTTAGAACTGGACATGGAACAACAGACTGGTTCCAAATAGGAAAAGGAGTACATCAAGGCTGTATATTGTCACCCTGCTTATTTAACTTATATGCAGAGTACATCATGAGAGATGCTGGACTGGAAGAAACACAAGCTGGAATCAAGATTGCCAGGAGAAATATCAATAACCTCAGATATGCAGATGACACCACCCTTATGGCAGAAGGTGAAGAGGAACTAAAAAGCCTCTTGATGAAAGTGAAAGTGGAGAGTGGAAAAAGTTGGCTTAAAGCTCAACATTCAGAAAACAAAGATCATGGCATCCAGTCCCATCACTTCATGGGAAATAGATGGGGAAACAGTGGAAACAGTGTCAGACTTTATTTTTCTGGGCTCCAAAAGCATTACAGATGGTGACTGCAGCTATGAAATTAAAAGATGCTTACTCCTTGGAAGGAAAGTTACGACCAACCTAGATAGCATATTCAAAAGCAGAGACATTACTTTGCCAACAAAGGTTTGTCTAGTCAAGGCTATGGTTTTTCCTGTAGTCATGTATGGATGTGAGAGTTGGACTGTGAAGAAGGCTGAGCACTGAAGAATTGATGCTTTTGAACTGTGGTGTTGAAGAAGACTGTTGAGAGTCCCTTGGACTGCAAGGAGATCCAACAGTCCATTCTGAATGAGATCAGCCTTGGGATTTCTTTGGAAGGAATGATGCTGAAGCTGAAACTCCAGTACTTTGGCCACCTCATGCGAAGAGTTGACTCATTGGAAAAAGACTCTGATGCTGGCAGGGATTGTGGGTAGGAGGAGAAGGGGACGACAGAGGATGAGATGGCTGGATGGCATCACTGACTCGATGGACTTGAGTCTCAGTGAACTGCGGGAGTTGGTGATGGCGTGCTGTAACTCATGGGGTCTCAAAGAGTCGGACAGGACTTAGCAACTGATCTGATCTGATAAGAGCTCAGAAGGAAAAGAGAAGAGCTCATAGAAAGCCTCTATCTTCTTAGAGAATACCTAAGTAACCCTGGACAGAATATTTATGGAAATATGGATAATAAAGGCCATTTTGGTAAAATCTCAGGCTGAAATGAAGAAAATGTTATTGGAAACTGAAAGCCAGGCAGTCCTTGTTAAAACACGTCAAATCAATCGGCTGAACTGTGTTTGTGTTCTAGTGCTTCATGGAAGGTAGACCCTGCAAGTGATGAAACTCGATATTTAGCTGAGGAAGTTTTTAAGCAATAATGTTGAAAGGAAAGTGAAAGTCACTGAGTCGTGTACCGACTCTTTGCGATCCCATGGACTGTACAGTCCATGGAATTCTCCAGGCCAGAATACTGGAGTGGGTAGCCTTTCCCTTCTCCAGGGGATCTTCGCAGTCCAGGGACTGAACCCAGGTCTCATGGCAGGCAGATTCTTTACCAGTTGAGCCACAGGGGAGCCCAAGTATTTGCCAATGCAGGAGACACAGGTTGTATCCCTGGTCTGGGAAGATCCCACATGCCATGGAGAGACTGAGCCCATGCACCACAACCACCGAGCCTGTGCTCTAGAGCCCAGGAGCACAACTACTGGACCCTCGCTCAGCAACTACTGAAGTCTATGTGCCCTAGAGCCTGTGCTCCACGGGAGTTGTTCTGCAAGTGCAATGAGAACTCATGTACTACAACCAGAGAGTAGACACCCTCCTCACAACTGGAGAAAAGCCCAGACGGCAACAAAGACCTAGCACGGCCAATAAATAAATAAAATTATATATATACCTTATATATATATATATAATAGATATCATATAATAATATAAAATTAAAAATAATTTTATAAATTTATAAATAATATGAAATTATAAAATATATATAATTATATATAAATAATATCTTATATGTATATATATTAGTGTATTAGTGTATATCAGCCACCTTGACAGAGGTCAGATGCTATTCTTCAAGACAATGGAAGAATGACACTGAAGGTGATTCAGGGAACCCCACACTCTCACCACAGGATCAGAGTGCAAGGGACTAGGGCAGAGAAGTTTCAGGATTCCCCTGCCTAGTGCATCAGGGGTAAGGCCCTCACAGAAGTTTGCAGCATGCGCTGTGTCTACTGGAGCTATGAGGTGAGGCCACACAGAAGAGCCATGGATCGTGGAACCCAGCCTGGAAGAGCTGCAGGGGTGGGGCCCTAGCAGAGAACCACAGTGGAGACAAGACAGGACCCAAGCAGAAAGTCACTGCTGTGGGGCAGTCCCAGAAAATCATGGGGGTCATGGTTATACCCCACTGGGCTTGGAAAGAAGAACGCCAAGGCAAAGATTATTCTCAAGCCTTAAGGGCTCATGAAATTTGCACCATTGGGTTTTCAATGTCCTTGGGACCAGTCACTCCCTCCTTCTTTAGTCTATTTCCCTTTGGGAAATAGAATGCCTATCCCGTACTTGTCCCATCATTATAGTTTGAAAATATGTAATTTATTTGCTCTAACAGGTTCACAGGTAGAGAAGAAATTTTCCTCAGAATAAATCAAAGTCTCACTCATATCTGATTTAAATGATACTTACATGTGATGCTGGACTTAGAC
Organism: Bos grunniens; assembly: GCF_055505025.1. Lineage (NCBI taxonomy): Eukaryota > Metazoa > Chordata > Mammalia > Artiodactyla > Bovidae > Bos > Bos grunniens. The sequence goes on from NC_141171.1 coordinate 64,168,392, forward strand.
TTTAAAGTGGATACTGGATTGAGGTAAGACTTTGGGAGTGAGGAAGGAAATATTTCCTGCCATATCAGTAAACAAGCATGTCACATTCACCAGCAGTTGCAGCCCCACCACACATGGTGAGCCCTGAAGGAACTCAGGAAAGAAAGAGTATCTGCCATCTAGCAGCCATCCAACTGTAGCCATGCTCTATGGTGAGCTCTGAGGAAGTTTAGCATGTCAAAAACACAGGAAACTGGCTCCAGATATCTGAGGTGCAAATCAAAGGAATGGTTTCAGTTACCACAGACTCTTACTTCTTCCTATACAAAGGGCTTCCCAGATGGTGCCAGTGGTAAAGAACCTGCCTGCCAATGTAGGAGGCATATGAGATGCAGGGTCGATCCCTGGGTTGGGAAGATCCTCTAGAGAAGGGCATGACAACCCACTCCAGTATTCTTGCCTGGAGAATCCCATGGACAGAGCAGCCTGGCAGGATACAGTCCATAGGGTCACAATGAGTCAGACACAACTGAAGCAACTGAGCACATATATAGAAAACTGCCAAATACCTTAACTTAGGATATTAGATTTAAATAACAATAATCTTTTGATGTTCAGACTACCTGTTCATTTTTGCAAAACTTTTGTGTAACCTGGATCCTTCCCTCATCTTCTTAGAGCAGTTCTCTCCGGTTTCCTTGAGATGCTGCCTCCCAGGCTTAAGCCCTAAAAATTTCCACCAAATAAAAGTAACTCTCAACTTTTAGGTTGCATGTATTACTTAATTATATATTTTTTAGTTGACAGGGGCACAAGGATGAAATGAATGTACTTTTCATGAGAGAAGGATGTGAATCGGGGCATCAGGGGCAGAATGGTATATACTGAATGTTTGTGTCCTCTCAGTTCATGTTCTATTTGGGGGTAGGACCCCTCGGGAGTAATTCCAAATATGACTAGAGCCTTCATGAATTGTTCTCCTACAAATGGGAAAGGGCTCCCAGAGACCTCCCTTGCCTTTCTGCCACATGAGGACACAATAAAAAGACAACTATGATGGGGGTCATGAGAATTTCCAGTTTGTAGTCAAGTTGGACAGAAATTGTATGGTAACCTACTTGAGATTGGCATTTGAAGTGAGGGGCAGTCTCATGGGACTGAGTCCTTAGCTGGTTAGTGTCAGAATTGAATTGAATTGTAGGGCATGGATGGTGTCACAGAGAATTGCTTGGTATGAGAAAAAGACCCAGCCATCTGGTGTCAAAGTTTGAGTGTGGTCGTGAGAATACCATAGAATAAGTTTTTGACATAACCACAATCCCATATTGTTTATCACCAATTCAATATTACTCTCCCATGCAGGACCCACATCCTTGTCAACAATTCATATGTATGAATAAAACTATTTACAATTAGTGTAGACATTCCAAAATTCCAGGATGGGTATCAACTTAGTTTGAGACTAGAAACCTTTGGATTCTACTACTAAAAATACAACAAACACAAAAACATACATATACCTCATTTTTTGAGTTAGAAAACAGACTTCTTAAAATGAATATAAATAATAAAACTAATGTTGCATTCAACTTATTGGGCTTTTTTTAAATTATCTTAACTAAGTGAAATTAATTTAAAAGTATCATTGTTCTGAATTTGATCAAATTCACCTTATTCAACAGATTGTATTACATGTATCCAATTTACTTACTCTGTCACTTTAGGCATATTTTATCAATTGATTTGGAAATTTATCCTCTATGTTAATGAGTTAATTTCTGCATGTGTGGACATGCATTTATAAAGAATGAGAAAATGCAAAAAAATGAGAAAATGCTCATGATTTATAAAATATTAAGTGCAAATGAAAAACTATTTTAAATGTTCAATCTCTTTTATTTCCATGTGAGAAATGTCCAATTTCTTTTATTCCAAATGAGAAAAGTTAAGGCAAGAAAAGTAAAGGCATTCTCGAGCTTATTACTTACAAACAATGTATCAAAAAGCGAAATTTATCTATTTCAAAGGATAGCAAATTTTGGCCAAGCTATGTAGAAGCAATTGCTCTGATTTTCTCACCTTCTCTGTACAAGTGTAAATGTTTGGCATGTTCTTCTTATTATGTTCTCCAACATTTTTGTCATCAAAGACTTAATATATTATTTCCCCACAGTCTCCAGCTCTTATTGTGACTATAATTTAACATATTTTGGTATGGTTTTATATATGCATGTATGATTTAGTTTCAGTATACAACTTGAGAATAGATAGCTAGCATTTTTCCATTTTTTTTTCTTTTAGTATTTTCCCTACTTTGATAGAAAATGTTCATTCTACAAACACAGGCTTACACAAGATTTAGCTACCTTTCTCTCTAACCAAAATCAAATGTTTGCTTAATTAGCTTAAGAAATATTATAAACACTGTTATATGAAAAGGTATAAGAATGTGGCAAGCCTAGAGACATCCTTCAGAATGGTGCCTAGGATTAGGATTCATAAGTTTGTTAGTTTAGATATTAATGCAGAATATTGTGTCACTTTGCTCCAGTTAGAGGCTTCCACAATTTAAGTAAACTTGTCCACTTATATTTAACTTCTCATATGGCCAGGACTTGTCTGCCTACTTGCTTATATTTGTGGTAGATATTAGTTTGTGAATTACATTTTTATAGCATATAAATCGGTTGTAAACTCATGAAGGAGTACATTTAAAAATGTGCATCTACTCCTAAATCATGGAGGCTACCCATATTAACCAGAATCATCATATAATTACAAATGACTCATTAGGTCAGGTCAGTTTGCAAGAGTAGAGGTCAGTTGGCAAGAACCTTCTTTGAAATACTTCGTTTTTTTGAACCGGGGTTATTCAAGCACCATCAGGATATTTTGGGGTCAGATACAAAATCAAATTGTTAAATAGGCCCTAATTCAATGTTTCCTCAAAAAGGTTTAAAAACACAGGTGACTGTGGAGTGTCCATTGAAAATTATCTCCTATTGGTTTTATTCTCCATGTTATTTTTTTGGATCTGGATTCCATCAATACAGAGTAATAGCTCCAGGTTTTTATTAGAATATAGGCCTGAGGACTGTCATAATCACAATAAAGTAATAGCAACCATAGAACTAAAGTGATTACAGTGTTTATTCTAGAAAATGTTTAAAGTAACCTGCATATCAATAAACAGATATCATTTAAAACTAAAAATTATAGATATCTTCACCTTTGATTTGTAGAAATCAGGTAGAAGGAAAAAAAAATAAAAAGGGAGAGTAAAGAAATTTTCCCTGTGAAATGCATTTCATATTTAGATTTATTTTAGTTTTGGAGTCATGCAACTAAATTATCTCTTCTGATGGCCAAAATAAACAAACAAGCACAAGTGAGAGCAGAGCTCCAGAACTACTGAATTAGGATTTCTAAGGATGAGACCCGGACATCCATATTTTTCAGAGTTCCACCGGTGGTTCTCAAAAAGCCAACCTGATACAACTTCATGAACCAGTTGCCCTTTGGAAATCACAGAACAAAAGGAAAGTTTATTCTGTGATTCTGTGTCTCTATGACTCCTCCTTGTTAAAGGAGCCTTTGCAAGATCAACTGAAATTTCCATAGTGGAGAAGCCAAGGCAAAAAGACAGGAAAGAAAATCAAATGATGGATCACAGAAAAGGATGGTTGGTATTCGGGGGATGGGGAGATGCTATAGGAATTCTAATGAAGGATTTCTGTATAATCCATGATAATTTCAAGGGCCACCAAACAGACACCCTTCTTGGAACTGAGAAATCAATCATAAGCTAACACCTTATCTTTGCCAACTCTCAGTTAAATCCCTGGCTAGAGTTTGTCTCAAGTAAAGGAATTCTAGTTATTCTTCTTAACTCTTGTTGGCAGATCACAAGACATTTACCATCTGCTCAGCTTTGCACTGGCAATAGATAAACATTGCCTATTTCCCCAAGGCAACGAGCTAAAAGAGGTAACACATCACAGTAGACTTGAGGGTGGGGCTCCAATATTCTGGTGGTGTGATTACACTGAAAAGCATTTGTTAAGCTAGAGAGGACTTGCTTAGCTAGCTGGGGTCAAAGACGTGACTCCTAGGTACTCTACCAATGCTTCTGGAGAACCATATCATGGTGAGAATTCAGCATTCTTACATATTTTTTCATCCTTTACACTTTCTTCAAGCTTTTGTACTTTAGGCCTAAGACTTGCTGAGAGTAATTTACTAACTTTTTTGTCAACTCTTCTGTAGTCATTTCGCTGACAAAGGTCCGTAAAGTCAAAGCTATGGTTTTTCCAGTAGTCATGAATGGATGTGAGAGTTGGACCATAGAGAAGGCTGAGAGCTAAAGAATTGACGCTTTTGAATTCTGATGCTTCAGAAGACTCTTGAGAGTCCCTTGGACAGCAAGGAGATCAAACCAGTCAATCCTAAAGGAAATCAACCCTGAATATTCATTGGAAAGACTGATGCTGTAGCTCCAATACTTAGGCCACCTGGTGCAAAGAACTGACTCATTGGAAAAGACCCTGATGCTGGGAAAGACTGAGGGCAGGAGGAGAGGGGGCAACAGAGGATGAAATGGTTGGATGGCATAACTGACTCAATGGACATGAATCTGAGCAAACTCTGGGAGACAGTGAAGGACAGGGGAGCCTGGTATGCTTCAATCCATGGGGTTGCAAAGGGTTGGACATGACTGTGACTGAATGACAACAACTATAGTTGTGACTAAGTCCCAGGGTTCTCTGCTCTCATGAAGCATACAGTCCAGCACGGGAAAAAGTGAATCGGTAACTGACAGTGTTAAAAGTATTACAACAGGAATAATAACAGGTGCTTTGTAGGCCCATAGGAAGTACTGCTTTTTGGAACAGAGTCAGGTGAGGTCAGGAAAGAATTTTTCAGAATTTTTTTTTCTTTTAAGGACCCAAAGGATGGGTGTGAGTTAGCTGGTACGAAGTAGGAACCTTGTCTGAAAAAAACCAAATATACCTAACAATGTCAATATGCCTGAAGCCCAGAATCAAAGATGGACAGGCAAGAGTTAAAGCTAAAAAGGGTACTTAGAATCTGGATAATAAATACTTCAGACTATGTTATGGAGCTGGCCTTTCCTCCCTATAGCAATAGGAAGACCCTGAAGGATCTTAAATCTGAGAATAATAAGATGAGGCCCATTATTTGGCCACACTTTGCCTTAATGCATTCATTTATTATTCATTCAACAAAGATTAACAGTGCATCTTCTATTTGACAGCACAGCTATCAGCCAAGAGATTTAGTGAAAAACAAACATAAAAGGCCCATGTTCTCACCAAGCATGAAAAATAACACATGCACTCATGAGATAATTTCTGATCATTATACGTACTTTGAGGATAATAAAATGGAACAATGCAATGTAGACTGAGGCAGGGCATGTAGGGATGTTTTTCTCTTAGTGAAAAGAGAGATATTAGAGATAAGACAACTACATGAAAATCTGGATAAAGAATATTCCAGGCAAATGGAATAGCAAGGGCAAAAGCCATGAATTATACAAAGAACCTGGTGTGTTAAAGGAACAGAAGGAATATAGCAGTAGCTTCAAGGTAATGAAGAAAGAATAGGAATATGGGTTTGGACTGGAGAAGTCATTCTAAGCAATGTCTCTTTTTAAGTGCTGATAATACAGAATTGAACATGTGTGTATGCTAAATTGCTTCAGTTGTGTCTGACTCTGCAGCCCTATGGACTGTAGCTTGTCAGGCTTCTCTGTCCATTGGATTCTCCAGGCAAGAATACTGGAGTGGGTTGCCATTTCCTTCTCCAGGGGATCTTCCCAATGCAGGGATCAAACCTACATCTCTTATGCCTACTGCATTGGCAGATGGGTTCTTTACCACTAGTGCCACTGGGAAGCCATACTGAACATAAGAGAAATTTTTCCTTCACTTACTCCTTCCTACTTTGCCCCCTTTAATAAGGATGCTAAACTTATGCTAACATAAAAAGTCCTGCTTTATTTCTTTGTTCATCCTTGAGGATCCTGACCCTTTCTGATATCCTCTGGGAACAGCATGACCAACTTATTTTGGATTTCCTAGGACTTGCCCAGTATCAACACTGAAACTCTTACTTCCCAGAATGCCTCTCAGTCCCAGGCCAACAAGGACAATTGGCCACCCTATTGAGGAAAGCTACTCTGATCACCCCAAGGCTAGGATTCTATACATAATCCTATTGTCCATACCAACGTTTCTCAAAAGATGGGTCTAAAGAGGCAGTCAGGAGTCAGATCATCAGGGCCTTGTGAGTCATGGCAACAAGTCTGGACTTAATTCAAAGAACAGAAGGGTATAACCCTAAAGCATTAGATAGTAGTGATAGTGAAGTTGCTCAGTTGTGTCCGACTCTTTGCGACCCCATGGACAGTAGCCAACCAAGCTCCTCCGTCCATGGGATTTTCCAGGCAAGAATACTGGAGTGGGTTGCCATTTCCTACTGCAGGGGATCTTCCCGACCCAGGGATCGAACCCAGGTCTCCCGCATTGTAGGCAGACGCTTTACCGTCTGAGCCACCAGTTTTAGTTACCTACTGCTATACATGACAATTCCCCCCAAAACATAGTATGTACAAAACAAGAATCATTTAACTCAAAATGTTTATAAGTCAAGAATTCAAGAATGGTTTGACCAGACAATTATGGCTTGGGTATCTCATGGGCTACAGTCAGATGTCAGCCAAGACAGCAGTCATCTGAAGGCTTCACTGGGCTGGAGGATCTGCTTCCAAAGTGGCTGACTCACATGGCTGCCAGATTGGTGCTGGCCATTTGGAAAACCTCAGTGCCTGTCTATGCAGGCCCCTCCACAAGGCTACTTGAATATCCTTTTACAATATGGTTGCTGGCTTCCTGCAGAGCGAGTGACCCAAGAGCTCAAAGTAGAAGCTCCATTATCTTGTAACACTGGATTCAGAAATCACATGCTGCCCCAGACTGTCCAAGGTATTCTTTAGATATCAGCCTTGATTTGGTGTGTAACAGGACTATGCAAGGGCACAAACCCCAGGAAATGGCAATCATTGGGGACCATCTCGGAGGCTGGCTACCACAGATGTCCCTCCAAATTCCAGTTTACTAACTCACTAAAGAAAGTTGCTGGTCACAGAGGTAAACAGATGAGTCAATTAGTATAGCTTTCCACAAGTTGACTTCTATGGATGGAACTACAACTTTAGGAGACATCTGCAAGTTACAATCTTTAAATCTTTTCACAGGGACATGTGGGGATTGAGACAGCTCTTAAATTATTTTTTGTCTTTAAGAGTCACCAGAATTTGATGCATGGAATTAGCCTACTGTACAGGGCTAAGTCACTCACTCATCCTATTGATTCTAACTGGCCACCACAACTGTAGGGGGCAGAGCCAAGGAGGAGGGGTCATACTTACCAAGACTTGAGACTTTGATGTTTCTTAGCTCAGAACACCTGGTAGTGAACTTTGTATGTGCATCTCTTTACAAAAACTTGGAGATTTAGAACCAGAAGATGAGTTACAGATCTGCCTCTGCCTGAAATGACTCAAAGATAAGAGAGACCTTGCTGTTTGGCCACTAAGTCGTATCTGACTCCATTGCAGACCCCATGGACTGTGGCCTGCCAGGCTTCTCTGTCTATGGGATTTCCCAGGTGAAAATACTGAAGTGGGTCACCATTTCTTTCTTCAGGATTGAACCTATGTCTCCTACATTGGCAGGTGGATTCTTTACCACTGAGCCACTAGGGAAGCCCAAGAAAGACCTGATAGCATCCAAAAACTACAAAGCCCATGAGGCAAAAGTATTAGAAAACACTAATTAGAAAACAGGAAGACAGGATAGTTGCAGACAAATGAAGCGGGTGGAGGAAGAGTTCAGAGAGGCAGCCAGGAGCCAGACCTGCTTGGACCTGTAATACAGGTTAGGACACTGGATGTTTTCCAGTGTAATGGAAGACAGTGGAGAGTTCACACATGGAGAAAAACACAGTATGGCTTCTTTTAAAAGGATCACCCTGTCTGTTCTTGCTCTTCTATAGTCAGCCAGATTTCTCTGTCTGAAATGCTATCGTAGGTATTCACACTCCCCTCCTCACTTTAACCAGATTTCAGAAGGAACTCTACTCAATATCCTGAAGTAATCTATATGAGAAAAGAATCTGAAAAAGAATGGAAATATAAATATATATTTACATTCCACAGGTAATATATATATTACCTATATATAGGCTATATATATAATACCTATATATAGGTTTTATATATTTATATATAGCTAATTAATAACACTCTTTCCTACTAGTCCTAAATATGGCCGGAGAATGTGTTTCCACAAACCATATATACATATGTGTATATATATATTTGAATCACTATATAAATTTGAATTACTTTGCTAATATACCTAAAACTAATACAACATTGTAAATCAAAAGTATACTTTTTAATATAAAATAAAAATTAAATTAAAAAATTAAATTTTAAAAATTAAAAAATTATTCTGCATTGTTTTTCTTAATAGAACATATTATCAGATATAACAACATCCATATATATTTTAAAAGTTATGATCTACTCCCCCTTCTCAAGAGCAGCAGCTCCTTATTTTAGGCATTACCATCATCCTAAGGCAGCCTAGAATAATTCCTCAATTATTACTTCTTGAATGAATGCGTTTCAAATGACCACTGAGATTTTTTTATGTCCCCATTAAAGGTTCTCTCATTTCTTAAGCTCATTGGTCATAGATGACAAGTAGTCACATTAGATAAAAACTGATCAGCTGGCATGGATATCTGGAAAGCTTTGTGGAAAGAAATTTTCAGGCCATATTTGAGACCAGTAGGAAAGAGTGTCATGATTAATTAGCAATGTCTATCGTGTGCGGGGGAGGAGAGGTGACCTATCTGCTGTGACTCTTTCATCTTCACATAGGTATTCAGTTTAACCTTTTATATGATTCATCAGCCTTTGCTTTGACTTTGACAATAGGTGCCCAGGCTCCAGCTGTTGGGCGGCTTTTTAAAGCCAGGAATTATGTATCTGTGTTTTAGTTTCCCAAAACAGAAAAATGAAATCTTCAAATTGTAATATGAAAATGATAGGAGATAATACATTCTCTTCTCTGAGACAGCATCCAGGCCACAGCAAATGCTAAAAAATATTAGTTGCTTTTGTAAAATCATGGTGATGATGATGATGATGATAAGGAGGAGGAGAATGTTTTAACACCTAGAACTAAATGCTAAGTCTTAGACATAGTAGGTAACAAAAATAGCTATTAAATAAAAGCAGATAAATTTTGTTTCCAAGGCTAAAGCAGTGAGTTGCTATGATATATAAGCATTTATTGTTTGTAATGACACACTTAAAAAACATGAGTCATCTTTCTCCTAGTTTAACAGGGTCTTGGCAAAAGATGGAGCAGCACTTTGAGAGATTTGTTGGAGGCCTAAGCTCATGTCTGAATATAGCCTAACCCAGGTTAAGAAAATCCCTAACCAGGAAGGTGACATATCACCTCCCAAGTCTGGGACAGATGCTTAATGGCAGGTGGAGGGGAAACATCCAGTACCTTAGCTTAGGTTCACACTGTTCTCCTCCTCACCATAAATTCAACAGAGCACCTTGGACAGTGGGAGCAGATCCAGTGACCTTCAGGGTAAAGCACCAAATGTCCATGCTGTCTCTCTGTCAGAAGCACCACAAGCATAAAAACACATTTGCCTTACCCCAGTAATGCGCTGTAAAATCTCTTCTACCTCTCTTTACCAGCCGGGCCCCAGTTCGTTCCTGCTCTGTTAATTAAATGGGAAGCCTCGCTGCTTCTTGTAAGCCCTTGAGGCACCACCTGTAATAACTCTACTATTTAGAGATGTCAAGTCTTTGCATTTAGGGTATACAGAGTGCATTTGGTCCCCGAGGATGCAGAAAATAGTGTTATAATAAAACTGCAAGCAACTCCACCTGGAGAAAGATCAAATCCCAGACAGCACTAAAACACACAGGGAATTCCTTCAGTGCCAGTCAAGTCACATGCAAAATAATGATATTAATCTTCCATTCTGTTCTAAGAATAATGCTAGGGTGTATGTACACCATAAAATGAAATGAGACATGGCCCCTCCTTCAGGGGCCACCATTAGGGTACACAAAATCTTACCCACCATTAGGGTACACAAAACGTATCTGGAAGCAAATGAGACAGCGGGTATTTTCAACCAAGAAAGAAACACTGCAAATAGTAAAAGAACATGGAATCTAGGATCCAGATGGAACGGCCTTTGAGTCTGGCTCAGCAGTATGACTTTGGGCAATACCTCCCCTACCTGTTTTTCAGTTTCCCCATCTGCTAACAGCAGGGTCTACTCCAGGTCAGTATTATAAGTACTTGATAAGAAAAGACATGTAAAATGCTCTAGTGTCATGGCTGGCACACACAAGGCACTCAGTGTGTCCATTCCCTCGGCCAATATTTAATATGTGCATGGTGTAAGGAATTGTTAGATGCTGCGAAAAAGACAGATACAGTTCCAGCTTTCATGCAGCTTATATTCTAGAAGGAGCAAATGAGTTGGAAGAAGATGCTAACACTCAACATCACGTAAGATCTTACTCTTTGCCAAGTACAACAATAAAGCAAGTAACCAGGTGCTCTCACTATTTTCCTATCAGTGAGATTTATGAAGAAAAGGAGAAGAGCTGCTCTATTAAGTATCTGATCTTGGGGAACGGTGGTATTTGGGATGGAGAGAACAGGAAGTTCTGGGGAAAGAAGGGTATCAGCTGAATGTTGAGACTGAGTGATACTTAGCATCAGTTCAGCCACTCAATCATGTCCGACTCTTTGCGACCCCATGGACTGCAACATACCAGGCCTCCCTGTCCATCACCAACTCCTGAAGTTTACCCAAACTCATGTCCATTGAGTCAGTAATGCCATCCATCCATCTCATCGTCTGTTGTCCCCTTCTCCTCCTGCCTTCAATCTTTTCCAGCATCAGGGTCTTTTCCAATGAGTCAGTTCTTCGCATCAGGTGGTCAAAGTACTGGAGTTTCAGCTTCAACACCAGCCCTTCCAATGAACATTCAGGACCGATTTCCTTTAGGATGGACTGGTTGGATTTCCTTACAGTCCAAGGGAGTCTCAAGAGTCTTCAACACCACAGTTCAAAAGCATCAATTCTTCACTACTCAGCTTTCTTTGTAGTCCAACTCTCACATCCATAATGACTATTGGAGAAACCATAGCTTTGACTAGACAGACCTTTGTTGGAAAAGTAATGCCTGTGCTTTTTAATGAACTGCAATGGTTGGTCATAACTTTTCTTCCAAGGAGCAAGCATCTTTTAATTTCATGGCTGCAATCACCATCTTCAGTGATTTTCACACAAAAGCAGATAAAGTCAGAAGATAGAAACAAGTATTGTATTTTAACACACATATGTGGAATCTAGAAAAATAGTACAGATGAACCTATTTGCAGGACAGGAATAGACATGCAGACATAGAGAATTGATCTGTGGACATGGGGTGGGGGAGGGGAATAGGATGACTTGGGAGACTGGGACTGACATATACACACTACCACGTGTAAAACAGACAGCTAGTAGGAACCGCTGTGTAGCACAGGGAGCTCAGCTCGGTGCTCTCTGATTACCTCTGTGCTCTCTGATTACCCTAGAGCTCAGCCTGGTGCTCTTGGGGGTGGGATGGGGGGTGGAAGGGAGGTCCAAGAGGGTGGAGATATGTTATACATATAGCTGATTCACTTGGTTGTACAGCAGAAACTAACACAACATGGTACAGCAACTATACCCCAGCTAAAAAATCTGTAATGAACACACACACACACACACACACACACACACACTCACCCTAGCACTGGACACTCACACAACCCTTTAAACAAGGCATCAGATCAGATCAGATCAGATCAGTCGCTTAGTAGTGTCCGACTCTTCGCGACCCCATGAATCTCAGCACGCCAGGCCTCCCTGTCCGTCACCAAGTCCCGGAGTTCACCGAGACTCATGTCCATCGAGTAAGTGATGCCATCCAGCCATCTCATCCTCTGTCTTCCCCTTCTCCTCCTGCCCCCAATCCCTCCCAGCATCAGAGTCTTTTCCAACAAGGCATCAGAGGAACTTAAATTCATTTCCATTTGCGTGTGTATGACTGTTTTTACTCAATAATGATAGAGCTGAATGAATGGTTTAGACAGAGACTCATCATCTAGCCCACAACACACAAAATATTTACCATCTGACCCTTTACAGAAGAAGCTTCCCAAGTCCTGATTTAGTGAATGCAAAGCACATTTAAATAAGTAACACTGTTGGGCCCTCAAGCACATTTGTGGAGGTGGGTACTACTGGAAAGCCTATGAGTAGCACAGAAGTCCAGTGACAACCACCTCGATCTTTCTCCAAAACTTAGAGTGTATCTAAAGGCGTGTGCTTGGCACCCATTCCATCCTGCTTGAATGTGAATGAATGAATTGTATGTCTCAGAGGGGTTTTCACATAATATACCTAAGAAGGTCTTCTTCACTTTATAGACAAAGGAATGAAAAACTTTAAATAGATTAAATCTGAAAACCATGTGTCTCATAATTCCAAGTTCCATTCTCTTTCTTTTACCAAGATGCCACAGGTGAGTTCAAATCTGGAGTACCCCACTTTCCGACAGCCCACACCAAACCTAATGTATGAAGTGTGACTTCTTTCCTAACCTTTAGCAGAGCTTCAGCCAAACCTCAGGTCTCTGCTGACTCTGACCCATGGTCCTAATTAATCACCATATGGCACTACTTTTGCTGGACCACCTGCTCTTGCACATCCACAGGTCTGTTCAGTTCTGGGAAGATACAGGGGAAGCTTGTTTGTTAATGGTCATTCCCAGCCAGCAATCACTGGAAGTCCCATAGACACAACATTATGACCTCTGGAAACTTACTAAATGTAAGTCTTCTACCTACTCCATCACATGGACTCCTACATGCATATTGGGAAACTTTAGCAAGGAGAAAAGATTCTCAGATCCTGCATATACTAAAGACAAAATGATGCATCACCAGGGACAGTAGACTAAGGATCAGAAGTCTGAGTTAGTCCAGGGCTGCAGTTAGTCCAGAACTGCAGAAATAAAAACACTGCTTGCTGAGTTCAAGTCCTGCTCTGCCACTCACCAGCTTTATGGCCATGGACAAGTTATAAGATCCTTTTTAGTTACAATTATTTCACTTAGTGAAATAGGAATGATGCTATTACGCATTTCATGGGATTACATGGTCCACAGGGACCAGAACTATTTGTGCCAAGCATTCACAAGAGTCCTTGGTAACAGAAAGCACTTGTTGATAAAAGAAGAAAATGATGCTAATACAAGTGATGTGGCAATGAGTCTGTTCTAACCACAATCAGCCAGATGACTCTGTGCAAGGCACTGAATCCTCGAAACCTCAGCTCATTCAGCTGTAAACAGGAATAATAATATTCCCTAGCTTTCAGAGCTTCTGTGAGGACGAAATGACCTAAGAGAAGATAAAGTACTTAGCAAAGATTCTGGGCATTTATTAATGGGTCATTAAATGTCACCTGATGAAAACAAATCCAGAAAAGATGCTAATACCTGCCTGGCCAAGCTCACACAGCTCTTTGAAAATTTAAAAAAAAAATTTTTTTAATTAAAATGACTCTGATGCACTAGACTTCACTGTATATACTGCAGGTTGTCAGGATGACTACCCAGTCGAAGAAGCCAGTTAATGTCTGTTTATTTGGCCTGTGATTTGCAGGTCATTCATGGTGTTGGATATTTTGGTGCCCAGGTGCTAAGTGAAGCTGGGGATTAATTAACCTGTGATCTATGACTTTTAATTATTGTTCTCAAGCCTCACCTTATATTTGCAAGTGACTTTTAAAAAGCCATATGGCTGAGCAATAGCATTTGGGACAGAAACATATTGGCAGAGAGACTCTTCTGTGTGATTTCACTCCCCTGATTAGGTTTATGGAGAGAGAAGACACTTGCTGCTGAGCTGTAGGCTGGCCAGTTTACAGATTGGAAATTTAGCCTTTGGAGTTTACATCCAACACACGTGTTGTACTATGTATATGTGTGCATAAGCTCACACAGGGCAACATGCTAGGCAGCATGGCATAGTAGAGAGAATGTGGGCTCTGATGTCAAATTCAACTCCAGATTCCAATACTCAACAGCTTTATGAATTTAGGTAAGTCACTGGGTCCTCATGTGCCTCAAATGTTTCACTTAAGTAAGAATAATTAAATCTACCTGGGAGGATGGTGGCATGACTGAAAGATGGAATATTTAGACACCTAGCCAGAATTGACAATCAACATATGGTTATAGCTAGTTGAATACTATAAATTTTTAAATGAGTCCTGTAATTTTTTATGTGACGTTAAGTAATTTAGTTGGGGCTTCCCTGGTGGCTCAGACGGTAAAGAATCCATCTGCAATGAAGGAGACTGGGTTCAATCCCAGGGTTGGGAAGATCCCCTGGAGGAGGGCATGGCAACCCACTCCAGTATTCTTGCCTGGAGAATCTCCATGGACAGAGGAGACTGGCGGGCTACAGTCCATGGGGTCTCAAAGAGTTGAACACTACTGAGCAAAGAAGCACACACAAGCACAATTTCACCCTTAAGACCATAGGGTTAATATAATCTATCTTGTGGATTTTTTTTTCACCAATTTTAGCCAATATTTATGGGGCATCTTCTCTGTAGCAGGCACAGTGATAATTAAAAGGAACACAATGATAAATAGTAAAAGCTCTGCCCTTTCCCTAATGGAACTAAAGTACAAGGAAAGAGAAGCTTTTGGTAAGAGTAAATATAGGATAACTAGTTAGGTGTGACACAGTAAGAGATGGTCTAGAGACTATAAAGGGATAATTTATATTTAACTTTTTATTTTATATCACAGTATAGTTGATTAACAATGTTATGTTAGTTTCAGGAGCACAACAAAGTGATTCAGTTATACATATACATGCATCTATTCTTTTTCAATTTTTTTTCCATTTAGATTGTTACCTAGTATTGAGCAGGACTCCCTGTTCTATACAGTAGGTCCTTATTGATTATCTATTTTAAGTACAGTAGTATATACACATCAATCCCAAACTCCCTAACTACTCCTTCTCCCTAGGTAGCTATAAACTCATTCTCGAAGTCTGTTAAGTGAGAGTTTAATGTGGATTAGGAAGTCAGGGAACAACTTTCAAAATGAATGACATTTAAGCTTAGATCTTAACAATGAACAGACGTAGCAAAGAATAGAATGGAGAATGTCAGACAGACAGGGCAACATGTACCACCACCCCGCTGAACAAGTAAGAGGACAGCCTGTCCTCCAGGCCCTGACAATGTAGAGGTGACAAGACAGATCATTTCAGATTGTGTGTTGCTCATATTCGGCAAAGAATAAGGAAGAAAAAACATTTAAACCATTGAGCACAACACACGGCACAAATGCAACTTTCCATCTATGGAAAACAGTAATTAAGATCCATGCAGCAATGACAATAACTAGAAGAGAAGCAATACATGTCCCCAGGGGAAAATAAACTCTGCTTATTCAAGGCAATTCTCTGTAACCATTCTTGCGGCTTACTTGGAAGAAAAAAAACAGCCCCCTCCTCACTTAAAAAAAACGTTTTCCTAAAAATGTCTGTTTTCGCAAAAGAACGTGTTTGGGATTCATATTAGAATTTGAAGCACCTGTTTATGGTTCAGTCTTCCCTTAGAATCAACCACCTAGTAAAGGAGGGATTTGGCACCAGGTCTGTGAAGTGGTGAACTTGGTCTCTCATCTCTTCAAGTGAACAATGACAGAGGGGCCTACCTCCAAAAGTTTCTGCAGGTGTGCACACTCAGGTGCTTCAGACACGTCCAACTCTTTGTGACCCTATAAACCATAGCCCACCAGGCTCCCCTGTCCTTGGGTTTCTCCAGGCAACAATACTGGAGTGGGTTGCCATGCCCTCCTCCAGGGGATCTTCCCCAGCTAGGGATTAAATTTATGTTTCCTGTCTCCTGCATTGTAAGTGGATTCCTTACCCACTGAGCCACCTGGAAGTGACGTTGCTCAGCTGCGTCCGACTCTTTGCCACCCCATGGACTGTAGCCTACGAGGCTCCTCCGTCCATGGGATTTTCCAGGCAAGAGTACTGGAGTGGGCTGCATTTCCTTCTCCAGAGGATCTTCCCAATCCAGAGATCGAACCCAGGTCTCCTGCATTGCAGACAGATGCTTTACCGTCTGAGCCACCAGGGAAGCCCCTCAAAAGGTCCTGGGTGTTCCATGAATGGAAGGGCTCAAGAACTGCCAGCAGGGCTACATCTAAGATGTTCATCCTCCACTTGGCAACAGTTAACACGGTCTCTGAGGTTCCCAGAAAGTCAGTGATTTTGAGTGCTGGGGCCAGTGGTAGGGAAGACATACACAAAATCCAGAAACAAGCAAAAGATTGTCCTTTCTAAAGGATGAGGGTGATGTGTAGAAAAGTCTTCTCTGGCCAGGCTGTTCACCCCAACTGATGCCCCAAATGGCACCATGGATAACTGGTTCTTTGGTTCAAGGAGAGCTGTCTCATAAATACCTGGCAACTGACATGAAGCACTCCACAATCATATATGCAGAGGCATTGTTCTTTATTTAAAATGAATCAGACATTTGTTTGACCTATTCTGAACTCCTCCTCTCTTTGAGACCATTCAGATCCAAAGACATGGAGTGAAATCTTCAAGGTCACACAACCTGGCAGGGACAGATGTAAGACCAGAACCCAGATTTCTTAAGTATAATTTCCTCTCCTGGACCTTCCATCTGTGAATCCACATTCAGAAAATCTTTGTATTTCCCCATGTTATTTTTCCACGATTGGACAATAGGGAAATTACACAGTTTAGGAGTTGGTGGTTTATGGAATAAGAAGAACAAAGCACTCAGAAGAATTAGAAACTTTCCCTGGAATTGGTCACTTCCCAGCAGGTTTATCCATGCCTCTCGAAATCTCTGACATGAAGAACCCACTGATAACAAGCAGTGAGAGCAGTTTCATCTCTCAGACAGTGTCTGGGATTCAGGATCATCAAGGCTTTAAGTGTTTCTTGCTGGCTGCTGCTTTCTTCCACTGAGATGCCTTTCATAACTCAGTCAGTGCCTCAGAGGATCATTCTCCCCCATCCCTTTTAGGAGAGTTCTCAAATGTTTTGCCCTGAACCTCTCTGTGCCCTTTTACAGTACAGAAAATGAGGCCCTTTGCCTTGACAAGCAACCTCTGAGACATTCTGATTCTTGAAAAGTTCAGGCAACAAGAGTGGCACCCCTTCTTTAAAGACATTTTAAGAGGAGACTGAGTCAACTTTTCCTTGGGCTGAAAGTTGTGTGTATATAATGCTAGCTACCAGCTTACTATAGTCAATGGGATTGCCAAGAGTCAGAAACAACTGAGAGACTAATATTTTCACTACTACCAGTTTGCTATCAACTACTCTTGAACCTGTAGGCTTTTAAATGGCCCAATCTGGTACCTAAACATCTCTCCTCTTTTTTGATGGGAAAGCACAAAGACCTGAACACAGATTCTGTCATAAGAAGCAACTTAGAGCTTTAGGATGCCGCATTCTAAGCCTGGCTCTGCCAACCCTGGTTGACCAGGTCATTTTGAGCGAACCCCTTCTTTCTGAGCCTCAGTTTTATTGTCTAGAGAGAGTATTTTCTTACTACACAATGTTGGTTCTTGCTTTTATTTCATGCTAAAATTATTAAATAATAATTTTAATGTAAATATCCTGACTCCCCTAAAAACAAGAAGACCTAACCAACTGGATTACTGATACTATATGAAACCCGTGGGAGCTCTCCACTGGCTTCCCAGTGTTACGAGTTGTGTGCGCTGTGGTTCACTCCAGTCCACAAATGTCTATAGGCATCAACCTGGTTAACTGTCTGAACCCAGGAAGTTTTGGAGTTTGTGATCCTGGAATAGCAGTAAGTAGGTACACCAGGCAAAACATCCCCTATTCAGGCAGAGTTTATGCATTCATAAAACACTGTTATGTATTGGGTGTGTGAATTTTTCCCTAACATCTCCAGTGACATTAATAACACTCTCATGGTAACTCACGATTTTCTATACTAGGCTTTTATATTTTGATTAAGGCTGCTAGACTATTTGCACCTAGTATTTTTATTCAATTAGTCCTGGGATGTTTTAAATGCCTCTCACCCATCAAAACCCTTTGTCTGTAATAATCATGACCCTCTATTTTGATCTCTTATCTATGTGATTCATACTGGACATTTCTTTAGCATCTTTTCCAGGTTTATCAGGGGTTCTTACAAATGTTCATGTAAATCTGCATTCTTTGAAACTTCTCAGTTAAGTTCAGTTGCTCAGTCATGTCCGACTCTTTGTGACCCCATGGACTGCAACACACCAGGCTTCCCTGTCCATCACCAACTTCCAGAGCCTATTCAAACTCATGTCAATCCCATCAGTGATGCCATCCAACCATTTCATCTTCTGTTGTCCCCTTCTCCTCCCACCTTTAATTTTTCCAGCATCAAGGTCTTTTCCAATGTGTTGGTTCATCACATCAGGTAGCCAAAGTATTGGGGCTTCAGCTTCAGCATCAGTCCTTCCAATGAATATTCAGGACTGATTTCCTTTAGGATTGACTGGCTTGATCTCTTTGCTGTCCAAGGGACTCTCAAGAGTCTTCACCAACACCATAGTTCAAAAGCATCAATTCTTCGGCACTCAGCTTTCATTATAGTCCAACTCTCACATCCATACATGACTACTGGAAAAAACATAGGTTTGAATAGACGGACCTTTGTTGGCAAAGTAATGTCTCTGCTTTTTAATATGCTGTCTAGGTTGGTCATAACTTTCCTTCCAAGGGGCAAGCATCTTTTAATTTCATGGATACAGTTACCATCTTCAGTGATTTTGGAGCCCAAGAAAATAAAGTCTGTCACTGTTTCCAATGTTTCCCTATCTATATGACATGAAGTGATGGGACCAGAGGCCAGGATTTTAGTTTTCTGAATTTTTGGTTTTAAGCCAACTTTTTCACTCTCCTCTTTCACTTTCATCAAGAGGCTCTTTAGTTCTTCTTTGCTTTCTGCCATAAGGGTGGCATCATCTGTGTATCTGAGGTTATTGATATTTCTCCCAGCAATCTTGATTCCAGCTTGTGCTTCATCCAGCCCAGCAATTCACATCATGTACTCTATATATAAGTTAAATAAGCAGGGTGACAATATACAGCCTTGACGTATTGCTTTCCCTATTTGGTACCAGTCTGTTGTTCCGTGTCCAGTTCTAACTGTTGCTTCTTGACCTGCATACAGATTTCTCAAGAGGCAGGTCAGGTGGTCTGGTATTCCCATCTCTTTCAGAATTTTCCACACTTTATCATGCTCCACACAGTCAAAGGCTTTGGTGTAAGCAATAAAGCAGAAGTAGATTCTTTCTGGAACTCTCTTGCTTTTTCAATGATCCAGTGGATGTTGGCAATTTGATTTCTGGTTCCTCTGCCTTTTCTAAAACCAGCTTGAACATCTGGAAGTTCACAGTTCACATACTGTTGAAGCTTGGCTTGGAGAATTTTGAGCATTATTTTGCTAGCATGTGAGATGAGTGGAACTGTGTGGTAGTTTGAATATTCTCTGTTGGGATTAGAATGAAAACTGACCTTTTCCAGTCCTGTGGCCACTGCTGAGTTTTCCAAATTTGCTGGCATATTGAGTGCAGCACTTTCACAGCATCATCTTTTAGGATTTGAAAGAGCTCAACTGGAATTCTATCAGCTCCACAGCTTTGTTTGTAGTGATGCTTCCTAAGGCCCACTTGACTTCTCATTCCAGGATGTTTGGCTCTAGGTGAGTGATCACACCATCATGGTTATTGAGTCATGAAGATCTTTTTTTTTTCTTGTATAGTTCTTCTGTGTACTCTTACCACCCCATCTTCTGCTTCTGTTAGGTCCATACCATTTCTGTCCTTTATTGTGCTCATCTTTGCATGAAATGTTCCCTTGGTATCTCTAATTTTCTTGAAGAGATCTCTAGTCTTTTCCATTCTATTGTTTTCCTCTATTTCTTAGCATTGATCACTGAGGAAGGCTTTCTTATCTCTCCTTGCTATTCTTTGGAACTCTGCATTCAAATGGGTATATTTTTCCTTTTCTCCTTTGCCTTTAGCTTCCTCTTCTTTTCACAGCTATTTGTCAGCCCTCCTCAGACAACCATTCTGCCTTTTTGCATTTCTTTTTCTTGGGGATGGTCTTGATCAATGTCTCCGGTACAATGTCATGTACCTCCATCCATAGTTCTTCAGGCACTGTGTCTATCAGATCTAATTCCTTGAATCTATTTGTCACTTCCACTGTATAATTGTAAGGGATTTGATTTAGGTCATACCTGAATGGTCTAGTGGTTTTCCCTATTTTCTTTAAGTCTGAATTTGGCAATAAGGAGTTCAGGATCTGAACCACAGTCAGCTCCTGGTCTTGTTTTTGCTGACTGTATAGAATTTGCAGATCTTAATTAAGTACTCCAAATATATGCAAGCACTTGTTTAGGTTTCTAAAATGCATTCAAGTCTAAGAATAGTCCTTTTTTATTTTTTTTTTTCAGTTTTAACCTCTGTATTTATATTTTATTATTTTTTTCTTTTTTTAATTTTATTTTATTTTTAAACTTTACAATATTGTATTAGTTTTGCCAAACATCAAAATGAATCCACCACAGGTATACCCGTGCTCCCCATCCTGAACCCTCCTCCCTCCTCCCTCCCCATACCCTCCCTCTGGGTTGTCCCAGTGCACCAGCCCCAAGCATCCAGTATCGTGCATCGAACCTGGACTGGCGACTCGCTTCATACATGATATTATACATGTTTCAATGCCATTCTCCCAAATCTCCCCACCCTCTCCCTCTCCCTCTCCCACAGAGTCCATATGGAATTTAGAAAGATGGTAACAATAACCCTGTGTATGAGACAGCAAAAGAGACACTGATGTATAGAATAGTCCTTTTTTCATGTCACCTGTCATGCCAACAGATAAAGTAAGAAATAAGATTCTGTCTAATTGGTGGAAGCTTACCCATCGTTCACCATGAAAACTGCCAAGCCAAGCTTTGGGTATATTAATAGAAGCATTAGCAGAGTCAGGGTAGGTAGTCCCAATCCTGTCTCCATGGCAGAAGAAGTAACATGTGGCCTTCCTCCCAGAGAGCCTCAGTTAAAGATTCACTTTGCCACCAAGACAAGTGCCACCAAGTCACCTTGTCACCTGATTGACTGTAAGCAAGGTAATAGCAAAGGGTACCAAGGGTGTTTCTGAGGAAGATCCAAAGGGTCTCTTCGCTCAACTTTCTGATCAGATCATAAAGGTGCTAATTGAGCCATCTGATTGTGACCAACTCATGGACATTCACATAGCTAAGAACAATGAGTTTTGACTGAGTCACCTCCTTGTCTCAGTGGACTGGACAATTCAGTCACTTGGCTATCCTTTGGCAGTCCAACATTTGAGGAAACATAGTCACTTAATTCAATTTGCTACAGATGAAAACTTTTCAGTTGTCTGAAATGCATTCACACTAAAACCAGTGATGTTGCCACTGCATCAAAATTTTGTGGTGGGATACTTTCCAAGGTCAAATTCCTTATGAAGCATCCATGCTATGTTTTACCTCCTTCTCTTGAAACGTATTCATTAAGGACTAGTTAACTTTCTACTGACATATTTTTCCTTTACTACCTAACTTGGTTTGATTTCTCTCCTCATTCTTCTATATTCTTTTAAGGCTTATCCATCATTCATTCATTGACTAACTTAGCTATCTGTAAAAAAAAAAAAAAAGTCCACTCTCAGAGTAAAGGATACTTAAAAGTGGCTCCATTAAAGTGGAAACTAAAGTTTCATAGCAAATTACAAACAACAATACATTTGAGACTTTTCTTGAGAATTACCATTGCATATATTTAACAGGATTTAGGTTTTTATAGCCAAGCACTGATGTTTAGAATAACAAAGGCATGAATCAAAGTTTTGGGGATGAGAATAGTGGTTTTTTGTTGTTGTTTTTTACAGCAAAAGCATATGGCAGCACAAGAACAACATCTTTCATTTTATGTTTGCAACATTATAGTTAAGCAGGTTGTTTTTGGCCATCATATTTGTGAGCCTTATCAGTTTATTTGAGGACTCTGCTTTACCTTCAATAATCATCATTTATGTCCTTCTTGTTTTATCATCCTTAATGATTTGATCTTCCTCAATTGATTCACTGTTAGCATCTTATTCGGCAATGAATTTGCATCATATTCCACTGTCACGTCCCTAAACTTTAAAAAATCCTGCATCTTTTGTAAGACTTGAAAATTTGCTTTGCAATTAATTGTTAAAGTATTCTCATGTGGTATCTGACATTTCAAAAATGCAACAATCCGCAAGAAGCTGATTATACAAATTCAAAGACATTAGCTACTCTTTTTAACAAGCATGTGGACTGGGCTGAAATTAATAAAAACTCATTCAGTTCAGTGTGGTTCTTTTTTTTTTTTTTGGTTATTGTAGGGTTATTCAATCAAAGGACACTAAGTACAGTCACTGTGACAACAGAGACAGGATTAGGACCTTGGATTTCTTGACATGAAAAAAGTCTCTTCTTACCGGAAAAAAAGAACAAATAATGCAGTCCAGTGATTATCAGAAAAGCCCCCAGACCAACAGCAACAGCATACCCTGGGAACTTATTAAAACTTATTAGAAATGGAAATTCATAGGTTACCGATTCAGAAACTCTATAGTAGAGCCCAGAGATCCATGTTTTAACAAACTTGCTAAACATGCTAAAGTGTAATAGCCATTGATTCAATCCAATCTTGTATTATTGAAGCAACAAGGGCCAAGGAAAGAAAATGTGATGGAATTATTGAATTGCAAGAACAGGCAATGTGTGTTCTAATTTCACGGAGCATTCCTTCCACCCTGTATATAGCACTCTAAAATACTCCATTTATACGGGGCACACGAAGTCTGCTGTGCATTTAGAAAGGCAACGTCAAAGAATGCTCAAACTACCACACAACTGCACTCATCTCACTTGCTAGTAAAGTAATGCTCAGAATTCTCCAAGCCAGACTTCAGCAATATGTGAACCGTGAACTTCCCGATGTCCAAGCTGGTTTTAGAAAAGGCAGAAGAACCAGAGATCAAATTGCCAACATCTGCTGGATCATGGAAAAATCAAGAGAGTTCCAGAAAAACATCTATTTCTGCTTTATTGACTATGCCAAAGCCTTTGACTGTGTGGATCACAATAAACTGTGGAAAATTCTGAAAGAGATGGGAATACCACACCACCTGACCTGCCTCTTGAGAAATCTGTATGCAGGTCAGGAAGCATCAGTTAGAACTGGACATGGAACAACAGACTGGTTCCAAATAGGAAAAGGAGTTCATCAAGGCTGTATATTGTCACCCTGCTTATTTAACTTATATGCAGAGTACATCATGAGAAATGCTGGGCTGAAAGAAACACAAGCTGGAATCAAGATTGCTGGGAGAAATATCAATAACCTCAGATATGCAGATGACACCACCCTTATGGCAGAAAGTGAAGAGGAACTCAAAAGCCTCTTGATGAAAGTGAAAGTGGAGAGTGAAAAAGTTAGCTTAAAGCTCAACATTCAGAAAACGAAGATCATGGCATCCGGTCCCATCACTTCATGGGAAATAGATGGGGAAACGGTGTTAGACTTTATTTTCTTGGGCTCCAAAATCACTGCAGATGGTGACTGCAGCCATGAAATTAAAAGACGCTTACTCCTTGGTAGGAAAGTTATGACCAACCTAGATAGCATATTCAAAAGCAGAGACATTACTTTGCCAACAAAGGTCCGTCTAGTCAAGGCTATGGTTTTTCCTGTGGTCATATATGGATGTGAGAGTTGGACTGTGAAGAAAGCTGAGTGCTGAAGAATTGATGCTTTTGAACTGTGGTGTTGGAGAAGACTCTTGAGAGTCGCTTGGACTGCAAGGAGATCCAACCAGTCCATTCTTTTTTTTTAATTTACAATATTGTATTGGTTTTGCCATATATCAAACTGAATCTGCCACAGGTATACATATGTTCCCCATCCTGAACCCTCCTCCCTCCTCCCTCCCCATACCATCCCTCTGGGTTGTCCCAGTGCACCAGCCCCAAGCATCCAGTATTGTGTATCGAACCTGGACTGGCGACTCATTTCATATATGATATTATACATATTTCAATGCCATTCTCCCAAATCATCCCACCCCCTCCCTCTCCCACAGAGTCCAAAAGACTGTTCTATACATCAGTGTCTCTTTTGCTGTCTCGTATACAGGGTTATTGTTACCATCTTTCTAAATTCCATATGTATGTGTTAGTATACTGTATTGGTGTTTTTCTTTCTGGCTTACTTCACTCTGTATAATAGGCTCCAGTTTCATCCACCTCATTAGAACCAATTCAAATGTATTCTTTTTAGTGGCTGAGTAATACTCCATTGTGTATATGTACCACAGCTTTCTTATCCATTCATCTGCTGATGGACATCTAGGTTGCTTCCATGTCCTGGCTATTATAAACAGTGCTGCAATGAACATTGGGGTACACATGTCTCTTTCAATTCTGGTTTCCTCAGTGTGTATGCCCAGCAGTGGGATTGCTGGATCATAAGGCAGTTCTATTTCCAGTTTTTCAAGGAATCTCCACACTGTTCTCCATAGTGGCTGTACTAGTTTGCATTCCCACCAACAGTGTAAGAGGGTTCCCTTTTCTCCACACCCTCTCCAGCATTTATTGCTTGTAGACTTTTGGATCGCAGCCATTCTGACTGGTGTAAAATGGTACCTCATAGTGGTTTTGGTTTGCATTTCTCTGATAATGAGTGATGTTGAGCATCTTTTCATGTGTTTGTTAGCCATCTGTATGTCTTCTTTGGAGAAATGTCTATTTAGTTCTTTGGCCCATTTTTTGATTGGGCCATTTATTTTTCTGGAATTGAGCTGTAGGAGTTGCTTGTATATTTTCTGAAGGAGATCAGCCCTGGGATTTCTTTGGAAGGAATGATGCTGAAGCTGAAACTCCAGTACTTTGGCCACCTCATGCGAAGAGTTGACTCATTGGAAAAGACTCTGATGCTGGGAGGGATTGGGGGCAGGAGGAGAAGGGGATGACAGAGGATGAGATGGCTGGATGGCATCACTGACTCGATGGACGTGAGTCTGAGTGAACTCCCGGAGTTGGTGACGGACAGGATGCCCTGGCGTGCTGTGATTCATGGGGTCACAAAGAGTCGGACACAACTGAGTGACTGAACTGAACTGAACTGTTCTATGAATAGTTTTATCATCTCTATTTTACAAATGAGAAAATGCTCAGAGGGAGTAGGGTGTACAAGGTGTCATTTAATAAGGGATGGATCCTGGATTCAATTTCATTTTTTTGAAACTTCAAATTTTGTGTCTTTAACCTAACTACAGCATCTCTTATACCTAACTGCACTATAAATTCATAAAGGCAGAGATTTACCTTGTTCGTACTTTTTTTGTCACAATATTTGAGTCATATTTACAGGGGCTGGCTCTCCCCTTGGTGAAGGAAGTAGAAGAGTATTTTGGAGAAAGACTATTTGCTGTCTATAGTGCTGTAGCCACAGTTGATTGCATTCACTTCTTTTCTGGGCTTCTCGGGTGGTGCTAGTGGTAAAGAATCTGCCTTTAATGTAGGCGACTCAGGTTTGAACCCTGGGTGGGGAAGATACCCTGGAGGAGGACATGGCAACCCACTCCAGTATTCTTGCCTGGAAAAATTTCATGGACAGGGGAGCCTGGCAGGCTACAGTCCATGGTGTTGCAAAGAATCAGACATGATTGAAGTGACTTAGCACACACTCCCTTTCTAAACTTCAGCAACAAAGCAAAAAGTCAACCTACCTATATATCAGCTTGGCCAGAAAGGCTATTTTTATTCTTCATTGTTATGTATAAAATGCTTCTGCTTGTTGTATATTTGGGGGCTGTTGTTTAGATTTTTTAAAATATTTTAAGTGGTGTTCATTTATTATACTTGAGGCTGCAGGCTATGTTAGCAAGTAGTACAATTTTAGAAATCTGCAAAAAAAAAAAAAATTAAATGCCATGTGGTAAAAGAATATGTTAAAATATAGATTCTCAACATAGAAGTACATTTTCCTTCTAAAAAAAGTGTTAATTATTTGCAGTAGTCATCAATAACTGCTAATACTTAGAGCTTACTCTTTTCTAGGATGTGAACTAGGCACTTTTTTAATGTAGTACTTCTATAATTCTCATAGTAATCTTATGATGTTCATATTGTTTTTTCCCCATTTTATACAGGATGAAACCAACTTTCAGAGACTAAATAAACTGCATAAAATGACACAGTCTACAAAATTCAGCCACTGGAGCTGAATCCTGGAGACAGATTCACCACCTTCTAGAATCCAGAAACCACCACCTTCTACTCTTTCTCAAAGCAGGGACTTCCACAGCCCTGCCCAAGCCTTAGTAGCTCGTTCTTGCTATCAAATATGTAGGCTGGTAAGAGAAGGTCCCACAATCTACCACTTTACAGATTTATTTCATGCTTATAACTTTTACACTGCTATTCTTCAAGTCATGGGATATTTCCATGTACATTTGCCATTTTCCACCTCTAGGTGATTCTCCCCCTCCTCCACCTCTGGTACAGTTTCTCCTCTCCCATCTCAGCTGATTCCAGCATGATCTAACTCTATTCAGTCCAATGAGAGTTTTGAACTGTAGCACCAATAATACAACTCATCGCCCTGATCTGCAGCAAAATGGGGAAGATGTGAACACACTCCCAATGGTCTGACCTGTATCCATGGAAGCCAGCAGTGGTGGTGTGGAGTTTAGTGATGCTCTTGTTCTTAACCTCTGTACTGCTTCTAAGTTCACCAGCTGGCAGGACCTCCATGGGCCACATGAGTGAGCAAGACAGTGTTGGAACAGAATGGCGATAAGGCTGCTAATCTGCCAGAGGACAGGCCACACAAATTCAGACCACAGATGTAGCAAAATCATTTTCAGATTCTTACCCTGTGCTCCAATTTCTCTGGAATGTCCCCGATTTTTCTTTTTATCACTACCTCTCAATTGGCACCTACACTCATTATCTTGTGTTGCTGTCATTCCCCCAGGTGTTCATATCATAGCTCATGTCGTAAACGAGGAAATAAAGGAATAATTTCTTTAATGCAAAAATTTTAAAAAGGCTCTTTGAAATCAATGAAACAATTGGGCAAATTGGAAAACATGCGAAGGCAATTTAGAGAAAGCCAAATAGCACAAGATGCTCAGCCTCAAGTGTATTTAAAGAAAAGAAAATTTTAAAAACGTTTAACATTTTCCTTGGGATCTGACCTTTTCCAGTCCTGTGGCCACTGCTGAATTTCCCAAATTTGCTGGCATATTGAGTGCAGCACTTTCACAGCATCATCTTTCAGGATTTGAAATAGCTGAAGTGGAATTCCATCACCTCCACTAGCTTTGTTCGTAGTGATGCTTTCTAAGGCCCACTTGACTTCACATTCCAGGATGTCTGGCTCTAGTTCAGTGATCACACCATCGTGATTATCTTGGTCATGAAGATCTTTTTTGTACAGTTCTTCTGTGTATTCTTGCCACCTCTTCTTAATATCTTCTGCTTCTGTTAGGTCCATACTATTTCTGTCCTTTATTGAGCCCATCTTTGCATGAAATGTTCCTTTGGTATCTCTGATTTTCTTGAAGAGATCTCTAGTCTTTCCCATTCTGTTCTTTTCCTCTATTTCTTTGCACTGATCGCTGAGGAAGGCTTTCTTATCTCTTTTTGCTATTCTTTGGAATTCTGCATTCACATGCTTATATCTTTCCTTTTCTCCTTTGTTTTTCACTTCTCTGCTCTTCACAGCTATTTGTAAGGCCTCCCCAGACAGCCATTTTGCTTTTTTGCATTTCTTTTCCATGGGGATGGTCTTGATCCCTGTCTCCTGTACAATGTCACGAACCTCAGTCCATAGTTTATCAGGCACTATATCTGTCAGACTAGGCCCTTAAATCTATTTCTCACTTCCACTGTATGATTATAAGGGATCTGATTTAGGTCATACCTGAATGGTCTTCCAGATGTTCAAGCTGGTTTTAGAAAAGGCAGAGGAACCAGAGATCAAATTGCCAACATTTGCTGGATCATGGAAAAAGCAAGAGAGTTCCAGAAAAACATCTATTTCTGCTTTATTGATTATGCCAAAGCCTTTGACTGTGTGGACCACAATAAACTGTGGAAAATTCTGAAAGAGATGGGAATACCACACCACCTGACCTTCCTCTTGAGAAATCTGTATACAGGTCAGGAAGCATCAGTTAGAACTGGACATGGAACAACAGACTGGTTTCAAATAGGAAAAGGAGTATGTTAAGGCTGTATACTGTCACCCTGCTTATTTACCTTATATGCAGAGTACATCATGAGAAACGCTGGGCTGGAAGAAGAACAAGCTGGAATCAAGATTGCCAGGAGAAATATCAATAACCTCAGATATGCAGATGACACCACCCTCATGGCAGAAAGTGAAGAGGAACTAAAAAGCCTCCTGATGAAAGTGAAAGAGGAGAGTGAAAAGGTTGGCTTAAAGCTCAACATTCAGAAAATGAAGATCATGGCATCCGGTCCCATCACTTCATGGGAAATAGATGGGGAAACAGTGGAAACAGTGGCTGACTTTATTTTTCTGGGCTTCAAAATCACTGCAGATGGCGACTGCAGCCATGAAGTTAAAAGACACTTACTCCTTGGTAGGAAACTTATGACCAACCTAGACCGCATATTCAAAAGCAGAGACATTACTTTGCCAACAAAGGTCTGTCTACTCAAGGCTATGGTTTTTCCTGTGGTCATATATGGATGTGAGAGTTGGACTGTGAAGAAAGCTGAGTGCCGAAGAATTGATGCTTTTGAACTGTGGTTTTGGAGAAGACTCTTGAGAGCCCCTGGCTGCAAGGAGATCCAACCAGTCCATTCTGAAGGAGATCAGCCCTGGGTGTTCTTTGGAAGGAATGATGCTAAAGCTGAAACTCCAGTACTTTGGCCACCTCGTGCGAAGAGTTGACTCATTGGAAAAGACTCTGATGCTGGGAGGAATTGGGGGCAGGAGGAGAAGGGGACGACAGAGGATGAGATGGCTGGATGGCATCACTGACTCAATGGACGTGAGTCTGAGTGAACTCCAGGGGTTGGTGATGGACAGGGAGGCCTGGTGTGCTGCAATTCATGGGGTCACAAAGAGTCAGACTTGACTGAGCCACTGAACTGAACTGAACATTTTCTACCTATCTAATTGATAAGATACCTTAAAATATTGTAATGCTCACAACTGACAAACTTATGAGATACTTGGTATATACTACTGCTGAGTGTGTGTGCGCTACATATTGTGTGTATGTGTGTGCTAGTCACTTCAGTTGTGTCCAACTCTTTGCGATACTATGGACTGTAGCCTGCCAGGCTCCTCTGTCCATGGGATTCTCCAGGTAAGAATACTGGAGTGGCTTGTCATGCCCTCCTCCAGAGGATCTTCCTGACCCAAGGATCGAACCCACTTCTCTTACATCTCCTGCATTGGTAAGCAGATTCTTTACCACTAGAGTACAATACCCATAGGTAATGCTGGTCCATTTTTTGCATTTTATGTATTTTTATCTCAATATAAGAAATTTTGGCACAACACACACAGGACAATTATACAGTATTTATCAAAAATTTAAATGCACATATTCTTCTGTCCAGAGATTACAGTGCTGGTGATTTTCCTATGACTCTCTTCTTACAAAGATGCTAAATATAAAAAGGAATGTGTAATGAAAAATTATTCTCAATAGCTTAAAGCTGGAAATAACCTATAAATTCTTTCATACATAAACTAAATATTTAATACTAAATACCCAACTAAACCCCTTCTTGGCACAGAAATTCCAAAGAAATGATTTTACAAAAGTTGTGACCAGCTTTTTGTAAATCAGTTCGTGATTAGCTTTTAATTTAGAATCCAAAGGAGACTTCCAAGCTGGGTGGGGTCCAAAAAGAGTGGCCTCAGAAGAATAAACAGAATGATTCTGGAGATGGAAGACTCTTCATCTTCCAGGCTCTTTAGTACTCCTGGTCTCAGAGTATAACCGCTTCTGCTCCCACATGCTGCTCTCCATGCTCGTGGTGCTTTTGCAGTCATTTGCAGACAGGCATAGAGCACTGAAAATCTGAACCAGAGAGCAAGCATGTCCCCAGGTGACGTCGAACAAAAGGACACTCTGCCTTCCTGTGTCAGTTCTCATCCTAGAAACAAGAGTCCTTTCACAGTCTATTGAATCCTATGTTTTCCACATTTTTGTGCTTCTATTTGCTGCTATCACTGTTTAAAAGAGTCTCCCTGAGCAGAGTGCTAAAGTATGTCTAGTGTTCCTAAGCACAAGAGAGCTGTGGTGTGCCTCATGGAGGAAGCAAGTGCGTAAGGTAAGCTCTGTACTGCCATGAGTTACATCACTGTGGATTGTGAATTCAATGCTGATCAATTAACGATATACATTAAACATGAGGTCTCTGAACAGAAGCACACATCAAACAAGCTTCTATATTGATCAGTTGATGAAAATGCTGTGACCAGAGCCTGTAGGGAATTAAATCTTTATTCCCCTTAGGGGTAATGGTTTTATCATGAAGTCAGTGTTCCTGGCAACTATGTAGAACCTAACTACCACAGCACAGAAAAAAGAACAAGTTTCCAAGTATCCTGTAGGAATACAGAGCATCACTGAGCTGAGAGTTATTTCTTGTGGGGTCTGTGTAAGAGATGAACAGACCCCACCACTGAGACTTGGTAGGTGGAGGGTAAAAAGGCAGCCCTTTTCAAGGGCTGCTGCTACTGCTACTGCTGCTAAGTCGCTTCAGTCGTGTCTGACTCTGTGCGACCCCATAGACGGCAGCCCACCAGGCTCCCCCGTCCCTGGGATTCTCCAGGCAATAACACTGGAGTGGGTTGCCATTTCCTTCTCCAGTGCATGAAAGTTAAAAGTGAAAATGAAGTCGCTCAGTCGTGTCCAACCCTCAGTGACCCCATGGACTGCGGCCTACCAGGCTCCTCCGTCCACGGGATTTTCCAGGCAAGACTGCTGGAGTGGGGTGCCATTGCTAGATGGAGAATAAGGGCCACATTTCATATTAATAGCACCCTTAGGGTGGAGATGGTCCAAGACAGCCAGAATATCTATCTGATTGGGTCCTGTGCTGTAAGGAGGGAAGAAGTTCTGCACATGCTGATAGAAGATTATCTCCCAGATTTGTACTTTAAATTTAAATAGGCCAGAAATTTTATATATATATATATGTGTGTGTGTATATATATATACACACACACATATATATACACATATATAATGTATATTATACATAATGCAGATGAAATGATCTGTAGACTAAAATTATATCTATATACACATTTCCTATAAACTCATGCAATATTTTTAGAAAGATGCACAAAAATAATATTTTAAAAAATAACTTTAGACTATAAGCTTTGTCAAGGCAGGGAATATATCTGTCTTCTCTCAGTTATGTTCTGTGCCCAGCCTGCTGTCTTATGTATATTATATGCTTTTCGGTATTTACTGAATGACTAGGTCATTGAACAAAAATGAGAAGGGGGGAATGTCAGGGGGATTTTTCTTTTTTTTTTTTTTTGTATTTTTGTATTCTCTGTTGGTAGCACCTGTTAACATGAATACAGACCACATTCAGAATTTTTTTAAAAAATCTTATGATTACACTCATTTACCCTTCAAAGGCTGTTAAGCCCCTTTCAATGTCAAAACCATAGTTTTAATTCTTTGATAATAATTCCATCTCATCCCATTCCTCTCTCTAATCCATAGAGACAGAGTGGTTTCTCTAAAAGTCATGTTGGGACTAAACTTCAGCTATAGCTTATCTGACCAGAGGTAGATGCTTGACACCATCTAAGCCAACCTGATTGTCTCTTGTAAATGTGAACTTGTATGCACTTGAAAGTTTATACACTGGTATCCATGGAGCCAGAATCATAAGTTTCATATGTAGGAGTTATCGATATCTACCGTGGGCTCTAAGTAACAAGGCAAGGCAATTGTTTAAGAAAGAAGGATGGGGAAGACAAGCAGAGAGAAGCCTAGAAGCCATGAGAGGCAGAGAGGGGATACTAAAGGCTCTTGACATCTGTGTATTTTCAGTCTCTTTTTGATGACCCGTTGTATCCCCTCTTAGATTCTTTAAGATACTTCTATATTGTAACAAAATTAACATTATTTAGTCACTTTGAGATG
This sequence comes from Bos grunniens, assembly GCF_055505025.1. Lineage (NCBI taxonomy): Eukaryota > Metazoa > Chordata > Mammalia > Artiodactyla > Bovidae > Bos > Bos grunniens. Next base: position 64,200,869 of record NC_141171.1, read on the forward strand.
GTTTCTGTTAAATAGATACTTTAGGATTCTGACCCATACATTTCCCCACTGTTTCAGTGATAAACACCGAGCATCACTGTCTGTATACAAAGCCATAGACAAGACATTTCAATATTTGGCCCTCATCAGCCTCTGCATCCTATTCTCCTCTTACTCCCTTACTTTTTCCCTCCCTGCACTGCCCTAGGGTCTGCTGGCTCAGATGGTAAAGAATCTGCCTTCCAACGCAGAAACCCTGGGTTTGATCCCTGGAACAGGAAGATACCCTGGAGAAGGGTATGGTTGCCCACTCCAGTATTCTTTCCTGGAGAATTTCCATGGACAGAGGAGCCTGGTGGGCTGCGGTCCATGGGGGTCACAAAGCGCTGGACACAACTAAGCAACTAATATTACTACTACCACTCCACCCCTTCCTATTGGGTTCACATTGATTCAGTTCAGCATTCATCTCTTAGGAGAAGCTTTATACAGCCATTGCAGCCACCACCTCCACCACCAGCTCTGTGCCTAGATGACAAGGCGGGTGTGCCTCCCTCTATGAGATAGGCACTCAACACACTGTAAACATTGGTCTTCCACATGCTTGATACACCTACTCAACTGTAGCTTCCTTGAGGATGGGATCCTCTTCATTTGCAGCTTTATCATCAGTGTTTAACATGGTTCGTGCCTCTCACATTCAATCTGTGTTTACTGAATGAATTATTCTTACTGTAACCATGCCCTACAAAATCTTAGATTTCCATAGAAGTTTCATATTTCATTACAATATCTAATAAAACACCTGAACAGTGAAAAATAGGCCAACCTGATACAGTTGCGTGCTCTGTAGTTTGAACTCAAGATACATGTAGGATTGGTGGGTTCTGTGACCGCACACAGACTTTAACTCAGGATACACCAAATCAGAAAACCCCAGGAGAAATGAGCTAATTACAATTAATTTCAAGCTGTGACTATGACAACCAGACATCAGACAATAGAAACAACTCTCATAACCGCAGGCTTTTCATAGTTACAGAAAATCCTCTTGAATCCAAAAGATAAAAATGGTCAGAAATCTATCAAATCAAGATAATTATTTTCTCCCTACTTTAACCAAGTTGTTGCACTTTAATCTTTTTCACACACTGCTTCACTTCATGACTAGATCTAATCTCCTCAATCCTCCTGGTTTTAGAGATGGGGAAATGCAGATACAGATAGAAGTGGTGAGACTAAGTTGAAAGAGCCAATTAGCAGATGAGCTGAGAATAGAACTCACTGCTTGCAACTTCCTCTTTTGATCCAAACTGGTTTCCCTCATCTTTCATAGAGAGTTTGTAGCTCGATCTCAGTGTCCTGAGCCTGAGTGCACCTAGAATTTAATCTTACAGACTTGCCAAGCTCTAGCCCCTGGATAGAAGAGGTATGCAAAAGCAAGAAGAAATTTTATTGGAAACCAATCTCACAGGCAGAAATCAAAATGACATCAGCTACAATAAATAACTGCAGTATACTCTTGAAGTAAAGGTTGGCTGTGTCTCGAGCGAGGTCAACTTATGGCATCCACAAGAAATAAATATAAGACAGCTTATCTTTTTGAAAGCAGGAGACTATAAAAACACAATTGCCAGAATGGGAGAAAATTGAAGCTGATTTCCATGGCAACAAAAGAGTTACGCAGATGAAATAGGGGCACATAAAAATCTATGTACGAAACATTAAAGGGAGAAAAATGGAAAGTAAACAGGGGATTGGCATTCATCAAAAATGTCCCCAGCGAGGCAACCTCCACCAATGTTCCTCGAGTTTGGGATTCAGGAAAGAAACACTTCCAACTAGAAATCGCAGGTCTGGCTACTGCAATCTATAAATGCCCTGGTGGTCATGGTTGGTCATGGTCCCTCTATGCTAGTATGTGTGGTGGGGGAGACTATTTATCATTTGGGTATTTCTTGCAGCAAACTCTGATAGATTCATTGACTCTCTAGGACTCAGTGGTCCCCAATCTTTTTGGCATCAGGAACCAGTTTTGTAGAGGATATTTTTTTCCATTGACTGGGGTTGGAGTGATGGTTTAGGAATGATTCAACATTACAACTCATTGTGCACTTTATTTCTATTATTGTTACATCAGCTCCACCTCAGATCAACAGGAATTAAATCCCTGAGGTTGGGGACCCCTGTATCTAGGTAAAAGATTTGGTGTGAGGTTATCAGACACCTTCCTAAAGTTAGAAACCTCTCAAAACTGTTACTTTTCTCTATTCTTCTATCCTCATCTTAGTTCAGGTTCCCATATTACCATGCTGTGTGAGGTCTTTCCCCATGCAGGTATGTTTGACATCCTGCTGACTTTATTTTTCTAAAGCCAATCTGTGTCTGGATCCACTGAAAGCCCTTACTATGGATCCTGACTGCCAAACTCCACAGCTTGCCACACCAGCTCTTCATGCTTAAAGGGCATATAAAAATCTATGTATGATACAGTAAAGGGAGAAAAATGGAAAGTAAACAACATGGGATTGGCATTCATCAGAAATTCTCACCTCATGTCATGTGCCCAGCACTCAGAACCTACTTTTCCCAACAATGTCATCTTTTTCCGGCCTCCCATCTTTGCACACACTGCTCTCCTTGTCTGCAACATCTATCTCTCCTCGGTTCGCCATCCCTCTCCCTCTCTTGTCCAGCGTTCCCTAACTGAGAGCAGCAGGCCCTCTTCCTGGAGTCCTCTGCTAACTGCTCCACCCCCCTCAATGGCCCAGATGTTTCCGATAAGATGCTCCCCTGGCACTCTCTGCAAATGCTTGATTACAAATGCTTATTATACTATATTGCAATCGCCAGCTCACTTGCCAGTCTCCCCTGCTAGGTTGTGAGCGTGTCATGATTTATCTGTCATCATAGCCCCAGTGTCTGGCAAACAATACACATTCAATATACACTTATGGACTGAAATGAACTAAAGATAAATATATCCCCCATGAGTGTTTGCCCAGGTTCCTGTTGCATGCCATTCCTAGCTTGAAGTTCATCTGCTCTAGTAAAACCCCAATCCCACTCTTAAATAGTTCAAGCATGTAGGAAGTTCTTCCTCATTTTCATTTTTTAGGTGCACACATTTTCAACCTTTATGAATCATTACTTTATGTTTCATTATTTAGAATTCCCCAAACCTCCAAGCAAGCTCCTGACGGTGTCTTCCTACCACACTCAGTTGCTCATGAAAGAAAATTCACAGAAACAGAATCCAATACTCTGTGTGTCCTTTTGCTGTTTACCCACTACCTGGGGCTACTCCTTCGGGGACTCTCAGTCTTCAGGGAAAAGGAATGAAGACAAAGAAATGAAAAAACCGAGGGAAAATAAAGCCTATGACCACACAAAGACTTACACAGCAATGTTCATAACAGCTTGTTTTTAAAAGTCACAAAACTGGAAACAGCCCAAACACCCATATCAGAAGGTGAATGCATAAACAAACTGTAGCATATTCATGCCATGGAATACCACTGAGCAATAAAAAGGAAGAATCTAATATGTGCAATAGAACATATGATCCTCAAGACAATGTTGAGTGAAAGAAATCAGGCAAAAAAAAAAAAAAATACTGTGTTATTCCATTTATGTAAGATTCTAGAAAATGCAAACCTATCTATAGTGACACCAGGCAGTTCACCAGTTGCCCAGTGTTAGGAAATCATGAAGGAACGGAGGGAGAGATTACAAAGAATCAGGAGCAAACTTTGAGAAAATGGTTGTATTAACTATTTTGATTTTGATGAAGGTTTTGTGGGTATATGGGCTTCCCAAGTGGCTCAGTGGTAAAGAATCTGCCTGCCAATGCAGGAGACACAGGAGATGTAAGTTTGATCCCTGGGCTGGGAAGATCCCCTGGAGAAGAAAATGGTAACCCATTCCAATATTCTTGACTGGAGAATCCCATGGACAGAGAAGCCTGGTGGGCTACAGTCCATGGGGTCGTAAAAGAATCAGATACAACTGAGCAGGCACACATTGCAGGTATATACATGTATCAAAATGGTATACTTTAAATTATGTTTGGCTTACTGTATGTCAATTACAGCTCATGAAGGAAGAAAGGGAAATAAAGTAGGGAGAAATATCACAACTATGTTACGTCATACAGTCAACATAACAGTCTACCATCAACAAAAGAAAAAAATATGTATATGGCTTACCCAGGGATACAAATCTCAATGTGGGGGTAAAGGGTGGAATCCATAAAATGTTTTTTTTTCCTCTCTCTAATCATATGGGAAGATGGTGATAGGACCATAATTCAAGGCACTAACAGGCAGAAGTAGGAAGCAACAAATTATGATTCCCCCTCTATTCCCTATTTTTTTTGTTGTTGTTCTGTGGCAATACTCTGTTCACAAATTGGTAATGATTCTCTATCATCAGAATCAAGCCTTATCTCAACAGCTATTTGGAGAAGGTCTAAATCATGGGTCCCAATATACTTTACAGTTTTATCTTCCATCGTCCTTCCCCTGCTATCTAATTAAAACACTCTACATCATGTCACATCAGGCTTTTCTGTTTTCTTAGTAATCAATCCCTCCTTTTCACCCTCCATACAAGTAATTACATAGATTATGATCTACTCTGCATATACAAACATTCAATTGATTAAGATCAATTCATTAGAACAGACCCTGATGCTGGGAAAGATTGAGGGCAGGAGGAGAAGGGGATGACAGAGGATGAGATGGTTGGATGGTATTCACTGACTCGATGGACATGAGTTTAAACAAGCTCTGGGAGTTGGTGATGGACAGGGAAGCCTGGAAGTCCATGGGGTCACAAAGAGTCAGACATGACTGTGAGACTGAACAACAACTCAACTCGACTCAGATTCTACTTTCTTCCAAAAAGTGAGGCACCACTGTTTTGTCATCCTTCATGACCCTGGTGGGATTGATATTAGAGATGAAGCCATGGGCTGCCTTATCTCTGAGCTGTCTACATATATATTTACTCCCTGTTAGACTTGGCCTTCTGTAGAGTAAAAATGGGTTTCCCTGGTGGCTCAGAGGTAAAGAATCCACCTGAAATGCAGGAGGCCCAGGTTTGATCCCTGGATCAGAAAGATCCTCTGGAGGAGGGCATGGCAACCCACTCCAGTATTCTTGCCTGGAGAATCCCATGGACAGAGCCTTGTGGGCTACAGTCCATAGGGTTGCAAAGAGTCAGATACGACTGAAGTGACTGAGTACAGCACAGGGTAAAAACGTTCTTTCACTTCCTTATTCCTTACATAGGCTAACACGAGTTCTTTGAATTTTCTTGGAAAATGAAAAAAAGATCCTTTTACTCAGATAAAGAAGGCAATCTTTCCTGTGCTCTTGTTGAACTAGCCACTAGACCTTTATACTTTGTTAGAACAAAGACAGTCTGTTCTGTGCACACTACATTCAAGGCTTAATACCATGCTCAGATGGAAGGCACCCATGTGTGCACACTGGGTGAAACTGGAGCATTGTGTGGATCTGAAGCAGAGATGTGTCACTTACATAACCCACCATGCGCTCTTGGATTCGAGTTACTTTCCTTAGACCCCGCTATGCCCCTACAAGACTGATGGGAAAAACACTGTAGTTGACACATTTAGAAATGGAGGCTTAGAAGATTGGCAAGTTTACAAGGCTCATAATAGCCAGGATAGGACTCAAAGGAGCATCCTTCCTTTCCTCAAATACGTACTTAGTGAGGCATGTGCCCAGAGATGAGTGAACAAGAAGGGCACCGTCCTTTCTTTCAAGGAACTTAATGTCAAAGAGAAAGACAGAAAAGCAGAATGCACAGTTACACAGCCGTGCTGTGGCTGTGTCTTGAGAATGGCAGGAGGGTGGGAGGGTGGGGGATAGGAAACTTTCCACCAAGAAGGGTAAGAAGCCGAGCCTGATGGATGAACAGGAACTGCCACTAGTTTCAAGAGTGAAGGGGGCAGTGTTCCAACTAAAGGTCATCTTTTTTTTTTTTTTTTAATATTGTCTTTATGTAAATTCATAGTTTAGATTTTCCTCAAAATCTAGACTCTGTTGGAAAACTTGAAGCAACTTGCTACAAGTCGGTAGTTAGTACTGACTATATTTCTGAGCCCCTCTCAACATTCTCTTAAGCAACCTCTAAGATAACCCTCTATATAATCCATTTCCCATTCCTAAGGTGAATTAGATCTGATTTCTTATTTTCTTGTGTATAGGATAAATTGTTGTTTAGTCCTAAGTCGTGTCCAACTCTTTGAAACCCCATGGACTGTAGCTCACCAGGCTCCTCTGTCCATGTAATATTATTACCTGTCCCAGGTAATAATACTGGAGTGGGTTGCCATTCCCTTCTCCAGGGGATCTTCCCAGCCCAGGGATCAAACCTGGATCTCCCACATTGCAGGTGGATTCTTTACCACTGAGCCACAAGGGACACCCCATAGAAGAAATACAACAGGCTAATTTTTTTTCCTGAGCTCAACTCTGGTATACATAGACCTGTTGCCATTCTTAGATTTAGAAGTTAATTTCTATGATTTTGCAGCTGATGAAATATTAAAGTAAAAAACACAAAGGAATATTTAATGACATTGTATTAATTATTAACCAGTGTCCTAATATGTGAGACACAGGGTGCAAGTGTCTTTCATGTATTATCTCAACTAGTAACAACAATTTGATGAAGAAAGCACTATCATCATTACAGTGATGCAAATACTGTTAATTGCTGCTTAGTTATAACTTGCCTGAAGTATGAGGCAACTAAACTCAGGAACCAAAATTTAAACTTTATGTGGTTTACATTATTTTTTCTTGCTGCTGTAAAAAATTACTGAACATTTAGTGGCATAAAAACAAATGTATTACCTCACAGTTCTAGAGGTCAGATCTTCAAAACGTGTCTCTCAAGGCTAAAATAAAGGTGATGAAGTGCTGCAATTCTTTTCTTTCTTCTGTTGACTTGAGGGAAGAAATCTCTTGCTTCTTCTGCCTTCTACTGCTGCTGCTAAGTCGCTTCAGTCGTGTCTGACTCTTAGCAACCCCATGGGCTGCAGCCTACCAGGCTCCTCTGTCCATGGGATTTTCCAGGCAAGAGTACTGGAGTGGGGTGCCATTGCCTTCTCCTCTGCCTTCTAAAGGTAGCCTAATTCCTTGGCTCATGGGCCCCCACCATGAACTGTATCATTCCAACCTGTACTTTATTTATAATACTCTTCTTTGACTCTCCTGTCTCCTTCCATTTACACAACTGTTATCTTATTGGGCCCCATAGATAACCCAAGATAATTTCCCCATTTCAAGATTCTTAACTTAATCACAGCGTCAAAGTCCATTTGCTATGCAAGGTAATGAAGTCCTATGCTCCAAGCATTAGAATGTGGACATTGGAGATGGTTATTATTCTGCCTACCATAGTCTTTTTCCATTGTGCTGTGGGGTATGACTGGGGCTAGTGACACAGTGATATGGTTTTAATGAATGATGCTCAAGACAAAACATAACTTAATTTGTTCTTACTGCTAAAATGGCCTTTTTAATGGCTTTTGGATCTCTGGGAGACAATAACTCAGGTAGCAGACCTAGAAGAGATGTTACTGACTCTATAATGCCTTCTCCCTTTATGACAATCATTTTCACCTCCAAATTTGGTGCTATTCATTTGAACAGATGAACAACACAGAGTTTTCATCAAAAACCCTAAGTAAATCAAGTCTCCAAACCCTCCCAGTCTGAGAAGTTTACCTTGTCTTTTGAATGCTGCTGGAATTCCTAGGACCATACATGCTAGGTCAACTATTTCCAAAGAAATCAATACCATTCAGATAAAGTAATAAAATATTAATGGAAAGCACACTGTGTTAAGAGTCAGTGACCCATGTTCCATTTGGAGAATCAAACGTTGGCATTCTGCTTCATAAGCTGGACAGGTCACACAGCTTGTGGGGCTGCTCTGGGTCTCAACATCCTCAAATGTGAAATGAAGTGAGTAACCTTTCCCATTCCTCCCGCCCTCCCTCTCAGGACTGGTGAAAAGACCAAATGAGATCATCAACACAAAAGTGCTTTGCAAGCTAGATGAGCAATCAATGTAATTATTAGTGGTGAATGGTCTGCAAGGCACTGTGGGAAAGATAAACATACATAAGGCATAGCTTTGGAGAATGCAATGGCACCCCACTCCAGTACTCTTGCCTGGAAAATCCCATGGATGGAGGAGCCTGGTAGGCTGCAGCCCATGGGGTTGCTAAGAGTCAGACACGACTGAGTGACTTCACTTTCACTTTTCACTTTCATGCATTGGAGAAGGAAATGGCAACCCACTCCAGTGTTCTTGCCTGTAGAATCCCAGGGACGGGGGAGCCTGGTGGGCTGCTGTCTATGGGGTCGCACAGAGTCGGACATGACTGAAGCGACTTAGCAGCAGCAGCAGCAAGGCATAGCTTCTACTTCTAAAGGAATATAGAATTTTGATAGAGCTAAGTCATGGGCACAGATTAGCTTGTTCATGTAACCTTCTTCTGATAACAAATTGTTTTCAGCCCCATCTAAAAGCAATATTATTGTGGGATTAACCCAAATGAGGACTGGGGGCTTCGTGTAACTTTGGAAACATTCTAGTCATGGACACTTGAGTATACTTTTAAATCTCCTACTTTAACTCCAATAACACTAATAGGTAAGATTTATTTAAAAATTGTTAGTGCTGAGTATTTCTGCACTCTTAATATTCATTTCTTATGACAGCAGCTTAAATAGCCAGTCTCCACTCTTTTATTCACTTTGTCCCTCATGTAATAGAGAGGATTTTCTGATTGACAAGTTTGTTTAGAGAAACTAAGAATGTTTCATCATCTATACCTTTGCCTTTTTGGAGAACACAGCTCCTCCTCTGCTCATCCATGTCACCTGTGCTACAAGAGGCTCTTTTGTGAAGGGGGCCTATCTCGGGAAAGAACTGCCATGACTGGGGACTAATTCTGAGCTTGCTTATTAGCAAGTCTATTTGGCAATTAAACTTAAAGCTATATTCTCCAACCTGCCCTCTATCATCACATAAGGTGATGTTTTGGTCTCTAGTTTCTCTTTTATTTTTCTGATCAAAGTTTTACAGGAAGTTTATTCCAAGACCTCCATGACTAATGTGTCCCAGTAACCATGCTCAATATTTTTCATGCTATATTTCAAGTAATCAAGATAATAACACATGCATTTGAGGAATCTGAGGTAGTCTGTATAACTTACCTGAGGTCTCTCAGCTAGTAAGGAGGTTGGGAGCCAAACCCAGTTCTTTCCAAATCTGAAACCTGCATGTCTGGCTAGCTGTACATGGATAAATTGGGGAGGGAACTCATTTCTACTGGATATATTAACTTAGATCCTAGCAGAACCACAGCAATGGCCAGCATTTAGGAAATCTCCCTTCTTTCTTCCCGTTGCAGACTGACCCCTGGATTATCATTTCCTTGTATGTACAATAGAAATATAGCAATATGGGACTACCTTGGGCACCTGAATGTTGTAATTAGCACATGAGAGAATGGATGGATGGAATCTTTGAAAAACCTGATGGTCTGACACCAACAAAGTGGTCAGGGTTTTCATAATTACTTAAGATTTTGTGGTAAGATTGCCTCCTTGCAACATTTTAGGAACTGAATATTGAAACTGTCATATAGTTCAGTACAAATTCCCAACCAACGTTTCAATCCAACAGACCTAGCCCTATTGCACTGCCTTCCTCGAGACCACAGCTCCCTCAGTACCACTCTATCCTGTGATCAGAGGACTCCCACTTCAGATGCACAGCCTGAACCACAGCCCCCAAGTCTGAGCGTAGTGACTGACAGCCCTGCAACCTCAGTTCAGATTCAGAAATCTGTCTTCTGTGTGAACTACAGATTTCTCTGTTAACAAAGGAATTTCTGGGGATTGTCAAAAAGAATTTTTATGTAACAGGGACAGAATTTTAAAAGCATCTATATGTTCTTTTTATAAAGATTCATAAAGCCATGATTCTCAGCTCAATCATGATAATGAAGCCTAAAATTAGGTCCTGACATTGCAGATGGGTTATACATCATGACTGAAGATTCTATAAGTCATCAGAGAATTGAAAACTCAATTAATTAGGGAGCACTAATATTCCACAAAAGATCTTGATATTAAAGCTAAATAGACTGTCAATTTATTTAATTTTATCATCTTTGCTTGAAAAACCAAGTGGAAAAAACTACACCCATGATGAAGACAAATTAGCACTAAAACACAGTAAAATGACTCATGGCACATTTTGAATAAGCCTCAAATTGGTCTTTAATTTGAACAAGGAATAACTTGTGAGAAAAACTATAGCCAACATAATTGGTTTTACACCTTTTAAAGGCTTGACTATCAGCTCGAGGTAAACTGATTACCTGCCATTTGATATTACCTTATAAATCCCATGACATTACCAACTGGGCACTCTATCCAACTAAGCCTTGATCATCAGCTCAAGACAGGATATCAGGTGTGTAGGAATGGAATTTGTCACTGCTTCAAGTGTGACAAATTCCATGGCAGGATAGATGCGTTCTTGACTGAAGTATTCTTCCTCACAACTATATCTGTGGGCTAGGTTACAAGACAATGTGCCTGACTCAAGGAAAGTTGCCATGTACCAGTTCCTCATAGAGGCTTCTTGCACCAGTCAGAAGGACCATCATTCAAAAATCTACAAATAATACATGTTGGAGAAGGTGCAGAGAAAAAATAGCCCACTTACATTGTTGGTGGGAACGTAAATTGGTGCAGCCACTATGGAGAACAGTATGGAGGTTCCTCAAAAACCTAAAAATAGAGCTACCATAGGATCCAGCAATCCCGCTCCTAGGCATATACCCAGAAAAAACTATAGTCCAAAAAGAAATACATGCACCCCTACGTTCAAAGCAGCACTATTCACAATAGCCAAGACATGGTAACAACCTAAATATCTATCAGCAGATGAATGGATAAAGAAAATGTGGTATATATACACAGTGAAATATTACTCAGCCATTAAAAAGAATAAAATGCTGCCATTTGCAGCAACATGAAGTCCATGGATGGACCTAGAGAATACCACACTAAGCAAAGTAAGTCAGAAAGTGAAAACAGGATAACACTTACATGTGAAAGGACTTCCCTGGTGGCTCAGATGGTAAAGCGTCCGTCTACAATGTGGGAGCCCTGGGTTCGAGCCCTGTGTTGGGAAGATCCCCTGGAGAAGGAAATGGCAATCCACTCCAGTACTATTGCCTGGAAAATCCCATGGACAGAGGAGCCTGGTAGGCTACAGTCTGCTGCTGCTGCTGCTGCTGCTGCTAAGTCGCTCTAGTCGTGTCCGACTCTGTGCCACCCCATAGACGGCAGCCCACCAGGCTCCCCCATCCCTGGGATTCTGCAGGCAAGAACACTGGAGTGGGTTGCCATTTCCTTCTCCAGTGCATGAAAGTGAAAAGTGAAAGTGAAGTCGCTCAGTTGTGTCCGACTCTTAGGGACCCCATGGACTGCAGCCTACCAGGCTCATCCGTCCATGGGATTTTCCAGGCAAGAGTACTGGAGTGGGTTGCCACTGCCTTGGGGTCGCAAAGAGTCGAACACGACTGAGCGACTTCACTTTTACATGTGAAATCTGAAATATGACACAAGTGAATGTATCTGTGAAACAGAAACAGACTCAAAGGCACAGAGAACAAATTTGTGGTTGCTTGGTAGGGTGGGGAGGGAAGGATCGGGAGTTTGGGAGTCGAAGGTGCAAACTACCATCCATGGGATGGATAAACAGCAAGGTCCTACTGTACAGCACACAGAACCAACTATACTCAGTATTCTGTGATCAACTGTATGGAAAAGAATATAGGCATGTTTAACTGAGTTACTTTGCTATATGGCAGAAATTAGCACATTGTAAACCAACTATACTTCAATAAAATACTTTTAAAAAGAGGCATGCTGTGGTGAGTCTAACCCCATGACCTTAAGCCTCTGCCATAAGAACAGCATGCCCTGGAAGTGGCTGCTCCTCCAGTCTGAGACCTACATAAGACAACATGGTCCTGACACCAGAACTGGCTCCATGGCTTTCAGGACCTGGTGAAAAATGGCAATCTAGGGCCCCTCATGAATTGAAAGAGCATGACGACAGAAGCTTCAATCAAATCCAGGACCCTCTGAGCATAAGACCTTTGGTGACCCTACCTATAGGCGGCACATCCACAGATCCTCCCCCTGCTTGCCAGAGCTCCGGCTGAGCCCCAGGTCTCACACAACCTGGGCAAGCAATGCTTGTTGTTGCACTCAATTTTTGATGTTGTTACTAAAGTTTTGGAGCTGCTGGCTATAGCAGATGCTGACTAATACAGCAGACACCTAAAACGAGTAAAGCAATGGGCTGTAAAATGTTTGCTATGGTGGCACACTGGTGTCTTGGCCCCATCCAAGATAGGCAGCAGCTACTCATTTCCTGCCAACAGTTGCCCTGTTGCACACCCTTGCCAACATGCACACTCAGTGCTATCAGTTTGCTTTTCATTACTGAGTGGAAATCCCCATTTCTATGTGAAATAATCCCACTTTTTAGCATGGGTAGCTTAATTTCTAAGATATTATACAGGGGGAATAAAATAGGTCTGGTGTCTATATTGTGTTTAATTAGCACTAAGCCATGAGGTTTATTTCGTGGTACTGATGAAAACAGAAGGTAGTTCAAACCAAGAGTAAAATGATGACTGAAATTACTTGCCCAGTCTACAAGTGGATTCCTCAAAAGCCAGAGCTTTCTCTTCAGAAAGTGAAGTCACAAAATAAGGTGAGGAGCATCATCAAAAACACTCTGTAGGTTCTTCCTTCAAACCCCTGTAAGATACAAGGGGCTCTTACAGAATTTATGAGAACATAAAAAGATATCCTTGTAAATCAAACTAAAATCCAAGAGCTCACTACTCCAACCAGCAAGATAGGTCTATCTATGACATACATGTACACACACATGTAAAAAGGATTTATGCAAAACTTGTCTTGACTCATCTTTGTCACCTTTGTCAAGATTCTTAACTGCATTGGGTCACAGAGTTCTCGTCAGAAAAACATGGTGATTTTTAATAGAACTTATCCTGTAGAGTTGTTTGAGGATTCATTGAAATAATGCATAAAGTTTTAGCACCATGTGTGCTAAGCCATTTCAGTTGTGTTTGACTCTTTGTGACTCCATGGACTGTAGCCAGGCAGGCTCCTCAGTCCATGGGATTCTCCAGGCAAGAAACTGGAGTGGGTTGCCATGCCCTACTCCAGGGGATCCTTCCAACCCAGGGACTGAACCCACATCTCTTACATCTCCTGCATTGGTTGGTGAGTTCTTTACCACTAGTTCCACCTGGGAAGTCCCTGGTACATTGTAAGTATAGCTTTAATTTTGATATTAATGGCAGGGACCCCATCAGATTTTATATACCATTGTATATATAATCCCTAGGACAGTCTCATTATATAGTAAATCTTTAAATGAATATTTGTGGAATAAAATAAATTAATGAAACAATTACATCCAATAGCATTCATTGAGATCTGAGCAGCAATTTTGAGAAATGCAAAGATAGCTAAGTCAAAGCTGTGGCAAATATTTCATCTATAGAACATAGATTCAGTGTATTTAAATAGAGCCATTTCCTCTGTGATTGCTAATAGAACTCCAGTTTTATTCAGCAGACAGATGGCAATGGGTTCATCAAAGACAGGCCCCTTCCTCAGCCCCAGGGGATAGATTTTGACTGATCTAAATTTAGACTGATCTTAGCCAATAGTGATAATCCATTCATTCCCCTTTGCTGGTCATTGGTTTGAGGGCAGGCTTGTGATGCAGTTCTGGCTAATGAGACATAGAGAAATCCCAATGGAGAACTCTTGGGAAATCTCTTCTTCCCAGATGAATGACTGGGAATAATGTTTCCCAGGTTTACGGAGGCAATGGACCTGCTTCCTTCCTCTTTTCCTCCCTTCACCCCTAGGGAGGTGGTATTTGCTGCTGTGGCAGCCACCTTGAGTCCATGAGGGACAAATGAAGAAATTCATAGAACAAAATCTGCAGTCCCAGAACTGTGGAGAGGTTGAATTAAGAAATTCTAGAACTCTGTTAATTTAGAACTTCCGTTAAATGAGATAACAAATATGTCACTGTGTAAGTCAAGTTTAGTTGGGTATTCTGTTTCTTACAGATTCAAAACATCCTAATTATACAATAATCTCTACATTGCTAAAGCACAGACTAGAGGATGGAACAAGTGTGGAGAAACAAGGTATACAGTGTTAAATGTCACAGGAGAGGAAAACCTAAAACTCTGTGGAAGTTCAGGTGTAGTCTTGTCTAGTTTTTTGTCTGTCTCTGGTGGGGTAGGGTTTGAAGGATAGAGTCAGATAAAAAGATCAGGAAGATTTTGTGCCTGAGACAGCTTCTGAAATGAAATCTAAATGATGGGTAAAATTTGAAGAGGCAAACATGATGCCCTTGTTGTAGGTAGATAATACTTCAGAAGGAAGATGTAAAAAAAAAAAGTAAAATATTAAGTCTCGTGAAATTCATCATCAGTATAAATGGAATGAATTGCTAAGGAATACGATAGTGTTCTGGTAAAAATGAACAGTAATTAGAACTGCCCAAAGGGATGAACTACCTCACGAAAGAGTACTTAATATATTCACACAGAAAAGTATGACCACCACCCCCACCCCGCCATAGATAAGAGAACTCCTATTCATTGGAAGTATGAGAACTTGAGACTTATACAACTCGAAAGGTGGATCTCACATTCGACTCTGCCATCAAGGGGGCAGCTGCTGTCCAGCGAGATCTCCATACAAGAGGCCGAATGTAGAAGAAATGATCCAGGGGTTTGTTTAGGAATTAAAACTCACATGAATACAGGCTTTTCTAGAGTTCTAATAGACATACATATTCAGATGAAAGTGATGGACAGTAGCCATGGTGGGTCTGGTCTTCTCCACTGGCTCTGAAGCTTAACCCTGAATCATGGAAGGGTTGGAAACAATGCTGTGATCAAGTAACTAGTTCCATGACAGTTTTGTACAACAGAAGGTTAAGTGTTCTTGGTTCCAGTTGGCTTCATGGCACAGCAGGTAAGATACTACGCTTGGACTTAAAATAGCCCAGGTTTCAAATCTTGGCTCCGTCTCTTACAAGCTATAACTTGGGATAAGTTGCATAACCTCTCTCAATTAACTTATTCAACCAAAAAGTCAAGGTAATGTTGACTTTAGCTGTTTTGCATAAGGTGAATGAAATAATTATGTGTATGTAAACATTGGGTTCACTGACTGACCTCTAGGAAACACTCCAGAGGGGAATGTCAGGAGTGAAGAATGGTCTAAATTGTGAAGATACCAGAACTAGGTTTTGTTTGAAAATGAAGGGGGCAATGACATCTATTGAAATCTACAAAGAAAGAACAATGACCATTTACTTTCCAGATAAAAATGACAAATCTCTAGCATCAAAGGAAAAGAGTATTTGAAACACAGAAGTCTTAAAAAAAAAAAGTCACTAAAGTTTTAGTGATAATATAGAAGAATGAAAGCAGCAGAAAAAGGAGGACAGCTGGCATTTCTTGAGCCCATGTAGGTCAGGCCTAGTGATAAGCAATCTGTGTATGAGGCGTGTAAGAACCACCCTCTGGGGTAAGCACTCTCACTGCCTACCTTTTACAAATGTAAGAAAATTAGGCTTAGAAGGTAAGCCACCCCTCTCCCCTTGGTGAATAAACTATGATTCACAACCCACACCACAACCACTCCCTTGATACGTGATCTTAGATAGAATGGGCTCTGTGTTCTCTGTCACCAACTACCAGACATGATCTCTTCCAGCTATAACATTCTGTGATTCTAAGTATTTTAAAATATTTCTCTCTTCTACAACTGCAGCTTCAGGTGCCAGATATTTTTAATCTCCACAGAAACAGACTGAAAGGAAAATATGTATATAAACACATTTTTCTTTTTCAAATTTAGTCACTTGCGTTGTGCTTACAAGTTGTATCCATCCATTATTTTAAGCACAAACTCGACCGAACCTCCAAAACCAGGCAAAGAGTAACAGCACTGATGTACAGAAAAAAAATTTGTAAATCAAGGTCTCTCTGTGGGTGGTTCAGTTGCTATTTAAAAACCATTTAGCACCAGGCAGCCCAAGGAGAAAAAAAAAATAGGAGCATGTGCAAGAGCCTGGTCCTTTTCCCCTCCCTATGAAAGCTGCATCTTTTGCCCTGCATTTTCTAATATGATTATTTATTTAGGTGGTATAGACAGAGACATTCATTAAAAGAGGTAATAAATCTGGGGGCTGATTGTAGAATTATTTTGCTCCATGAGTATAATAAATCTGAAAATAAAATAGGCTCTAGAGTAAAACAGATGTAAGTTTGAATCCTAATTCTGTGACTCAACTAGCTGTGTGGCTTTGAATAAAATGGAAAATGAGGAGAGTCATAGAACCCAGGTCACAGGGTGGCTGTGGGGATTCAGTGAGGGAACATGTGTAAAGGAACCACTGGACAGTAAGGATTTAAAATATTACCTCTTAGGAAGGGCAGATGAGTGAATCAAACTTCCTTTAAATACACACACACACACACAGAATAAAGAAAACTACAGAAGTTTCCCAAGCAAGAGTGCCAGTATCCACATTGTGCCATTTACACACAGACATCCTATCCTCCTGGATACACACAAAGGGAAATAGATATGTAACTAAGTAGTTCCCTATGAGGCCTTCCCCAGACAGACCCCTCCCCTACATCCTCCACTTCAGCACCCTCTGACCTCCCTAGAAAACAGTACATGAGGCATATTTCTTGAGTTGTTTTACAAATGTGAAGGTGAAATATTTTGCAATGACTTGGAAAAGAACTGAAAAAAATAATATAGATATTTACCAGGGCTTCCCTGGTGGCTCAGATGGTCAAGAATCTGCCTGCAATGCAGGAGACCCAGGTTTGATCCCTGGATTGGGAAGATCCCCTGGAGAAAGAAATGGTAACTCACTCCAGTATTCTTGCCTGGAGAATTCCATGAATAGAGGAGCCTGGCAGCTACAGTTCATGGGGTCACAGAAGGCAGACACAACTGAGTAACTAACACTTTCACTTTCATATGTGTAACCAAATCACCTTGCTGTGTATATCTAAAACTAACACAATATTGTACATCAACTATATTCAATTTAAGAAAAAAGATGCTGAATGCAAAAATGTGTTCAGAATACAAAACATAAAGAATGGGTACACAGAAAGTCATCATTCCAGTTCGGGGTCCTTTTATATGCTAACAACCAATTCAACCAGAAAGGATTTTATTTATCTAAAAAGAACTGCCACAAATGAACTTATTCACAAAAGAGTAACAGACACCAGACTTATAGAAGAACTCATGGTTACCAGAGGAAGGGATAGTTAATGGAATTTGAGATCGACAAATAGACACACTGCTGTATTTAAACTAGATAACTAACATGGGCCTAATGTACAGCACAGGGAACTCTGCTCAATGTTATGTGGCAGCCTGGATGGGAGGGGAATTTCGGGGGTATGGATACATGCATATGTATAACTGAGTCCCTTTGCTATCCACCTAAAACTATCAGGACATTGTTAATTGGCTAAACTCCTATATAAAGTTTTGTTTTGTTTTGTTTTAAACAGAAAGGGTTATATTCAGAAGTATCTTTTTCCAGGGGAAAACTCAGCAAGTTGTTAAATTATTTGGTGAACTAAGAGCTTCATTAAGTCCAAGCTTATAAACATTTACAAGACTGTTTTAAGCTTCAGTCCAGATGTTCAACTTTTCTTTTCTAATCTGCCCAAAGGTATTCAGAGGATCATCTTGCTTTGGGGGCTTTCTTCTTAGATTAACAGTCTCATTGGTCTAAAGAATTTTCTGAAGCTGTGGCAGACAATTATAAACCGTTCACACTAAACCTCTTTAAAAAATGAAAATTTATGATCGAGAAAATGATGTGGTTTTCCCCATCATCATCCAATCTCCACCCCTCCCCTCCAAACACATACAAATCCTCTTTCCTACTCTGAAGTCTGTCTCTTTTCTTCATAGCATCATGCATAAAAATGAGACATTCCTGAGAATTCTAGAATATCATATTTGGAATAAGAGGCAGCAAACAAACAAAAAAACTACAAATTTGACACTTCTCTTTCTCTCCCCCACCTCTCTCCTTCCTCCTCTATTCTTTGATTCTCTTTCCAGTATGCATTTAAGAAAAATAACTCCTCTTATGAATTCTCTTAACTAGGCAAGTGTCTTTGATTACACCAGTAATTTTTGAACTTTTAGAATCACTTTATTCTCTTAAAAAATTACTGTGGACTCCAAATAGTTTTTTAATATATGGGTTGTTATCTACCAATATGTCCACATTAGGAATTAAAACCAGTTAATCCTAAAGGAAATTAACCCTGAGTGTTCATTGGAAAGACTGATGCTGAAGCTCCAGTACTTTGGCCACCTGATGCAAAGAGCAAACTCACTGGAAAAGACCCCGATGCTGGGAAAGATTAAAGACAGGAGGAGAAGGCGATGACAGAGGATGAGATGGTTGGATGGCATCACTGACTCGATGGACATGAGTTTGAGCAAACTCCAGGAGATGGTGAAAGACAGGGAAGCCTGGCATGCTGCAGATCATGGGGACTCAAAGAGTCAGACACGACTTAGTGACTGAACAAGAAAAAGGAATTAAAACAGATAAACATAAAAATTTATGCATTAATTTATTTAAAATTATTCTCAATTATATACTAATATAGAAATTATTTTCAAAATAAGAAACAAGTGAGTGTGGCACTGTTTTACATTTATTTTGCAAATCTCTTTAATAGTTGGTATAATAAAAATAGCTGCATTTTTATATTTGTTTTGATATGCTATTTTGAAATACATGAATAAAATCTCATCTCACATATAGTATATGCAGTTGTAAAAAGGAAGAATATTTTAATAGACTTTTCAAGGTAATTATGGTTACTCTTTGATACTATACTAAAATTTAATAAGTGGTATATTTTTAAGGCTTATTATAATGTGAAATATTTAATCATATTAATGAAATTTGATACTTTATTACATTAAAATCTACCAGTCATCTTGTGTTTTGAATGGACCTTTTACCCACTCATGATTTTGTAACATCATATATCCAGAAAATATTATTTATCTGACTAATGCAAATCTTCTCAATGTTGACACACTTGATTATAAAATATCAAAAGAACACCTTTGTTTATATCACCATCAATCTCAGAACAATCTGAATTAAAAGAAACCGTTAGGCTCACTGTAGAGTTAGGAGCTTCCTCAAATTCTAAATTTTGCTTCAAAAATTTATATTACTGGCAACAAATACTATTGAGTTGTTTTCTTTGAAGTGACAAGCTCACTTTGATCACTTTGGAGAAAATTTCCATCAAAAACCAAAGTTTGCATGACTATAGCTTCATTCATTTTAAACTTAAACGGAGTTCCATGAAAAAACTTGCTAGTCTGGCTTGTAGTTCAAACAGCAATATGAGTTTCTCTCATCAACCATCACGGTGTTTTACATATACTTGCCATTCCATCACATAGAATATTAAAAAGATGTGTACTCAAAGGTCTCGATTTAATAAAACTAATAATTTTACTGCTTTATGAAAGGCATCTCTAAGTGAAACTGGCATGTTAAAGAAAATACATTGCAAGTGTGCACGAATGAGGAATACGACAACTTACAGGATGGTTTGAAGCCATTCTTGAATAATGTGCCAAGGTACCATAGAATTTTACTACCATTGCTTTTGAAAATCAGTAACACATCAATGCAGTGAAGAAAGTAAACAGTGTCCTGGTGTGACTATGAATGAGTGGCTCTTCAAGAATTCATATGTGGAATACAGAAAGATGGTAAAGATGAATCTATTTGCAGGAAAGGAATAGAGATGCAGATATAGAAAACGGACATGCAGAAGTGGTGTAGGGGGGTGGGTGGGACAAAATGAGAGATTCAGTTCAGTCACTCAGCTGTGTACAACTCTTTGAGACCCCATGAACTGCACCATGCCAAGACTCCCTGTCCATCACCAGCTCCTGGAGATTACTCAAACTCGTGTCCATTGAGTCGGTGATTCCATCCAACCATCTCATCCTCTGTCATCCCCTTCTCCTCCTGCCTTCAATCTTTCCCAGGATCAGGGACTTTCCAAATAAGTCAGTTCTTCACTGACTTACTGAACTGGAGGTGGCCAAAGAACTAGAGTTTCAGCTTCAGCATCAGTCCGTCCAGTGAATACTCATGACTGATTTCCTTTAGGATGGACTGGTTGGATCTCCTTGCTGTCCAAGCGACTCTCAAGAGTCTTCTCCAACACCACAGTTCAAAAGCATCCATTCTTCAGCACTCAGCTTTCTTCACAGTCCAACTCTCACATCCATACATGACCACTGGAAAAACCATAGCTTTGACTAGAGAGAACTTAGTTGGCAAAGTAATGCCCTGCTTTTTAATATGCTGTCCAGGTTGGTCATAACTTTCCTTCCAAGGAGCAAGCATCTTTTAACTTCATGACTGGAATCACCATCTGGAGTGATTTGGGAGCTCCAAAAAATAAAGTCTGTCACTGTTTCCACTGTTTCCTCATCTATTTGCCATGAAGTGATATGACCAGATACCATGATATTAGTTTTCTGAATGTTGAGCTTTAAGCCAACTTTTTCACTCTCCTCTTTCACTTTCATCAAGAGGCTTTTGAGTTCCTCTTCACTTTCTGCCATAAGGGTGGTGTCATCTGCATATCTGAGGTTATTGATATTCCCCCCAGCAATCTTGAATTCCAGCTTGTGTTTCATCCAGCCCAGCGTTTCTCATGATGTACTCTGCATATAAGTTAAATAAGCAGGAGACAATATACAGCCTTGACATACTCCTTTTCCTATTTGGAACCAGTCTGTTGTTTCATGTCCAGTTCAAACTGTTGCTTCTTGACCTGCATACAAATTTCTCAAGAGGAAGGTCAGGTGGTCTGGCATTCCCATCTCTTCCAGAATTTTCCACAGTTTGTTGTGATCCACACAGTCAAAGACTTTGGCATAGTCAATAAAACAGAAGTAGATGTTTTTCAGGAACTCTCTCACTTTTTTGATGATCCAGTGGATGTTGGCAATTTGATCTTTGGTTCCTCTGCCTTTTCTAAATCCAGCTTGAACATCTGGAAATTCACGGTTCATGTACTGCTGAAGCCTGGCTTGGAGAATTTTGAGCATTACTCTACTAGAGTGTGAGATGAGTGCAATTGTGCGGTAGTTTGAACATTCTTTGGCATTGTGTTTCTTTGCGATTGGAATGAAAACTGACATTTTCTAGTCCTGCAGCCAGTGCTGAGTTTTCCAAAGTTGCTGGCATATTGAGTGTAGCACTTTCACAGCATCATCTCTTAGGATTTGAAAGAGCACAACTGGAATTCCATCACCTCCACTAGCTTTGCTTGCAATGTTGCTTCCTAACGCCCACTTGACTTCACATTCCAGGGTGTCTGGCTCTAGGTGAGTGATCACAGCATCGTGGTTATCTGGGTCATGAAGATCTTTTTCATATAGTTCTTCTGTGTATTCTTACCACCTCTTCTTAATATCTTCTTCTTCTGTTAGGTCCATACCACTTCTGTCCTTTATTGTGCCCACCGTTGCATGAAATGTTCCCTCTGTATCTCTAATTTTCTTCAAGAGATCTCTAGTCTTTCCCATTCTACTGTTTTCCTCTATTTCTTTGCATTGATCACTGAGGAAGGCTTTCTTATCTCTCCTTGCTATTCTTTGGAACTCTGCATTCAGATGGGTATATCTTTCCCTTTGTCCTTTGCCTTTTGCTTCTCTTCTTTTCACAGCTATTTGTAAGACCTCTTCAGACAACCATTTTGCCTTTTTGGATTTCTTTTTCCTGGGGATGGTCTTGATCACTGCCTCCTATACAATGTCATGAACCTCCATTCATAGTTCTTCAGGCACTCTGTCTATCAGATCTAATCCCTTGAATCTATTTCTCACTTCCACTGTATAATCATAAAGGATTTGATTTAGGTCATACCTGAATGGTCTAGTGGTTTTCCCTACTTTCTTCAATTTCAGTCTGAATTTGGCAATAAGAAGTCCATGATCTGAGCCACAGTCAGCTCCCAGTCTTGTTTTTGCTGACTGTATAGAGCTTCTCCATCTTTGGCTGCAAAGAATATAATCAATCTGATTTTGGTTTTGACCATCTGGAGATGTCCATGTGTAGAGTCTTCTCTTGTGATGTTGGAAGACGGTGTCTGCTCTGACCAGTGTGTTCTCTTGGCAAAATGCTATTAGCCTTTGCCCTGCTTCATTCTGTACTCCAAGGCCAAATTTGCCTGTTACTCCAGGTGTTTCTTGACTTCCTACTTTTGCCTTCCAGTCCCCTATAATGAAAAGGACATCTTTTTTGGGTGTTAATTCTAGCAGGTCTTGTAGGTCTTCATAGAACCGTTCAACTTCAGCTTCTTCAGCATTACTGGTCAGGGCATAGACTTGGATTACTGTGATACTGAATGGTTTGCCTTGGAAATGGACAGAGATCATGCTGTCATTTTTGAGATCGCATCCAAGTACTCCATTTAGGACTCTTTTGTTGACTATTATGGCTATTCCATTTCTTCTAAGGGAAGATTCCTTAGTATTCCTGCCCATAGTAGTAGATATAATGGTCATCTGAATTAAATTCACCCATTCCAGTCCATTTTAGCTCACTGACTCCTAAAATGTTGACGTTCACTCTTGCCATCTCCTCTTTGAACACTTCCAT
Source organism: Bos grunniens (assembly GCF_055505025.1). Taxonomy (NCBI): domain Eukaryota; kingdom Metazoa; phylum Chordata; class Mammalia; order Artiodactyla; family Bovidae; genus Bos; species Bos grunniens. The sequence goes on from NC_141171.1 coordinate 64,223,768, forward strand.
TTTGCCTTGATTCATGGACCTCACACTTCAGATTTCTATGCCATATTGCTCTTTACAGCATTGGACTTTACTTCTGTCTCCAGTCACCTCTACAACTGGGTGGTGTTTTTGCTTTGGTTCCATCTCTTTTCTCTTCATTCTTTCTGGAGTTATTTCTCCACTGATCTCAGTAGCATAGTGGACACCTACTTACCTGAGGAGTTCATCTTTCAGTGTCCTATATTTTTGCCTTTTCATACTGTTCATGGGGTGCTCAAAGCAAGCATATTGAAGTTGTTTGCCATTTCCTTCTGCAGTGGACCTTGTTTTTTCAGAACTCTCCACCATAATCCATCCATCTTGGGTGGCCCTACATGGCATGGCTCATAGTTTCGTTGACTTAGACAAGGCTGTGGTCCATGTGATCAGATTGGTTAGTTTTCTGTGACTGTGGTTTTCAATCTGTCTGCCCTCTGATAAAGAAGGATAAGAGGCTTATCACTGAAAGATTTAGACTGACATATTACACTGCCATGTGTAAATACATAGCTAGTGGGAACTTGCTGTGTAGCTCAGGGAGCTCAGCCCAGTGCTCTGTGATGGCCTACATGGATGGCATGGTGTGGGTGTGAGGGAGGGAGGTTCAAGAGTGAGGGAATAGAGGTATACATATAGCTGATTTACCACATTGGACAGCGGAAACTAATACAACCTTGTAAAGCAACTATTTTTCAGTTTAAAAAAGAAGAGCTGATTACACAGTCATACAGATGCATAATGCTGCCCTTAAGAATGGGGGCGGAGAATGGAGGAGGGGATTTGGGGAGCTATTTTCAAGTACCAAGATACACACTCTTAGCATGACCATTCAGAGTCACTTTTCTTTTTTTTTTTAATTTATTTTTTATTTTTATTTTTTTTTTAACTTTACAATACTGTATTGGTTTTGCCATATATCAAAATGAATCTGCCACAGGTATACATGTGTTCCCCATCCTGAACCCTCCTCCCTCCTCCCTCCCCATACCATCCCGCTGGGTCGTCCCAGTGCGCCAGCCCCAAACATCCAGTATTGTGCATCGAACCTGGACTGGCAACTCGTCTCATACATGATATTACACATGTTCCAATGCCATTCTCCCAAATCATCCCACTCTCTTCCTCTCCCACCGAGTCCAAAAGACTGTTCCATACATCAGTGTCTCTTTTGCTGTCTCGTATACAGGGTTATTATTACCATCTTTCTAAATTCCACATATATGCATTAGTATACTGTATTGGTGTTTTCACTTTGGGGTCACGGAGGGATAAATAAGAAAAGAGAAACTTAAACTCCTCTACTTGGAGAGCTGAGATGCTTCAATACTCCATGGCACAAAGGCCTAACATCTAGTGCCAAGAGACTACTTCTCCCCTAAGAGACAGCTTTTCAACCAATGGAGCTGAAAAATTACCTCCATTACAACTACCTCTTATGTGGGGCTTTGTATATAACAGGCCCTGTTCTAGACACATCATCTTTCTTAAACGTCACAATAAAGTAATACTGTAGGGAATAATTTATTTACGTTGTATAGGCCTGCTAATGAAGGTTCAGTAACCTACATAGAGCATCACTACTAGGTTCCAGTAGGACTTGTATCCATTCCCAGACATTTTGATTCCACGATCTAATTTATCAAATGCTAGAGTCATTCTCACAGATATAATAATCCGGCTAATTTTCCATTGGAATCTAGAATTAACCCCACCCAATAGGAAAAATCAGTCCCCTCTGGACCATCACCAAGCAACAATGATACAATCTGCTATTTTCTAGTTTGTTTCCAATGGCTTCAGTACAAAGTCAGGTTCTTACATTAGTCTAAGAATGAAATCCCTGGTAATTACATCCCGAAAGATTTTACATCCAAGCCTGCCTATGGCCTCCTTATTTTGTCATTGAGGTTGTCATTTTCTATTAGAAAAGGACTCAGACACACTCTTGGAGAGAGGCATAGCCAGAGCTGGACATACATCTCACCCAGATGACAGCATCTTAACAACTTGGTGGTGTTAGATTCCCAGGAACATTTTCTCTCTTGGAAGAGAGCAAAAACAGATTGAACTGGGACAAACACTTTCTCTGGCCCTAATCAGTACTGTTCTTCTTACCGGGTAGAAAGAGAAGAAAACCAGATCCAGTTTATATGACACACACTGAGGTAGTCTCATCATCATTGCTGTGCACCTGTTCTCATTCAGTTACAATACAACATGAGTCAAATTTCCTGAGGATTCACATGCATACATACACAAAACTGCTCACACACATCCATGTAGATGACTTTGGAAGGAAAAACACTAAGATGTTTACAGTGGCTCACTGGATGGTGGGAATGAAAGCACTTCTAATTTTATCCTTTACATATTTTACTATTTTCTACAAAAAAAGATGTCACTTTTACAATCAGTAGAAACACTGCTTGAAATACTACATCCCAAAGTCACAGTAGACTAGAAGTCAGAAGAGCTCTGTCTGTGTTCCCACCTCTATTCTTACCAGTAGTGAATCTGGGAGTAAGCCACTTAATTCTCTAAGATGCAAGTTTGTCAACTGTAAAACTGAAGTGTTGATTCTTAAACAGCCTTGAAAGAATTATTGAATGGATTAGAGGGATAATGTACATAAAAGTCCTTGTTAAACTATATTCAAAGCTGTGATAGCACTGTCTTTATGTAACAGCAAAGGTTATTACTTAAAAGCAAGAACAGTTTTGGAAGCTCCATCTCACTGCTGAATCTAGCAAAGGGCTGAACAACAGGCTCCCTAAAAACAAATGAGTACTTGATTCAAAATTTTTAAGTGATATGGCTTCCACTGGAAGGTTTACATAACCTTTTCATTACCATAGATGATTATTATCAGATGGTATCCCCAGAGACAGTAATGGATTTAACTATTATTTAGGGAAAGAGGAGGGGGGGAAGAATGCAATGTACTTGCTTAGACATTCTATTTTTCCCAGGTGTAAAAATCTCCAGACAGAGAATTAAGTTACAGAGGTGGAATACCCCACAAAGGGAAAAATTAGACTGTAAAAGTGCACAGCTAAGTGTATTTTTATGATGATTCAAAATGTATATTTTGAACCTCTTAACGTGCTACATTTAGGAAGACTAATGAAGGCTGAAAAAAGCCAAGCACATCAAGTTGGGTAGGAGGAGTAAAGAGGAAGATTAAAAAACAAAACAAAACAAAAAAAACCTTGGATTCCCTTTTCCATTACCCCAAAGTTTTTCCCTAGAGAATATATTGCTGCTGCTGCTAAGTCGCTTCAGTCGTGTCCAACTCTGGGTGACCCCATAGATGGCAGCCCACCAGGCTCCCCTGTCCCTGGGATTCTCCAGGCAAGAACACTGGAGTGGGTTGCCATTTCCTTCTCCAATGCATGAAAGCGAAAAGTGAAAGTGAAGTCACTCAGTCCTGTCCGACTCCGAGCGACCCCATGGACTGCAGCCTACCAGGCTCCTCCGTCCATGGGATTTTCCAGGCAAGAGTACTGCATTGGGGTGCCATTGCCTTCTCTGAGAGACTATATTAGGAATTTTTAATGTTTTCCTAAGAACAATGGGCTGACGCAGAAGGGATTTCAGCAGGAAAATGAGAAGATCGAGCTTAAGTAAGAAATAAGCAGGATTAACAGAGGTTTTCACAAAGGCTGAAGGTAATGTTAAGTAAAATATAATGACTAAAATTAAGGAGATAACAACAGTCCTCTATTTCTTCATTTATCTAAGTAGTTTGGAGTATGGTGTTTACTCCCAAGAGCCAAGATCTCAAGGGAACCTCCACCAGGGCTACCGCTCTGATGAGGCTTAGAACACAGGTCCTCTCAGAAACACTTGAACAGACAAGAGATACTTCCTAAGGAAGATAGTACATGGGAAACACAATCATTAACTTATAGAATTTGAAGGACTATTCGCATATCTGGTCATCTTACAGGGCACATGAGCTCAACGGAGATACTCTTCCCAGAAATATCAAGTGTGCACCTCGCTATTCTCTTTGGTCTATTTCCTTCCAGGAACCTGAACATCAAGGACAGGAAAACAAGATTGGGGAACTCCAGTGTAAAGCACTCTAGGAAAAGACTTACTCTAAAACTGTATGTAACTATCTAAATAAGCTAAACTGAACCAGACTTCTGACCTCGGGAGAGGGTAAGTGATAAAAAAAAAAAAAACAAAAAAAAAACACTGAGTTTTAAGTTAGTTCTGAAGTGATAATCTCAGTGTTACAGAAATCTAAAACTACATGCTCTATTTATTTATGGACTCTAACAAACAAATATATAAAAGAACTATAAAAAGCACTCCTTAGGCAGAGCATCTTCTTGTGGTGGAGTAAACACACAATAATAAAAGTTCATGACTGCTTTTATTCCTTCCAGCCATCTCTTTTTATTAAGAAAAAATCTTTTAGTAGTATTGCCTTCTGTATTAGAGAAAGGACATCCTTTATGTGAGTAAACTAACAGGAGGAAATGTGTGTAATTTTTCTTTATAGTTTTATCAAGTAATGCATTCTTATTTTACTTACAACATAAATGTACTTACAGTATGAATATAAAGAGATAAGTAACATTATATATCTTTTTAAGATTTTTTGTTGCAGTAAAATATAAAGTTTAGATATTAACTATTTTAAGTGGCCTTAAATACATTCCCATTTTTGTGAAACCATCACCACTATCCATATCTAGAATTTTGTCATCGCCCCACAGAGAAACTCTATCCATTAAACAATAAATTTGCAACGGAATAGTACTCAGCCATTAAAAGGAACAAAATTAGCTTATCTGTAGAAAGGTAGATGAACCTAGAGTCTGTCATACAGAATGAAGTCAGAAAGAGAAAAACAAATATCACAAATTAACACACACATGTGGAATTTAGAAAAATGATCCAGATGAACCTATTTCCACAGCAGTAATATAGACGCAGACATAGAGAAAGGACATGTGGACTCAGTGGTGTGTAGGGAAGTGTGGACAATCTGAATAGTATTGGCATACATACACTGCTGCTGCTGCTAAGTCACTTCAGCCGTGTCCGACTCTTTGCGACCCCATGGACTGCAGCCTACCAGGCTCCTCCATCCATGGGATTTTCCAGGCAAGAGTACTGCAGTGGGTTGCCATTGCCTTCTCTGATAGGTACACTGCTATGTGTAAAATAGGTAGCTAGTGGGAACGTGCTGTATAGCACACAGAGCTCAGTTCAGCGCTCTGTGATGACTTAGAGGAGTGGGATGAGGGGTGGTAGGAGAGGTCCAAGAGGGAGGGAATATATGTATAGATATTGCTTATTCACTTTGTTGTGCAGAAGAAACTAATACAACATGGCAATTATGCTCCAATTAAAACAAAAACAGTAACTTTATCCCTTCATTCAGCCCCTGGGAACCATTACTCTACTTCCTATGAATTTGACTAGTCTAGTTATCTCATAAGTGAAATCATACAATATTTGTCTTTTTAAGGTGCCTCATTCCACAAAACATAATATTTTCAAGGTTCATCCATGTTGTAGCACTGGTCAGAATTTTGTTTCTTTATAAGGCTAAATACTCTACTGCATGTACAGACTTCATTCTGTTTATCCATTCATCTGTTGGTGAACTTTGGGTTGTTCCCACTTTTTGGCTATAGTGACTAGTGCTTCCATACACATTAGTGTGTATGTGTTCAAATCCCTGATTTCAGTTTTTGGGGGTATATGCCTAAAAGTGGAATTACTGGATCATATGGTATTTCTATGTTTAATTTTGAGGAGCCGCCATATTGTTTTTCACCATAGCTGCAATATTTTCCATTCCCAGTAGCAATGCACAGGAGTTCTAATTTGTCTGCATCTTTATCAGCACTTTAGTTTGTTTATTTTTTTAACAATAACCATCAGGAAATGGCAACCCACTCCAGTGTTCTTGCCTGGAGAATCCCAGGGACAGGGGAGCCTGGTGGGCTGCCGTCTCTGGGGTCGCACAGAGTCGGACACGACTGAAGCGACTTAGCAGCAGCATGTGTGAAGTAAAACTGTTGGTAGATACATATGTATAATTTTAAGTTCATATACAAATTTTGACAGGTATAATCTGTTTTATGTTGACTGTATATCCAAAGCAAACTTTGTGATTTCTCAAGTCCATTCAAGGTCTTTGCCCCAAAGGCATGTTGCAAATACTAGCGACTATCCACAGTTCTTTCTGTAGGTCACCTGAGAGTGAGAGGCTTGTGTTGGGGGCTGAACTTTGCTGAATGAGGGACATCCAACCTTGGAAAAACCTAGTTTTCCTCTAGGAGCCTTGAATTTACAATATAAGACCATGGACTACACAGCTTTTCATGATTCTTATAATAAAAGACAAAACTCCTTAAAATAGCCTTCGAGGCCTTGTACAATCTCCCTACTCAACTCTCCAGCCACCATTACCCAAACCAATCTGCTTCTTGTTCTCAAAGCTTGCTGTACAGACCTTTTCCCATTCCTGACCACGCCTTGTTCCTCCTATCACAGGGCATTTATGCCATGTTTTCATCTATGCCATTTCCTCTCTTTGAAATGCCTTTGCCTTTTCTGCTCACCTACTTCATTTCTAGTGATTCTGCAGGTTTAAGAATTACTTTCTCAGGAAAGCCTTTTCTACTGTTCTTTTTCAGCCCATTATAAATTTTCATTGAACTATTATATTTTTTTGAGTAGATGTTTTAGAAGTATCTACTAAATTGGTGCTTCCCCAATTAATGTGTCTGTTTCTCTAAATTATGTATACCATATAAGGACAGGCAACAGTGGTTGATTTCCATAGAATTTCCAAAGCCTCAGCCATGATCCAACACAGAGTTGGCACATTTATCAAACACTTTGGTTGCAAGTAACTGAAAACACAATCCCAACTTGCTCAAGAAAAAGCAATTTTAAACTCACAGGCTGGGCTGGCTTTAGGAATGTCTTAAGACGAGAGATACATTCAAGAGCCCTATCTTCAGATGCAAAACATCCTTTCATAAGCTGTGGACACAGTGTTCCTCTGTGTCTCCCTGGTAACAGGTTGAGGGTCCTAGAGGTAACTGCCAAGAACACAGGAATGATGTTCCCAGGAACCTCATGTCAGTTCCAGCTTTATTGCATTAGCTTTGGTTTAAGCACTATTGCACTTGAGAGCAAAATATGAACCCAGCTGCGCAAATGTATACCACTGGAAAAATCAGAGTTCCTCTGTGGGGGACTAATGTGCATTAGCAGAGAAAAGTGAGGGCAATTTTCCCTGCAGTGAATCTACTTCTTCTGCTTCCTGTGGCTTTGTCAGGTGCAAGGCGGAAAAGGCAATTACATGTTCTTTATTTCATCTCTTGATTTTTGTATTTTTTTCATTAAACTAAAAGCAAAGAAACTAAGACTTGTGAAGTCTTTGGTTCTCAGATTTAGAAGAGACTTCACATGTCAATGAGATCAAGGGCGAAGACATTCCTTTTACTCCTTCATTCATTCAATGGAGTCATTGTCAATTTCATACAGTCCATGAATCTCTTCTTCCAAACATCTTCTAAATTCAAACTGAACCCAAATTTGTTGCCAAAGAATTGAATTCCAGGGACCTGTTTGCTGTCTTTATCCGTTACTTAACTTTTTCATTTAAATTACATTAATTTCTACCTAATGGACAGCTGGAAGGTAGTCAAGATACGTATTAAAAGCTGAGTAAAGAATTCTGAGTGTTTTTTTAAGCTGATACAGAATGAACGTCACCTGCCAGTGATTATGAGTTGGCCTAAAATTCTAAATTATTTCCAAATTAACTTTTCTCTGCTGAATGTTCTTTCATTTTATCTAGAGAATTTCTACAAGATTTGTGATGTATTAAGTATTAACATCTCTACTGTACAAAAGATGAGCTAAGACCTCATTAAATCTCACTGGTCATGGTTACAGGTTCAGAAGGACAGGAAAAGAATAAATCTGGCGGATGATGGGTAAGCATGTCTTTCACCAGCTGCTCTGAAGTACTTTGATTTTATGTGTCTGGCATTGCGCTAGGGGCTTCAAAAAATCTTCACATCCCATTTGGTCTTCATATCAGCTCTATAGAGTAGATATTATTATCCCCATTTTACAAGTGGTACAAAAGAGGCTCAAAGAATTTGGAGCCACAATCACAAATGAGTCAGGGTACCTCAGAGCAGGGTTTCTGTTCCACTCCTAAGCAAACTATTTAACAATTGATACAAAGTCTCCCACTTGGAGGAAGAGATGATCTTTCAGTGATAATTTCCCTCTATTCATATACTAAGCTACCACTCTGGGCCCAGATCTATTTTGGAGGCTGTGGAAAAGCAAAAATAGTATTAAAGAAACATGTATAATATCATGTATGAAATGAATTGCCAGTCCAGGTTCGATGCACAATACTGGATGCTTGGGGCTGGTGCACTGGGACGGCCCAGAGGGATGGTATGGGGAGGGAGGAGGGTTCAGGATGGGGAACACATGTATACCTGTGGCGGATTCATTTCGATATTTGGCAAAACTAATACAATATTATAAAGTTTAAAAATAAAATAAAATTTAAAAAAAAGATCTTACATGTTATTAAAGGGTCAAGCAATGAAAATGACTTAGACAAGTACATATTCATCATACATTCAGTTCAGTCGCTCGGTCGTGTCTGACTTTTTGCGACCCCATGAGTCGCAGCATGCCAGGCCTCCCTGTCCATCACCAACTCCCAGAGTTCACTCAGACTCACGTCCATTGAGTAAGTGATGCCATCCAGCCATCTCATCCTCTGTCGTCCCCTTCTCCTCCTGCCCCCAATCCCTCCCAGCATCAGAGTCTTTTCCAATGAGTCAACTCTTCGCATGAGGTGGCCAAAGTACTGGAGTTTCAGCTTTAGCATCATTCCTTCCAAAGAAATCCCAGGGCTGATCTCCTTCAGAATAGACTGGTTGGATCTCCTTGCAGTCCAAGGGACTCTCAAGAGTCTTATCTAACACCACAGTTCAAAAGGATCAATTCTTTGGCGCTCAGCCTTCTTCACAGTCCAACTCTCACATCCATACATGACCACAGGAAAAACCATAGCCTTGACTAGACGGACCTTTGTTGGCAAAGTAATGTCTCTGCTCTTCAGTATTATCTAGGTTGGACATAACTTTCCTTCCAAGGAGTAATCCAAGTCTATGCCCCAACCAGTAACGCTGAAGAAGCTGAAGTTGAATGGTTCTATGAAGACCTACAAGACCTTTTAGAACTAACATCCAAAAAAGATGTCCTTTCATTATAGGGGACTGGAATGCAAAAGTAGGAAGTCAAGAAACACCTGGAGTAACAGGCAAATTTGGCCTTGGAGTACAGAATGAAGCAGGGCAAAGACTAATCGAGTTTTGCCAAGAAAATGCACTGATCGTCATATATTACAGGGGAACAAAACTTGCCACCTCAAAATGTCTCTCTGGCACGCTGATTATTTTGAGCTGAAAGCAGTCAAGGCTCAGAAGAGGGACTTGCCTGGTGGAGCACTGGCTAAGACTCTGTGCTTCCAATTCAGAAGGCCTGGGTTTGATTCCTGATTAGGGAGCTAGAAACCACATGCCACAAGTAAGACCCAATGCAGCCAAATAAATACATTTATAAAGACTCAGGGAAAAAGTTTACTTCCCTTTAACTGCCTGAAGAATTTTGATATTCTATTTCTGCTATAGTCTCTCTATCACCAGAGATATCTGCAGTGAATACAGGTAGGTGTGATGTGGCAGGGGGAATAGGGGTGGGGGTGAGGATCAGGCCCAGGGATCAGATTCTACTTTTGTCCTATTGACCCTGCATGGTCCATCAAACATTTATTCACCAAAATTTGCTTTTCCATCTCCAGGTAAATTGCTTGCCTTCCCTCTGAAGTGCCAAACCTTTACTCTCAACAAACAGCTTCCTTTATCTTAAGCTAAAGATAGTACTTAAAGTGAGAGTTTCAGGCATTCTGGTGAGTTACTCAGTTTTTCTGGGATTCTCTGATGTATACATATTATTAAGTTTTGGTTTTCTCTGTTAATCAATCTCATGTTAATTCAAATGTAATTTCTAAACCAGTCAGAAGGACCTAGAAGGGTAGGAAAAAATTTCTTCCCCCAAAATATGTTCTGTAACATTTGATTTCTACAAGTTTGTACTGTTTCCCATAAAAAAATAAAATAAAATAAAGATGTATACAAAGCAATGCATAGCACGAGCATCTACTACTCTTTCTTTGTGACTAATACCCCTGTATCTCACTCTGTCTGCCTTTAGCCACTCATTCAAGAGCTTCGCTTTGTTTGTTTTGGCCACATTGCACAGCACGTGGGATCTCAGTTCCCCGACCAGGGATTGAACCCACACACTCTGCACTGGATGCATGCTAACCAAACCACAGACTGCCAGAGAAGTCCCATCATCCCAGAGTTTTAATGATTAAATATGTTCTAACGAAAGCCTGCCGTCACATACACTGAGGCCCAATTACAATCCACTGATCTAAAACATCCTCATGTGTGCATAATGTTTTGAAACGTTCATTCAATTAAAGACTGAGTGCTTTCTACCCTCAAGGCACTGGCCAGGGGCTAAGTACACAGCTTTGAGGTTTTCTTCACCACACCAGACTCACTTTTCCTCTTTGCTCTTGTCCCAAGCAACTTTGAAAGAGCCATGCCTTAGGAAAACTATGACATCTTTCTGATTTCAGCTACTAAATCACTGTGTGATAAGGAAAATAGAGAGAGAAAAGCAACAGCAACCAGATGTTTTAAGACAGACAGGCTAGTACAGCACAATTTACCAAACTTTTTGAAGAAATTTTGTGCAATATGCAGTGTTGATTTAAATATCTACAATTGATATTTTAAAATTCTATTTATATAACACTAAGAGCTAATAGCAATGGTGGATAAGACATGTCAAGATTTGGGCTAAGTAATACCAACTTAAAAAATGTCACTTGCCCAATGAAGAAGGGAGAGACAGAGGATGATATGGTTGGATGGTATCACCAAATGAATGGACATAAGTTTGAGCAAACTCCGGGAAATGGTGAAGGACAGGGAAGCCTGGTGTGCTGCAGTTCACAGGGTTGCAAAGAGTCAGACACATCTTAGCAACTGAACAACAAGTGGTTGTATAAGAATTCAGTCACTAGTCACTACAGCCATGGAACGTCAACACATCCCAAAAGGAGGTCAAGGAGGAAACAAGGAATGAAGCACTTTGTGCTCTGGAAAAACTGGCAGAACAAGCCTTCAGATAGTTGTTATTTTCAGGAGAAATCTTTTTTTGTTCTTGGATTCTTTCCTCTTCCCATACTTAGAAAAGCACTGAAATCATTAACGGAGGTATCTGTTCCTAGTGACTGGCAGCAAGCTTCTAACCAGATATGTGCTTGGCTGCACATGTGCCCTTCATCAAAATCACATCTGTACTGACCTATTCCATTACCTTTTTGGAGCAGTTCCTCAGAACTATCAGAGAAGCTGTCAGGACGTCCCCAAATAAAACTGAAACTCACGGATCTCATAGGATGCATCTTTATGTGTCGACAGTGTTTATACCCATTTGGCCTAACAAGAACTCCATGATGTAGGTACTGTCATGGTGTTCATTTTGTAGACAGCAAACGAGAATGCAGAGAGGGAAACTGCCCAAGGCTGTTCCAGAGCCGACAGCAGGGACTACTGTATTATGATACTCTGTTTGCTACCCAGGTGCTCGGTGCTGGTGATGGAAGACTGGCAGAGACAGAAAGAAATGTTACTTTAATAGGAAAAACAGACGCTTAGTACAAACAAGAGTGAGATATTAAAGGTGGCCCCTGGGTTACAAACCATGAACATCCCCACAAGAAAAATGAAGGCTAAGAGCATCTGTCTGTGGATACTGACTGTGTGACACAGGCACTGAGCCTGTCAGAGCCTCACTTGCCTCACCTAGGAGGAGGAGATGGCCAGAGCAGATCCAAGTGTGTGAGAGAGAGAGTGCAGAGGAAGCCCAGCATAGCTCCTGACACAGGTAACTGGTCAATCCATCTAGCCTAAATCTGAAGGGTGGATTTTTTTTTAAATTCTGTCTAGTCCCTGAAGATAGAAGGAACGTGTACACTGGAAGGAAGGTAGTACTGGGTAATTTCATTGTTTTTTTCTTCCATACCACCACTCTATCAGATCTAGGCCCTTAAATCTATTTCTCACTTCCACTGTATAATCATAAGGGATTTGATTTGATATAATCCCTTATGATTATAAGGGATTTGATTTAGGTCATACCTGAATGGTCTAGTGGTTTTCCCTACTTTCTTCAATTTAAGTCTGAATTTGGTAATAAGGAGTTCATGATCTGAGCCACAGTAAGCTCCTGGTCTTGTTTTTGTTGACTGTATAGAGCTTCTCCATCTTTGGCTGTAAAGAATATAATCAATCTGATTTTGGTGTTGACCATCTGGTGATGTCCATGTGTAGAGTCTTCTCTTGTGTTGTTGAAAGAGGGTGTTTGCTATGACGAGTGCATTTTCTTGGCAAAACTCTATTAGTCTTTGCCCTGCTTCATTCTGTACTCCAAGGCCAAATTTGCCGGTTACTCCAGGTGTTTCTTGACTTCCTACTTTTGCATTCCAGTCCCCTATAATGAAAAGGACATCCTTTATGGGTGTTAGTTCTAAAAGGTCTTGTAGGTCTTCATAGATCCGTTCAACTTCAGCTTCTTCAGCATTACTGGTTGGGGCATAGACTTGGATTATGTGATATTGAATGGTTTGCCTTGGAAACGAACAGAGATCATTCTGTCATTTTTGAGATTGCATCCAAGTACTGCATTTCGGACTCTTTTTCCAATCCATTTGAGTTCGCTGATTCCTAGAATGTCAACATTCACTCTTGCCATCTCTTGTTTGACTGCTTCCAATTTGCCTTGATTCACTGACCTGAAATTCCAGGTTCCTATGCATATTGCTCTTTACAGCATCGGACCTTGCTTCTATCACCAGTCACATCCACAGCTGGTATTCTTTTTGCTTTCGCTCCATCCCTTCATTCTTTCTGGAGTTATTTCTCCACTGATCTCCAGTAGCATATTGGGCACCTACTGACCTGGGGAGTTTCTCTTTCAGTATCCTATCATTTTGCCTTTTCATACTGTTCATGGGGTTCTCAAGGCAAGAATACTGATGTGGTTGGCAATTCCCTTCTCCAGTGGACCACATTCTGTCAGATAGATAGAGTGCCTGATGAACTATGGAATGAAGTTCGAGACATTGTACAGGAGACAGGGATCAAGACCATCCCTATGGAAAAGAAATGCAAAAAAGCAAAATGGCTGTCTGGGGAGGCCTTACAAATAGCTGTGAAAAGGAGAGAAGCGAAAAGCAAAGGAGAAAAGGAAAGATATAAGTATCTGAATGCAGAGTTCCAAAGAATAGCAAGAAGAGATAAGAAAGCCTTCATCAGCGATCAATGCAAAGAAATAGAGGGAAACAACAGAATGGGAAAGACTAGAGATCTCTTCAAGAAAATTAGAGATACCAAGGGAACATTTCATGCAAAGATGGGCTCGATAAAGGACAGAAATGGTATGGACCTAACAGAAGCAGAAGACATTAAGAAGAGGTGGCAAGAATACACAGAAGAACTGCACAAAAAAGATCTTCACGACCCAGATAATCACGATGGTGTAATCACTGACCTAGAGCCAGACATCCTGGAATGTGAAGTCAAGAGGGCCTTAGAAAGCATCACTATGAACAAAGCTAGTGGAAGTGATGGAATTCCAGTTGAACTATTTTAAATCCTGAAAGATGATGTTGTGAAAGTGCTGCACTCAATATGCCAGCACATTTGGAAAACTCAGCAGTGGCCACAGGACCGGAAAAGGTCAGTTTTCATTCCAATTCCAAAGAAAGGCAATACCAAAGAATGTTCAAACTACCGCACAATTGCACTCATTTCACATGCTAGTAAAGTAATGCTCAAAATTCTCCAAACCAGGCTTCAGCAATACATGAACCGTGAACTTCCTGATGTTCAAGCTGGTTTTAGAAAAGACAGAGGAACCAGAGATCAAATTGCCAACATCTGCTGGATCATGGAAAAAGCAAGAGAGTTCCAGAAAAACATCTATTTCTGCTTTATTGACCATGCCAAAGCCTTTGACTGTGTGGATCACAATAAACTATGGACAATTCTGAAAGAGATGGGAATACCAGACCACCTGGCCTGCCTCTTGAGAAATCTGTATGCAGGTCAGGAAGCAACAGTTAGAACTGGACATGGAACAACAGACTGGTTCCAAATAGGAAAAGGAGTACGGCAAGGCTGTATATTGTCAGCCTGTTTATTTAACTTATATGCAGAGTACATCATGAGAAATGCTGGACTGGAAGAAGCACAAGCTGGAATCAAGATTGCCAGGAGAAATATCAATAACCTCAGATATGCAGATGACACCACCCTTATGGCAGAAGGTGAAGAGGAACTAAAAAGTCTCTTGATCAAAGTGAAAGTGGAGAGTGAAAAAGTTGGCTTAAAGCTCAACATTCAGAAAAGGAAGATCATGGCATCCGGTTCCATCACTTCATGGGAAATAGATGGGGAAACAGTGGAAACAGTGTCAGACTTTATTATTTTGGGCTCCAAAATCACTGCAGATGGTGACTGCAGCCATGAAATTAAAAGATGCTTACTCCTTGGAAGGAAAGTTATGACCAACCTAAATAGCATTCAAAAGCAGAGACATTACTTTACCAACAAAGGTCCGTCTAGTCAAGGCTATGGTTTTTTCCGTGGTCATGTAGGGATGTGAGAGTTGGACTGTGAAGAAGGCTGAGTGCCGAAGAATTGATGCTTTTGAACTGTGGTGTTGGAGAAGACTCTTGAGAGTCCCTTGGACTGCAAGGAGATCCAACCAGTCTATTCTGAAGGAGATTAGCCCTGGGATTTCTTTGGAGAGAATGATGTTGAAGCTGAAACTCCAGTACTTTGGCCACCTCATGCGAAGACCTGAGTCATTGGAGAAGACTCTGATGCTGGGAGGGATTGGGAGCAGGAGGAGAAGGGGACGACAGAGGATGAGATGGCTGGATGGCATCACTGACTTGATGGACGTGAGTCTGAGTGAACTCCAGGAGTTTGTGATGGACAGGGAGGCCTGGCGTGCTGCAATTCCTGGGGTTGCAAAGAGTCGGACATGACTGAGCGACTGAACTGAACTGAACCACCACTCTATTCTTGTGTAGAGCATCAAACCAATGCACCAGGTAAATTCTATGGGTGTGAAAATCATGGGCTCCACTGCAATAGACTTTCACTCATAACCCCTGGATTAGATGATCAACAGATTCATTTAGGGAGTTTTGTTTTCCTACAACAACACGCTGCTCAGGAGATGTGACATATACCAGCAGTAATCGGAGTTCATAATGACCAAGAATCCATAGCATATGGATAGATTAGAGAAACCAGGAGGCACACATGGTAGGGCCTCCACAGAGGGAGGAGTATGTGCCTTAGGAAAGCCTTCAGCAGGTTATGGTTCTATGTACCTAGGGAAGGGGGAGGGGCTTTGAGACTCCCGAGATTCTGGTCTAACAATTTCTAAAATAGTTCAGGGACAGTGCTAGTCCATCCCTAAGTTTTCATCACCTGGAATAAAACTAGAAAAATAATGACTTCTTTTTTTTACAAAAATTATATTCCCTTTTAATCAGTACCCTTCATCCTGAGTTCATGTATTTCCTACACTTGGAAAGTTAAAATATTCCTCTTATTATAAAAAATCATAGTGATTGGTTGTGGTATGTTTTGTTCTTGTCATTTAAACTTCTAGTTGAGGGGGAAAAATGTTTGGCGAATCCATGTCAGAGATTTCCTTTACTTGTTTTTAAAATATTACTTCTTAAATTCAAATATACGGTAACTGATGATCTAATCCAGTATCTCAACTAGAATCATGAGTAGAAAAACTGTGATAAAGTATTTAGTACTAAGTCTCATTCAAACCTAAGTATTATAAGCATTGGCTTCTGAAAGTGTTAATGACATCACAGCAAAATTCTCAACAGCCCTTCAGGGACATTATGGCTTGTCAAACAGTGCATCTAAAATGTTTTTGGCCTTCTAAGATCATGACTTCTTTCTGGTTTTATTCCTTCCTAATAGCTAATCTTCATTTATCATTAAAGACGAGAATCAGTCTTATCTAGAAGCAAGAAAATCCTTCACTTTTCTTGGCTACAATTTAAAGCAACTGCTAAACAACACTCTATCTAGATCAGTCCTCCTACTTACATGTTGATACATATATACATAACATTACAAAGGAGAATATTATTTATTGTGTTAATATCACAATTTCTACTTTGCATAAGATAAACTACGTACAGCCTTGAGTCCAGCACTGCTAGCTGCTTTGTGACCTTGAATGAGCCTCTTCCTTACCCAGAGATCTAGAATATGAGAAGATCAAAATAGACAAGTCATAAGATTCCACCTTCCTCTGAAGGTCAAGCATAGTGGGCTATCATTTATGAAGGACTTACTGTATACTAGGCATCACTTAAATGCTTACATTGCAGCATCTCTTTCAGTTATCTCAATTATCCTATCGGTGACTACTATTGTAAATGACTTCATATATAATAAGATACTGAATATTAGAGAAGTTAAATACATTTTCAAGACTATACTTGCCAGTAAGTGGCAGAATCTATGTTCAAATCTTAACTAAGTTTGGGAGCTTGAAATTCAGGTGCAAATGATTTTATCAGATAAAGAGTTAAAAAGTAGAGTTCAGTAGATAAATATTAGATATTTTTGTATTTATAAAATAGAGATAATAGCTATCATAGAACATTTAGTACTGCATCTAGTACAATAGCAGTTATTCCATAAAATGTTATTATAAAACATAACCAGAGATGCTGATAGAACCCTTAAACTTATAACTAAAGCATGTAGAAGGGAGGAAAACAAAACAAAAATTACCTCTACTTTAAGCCCTATTTGAGCTCTAGTAATAGTATCTCTTGGATCAGTTTTCCTGTTTCCATTGATCCCATCCAATCACCCAGTTCCATGGCAAGCTAGAGAGCAGTTAGCACTGGTGAAGAGTCTAGGGACTTGGATTCCAAAACAGTGTGGTTAAAAGAATGAGCACAGAAGTCAGGCTGTCAGTGTTCAAGGTCAGATTCTACCATGAAGTGGAGTTATAGAAACTCTCTAAGCCACAGTTTGCAGAATGATAATAATAGGGCTTTTAAAATAATAATTCACATAAGAAATTTAGCACAGTACAAAGGATATAGTTAGCCCACAAGACCTGGGATTGAATACCAGCAATATGTCAGCTATGTGACTTAGGAAATTTACTTAACTTCTCTGTGCCAAATTTCCTTATAAGAGGAGAATATTAATAATAATGTTGTTTGTGTTTGTGTGTGTGTGTGTGTTTGTGTGTGTGTTAGTTGCTCAGTCGTGTCTGACTCTTAGCCATCCCATAGACTGTAGCCCACCAGGCTCCTCTGTCCACAGAATTCTCCAAGCAAGAATACTGAAGTGGATTGCCATTCCCTTCTCCAGGGTACTAAAAGAGTTGCATCAAATAATACATGTACAGCAAATGTTTAAAACAGTACTTAGCACTGAATAAGAGTTGTTTTTTTTTAAATATATATATATATATATATTTATGTAGTCCACTATTAAGATGTGGGGTAACCTTGGCCAAGTCAATTCTCTCTCTGGAACTCAGTTTCTACAGTACCTGGTGGTTTCCCACTGCATAGATCTATGTTTGGAAGCGGCAAATCCTCTGCTGATTTTGCCCTGTACTATCTGGCAGCTGTAATCCTTAGAATCAGCTAGGAGAAACTGAAAGAGTATTACAAAATAAGCCCTGTCTCCGCCCAACACCTCCTCCTTCCTGTTTGTCTTTGGCCTCAAGGGACGCTAAGGCAGGGCCTGTGGTCACGTGGTACCTCTTTTCCCTGTGGTTTCAGCATCCCCTCCATCTCCAAGTGGTCTATCCTCCTCGAGGCCGCCTACTACGACCCACATCAGAGGAAGAAACCCAGGTTTAGGGAGTCTTAAGAATGGCCCTTTCTGGACCAGTCTCTAACCCAGAATGTCCTTACACTTAGCCTGTAGCAGCACCACAGAGTGAAGCTTCTTTTATTTATTTATTTATTTACTTTTTAAGTGGACCACCAGCTGACACTTTATATTTGCAAAAATAAATTCTGAGTCTTCCAATTCTGTTAATATAGCTGCAAACTGGCCTTGAGACAGCAAGAGGAGTACAGGTAGAGGCCAGGGCCTGTTTTCAGGGCAGATAGTGAGTTTCCAAACAGAAGGTGTTTGAAAGGTCAAGACATACACTGCTTCCAGAACAGTGCCGCTAGGCTTTCCTCTGATCCTCTTCTGAGCTGCTCTTTCCCAGCCTCTGGTTTGAAGCCAACTCGATCAGTGAGTTTCAAAAAGCCACGCCAGGAAAAGATAGTTTATAATCCCAGCATCATTAGGGTTTATGTGTCAAACAGATTTGAGAAATGCCAGTAAGAAAAAGGGCCAGTCTCAACGCATGTGGATTTTTATTAGTAAGATTTTAGTCTCCCCTGCTAGCCTGGTGCCTTCTAGAAAAGGCTATAACTTGTGGGTGAATTTTCACTAAAGCAATACCGCCTGTTTGCTCCTATAAGTGTGATGAGAAAGGTGAAGAGGATAAATGTGATAACATCTCAGTTTTGAAACCAACACAAGAGGATGTTCCAAATAAGTTTCTTACCTGTGACCTGAATTAGCAGAAAAGGAGAGGGTGCAAGGGGAGAGGGGGGTGGGGTGTGTTACTGCATATGCAAGGAAGTCCCATTTTAAGCAAAGCAGCCAAGAAATACATTGGCTCTATAACAACAGTCCAAAAAAAAGCAGAAGTGTTTCTGAAACTTTAACGGACATAACAGTCACTTGGAGATCTTACTAAATGAGAATCTGCATTTTAACAAGTGTGTGCCAGAGACTGAGATTCTGCATTTCTGACACGTTCCCATATCCCAGTCCATAGAGCATCCTTTGAGTCACAAGGAATCATATGACAAATTGTCACTTGATAGAGGGTTCAGGATAAGATTTACTTCATATACATAAGTAGTCCACACGCACTTTTTCTTTCACTAAAACTACGCATATTTTGATTAACAGCTTTCATCTTCTCAGAAGTAAAATTTTCTACCTTTTAATCTTTTCACTTCTCTGAAATGAGGATACCCTCTGCAATTCACAGTATTCTATAAACTGTCAGCCAAGTGCTGGACTTGAGTTATATTGAAGGTACCACTGCCTGGGCACCTGGAAACATCAAAAGCTTAAGCATCAAAAATGCAGAAAAAACCAAACTTATGGTTAGCCAAGGGGGAAAGTGGGGAGAGAGGGATAAATTAGGAGGGGTAAATTAGGAATAAATCAGGATAAATTGTGTGGATTAACAAATATACACTAGTATATAAAATGGATAATCAAGAAGGACATATTCTAGATCACAAGGAACTCTACTGAATACTCTAACAACCTGTATGGGGGAAAAAAATCTGAAAAAGAAAGGCTCTATGTATGAAAAGTGAAAGTGTTAGTTGCTCAGTCATGTCTTACTCTTTGCGACACCACAGACCATAGCCTGCCAGGCTTCTCTGTCTATGGAATTCTCCAGGCAAGAATACTAGAGCAGGTAGCCATTCCCTTCTCCAGGGGATCTTCCTAACCCAGAGATCAAATCTCCTGCATTGGCAGGCGGAATCTTTACCATTTGAGCCATCAGGGAAGCTCCGGATATATCACTGTGTTGCACACCTAAAACTAACACAACATTATAAATGAAATACGGGAGGTTTGGGGAGAATGGATACATGTATATGTGTGGCCCTTCACTGTCCACCTGAAACTATCACAACATTGCTAATCTGCTATACCTCGATAAAAAATAAAATGCTTAAAAAGAAGAGAGATATTCCAATATAAAATTTAAAAATAATTAAAAAACAACAAGAAATATGTAAAACAAAACAAAACACCTGCAGAATGAGTGTCAGTAGCTTAGAGAAAATCCTGAAGGCAATAGAGGAGGCAAATGATGTGTGGAGATGGTAGAGGTAAGTCAGTTGTTTCCAAATGTTCCTTAAGTAGCCACTACAAGTAGGCTTGGTCTACTATGCTGCAAAACCACCTTCAGAGCCCGGCTTTTATTCAGGTGCAGGCTCTAAAAATGCTCCTTTGTAAGTGCTCTGGATGACCTAGAGGAGGATTTTGTATTGCAAAAAAATTGGTTCAACTCCAGCCTGGCTTAGCTGACAGATTGTAAAACACTACTGATGATCCAGTTAAAAGTATGTCAGAGTTCAATTCTGAACAAAGTTTTAGGAACAGCTTATTTGTTCATTTTTTTTTTTTTAAATAGGCACAACAGTAATAAAGGATTAAAAAGTCTCCAAATAAATCTAAAGTATATATTTATATCATGGTATAAATACACAGGTATTCTAAATGATGAGAGAGCAGTGTGTCACCATTTAATTGGCAGCTTTTTCTTCCTCCTTAGTTTAAAAGTGATGGTGAATTTTATAATCCATGACATCTTATTGTTGTTGTTGCTCAGTCACTAAGTTGTGTCCGACTCTTTGCAACCCCGTGGACTACAACACACCAGGCTGCCCTGTCCTTCGCTATCTCCCAGAGTTTGCTCAAATCATGTCTACTGAGTCAGTGATGCTTATATAACCATCGCATCCTCTGTGATCTCCTTCTCCTTTTGCCTTTAGTCTTTCCTAGCATCAGGGTCTTTTCCAATGAGTTAGCTCTTCGCATTAGATGGCCAAAGTATGGAGCTTCAGTTTCAGCATCAGTCCTGAATATTCATTGGAAGGGCCAATTTCCCTTAGGATTGACTGGTGAAGCTTCAGTTTCAGCATCAGTCCTGAATATTCATTGGAAGGGCCAATTTCCCTTAGGATTGACTGGTGAAGCTTCAGTTTCAGCATCAGTCCTGAATATTCATTGGAAGGGCCAATTTCCCTTAGGATTGACTGGTTTAATCTCCCTGCAGTCCCAGGAACTCTCAAGAGTCTTCTCTAGCACCACAGTTCAAAAGCATCAATTCTTCAGTGCTTAGCCTTCTTTATGGTCCAACTCTCACATCTGCACATGACTACTGGAAAAAACCATAGCTTTGACTACATGGACCTTTGTCAGCAAAGTGATGTCTCTGCTTTTGGATACGCTGTCTAGATGTGTCATAACTTCTCTTCCAAGGAGCAAGAGTCTTGTATTTTTTTTTTTTTTTAAGAGTCTTTTAATTTCAAGGTTGGAGCCACCATTTGGAGTCCAAGAAAATAAAATCTGTCACTGTCTCATTTTTCCCCCAACTATTTGCCATGAGGTAATGGGACTGGATACCACAATCTTAAGTCTTTTTAATGTTTAGTTTTAAATCAACTTTTTCACTCTCTCAACACTCATCAAGAGGCTCTTTAGTTCTGTTTCACTTTCTGCCATTAAAGTGGTATTACCTACATATCTGAGGTTGTTGATATTTTCCCCAGCAATCTTGATTCCAGCTTGTGATTCACTCAGCCCAGCATTTCGCATGGTGTACCCTGCATACAAGTTAAATAAGCAGGGTGACAACATACATCTTTGCTATACTTCTTTCCCAATTTTGAACCAGTCAGTTGTTCTATGTCTAGTTTCAACTGTTCTGTCTTCTATTTTAAAGGGATTTATTTTTATACAGTAATCATATTACAGCATTGGGGATGTTAGCATTTGAAAGTCCAGGGGCGATCTAAGTTTGAGGGGTCACATAAAGTATCCCCCAACTGTTGCTTCTTGATCAGCATACAGGTTTCTCAAGAGACAGGTAAGCCATCTCTAAGAATTTTCTGCAGTTTGTTGTGATCCACATGGCCAAAGGCTTTAAGCATAGTCAATGAAGCAGAAGTTTTTGTAGCAACTTAAGCTTGATTAAATGCAGTAGTGCTTTTTATTGTGCACTTTTCTTGTACCAGACAAGATGCCAAAGAGCCAATTCTCAGAGAACTCTTCAGATATACAACTATTACTCCTCACATGGCAAGAACTTTATAAATTTGTACTAAATATCACCAATTTTTTATCCATTTTACAGAAGAGACTGAGGCATCAGAAGGGGTAACTTTCTTATTCAAGATCAGACTGCTAAGTTCCAACTCTTAATTGCTAAATTAGCTGTAGACAGGCTGGATTAGCATCTAACTAGCCTTTTCCCAAGAGAAGGCGATGGCACCCCACTCCAGTACCCTTGCCTGGAAAATCCCACGGATGGAGGAGCCTGATGGGCTGCAGTCCATGGGGTCACGAAGAGTCGGACATGACTGTGCGACTTCACTTTCACTTTTCACTTTCATGCATTGGAGAAGGAAATGGCAACCCACTCCAGTGTTCTTGCCTGGAGAATCCCAGGGACGGGGTAGTCTGGTGGGCTGCCGTCTATGGGGTCACACAGAGTCGGACACGACTGAAGCGACTTAGCAGCAGCAGCAGCCTTTCCTCTAACATATAGCTTCTTCAAATGGGTCTCATCAGGTGTGCACCTACCTGCCATTATGTATGAACCTTTGGAAATGTACCCCTTTATGTTGTGGGTGATGGTGGTAGTGGAGAGGGTGATATTTGGTCATCACAAGGGCTAAGGGGGGACTGTGACATTTAATGAACACAGCCAGGACTCCAAACAGCTCAATGCTTCATACAGCCCTGCAAGGTTCAAAGGGTCCCTCAGGAAGGTTAACAGCACCCCTGCTGAAAAACACGATCAGGTATTTTGCCCCAAGAAAATGTCTCACTGTGGAATCATGGTAGTGTTGTCCTAATGCATTCCAGAAGCATCAATCTGTTTCAACTTAATTCGCTGACAAAGGAAAACCTCCCTCTACATCTAAATCCACTTAACCTATAAGCTGTCATTATGATACTTTCAGGATTGCAAAGGTTGTAAGTCTATAGATTTTTTTAAAGATGCAATTGACTTCACTCCTGTTAAATCTGCACTCTAACATATCAAATGGCCCCTTGGGAACCCAGATGATACACAGGGTAAATAAAGCATGAGAAGAATGCAAAACTCTCTCTGCTAACTTTGAACCAGAGGTTCATGGATGGTATTATTTAACTTTCTTGGGAGCCTAGACAGATAAGGAGGGTCCTCACAGTCTTTGCACCTATCTTCAAGCTTCATTCCTCATACCTATTTCATCACTACCAGTGTTATCTTCCTACAACAGAATCATTATCACCATTAAAATAATTATCAATATTCTGTGATAAACCACAATGGAAAAGAATATCAAGAAAGAATATGTAGGGTTTCCCTGGTGGTCCAGTGGTTAAGAATCTGCCTTACAATGCAAGGGGCGTGAGTTTGATCCCGGGACCTGGGATGATTCCACATGCTGTGGAGTGCCAAACCCTTGTGCCACAAGTGCTGAGCCACCACTCTAGAGCCGGGAAGCCACAACTACTGAGCCCACACCGCAACTACTGAAGCCCACACGCCTAGGGTCCGCGCTCTGCAACCGGAAGCCACTGCAGTGAGAAGCCTGCACACTGTAACGAGGAGTAGCCTCCACTTGCCACAGTGAGAGAAACGCTTGGGCAAAGCCACGAAGGCCCAGCACAGCCAAAACTAAAATAAATCTTAAAAAAAAATGTACACACATATGTATGTAAACATTTACAATCTTGTGTTAATTTCTGCTGTATAGCAAAGTGATTCAATTGTATATATCGATTTATATATATTTATAAATGTATAAATATATGTATGTATATTTATAAATGTATATTTTGTATATAACTGAATCACTTTGCTATGCAGCAGAAATTAACATAACATTGTAAATCAACTGTACTTCCATTAAAAAAAAAAAAAAAAAGTACTTATTCACGGCTTCCCTGGAGGCTCAGTGATAAAGAATCCACCTGCCGGTGCAGGAAACATGGAAACGTCTCATTGCAGTGACTTCTCTTATTGCAGAGCATGGGCTCTAGGGTGTGTGGGTTTCAATAGTTGTGGCACAAGGGTTCAGTAGTTGTGGCTGATTGGCTCTAGAGCCCATGTGCTGCAACTATTGAAGCCTGGCCGCCGGAGAGTCAACGCTCTGCGACAAGAAAAGCCACTGCAATGAGGAGCCTGTGCACCACAACTAGACCACAGTCCCCGTTCTCCAAAACTAGAGAAAAGCCTGCATAGCAACAAAGACTCGGCATAGTAAAAAACAAACAAAATTATTGGAAAAAGTACTTACCCAGAGTTTACTACATGCCAAGTACTACGCTTAGAGCTTTATGTGATTCATTTTGACGATTTTTGAAACCTTTGTTTATACTGTTCATTAGAATATTTTGGTTGTTTTTAAGATTTTTAATGAAACTTTAAGGTAATTGTTAATTCACAAGCATTTTAAGAAATACTATGAAGGGATCCTATGTATTTTTTACGTAGTTCTCCCCAAAGGTACCATCTTACAAAAATGTAGCACAGTCTCTCAAGATACTTATGTTGATATAATCAAGACACAAAATATTTCCATCATCACAAGATCACTTGTTATACTTTTATAGACACACCACGTCTCTCCCACACTTACTCCTCCTAAACCAGTATCAACCAATAATCTCTTTCTAAAATTTTGTCCTTTAAAGATTATTAATGTATAAACAGAAACACCTAGTTGATGACCTTTTGAGATTGACTTTTTTCACTCAGAATAAATCTCTGTTGATTTACCTACGTTGTTGTATGCTTTGCTGGTTTATTTTTCTTGCTGAGCAGTAGTCCTTGGTACATATATACCAGAGTATGTTTAACTATCCCCCCACTGAATTTGGATTGTTTCCAGTTTGGAGTAATTACAAATAAAGCTGTTATAAACATTTGTGTACAGGTTTTCATATGAACTTACATTTATTTCTCTGGGATAATGCTTCAGAGTATAATTTCTGGATCACATGGCACCTTGATTAGTTGAAAAAAAAGACAAACACTGCCAATCTCTTCTCCAGAGTAGCTGTACTATTTTATATTCCTATCAACAACGTATGAGTGATCCAGTTACTTCACATTTTTGTCACCATTTGGTGTTGTTCTTACTCTTTTTTTTAATCTTAGCCATTATGCTAAGTGTGTGACAATATATTAGTTTTATTCTGCACTTTCCTAATGGCTAATAATTTTAAATATCTTTTCATGGACTTATCTGCAATCTGCATACTCTCTTCAATGAAAAGTCTTTCATATATTTTTCCTGTTTTCTAATTGTTTGCTTTTATATTCACACTTCAAGAGCTCTTTATATATTCTAGAGACTAGTGGCTTGTTGGATGTATGATTTGCAAATATTTTATCCCCATTTGTTGTTCCTTTTTATCCTGTTACTAGAGTCTCTCAAAGAGCAAGTTTTCATTTCAATGAAGTCCCATGTGCCACTTTTTCATTTTTATGGGTTGCATTGTTGATGTTAAGTCTGAGAAGTTGTTTAGGGAGTCCTAGATCCCAAAGATTTTCTCTCTTTTTAAAGTAAAGCGTTATAGTTTTATATACTACAATTGAGTTCATGACCCATCTTGAATTAATATTTCTGTAAGGTGTGACACTTAGGGCAATGTGTTTTGGGGTTTTGTTGTTGTTTGCTTTGCCTATGGAATGTCTCATTGCTCCATTATAATTTGTTAATGAAACTATGGAGCTGGTCTGCTTTCTTCCCCCCACTTCTTAGAGTCTTATGTTTGTTTTATGTATTTTATGTCAGGGATTTTTAATTTACATATGGGAGGAAGAGAGAAACTTCTATTTTTCTGGAAGCAGAAGTATTTATGAACATTTAGTTAGGCAGAACTAAGAATGGGATGACTATGTGTAGAACACTCTTTCAAATGCAATGAAACAGGCAAGAGACATCTCCATCAGGATGGAATTTTAGGGTCATACAAAGGTGGTAAGTTTGAGAATACATAGATTTATCAGCATGCTCAAAAATGAAGGAAAATGTTACTACATTGCCTTAAGACAGCTCTTTGAAATTCATGTTTAAATAACTATATAATTTTTTAGTCCTTTAGTTAAACTCTCAAATTTTCTCAATTTCTGCCAAGTTTATACTATCAAAGTGTGCCTTTGATCAAAATTACATTCTTCAATTTCATTTTTCAAAAGCACCATACTGAAAAGAAGTGTCAAGATTTCCAAAGTACTTTCAGATTAGATCAGATCAGATCAGTCGCTCAGTCTTGTCTGACCCTTTGCAACCCCATGAATCGCAGCATGCCAGGCCTCCCTGTCCATCACTAACTCCTGGAGTTCACTCAGACTCACATCCATCGAGTCAGTGATGCCATCCAGCCATCTCATCCTCTGTCGTCCCCTTCTCCTCCTGCCCCCAATCCCTCCCAGCATCAGAGTCTTCTCCAATGAGTCAACTCTTTCCATGAGGTGGCCAAAGTACTGCAGTTTCAGCTTTAGCATCATTCCTTCCAAAGAACACCCAGGGCTGATCTCCTTCAGAATGGACTGGTTGGATCTCCTTGCAGTCCAAGGGACTCTCAAGAGTCTTCTCCAAAACCACAGTTCAAAAGGATCAATTCTTTGGTGCTCAGCCTTCTTCACAGTCCAACTCTCACATCCATACATGACCACTGGAAAAACCATAGCCTTGACTAGACAGACCTTTGTTGGCAAAGTGATGTCTCTGCTTTTGAATATGCTATCTAGGTTGGTCATAACTTTCCTTCCAAGGAGTAAGCATCTTTTAATTTCATGGCTGCAGTCACCATCTGCAGTGATATTGGAGCCCAGAAAAATAAAGTCTGATACTGTTTCCACTGTTTCCCCATCTATCTCCCATGAAGTGGTGGGACCAGATGCCATGATCTTCGTTTTCTGAATGTTGAGCTTTAAACCAACTTTTTCACTCTCCACTTTCACTTTCATCAAGAGGCTTTGTAGTTCCTCTTCACTTTCTGCCATAAGGGTGGTGTCATCTGCATATCTGAGGTTATTGATATTTCTCCTACCAATCTTGATTCCAGCTTGTGTTTCTTCCAGTCCAGCTTTTCTCATGATGTACCCTGCATATAAATTAAACAAACAGGGTGACACTATAAAGCCTTGACGAACTCCTTTTCCTATTTGGAACCAGTCTGTTGTTCCATGTTCAGTTCTAACTGTTGCTTCCTGACCTGCGTACAAATTTCTCAAGAGGCAGGTCAGGTGGTCTGGTATTCCCATCTCTTTCAGAATTTTCCACAGTTTATTGTGATCCACACAGTCAAAGGCTTTGGCATAGTCAATAAAGCAGAAATAGATGTTTTTCTGGAACTCTCTTGCTTTTTCGATGATCCAGAGGATGTTGGCAATTTGATCTCTGGTTCCTCTGCCTTTTCTAAAACCAGCTTGAACATCAGGAAGTTCACGGTTCACATATTGCTGAAGCCTGGTTTGGAGAATTTTGAGCATTACTTTACTAGCATGTGAGATGAGTGCAATTGTGCGGTAGTTTGAGCATTCTTTGGTATTGCCTTTCTTTGGAATTGGAATGAAAACTGACCTTTTCCAGTCCTGTGGCCACTGCTGAGTTTTCCAAATTTGCTGGTGTATTGAGTGCAGCACTTTCACAACATCATCTTTCAGGACTTGGAATAGCTCAACTGGAATTCCATCACCTCCACTAGCTTTGTTCGTAGTGATGCTTTCTAAGGCCCACTTGACTTCACATTCCAGGATGTCTGGCTCTAGGTCAGTGATCACACCATCGTGATTATCTGGGTTGTGAAGCTCTTTTTTGTACAGTTCTGTGTATTCTTGCCATCTCTTCTTAATATCTTCTGCTTCTGTTAGGGCCATACCATTTCTGTCCTTTATTGAGCTCATCTTTGCATGAAATGTTCCTTTGGTATCTCTGATTTTCTTGAAGAGATCCCTAGTCTTTCCCATTCTGTTGTTTTCCTCTATTTCTTTGCATTGATCGCTGAAGAAGGCTTTCTTATCTCTTCTTGCTATTCTTTGGAACTCTGGATTCAGATGTTTATATCTTTCATTTTCTCCTTTGCTTTTCACTTCTTTTCTTTTCACAGCTATTTGTAAGGCCTCCCCAGACAGCCATTTTGCTTTTTTGCATTTCTTTTCTATGGGAATGGTCTTGATCCCTGTCTCCTGTACAATGTCACAAACCTCATTCCATAGTTCATCAGGCACTCTATCTATCAGATCTAGGCCCTTAAATCTATTTCTCACTTCCACTGTATAATCATAAGGGATTTGATTTAGGTCATACCTGAATGGTCTAGTGGTTTTCCCTACTTTCTTCAATTTAAGTCTGAATTTGGCAATAAGGAGTTCATGGTCTGAGCCACAGTCAGCTCCTGGTCTTGTTTTTGCTGACTGTATAGAGCTTCTCCATCTTTGGCTGCAAAGAATATAATCAATCTGATTTCATTGTTCACCATCTGTTGATGTCCGTGTATAGAGTCTTCTCTTGTGATGTTGGAAGAGGTGTTTGTTATGACCAGTGCATTTTCTTGGCAAAACTCTATTAGCCTTTGCCCTGCTTCATTCTGTACTCCAAGGCCAAATCTGCCTGTTACTCCAGGTGTTTCTTGACTTCCTACTTTTGCATTCCAGTCCCCTATAATGAAAAGGACATCTTTTGGGGGTGTTAGTTCTAGCAGGTCTTGTAGGTCTTCATAGAACGGTTCAACTTCAGCTTCTTTAGCATTACTGGTTGGGGCATAGACTTGGATTACTGTGATATGGAATGGTTTACCTTGGAAATGAACAGAGATCATTCTGTCGTTTTTGAGATTGCATCCAAGTACTGCATTTTGGACTCTTTTGTTGACCATGATGGCTACTCCATTTCTTCTGAGGGATTCCTACCCGCAGTAGTAGATATAATGCTCATCTGAGTTAAATTCACCCATTCTAGTTCATTTCAGTTCGCTGATTCCTAGAATGTCGACATTCACTCTTGCCATCTCTTGTTTCACTACTTCCAATTTGCCTTGATTCATGGACCTGACATTCCAGGTTCCTATGCAATATTGCTCTTTACAGCATCGGACCTTGGTTCTATCACCAGTCACATCCACAGCTGGGTATTGTTTTTGCTTTGGCTCCATCCCTTCATTCTTTCTGGAGTTATTTCTCCACTGATCTCCAGTAGCATATTGGGCGCCTACTGACCTGGGGAGTTTCTCTTTCAGTATCCTATCATTTTGCCTTTTCATACTGTTCATGGGGTTCTCAAGGCAAGAATACTGAAGTGGTTTGCCATTCCCTTCTCCAGTGGACCACATTCTGTCAGATGTCTCCACCATGACCCGCACGTCTTGGGTTGCCCCACGGGCATGGCTTAGTCTCATTGAGTTAGACTTAGACAACTGTAAAACATCCTTGGACATCCATTTAACAACTGGAAAGTGATTTCAAGATTTAAGTACTAGTGGCATCACCTTGGAAAAATAATTTACTTCTCAATATTATTTCCTTTATCTAAAAATGGGGCTGATACCACCTACCACTCAAGTGTCTTGAGATTATATATATATATATGGATATTTATCTAAAATAGGAACCTGGCCAATACTCTGTAGAAACCTAAGTGGGAAAATAATTTGAAAAAGAATAGATATCCATTGTGTATCTATTGTGTGTACACTGAAATATATTCAGTGTATAACTGAACCATTTTGCTATACACCTGAAACTAACACATTCTCTAGCAGTGGCTGGCCAAGTCCAGAAATAATTCTGCCTTTTATCAGCAGCTCGAAATGGGGAGGTGAGGGGAGTGGGGGAAGGTGATAGGTACTGAATATTTAAAAATTAATATATTTTATCTCATTTTTGTGAATAATATAAAAATTCTAAAGGGCTAACACATTATTTCTTAAACAGTTATTGACATCTTGGTATAAAGTTTACATGCAATTAAATGGGGGGTTTGAATCATTGATCAAGAAGGTAGTTTTCTTCCTTGACACTGATGCAAGGTAACAATGGAAAGTAGGAAAAGAGCTTTTGAAGAGTACTATCAGAAGAATATCTGCTGAACTTGACAATGTGACTCAATTCAGCCCTAAAACTACCTGGGACTGATGTGCACTTCTAGCCAATGGTGCTCACTAAAACTTCTCATATTTTTACAAATACTTATTTAGTGCCTAAGAAACACAAGCTGGAATCAAGATTATCGGGAGAAATATCAATAACCTCAGATATGCAGATGACACCACCCTTATGGCAGAAAGTGAAGAGGAACTACAAAGCCTCTTGATGAAAGTGAAAGTGGAGAGTGAAAAAGTTGGCTTAAAGCTCAACATTCAGAAAACGAAGATCATGTTATCTGGTCCCACCACTTCATGGGAAATAGATGGGGAAACAGTGTCAGACTTTATTTTTCTGGGCTCCAAAATCACTACAGATGGTGACTGCCACCATGAAATTAAAAGACGCTTACTCCTTGGAAGGAAAGTTATGACCAACCTAGATAGCATATTCAAAAGCAGAGACATTACTTTGCCAACAAAGGTTCGTCTAGTCAAGGCTATGGTTTTTCCAGTGGTCATGTATGGATGTGAGAGTTGGACTGCGAAGAAGGCTGAGTGCTGAAGAATTGATGCTTTTGAACTATGATGTTGGAGAAGACTCTTGAGAGTCCCTTGGACTGCAAGGAGATCCAACCAGTCCATTGTGAAGGAGATCAGCCCTGGGTGTTCATTGGAAGGACTGATACTAAAGCTGAAACTCCAATACTTTGGCCACCTCATGGAAAGAGTTGACTCATTGGAGAAGACTCTGATGCTGGGAGGGATTGGGGGCAGGAGGAGAAGGGGACGACAGAGGATGAGATGGCTGGATGGCATCACTGACTCGATGGACGTGAGTCTGAGTGAACTCCGGGAGTTAGTGATGGACAGGGAGGCCTGGTGTGCTGTGATTCCTGGGGTCACAAAGAGTCAGACACGACTGAGCGACTGATCTGATCTGATCTGATCTGATGTGACAAGTACTATTCTGAGTCTTTAGATACAACAATATACTTTTAAAGGATAATTTTTAAAAAGCTGCAAAATCAGGACTTTCACACAGATATGACATGACCATATATTAAGGGTTTTATTTAACTCATTACTAATAAAGAACCAGGGAGATATTAAACCAGGAAGTTCAAAGAACAGGCACATTTAATAATTATGAGTATTTAAATCAGTTTGTAAATAAATGAAAAATTGGTTTCTTCCACAGTAGAGGAGGCAAGTCAGAACAAAAATTCTGACCTTCATGGCTTTATATCCTGGTGGAAATAAACAAATGGTATATGGTACATTTGATTGTGTGGGAAGTACAAGGGGTATTGGGTTCAATTATTGACTCACTGGTTTGAGAAGATTTTGAAAAGGGAATATGTTAATATCTGAACCCAAGTATCTTTTTTTTTTTTTTTTTTTTGAACCCAAGTATCTTATGTAAAGTTTAGGAAATAAGACTTCAATTGTAATAAACTTCAAATTCCTTCTATCTCTAATTTTTATCCCTCTAATTTTATCCTGGTGTTGAGAAGTCTGTCTTGTATATTTTACCAGATAATTCAAGACTCCCTTACCTATAGGCTTAAGAACTATTACTGCTGAAGCTAAGTGAGAAGAGAAGTAGTTCTCTGATAGCTCAGTTGGTAAAGAATCTTCCTGAAATACAAGAGACCCCAGTTCAATTCCTGGGTCAGGAAGACCCGCTCGAGAAGAGACAGGCTACCCACTCCAGTATTCTTGGGCTTCCCTTGTGGCTCAGCTGGTAAAGAATCTGCCTGCAATTCAGGAGACCTGGGTTCAATCCCTGGGTTGGCAAAGTCCCCTGGAGAAGGGAAAGGGTATCCACTCCAGTTTTCTGGCCTAGAGAATTCCTTGGACTCTAGTCCATGGGGTCACAAAGAGTCAGACATGACTTGAGAAACTTTCACTTCAGTGGTAAATGCTCACAATGCATGATTCAGCACTGGAAGAAATCTCAGAACTGGAATTCAAGCCAGGACAGACTTTACTCACAAAATCCATATATCATACTAGACTTATGTACCTACTTATTATTCATTTGACTTCTCTGCTCATTCATTTGTTCCTGATGTCATGCATTCACTGTCACACACACATTCCTTCACTCAATGCAGATGAAAATTCAAGAGTTAATGACATCATTTGTAGAAGTTATCCTACCATTGGGTTGCTCATAGATTGGAGGGGATGACTACACAGACATACATGCAGGGTCACGTGGATGGCACACAAGTATATTTGGCACACTATATAGACATCAAGCATCAGAGAATGTTCATGGCAGGAGGTAGAAAGTAATAGGGTTTTTAAAGGAAAAGTGTACTTTTAAAAGGTAGATAATCTGAGATCATTCAATTCAGGTAGGAAGAAATGCACAATGTTTCAAATCTAAAATGATCATTGATGACAGTGGGGATCTATTTTTTGCCTACATAGTCATTGTTTTTATTCTGGTACAGAGCCCCAATTTTCCTTTGGGGAGCTACCCCCTCACTCACCCTCAGGTGATACTATGCTCAGGATGTTAGGAATGGCATCTGGTTTTGGTGTGGCTCATCAAAATTGGACGTCCTCCCTGGAGGGAAGGGACAGTTAGGGAGTTTGGGATCAACATGTACACACTGTTGTATTTAAGATGGATAACCAATAAGAACCTACTGTATAGCACAGGGAACTCTGCTCAATGTTATATGGTAACCTGGATGGGAGGGGAGTTTGGGGGAGAATAGATATATGTATGGCTAAGTCCCTTTGCTATTCACCTGAAACAATGTTAATCAGCTATACTTCAATATAAAATAAAAGTTAAAAAATAAAAATAAAACTCAACATACTCCCTATTAGCTACTTGATTCAGTTCAAAAAGGAGGTCAATTCTGAACTATTAGCAAAGAATAGCACCCTTTTCTGCAGAGATTGCTAGGCTTTTTTAGGGAATAAGCCTGGAGATGCCAAGAACTGTAATCCCAATGAGAACTGGCCTGAGGAGAAAACCAACATGGAAAAAATTAGAGCAATCTCTGGTGATTTGAACACCTGGATCCAGCCAAGTCTAAAACCAACCAGAGTTACTCCCTGAACTTCCCGATTGCTTTGCTTGAGCCAAGAAATTCTTTCTGCTCCAGCCAATGTTACTTAGGTTTTCTGTTACTTTAAACTATTATTTAAAAATACACGCCAATAAGACAATGAAAAATAAAAACAGTTAATCCTGGAATAAAGAGTATACTATGTAGAAAAGTGAAATAAAATTGAAAAGTAACTTGGGACAGGAAAGGCTCAATAAAAGATTATGTGATCAAATTTTATATTACAGCAGGTATTCTCAAATTGTTACATGCATCACAATCACCTGTATTTGTTAAAATACACATTGCTGAGTTCCATGTTCAGAGTTTGACACCAAGCCCAATGGCAGCCAACCAAAGGCCTGGACAGCAACCTATGGCTCAAAAAGATGAGCAAAAACAATAGGAGTCCTCCCTCAATTGATCTGATTTAAACATGTAATGAGAAGACATTTGGCCATGGAAGTTGGATTTGGCAGATCTAGATACAGGGAGAAGCCAGGGTAATCCTAATGGGCCACAAACAAGCTCAATAGTTAAAATAGATTTCAGCCCTTCCTGGGCCAAGAAAATCAAATACTGTCAGTACTTTCCATCTCAATTCCACTTTGTCCACTGTGAAGGCTTTATTCTCAAGTAGGCTTCCTACCAAATGAAGACAAAGATAGTCACCAGCAGAACCAGGCTCACATCATCACAGATCAGTAACCATTGGACAAAGCTGGCTTTTCTTTCTGAATATTTCAAACTGAAGTTCCAGTAGCTTATCTGATTGGTCTGACTCAGGCCAAATGCCCAGACCTATCGCCAAGACCAGAATTTAACAGGGCCACTGGCCAGGACTCCCATCCATTCAATTCTTGGAATTTGGTATGGAAGTCAGTCTGCATATGAGCAAGGGTGTCTTAAAAGTGGGGAGAGGAATGTATTATTTATCAAGGAAAGAGATTCTGAGAAGGCAGAAACTACCATGTCCAGTTTAACACACAGCACAGATTGCCTGCCCAACTTTTTTCCTTCTCAAGAAAGCCATCCTCAGGCCATGCTGGCTGGAGTCTCCTTATGCTGTTAGGTTCTATATCACTTGAGCAAAATAACATCAAGAGGATGCATCTGGAAAATTCAACATGTTAAGGACTATTAACCAACATATATGATAGTCTTAACTAGAGTAGAGGTAGAGAAGGAAAAGAGGCAAGATAGGGGGAAAAAAGGGTTGGGAGAAGTCCTGCTTTGGGTTATACTGGGTTATAAAGACATTTTCTGACATTCTTCACTTTGACAGGCTTATAAAGCAAGTGAGAATGTACTTTGTTTGTGAGAACTTTTCCTTCTAATAATACCTTGCTCTCACAGAGCACCTCACTTTTCCAAGATCTCAGAGGGTGTGACAAACCTAGTGTTCCTGTGATATTTGACTTATTCCTTTCAGGGGAGAAGATCTAGGCAAGTGGGAATCATGGTACAATCTTACATAGGCTAGGATTTGAAGTGATTAGCATCCTAAGGCGTTAATGCCGGTTTTCTCTATTTCCTTCTCATTTCCAAGAAATGACTAATATTAGGGGGGAAATGAAGCTAAGCTTGTGTTTTCATCATGTTAAATTTTACTTCTTTAATACATATTTTGATAATAACTATCAAAATTGCCATAAACATCAATGAAAAAAGAAATAAAGAAGCTGATGATGCTACTTGCCTTGGATTCTGGGGAGAGTACAGACAAGACAGTCTAAATCCACTGCTATTTTGATGCCAGTCTATAGGCTGCAAGTGGATCACTCAAAGATACAAGAGTGACTAAGACTGTTTTGTTTTTGATGTTGATAGAGTGACTCAATCCAGTGGTTAAAAAAAAAAAAAATGAGAGAGAGTGTTACTGAACCTGATAAAAGAGCTTAATAAAGTTACAACTCTCACATGTGCTGCATTCCTCCAGTTAATGATGTCTGTAGTGCCAAAAAGAATAGTGGCCACGAGAAACCCAGAGCAAAAAGTTATTTTGTAGGTATTAGAAAAATATCGGATTTCTTTCTTCCATGAAAATTATTTGTACCTAGACAACTTCTACTGATCCTCAAACATCTTGCCTTTACTCTTTAAAAAAAATTTTTTTTTAAGCTGGAGTATAGTTGGTTTCCAATATTGTGTTAGTTTCTGCTGTACAAGGTGAATCAGAAATGCGTGTGTGTGTGAAAGTCAAAGTCATTCAATTATGTCTGACTCTTTGTGACCCCATGGACTGTACAGCCCATGGAATTCTCCAGGCCAGAATACTGGAGTGGGTAGCATTTCCCTTCTCCAGGGAATCTTTGCAATCCAGGGATCAAACCCAGGTCTCCCGCACTGCAGGTGGATTCTTTACCAGCTGAGCCACAAGGGAAGCCCAACTATACTGGAGTGGGTAGTCTATCCCTTCTCCAGCAGATCTTCCCAACCCAGGAACTGAATCAGGGTCTCCTGCATTGCAGGCGGATTCTTTACCAACTGAGCTATCAGGGAAGCATGCATGCATACTCGTGTATGTGTCTGTGTGTGTAACTACCCACTTCCTTTTGGACCTCCCTCCCACCCACCCCCATTCACATCCCAACAGGTCACCACAGAGCACCAGATCTGAGCTCCCTGTGCTATACAGCAGCTTCCCACTAGCTATCTACTGCACACATGGTAGTGTATACATGTCAATCCCAATATCCCAATTTGTCCCATCCCCTTCCCTCCGACCATGTCCATACATTTATGTCTGTATCTCAAATCCTGCCCCCTAAAAATAGGTTCATTGGTATCATTTTTCTATATTCTGCATGTATGTGTTAACATACAATATTTTATTTCCTCTGCCTTACTTCACTCTGTATAACAGTGTATAGGCCCATCCACATCTCTGGAAAATGACCCAATTTCATTGCTTTTCAGTACAGTTAGTTGCTTGGTCGTGGCTAACTCTTTGTGATCCCATGACCTGTGCACACCAGGCTTCCCTGTCCTTCACCAGCTCCCAGAGCTTGCTGAAACTCATGTGCATTGAGTTGGTGATGCCATTCAACCATCTCATCCTCTGTCATCCCCTTTTCCTCCTGCCTTCAATCTTTCCCAGCATCAGGGTCTTTTCAAATAAGTCAGTTCTTCACATCAGGTGGCCAAAGTATTTGAGTTTCAGCTTCAGTACCAGTCCTTCTAGTGAATATTCAAGACTGATTTCCTTTAGGATTGACTAGTCTGATCTCCTTGCAGTCCAAGGGACTCTCAAGAGTCTCCTCCAACACCACAGTTCAAAACATCAATTCAGAGAACAAGATGTTGGAGGAGTAGGTGGACATGGAGTACATCTCTCTGCACAGATACATCAGGAATACATGTGTCTTCAGACACAGAAGTGCATGTAGAACACCAGCTGAGAGCAGACAGGAGTACTTGATCAGTGGAAAAGAATATATAGAACCACACAAAGCTCGAGATCAAGCCCTGAGCCTTTGGAGTGGGAGCACTGACTACCAGAGAACTAACTCTAGGGATATTGAATAATGAGAATGCACACAGAGGAAAACCACTTGAATACAAGGCCTGGAACCACCTAACCACCAGTAGCAGCCTGTGAAGGATACCTCATCTAAACAACAAGCAAAACAAAATACAAACCCAGTCATCAGCAAACAGGATTATCACCTCACTTAACCTTGCCCATCAGAGGAAAAACAAACAAACCTCAGCACAAATCTCCCCATTACACAAACCACCAGGCCAAACTTAGGATGGCAGAAACCAAAAGGAAGAAAGAATTCAACCCTGAAGCCTGGGAAAAGGAGACCTCAAATATAGTAAGTTTAAAATAAATAATGAAAAGGCAGAGAAATACTACACAAATGAAGGAACAAACTAGAAACACAGAAGTCCAAATAAATGAAGAGGAAATAGGCAAACTACCTGAAAAAGAATTCAGAATAATGATAGTAAAGATGATCAAAAACCTTGAAAACAGAACGGGGAAAATGCAAGAATCAATTAACAAAGACCTAGAAGAATTAAAGAATAAACATAAAGAGACAAACAACACAATTACTGAAATTAAAAATACTCTATAAGGTATCAATAGCAGAATATCTGAAGCAGAAGAATGAATCAGTGAGCTGGAAGATAAAATGGTGGAAATAATTTCTGAAGAGCAGAATAAAGTAAAAAGAATGATAAGAACTGAGGATAGTCTCAGAGACCTCTGGGACAATATCAAATGCATCAGCATTAGAATTATACAGGTCCCAGAAGAAGAGAAAAAGAAAGGGTATGAGAAAATTTTTGAAGAGATTACAGTTGAAAATTTCCCCAACATGGAAAGAGTCAATAAAGTTCAAGAGGCACAGAGAGTCCCACACAGGATAAACCCAAGGAGAAAGAGACCAAGACACATACTAATCAAACTAACAAAGACTGAACACAAAGAAAGAATATTAAAAGCAGCAATGGAAAAGCAGCAAGTAACATACAAGGGAAACCCCCATATGTTTAACAGCTGATCTTTCAGCAGAAACTCAGCAGGCCAGGAGGGGATGGAAGGATATATTTAAAGTACTGAAAGGGAAAAATCTACAACCGAGATTACTGTACCCATCATTCAAAATTGATGGAGAAATAAAAAGCTTTTCAGACAAGCAAAAGTTAAGAGAATTCAGTGCCACCAAATCAGCTTTACAACAAATGTTAAAGGGACATATATAATCAAAAAATACAAGAGAAGAAAATGATCTAAAAAATCAACCCAAAACAATTAAGAAAATGGTGATAGGAACATATATATCAATAATTACTTTAAATGTAAATGGATTAAATGCTCCAACCAAAAGACACAGACTGGCTAAATGGATACAAAAACAAGACACATATATATGCTGTATATAAGAAATCTACTTCAGACCTCAAAACACATATAGACTGAAAGTGAGAGGATGGAAAAATATTTTCCATGCAAATGGGAAGCAAAAGAAAGCTGGAGTAGCAATTCTCATATCAGACAAAATAGGCCTTAGTTTAGTTCAGTCACTCAGTTGTGTCCGACTCTTTGTGACCCCATGAATTGCAGCACGCCAGGCCTCCCTGTCCATCACCAACTCCCGGAGTTCACTCAAACTGACGTCCGTCGAGTCGGTGATGCCATCCAGCCATCTCATCCTCTGTTGTCCCCTTTTCCTCCTGCCCCCAATCCCTCCCAGCATCAGGGTCTTTTCCAATGAGTCAACTCTTTGCATGAGGTGGCCAAAGTATTGGAGTTTCATCTTTAGCAGCATTAAAATAAAGAATATTACATGAGATAAGGAAGGACACTACATAATGATCAGGGATCAATCCAAGAGGAAGACATGACAATTGTAAATATCTAGGTCAAATATGCAGATGACACCACCCTTATGGAAGAAAGTGAAGAACTAAAGAGCCTCTTGATGAAAGTAAAAGAGGAAAGTGAAAAAGTTAATTTAAAGGTCAATATTCAGGAAACTAAGATCATGGCATCAAGTCCCATCACTTCATGGCAAATAGATGGGGAAACAGTGGCTGACTTTATTTTGGGGGGCTCCAAAATCACCACAGATGGTGATTGCAGCCATGAAATTAAAAGACTCTTACTCCTTGGAAGGAAAGTTATGACCAACCTAGATAGCATATTGAAAAGCAGAGACATTACTTTGCCAACAAAGGTCCGCCTAGTCAAGGCTGTGGTTTTTCCAGTAGTCATGTATGGACATGAGAGTTGGACTACAAAGAAAGCTGAGCACCGAAGAATTGATGCTTTTGAACTGTGGCGTTGGAGAAGACTCTTGAGAGTCCCTTGGGCTGCAAGGAGATCCAACCGGTACATCCTAAAGGAGATCAGTCCTGGGGTGTTCATTGGAAGGGCTGATGTTGAAACTCCAATACTTTGGCCATCTGATGTGAAGAGTTGACTCATTTGCAAAGACCCTGATGCTGGGAAAGATTGAGGGCAGGAGGAGAAGGGGACGACGGAGGATGAGATGGTTGGATGGCATCATCAACTTGATGGATGTGGGTTTGGGTGGACTCTGGGAGTTGGTGATGGACGGGGGGGCTGGCGTGCTGTGGTTCATGGGGTTGCAGGGAGTTGGACATGACTGAGCGACTGAATTGACTGAACTGATTACTGAAGAAATCAAATAGGAAATCAAAAGTTTTCTAGAAACAAATGACAATGAAAACATGACAACTCAAAACCTATGGGATGCATCAAAAGCAGTTCTAAGAGGGAAGTTTATAGCAACACAATCCTACCTCAAGAGACAAGAAAAACATCGAATGGACAACCTAACTTTATACCTAAAACAACTGGAAAAAGAAGAATCAAAAAATCTCAAAATTAGTAGAAGGAAAGAAATAAATGAAAATAAAATGAAATAAACAATAGTAATGATTAATAAAACTAAAAGCTTGTTCTTTGAGAAGATAAACAAAATTGAAAAACCCTTAGCCAGACTCACCACAAAAAAGAGAGAGAAGAATCAAATCAACAAAATTAGAAATGAAAAAGGAGAGGTTACAACAGACAATGCAGAAATACAAAGGATTATAGGAGACTATTATGAACAACTATATGGCAATAAAATGGATAACCTGGAAGAAATGGACAGATTCTTAGAAAAGTTTAATCTCCTAAGACTGAAACCGAAAGGAATAGAAATTACGAACAACACAATTATAAGCACTGAAATCGAAGCTGTGGTCAAAAATCTCCCAAAAAACAAAAGCCAAGGACCAGATGGCTTCACAGGAGAATTCTATCAAACATTTAAAGAAAAACTAATGCCTATCCTTCAAAAACTCTTTCAAAAAATTGCAGAGGAAGGAACACTTTCAAACTCATTCTATGAGGCTACCATCACCCTGGTATCAAAACCAGACAAAGACAACACACAAAAAAGAAAACTACAGATCAATATCACTGAAGAACATAGATGCAAAAATCCTCAACAAAATTTTAGCAAACAGAATTCAGCAACACATCAAAAAGCTCATACACCATGATCAAGTTGGGTTTATTCCAGGGATGCAAGGATTCTTCAATATACAGAAATCAATCAATGTGATACACCATATTAACAAATTGAAAGATAAAAACCATACATTAATCTCAATAGATGCAGAAAAAAGTCTTTGACAAAATTCAGCACCCATTTATGATTAAAACTCTTCAAAGAATGGGCATAGAAGGAGTGTACCTCAACATAGTAAAGGCTATATATGATAAGCCTATAGCAAACATTATTCTCAATGGTGAAA
Source organism: Bos grunniens (assembly GCF_055505025.1). Classification (NCBI taxonomy): domain Eukaryota; kingdom Metazoa; phylum Chordata; class Mammalia; order Artiodactyla; family Bovidae; genus Bos; species Bos grunniens. Next base: position 64,264,284 of record NC_141171.1, read on the forward strand.
AATTGAAAACATTTCACCTAATCAGGAACAAGACAAGAATGTCCCCTTTCACCACTATTATTCAACATAGTTTTGGAAGTCCTAGCTATAGCAATCTAAGAAGAAAAAGAAATAAAAAGAAAACATTGGAAAAGAAGAAGTAAAGCTCTCACTGTTTGTAGATGACATGATACTATACACAGAAAACCCTAAAGATACTATCAGAAAATTACTAGAGCTAATCAGTGAATTTAGCAAAGTTGCAGGATATAAAATCCATACACAAAAAATCACTTGCATTCCTATATACTAACAATGAAAAACCAGAAAGAGAAATTAAGGAATCAATCCAATTCACCAATGCAACAAAAAGAATAAAATATCTAGGAATAAACTAATGTACAGAGACAAAAGAAATGTACATAGAAAATTATAAGACAATAATGAAAGAAATGAAAGACAACATAAACAGATAGAGAGATATTCCATGTTCCTGGGTAGGAAGAATCAATATTGTGAAAATGACTGCACTACAAAATGCAATCTACAGATTCAATGTGATCCCTATCAAATTACCAATGGCATTTTTCACAGAACTAGAACAAAAAATTTCACAAGTCATATGGAAACACTATAGACTTTGAATAGCCAAAGCAGTCTTGAAAAAGGAGAATGGAGCTGGAGGAATCAACCTTCCTGACTTCAGATTATACTACAAAGCTACAGTCATCAAGACCATATGGTACTGGCACAAAAACAGAAATACAGACCAATGGAACAAGATAGGAAGCCCAGAAATAAACCCATGCATGCACCTATGGGTACCTTATTTTGACAAAGGAGGCAAGAATTTACAATGGGCAAATACAGCCTCTTCAATAACGGTGCTGGGAAAACTGGGCAACTATATGTAAAAGAATGGAATCAGAACACTTCCTAATACCACATCCAAAGATAATCTCAAAATGGATTAAAGACCTACATGTAAGACCAGAAACTATAAAACTCTTAAGAGGAAAACATAGGCAAAACACTTGATGACATAAATCAAAGCAAGATCCTCCATGACCCACCTCCTAGAATATCGGAAATAAAAACTAAACAAGTGGGACCTGATTAAACTTAAAAGCATTTGCACAGCAAAGGAAACTATAAGCAAGGTGAAAAGACAATCCTCAGAATGGGAGAAAATAATAGCAAATGAAAAAACTGATAAAGGATTAATTTCCAAAATGTACAAGCAGCTCATACAGTTCAATACCAGAAAAACAAACGACCCAATCAAAAAGTGGGGAAAAGACCTAAACAGACATTTCTCCAAAGAAATACAGATGGCTAACAAACACACCAAAAGGTGCTCAATATTGCTCATTATAAGAGAAATGCAAATCAAAACTACAATGAGATATCACCTCACACTGATCAGAATGGCCATCGTCAAAAAGTCTACAAACAAATGCTGGAGAGGGTGTGGAGAAAAAGAAATGCTCTTAAACTGTCGGTGGGAATGTAAATTGATACAGCCACTATGGGAGACCGTATGGAGATTTCTTTAAAAACTAGGAATAAAACCATCATATGACCCAGCAGTCACACTCCTAGGCATATACCCTGAGGAAACCAAAATTGAAAAAGACACATGTATCTCATTGTTCACTGCAGCACTATTTACAATAGCTAGAACATGGAAGCAACCTAGATGTGCATCGACAGATGAATGGATAAAGAAGTGGTGGTACATATACACAATGGATATGTATCAGCCATAAAAAAGAATGCATTTGAGTCAGTTCTGAGGTGGATGAACCTAGAGACTATTATATAGAGTGAAGTAAGTCAGAAAGATAAATATCGTATTCTAATGCATATATATGGAATCTAGAAAAAATGGCACTGAAGAATTTATTTACAGGGCAGCAATGGAGAAACAGAAATAGAGAATAGACTGATGGACATGGGGAGAGGGGAAGAGAGGGTGAGATGTATGGAAAGACTAACATGGAAACTTACATTACCATATGTAAAATAGATAGCCATATAGCAAATGGGAATTTGCTATATGGCTCAGAAAATTCAAACAGGGGCTCTGAATCAACCTAGAAGGGTGAGATGGGGAGGGAGATGGGAGGGAGGTTTAAAGAGCGGGGGGCATATATATGTATACCAATGGTTGATTCATGTTGAGGTTTGATAGAAAACAACAAAATTCTATAAAGCAATTATCCTTCAATTAAAAAATAATTTTTAAAAAATAAAGAAAAAAAATGCATCAATTTTTCAGCGCTCTGCTTTCTTTATAGTCCAATTCTCACATCCATACATGACTACTGGAAAAACCATAGCTTTGACTAGACAGTCCTTTATTGGCCAAGTAATGTCTCTGCTTTTTAATATGCAGTTTGGGTATGCCATAGCTTTTCTTCCAAGGAGCAAGTGTCTTATTAAATTCATGGCTGCAGTCACCATCTACAGTGATTTTGGAGCCCCCCAAAATAAACTCTATACTGTTCCCATTGTTTCCCCATCTATTTGCCATGAAGTGATGGCACTGGATGCCATGATATTTGTTTTTTGAATGTTGGCTTTTAAGCCAGCTTTTTCACTCTCTTCTTTCACTTTCAACAGGAATGATTAATATTCCACTGTGTATATGCACCATGTCTTCCTTTTCTGATACTCTTTTCTAACTTTCGGATTTTATCAATCCTTTATCTGAACTCCTTTCTGCTCTCCTAGCAATTAATGAGGCCTCTCACTGCCTCTCTCCTGTATTCCTAAACCACTCTTTCTCTTCAAGGTAGCCCATCACTAGGGTTTTCTGAGCACTGAAGGCAGCATTATCTGGACACCTAAAAGGTCACTTCAGCCTTGTAACCCTCAGTGGTCCCCTGGTCTCCAGATTCAAGTCCACATTTCTTGACTGGTCAAACAGCCTTGACAATCCCTCTCTCCTCCTCAGTGCCACCATTGAGCCATCCCCACCTTCCACTGTGCTTTGGCCATGGGGAGTAAAGCATTTGCAGTTCCATCGACATGCCCAGCTCTCTCTCATCCTGATATATTTACACCTGCCACTCTCACTGCTGAGAAAATCCTGTCTTTTGCTTAACTAATCCCAACCTGCCCTCCTTGGGTCTTAGATTAAATATTATCTCCTTCTTTGCTGATTCCCCTAACTAATGTCATACTTACAGTCCCTAGGCAGTAATACATATGATGGCAGCACTTGTATATGCTCTATGTCAGTACTCATTATTCAATTGGCACATATTAATTATATACCTACTATGTATCAGGTCATGTGCTAGGTGTTGGATGTACACGGATGCAAAAAAAAAAAAAAGTGATCTCTCCAGTACTCTAAAGCATCTCACATTTATTATCTGATTTAGTTCTTAAAAATAATCTTACAAATTACTTTGCTTCTAGCTCACCACATTGTGTTTGAATTTCCTATCACAGATCTGGTCTCTGTCACTGGAACTTAGTCTTTCACAAAAGAACTATATATTGTTCTTCACTGATTCTCAACTCCTGAACATAGTGCTCAGAACATAGGCTCAAAATTAATGTTTACCAAATAACGATTATCCATTTATTTCCATAGCCATACACATTTGAGCCACAAGTCATGTAGAAAAATACCACTTTTCCTTAGTTGGGTAGAGAAAGGAATCAGATTTTCAAAAAACTCAACTCTCTTTATCCCTTACACACACACAATACATTTTAAATAGAAAATAATAAAAACTAGCAACCGTAAGGAATGTTTATATATTCTGTCTTAAGCAGATTGCTTTTATCACATATGTTCTCATATGATCCTATGAGATACGCATTAAATTATGACTCACATTTTAGAGATGAGAAGATAAAGCTCAGAATTTAAGGAATGTCCTCTAGACCAAGAGCAAGTAAGTAAAATGGTGAAGTTAAGGAGCAAGTACAGGTTTGTCATATCAAAAGCCTAAGCTTTTAAATATCATATCATGTTTATCTTTCTAGTTCATTTCAGTCATTCAGTCATATCCGACTCTGCAACCCCATGAACAAGAGCACACCAGGCCTCCCTGCCATCACCAAGTCCTGGAGTCCACCCAAACAATGTCCACTGAGACGGTGATGCCAACCAACCATCTCATCCTGTGCCATCCCCTTCTCTTCCTGCCCTCAATCTTTCCCAGCATCAGGGTCTTTTCCAATGAGTCAGCTCTTCACATCAGATGGCCAAAGTACTGGAGTTTCAGCTTCAACATCAGTCCTTCCAATGAACATCCAGGACTGATCTCCTTTAGAATGGACTGGTTGGATCTCCTTGCAGTCCAAGGGACTCTCAAGAGTCTTCTCCAACACCACAGTTCAAAAGCATCAATTCTTCGGCACTCAGGTTTCTTCACAGTCCAACTCTCACATACATACATGACTACTGGAAAAACCATAGCCTTGACTAGACAGATCTTTGTTGGCAAAAAATGTCTCTGCTTTTTATATGGTGTCTAGGTTGGTCATAACTTTCCTTCCGAGGAATAAGCGTCTTTTAATTTCATGGCTGCAGTCACCATCTGCAGTGATTTTGGAGCCCCCAAAAATAAAGTCTGACACTGTTTCCCCTGTTTCCTAATCTATTTCCCATGAAGTGATGGGACTGGATGCTATGATCTTAGTTTTCTGAATGTTGAGCTTTAAGCCAACTTTTTGATTCTCCTCTTTCACTTTCATCAAGAGGCTCTTTAGTTCTTCTCTTTCTGCCATAAGGGTGATGTCATCCTGAGGTTGATATTTCTCCTGGCAATTTTGATTCCAGCTTGTGCTTCCTCCAGCCCAGCGTTTCTCATGATGTACTCTGCATATAAGTTAAATAAGCAGGGTGACAATACACAGCCTTGACGTACTCCTTTCCTATATTGAAACAGTCTGTTGTTCTATGTCCAGTTCTAACTGTTGCTTCTTGACCTGCATACAGGTGTCTCAAGAGGCAGGTCAAGTGGTCTGGTATTCCCATCTCTTTCAGAATTTTCCACAGTTTATTGTGATCCACACAGTCAAAGGCTTTGGCATAGTCAATAAAGCAGAAATAGATGTTTTTCTGGAACTCTCTTGCTTTTTCCATGATCCAGCAGATGTCGGCAATTTGATCTCTGGTTCCTCTGCCTTTTCTAAAACCAGCTTGAACATCTGGAAGTTCACTGTTCATGTATTGCTGAAGCCTGGCTTGGAGAATTTTGAGCATTACTTTACTAGCATGTGAGATGAGTGCAATTGTGTGGCAGTTTGAGCATTCTTTGGCATTGCCTTTCTTTGGGATTGAAATGAAAACTGACCTTTTCCAGTCCTGTGGCCACTGCTGCATTTTCCAAATTTGCTGGCATATTGAGTGCAGCACTTTCACAGCATCATCTTTCAGGATTTAAAATAGCGCAACTGGAATTCCATCACCTCCACTAGCTTTGTTCATAATGATGCTTCCTAAGGCCCATTTGACTTCACATTCCAGGATGTCTGGCTCTAGATGAGTGATCACACCATGGTGATTATCTGTGTCATGAAGCTCTTTTTTGTATAGCTCTGTTGTGTATTCTTGCCATCTCTTCTTAATATCTTCTGCTTCTGTTAGGTCCCTACCATTTCTGTCCTTTATCGAGCCTATCTTTGCATGAAATGTTCCCGTGGTATCTCTGATTTTCTTGAAGAGATCTCTCGTCTTTCCCATTCTATGTTTTCCTCTATTTATTTTCATTGATCGCTGAGGAAGCTTTCTTATCTCTCCTTGCCAATCTTTGGAACTCTGTATTCAAATGAGTATATCTCTTTTTCTCCTTTGCTTTTCACTTCTCTTATTTTCACAGCTATTTATAAGGCCTCCTCAGACAGCCATTTTGCTTTTTTGCATTATTTTTTGGGGGGGATGATCTTGATTCCTGTCTCCGTATCTTTCTACGTAAACAACCAAAAACCAAACCAAAAATATCTGAGAAATCAATGTGTTCATAAAACACAGTCTTTATACAAAAATCCCCTGAAGTGTTAAGTGTTAGTTGCTCAGTCATGTCCATTCTTTGTGACCCCTCCTGGCTCCTCTGTTCGTGGAATTCTCTACCCAAGCATATTGTAGTGGGTAGCCAATCCCTTCTCTGGGGATATTTCCAACCCAGGGATTCTCAAAACCAATCATTAAAAACTTTTATCAAAAAATCTTGCTTTTTTTTTTTTTTGGCTCTGACTTATCTGAATACATTGACCCCATAATTCTCTTTGTCAATGTTTAAGTCACAGATCAGCCTTATCTTCAACATTTCTGTCACTAATGCTCTTTCCCTCTAGATGACAAAGTTGAATTTCTTACCACCTAATCACAAAAAAAGGTAAAGGAAGGAAAAGATATTTAACATTTAAATCCATTTAGATCTAGAAGGACCTACATTAGGCTTCCCTTGGGGAAAATTTAGCCTATGTAACCTGCATAAATCCCAGGGATTCAGTAAGTCCTTAGAAGGTCAGAACTGCCTTTAAACATGCATATTTGTACAGCCAAAGATATAAACTTTCCAATATTAACCCAAGCCTCACAAGGACTATTCAATGAGTTCTACAATGTAAAATGATTTTGCAGTAGTCAAGTATGGATGTGACAGTTGGACCATAAACAAGGCTGAGCAGTGAAGAATTAATGCTTTCAAACTGTGGTGCTGGAGAATATTCTTGAGAGTCCCTTGGACTGCAAGGAGATCAAACCAGTCAATCCTAAAGTAAATCAACCCTGAATATTCATTGGAAGGACTGATGCTGAAGCTGAAGCTCCAATACTTTGGCCACCTGGTGCAAAGAGCCAAACCATTGGAAAAAAACTCTGATACTGGGAAAGAGTGACAGCAGGAGAAGGGAGTGACAGAGGATAAGATAGTTGGATGGCATCATTGACTCCATGGACATGAGTTTGTGCAAACTCTGGGAAATAGTTAGGACAGGGAACCTGGCGTGATGAAGTCCATGGAGTCACAAAGAGTTGGACAGAACTGAGTGATGTAACAATGCTGCAATGTAACTTACAGAAAGCTTCTGAAGAGTGCCACACTCTACTCTATCCCTCACTTCGACACTTATAAGCTGATGTCCCAAACCACTTGATGTTACTTTCAGCTGGAGGTCCTCTCTGTCAGCCTGTATGTATCTTAAATCAATCTCCCTCTTGCCTGGTATACACCCCATCTTCTGGTTTCTCCATTATTCCCTTCCCATGAATTAACCCAAATCCCCTTTAAAGTTTGGGGATGGGGACCGATGGAAATATTAACCACAGTACATTATTAAACCAAGGTCCTCAGTTCAGTAGCTCATTCGTGTCCAACTCTTTGTGACCACATGAATTGCAGCACACCAGGCCTCCCTGTCCATCACCAACTCCCGGAGTTACTCAAACTCTTGTCCATCGAGTCGGTGATGCCACCCAGCCATCTCATCCTCCATCATCACCTTCTCCTCCTGCCCCCAATCCCTCCCAGCATCAGAGTCTTTTCCAATGAGTCAACTCTTCCCATGAGGTGGCCAAAGTATTGGAGTTTCAGCTTTAGTGTCAGTCCTTCCAATGAACACCCAGGGCTGATCTCCTTCAGAATGGACTGGTTGGATCTCCTTGCAGTCCAAGGGACTCTCAAGAGTCTTCTCCAACACCACAGTTCAAAAGCATCAATTCTTCGGTGCTCAGCTTTCTTTGTAGTCCAACTCTCATATGCATACATGACCACTGGAAAAACCATAGCCTTGACTAGGCAAACCTTTGTTGGCAAAGTAATGTCTCTGCTTTTCAATATGCTATCTAGGTTGGTCATAACTTTCCTTCCAAGGAGAAAGTGTCTTTTAATTCCATGGCCACAATCACCATCTGCAGTGATTTTGGAGCCCAGAAAAATAAAGTCTGACACTGTTTCCACTGTTTCCCCATCTATTTCCCATGAAGTGATGGGACCAGATGCCATGATCTTTGTTTTCTGAATGTTGAGCTTTAAGCCAACTTTTTCACTCTTCTCTTTCACTTTCATCAAGAGGCTTTTTAGTTCCTCTTCACTTTCTGCCATAAGGGTGGTGTCATCTGCATATCTGAGGTTATTGATATTTCTCCTGGCAATCTTAAGTACATACAAAAAACAGACAATGAGACAAAGTACAGTGCCACAATCTTTCTCAGCTTTAATGATTTCTTTAAAAAATGACTTTTCTGAAAATTGAGCATCTGAGACCTAAAAAGACAAAGACCATTATCACAGCCTGAAACCATTCCAGATCTGTGAATAAGAACCCTAATCCCTTGCTTGCAGTCCACAGGACCTCCTGGAAGACTAAATGGCAACAAATAAAGCCAGTGAGACACATGGTTGTATGAACCCAAAGCCCATGAGGTCTCCACAGCAGAGACTCATCAGAGCCCATCTTCTGCTGAGCTGGGCTCTGAGGAATGCAGACATTGACCCAGCACACCCGAACCACAGCCAAGAAAAATATCTCATCTCCTCAAGCCATCATCCTACCCTCTCCAGTTCTGTGCTTCATGCTCCGTGAATGGCCTGGCTGATTTCATTTAATCAAGCACATTATGCATTTATTGCCTCATTTTTTCACCCTGTTGTAGGGATTATTACTTGAATAAGTCTCAGTGGATAGGAAATGAACAGGAAATCATCACTTACAGACTTGTTAGTGAGACACGGTTTCCTTGCATTAAGATCTTCATAAACCTTGAATAAACCAAATTCTTCCTTATTTATGTCAAAGAAAAGAAAGAAATATTGCATGCACATGTATACATACACATGTACATACACACATTAATACACACCCACATATATAAATATGTATGTACATAACTAAAAGGCTCCTCTCTTAGGAATTCTCTAGCAGTACACTTCCTCAGAGTATAATTTTAAGTGAAAGAACAGGAGATGTTGCCATGAAACACCCTCAACCCTACTTGGCAGTGAGCACCTCAACTCCGAGTCACTGGTCTGCATCACCCTGACAGTGAAGTAACGAAAAATGTCAGCAGCACCTGTGTGCTCATATTGCCTGGAATTTAATAATCAAACATTCCCCCACATTTTTTTCAGAATTTCTACCGGAAAAAAAAAAAAGTGTCATGAATACACTGGAACCTCTTCACCCTCTACTAGCCTCCACCTCATTCTCTTCCACCCTTGCAGGAAACCACTACTTTGAAATAAGTGCATAACTCTCCCATTCACCTTCTTATGTTTATTACATATGTTCATAATATTTATTTACATAATCAACATAACATTTTGTACATTTTTAACATTTTCATACGGGTCACATTTTCACCATTGGCTTTTGAAATGCAGTGGATTTTAGTTTTGTCTCTACTGACATACTGATGTAAAGTCATTTATTGTAAATGGCTAGTATAAGTTTATTGTAAATGTACTATATTATTATCACTGTAAACCTATCCTATTGTCATAAAAAGTTACCAGAATTCATTAACCCATTCACTGATTAGTGGACATCTGTTTCCAGTTTTTACCATGGCAACAATGATGCAATAGATGTTCTCAGATATTTCTTATTTGGCACAGAATACTAGTTTTCCTAGAATATAACCCTGAATATATATGTACAATAGCTGGCTATTAGGGTATGCCAATATTCATCCTCATTAGATATTGACAAAGTGCATGACACACCAATTTCTCTGAGTCACAAACAAGTATTCACTCCTACCCTGAGGAGATAAGGCTCCAACCCATGTTGTCTCCTTACCCAAGGATTTTCTACACGAAGTCTCAAAGAGATCATTTAGCTTCAGATTGGTGCAGACACGGTATGGGAAATTCCAGAGATACACATTCTGCTGCTGTTTCTTCCATTACTCCTAGTGTGACCAGTTTCTCTAAGCTTCTTGCCCCCGTATGTGCAATGAAGACAAGACCACTACCACCTATTAGAGCAACTGTCAGAATTAAAGGAAACGTTGTGGTTACAGCATCTGGATAGTGCCTGACTACCTTTGGGTCACTCAGTGAGTGAATGAGTGTCTTTTTTTTATTTAATTGTTGACTTCTATGCTATAGATCCCAAAGTGCTTTGGGGGTTGCACAGGCAATGTGAAACTGAACAGATCATGAGAAACTAATGAAAAAGAGACAATTGCCAAGGTTTGCCCATGTACTGAGGTTTCACAAAAGGGTCAAGGAAAACCTCAGGGGTATCAGAGCTTGGGTGACACTCAAAGTAACAGAAATAGGTCCTGCATTCATGCTGCAAGACTCCATAAGGGTTCTTTCTTCCTTTCTCTGTTTAAAAACAAAAATCTAAGAACACATCATAGGAACTCTTTAAAAAAAAAAAAAAAAAAACTCCCCAGAGAACTCCATGCAGCAAAGAACCCTATAAGGAACCCCTACTCATTTTCCTGAAGCCCTGGGAGGCTACTGATTGTCCTTCACATACCCAGAACAAGCTCCCACACACCTCCAATGCAAAGCATTTCTCTAGAGGCCACAAGTATTAAAAAAAATAATAAATAAATAAAAAGGTGCTCTCTCCAGAATGTTAGCAGAGGATGCCAGTACCTAAAACCCAGTGGGAGGAATCCAGGAAGCAGAGAGAGAGACGCTTGCTGCTGCTGCTGCTGCTAAGTCACTTCAGTCATGTCTGACTCTGTGTGACCCCATAGACAGCAGCCCACCAGGCTCCCCCATCCCTGGGATTCTCCAGGCAAGAACACTGGAGTGGGTTGCCATTTCCTTCTCCAAAGAGAGATGCTTAGAGTGAGAGAAATAAAGTAGCAACTGAGAGCAAGGAAGGCTGAAGACCAAGATTGCTGTCTAAATAGGGTAACTTGCAGGGTATCTCTTTTTTCCTGACAAAATCAGTAATGGATCACCTGCACTGATAATGTATTCTCCCCTTTATTTTGCACAAAAAGAAAAGCACAGTAAGTAGATAGAAGTGTGGTTGCTCAGGAGTCCTGAACAGGAGACAGAAATGGGATGTCAGTTTGTTTGGTCATTAACAAATGCATTGGCAAGACTAAATCTGGGCCCATCAGGATTTGGAACAAGAGTATGATCTTGTGAGTCACAGAGTCTTACGGGGTTGGTGTTCATTCCTGTATAATACAGAGGAATTTAACTGAGTAAAGGCCCTGATGTGGAAGGTCAAAGCAAGCATTGCAGGTACTGTGCCCTTTATTCCATCCCTCATCCTTCCAAGTCGAGCAGGATGAAAGCCTCTGAGCCTAAAATTATCAGACCAATTAGCAGGATGGATGGGAAGACATTAAGCAAGAAATGTTCCCTAGTTCAGTAAAATCTCATTAATTTAAACCCTATTTGATGAGTTGAACAGAAGCTAGAATGAAATCTACAATAGAGTGCAGCTGTGAAGAACATGTAAGTAGGTCCAAGTAAGGAGGGCCTGTCCATTAACCTAAGCCTCAGTCTTCTCACATGTAAAATGGGCATATTAACAGTACCTTATTTATTACTAGGCTGGTGTGGTTCCATGATCTGTGATTCCAAGATCGCGTGGAATAGGGGCTGTCAGAAGCTTTGCACAAGGATTAGAATGGAGCTGCATGCTAACCCCCTTCAGTCATTTCTGATTCCTTGGGACTCCATGGACTATAGCCCACCAGGCCCTTCTGTTCATGGGATTCTCCAGGCAAGGATACTGGAATGGGTTGCCATTTCCTTCTCCAAGGAATCTTCCTGACCCAGGGATCAAACCCACATCTCTTATGTCTCTGACATTTGCAGAAGATTGTTTACCACTAGTACCACCTGGGAAGGCTAGTGCTCAAAAAATTTGACCTATTATTTTTAATTATCAGTATAACTCAAGTCACAGAATGAAGAATTTCTGAGCCCTAAGTGATCTTAGCCATCAACTGGCAGAAAATCAAAGGAGCCCAGCCCAGCTCAGAGACTTGTGTGAGGTCACCCAGCCACTCCATGCCTCCTGTGTTCTAGGAAAACATATCCAGGAACCTCTGTCACACATGAGTCACCAGGCATTAGCACCTATGGCCAAATAGGGAACTCTCTTTAGAAACAACTTTATGTCTTCATTAAATCGAAGCTACAGAGAGCTCTACTTACAAGTACTTGATAAACAGCTAATCCTAGGTAGGATGGTACTTAAAAGATCAAAGTTGTTTTAAAATAGAACAGAAAAGCCCCAAACAAAGCAACCCACTAATTAAGACTTGATGGTACCCAGAAACATCTTTCCTTCTCAAAGTCCACCCAAGTATTTAGCTTTTATCCATTAAAAGTAACCCAATATTTAAAATATATAAATAAATAAGAGGAAGCCCTTTTTGTTGAAGGTAAGAGGAGAAGGTAGAAGAAAAGCAAATGAAGAATGGAGACAAGGATAAACAGAAATCAACAAAAGGGCTTTGTAAAGAATTCCACCTTAGAATGACCACTGGAAACTGAGGACCTGTGGTGAGTATACTATTCCTTTGGTCTGTGCCTGAGGCTCCTACTCAACACCCTATTCCAAATCAGGGCAAAGCAGTTATATTTAAAAGTATAAACTTAATCCAGAGGAAACCATAACTTCAAAAGATATGCATCCAACGTTCATAGCAGCACAATTTACAGTAGTCAGGAAATGGAAGCAACCTAAATGTCCAAAAACGTATGAAGAAGATGTGGTACATATATACAAAGGAATACTACTCAGACATAAAAAGGAATAAAATTGTGCCATTTACAGAGATGTGGATAGACCCAGAGACTGTCATATGATGCGAAATAAGGCAGAAAGAGAACTATTGCATGTAAACATACGGAGTATAGAAAAAATGCTATAGATGAATCGATTTGCAAAGCAGAAATAGACACAGAGATGGAGAGAAAAAACATATGGATGACAAGCAGGAAAGTGGTGGTGGGAAAAAAAGGGAGATCAAGATTGACACACGCACACACATGTATAAAATAGATAACTAATGAGAACCTATTGTATAGAACCAGGTTGGGGGGGAGAAAGTAAAATCTGTTTGTAGGATATATATTAACATTAAAAATGCATTCCAATATACACTCAGTTCAGTTCAGTGGCTCAGTCATGTCTGACTCTTTCGAACCCCAAGAACTGCAGCAAGCCAGGCTGCCCTGTCCATCACCAACTCCCAGAGCTTACGCAAACTCATGTCCATTGAGTCAGTGATGCCATCCAAACATCTCATCCTCTGTCATCCCCTTCTCCTACTGCCCTCAATTTTTCCCAGCATCAGGGTCTTTTCCAATGAGTCACTGTTTGCATCAGGTGGCCAAAGTATTGGAGTTTCAGCTTCAGCATCAGTACTTCCAATGAACACCCAGGACTGATCACCTTTAGGATGGACTGGTTGGATCTCTTTGCAGTCCAAGGGACTCTCAAGAATCTTCTTTAACACCACAGTTCAAAAGCCTCAATTCTTCAGTGCTCAGCTTTCCTTATAATCCAACTCTCACATCCATACATGGCCACTGGAAAAACCATAGCCTTGACTAGACGGACCTTTCTTGGCAAAGTAATGTCTCTGCTTTTGAATATGCTATCTAGGTTGGTCATAACTTTCCTTCCAAGGAGTAAGTGTCTTTTAATTTCATGGCTGCAGTCACCATCTGCAGTGATTTTGGAGCCCCCAAAAATAAAGTCTGACACTGTTTCCCCATCTATTTCCCATGAAGTGATGGGACCGGATGCCATGATCTTCATTTTCTGAATGTTGAGCTTTAAGCAAACTTTTTCACTCTCCTCTTTCACTTTCATCAAAAGGCTCTTTAGTTCTTCACTTTCTGCCATAAGAATGGTGTCATCTGCATATCTGAGGTTATTGGTATTTCTCCCGGCAATCTTGATTCCAGCTTGTGCTTCCTCCAGCCCGGTATTTCTCATGATGTACTCTGCATATAAGTTAAATAAGCAGGGTGACAATATACAGCCTTGACGTACTCCTTTTCCTATTTGGAACCAGTCTGTTGTTCCATGTCCAGTTCTACCTGTTGCTTTCCGACCTGCATATAGGTTTCTCAAGAGGCAGGCCAGGTGGTGTGGTATTCCCATCTTTTTCAGAATTTTCCACAGGTTATTGTGATCCACACAGTCAAAGGCTTTGGCATAGTCAATAAAGCAGAAATAGTGTTTCTCTGGAACTCTCTTGCTTTTTTGATGATCCAGCAGATATTGGCAATTTGATCTCTGGTACCTCTGCCTTTTCTAATACCAGCTTGAACATCAGGAAGTTCACGGTTGACATATTGCTGAAGCCTGGCTTGGAGAATTTAGAGCATTACTTTACTAGCATGTGAGATGAGTGCAATTGTGCAGTAGTTTGAGCATTCTTTGGCATTGCCTCTCTTTGGGATTGGAATGAAAACTGATTTTCCAGTCCTGTGGCCACTGCTGAGTTTTCCAAATTTGCTGGCATATTGAGTGCAGCACTTTCACAGCATCATCTTTTAGGATTTGAAAGAGCTCAACTGGAATCCCATCACCTCCACTAGCTTTGTTCATAGTGACGCTTCCTAAGGCCCACTTGACTTCACATTCCAGGATGTGTGGCTCTAGGTCAGTAATCACACTGTTGTGATTATCTGTGTCATGAGGATCTTTTTTGTATAGCTCTTCTGTGTATTCTTGCCACCTCTTAATATCTTCTGCTTCTGTTAGGTCCATACCATTTCTGTCATTTATTGAGCCCATCTATGCATGAAATGTTCCCTTGGTATCTCTAATTTTCTTGAAGAGATCTCTCATCTTTCCCATTCTTTTGTTTTCTTCTATTTCTTTGCACTGATCACTGAGGAAGGTTTTCTTATCTCTCCTTGCTATTCTATGCAACTCTGCATTCAGATGCTTATATCTTTCCTTTTCTCCTTTGCTTTTCACTTCCCTTCTTTTCAAAGCTATTTGTAAGGCCTCCTCAGACAACCATTTTGCTTTTTTGCATTTCTTTTTCTTGGAGATGGTCTTGATCCCTGCCTCCTGTACAATGTCATGAACTTCCGTCCATAGTTCATCAGGCACTCTATCAGATCGAGTCCCTTAAATCTATTTTTCACTTCCACTGTATAATCATAAGGGATTTGACTTAGGTCATACCTGAATGGCCTCGTGGTGTTCCCCACTTTCTTCAATTTAAGTCTGAATTTGGCAATAAGGAGTTCATGATCTGAGCCACAGTCAGCTCCCGGTCTTTTTTTGGCTGACTGTATAGAGCTTCTCCATCTTTGGCTGCAAAGAATATAATCAATCTGATTTTTGAGTTGACCATCTGGTGATGTCCATGTGTAGAGTTTTCTCTTATGTTGTTGGAAGAGGGTGTTTGCTAATATTCATTAGGTTTACCAATATACATTAGGTGCAAACAAATACTGTTTGATTATATTTATATAATGCCAGGAGCCAAGGGGGGATAGGGAATGGGGACTTAGTGTTTCGAGACCGAGTTTCAGTTTAGAAAAGTGAAAAATCTGGGATATGGATGATGGTGAGAGTTTGACAATGTGAATGTACTTAGTGCCACTGAGCTATACAGTTAAATATGGTTAAAATAGAATCACCTATATTATGTGATTTTTACCAAAATAAAAAAAATTAAAATATATATAAACTTAAATAACTGTTTACTTTTCAACTAAATTGTCCTTTGCTTGACAGATTTAAGGTATCTATCTGTTCTGAGTTCTTAACTCTGATGGAACTAGACCCATAAAGGACATTCTTTAAGTAATTAAGTTCTTGATGGATGTCTTTGGTGCAAATTCACATAACATGCAGTCAGGGCATTGAGATTTAAATTTCACTAAAAAGCAGGTTAGTCAACTTGTAGTTGTTTCCATTTTAACCAAAAAAAAAAAGATATTCTTTGTTCTCCTTCTTCCTTTGCCCTCCTTCCCCTTGCCTCTCTCCTTCCTTCCCTTCCTTTTAGAGAATCTAAAACAAACTGAACATTTTAACCTGCCTAATGAAAAGTCACTTGTGTTGACCTTAAGGTAGGAGTGTGACTGATACTCACTTGATTTTTTAAATCCGTCTTTTAGTACATCCTCTCACCTGACCCTCTAAAAACACATAAACCGAAGACCAGCATCCCCTGAGTGCCTTTTCCCTAACCCGACAGCCCCACATGGCACACTGAGGCCCTGCTCTCACGGGGTCTCTGGTCTGCACAGTGGCAGTCAGCCTCTGACAAATCATGCCAGGATGCTGCTTCCGTTAGGGTTGCTTGTGGCCCACAAAAAACAAAAACAAAAACAAAAAAAAAGGGAAACAAATGCAGCTAATGAACTGGAAAAATAATGCACTTGGAAGAATCAGTATAGAGATTAGATGTGCCCTATTCTCAGGAAATGGAAAATCGAGTCCGAGAAAAAAAAAGAAAGAAAAACATCTCCCCACCACCAAACGCTCACACCAGGTTATACCCTGGTGTCTGGTCTCTCTCCTCCCTGTCTCACTGTGTATATGATGTGGGTCAGTGTGTTTGTCTCTGAGTATCTGTCCCTCTCTCCCATGAACATAAGCACCAGAAGATGCTATGTTACAAGAGTTGGAGCACAGCATCTCTGGAGCAACACAGTAGAACCTGCTGTCTAAGTTATTCAGAGGAGAAGGTTTTACATTTTAAGTCTCAGAAGTGGATGAGTGGGAAACTCCATGTGGCAAACAAGGACACATGCAGCCTCCTCACTCTCACAGACATTAGGTCTGGGCCGTCTGCCACACACACATCACAGTCCTGTGGATCTGTTATCTTTTTTCTAGTGGTGCAATGCATAGCTTAAATTTCACATCTTCTGTTAAAGGAGGTCTATCCTAGAGGCTGACAGCACAGCTGGGTTCCTAATGGACTGGAGTGAGAGTGAAGTAAACACTGGCTGAAGTCAGTACAAATCGCCACCGAATCTCTTGTGGTCACCTGACTTTCAGGGAACACTGCAGACCAGAGTAGCCTATACTTGCTGACTGTACTAAACATCACTTGTTTTTGTTTCCCCCATGTATGTGCTTTACCAATTATCGTCAACTGCTAGCTTCAAAGAGTGGAAATTTGGAGGCCAGAAATGTAAAAATCCAGGTGTCCTTGGGGCTGGTTCCTTCTGGAGGTCCTGGGTAAGAAACTGTCCCCATGCCTGTCTCCTAGCTTCAGTGAATGCTGGCCATCCGTAGGATTTCTTGGCTTACCCATGCATCACTCCAGTATGTACTTCCATGTTTACATTGTTTATTCCATTCATCTTCTTTCTCTTCCAAGGATACCAATTGCTGGGTTTAGGGGCCCACACAAATCCCAGATGATTCATTTTGAGATCCTTAACTACATATATGAAGATGCTTTTTCCAAATAAAGTCAAATCCACAGGTGCCAGGTAGACATATCTCTTGGTCTCTTGGGGGACACTACTCAAGTCACTCCATCTAGTAGCTATTGTCCTGTCTACTGGTAATACCACCTCAGTTTTCCTTTAGGATACTCCAATTACTTCCTGCTCAACCCACAGAATTTGATTAGACTCTCCTGGACTCCGAGGGTGAATCCATGACACAGACCAAACCAATCAATAACCCATCTCCAAAGTCTCTCTGGATCAGCCTGCAATCTAGCTGTCCATTTATTAATAGATTCCATCTTGGGTTATTTTCACGAAGTTAATAGGGGTAAAACCATTTTCTCCCAGAGCTGTTGGCAAAGTTAGAGGAAAGGTCTGCCTTGAAAGAATGTATCCCTGTAGAGCAGACTCAGTATGAGGAAAGAACAGAGAGTTTCTGGATCCACCCATGCCTAAAGGTACCCTGGGATTTCACAGTTACATGTTCTACTTAAGACACCCCCCTCTCACTTCACTTTACTTGGGTCTTGAGTTTCCTTCATTTCCAAGTGATTTAAAAAAACAAAAACAAAAAACTGAGTAATGCATGATCATTCATTCCACAAATATTTGAGTGCCAATCATAAGCCATGCATGGTATTAATCACTAGGGATAAAGTGTAATAATCAAAGATGATGTCCCTGTCTTCCACAGTTTAAAGTCTCATATGGATTATTGAGATGTTCTAATGGGATTTCTGCAATGGGTAAGAGGGAAGCTTCGAGATCACCTAGAGTTCAGTCCCATCTTTTCACAGAGGCACAGAATCTCAGAGTAAGATCCATAGGCCAGAAGAGTCCGAGGGCAAATTTGCAAAACACTGTCATCACTCCCAAAGCTCTGGGAAAAGACAAAGGTGTGGAAATGAAGGTAGACAGAGAAGATGGATTGCAGATTGGCTGGCCCTGTTCAACCCGGAAGGAGCCGGCCCTCTCCCCAAGGTATTTTTAGCTTTCTATTCTTAGAGATGATCACAGCATCCCAATCTGCTCAGTACTTCCAGCTGAAGAAAGGCCAGCAATAATGGGAAGATACAGGCTTCTGGAGACACAGGTGCTGGGAAGCAGCTGGGTGTCCCAAAAGAAAATTCAGCAACAGCCCCTCCACTGGGTAATCTTTCTAGGTAAATTCAGAGTAGTGAGACAGCTAAATGTCTACTAATAGAAACCAGTCATAGATTAAACATGATTATGTATTTCCAATTTGACTATAAATTCCTGGAGAATAGGAACTCTAGGGGATATGGTTCCTTGGTTGGCCTTGAGTATCTAAACCTCCTTCTTGTATTAGGGAATCCAGTGTTTCACAAAACCCAATCTACGTGCTTCCATAGGGGATAAAATTGAGCCTTTTGGGGTCTAGGGTGTGGGCATGGCTCCTGGGCTCTGCCAACCACACCTATCAGCACTGAGTGTTGAACTACATGTGAGTGATGGGAACACTGGGCTTTTCTGTGATGGCAGCCAAACATGATGAGCAGTTTCCATGTTTGTGGGTGTGTTATGCAAGATTGCTGCTTTCATCAATACACAGTGGGGAGGCGGGTTCATGATGGGGTGGGGGGCACATGTATATCTGTGGCTGATTCATGTTGATGTATGACAAAAACCATTACGATATTGTAAAGTAAGTATCCTCCAATTAAAATAAATTAATTTTTAAAAAGAAAAGAAAAAATACATGGTGAGGTATCTGGTGCCAAAAGATTGTAGTATCTTGGCCGATCCTGTTGCATGATTTTAGATGTTACTGGGTCCACAGTCTCTGAATCTACTTCTCCTATCTTCCTGGAGATTCTTATCTACTTACTGAATTCCTTTTCTGTTTAATGACAGCTATCTTTCACTGTTTGCAACTTATGAACCCTGAGGTTGCTTCTTGCTTTAGTCTTCTAGCTAACCCCAACAGAAGAATTGTCCACTAAGTAGTTACTTCAACATAGTATCCTTGTTGACAACCCCCATGTTAATTTTTCCAGGCAGGTATTATCTTCTGCCTCCCCAAAAGGTGGGAAACGAGGCCTGGAAAAGTTCGATGACTTACAAAGTTGCATCGCTGGCAGTGAAATATCCCTTTGCAGCTGTACCAGAGGACACAGAATGCTGTTTGCAAAGGCAACAAATAATAATTAGGACATCTCTTATTTCTAGACTGGATGTTCAGCTTCAAAGTCATGAAATAAGGTTAGACTAGCCCTGCACTCCTACTGGTAATGACCTACCAGAGCCAGGCTGGCCCTCCTCTCCAAGGACAGAGCACTCACTGCCCAGCTCCTCACAGTTCCCGGCACCCTTTTCTTTCACACCCTACCTTCTTCACTCACCTCATCTGCCTGGCTCCTGAACTGTACGCTTCTACCTTACAGAAAAATAAACAAATAAATAAACAAGAATCCACATCTTACTGCTTCAATTTTAAGACAATATTCTTGATCTAAAGTGCAAAAGCTCAAAACAAAATATTGCAATTTACAGAACCAGGATTCTGACCAATGGGTTATGGTCTGATAAAGAATCAGGGGGAGGAAATGCCTCGACTGTGCTTCATGTTGTTGCTGTTTTAAGATTTATTTATTTTTGGTTATGCTTTGTCTTTGTTGCGATGCATAGGCTTTCTCCAGTTGCAGCAAGTGAGGGCTACTTTCTAGTTGAGGTAGAAGCTCAGGCTTCTCTTGTTGTGGAACATAGGCTCTAGAGCACACAGGCTTCAGCAGTTGTGGTGCACAGGCTTAGTTGCCCCATGGAATGTGGGATCTTTCTGGACCAGAGATTGAACCCATGTCCTCTACATTGGAGAGTGGATTCTTAATCACTGGACCAGCAGGGAAGTCCCTGTGATTCATGTTTTATTCCTTAGGTACTAGCCTAATCTTTTCAACTAAAGTTCAAATTAGATCATGCAGAATGCTTTTCATTTTTTTTCCCCATCAATTTCATTTTCCGATAGCCAAAGTAATGTGTGTTATGTGGTTAACTTAGAAAGTAAAAAGGCAAGAAAGGAAGTTGCATACACACCACTCAATTTCTCATTGTTAGGATATATCTATCATCTTGAATTCTCTCTTGAAGTGTTTTAAATTATAAAGTTCTCTAGAAAGTTACATTTTTTTGTTTTGTCCTACTATACTTTGCCCACTGCTCAACTCCTACAAAACATAGAAACAGATGATCTGAACTACTGAAAGTCAAAAGCAGGCATCCACAGACCTGGATTCCAGACAGATGAGGTTCCCTGGGCACAGAAGAATTCTGGGACAGTCAGAGATGAAGGAAGGGGAGGGACAAAGTTCTTCTGTCAGTCTTCAGAAAGGACAGAGCCCTGAAGCTTAGCTGTCAGAGGTAAGGATGCAGTGATGTGGAATAAGTGCCCCAGAGCTAGAAATGGAAAGAGACATCCCCCCGCTTCTCCCCACGGGCACCCTCCCCCCAATAAGGAAATACAGAGGCATGATTCAGGTAAAAGGGTAACCTTCCTGGGCTGCAAGAATAAAAGTAGTAGATGAGACACACCCCTTACCCCCAAGGAAAGGCTGAGCAAAGCTGAAACAGTATGGGGTGGAGGCAGGGGGAGGTAAACTCAAATACCTCCAGGAGGCAGACAAGTAATGCAAATGAATGAAGTAGGCCAGGTGTGAGGAAAATGAGATGCTTTGCTGGAATCTTAAACACACAGGCATAGTTTTCATTTCTACAAACAAGTATTCTGCCTCACTTTTTGGAAACAGGGCAGTCTTCATTTATTTTTCATTTTCATACTTTTGAGAGAGATTTCTTCACAGTAGGAAAGACAGCAGGTCTTTGGATAATACATGGAAATTGACAACAGGTCTTGGTTTCAGGCAGACAATTGCAAGTGGTGGTGAATCTACCAGACTGAGGAACTCATATCCCATTCTAAAGTGCTATGTCCCAACTATTAAGAATAAAAACAATCAGAAATAAACATTATCAGATATTACAAGCTTCCCAGAGAAGTCAGAAACATAAATGCTTATATGCATTTTTCTGGCTTTTAAAGTTAGTTCAAGGCTTGTGCATTGATTTTTTTTTAAATAGAAGTATAATTGCTTTACAATTCCACGTTCGTTTCTGCTGTACAACAATGTGAATCAACTATATATCCTCTCCCTCTTGGACCTCCCACCATGTCCCTGTCCCATCCCTCTAGGTCATCACAGAGCACTGAGCTAAGCTCCCTGTGCTATTTAGCATGTTACCACTAGCTGTCTATTTTACATGTTTGTTTATTTTTAAATTCGATGAAACACATTTCTACGCCCTCATAGGTACTATGAACTGCCCATTTGTGACTATCGCCTCATGTCTTTCTGGATTTCATGCTGTGCTGACAGTCACTCAGAACCCAATGGGATGGACATCTGTGATTTCCTTCTATACACTGTAAAAAAATATAACTCATAAAACTAGCACTTAAGGGAGGCAGTGACAAATTCAATTATGATCAAAGGACAAGAAAGGAACCTGAAACTAAATGCACTGGGGAACACGTCTAGGAAAAGACAAACAATATGACATGAAATAGTGCCTGGCAGGCTACAGTCCATGGGGGTGCAAAGGGTCAGACATGACTGAGCACCTAAGCACAGTATAGCACAGTGATAAAAGATTATATAGAATGCTATACAATGCTTTCTCGTTTACATGGTATTTTCACATCCACTCTGTCATTGGAACCCACAGCAAATTTCAAAGGCAGACTGAAAGGCATTATTAATACCACTGATAGGAATGAAGTAACAAAGGAAAGAGAATTAAGTAGGAATAGTGGATCAGAGATTAAGTGACTTGCCAGTATTATAAAAATATGCACTGGAAGACATGACTCATTAACTTATGAAAAAAGGAAAACTGATGCTGAGCATCATTTATAGAAAACACAATAAATTATTTTTGTTCTAATAATATTTTCACAAAAGCACTGAAGTCAATAGAGTATAAATGATTGTGGGGGAACAAAATGGTTAACACTTTCTGTTTTACTCATGCTTTGAAGAATTAATGCTGATGTCTACATTTGTTTCATGTAAAGAATTCATGGTTTTCATATTTAACTTTTACCTATAAGAAAGAAAACTGTACAAGCTAATATTTCAGAAAACTATAAAAAAAACTTCCCAACATCAAGAACTATTCACCTATGGAAAATAATACAGCACCAAGAGTGAGAATATTGGGCTCTAGAACCAGCACTGCATGTGACTTTAGTCAGGCATCAATCTTTCAAGTTTCAGTTGCCTCTTTTTTCAAATGGGTATAATAATACCTGAGTATGTGAAAACAGTTGGGTGTAGGTGAACTCTCTGCAAATAAACAAGCATTTCAGACAAATATAATGTAGGGTAGGCTAATATGAGTGAAAAATCTGTAAACATATTAGAAATATTTTGTATTAAATGTAAACTCCATACGTTGGAGTTCAAGGATCCTGCATCATCCAGTCCAAATCAGCCCACTCAACCTCATCTCCTTCCACCACGTCTGATGCCAATTACACTCTGGAACCATGGGAGCATCCAATTCCTGAGCCTGGAGATGCATGGATACCTGGGGATTCAACCCACATGCTGAGCACTTGGTTGTCTCTCTCAGCCAACCCTACATATCTTCTTGCCTCTAACCCCTACAGGAATCCCCCATGGACTATTCTCCCCCTCCATCACCACTCAGTTCTAGCATGTTATCTGTTCTCCACCCAAATCCTTCCTGTCTCAAAAAACTCAAGTCTTAAACCCAAAAATTCTCAGTCTACAAAAAGTTGTTTCCCTGGAAATAAAATCTAGACCAACCAGATATAGCTCAAATTCCAACTTGACAAGCTTAGCTTCTCTGATCTTGTTTCTTTACTAGAAGATTGCAATCCTAAGGCTTACTTAAGAGGTGGTTTTACACAGACATTTTTCCCTCATGACATCGAGATTCATTAACCCTTGATCACCCAGAGCTGTGTGACAGTATCTCCTATCATGTGTGTGCCTCCTCACCATCATCACAGTTACCACATCACACACTTCCTGAGGATACCAATCATTCATTCAGTATTTTTTAAAGTATCTTTTCCCTGCTGGAAGTTTTTCTCAGACCTGGCACTCTCAAGGAGACTGGCTTTCTTTGCCCTTGCGGATCTTACATTCTGAGGAGAAGCTGCTGATCAACAATGAACTGAAATAAAACATTAAATAATAAAACAAAAATTAAAAAGAAGCTCCTAGCAAATGGTATAAATGAAATAATCAAATAGCTGAGAAAGGAAGAGAAGAGAAAGACATGGGAGACAGGGAAAGATATACCCACCTGAATGCAGAGTTTCAAAGAATAGCAAGGTGAGATAAGAAAGACTTTTTAAGTGAACAATGCAAAGAAACAGAGGAAAACAATAGAATGGGAAATACTAGAGATGTGTTCAAGAAAGACAGAGATACCAAGGAACTATTTCATACAAAGAGGGACACAATAAAGGACAGAAACAGTATGGACCTGAAAGAAGCTGAAGAGACTAAGCAGAGGTGGCAAGAATACACAGAACTGCACAAAAAAGGTCTTAATGACCCAGATAACCACGATGGCATTGTTATTCTCCTAGAGCCAGACACAATGCAGTGTGAAGTCAAGTGGGCCTTAGGAAGAACTACTACCAACAAAGCTAGTGGAGGTGATGGAAATCTAGCTGAGTTATTTCAGATCCTAAAAGATGATGTTTTTAAAGTGCTGCACTCACTGTGACAGCAAATTTGGAAAACTCAGCAGTGGCCACAGGACTGGAAAAGATCAATTTTCATACCAATCCCAAAGAAAGGCAATGCCAAAAAATGTTCAAACTACCACACAGTTTCACTCGTTTTACATGCTTGTAAGATAATGTTCAAAATCCTTCTAGCTAGGCTTCAATGGTATGTGAACTGAGAACTTCCAGATGTTCAAGCAGGATTGACAAAAGGCAGAAGAACCAGAGATCAAATTGCCAACATCCACTGGATTAAAAAAAAGTAGGGTGGGGTAAGAATTTCATAAAAACATCTACTTCTGCTTTATTGATTATGCCAAAGCCTTTGACTTGTGTGGATCACAACAAACTGCAGAAAATTCTTCAAGAGATGAGAATGCCAGACTACCTTACCTGTCTCCTGAGAAACCTGTATGCAGGTCAAGAAGCAACAGTTAGAACTGGACATGGAACAAAGGACTGGTTTCGAATTGGGAAAGGAGTACATCAAGGCTGTATATTGTCACCCTGCTTATTTAACTTATATGCAGAGTACATCATGCAAAATGCCATGCTGGATGAAGCACAAGCTGGAATCAAGATTGCCGGGAGAAGTATCAATAACCTCAGATATGCAGATGACGCCACCCTTATGGCAGAAAGTAAAGAACTAGAGAGCCTCTTGATGAAGGTGAAAGAGAGTGAAACAGTTGGCTTAAATCTCAGCATTCAAAAAACAAAGATTATGGCATCTGATCCCATCACTTTAAAGCAAGTGAAACTTGAGCAGTTGTGTCCAACTCTTTTTGACCCCATGGACTATGCAGTCCATGGAATTCTCTAGGCCAGAATACTGGAGGGGATAGCCTTTCCCTTCTCCAGGGGATCTTCCCAACCCAGGGATTGAACCCAAGTCACCTGCACTGCAGGCAGATTCTTTACCAGCTGAGGCACAAGGGGAGCCCCTTCATGGCAAATAGATGGGGTGGGGGGGGAACAATGACAGACTTTATTTTCTTGGACTCAAAATCACTGCAGATGGTGACTACAGCCATGAAATTAAAAGATGCTTGCTCCTTGCAAAAAGCTATGACAAACTAGATAGCAAATTATAAAGCAGAGACATCACTTTGCCCACAAATGTCCATCTAGTCAAAGCTATGACCTTTCCAGTAGTCAGGTATGGATGTGAGAGTTGGATCATAAAGAAAGCTGAGCACCATAGAATTGATTCTTTTGATTTGTAGTGTTGGAGAAGACTCTTGAGAGTCCCTTGGACTGCAAGGAGATCAAACCAGTCAATCCTAAAGGAAATCAGTCCTGATATTCATTGGAAGAACTGATGCTAAAGCGGAAACTGCAATACTTTGGCCACCTGATGTGAAGAACTGACTCACTGGCAAAGACCCTGATGCTGGGAAAGAGTGAGGGCAGGAGGAGAAGGGGATGACAGAGAATGAGATGGTTGGATGGCATCATCGACTCAATGGACATGAGTTTGAACAAACTCTGGGAAATAGTGAAGGACAGGGAAATCTGGCATGCTGAAGTTCATGGGGAGGCAGACAGTCAGACACAGTGAGTGACTGAATAACAACAAGAAATCATGTGACCAATATCCCCTGAGGTAGCAAATATATGTACCTACTTTTTTAAGAATTATTTTGACATGGACCATTTTTCAATTTTATTTTTTAACTTTACAATATTGTATTGGTTTTGCCATATATCGAAATGAATCCACCACAGGTTTACATGTGTTCCCCATCCTGAACCCTCCTCCCTCCTGCCTCCCCATACCATCCCTCTGGGTCGTCCCAGTGTACCAGCCCCAAGCATCCAGTATCGTGTATCGAACCTGGACTGGAGACTCATTTCATATATGATATTATACATATTTCAATGCCGTTCTCCCAAATCTTCCCACCCTCTCCCTCTCCCACAGAGTCCAAAAGACTGTTCTATACATCAGTGTCTCTTTAGCTGTCTCGTATACAGAGTTATTGTTACCATCTTTCTAAATTCCATATATATGTGTTAGTATACTGTATTGGTGTTTTTCTTTCTGGCTTACTTCACTCTGTATAATAGGCTCCAGTTTCATCCACCTCATTAGAACCAATTCAAATGTATTCTTTTTAGTGGCTGAGTAATACTCCATTGTGTATATGTACCACAGCTTTCTTATCCATTCATCTGCTGACGGACATCTAGGTTGCTTCCATGTCCTGGCTATTATAAACAGTGCTGCGATGAACATTGGGGTACACGTGTCTCTTTCCCTTCTGGTTTCCTCAGTGTGCATGCCCAGCAGTGGGATTGCTGGATCATAAGGCAGTTCTATTTCCAGTTTTTTAAGGAATCTCCATACTGTTCTCCATAGTGGCTGTACTAGTTTGCATTCCCACCAACAGTGTAAGAGGGTTCCCTTTTCTCCACACCCTCTCCAGCATTTATTGCTTGTAGACTTTTGGATTGCAGCCATTCTGACTGGCGTGATATGGTACCTCATAGTGGTTTTGATTTGCATTTCTCTGATAATGAGTGATGTTGACCATCTTTTCATGTGTTTGTTAGCCATCTGTATGTCTTCTTTGGAGAAATGTTTTAGTTCTTTGGCCCATTGTTTTGATTGGGTCATTTTTCTGGAATTGAGCTGTAGGAGTTGCTTATATATTTCTGAGATTAGTTGTTTGTCAGTTGCTTCATTATTTTCTCCCATTCTGAAGGCTGTCTTTTCACCTTGCTTATAGTTTCCTTTGTTGTGCAGAAGCTTTTAAGTTTAATTAGGTCCCATTTGTTTATTTTTGCTTTTATTTCCAATATTCTGGGAGGTGGGTCATAGAGGATTCTGCTGTGATGTATGTCAGAGAGTGTTTTGCCTATGTTCTCCTCTAGGAGTTTTATAGTTTCTGGTCTTATGTTTAGATCTTTAATCCATTTTGAGTTTATTTTTGTGTATGGTGTTAGAAAGTGCTCTAGTTTCATTCTTTTACAAGTGGTTGACCAGTTTTCCCAGCACCACTTGTTAAAGAGATTGTCTTTAATCCGTTGTATATTCTTGCCTCCTTTGTCAAAGGTAAGGTGTCCATATGTGCGTAGATTTATCTCTGGGCTTTCTATTTTGTTCCATTGATCTATATTTCTGTCTTTGTGCCAGTACCATACTGTCTTGATGACTGTGGCTTTGTAGTAGAACCTGAAGTCAGGCAGGTTGATTCTTCCAGTTCCATTCTTCTTTCTCAAGATAGCTTTGGCTATTCAAGGTTTTTTATATTTCCATACAAATTGTGAAATTATTTGTTCTAGCTCTGTGAAGAATACCATTGGTAGCTTGATAGGGATTGCATTGAATCTATAGATTGCTTTGGGTAGTATACTCATTTTCACTATACTGATTCTTCCAATCCATGAACATTGTGTATTTCTCCATCTATTAGTGTCCTCTTTGATTTCTTTCACCAGTGTTTCATAGTTTTCCATATATAGGTCTTTAGTTTCCTTAGGTAGATATATTCCTAAGTATTTTATTCTTTCCATTGCAATGGGGAATGGAATTGTTTCCTTAATTTCTCTTTGTTTTCTCATTATTAGTATATAGGAATGCAAGGGATTTCTGTGTGTTGATTTTATATCCTGCAACTTTACTATAATCATTGATTAGTTCTAGTAATTTTCTGGTGGAGTCTTTAGGGTTTTCTATGTAGAGGATCATATCATCTGCAAATAGTGAGAGTTTTACTTCTTTTCCAATTTGGATTCCTTTTATTTCTTTTTCTGCTCTGATTGCTGTGGCCAAAACTTCCAAAACTATGTTGAATAGTAATGGTGAAAGTGGGCACCCTTGTCTTGTTCCTGACTTTAGAGGAAATGCTTTCAATTTTTCACCATTGAGGATAATGTTTGCTGTGGGTTTGTCATATATAGCTTTTATTATGTTGAGGTATGTTCCTTCTATTCCTGCTTTCTGGAGAGTTTTTATCATAAATGGATGTTGAATTTTGTCAAAGGCTTTCTCTGCATCTATTGAGATAATCATACAGTTTTTATTTTTCAATTTGTTAATGTGGTATATTACATTGGTTGATTTGTGGATATTGAAGAATCCTTGCATCCCTGGGATAAAGCCCACTTGGTTATGGTGTATGATCTTTTTAATGTGTTGTTGGATTCTGATTTCTAGAATTTTGTTAAGGATTTTTGCATCTATGTTCATCAGTGATATTGGCCTGTAGTTTTCTTTTTTTGTGGCATCTTTGTCAGGTTTTGGTATTAGGGTGATGGTGGCCTCATAGAACGAGTTTGGAAGTTTACCTTCCTCTGCAATTTTCTGGAAGAGTTTGAGCAGGATAGGTGTTAGCTCTTCTCTAAATTTTTGGTAGAATTCACCTGTAAAGCTGTCTGGACTTAGGCTTTTGTTTGCTGGAAGATTTTTGAGTACAGTTTCAATTTCCATGCTTGTGATGGGTCTGTTAAGATTTTCTATTTCTTCCTGGTCCAGTTTTGGAAAGTTGTACTTTTCTAAGAATTTGTCCATTTCTTCCACGTTGTCCATTTTATTGGCATGTAATTGCTGATAGTAGTCTCTTATGATCCTTTGTATTTCTGTGTTGTCTGTTGTGATCTTTCCATTTTCATCTCTAATTTTATTGATTTGATTTTTCTCCCTTTGTTTCTTGATGAGTCTGGCTAATGGTTTGTCAATTTTATTTATCCTTTCAAAGAACCAGCTTTTGGCTTTGTTGATTTTTGCCATGGTCTCTTTTGTGGGTTTTTTTTTTTTTTTTTGCATTTATTTCTGCCCTAATTTTTAACATTTCTTTCCTTCTACTAACCCTGGGGTTCTTCATTTCTTCCTTTTCTAGTTGCTTCAAGTATAGAGTTAGGTTATTTATTTCACTTTTTTCTTGTTTCTTGGGGTATGCCTGTATTGCTATGAACTTTCCCCTTAGAACTGCTTTTACAGTGTCCCACAGGCTTTGGGTTGTTGTGTTTTCATTTTCATTTCTTTCTATGCAAATTTTGATTTCTTTTTTGATTTCTTCTGTGATTTGTTGGTTATTCAGCAGCCTGTTGTTCAGCCTCCATATGTTGGAATTTTTAATAGTTTTTCTCTTGTAATTGAGATCTAATCTTACTGCATTGTGGTCAGAAAAGATGCTTGGAATGATTTCAATTTTTTTGAATTTACTAAAGCTAGATTTATGGCCTAGGATGTGATCTATCCTGGAGAAGGTTCCATGTGCGCTTGAGAAAAAGGTGAAATTCTTTGTTTTGGGATGAAATGTCCTATAGATATCAATTAGGTCTAACTGGTCTATTGTATAGTTTAAAGTTTGTGTTTCCTTGTTAAATTTCTGTTTAGTTGATCTATCCATAGGTGTGAGTGGGGTATTAAAGTCTCCCACTATTATTGTGTTATTGTTAATTTCTCTTTCATACTTGTTAGCATTTGTCTTACATACTGCGGTGCTCCCGTGTTGGGTGCATATATATTTATAATTGTTATATCTTCTTCTTGGATTGATCCTTTGATCATTATGTAGTGACCGTCTTTGTCTCTTTTCACAGCCTTTGTTTTAAAGTCTATTTTATCTGATATGAGTATTGCTACTCCTGCTTTCTTTTGGCCCTATTTGCATGGAAAATCTTTTTCCAGCCCTTCACTTTCAGTCTGTATGTGTCCCATTTTGAGGTGAGTAGACAGCATATGTAGGGGTCTTGTTTTTGTATCCATTCAGCCAGTCTTTGTCTTTTGGTTGGGGCATTCAACCCATTTACGTTTAAGGTAATTATTGATAAGCATGATCCCGTTGCCATTTACTTTATTGTTTTGGGTTCAAATTTATACACCGTTTTTGTGTTTCCTGTCTAGAGAATATCTTTTAGTATTTGTTGGAGAGCTGGTTTGGTGTTGCTGAGTTCTCTTAGCTTTTGCTTGTCTGTAAAGTTTTTGATTTCTCCTTCATATTTGAATGAGCTCCTTGATGGGTACAATAATCTGGGCTGTAGGTTATTTTCTTTCATCACTTTAAGTGTGTCTTGCCATTCCCTCCTGGCTTGAAGAGTTTCTATTGAAAGATCAGCTGTTATCCTTATGGGAATTCCCTTGTGTGTTATTTGTTGTTTTTCCCTTGCTGCTTTTAATATTTGTTCTTTGTGTTTGATCTTTGTTAATTTGATTAATATGTGTCTTGGGGTGTTTCGTCTTAGGTTTATCCTGTTTGGGACTCTCTGGGTTTCTTGGACTTGAGTGATTATTTCCTTCCCCATTTTAGGGAAGTTTTCAACTATATTCATGGTCTTACTTTTTGTTTTCTTCTTCTGGGACCCCTGTGATTCGAATGTTATAGCATTTAATATTGTCCTGGAGGTCTCTGAGATTGTCCTCATTTCTTTTAATTCGTTTTTCTTTTTTCCTCTCTGATTCATTTATTTCTACCATTCTATCTTCTAATTCACTAATCCTATTTTCTGCCTCTGTTATTCTGCTATTTGTTGCCTCCAGAGTGTTTTTGATCTCATTTATTGCATTATTTATTACATATTGACTCTTTTTTATTTCTTCTAGGTCCTTGTTAAACCTTTCTTGCATGTTCTCAATCCTTGTCTCCAGGCTATTTATCTGTGATTCCATTTTGATTTCAAGATTTTGGATCAATTTCACTATCATTATTCGGAATTCTTTATCAGGTAGATTCCCTATCTCTTCCTCTTTTGTTTGGTTTGGTGGGCATTTATCCTGTTCCTTTACCTGATGGGTATTCCTCTGTCTCTTCATCTTGTTTAAATTGCTGAGTTTGGGGTGTCCTTTCTGTATTCTGGCAGTTTGTGGAGTTCTCTTTATTGTGGCGTTTCTTTGCTGTGTGGGGGTTTGTACAGGTGGCTTGTCAAGGTTTCTTGGTTAGGGAAGCTTGTGTCGGTGTTCTGGTGGGTGGGGCTGGATTTCTTCTCTCTGGAGTGCAATGACATGTCCAGTAATGAGTTATGAGATGTCTATGGTTTGGGGGTAACTTTGGGCAGCCTGTATCTTGGAGCTCAGGGCTGTGTTCCTGTATTGCTGGAGAATTTGCTTGGTATGTCTTGCCTTGGAGCTTGTTGGCCCTTGTGTGGTGCTTGGTTTCAGTGTAGGTATGGAGGCATTTGATGAGCTCCTGTCAATTAATGTTCCCTGGAGTCAGGAGTTCCCTGGAGTCAGAGTTTGGATTTAAGCCTCCTGCTTCCAGTTATCGGTCTTATTTTTACAGTAGTTTCAAAACTTCTCCTTCTATACAGCACCACTGATAAAACATCTAGGTTAAAGATGAAAAGTTTCTCCACCGTGAGGCTCACCCAGAGAGGTTCACAGCATTACATGGAGAAGAGAAGAGGGAGGAGGGAGTTAGAGGTGACCCGAATGAGTTGAGGTGGAATAAATAGAGGAGAGAGCGGGCTAGCCAGTAATCACTTCCTTATGTGCACTCCACAACTGGACTGCTCAGAGATGTTCACGGAGTTATACAGAGAAAAGAAGGAGGAGGAAGGGACAGAGGTGGCCAGGAGGATAAAAGGGGGAATGAAAAGGAGGGAGACAGATCCAGTCAGTAATCAGTTCCCTAAGTGTTCTCCACCGTCTGGAACACACAGAAATTCACAGAGTTGGGTAGAGTAGAGAGGGGTTAGGGAGGAGACACAGGCGACCTGGTGGAGAAAAAGGAGGGTCCAAAGGGGGAGAGAGCAGTCAAGCCAATAATCTCACTCTCTAGTTAAAAATGGGTACTGAAGATTGGGTTCTAAAAGGTACAAAATTGGTAACAAATACATAAAAGCAAAAGTTAAAAACCTAGAGTAGAGTTTGGAATTTCAAAAATACAATGTTAAAGAAGAGAAGAAGGAAAAGAAAGAGAGAAAAAGAAAAAAAAAGTCAAAAAAATTATAAAGAAAATATAGGTACGTAATTGAAAACACATACCAAAAAGCAAAAGTTAAAAACCTAGAGTAGAGTTTGGAATTTCAAAAATACAATTTTAAAGAAAAGAAGAAGAAAAATAAAAAACAATAACAAAAACAAAGTTGCAAAAATTATAAAGAAAATATAGGTACAAAATTGATAACAAATACCAAAAAGCATAAATTAAAAATTTAGAGTAGAGTTTGGAATTTCAGATATACAATGTTATATAAAAGAAGAAGAGAAAGAAAGAGAAAAAAAAAGTCACAAAAATTATTAAAAAAATATATAGGTGAAAAATTGACAACAAATACCAAAGAGCTAAAATTAAAAATCTAGGGTAGAGTTTGGAATTTCAAAAATACAATGTTAAAGAAAAGAAGAAAAAAAAAAAAAGGTCACAAAAATTATAAAAAATATATATATGAAGTTTGCTTTTTATTTTTTTTTTTTGAAGTTTGCTTTTTTAAAAAAAATAGGGTCTTTTATTTTTTTTGCAAAGTAAGAGAAGTGAAAAGCAAAGGAGAAAAGGAAAGATATAAACACCTGAATTCAGAGTTCCAAAGAAGAGCAAGAAGAGATAAGAAAGCCTTCTTCAGCAATCAATGCAAAGAAATAGAGGAAAACAACAGAATGGGAAAGACTAGGGATCTCTTCAAGAAAATCAGAGATACCAAAGGAACATTTCATGAAAAGATGAGCTCGATAAAGGACAGAAATGTTATGGACCTAACAGAAGCAGAAGATATTAACAAGAGATGGCAAGAATACACAGAAGAATTGTAGAAAAAAGAGCTTCACGACCCAGATATTCATGATGGTGTGATCACTGACCTACAGTCAGACATCCTGGAATGTGAAGTCAAGGGGGCCTTAGAAAGCATCATTACGAACAAAGCTAGGGGAGGTGATGGAATTCCAGTTGAGCTATTCCAAATCCTGAAACATGCTGCTGTGAAAGTGCTGCGCTCAACATG
This sequence comes from Bos grunniens, assembly GCF_055505025.1. NCBI lineage: Eukaryota > Metazoa > Chordata > Mammalia > Artiodactyla > Bovidae > Bos > Bos grunniens. Next base: position 64,297,272 of record NC_141171.1, read on the forward strand.
CCAGCAAATTTGGAAAACTCAGCAGTGGCCACAGGACTAGAAAAGGTCAGTTTTCATTCCAATCCCAAAGAAAGGCAATGCCAAAGAATGTTCAAACTACCACACAATTGCACTCATCTCACATGCTAGTAAAGTAATGCTCAAAATTCTCCAAGCCAGGCTTCAGCAATATGTGAACCGTGAACTTCCTGATGTTCAAGCTGGTTTTAGAAAAGGCAGAGGAACCAGAGATCAAATTGCCAACATCCGCTGGATCATGGAAAAAGCAAGAGAGTTCCAGAAAAACATCTATTTCTGCTTTATTGACTATGCTAAAGCCTTTGACTGTGTGGATCACAATAAACTGTGGAAAATTCTGAAAGAGATGGGAATACCAGACCACCTGATCTGCCTCTTGAGAAATTTTTATGCAGGTCAGGAAGCAACAGTTAGAACTGGACATGGAACAACAGACTGGTTCCAAATAGGAAAAGGAGTACATCAAGGCTGTATATTGTCACCTGTTTATTTAACTTATATGCAGAGTACATCATGAGAAACGCTGGACTGGAAGAAACACAAGCTGGAATCAAGATTGCCGGGAGAAATATCAATAACCTCAGATTTGTAGATGACACCACCCTTATGGCAGAAAGTGAAGAGGAACTAAAAAGCCTCTTGATGAAAGTGGAAGTGGAGAGTGAAAAAGTTGGCTTAAAGCTCAACATTCAACTCCTACAGCTCAACTCCAGAAAAATAAATGACCCAATCAAAAAATGGGCCAAAGAACTAAATAGACATTTCTCCAAAGAAGACATACAGATGGCTAACAAACACATGAAAAGATGCTCAACATCACTCATTATCAGAGAAATGCAAATCAAGACCACTATGAGGTACCATTTCACACCAGTCAGAATGGCTGCGATCCAAAAGTCTACAAATAATAAATGTTGGAGAGGGTGTGGAGAAAAGGGAACCCTCTTACACTGTTGGTGGGAATGCAAACTAGTACAGCCACTATGGAGAACAGTGTGGAGATTCCTTAAAAAACTGGAAATAGAACTGCCTTATGATCCAGCAATCCCACTGCTGGGCATACACACTGAGGAAACCAGAAGGGAAAGAGACACGTGTACCCCAGTGTTCATTGCAGTACTGTTTATAATAGCCAGGACATGGAAGCAACCTAGATGTCCGTCAGCAGATGAATGGATAAGAAAGCTGTGGTACATATATGCAATGGAGTATTACTCAGCCATTAAAAAGAATACATTTGAATCAGTTCTAATGAGGTGGATGAAACTGGAGCCTGTTATACAGAGTGAAGTAAGCCAGAAGGAAAAACACCAATACAGTATACTAACGCATATATATGGAATTTAGAAAGATGATAACAATAACCCTGTGTACGAGACAGCAAAAGAGACACTGATGTATGGAACAGTCTTATGGACTCTGTGGGAGAGGGAGAGGGTGGGAAGATTTGGGAGAATGGCATTGAAACATGTAAAATATCATGTATGAAATGAGATGCCCGTCCAGGTTCAATGCACAATACTGGATGCTTGGGGCTAGTGCACTGGGACGACCCAGAGGGATGGTGTGGGGAGGGAGGAGGGAGGAGGGTTCAGGATGGGGAGCACATGTATACCTGTGATGGATTCATTTTGATAATTGGCAAAACAAATACAATTATGTAAAGTTTAAAAATAAAATAAAATTTAAAAAAAAAAAAAAAAAAAAAAAGCTCAACATTCAGAAAAGGAAGATCATGGCATCCGGTCCCACTCCTTCATGGGAAATAGATGGGGAAACAGTGTCAGACTTTACTTTTCTGGGCTCCAAAATCACTGCAGATGGTGACTGCAGCCATGAAATTAAAAGACACTTACTCCTTGGAAGGAAAGTTAGGACCAACCTAGATAGCATATTCAAAAGCAGAGACATTACTTTGCCAACAAAGGTCCATCTAGTCAAGGCTATGGTTTTTCCTGTGGTCATGTATGGATGTGAGAGTTGGACTGTGAAGAAGGCTGAGCACCGAAGAATTGATGCTTTTGAACTGTGGTGTTGGAGAAGACTCTTGAGAGGCCCTTGGACTGCAAGGAGATCCAACCAGTCCATTCTGAAGGAGATCAGCCCTGGGATTTCTTTGGAAGGAATGATGCTGAAGCTGAAACTCCAGTACTTTGGCCACCTCATGCGACGAGTTGACTCATTGGAAAAGAGTCTGATGCTGGGAGGGATTGGGGGCAGGAGGAGAAGGGGATGACAGAGGATGAGATGGCTGGATGGCATCATTGACTCGATGGACGTGAGTCTGAGTGATCTCCAGGAGTTGGTGATGGACAACGAGGCCTGGTGTGCTGTGATTCATGGGATTGCAAAGAGTCAGATACGACTGAGCGACTGATCTGATCTGAGTAGGTTATAAAAGTGAAAATTAAAGGAGTAATAGAGGACTAAAAATTTTCTAAGAATTAAAAAAAAGAAAGAATGATTCTAAAAATAGTAAAAATATATCTAGGACTTTCTCTGGTTTTGTTGTGGGTATTGTGGGGTCAGTTCATTTTCGGCTAGTTCCTTGATCCGATTTATATTTCTCAAGAACTATAGGCCCCTTCCTATGTAGTTGGTACTAACCACAGGGTTTTAATCTATTGCCTGTAGCTTCCAAGGTGGTTCCCTCTGTTATAGCTTCTTTCGTTTGCTGGTCTCTTCAGTGTCTGATCCACCCTGACACAAAGAGAACGACGGTGGACTTTTTTTTTTTTTTTTAAGGCTCACTTGTTCAGTCGAGCTGTGGGGAGGGAGGGACGCTGCAAACAAATAACACTGGCATGTGCTCGCAGTGCCTCAGCCACACTGGGCCTGCCCCTGCTCATGCCTCGTGTAGCCTCCCTGCCCACACTGCTCAGGCTCTAGATTGCTCCGCCAGGGCTGCTTGCACTTCCCAGGTCTAAGCTGCTCAGGTTCAGGCACTTGGGTAGTCCTCAGAGGCACAGACTTGGTTGGGCCTGCGTTTTGTGCCCTTCCCAGGTCCGAGCAGCTCAGGTGATGAGGTGTTTGGTGAGCGCGGTTGCTGCGACTTATCGCCTCCCCGCTGCTCAGTTATCTAGGTGTACAACCAGCGCACCTTCTCAGACGGATGTTTACAGTCCAGATCTCCAAGAAGTTTTAGTTAGCAAAGAAGCCTGCTTACAGTTTTGTAGATAATGTCTCTCTGGGGCTGCGATTGCCCCCTTTCAGCTCTGGCTGTCTGTCACCGGAGGGGGATGGTCTGCAGCTGGCTATCTCTGTTCAGTCCTTTGTTCTGTGCACGGGCCTGGAGGTGTCTTAAGTTAGGGCTGGCTTTTTGCGTGGTAGATATCCCACAGTCTGGTTTGCTAGCCCAAATTATTTCTCTCAGATAGCGCTCGGGGTATTCAGGCCAGATCCTTACTCTAAGTGATGCAGCCTGTGCTACGTCTCCCTGCCCAGCCCCTGCTTGCTAGTGGCGTGTGCAGGCATCTGCGTTGCTTCTCCACTGGGGGAGTTACCGTAGGGCTCGTAATCTGCGGGTTTTAATTGTTTGTTTATTTTTCCTCCCTGTTATGTTGCCCTCTGTGCTTCCAAGGCTTGGCACAGATTCAGCAGTGAGAAGGTTTCCTGGTGTTTGGAAAGTTCTCTCTTTTTGAGACTCCCTTCCCGGGACGGAGCTCCATCCCTCCCTCTTTTGTCTCTTTTTTTTGTCTTTTATATTTTTTCCTACCTCCTTTTGAAGACAATGGGTTGCTTTTCTGGGTGCCTGATGTCCTCTGCCAGCAATCAGAAGTTGTTTTGTGGAATTTACTTGGCGTTTAAATGTTCTTTTGATGAATTTGTGGGGGAGAAAGTGTCCTCCCTGTCCTATTCCTCCACCATCTTAGCTCCTCCTCTGTCCATTTTTCAAATCTTTATTGAATGTTACAAAATTGATTTTGTTGTATTCTTTGGTTTTCTGGCCCCAAGGCATGTGGGATCTTGGCTCCCTGACCAGGGATGAAACTCACATCCTGGAAGGTGATGTCTTAACCTCTGGACCACGAGGGAATTCCCTGGACCTACATTTGATAGAGGGGGAAGGAGAGCTTTTGAAGCCACAAGGTCTGGCACATGAGAAGCCAGCTACACACAGATCTGAATGGGAACACAGGCAAAGGGAACCAAGCAAAAACAGAGAAGAAGGAATGCGCCCTGGGTCTTTGAAGAACAACAGGGAGGATGAAGAAGCTGAGTTTGGGGGAGAATTACCCCAAATGATGTTGGAGGGGTGGGTGGGCTCTGTATGTCATAGGGCTGTAAGCAGGGGAGGGCTCAGATCCTGTGCCTCTTATTTCACCATCATTTCCTCATGGCTAAACTGCACATCAGTTTTCTGTTTCCTTTTATTTTTGTTTGTAATGTGATGTCATCTAGGTCATCCTTGCCTCAGCACCTCGCAAGAAAATACCTGATGTCACATCCAGAGCTGTCATCCCCAACCTTCCTGTCATCTCCAGGGGAGAAACTTGGATGAGGAGCCCTTTGGCTCATTTCAAAGTCCTCTCCTTCCAACCACCAGAGCTTCACTCAGTGTGACAGTCCAATAAGCACTGCCTCAGCCCATATTCTGCTTCTCGCTGGCATTTGGGAAGTTGGCTCTGTTGCCTAAAGGAGACATTTTAGGAGAGGTTTCCATAGAAACCCAAACTTTCTCTCCAGCTGCTCATGTAGTGTATCCCTTTATTTTAAAATACACATTATTTTTCTTTCATTGGCTTTTGGGCACTTTATTCTTTGGGTACCAAAGAAATAGTATCAGAGCTTGAGGAACATAAGTTGTCACATTCTACGCTCAACAGTCTTTCCTAATTGTGTTTCTGTGGCTGACAGGAAGGATAGTAGAAGCTTTGATGCCAAACTAACCATTTCTCCTGTGAATATACACTTGTCATCTCAGAATTCCCTTGGTGGCTAGCTCTTCATCAATGTACTATTGGCATCACCAGCTTTATAGAAGTCTCACTGAACTATGGTCCAAGCCTCTCTTTCCCAAACCTTCTCCCTGAATGACTATATTCCAAATCTAGAAACAGTTGCATTTTTTTTTCTTATTCCTACAAGCTGAAGTCTTGCCTACTTTGGGCCATTAAAAGTGTCATTTCTTTAAGCTTCCTATCTCATACTCATTCTTAATTTATGTTAAACCATAGGCATCATTTTCACAGTGGAAACTACTTTACCTGCCAAAATGAGGTTATATTTGCTATGTTTTCTTCCTAACAATTCCCACAATTCTAATGACATCATTTTGGTGGTTATACATTTGATGTCTCTCTCCATTAAAATGCAAACTCCTTAAAAAACTGTATCTTACCAATGTCTGGATGGATAGCATCCAGCACAGTGTTTTGGAAAGAATAAAAAAAATTAGGGGAATATTTATATTTCAGCCCAAAAGAGAAGCAGAAACAAGTAACTAAATGAATTCTGCTTTGTGCATTTATAGGAATAAAGTTTATTTTCTCCAAGGAAACACAAATCTATGTCACCTGTTGTGAAACAAGTGGGAAAAATAAATCTGTTTTGGTTTTAGAGAAGCCATTGTATGATATGGTATGAATCAAAGCAAAGGAAAAATGCATTTAAGGATTGCAGAGAGGATTTGATGTGGGAATCATGTACCTCTTCACCCCCACTGTGTACAGCTGAGCAACAGGTAAGCAGGAATGTCAGCTAGAGGGCCAGAATTTGCCCTGCATAAGGAAGCTGAGAGAGAAAAAGCAGAGGAAGGAAAAACAGAGGGAAAGAAGGCAATGAGGGAGGAAGAGGGACAGACAGACTATTTAAGAAAAGGAAAAATAAAGAGAGACCACATCCAAAGAGGAAAGAGAAGAGACTCCTGGAGATTCCAAGTTCACCTTAGGGAGGGAGAAGGGGGCGGCAATGCAAATGAGCTGGAGGGGCGGGGCCTGGGGAAAGGGGCCAACCCACACCTCAGGCATCCCAGAATTCCTGGGGGTTTATAATTCTGTTTAACCGGACAGACACTTGGCAGGATACCTGCCAAGAGGCTGATGTGTGAGATGATTTCTGTGAGCCTGCAGGTCAAATCTAATCATAGCAGCCAAGATTTACTGAGTCTCTGATATGTATGCCAGGTGCCTTTGACACACTGTTGTATCAATCTTGACAAGAACTTATATTACCCATGAGGAAACTTGAGACTCAGAAAGGTGAAGGTTCTTGCTTCAAGAGACCCAGGTAAAATGCAACAGAGCCTATGTCTGTCTGTCTGTCTTCAAAGGTGGGCTCCGTCTATCATGCTACCCTGACCCAACTGATAGAAGAGGCTTCAAAAAAAGATGTCTGTCGTTCTGCAACACAAGGGAGAGAAGAGTATAAAGTGAATATATAATGTGTATGGTGTTCAATTCAGCTTTCTAATAATGGAAAAGCTGCTTAAGAAGGGGCTGAGCTTCTCTGTGAGGAAGGAACCTCACTATGAGGGGTGGACCAACCTGATGTGCTCTTTGAATGTTACCCACTCACCCTCCCCTAATACTCTGCTGTGGATTCCCACTGTACTCGGGATGAAACTCGCACTTTTCACCACGGCCTGTAAGACTTGGCACCATCCAGCCCCTATCTGTTCTACAGCTTCACCCTGACTCCGGCCTGCAGAGCCGTGTAGGTCCAGCTCTTCCCACTCAGGCCACATATCATCCCAGGAATGGCACACAGTCCCATCTCCCCTCCATAGAAGATTCTGCCCTCCATTCTTCACTTGACTTCAGGCAACTCTGACCTTCAGAAAAGTCTTTCTGGGTCTCATGATGTAATTCAGATCCATACTTTCCTCTTTGCTGTCACATCTTGCACTTTTCCTTTCTATCACATGATTGTGAAAATCTCTGAATACATAGCCATACAAAGATATGGTTACTATCACTGGACAGTGAGCTCTAGATATACTGGAACCCTGTCTCTAGTTCACTGTGGTATCCCCAAACCACAGCACAGGGTCTCAGATATTGTGGAATTGTAGAACTCGAATAATTTTTGCGGACTAGTACAATTAACTTCATTCAGGAATGTGCTTAAGGAAATGCCCTAAGGATTGAGGTAATGAGATGACCCCTGAAGAAACTGCCAGTTACAACCATGACCTGTGTTACTAGCTTGCCATATCATTTTCCACTACTTAGAAAAAGCAGGCATCATTTGGAAAATGAAAACTAGCCTGTACTCCCCTACCCAACCCTCAAAACTACTTTACCCTACTTTATGAGTTTTGTTATGTATATCTTTGTTCTCATATGCATTTGTTTTACATCCATTCCTTCTTTATTCCAAATACCCATTGGAAAGCCAGTGCCACAGAGATCCAGGCCCTCAGAGACCATTAGAAAAAATGAAAACCAAAATGAATTACCAACAGTATTGGCAACAAGACAGTCTCTGAACCAGACTGGCCCCAATCTTCTCAGTCACCAAGGCATTTCCACCCTGATGACTATGATATCACCATTCCAGAATTTGAGTTCAGGTGGGGCCCAACTCAGAAACCTGAACTTTAGGAAAACAAAGAATCTATTGTTATGCAAATTGCTTTAAACACTGAAAAAGAGAGGAAATGAAAAGATAAGCAAACACAGACTGCATAATGCCACCTGGCTTCTAAAATAGTTCCCTCTACAAAGTTTCAATAGGATGTCAGCTCACTGGAAACGAAGTCTCTAATCACAGAGAAAGTGTTTGACTCAAATGATTTCATTTTCTATTTTGGTAGCTCTTGCAATGGTGCCATTGTGCTTTCAGAGAAAAGAATAACAGGAGACCCTGAATGTTTTCCTTGTAGGGAGAGAAATTTCTACTTCTGTTGCCAAATGGGCAATCAGGCCCTGTGCTTATTCAACCAGCACCGATAGTGTATCAGGCACAGTGCTTGGTCCTAGGGCATAAAGTATGGAGAAGAAACAGAAAGGCCTTGTTTCCCTGGAGCTGGCAGCCTCGTATGAACACAGTCCAGCTTAGACATCACAAACACGTTTGCCTTGCTGTTGTAACACATGCAGTATGGCACTTTGTGCTTCACAAAATCCTCTCACATATAGCACATTTTTTTTTCCTTATCCAACAACCTTGTAAGAACAGCATGAATGTTAAGACTTCCTTCTTTTCTAAAATGAAAGGAAGGCTCATAGCCTAGAAGAACTGGCCATAAGTCACATCAGTCATGTTCTTTCCATTACACCAATAGCAACAGAAAAGCAAATGTTTAATAGCATTTATAAATGCTTTTTCACACAATATCATAGTGAATTCTTGCAACAAATTTATGATTCTCAATTTAAAAAACAAAGGAAACAGGCTTAGAGGTTGAATAACTTTTTTAAGTCATTCAGGTTAAAAAAAAAAAGAGAGAGAGAGAAGGATTGAAGTAGAGATTTGAATCTAAGCAATGTGACTGTATGTGGCATTTAACCAGTAATTGACTGACATCACAGCATAAGTTGGTCATATCCCTTATTTTAATTGGAGCAACTATTATTACAGTCAATTTAAAAATAGAGTACTGAGGTGCACAGAGGTTTAGAGCCACATTCAAGGTCATACATTTCAAAGTGTTGAAGTTAAAGTAGCATCTCAATTCCCAAGATGTGAATTCAACTCGCTTTTCCACGCGACCAAAGGTTCTCACCCATGCACAACTGAAAGAGAAGGAGAGAGACCATCAGGTCTACACGGCTGCTTCATTTCATGGTGAATTGAGAAGTCCCCTCATACTGGACCTAGACTGTCAGCACTCTGGGTAAAAGTAAGAGCTGAAAGTAGAACATTTATAGTCAGAATGCTCTGGTCCACCCAACACCTCAGAGGTACTGGAGCCCCTATTCTAAATGAAATTTGAGTCTCACCAATGTGTCAAAGTTTGCCAATCGAAAGAGGTTGACAGCTCCTGCCCTTTCAAAGAAAAATGTTAATAGAACAGCTCTCATTAGTAAGAGTGTAATTAACTGGAGCTACATTTGGGTAGAATGTAGGGTTAATTCAAGAGAGAATCAGCTTTCCAGGTGGCTCAGTGGTAAAGAATCTTCTTGCCAAACAGGAGATGTGGGTTCGATCCCTGGGTCCAAAGATCCCTAGAGAAGGAACTGGCAACCCACTCCAGTATTCTTGTCTGGAAAATCCCATGGACAGAGGAGCCTGGTGGGCTACAGTTCATAGGGTCACAATGAGTCAGACATGACCAAACCACTAAACCATCAACACCACCAAGAGAGAATCAGGAGATAAAATGCAGAGCAAGATTAACTCCAAATCATCCATCCATCCAAAAAAAAAAAAAAAAAATCACTACTTTCTAAAAGACCAGAACTGTTTAGTCCTTGGGAACAAAGATGAACATGAAAGAAATAGTCCCTGACCTCCAAAACCTTACCATTGAGTACACCATGAATATACAACTCAGTTTACACTTCTTTTTCTGCAGGTGCTAGAAAGCTGTTGAAGGTTTCCAAGAAGGAAATGATTGGATGGCAGCTATTCCTCCCACAGACTCAGAAATTCTGAGTTGAAAAACTTACAAGTTATAAATACCCTCCCCATTGGCGTTCATAGCTGCAGTCACATATGGCTGTTCAACACTTGATATGCAGCTAATCCCAGATGAGATGTGTTCTAAGTGTAAAAAGCACACTGGATTTTGAAGATTTGTTATAAATAAAAAGGTAAGATATCATTAAAACTTTTGAAAATAATGATTAACAATAGATATGGTAGCATTTCTGGTACACAGCGCTCCCTCATTATCTATGGAGGGATACCAAAAACAGTACAGAAAGCCAAAATCTGCTCAGGCTCAAATCTCCAGTTGGCTGTCCATATTGACAGATTCCAAATCCATAGATTCAACCAATTGTGGCTCAACACAGCTCAAGATCTGAGGTTAGCTCAATATGTGGATGTTGAACACAGAGTTTCAGAGGACTGACTGTATGGGGTTAAGTACATCACTAAAATTAATTTTATCTGTTTGATTTTTTTTAATGTGGCCATGAGAATATGTCTAGAATATGTGGCCACTAGAAAAGGAAAGATATAACCATTGGAATGCAGTTTCAAAGAATAGCAAGGACAGATAAGAAAGCCTTCCTCGGTGATCAGTGCAAAGAAATAGCAGAAAACAATAGAATGGGAAAGACTAGAGATCTCTTCAAGAATATAAGAGATACAAAGGGAACATTTCATGCAAAGATGGGCGCAGTAAAGGACAGAAATGGTATGGACCTAACAGAAGCAGAAGATATTAGGAAGAGGTAGCAAGAATACATAGAAGAACTATACAAAAAAGATCATGACCCAGATAACCACAATGGTGTGATCACTCACCTAGAGCCAGACATCCTGGAATGTAAAGTCAAGTGGGCCTTAAGGAGATCACTATGAACAAAGCTAGTGGAGGTGATGGGATTCTAGTTAGAGCTATTTCAAATCCTAAAAGATGATGTTGTCAAAGTGTTGCACTCCATATACCAGCAAATTTGGAAAACTCAGCAGTGGCCACAGGACTGGAAAGGTCAGTTTTTATTCCAGTTCCAAAGCAAGACAATGCTAAAGAATGTTCAAACTACTGCACAATTGTACTCATCTGACATATTAGCAAACTAAGGCTCAAAAATCTCCAAGTCAGACTTCAACAGTATATGAACTGTGAACTTTCAGATGTTCAGGCTGGATTTAGAAAAGGCAGAGGAACCAGAGATCAAATTGCCAATGTCCGCTGGATCATCAAAAAAGCAAGAGAATTCCAGAAAACCCTCTGCTTTTGCTTCAATTATGCCAAAGCCTTTGACTGTGTGGATCACAAACTGGAAAATTCTTTGAGAGATGGGAATACCAGAGCACCTTTCCTGCCTCCACAAAAATCTGTATGCAGGTCAAGAAGCAACAGTTAGAACTGGACATGGAACAACAGACTAATTCCAAATAGGAAAAGGAGTACGTCAAGGCTGTATACTGTCACCTTGCTTATTTAACTTATATGCAGAGTACATCATCCAAAATGCCAGGCTGGATGAAGCACGAGCTGGAATCAAGACTGCCAGGAGAAATATCAATAACCTCAGGTATGCAGATGACACCACCCTTATGGCAGAAAGTGAAGAAAAACTAAAGAGCCTCTTGATGAAAGTGAAAGAGGAGGGTGAAAAAGTTGGCTTAAAACTCAACATTCAGAAAACTAAGATCATGGCATCCCATCCCATCACTTCATGGCAAATAAATGGAGAAACAATGGAAATAGTGACTGACTTTATTTTTATGAGCTCCAAAATCACTGCAGATGGTGACTGCAGCCATGAAATTAAAACATGCTTGCTCCTTAGAAGAAAAGCTATGACCAAACTAGACAGCATATTAAAAAGCAGAGACATTACTTTGTCAACAAATGTCTATCTACTCTGAGCTATGGTTTTTCCAGTAGTCATGTAAGAGTTGGACCATAAAGAAAGCTGAGCACCGAAGAACTGATGCTTTTGAACTGTGGTGTTGGAGAAGACTCTTGAGAACTCATCGGACTGCAAGGAGATCTAACCAGTCCATCCTAAAGGAAATCAGTGCTGAATATTCATTGGAAGGACTGATGCTGAGGCTCCAATACTTTGGCTATCTGATGTGAAGAACTGACTCCTTGGAAAAGACCCTGATGCTGGGAAAGATTGGAGGCGGGAGTAGAAGGGGATGATAGAGGATGAGATGGTTGGTTGGCATCATCAACTCAATGGACATGAGTCTGAGCAAGCTCTGGGAGTTAGGATGGACAGGGAAGCCTAGCATGCTGCAGTTCATGGGGCTGCAAAGAGTCGGACACGACCGAGCAACTGAACTGAACTGCTGCTGCTGCTAAGTCACGTCAGTCATGTCCGACTCTGTGTGACCCCATAGACAGCAGCCCAACAGGCTCCTCTGTCCCTGGGATTCTCCAGGCAAGAATACTGGAGTGGGTTGCCATTTCCTTCTCCAATGCATGAAAGTGAAAAGTGAAAGTGAAGTCGCTCAGCAGTGTCCGACTCTTTGCAACCCCATGGACTGTAGCTTACCAGGCTTCTCCATCTATGGGATTCTCCAGGCAAGAGTACTGGAGTGGGTTGCCATTGCCTTCTCCGAACTGAACTGAGAATATGTCAATTACCATATGTGGCTTCACTGTGTGTCTTTCAGACAATGCTGTTCTGTAGAATTCCTGATAAATGTTCAACTAGGCTTTCTTGAAATCTCTCCAGACTGAACATCCTCCTGTCCTTGAGAAAATCCATTCTGTGGCTTCAGGCTGCATATTAGAAATAATTTTTTTTTAACAATAAAATGTCTTTCTGCATATTTTATACATTGAAAATCATGATGCTCTATGTCAGTGGTCCTGAGCCATTTTAGCACCAGGCACTGGTTTCATGGAAAACAAATTTTCCACTGACTGGAGGGCATGGGGGTGTCGGGTAGGCATGATTTTAGGATGATTCAAGCTCATTACATTTCTTGTGCGGTTTGCTTCGATCATTGTTACATCAGATTCACCTCAGATCATCAGGCATTAGGTCCCAGAGGTTGGGGACCCCTGCTCTATGGCGTTCTTCCAACAGTAACCCTCAACTATCTTTTATCTCCCCCCACTTCCATTTTCCCCAGGTCATCTAATCTCCCCTTGTTCTAAGCAAATACCTCCAATTAGTTTATTATTCCTTGCACAGTATGTTTTCTGGGTCTCTAATGATCCCCATCACTTTTCTCTACACATTTTCTCAATTATCAGCATTCCTTCAAAAAAAAAAAAAAAAAAAAACACAACTTTTCTAGTTGTCTCATTGGAGGTAACAATATATGATGGTAAAATGACCCTTAGATTAGAAGTTAGAGATAAGTTATTTCTCATCTCACCCACCCTGTGCAACCTTCTATAAGTAATTTCACCTTGTGGGCAAAAGCTTATGAAAGTGAACTTAACAGGGAAGCCAAACTAGAAGGAAAAAAGAAAAAATAAATAAATAAAAAATGCTCCACATACAACCTCAACAGTGAACCTTTATTTTTAATAGCTGAGCATTCATGTCTCCTGCTAATAGAACCCATCTTCTCCACTTTCAAACTGTGCCATTTTTCAGTTGTTGGAGGGAGGAAGAGTAGGTTCACCCTGTCCCTCAGCTTCAGGGAAGACTGAGGCCAGGATTGGAGAATCAGAGGCACAGAAATTGGTTCAGTGACCAGCACAGTACTCAGCTGAGGCAAGTGCATTACATGGAGATAGCCTGCTGTAGGAGGATGCTAACAAGGGAAGCAGAACTCCAAGACTTTGGGGTGGAGGGAAGGACCTGATGATGCAATTCACATTACTGCAACCCCTGCTTACAGCTGTGCCTCAAGTAAAGTACTTTCTGGCCTTTTTTTTTTTTTTTTAAAGAAACTGAATTCATGTATTTCTTTTTTCCCCTAACATCAGTTTGAGTCTACAACCAAGAAACCTGTCGCACTTTTTTCAGGAACTAAAATGCTTCCAGATCCTCGACCTCATTTCCAGACTTTTGATTTGTTGTGTATGTACCTGGCCTCATGAATAAGCAGTGATGTTCTGCATATCAATATGGAAGGATAGGAACTTCCCTGGCAATCCAGTGGTTAAAACTCCATGCTTCCTGTATAGGGGGCACAGGTTTGATCCCTGGCAGGGAAACTAAGACACTACGTGCAACGTAGGCAAAACAAAAAATACACACAGAATGACAGACATGTTGAGTGGTAAAAGTCAAGGATGGTAGAATCCTGATTCTGCGTCTCTTAAGCAGTGTTATCTGTCAATCTTTCTCCCATGTCATGGAAAAGCTACATGGTCAATGCTTCATTTAGTCAGCTCATCTTTTCATATTAAAATGATACTTGCTCTATAGTGTGGCAAGTAATTAAATAACATCACAGCATGCCTTGTTTTATACAATCAATGTGTGTGCAGAAACAAACTGACTTCCATTAGGATTCACAAGCCACTTGATTTTCACTTCTCATGGATCTTCAGTAGGCAACATCTTCCAACACTGCTAGTTCTCTCCTCTGCACCAACCACCACCCCCACCCCCTGCCCGGCCCCAGGTCCTAACACAGGTTTTATTGCAGCATTCGAGATCTAGAAAGGGCTTTAAGACATGGTTGCTTAATGCCATGACTTTATACTATCAGTGTAAAAGGATTTCTAGAGAATGGGAAGTGACTTTCTCAATGTACAATACAGTTGGAAACAGAGCCTAGATAAGACTTTTGTGCTCCCAGAATACGGTATCAGATAGCAGCTGTATTCTAAGTGGAGTCACCTGGTTAGAGGCCTCTTTGGGTAAATCATTTCCCAATTTTCTTCTTTCACAAGATCATTTAACTGCATCTCAGTGTTTGTTTATAAAGTGGGCTTAACTCTGTTTGGGTGCATAAGCTGTTATTAATAGGTACATGATGAGTGTGTGTGCTCAATCACGTCTAATTCTTTGTGACCCCATGGACTGTAGCCCCCTAGACTCCTCTGTCTGTGGAATTTCCCAGGCAAGAATACTGGAGTGGGTTGCCATTTCCTTCTCCAGGGGATACTCCCAACCCAGGGATTGAACCCTTGTCTCCTGTATCAGCAGGTGGATTCTTTACCACTGCACCACCTGGGAATCCCACTAATAGGCCTAATCACTATTTATGGACCAGGCATCTACTACGTGCTTATGAATCCAATCTGGCTTAATCGTCATAAGTATCTCTGAAGTTGGTATTCTAAGGTTTCTCTTTTTTATAGAAAAGGAAGTTGAGATTTAGAGAGGTGATAGAGATAGCCTAAATCAGATATGTGATAAATATTGTCAACAGGATTCAATTCAATTTCTAGATCTGACTCCAGAGCCTGAATTTTTAACATGAATATTCTGTCTTCTCAGAAAGATTAAGCAAATTTTTTCATTAGAACATGTCTGGAAACCGACAAGGCTGTAAAATAGAGTGATCACTTTCTGAGCCCTCATTGACCTGTAAAACATTTCAATATATCACCAGCTATGCTCAAGAACATCCCTGTTCAAGCCCTCTGACCCCCTATTTAAATGTATAATAAACAAAAGTCCATAATTCACTTACATCTTGCTATGTGTTCAATAGCTACAGAAGTTTTTACAGAAATTTTTAAGAGAGACAGATGTAAAACAGGAGGCAGAAGAGCAGAAGCCTCTCATTCCCACCACATCTTCTGCCCTCACATGTTGCAGATACAGTTTCTATCTAGCTGAGTGTCTCCTTTACAACAGACTGTACCTAAAAACCCTAGATTGGCTGTGTGGTCGTTATCTACTGCTGTGTAACAAATTATCCCAAAGCTTAGTGTCTTAAAACAACATTCATTTTTGGCAGAAAGTAACAAACTTATTTTAGAATTCATATGGAAATTCAAGGGACACAGATATCCAAAATGATCTTGAAAAAGAAGTTGGAGGATTCACAATTTCCAATCACAAAACTTACTACAAAGCTAGAGTAATCAAGAAAAGTCTGAAACTGGCATAAGGATAGCCATATAAATCAATGGAATAGAACTGATAGTCTAGACATAAATCTCCCAACTCAGTCATTTGATTCTTAATAAGGATGCCAAAACAACTCAATGAGGGAAAGGGCAGTCTTTTTAACGAATGGTTCTGGGGCAACTGGATATCCACATACAATAGACTGAAGTTGCGCCAACTTCACACCATTTATGAAAAGTAACTCAGAATGGATCAAAGGCCTACTATTTTATAGCTACAACTATAAAATGCTTAGAAGAAAACATAGGTCTAAATCTTCAAGATCTTGGATTAAGCCATGGTTTCTTAGATATGACAGAAAAAGCAGTGAAAGAAAAAAGAGATAAACCTGACATTACCAAAACTGTAAACTTTTGTGCTTTAACAGGCACCATTAAGAAAGTAAAACAATACTACCTGAAAGTAAAACAACCTGATAAGGGCCTTATATCCAGAATATATAAAGAACCATTACAACTCAGAAGTAAAGACAAAAAAGTGACCAAGGGTCTGGATAGACAATCCTCCAAAGAAGATACACGGTCAGTAAGCACTTGAAAAGATGCTAAACACCATTAGTTACCAGGAAAATGGAAATGAAAACAACAGTGAGATACCAATTCATACCCACCAGAATGGCAATTATCAGTTGGACAGATAAGTGCTGGTAAGGATGTAGAGAAGCTCAAAATAGGCACTTTGGAAAAGTTTGGCAGCTCCTCAAAAAGTTAAACATAGAGACTTAGCTGTTTCATCCATACACACACACACACAAACAGACCCAAGAGAGTAAAACATATGGAGCAATACCCATCTTGCTCAGAAGTCAAAAAAGCTGAAAGAAAAAGTAATTTTAGTTGCTACAGGCTCACCTGCTATTCCGTGCCAACCTGCAACAGCTCAGTCTAAAAAGGTAAGATAGTTACAGTTCTGACTTCCAAATCTCATTCAAAATGTCCTGCGGTCCATGCTAATCCACAACTAGGTACGAAAGGAAACTCCTGGAAGTTTTGTTTCAGTTTAGCTAGATTAGCATAACAAAATTAACTTCAATTATTATTAAAGAATTTGTGACTTGGAAATGGTGTTCAGTACACAAATTGTATTTCTGCAGAGTTATTTTTTTGCCAACAAAGGTCCATATAGTCAAAGATACAGTTTTTCCAGCAGTCATGTATGGATGTGAAAGTTGGACCATAAAGAAAGCTGAACACTGAAGAACTGATGCTTTTGAACTGTGGTGTTGGAGAAGACTCTCGAGAGTCCCTAGAACTGCAAAGAAATCAAACCAGTTAATCCTGAAAGAAATCAATCCTGACTATTCATCTGGTGACTTTGGCCACCTGATGCAAAGAACTGACTCATTAGAAAGACCCTGATGCTGGGAAAGATTGAAGGTGGAAGGAGAAGGGGACGACAGAGACCAAAATGGTTGGATGGTATCACTGACTCAACGGACAGAGTTTGAGCAAGCTCCAGGAGTTGGTGAAGGACTGGGAAGCCTGGCATGTTACAGTCCATGGAGTCTCAAAGAGCCGGACACGACTGAGTAACTGAACATCAACAAGAAATGGAAACTTGTATTAAATACCCTGGTATAAATTTCTCTTAAATATTAGAAAGCTGCAAAGGGTATATTCTTTAAAAAGGGTTTCTCAACCTCAGCACTACTGGCATTTTATGTTTGGTAAATCTTTTTAACAGGGGGCTTTCCTATGCATTATAGAGTGTTCAGCAGCACCTTGGTATCTACAAATTAAATGGAGTTCTCACAATCAAAAATATCTTCAGACAATGCCAACTATTTCCCAGGGATCTAAAATTGCCTCCAGTTGAGAACTACTGCTTTGAATGATACTAAATATTCCAAAACAAAGGTGCTATGTAAACTCAGGTCTAGCTGAAATTAGATTATATGTTATGCTGCTTATATATTTAATTCCTTGTGTGTGTGTGCTTAGTTACTAATATTAATTCACTACATTGGAAGAGACGCTGTCTGGTTGACTTTAAGTCAAAGCTTAATAGCAAGGCTCAGTTGGTCAAGGTCACTAGTAAAAACTATGGATGTGTTAGCTTTAGAAGATCCTGTCTTTTATCTCAGCAAGGGGAAGGAGGCAGCAGCTCACAGATGGCCCAAGGCAAATCTATGCCTGTTTCAAGAAGTTTGACAACTAGTTCCCTTGGTACAAAACAGTACAGAGATGACACTCTTTCAATAGTGAATTGTCTTTCTTGACCATTTCAAATTCTCTTTCATTATTATAAGCAAATTATGTTTTTCTTAAGTAAAATGGTTGGACTCAATCTTGTACTCTTAAATGGCCCACCCTGTAGAAGTTTCACCTATTTCAAAAGTGACTAGCTGTGCCAGATATCATTATCAAGAGAGAAGATTCAAGTGGTTACAACTTACCTTTTGTCAAATCATACTCTAATTCAAGGGCAGAAAACTCAAATATCTTCAGGGATCAATTGGAAAAGTTAAACGCACAGTGGTTCTTAGCAACTATAGTAAACTGGAAAGTCTGTTCCCCCCCCCAAAATGGTATACAAACTCTGCTTAGAGATGTCATTTAGGAAAATGTGATTTTTTTTTTTTAATTTTATGAAGCCAGGAGTCCATATATGTATATGAAATTAGTTGGCAATTAATTCAATTGTGAAAAATCATTACAAAACAATACCACATAGGGAGAAGCATGTGTGTGTGTAGGTACATGCCTGTAAGTAAAAGCAGGGCTCAGTTGGTAGAGATGGTGTGTATATATTTGTATGTATGTATGTATACATGAGGGCTTCTCAGGTAGCACTAGTAAAGAACCTGCCTGCCAATGCAGGAGACTTAAGAGATGCAGGCTTGATCCTTGGGTCAGGAAGATCCCCTGGAGGAGGGCATGGCAACCCACTCCCGTATTCTTACCTGGAGAATCCCATGGACAGAGGAGCCTGGCAGGCTACAGTCCATGGGGTCACAGAGTCGGACACAACTGAAGTGACCACATGCACACATGTATACATGTGTGTATATACACATGTGAGTTTGCCTGTAGGCTGCATTCACCCATCAAGAGACTAGATTATCATTTTTATTCTTATCAGCCAACTGAAAGGCAAAACAACTTACTAGTAAGGGAGGTGGAAAAATTAGTTATTTCAGAGGATGTTTCTCTTATTTTATCCTGTGACTTCTCAATACCATCAATAACTCATTGTTGTCCCACATTGTCAAAATATCCATGGTAAGCTTAAAGTTATTCAGACCAGTAATAAAAACTCACTTACACTTTCACGACAGAAAACTGAGGATCAGACAGTTTACATGACCTCAGGTCACAAAGCCTAGAAGGAGTGAAGCCAAGGCTGAAACTCGTCTCCTGAAACACACACCCAGCACCCTTCGACTACTACGTAATTATGTCTAGGACCTTGTGGAAATCATCTGCCTTAAGTTAACATAAATCTAGTAAGTATTTGTGTGCAATCTTCATTTTTGAAAAAGACTATTTTATCCTTGTACGTCCCCAGGTGGAAATTTGACAAGTGTTGTGCTGAAAACAAATTATGCTGTACTGTGTGCGCATTAATTTCTTGGCTAATATTTCAGTTCACTACATTGTAAGCCCCTTCACAGTCATCATGATCTGGAAGCATATGCTTTATTGCTTCTAAATATTTGAATTCCAATATGAAGGCCTGTCAATCTACCCAGACTCATAAGTTGGCTTAACCTGATTTTCTCTGCTTCGTGACAACATTGTTTAGTATGCGCTGGGTTGTACCTGACATAAGGAAATCTTATATTACATTTAATCAAATAGATTGAAAGCAGCTAAAATGCTCACTCTTCCCAAATTTGCAAAGCATTGCATTTTTCCCCCTTTTCTTTTTTGACTCTGGTGAGTCTGCTATCAAAGTATTTACAGAATTTATGTACATTGGGAAGCTGTCCAATGCATAAAACCCAGCGTGGTGTGAATCTCAGTTTTTGAAGAAAATATTGAAAGAGTTTCCTTTATTCTCCTGAGGACCCTCTCACAGAAGAAATTCTTAGGTCTGTAAGTAACTTGGTTATCTAGTGGCCTATATTTATAGTGTGTGTTATCTTCAAACCAAAATATAAATTTTACATTTATCCCTACCCTGTCCAGTAACTTTCCATGTCTTTTTCCTTTCTTACTTTTTAACAGAAAGAAACATGTTAAAAAAAAAAAAAATTGTTCTCAAAGCCTTGACTCCATGAATAATGGAGAGGGAAATCTCAGTAAACCCTGTCTGTTCCAACTTTAAAATAGCTCTCAAGCTCACCCTTTTCTTCATCTCTAACTTATTACTCCATCATCACCCCAACTCTCCCTTGTAGCTTGAGCCAAAAACTTCAATCTTCTAGATTTCGATGGTCCCTCTCATTTATACTTTGTCATCTCCAATCCACTGCCCACACTACATTTGTGGTGGAAGCTGCGCTTGCCTTCCCAGTAAGCACCCTTGTGTAGTAACAGAAATTCGGTTTTCTTATGAATAGCACTACAATCAGCTTAAAAAGCTCTATTTCCTGATCTCTCCTGCGGTTAGCAGGAGCTAATTATTAATATTTGGAAGTCAATGAACCAAAGTTGCAGGAAATGGAACCAGGACCAGTCCAACAGCTATCACCCCCTCCCCTGTCTCCCCACTATGTGGATGATGGAAAGGATGCTGGAGTTCTAGCGCCCACTGTGTATGGGTGAGTATGCACACCAGGTCTAAAGACAGTGGAGCAAAAAAGCAGGAGCCTAGGTCCCTGATGACTTCATCAAGTTCCCATGTCAGCCTCAGAATGTGTTCTCTACAGTTTTCCCCCTGTGTATCTAACCCCAGTATGTTTATTGTCACTAGAATTGACAATAATATTCTTTATTCAAGCAAAAAAAAAAAATGATCACTTAAGAAAGTAAATCAGACCAAGTTATGAAGTTTAGTAAATTGTTCAGATTCTCACCTTCTTGCTATGGCTTACACATCTCTGATTTCATATGAATCGCTAGCTAAACTACCTTCACACCACCCCTCTGGCTGCCTTTCAGTACCTCACACTATTTTGTACTTTTTAAAGCTTTCCTCTTAACACTCACTGGCCTCAATGCCTTGACAGTGTGGTTAATTCTGTCCCCATTTTTCAGATATTGCCTCAAATAGCAGTTCTTCTGAGGGGCACTCTCAACTTTCCCAACAAAAAGTAGCTTTTCAACATCACTTTTATCTTGCTCCCGCCCATCAGAGAGAGTATCGCAGTCCTTAATTATCTCATTTACTCACTTATTAGTTGTCTGTTTCCACAGAATAGAAGCCTTGCTTTTTATGGAAGCATATAACATTCACCTGATAGATTTATCACAATTTTAAGTGAATAAAGTTTCCACTTCTCCTGTCTAAAAAGCTTACCTCAAACCCCCTTGCTTTGGTCACATCTTAAACTCCTATACTTATAAAATAAATTCCATCCCCTAGTAAATACGTTCTTTTGGGACATGGCCTTTTATCTAGCCTCTACTACCCATGCTTCTTGAAATGTATATTTTATTCTGATTTGCATGTGCATTTCAAAATCACCTGGCTGGATCCTAATTCCTTGAAAATCTCTCCAAGGCATCACCTTCTCCAGAAGACTTCCTGGAGTTCAACTCTCAAATCTGTGTTTGTTGTCTCTTCTTACAGAGGTATGGAGATTGTTACATAAAGCATCATACTTTGGGAGCGAGTGTTCCATCTTTAAAGTCAGATAATTTAGGTTTAGATCCCAGATCTGCCACTTGATTATGCCAAATGATTATGTGCCTGAGAGCAGTTTCAGTTCAGTTCAGCTGCGTCCGACTCTTTGCGACCCCATGGACTGCAGCACACCAGGCTTCCCTGTCCATTGCCAACCCCTGGAGTTTACTCAAACTCATGCCCATCAAGTTGGTGATGCCATCCAACCATCTCATCCTCTGTCATCCCCTTCTCCTCCTGCCTTCAATCTTTCCCAGCATCAGGGTCTTTTCCAAGGAGTCAGTTCACATCAGGTAGCCAAAGTCTTGGAGTTTCAGCTTCAACATCAGTACTTCCAACCAATATTCAGGACTGATTACCTTTAGTATGGACTGGTTGGATCTCCTTGCAGTCCAAGGGACTCTCAAGAGTCTTCTCCAACACCAAAGTCCAAAAGCATCAATTCTTTGGTGCTCAGCTTTCTTTATAGTCCAACTCTGACATCCACACATGACTACTGGAAAAACCATTGCTTTGACTAGATGGACCCTTTTCAGCAAAGCAGTGTCTCTGCTTTTGAATATGCTGTCCACGTTGGTCATAACGTTTCTTCCAAGGAGCAAGTTTCTTTTAATCTCATGGCTCCAGTCACCATTTGTAGTGATTTTGGAGTCCAAAAAGATAAAGTCACTGTTTCCACTGTTTCTCCGTGTTTTTGCCATGAAGTGATGGGACTGGATGCCATGATCTTAGTTTTCTGAATGTTGAGTTTTAAGCCAACTTTTTCACTCTCCTCTTTCACTTTCATCAATAGGCTCTTTAGTTTTTCTTCACTTTCTGCCATAAGGGTGGTGTCATCTACATATCTGAGGTTATTGATATTTCTCCCGGCAATCTTGATTCCAGCTTGTGCTTCATCCAGCCCAGCATTTCTCAAGATGTACTCTGCATAAAAGCTAATCAAGCAGTTTCAGTCATCATTAATTTGAAACCTAAGATGACTTCAGCCTGGCGCAGTCTATGTAATTGTCATAAGATAACATGTGTAACATACTTGACAAGGTAAATTTTCAATCAAGGGTGACTACATCATCATTAATAATTACCTAAGGTGGCTCAGTGGTAAAGAATCTGGGTCAGGAAGATCCCCTAGAGGAGGAAATGGCAACCCACACCAGTATTCTTGCCGGGAAAATCCCATGGACAGAGGAGCCTGGTGGGCTAAAATTCATGGAGTCACAAAGAATCAGACACAACTGACTCTTAATCAACAACAGCATTCAACACCCTACGTCAGCTACTATCACTTTAATAAATGTCATAAATATGTCCCCTTGATTCTTTTCCCACTAGTGAGTTCAATAAAAGATTGGCTATGCTTCTTCCTAACTCATAACACTGAGCCCCAAACCTTGACAAAGTAAGTGTTCAAGTAATCACTGAAATCTACTAAGATGGCGATGAAATTAATTAAAACATTATGAAGTTCAATTCTATACCTGACACTGCTCAAAGCATAGCAGCTGACAGACTGGAGCTCATCTTCATAGATTCATAGTCTATTACAAGAAGATAATCCAATGAGTCTTTGCAACTATGAGAAATGTCATGAAGGGGAAAGCACAGGATGCAGCCATGTGGACACACATACAACAGAAGGATGAAACTTTATCTAAAAGGGCAAAGGTTCACTGCCTTTTGCAATTTCTAAGACCACCCACCACAAGGCCCCACATGGCAGGTATTTATCAGGTGTTTTCAGTTTCTTTGTAAGACATGTCTAGTGTTTGCTCTTCTGTTTAAGGTTGTTCCCTTCAAACATCAGGTCTCCAAATACCCCTCAGACTTCACAAACTTAATAAACTTTATTGTTCAATAGATGATTAAATTTCCTCACAACAAGGGAAGAGTAAAATGTGCAAACAAATGCAAGCATCGTTTAACTTGCTTTTATTTAGAAGTCCATTATCCTGCCAGATCAGAGGAGAAAAAAATAAGGAAAATTTAACATAAAAAAGGAACACTGACCACAGAGTAGATGCTGGGGGAGTGGGGAAAAAATACAGAAAAGAGAAAAAAGCATAGAGAAATGACCAAAACAAAGTGGAAATCCTGATGGGGTAGGGCTTCCCTGGTGGCTCAGATGGTAAAGTGACTGCCTGCAATGCAGCAGACCTGGGTTTGATCCCTAGGTTGGGAAGATCCCCTGGAGAAGGAAATGGCACCCCACTCCAGTACTCTTGCCTGGAAAATTCCATGGACTGAGGATCCTGGTAGGCTACAGTCCATGGGGCTGCAAAGAGTCAGACACGGCTGAGCAACTTCACTTTCATTTTAATATGCTAGGACAGTCTCATGACAAGCAGTTTACATTCTCAATCTCTATAAACAAGTTATAGAAACAAGTAATTATAAATATTTGCCAAGGAATAGATTTCAGGTTTTGGAGTTTCCTCCTAACCAAAGATTATGAAGTCACACAACAAGCCCGTTCATCTAGGCTCTGTTCTGAGCGATGAGCACAGACAATAGGATTATGGGTTGAAAATGCACACTTCGCTTTATAATAGCCAGGACATGGAAGCAACCTAGATGTCCATCAGCAGATGAATGGATAAGAAAGCTGTGGTACATATACACAATGGAGTATTACTCAGCCATTAAAAAGAATACATTTGAATCAGTTCTAATGAGGTGGATGAAACTGGAGCCTATTATACAGAGTGAAGTAAGCCAGAAGGAAAAACATCAATACAGTATACTAATGCATATATATGGAATTTAGAAAGATGGTAACAATAACCCGGTGTACGAGACAGCAAAAGAGACACTGATGTATAGAACAGTATTATGGACTCTGTGGGAGAGGGAGAGGGTGGGAAGATTTGGGAGAATCACATTGAAACATGTAAAATATCATGTAAGAAACGAGTTGCCAGTCCAGCTTTGATGCACGATACTGGATGCTTGGAGCTAGTGCACTGGGACGACCCAGAGGGATGGTATGGGGAGGGAGGAGGGTTCAGGATGGGGAACACATGTATACCTGTGGTGGATTCATTTTGATATTTGGCAAAACTAATACAATTATGTAAAGTTTAAAAATAAAATAAAATTAAAAAAAAAAAAAGAAAATGCACACTTCACTGTAAACCAGAATTGGCTTGAATTCTGGTTGTGATACATACTGGCTGTGTGATAAAATTACTTCTCTCATATCTCCTCTGAAAAACTGGGGTAACCTCTAGCTCCTAAGGCTGAACCCAAACCTGAAAGAAAAAAAAAAATTCATAGAAACCTATAGTGCGGGTTAAATTTCTTGGCAATGAGGCAAAACAGTTTTCTCTGAAATCCAAGCTCTGTAGAGCACAGCAGACCACTTTCCAGTGCCCACGAGGCAGTGCCAGGTGAAGCAATTACCTGGTTGATTGCAGGGGCTGAAATGTGCTGGAATGAGTCACTGATTAAGAGATTTATTTGGATTTCTGTTTGAGCTGTGTTTGATTAGCTTGTCCATGAAAGTAAGCAATTCCGTCTCCATGGACACATTCTACTGGACACAGAAGAGCTCTGTATCCCCAGCCCCAATTGTCTTTCAGGAAAAAGGCATGAGTTGGTATCATTAGCACATGTTCATTTGTTTTAATGGGGCATTAAGACTGATTTATATGGTGGCATTTGAGGTGAAAACTCATTCCAGAATTACACCTGTATAAGAACACTTAACATTAGCTTGCCAATGGGCCTTCCAAAAGGATGAAGACCAGTGTTCCTGATTTAGGGAATTTCCATTTCACTTAGCCATCAAGAGGATTGGTCAGAAACAAATGAACAAACAAACGAAAACCAGGAGCAGCAGCCCACAAAGAATCATCTTGTGAGTTTCTCTTTGGAAATCAAGCTCATGTTAGTGCTGCAGAACTCCAAGATTGGCAGAGAGCAAAGTTAATATTCATTTGCTCAAATTTCTGTATCTATCCTAAAGTGAAGTGAAGTGAAGTGAAATCGCTCAGTCATGTCCAACTCTTTGCGACCCTGTGGACTGTAGCCCACCAGGCTCCTCTGTCCATGGGATTCTTCAGGCAAGAATACTGGAGTGGGTTACCATTTCCTTCTCCAGGGGATCTTCCCGACCCAGGTATTGAACCCAGGTCTCCCGCATTGGAGGGAGACGCTGTAACCTCTGAGCCACCAAAGGTGACTGTAATTCTTTTTACTAGAAATGCTTCTCTTTCTTTCATTGGTAACACTAACACTTTGAGATACTGATATAATCATTATCGATTTTGCTATCATTCATCATGACGGCCTTACGAGAGGTCAGTTCCCTATTTCTTTACAATAGCAAAGTCAAGAACAACAACACTGCAGATTATCATCCTTTTTATACAATTTTCCCCTCAACATTAGTTCCTCTCCAGGTCCTGTTTGCTGTTCTACCTCCCGTTCCCTAATGACTGTCCCTTTATTCTCATCATTAATTGCTGGTGGTTCTGTTGGCAAAGAGAAATGGAGGGGAACATTATAAAAGTCATTCCAGCTAATATCAGGCTCATTCAATTGAAAATATGGGGAAAAATAACTTTCTACAGAGGACTTTGAAACAATCAGGAGAAAGAACTTTTTCAATGCCGGCACTGGTGTTGATGTGAAGAGAGGTAAATATTTAGTGACTTAATACTTAGTGATTTATTTGTAGGTTATTCCTTTAAAATCTGACTTGTTAAGCTTAAGCTATGAAAATAAGATCTGAGTCTCAATATTCACCAATGAATCTCCAGTTTTTTTTCCGTCAGTATTTATCACATAGGGTTTCCCAGGTGGCTGAATGGTAAAGCATTTGCCTACCAATGCAGGAGATGTGAGTTGAATCCCTGGGTTGGGAAGATCCCCTGGAGTAGGAAATGGCTACCACTCAAGTATTCTTGCCTGGAGAATTCCATGGACTGAGGAGCCTGGCGGGCTACAGTCCGTGGGGTCACAAAATAGCTGGACTTGACCTAGCGGCTTTAAAAAAATAAATAAATAAACTCACATAAGGTGATTGATAAATCCATCAAAGTAATGGATAAGAAGGGAGCTTAGTTTGCCAGGACTATTCTTACCCGTTCACTGTCAACCCTCCTTGTTAGGAGAATAAAATTAACAGGCAAGTATGTTCCTATCTGTCTTTATTCAAACCTTCCTAAGCTCATGGGATGAATACATAGCCTTGCAAGTGCATCTCTAGACCTTGATGCAAGGATCCATCCATTACACAAACCAACAATATTCATAATAACACAGTTTTCAAAAAGTAATTTTAGAATTTAAGAGCTGGAAAAGGAAGACAGTGCTTAAAATAACAGCACTATTGAAGTCTCTACTTGCATTCTGACCCAACAGGATAAAAACTTTATTTTCAGCCCAGGTATGAAATTCAAACTAAATATTAAAAAAAAATGTATTTACAAAGGCATTCACATTTCAGTACAAGATTCTCTCCAGGTTACTATTTATTATCAAGGCAAGAATATTTCAAGAAGTGGGACATGCTTCCTAAGTGAAACCACCTTAAGCTTGCTTTGAAACTCTGGGGATGTACCAGTGTTTGTATTACCAGCACCTCATCCTTCCAAAAATAAATGCAATCAGGCCTCCAGATACTTCTAAACATATTGCACTTTTACTTTCTACCTGAACACAAAACATCTCCCAGGTGTTTGTGATCTTTATGTTTTAAAAATAAGGTTTAAGGTGTATATCCATCCATCTCTCATATCTGATTTCACATCTTGTTAGTCTGAACTGAATTCTTTATTTTATCTTTCAGTCTAACACCATCAGTAATTTCACATGAGAATCAACTCTAATATGTTCATATCTCATCAAGAAGGATAATGGTCCTGCCAAAAAGATCTATTTCTTTAGGTGTGCTTCTGCAGTGAAGGAGAGCTTTGCACTTGCAAAGCAAGAGGCTAGAAAGATGTTTGATTTTCATGGGTGTAACTGATCCTGTCATATTCTCGGGAACAATAGCTGTCAATCAGAAGAACATTAGATTTAAATTATTTATTTTGTATCACTTCCTATGGCTTCCCTTTATGCCAAACACCTAGGCTGATGAATTTATTAATCTGTAGCTGGTGGTTTCATCCATGCTGCAGAAAGAAAACAATTCAAGTGAGTAATCCCAGGGAACAAACTGTTCTATCATCAAACCTACATCTCCCAACCATCATTTTAAGCACTAAAGTCCTTTGAACTGTCAAAACAATGGGGCAATATTCATGATTTCTCTCCTATTTATAGAAAACTTGTCACTTCATTATTTCCAAGAAAGAAACTGTGCATATCCAAGTAGATTGAGGCAAAAAGGGAGATTTTCAGTGAGAGAGAGGCAACTGGCCATATCTAAATAGTGTGTTGGGGGGGGTTGGGTTAATAAAACCTAATTTCTTATTCTATCAACAGGACTGATATTCAGATTGAAGTATCAGGTTGATTTTGATGAACTCTAGAACATGACCTCCCAACTCTACAGAGTCAATCTATCGTTTAAAGGGTAAATCTATCGTTTAAAAGAAAAAATCAGGGAAAGGTAAAAATCATGGTTCCCCTAAAGGTATAAAAATTAACATGTGTTAAAGATTTTATTCTGGATGGATGGCATCACCGACTCAATGGACTTGAATTTGAGTAAACTCTGGGAGTTGGTGATGGACAGGGAGGCCTGGCGTGCTGCAGTCCACGGGGTCTCAAAGAGTTAGACGCAACTGAACTGAACCTCTTCCAGACCAGACAGAATCCACATGCCTACAAGATATCTGCAATTTACAGAATTTTAAAATAATTCCCATAGAATCAGAATATAAGACAGAAGGCAGAAGGGTGCCGTGTAGGCAATGTCTTCTTTCCCACAGGAGCACAAAGTGTTAACTAGAAAAAGGGCTAAACATAGCAGGCTGCAAACATCCTCACTGGGTAAAATAGGAAGCCTGCCAGCTCATATTAATTGCTTGCCTTGCGTCTTGACTAGCTGTAGCCTCTGTTCCACATACACTTCAGCTATTCCTCCTCAAACTAGCATGTGGCATTTTTCTACTTGTGCTGAAACAGAGAAAGACAGGGAACAGACTCTCCATACATAAAACCCAGTGAAGTTGTTCAAAAAGGCCTCCCTAAGATGTACTGGGTTGACCAAAAAGTTCATTTGGGTTTTTCCACAAGATGTTACAGAAAAGCCCCAGTAAACTTTTTGGTCATCCCAATACTACTCTGGCATGCGGATTTTTTTGAGCTAATGGCAAGGGAGACCATGTGGGCTCGAGACAAACCATGGCTTCTCTTAACTACTGAGAAAAATTTAAATTGGGTTATCTTCCCCAGAAAAAGAGTTATGACCAGAGGTAAAATTTAGATGTTGGCCCATCAGTATGGCACAACAAACGTCTTTTCTTCTGCTGTGAATAACCCTCTTATTCTTGGAAGCCTCAGGGCCCTATCTCATTCCCTAGCTCAGGATGGTGTACAGGTGACTCTTACTAAATTGTGTAAAACCCACAGGTTTGAACTCTGTGGGTCCATTTATACAGGCATTTTTTTTTTCAATAGACACACACCGCAGTACTGCATGATCTACAGTTGTTCAAAAAATTGTGTTCCAGGAATGTGGAACCACAAATGTAGAGGCCAATCTGTAAAATGACATGCCAGTTTTCAACTGTTTGGGGATTGGTGCCCCAATTCCCACATTTTGCAGGTTCAACTGTATATACTTCATTTTACATTTCTGTACCTGAATCTCTCATATTTTGGGGGGCCCTCTCTTTGTGTGGATCACACTAAACTGTGGAAAATTCTGAAAGAGATGGGAATACCAGACCACCTGATCTGCCTCTTGAGAAATTTGTATGCAGGTCAGGAAGCAACAGTTAGAACTGGACATGGAACAACAGACTGGTTCCAAATAGGAAAAGGAGTACATCAAGGCTGTATATTGTCGCCCTGCTTCTTTAACTTATATGCAGAGTACATCATGAGAAACGCTGGACTGGAAGAAACACAAGCTGGAATCAAGATTGCCGGGAGAAATATCAATAACCTCAGACATGTAGATGACACCACCCTTTATGGCAGAAAGTGAAGAGAAACTAAAAAGCCTCTTGACGAAGGTGAAAGTGGAGAGTGAAAAAGTTGGCTTAAAGCTCAACATTCAGAAAACAAAGATCATGGCATCCAGTCCCATCACTTCATGGGAAATAGATGGGGAAACAGTGGAAACAGTGTCAGACTTTATTTTTCTGGGCTCCAAAATCACTGCAGATGGTGACTGCAGCCATGAAATTAAAAGACGCTTACTCCTTGGAAGGAAAGTTAGGACCAACCTAGATAGCATATTCAAAAGCAGAGACATTACTTTGCCAACAAAGGTCCATCTAGTCAAGGCTATGGTTTTTCCTGTGGTCATGTATGGATGTGAGAGTTGGACTGTGAAGAAGGCTGAGCACCAAAGAATTGATGCTTTTGAACTGTGGTGTTGGAGAAGACTCTTGAGAGTCCCTTGGACTGCAAGGAGATCCAACCAGTCCATTCTGAAGGAGATCAGCCCTAGGATTTCTTTGGAAGGAATGATGCTAAAGCTGAAACTCCAGTACTTTGGCCACCTCATGCGAAGAGTTGACTCATTGGAAAAGACTCTGATGCTGGGAGGGATTGTGGGTAGGAGGAGAAGGGGACGACAGAGGATGAGATGGCTGGATGGCATCACTGACTCGATGGACGTGAGTCTGAGTGAACTCCTGGAGTTGGTGATGGACAGGGAAGCCTGGAGCGCTGCGATTCATGGGGTCGCAAAGAGTCGGACACAACTGAGTGACTGATCTGATCTCATGTAAGTGGGGTTCCCATGCATACGAAATTAAATTTGACTTTTTCCTATAAATCAGTCTCATGTCAACTTAATTCTTTGACCAGACACAAGAACCTAAAAGGATAGTTTTCTTCCTCTGCAACCCAGGATTCTAATAGCTGACATCTATAGATGACATTTAAATAATCAATTATTTCATGAATCTATATCAAGTGCCTGCACCAACACCCTCTCTTCTAGGTAATGGAATCAATGTTATACGATGAAGATGGAGGATCTCAGGAGACTTTATTAACATGAATAGAAGAAAACATCTAGTCACCAAGGCTTCCTTAAATCAAAGGACATTCATGAGGAATCATACACAAGTCACTAGCCAATACATTATGTCTTTTTTAAAAATTTCCTCCAAACTTCAGTTTCCTTCCATCATCATC
This sequence comes from Bos grunniens, assembly GCF_055505025.1. NCBI lineage: Eukaryota > Metazoa > Chordata > Mammalia > Artiodactyla > Bovidae > Bos > Bos grunniens. The sequence continues at coordinate 64,327,853 of NC_141171.1, forward strand.
ATAACCAATGTCTTGTAATTAACAGAATAACAGCTATGGTTTTCCCTTTCTGGGCTATTTGTGACATCCCATGACTTAAAGAATGTTTAATTTAGACTTGAGGGTGGGAGACATTGCCAGCCACTCTAGACCTTCCCATTTTCTTGCCATATTCAAATCTGGCACTGTGCTTTAAAGACTCAAGTTATGAATATATTATACAGCAGGTAAAGGAAGCTAGATCTAAAATATAACAGATGAAGGAAATTAGATTTTTATCAGGCAGCCATAAGAAGGCACGAATTGAGAAAATAAAAAAAGTTAGCCAAGTATTCAAAAGCAATTTCCTAAGGAGACAAAGAGAACAATGAAAGACAATTAGTGAAAGAAAAGACTTTCAGTCTATTCCTGACCAGAGGAAATAAATTCTGCTCTAATACTAGGCTTCTAAATTAGTAATATTAATACGAGGATTTAATAGTAACCAATCAAGCCCTAAATCAGTAGTTTTGAACTGGTAAAAGACCTTTTAAAAATTTTTTTTTCAAGTATGCTTCAGTTTAAGGGCTTCCTTGATAACTCAATTGGTAAAGAATTCACCTGTAATGCAGGAGACCCTGGTTCAATTCTTGGGTCGGGAAGATCCACTGGAGAAGGGATAGGCTACCCACTCCAGTATTCTTGGGCTTCCCTGGTCGCTCAGCTGGTAAAGAATCCGCCTTCAATGTGGGAGACCTGGGTTTGATACCTGGGTTGGGAAGATCCCCTGGAGAAGAGAAAGGCTACTTCTGTATTCTGGCCCAGAGAATTCCATGGAGTGCGTAGGCCATGCACATAGGGTTGCAAAGAGTCAGACACGACTGAGTGACCTTCATCTTCACTTTTCAGTTTATTTTAGCAAAAATTGATTTCAAACCAGACAACACCAAACCACAAGTGTTTAGGAGTGCTCCACCAACAGAAGCTCAGTGAAGAACATTTACAGAGAAAAGGAAGAAGAAAATGACTATTGATGGCTATAGCCTAAACCCTACTTTGCTGTTGGTGATCAGTGGCCCATAGCTTTCAATTTCATAACCTTGACCTATTTCCAGCCTTATTTACTGCTTATTAGGCCTCCATGGCCTGAAAAATGCTTATTAGGCTTCCATGGCCTCTAGCCTGGAAAATCCCATGGACGGAGGAGCCTGGTAGGCTGCAGTCCATGGGGTCGCAAAGAGCTGGACACGACCGAGCGATTTCACTTTCACTTTTCACTTTCACTTTTCACTTTCATGCATTGGAGAAGGAAATGGCAACCCACTCCAGTGTTCTTGCCTGGAGAACCCCAGGGACGGGGGCTGCCCTCTATGGGGTCCCACAGAGTCTGACACGACTGAAGTGACTTAGCAGCAGGCCTCCATGGCAGTAGAGCCTCCTTAGTCTCATTGCCTCCTTGTCTTATTTAACAAATCCGAGACAAACTGTCCCTATATCCTTGCCCCAATCACTTATATTTTTCTTAGCTCACATTCTGTACTTTGCCCTCTGATCATCAGCAAGTCCATGAGAGGTGAGGGTGGGGAGAGAAGAATTAGACATTGTGAGTGTCTGACAAAGGATTAGTACAGTAATGCCACAGATTTATAAACAAAATAAGACTCTGGATGATCCTATTCAAGTCTTACATATCTTTTAGAAATAACGTTGGAGAAAAATGGTAATTTGGGAAGATTGCTTGACTGGGAGCCATAAGACCAGGGCTCCAGGGCCAAACATGCCTCTAATTCAGGTGAGAATTTGAGCAGAGATAGGCCAGTCTTAGTTGCCACATTTTTCTGAAACAAAGTAAGGTTTTGGAGAAGTATGGAAAGGATGATGACTACATAAGTGTTCTAAAGACCCTCATGGTCACACGTCTATGCCCATGGGGCTGTGGGCCAGGATGAATAGAAAGTCCACAGGCAGAGTTACTGACCTCAAGCCCACTTACACATGAGCAGAACAGTTGTTACTCTTGACATGATCTGCAAACTTCTGCTTGATCTTCCTCCCAACAGCCACAGTGCCAGTCCCTCTCTTCTTTATCTTCTGTTCTCTAGTTTCCCATGCTTCCTTCCACTTTCACTGGTTCTTATAGCTACTCCCAGTCACCGTGCTTAATAGAACTCTGTGCTGAAAAATTGAATCCAAGCAGGACATGGACACATCAAGTCACTCTGCTGAATAGAACTCTGTGCTAAAAATTGAAACCAAGCAAGACCCTGGGCACAGAAGCCTCTCTGTGTCCCCCTTTCTTATTTGCAGGATAAAAGCTTCACCCTCCTACCATAGAACAGATTTAAACAGTTCCTAACCAGGGAAGTAGGAAAAAAGGGCAAAGAAGGAACAATATTGCAGCTATTAAGACAGAATCCTGATTCCTCTTCAAGGGATATAAACAGCATGTTTTAGTTCTTCTGAAGGAAGCAAGGCTCTCATCCAGATGGAGGGTGGTCATTTCAGGCTGAGCACAAGATTCCTGGAGCACCATCCTGTCACCCACCACCAATCAATGAGAAGAAAATCGTATGTCCTGCAGGCGTCAGCCCACAATTTGCCTATAAATACTTTTCCCGCAGACCATCAGGGAGTTCAGGTTTTTTGAGCATGAGACACTCGGTTTCCTTGCTTGCCCCTAAAATAAACCTTTCTCTGCTCCAAACTCTGCCATTTCAGTTTGTTTGATTTCATTGTGTCAGGCACATGAGCTTTTGCTAACAAAACAAACCTTAGAATAAACTTCTCACTCTTGGGTTTATGTTCCATCCCATTGCCATGGCCTGCAGTCCTTACATGATCTGGCATCTTCTCACTTCTCAATTCATCATGCACTGCTTTTCCTCTCATTTTTAAAACTTTATTCCATACTGTTCTAATTTCCATTTTACAAACATGACAGGCCACTTGAACCTTGGGCTCTTCTGTCCTGCCTGTGTGTGCAACTCTCCTTACCCCTTCTTCATCCAGCTAACAACTACTGATCCTTTATATGCCACCACGAATGCCTCTTTGGGGAAGCCTCCTTACCATGTAGGAAGTCTGCAGCTGCAAACAATAGCACTCTATAATTTAAATAGTTTAAACAAAAATAAATGTATTTCCTCACACAAAAATCCACCTGGGGATAGAGTTCCAGGGCTAACTCCATTGTTCAGTCAGCTCATCAGGTCCCTAGGTTCTCCCCACTGGTCTGCTCTTTCTTAGGTTCCTGAGACAGCTACAAGAGTCCCAGCCATCACAGGGAGACCCTTAGCATCCAGAGAATGGAGAGGTCCCTCCCTCCATGTCTGTCTTTATCAGGATATAAAACATTTCCCAGAAGCACTCAACAGCGTCCCAGCTCCAAGTGGCCAGCATTGGCTACATTTCTTTTTTTCTAATTGAAAAGGAAGTGCAGAAACAAAGTATATTTGTAGCTTCTAGCATGAGAGGCAGAGGCTGCTATGAAAAAGATACATCCATGCAAGATAGACTCTCTTGCTGTAAGCACTTCCTATTCTTTGTTATACTTAACGGTAGTAATCACAAGATAATTGTTAGCTGTTTGATAACTGTTCATTTCCTATGTTGTTGTTCAGATGCTCAGTCGTGTCTGACTCTTTGTGACTCCATGGACCGCAGCACACCAGGTTTCCCTGTCCTTCACTGTCTTCCGGAGCTTGCTCAAACTCAAGTCCATTGAGTTGGTTGATGCCATCAAAACCATCTCATCCTTGCAGTGTGATCTGAGGCAGCTACCTCACTTGGTTGAGAGTCATTTTTCTCAAATGAAATATGGTAACTAAAATGGTGACGTCTATTGATGATTCAGTGAGAGTGTGATTAAAATCTCAGGAAAAAGGGTAACCTTATTTATCTCAAATAATTGTTGCTATTAGCATTATAATCATTACTACTACTGATATTATAGAAAGATACTTTGCTTCATTTTTTTTCCTTATGACGGAGTTCAGGGAAGGCTACCCCAAATATGTCACTTTGGTATATCAATTATTTGCCATTAAAGTTACTTGAACAACTGATACAAGAGGGACACACTGACCCTCCTTGGTCCCGGAAACTGGAACCTAGCAGGATCCCATGGGGCCTTCCCTCATATCCTCTGCTTTAGCTCTTCTCTGAAGTACCTAGACAACAGTATTTGATAAGCATGTCCTGAGTTGTTTAGCAGATGTAAAAAACCTCTCCCTCACCAACAAAGGGAAGATGTTAACTACTTGATGACCATGAGCACATAACCCCAGGCCTTCTGGAGCCTAAGGACTGATGCTGTTCATCCCTGTGGCACCACCCTGTTACCTCACCATCAGCCAGTCAGAGAACGGTGCACAAAATGATCAAAGACCCTACAAACTCTCTCCCTCACCTGTCTTTTAAAAATGCTTTGCCAAAACTCTTCAGTGAGTTTGGGGCCTTTAGAGCATGAGCCACCCTTCTCCTTTCTTGACCCTACACTAAACCTTTCTCCGCTCCAAACTCTGATGTTTGTTTGACCTCACTGTGCACCAGACACATAAACTTGTGTTAACAAAAGCAGGCAATAAACCCCCCAGGTCAAAGGAGCCCTCTTTGTAGCAGGGCATCCTTATCCCCAGAGAGGCTCTATCAACAAACCTTGCTATTTTTTTACCACTTTACTTTCTAATTCACTACCCTTCACCCGAACCCCTCTGTCTTCTCAATTCTTTACAAATGTATTGTTTTTTTCCCCCCAAACAGTAAAAAAGCTGCCTGCTTTGGTCATTTGATCCTCATATTCCTATGAACTCCCATAGGAGTTAATATCTTTTTCCTCCATTGTGTCCATTTAATTACTGCAACAGCCAAAAGAACCAAGAGTGGCAGAGATTTTCCCCCTCCCTGAAACTTACCTGTATGTTCATCACAGCAAAAAGGAAACAAAAAGCCCTAAGTTTCCTCTGATATCAGAGGGGTGTATCAGAAAAACAGGAGGGCAGGAGAACTATGAGACCCAGAAGAAAATGAAATTCTTCATCAGCCTAAGCTTAGAGGGAGAGGGCAAAGTCTAAAGGCTTCTGCGAATCTGCACAACGCAGCCTCATTCTGCTTTCTGTTTGGATATTACGCCTCCCCAGCGGGGGAATAAAAAAAAAAAAGAACCTTTTTAACACCTTCCAACTGAAAACCGTGTGAATCTTTTCAAAAAAGGCATCTAGCTTTCTTCCCAGCATATTTATCACCATTGTTATCCTCGGCCTAGCCACTTAGGAAATTCAATTCAAGATGACAGAATCAATGGTATTGTTTTTTGGTTTTGTTTTTGTTTTTTGAAACCGTGATATTCTGAGAAAATGTAAATATATGGAGAGAGAGCAGGTGCACATGTTCTCTTGGGGGGAAGATGACGACGCATTATGGCTTCAAAATCGCAGTCACGCCTCTCAGAATCGCATTTTCACCTGCCACTGAGCCCTGCTTTCAGAGCTCCCTGTGGTCTCTGGAGTCCCCAGTGCGGTTTCAGCCGCCCCTGTAAAAGCCATCTTTCCACTTTGAGAAGTGCTACCAGCCTGGGCAAACATAAGCAAGAATAACTGAGTAAACAAAGCCAGGTGCAATTTGAATGCAAGTTTAAAAAAAGAACACCTTTCAAGGGAAAAAGACTACAGATCTGATTTTGTAACAGTCAGGTTAATTACTGTCTAACATCCTAATTAGCAGTGAACACTGGATTTAAAATGGGTTAACAATGGAGGGGGGGCTCCAGGAATTAATACATTTGCATTTTGTAATTCTGAATTTCTCCTTTAGAACATCCTGACCAAATATATATAGTCATGGTTTGGTGGTTCTTCCACGAAACTGGGTGAACACTTGTCATTTATAGTTGGGATGACAGACAGAAATAGTTGGACTCAATGATTAAACAAGTCAAAACATCAACTAACTATGTCTATATACCAAAAATTTTTGTGGAGACAAATATAGAACTGTTTAAATTTAGGGACAACACTTAATTGAAAACTGAAAAAATAAAACCTGACTGTGAACAGAGACTTCACATAAAACAATGAGAATCTGAGTGATTGATGGAAATAGTTGTCACTCATATCAGACTAGTTTAACACTTGTCCTCACAGAGAAAATGTAAATGTCTAGATGAATGTATTTCCCACGCTACCTATACACTACTTGATCTGAACTCATTATATGTAGAGGAGTTCTTTGTATTTATTCATATCCAGGGTTTTGTTTAACTTTTTCAATAGTAGCTAAAATGGAGAATGTCTTTCATAGTGTCAGATATCACTATTGGCTTATACTCAGACTGGATTCATTATTTACACTCAGCTTGAAATTCTAATTATCTAAACCTCAAAGTAGCCAATATATCAGTCATGTAACTTGACATTTATATGCACATAAAACAGTAACAATTTCATGGATCTTTATGTCTGCCAAATCAGAGAATCCAAAATGACACTCAGGGTCAAAAATGATTGTGAACCAGAATTTTTTCTCTCCCCCCAAATATAATGTGCCATTGAGTATATTTTGAAGAAATACTTAAACTATGGAGTATGGAGGCTCAAGAAGAAAATGTGTTATGGAGGGCAAAAGCAAAGCAAAACAAGATGGTAACAACAAAACATATGAAAACAATAAAAAAGAACAACTATTTGATTCATTTGCTGTCTTGCAGAGTTTGTTATTAATAAACAGCAGAGATGAAATCTTATACTCCATCACAGTCTGAGAATAATAAAAACCAAAAGACATCCTTCTGTTGAGTTGAATAAAAAGTAAACAAGCAAAAAACCCTTACCATTAAAGAAGGGAATAGACCTTACCACACTATCCACATGTTTACCCCAAAACACTGCCCAAGCAGGCAATGACAGAAAGAGGGGAGAGTGAGATAGAAGAACAATTCAGTGACAGAGAAGACAGATCGAGGATCCTAGCATGTATTTGGTAGAAGCTCTAAACAAACAAAAAGAGGAAGGTGGAAAAGCAAAATTTGAATAAAAGTAGTTTTTTTTTTTTTTTCTCAAAATGAAAGAAAACTCACATTTTAGATTAAAAGAGAACTGCTACTGCCAAGGATAAATACAGTAAATCTACATATGGAAACATTATCATCACCCTTCAGGAAGGAAAAAAAGCTCAAATTACCAGGGATCAAAAACCAGCTATTCTCAAAGGAAGGACATTTTATATTATATTTTATCCTCAAATAAACTGAAAGCCAATTTTTAATCACTGTCCATTCTGGGTGGTGCTAAAAAAGTGAAAATAAAAGCAACAACAAAAACCTCAACAACCAAGAAATGTTATCCATTCAATAATTCAAAATCCATTAAACAATTATTCACAGGTATATGAGAACTAAGATAATTTATCCAAATCAACTATTAAGACAAGAAAAGTGAACTCAATTAGAAGGTGTAGAGGTTACCAAAGAACAGAAATCTTGATTTAAAATATTGGTAAATTTTGGGGTACCTATAGGAAAAGCTGTATAGTATACTGTACTTAAACTTTTTGTTTGAAATAATAGTGGATCACTACACTGTTTTAAGAAAGAAGACCAATTTAGGAAGGAACATTCAGAATGTTGGACTCCTGTTTATGTTAAAATATTGAAGGCTGACCAGAAAAATGTGTAAAGGAAGCTAGAATAATTGGGAAAATAAAGTCAGTATCTTCATTGAATTACAATACAGACCAATTCATGCAAAAATCATTAATGGGGGATATGATGCTGAGAATCAAGACATGAAAGGCTCTATATTTTGTAATAAAGAGCCTGACTTCAGTATTTGACGTTTAACTAGTGACTGGTTTTAAGTCTCATTCCTCTCTTTTCCCTCTCTGGTCCCCATCTGAGTAAAAGGATAAGGAGGCCACGTAACTCCTTTTATTGGCAGGAGTTTCAAATCCATCAAGCTCCTGCCCACCTATAGGAAGTCTTACCCAGGTCCAAGCCCCTAACCATTGTAAAATGCCAGTCTCCATTCCCTGCTCTCTCTCAAGGGCCTGTTTGGGAAGCTGACTCTCCTGCTGTCTACCAATGAAGTAAAATAAATAAATAAATAAAACATCTTCATTTGAGTAATATATCTTTTCATGCTCCCTTTCTATGTATGTGGCGTCATCATTTAAATCAAATTTTGCATTGAGTCCATCCAATCTCAATTTAATCAGAATTGAGTTGAATTCAAGATTATTCCTGTTAATCAGTTTTCAAGTACCAAGTTGTAAGGTAAAAACATACACTGTGGAGAAATAAGACAACGCTTTGACTGGGTGATCAAAGTTGACATCACTGATGAGGGGCAGACATACTCGTGAGTCCCCAAGAATGACAGGCCACTGTGCAGTTTTCCAGCTCAGAACACATAATTTAAAAACAACCCCGAGGGAAGATAAATTAAAAACAAGAAAGAGCCCATTAAAAAGGAGAGAGGAGAATGCAGATTTTATTCTTCAAATGTGTCGATATCTTAAAAACAGGGAGGGCTAGAGAAATGTATCAAATTAAAGAATACATGACAACTAAATGCAGCACCTGACTCTAGACTGGAGTCTGTATTAAAAGGAGAAATACTATAAATGACACTGGGTCAACTGATAAAAATGCAATGTAGATAATACATTTAACTAATATGTTAATATTATATTTATTAAAGTTGATGTTTGTACATGTGCTCAGCCATGCTTGACTCTTTGTGACCCCATGGACTGTAGCCTGCCAGGCTCCTCTGTCCATAGAATTCTCCAGGCAAGAATACTGGAGCGGGTTGCCATTTCCTCCTCCAGGGGATCTTTCTGACTCCAGAATCGAACCTTCATCTCTTGTGTCTTCTGCATTAGCAGGTGGATTCTCTACCACTGTGTCACCTAGGATGCCCACTGAAGTTGATAACTGCCCTTTATTTAAGAAGGTATCCTGTTCTTAGGAAATATATACTTAAGTATTCAGTTTAAAGGGCCATGACGCAACACTCGCAAATAGTTCAGAAAAAATCGCATGTGTGTACACTCATACAGACTATACTTATTAATGATAAAACACAAAGTCAGTAAAATATTAACAATCCATGAATCTAGGGCAAGAATATATATTCTTTTTATTATTAAAACCACTTTTCTGGAAACAAAAAAATTATTTTGAAATTAAAGGTTGAAACATCTTGCATGTTCTTCCATATGCATAGTTTGAGAAATAGAAGAAAAACTTTGGTGACAGATTTTTAATCCACTTGTATAGTAAAAAATTGATGCCTCTTTTTTTTCCAGTAAGCAGCCTGAGGTGACCCCTAAAAGTGGTACACTATTCACTTGACCCAGAAAACCCCACAAAACCATGCAAATCAAGAGGTTCAAATCGTGTTCATTTTAAGAACACTCGTGAAACTGCCCAGGCCATAAAGGGTATGCATATCTGAAAAGCCACCAAGTATCTGAAGGATGTCACTTTAAAGAAGCAACGTGTGCCATTCTGTCGTTACAACGGTGGAGCTGGTAGGTGTGCACAGGCCAAACAGTGGGGCTGGATGCAGGGTCGGCGGCCCAAAAAAGAGTGCTGAATTTTTACTACACATGCTCAAAAATGCAGACAGTAATGCTGAACTTAAGGGCTTAGATGTAGATTCTCTGGTCATTGAGCACATCCAGGTGAACAAAGCCCCCATGATGCGGCGCAGGACTTACAGAGCTCACAGTCAGATCAACCCCTACATGAGCTCTCCCTGCCACATTGAGATGATCCTTACTGGAAAAGAACAGATCGTTCCTAAACCAGAAGAGGAGGTTGCACAGAAGAAAACGATATCCCAGAAGAAACTGAAGAAACAAAAACATGGCCCAGGAATAAATGCCGCAAAAAATAAATGCAAATAAAAGTAAAAAAAAAAAAAAAAAAATTGAAGCCTTACATATGTATAAGACAAATTTATAACAAACTGGGACATATATATCCCTTCACCCAGTAAGTAATAAATATACATGTTTCAAAACTCATGTAACATATAGAAAGTGGGAAGGTTCTACACCACAAAGGACCAATGGCAACAATTTATTATGTTAGAAAACAACAACAAGAAGAATCTTAGAGATGTGGAAGCTTAGAATAATTCATGTGCTATAAAGAAAATCAAACTGGAAATATTCTTGTAAGAATTGGGTATTCTTACAACTGAATGACAATCAAAATATCATATGTTACAACTGAGCTAAAATGGTGCTGAGAATTATAGCCAAACTGAATTCATTTTTTTGAACTTTAAATAAGCATCTCCCTACAAAAGCTGAAACAGAACATAATAAACCAAATGAAAAAAGATGAAAGAATAAATAAGTAATCATCAAAGCATAATACAAAAGATGATGACAAACTTCCCTGTTGGTAGAATCTGCCTGCCAATGCAGGGGACATAGGTTTGATTCTTGGTCCAGAAAGATTCCACAAGCCGCGGGGCAACTAAGCCACTGCACCTCAACTACTGAGCTCACTAGAGAAGCCTGCTTGCCTAGAGCCCATGCTCCACAAGGCAAGCCACCCCAGAGAAGCCCGGGCGCTGCATCTAGAAAGCAATCCTCACTCGCCACCACCACAGAAAGCCTGCTAAGCAGCAAGAAGACAGAGCACAGTCAAAAATAAATATTTTTCTTTTTAAAGAAAACACGATTGTGATTTAAAAAAATGGTAAATAAAGTAAAAAAACACTATCTTATGAGCTAGACAAGCTCCAGCTAAGCTTACTGGAGGGAAAGTACTGAGAAAAAGAAATGACATAACTGGAGATAGGATAGAGTTTCTATGTGTTATCTGAATGACAAAGATATATAGAAAAACATTTTGTTCTATGAAACTAGCTCATTTGTACTGATACAGATGAACCTAGAGTCTGACATACAGAGTGAAGTAAGTCAGAAAGGCTTCTCTGGTAGCTCAGCTGGTAAAGAATCTGCCTGCAATGTGGGAGACCTGGGTTAGATCCCTGGGTTGGGAAGATCCCCTGGAAAAGGGAATGGTTACCTTTTTCAGTATTCTGGCCTGGAGAATTCCATGGACTGTATAGTCTGTGGGGTCACAAAGAGTTGGACACGACTGAATGACTTTCACATTCATTCAAATAAGAAAGAGAAAAACAAATACTGTATAGTAACACATATATATATGGGATATTAGAAAAAAATGGTACAGATGAACCTATTTGCAGGGCAGAGACACTGATGTAGAGAATGGACACGTGGGTATAAAGGGGGACGGCAAGGGTGAGACAAATTTGGAAAGTAGCATTGACATATATACACTGCTGCTGCTACTGCTGCTAAGTTGCTTCAGTCGTGCCCGACTCTGAGATACTCCAGGCAAGAACACTGGAGTGGGCTGCCTTTGCCTTCTCCCATATATACACTACAATGTGTAAAACAGCTAGTGGGAAGCTGCTGCACAGCACAGGAAGCTTCACATGGTGCTCCGTGATGACCTAGAGGAGTGGAACGTGGGGGTGGTGAGAGGGAGGCTCGAGAGAGAGGAGATACGTATACATATGGCTGATTCACATTGTTGTACAGCAGAAACAGCACTGTTAAACAACTATATTCCAATTTTTTTTAAAAAAGATAAATACAAAAACAAATAAAATGGCTGTTTTTTAAACAAAAATACTAATTATCAAAACCACCCAGAATAAGAGAAAACAAAAATCAGCAATCAGAAATATTCCACTCAATTTCACCTCAATAATTTTTTTAATCCACCATCAATGAGTAGATACTTCTTTTATAATGTAATAGATGCAGAAAGTAGGAAAACAAGAGGAAAAAATGAGATAGTATAGTTTGACACCAAACCAAAGAAGTTTAGAAGAAAAATTAGACCATTTCCTTTGTCTACACAAGTGTAAAAAGACTGGGGATAGGGTATGCTGGGATCTTTACATTACTCATGAACATTCTAACCCCTTAGAAGTCTTAATTGTTGACATACCAGATTCTCCTACTAGGCTATTAGCATCTCAAGAACAAGCACTGTGAATTTTCCATTTCACAACGGCAGAGAAGGTCTTAAATGGGCATGGGCATAGAATCAGCTGTAGAGGACTTTTTGACCTGGTTTTTGTATTATTTTCATTTAGATCTACAAATTGTGTCCCCAAAGAAATCGATGAGGTATATGTAGACCAAGAAAGGACATAGGTGCACTTTTTCAAAAACAAATTCTACAGACAATTCTAATGTCCAGCTCTAAGCAATAACTAATATACTCAAACATAATGCAAGGTTCACACATAAAATATAGTGAATATTTTATGGACCATAAAATATGGTCAGTAAGTGCTTGTTAAATAGAACTTAGTTTGCAACAGTCTACCTTCTCTTTATTTTTGCCCCTGACTTCTCACAGCCTGCTCAGAGAGGCTTACCAATAAAGTTTAGTTTCCTTAGCCCAAATGTGCCTTTCCTCATACTGCTCTGAGCATTCAGGGCTCACTCTTTCTGCTTCCCTATCTCACCAAAACCCCTAAGCCATGTCAAATCCACTGGATTCCTCCTGGAGCATAGTTGCCCCTGGAAGAACCAGGACCCAGAGATGACAAACCCTCAGCCTGAAGAATCAGTACTCAATGACAACATGGCTCAGGCAAGAGGAACCACGTGGGTACATCTGATATTTTCCTGATGACATTTGCTCTCTTTGTGACTATAGTATCAAAGGTCTTCATGGATAGTGCCCTAAGTGATCTGCCCTCTGGAAAGATTCATTTTAGCAACACGTCTGTCTTTTCCTCCTTCCCAACTATGCAGTGGATTGTCTCAAATCTTCAGGAAGGTGTTCATGGGTGCTCATGAGTGTGTCCATGCTACAGAGCACCAAGCTTCAAGGTGTATATTAGCCAGTGTGCTGGAGCCCATTTAATTTGTCAATTAAAAGTTTGACCTCATTTATTCTCACAGGCTGATGATCAAAGAACTCAAGGTTACTGAGATTCAAGTGCCTTCACTAGTGACAGATTTAAATGAGAAAAAAGATACTGACAGGATTTGAGCATTAGACTGTCCTTAGAATCCACCTGCAATGCAGGAGACCCAGGTTCAATCCCTGGTTCAGGAAGACCCCCTTGAGAAGGGAATGGCTACGCACTCCAATATTCTTGCCTGGAAAATCCCATCAACAGAGGAGCCTAGCAGCCTACAGTCTACGGGGTCACAAAGAGCTGGACATGACCAAGTGACTAAGCATGCACGCGTGCATGCACCAGGACAAAATAAGCTGAAAAAATTTAAGAATTGAAGTTTATTAACTGGCAGTTCTTTCTATACAATATCTTTGATCAGGTTTAGAAGCAAATTTACTGTCATGAATAAGCGAAAGATTGGGAACAAAGAACATCTTCATTTGAGGTTCAAAATCTGATATCTATTCAAGACAAGACTAGTTGGAAGTGTCCATCCTCCCTACTTTCCTTCCTGCCTCCACATTCAAATCTCCCGCATCAGCTTGCTGATGCTGGAAATCCCTTTGAGTAGAAATAGAGAAATGAGAGGGCCAAGGGACCTACTGCAAAACAGCCTATCCCATGAAAGAAAGATGTCAAGCAGAAGCATCTTGACACAGCGACAGTCAACCACAGTGCGGAAGCCCAGACCTTGCACATACTATGACAGCTATTATAGATCCATACTTAATCTGACCCTAGACACATCAAGATGGGGCGTGGAGGGAAATAGGGGGCAGGAAGAAATTTCTTGATTAACTCAGAAAGGAAAGAATGGTGTAGTTAGTTTACTGGAATAAACTTGGGTGAGCCAAGCCTCACTGCTTTGGGGACCACCTAATGGTGCAGTACTGAGGGGCCTTCTGGTCACTTGACCATACATCATTGTATAGCCATGACACCAGGGAGGCTCCGGCACACTGGTTAATACACCCCTTGAAGCTTGGTGCTCTGCAGGGTGGACACACTCACAAGCACCCATGCATACCTTCCTGGAGATTTGAGAAAATCAACTACATAGTTGGGAAGGAGGAAAAGACAGAGGTGTGGCTAAAATTAATCTTCCCAGAGGGCAGATCACTTAGAAATTTAATTTGTCAATTAAAAGTTAGTTTGACCTCATTTATTCTCACAGACTGATGATCAAATAACTCAAGGTTACTGAGATATCAAGTACCTTCACTAGTGACAGATTTAAATGGGAAAAAAGATACTGAGGATACTATAGAGCAGCAGTCCCCAACCCAACCTTTTTGACACCAGGAGCTGGTTTCTTGGAAGACAAATTTTCCACAGACTGGGGGAGAGGGGTGGAGGGGACAGTTTGGGGATGATTCAAGTGGATTACATTTACTGCGCACTTTATTTCTGTTATTTTTACATCTGCTCCACCTCAGATCATCAGACATTAGAGTTTGGAGGTTGGGGGTCCATCGGAACTAATTAATCTCTTTAATTAGTCCATCTGATAGACACTGCCATTATGCAAAAAACATAATTGCAAGAAGACGCTGCCCCACAATTTTTTAAATAAGTGTCCACATGTTCTACTCCAACTATTACTACCCAGGAGTACAAGAAACTTCTTGGGGAAAAATTCTAGATGAGTCTGCTGCTGGGCCAGAAACATATTTCTTTTATGTAAATATTATCTTCCAGTCATTTTGAAAGTGATTTCATCATTAGATTAGGTGTCATTATTCTAGGTCCCTCTCTAAAGTTGATTTCTTTTATGACTGAGTCCATGCTATGTTTCCTTCTGATCTTTCTTCTCTTATTTATTATGTTCATATTCATTTTACACACTGCAGGCAATTGATATTTTTCTGCTTATAATTGCTTAAGCCCATCAACAAGCATTAGCAGATGACCCCCAACAGAGCCACACATGCTCCCCAATACCCAACTGTGTAAGTAGTCAATAGAGACTCAATTCTAGAGTTACTGATGATTGATTTTGGGGAGAATAGATGTATGCACAAGAGACGATAGGCAAAGAGACCAAAATGGTTTACAATTAGATTTTGTGTTGTGTGACTCAGTCTATTAGTGAGATAGAGCAGAAAAGAAAGATCAATGCAGTTTGAGTCACTAAGAAAATTTTAGAAAAGGCTAAATGTGTATTGGCACTTGAAGGATGGGTAAAAACTGTAAAAAAGGAAATAAAGAAGTTGGAATTAAAACAAAATGTTTGACAACCAATGGAAAAGGAACCTTTTTCCTGTGTTTGAGGAGTTCCCTACTATGTAAGAAAGAATTGGCCAATACAGAAGTTGAAAATACCACATGATATTATTTCCAGTTAGCTCTTTCAGTTTAAGCATGGACACATGACCTGGGTTTGTCATATCAAATGATCTAATCCCAGCTCTTCATCAGAAGCTGGATGCTGAAGTAAGGACCATTTGTCACATAACCAGCTGCAGAGGATATCCTCTAAATCAATTTTAGACAAATTTGGGGCATTTTGTTTTTAACTTCATGACCTCAAAGCTTGGTTTTCTGGCTCTTCTGAATATTCTTTATAAGCTATTATCCATTCTTTTAATAAATATCGTTTTCCTTTGAAACTAACCAGAGGTGGTTTCTATTGTTTTCTACTAACAACCCTGAATGAAGGCACATAACGGAACACTAGGTATTTAACAGAACACTAGGTATAATACAGAGACACATTAGCACAAGGAGGCTTGGGAAAAATAACAGAAAAGGGAGTACCACCTTTTCTTAAATCTACCTGACAAGTTCACATGGGCTGATCAAATTAACCAGTGAACACCAGGCACTTAAAAAATATATTGCCAGTTTGGATGAAAAAGTGATACCAATCTCTCGTTGTTCTCCCAAGTTGATCCCATTACATGATCAGATCATTCTATCTAGTTGGACAGGCTAGGAGATGATATAAAGTCAATTACTTTTTCCATTTGGATCTTAATATCCCATCTCTGGATCCCATCAAGACAATCTTCTAGAGAAAAGTTGAAGGTGATGAACCTTAAAATATGCTACATAAACATCCTGGAAAATAATACTGGGAAACTTACTTACAAATTCAGATTCCCTGGCCAGTTCTACCAAGATTTTTTTCAATAGATTACTGTGGAAGGCCCCAGGATCTTAACCTTAGTAAGTCACCTGGGTTGTCCCAGAACACTTTTACGTCAGGGAACCAGTGACCTATGGGCTCAAAGTGAGTTTAGCACATCATGGAAAAGTACCACTTCATTTCCAGACACAAACTAGATCTTATACAGGGTTTTCCTTCAAGTCCTGTCCAGCAGAAACAGATTCTGTTTCTCTGTGATTTGTTTCCTTATTGATCATGCACCAGAATTAAGATTTCTTTATTCTTAACATTTTATCAAAACTGAATCTAATTATCACTTTATCCTCTTCATTTTAATTAGGGATTTCAAAATTAACATTAATATAGAGACATTATGTCTTGGCAGAAATAGTTTGCCTTGTTAGAAATAGTTTGAAATGGTCAACAACTACTGAAGCAGACAGTTTAAACCAGAATGTATCCATCATGACTCATGTTTATCCTTTCCAAATATGCTAAGGACATGATTCCCATTCACAAGGGATCCAAAGACAAGAGGAAATTAAGTTTGGTGAAAAGGAACCAGGTTTATGGGAAAATTTAAACTAAATATCATCACACTGAGCTTTTGTGGGTATAAACAATACAGTGAAAACTACACTGTCACCTTCCCATCACATGTTTCTTAATCATGGTAGTATGGATTCTCAAGAGCCTTGTATTTACTTTCTGGAATAGGAGGCTGTATTTGTTTGCCTTGAGTGCTGTAACAAATTAACATAAGATGGATAAGTTAAAGCAACAGAAATTTCTTCTTTCACTGTCTTGGAGGCAGAAGTCTGAAATCATGGTGCCAGCATCTCCAAACTCCCCCCAAAGGTGCTAGGAGAGAACCCATTCTCTGCCTCTTCCAGCCTCTGGTAACTTGTTAGTATTCTTGACTTAGGGCCATATCATATCCACGTCTGCTCCTCTGGTCATATTGTCTCCTCCACTATGTTGGTCAAATCTCCCTCTGCTTCACAACCTGTAAGAACACTTACTATTCTAAGGTCCACCTAGATAATCCAGGATAAGATCTTTCTCTCAAAATCCTTAACTTAAACACATCTTTTGGCATATAAGGTAATATTTACTCTTATAAATAATATTCACAGGTTTCAAGAATTAGGACACTGATGCAACTTTTGAGGGCCACCATTCAGGGGTCTTTAGATTTAGGGGGAGACTATATTCCTTTAAATATAAAATTATTTGTGCAGGTGTTTTTTCATTTTTATTAGATTCCCAAAATGTTCTTGATTCAAAAAAAATTTTTTTTAATTACTGCTTTAGTAAAAGATGGGGTTGAATAATACTTGGAGAATATATTGAGAAAGTCTAACTTCCTCAATTGCCAATACAAGATTTATTGAAAGCTTTCATTGCATCTCTCCCCTACTTCCTTCTCTCTCCCCCAAGAACCCCTGGGATACTCCAGGACAGCTTATATAGAATCCACCATTAGCTCCCAAACTAACAAAAAGGGCAATTTGCCTGTCACTGTGCTGCTTTACTCATGTCACTGCTTATCTCTGAGCCTCAGACACTCTCATCTCCAAAGAGGTGAAACAGTCCTGAATGAAGCAATTTTCTAAGGTCTTTCCTTGTATCTCCCAAGACTAAGAGATCATTACGGAGTGATACCTGTCCCCAGCCCACGATGACTACTTCATGACTTTTACTGGATCAATAAACATGCCTCCAGATTTCCTGCAATCATTCCTTCCCCATCTAGCTCCAACTCAGAGGAAAAATGAACCAGTTTTATTTTGTTCTAAGCAACTAGGATGGGATTTCTCTCAACAATTAACAGCTGTGAAACCCTTCTAATATTGGTAAGGGAGCTTCCAAGGCAGGATGATTATAAGAGCTCAACAGAGAGAGTAGAGAGGTTAAACCTACAGATAAAACATGGAAAAGATCAGTGTTACACAAATTCATAGTGTCAGGTGATTCCTCTGGATGCCTTTCTCCTTTCAAGGCACCCCTCTTCATTTTAGTGTTCCCTGCCTTTGCATACCACATCTTTTTGGGGTGTCATGCCATGAGGTTTGTGGGATCTTTGCTCCCCAGCCAGGCATCAAACCCAGGCCCTCAGCAGTGAAAATGCAGAGTTCTAACCATGGGACTACCAATGAAGTCCCATGGCACACATTTTTTTCTATTCCCATTTTAAATGATCAAATTTAGTATCTTACTACAAACTCACCTATTGTTTCTAAAGATGAACTGCTATGTAAAGCATGCACATATGCCATACTTGTACAACTCATATTTAATTACAATTACTCACATCTACTGATATTTATATCCTAGTGTACAGCTCAATGTGCTAGTTTTTCTGTAATACCAATTAGAGGTAACTACTAAAATTTGAAAAATTCCCATGAATCCACCCAAATTGTCTTGCATACCTATGGTATTCATTCAATCTTTGGGAAATACTGCCTTCATTAATTCATTTACCTATTCCATATGTACCTGCTGTGTACCATAGTCTGTTTCACATCCCAGTAGTAAGTCTCTTAATAACCCTGAGGGATTAAAAGGTATGACCCAGATATGAAAGGAATCCACCAATCATGAAAAAGAGGAGAGCAGCCTTTAAGGGTCATTTGGGACACATCTGCTATTACACAGCTGTGTATATCCCATCTCTTGGGAAAACTATTTAAAAAAAGGAAAAGATTCCACAAAATCAACTCATGACTCATAGATTCTTTGTCAGTTTTTCAGCTCCCCACCACCCTCACCCCCCACTTAATGATGCCCTACCTAGCAATCAGGTTTGTAACTCAGTCAGTCTCTTTAATGTGAATTGGGCAGTTCTGAAAAGCCTAAGTCTCTAGGCTGATCACACACCTGCAAAGAGATAGGTTATGCCAAGACAAATGCAACATATGCTTTATTGAATGAGTTAGAGGTGTAGAATCAAAAGAGAGCAACTTTCCACACTGGGATGGAGAATGAAAGCAACATATCATGCATATGAGAAGTCCTTGTGTTCTTACAGAAGACAAGACTAGAGACAGGATGGACTATGGCAAGCAGTCTGTGGCCTACATGTGTACAGATCAAGCACTTGGAAAATAATCCAGGCTGAAAAAGGAGTCATAGAAAGGTTCTATCACTGTCTATAACATTATTGGACTTAGAGCCTTCTCTTCCACTCTTCCAGACTCAATGCTTTATCTATATAATCTTAAAAGATCATAGATGAGTCTTGATACATCATGGTTATCTAAAGTGTAGGACCTATAGTCAAATATACTTGGGTTTAAATATTGGCTTCATCACTTTCTAACTATGTCACCTGGAACAAATAATTTTGAATTTCAGTTGCCTCGAGCACAAAACCTATGATTGGGAGAATCAAAGAAGGCCATGCATGAACAAATGGTCCAGACCTGGCAACCAGCAAATGTTCAGGAAATGCAGCCAAATCGTCACCACTCTACCAATCAGCCCTAGTCAGGAATCAAACCTGAATAACAGAGAGACTGCGGGTGACCTGGAACAGCAAAAACTGGAAACTGAGGGGACACTTGTAGATAAATCCCAAATTTGAGTTGTAATTAGACATTTCCTGTGGACTAAGTGCCAAATGTATCCAAGCGCATCCATCAATTTCTATAGCAGCTTTTAATAATAGGATTCCCTGGATCATACCTTTGGAGAGCAGATCTCATACAGTAGGACTGTAACTGAGCAGGACCCTATGGGGCCTTCCCAGGACAGATACCCAGCCCACTCCACCTGTCCCATGTCCTCCATCTGCCTTTTGTCTGTAGAAAAATTTTAGTCAAACACTAAACTTATAGAAGTGAACAAATGCAGAAAGAAAGGGCAACAGTCAAGCAAGACAAAATAATAAACAAACTCAATAAAACAAACTCAAGAACCTTATCTACTCAAGGGCTATTGGTAATATTTTGAGCCATGTCCTTAATGTTTTACAGATACTGAAACCCACACCAGGTGGAAGAAATTAACTATATGCTGCCTCAAAGCACGTAATGGACCTCGTAGGGGCTGAAGCTAGAAGGTTGTTGATGCTGACTCCTGATTACCTCACCAGCAACCAATCAGATGAACATCTACAAGCTGATTATATACTCCACATCCCCCTTCACCCTACCTTTAAAAACTTTTCCCTGAAAGGTTTTGAGAATTTTGGGTCTTTTGAGCACCAGCTGCCCTGGACTCCTTGCTTGGTGCCCTGCAGTAAACACTGCATTTTGTTTCATCACAACCCAGAGTCAGTAGATTGGCTTTACTGCTTGCAGGTGAGCAAACTCAAGTTTAGTTCGGTGACAGGTCTAAATGGAATTGCTGAGACTTATTTTTACTTTTATGGGCTTCCCTGGTGGCTCAGAGGTTAAAGCTCCTGCGATGCAGGAGACCTGGTTTTGATCCCTGGGTTGGGAAGATCCCCTGGAGAAGGAAATGGTAACCCACTCCAGTATTCTCACCTGGAGAATCCCATGGACGGAGGAGCCTGGTGGGCTACAGTCCATGGGGTCGCAAAGAGTAGGACACGACTGAACGACTTCACTTTCACTTTCATTTTTACTTTTGAGCATATAAGGAATTAAGGATAAACACAAAGGACATACAAAAACATTTCTGTCTGTATATCTACAGATGAAACAACTCATTCCAGGATTTTTTGAAAAGGAATTACAATCTCATAGACTCTTGCCCTCCTGTTTGCTCGATAGGCTATTCCAATGGCCATCAAGAGAGGACCCGCCCGCTATCTAGGACAGGTCTTCTCGCATAAGCTCACCTGGTCTCCCAATTATACACATCCCTGTGCCTCAACAAAAAGCCATGCACATCACAGCCCAATCACACGCTACCTTCAGGTTTAGAGACTTGGAAGGAGCTTGCTTTGTGGTCATACACTCTTTCCCTACTGGCTAATTCTCCACAAGGGTCCATACACTTCAATGTAGCTTTCTCTCATGGCCCCACACGCTGGGAAGCTGATTCCTGGCAATGGACTCATCAGAGGAGAGCCAATCCCAGAGCACTGCTCTCCTACAAATGGTCTGCAGCATTCAGACTGGCTTTTTAGTAGTTCAGCCGCACCTCCCTCACACTCTAACGCAATTCCTCCCCAGAGAAACCCTGACAAAGATGTAAAATCGGAACACATCAATGAATTGGACCTGGTGACACACCAGAGAGTCAGAATAGATCAATCTCCTTTCTGTCAGTCTGCAAACTTAATTACAGAACCTCCGCTGCTCATTACCCATCTTTCTTTGCAGACTGTGTAAGCAGAGGGAGCAGGGAAGACTTAACAAATGCAGAGGTTACAGGGCTCCGAGAGTACACCCTTGGGACTCTATGAAGTATGTTTTAAGCAGTGGTGAAAAGAAAATCAGCCTGTAAAGTTATCTGGATGAAAGGCACCGTAAAAATGCAGCTCATTATCATTATCATTAAGCAACTGTTCGGGTGAGATGAGCACAACTCGGCCTCCCCATCCTTCCCTTCTTGGGTGAAGAAAAGGATTGAATTGGTCCCTGTCCAGTGACAGGAGAAAATGTGGCACAGGAGGAAATTTTCACATCTGATTTTTCAGCTCACGGTCCTTAACAGACAATGTACCTTATTCTCCATTTACAGATGCCTTGAAATTCTTAGGCCAGATTCTGACCCAAGTCCTTGCCTCCTTGAGGAAATGATACACTGTAAAATCTAATAATTAGAAGTGACTCACCCTGGTGTTGACACTGAAGAGGCAAGCACGCTGTGGGCACCGAGGGAGAAGCTGGACAGACAAGCAGACTCCAAGGCCCAAGGAGCAGACTGGAAAAAAGCAGAACCCCGGCTCAAGCTTCAGTTAAGTAGAAGCACAATTATGCTCATGGACAACACCTGGCTAAAGGGGGCTGGGTCATGCCACATCACCATGGAGACGCCTAACACCTCTAATAAGGGCCACATGGTTACCTTTTGACTATTACATACTGAAAGTAGCAGCTCACCAAGAGATGGGGGGTAAAGCAGGGATTCTCAAATTAGCATGCATCAGAATCACCTGGAGAAGTTACAAAATACAGATTTCAGGGTCTGGAGTTTCTGACTCAGTAGACGCTTTCCTTGTAAGATTGCAGGGGATACTAATGCTGCTGGTCCAGGGAAGACACTGGCAGAGGGTAAGAGGCCAGAGCTGGAAAGGGAAAAAAGACTGGACCTATCCTCCTGGCACACTTGGTAACCTTAAGTCCATTACTTCCCCTTTCTGGCCTTAGCTGAGACGTCTGAATGAGATCATGCTTCTCAGAGAACGTGTCTTTTCATCAACGACTGAATCAGATGCCTGGACCCAAGCCGGTTTATATCAGAATTCTAGGACTGGTGCCTAAGATTATGTATTTTCACCATCATACCAGCTGATTTTTATAATCATTAAAGTTGGAACATGGCTAAACTCCAAAACTTCTATTGTATCTGTTAGCTCAAAGAGGCCATAAACTCTGTTGATAGAAGAAAAAAAAAAAAAAGTCATTTTCTGCTCCTGAGGAGACAATAATCATCATCTCCATGGGTAAGTAAACCTTGGGGATTCAAATCCAGACAGATTATTTTGTGTTTTTTTGTTTTTTTTTTTAAATTTAAATTTATTTATTTTAACTGGAGGCTAATTACTTTACCATATTGTATTGGTTCTGCCACACATCAACATGAATCCACCACGGGCATACACGTGTTCCCCATCCTGAACCCCACTCCCACCTCCCTCCCTGTACCATCCGTCCAGGTCATCCCAGTGCACCAGCCCCAACAATAAACCAAATATTGGCTGTCTATTAAGATCCACTGCATTGCTTATAAAAGAAACACATGCACTGATTCCCAGTATTAAATCCACATTTTTGGAATCAGAGTGGAGGAGAAAGAGGTAAGAAGATTCAAGGAGATCAATAGATTTTCAATCGCCTTTCTCATTTTCCTATTTTTCTCATAATGTTTATTACCTATGTTAGGGCTGTCCAGCAACACAGAGCCAACAGGATATACTGAGAGAGAGGAGAGAGAAATAGAGAGAGGAGAGAGAGATAAAAGTTTTATTTGAAGGGATTGACTTAGAAAATTATAGAGGCAGATAATACCAAAATATGCAGGCTGCAGGCCTGAGTTCCACGGAACTGCAACTGATGTTGCAGTTTAAGGTCAAAGATCTTCCGTTGATATTGGGTTGGCCAAAATGTTCATTCAGGTTTTTCCATATTATTGTGTGGAAACACCCAAACTTTTTGACCAACCCAATATAGTTCTTTTTCTTTTGAGTGAGGTCAATCTTTGCTCTATTAAGGCCTTCAATTTACTGGATATGGACAACCCACACTATGGAGGGTAATCTGCTTTACTCAAAGTCCACCCATTTTCATGTTCATCTCATCTTAAAAAGAAAAAAAAATAAAAAACAAGCCTCATAGGAACATCCAGAATAATATTTGACTAAATATCTGGACACTGTGGCCCAGCCAAGTTAGTGTATAAAACTAACCATCATATCACCCTCTAACCCACTACATAGCATACTTATTATGTTTCTTCCCTGTCATATACTGAGAGAATGTAAGTGGCTCCACCAGGGCACTGTTTGTCTGCTTCATTCACTAACACGTCTCCAGAGTCAGGAATGCTATCTGATGCACTGCAGAAATGTTATAACTGTCTACTGAATAGATCTTTATCACATTATCATCCCCCTCACCTTCATCCAATGTCATATGGTTATTTTGGAAAAAGCAAAACTTCAACCCCCATCCATTTATGCCTCACATGCCATGTTCTTTGCATTTCTATTATGAATCATCCATCTTCAGAAATACTTGTAAGTCTCAGGATTCTTCCAAATACAGTGGATGTATTTAGGCATTGAATAGGTCTGTGTACTTTAGAACCCAAGGAAGACCATTGGGCTGTGCTATGGGTATTCTCTCTCTTCTGCCAGAGAAGATGTGGGGGCTTTTCTTCCACATGCTGAAGGAACATCCCAGCTCTCATTACCAACAGTAATCTGGGTGCTAGGCAGCCCAGGACATAGATAATGGTGCTAATTGGAAATTATTTACAGCTTTAATATTCCTTTTATATCTTGGCTGTCTGAGTTACGGAATTCCTACTGCCAAGATTCACAGTGACAGGCTGTGGCTCCTGTGGTTTCTTTCCCTTCTCCTTTCCTCATCTGAGATTCATGGCCCTAAACTTGCCAGTTATTTATGGATAATTCCTGGGCAGGGCCTTCAGTGGAGGAGGAACAGCGCTCACTTCCAAAGGGCTATAGATATTCATAACTTGTGCAGGAAGATGTTTCAATAACTGACTGTCCAATCCTGTCAAAATGAAACAGAGTGAAAATTGATTCAGCCTTTTGGAAATCGATCGGTGATAACATGGATCAAGAAATTTAACAGTGACCTTTTTATTTGACCCAGTAATTTCACTATGGAGAATCTATTTTAAATGTCAGGAAATATTTATATTCAAAATGTCTATCATGATATTTTTTCAAACAGCAAACATTGGTAACAGTTTAAATGTTCAATATAACAGTTTTCCTTGAATTGCAGTTACTCAGTAGAATAAAACAGGCATCCTAAATATCATTTACAACATGTAAATAAAACGCTTCATTATGTTGAGTGAAAATTCAGTACATAATGCTTCTTCATAAAATATTATCCAATATAAAAATGAAGAAAAAATAAACTTGTCTAAAAAAAATGAAGAGAGGGTAAAAAAGACAGTATAACATTATTTTTATTTGGTTAAACTGTGAGTGATTGTCCCTCTTTAAAAATGTCTCAGGTTTTAAGTACAAGGCATATATACAACGTTTTGACCTGCATGCTAAGTAAAGATGCAGTCTACTTGTTAATTTTCAGGAGATACATATTTTATTAGTGTTCCCTGATGGCTCAGTGAGTGAAAAATCTATCTGCAATACAGGAGCCACAGGAGATAGAGGTTTGATCCCTGGTTTGGGAAGATCTAAAGGAGGAAATGGCAACCCATTCCAGTATTCTTGCCTGAATAATCCCATGGACAGAGGAGCCTGGCGGGCTACAGTCCACGGGCTCACGAAAGTGTTGGACATGACTGAGCAAATAAACACACAAATCTCTTTTACCATCAAGGTCAAAACGGATATTTTCTTTCTTTTTCAGCATCTCCCAATCGCTCTGTCTGAAGCTGGATGCTTTCTGTCTTTCCTTGCCCATTCTTCCACTAAAGAGCCCTTCAGTAGATGAACAATGTCATTCATGCCCAAGCCTGGGTATTGATGAAAGGGAGGCAAGTACTATTAGTAGCAATACAGAAACAACAGGTATAAACCAGGAATGTCCAGGGTAAGCAAGAATGTGGGGTCCCCTTTCCCAGAGAGTCTCTACCAGGCAAGGGTTGGAGTGGAATCTCATCCACAAACATCCAACAGCTGCATATGCAGGCTTTGTTCTCCTGCTCTTGTGTGACTGCTGGAACCCCAGGCTGAGGTTCCTAGTGTCCCTCAAGGCAGCCACTCTTTCAGGCTTAATTCGTTGCTTTAGTAGACTGGATTCCCTTGATCTTTGTTTTTGGATCCTGTAAATTGTCCTCAGTTTAATCACATGGACCACAGCCTTGTCGAATTCAATGAAACTATGAGCCACGCCGTGTAGGGCCCCCAAGACAGACTGGTCATGGTGGAGAGTTCTGACAAAATGCAGTCAAATGGAGAAGGGAGCAGTAAACCACTTCAGTATTCCTTCCTTGAGAACCCCATGAACAGTATAAAAGGGCAAAAAGATAGGACACTGAAAGATGAACTCTTCAGTTCGGTAGGTGCCCAATGTGCTACTGGAGATCAGTGGATAAATAACTCCAGAAAGAATGAAAAGACAGAGCCAAAGCAAAAACAACACCCAGTTGTGGATGTGACTGGTGATGGACGCAAGGGCCAATGATGTAACCAGTAATACTGCAAGGGAACTTGGGATGCTAAGTCTATGAATCAAGGCAAATCGGAAGTGATCAAACAGGAGGTGGCAAGAGTGAACGTTAACATTTTAGGAATCAGCGAACTAAAATGGACTGGAATGGGTGAATTTAACTCAGATGATCGTTATATGTACTACTGTGGGCAGGAATCCCTTAGAAGAAATGGAGTAGCCATCATAGTCAACAAAAGAATCCAAAATGCAGTACTTGGATGAAATCTCAAAAACGACAGAATGATCTCTGTTCATTTCCAAGGCAAACCATTCAATATCAAAGTAATCCAAGTCTATGCCCCAACCAGTAATGCTGAAGAAGCAGAAGTTGAATGGTTCTATGAAGACCTACAGGACTTCTAGAAAAAATCCCCCAAAAGATGTCCTTTTCATTATAGGGGACTGGAATGCAAAAGTAGGAAGTCAAGAAACACCTGGAGTAATAGGAAAATTTGGCCTTCGAGTACAGAATGAAGCAGGGCAAAGGCTAATAGCGTTCTGCCAAGAGGATGCATTAGTCATAGCAAACACCCTTTTCCAACAACACAAGAGAGGACTCTACACATGGACGTCACCAGATGGTCAACACTAAAATCAGATTGATTACATTCTTTGCAGCCAAAAATGGAGAAGCTCTATACAGTCAGCAAAAACAAGACCAGGAGCTGACTGTGGCTCAGATCATGAACTCCTTATTGCCAAATTCAGACTGAAATTGAAGAAAGTAGGGAAAACCATTAGACTATTTAGGTGTGACCTAAATTAAATCCCTAACGATTATACAGTGAAAGTGAGAGACAGATTTAAGGGACTAGATCTGATAGAGTGCCTGATGAACTATGGACATTGTAAAGGAGACAGGGAGCAAGACCATCCTCAGAAAAAGAAATGCAAAAAAGTAAAGTGGCTGTCTGAGGAGGCCATACAAATAGCTGTGAATAGAAGAGAAGAAGCAAAGGAGAAAAGGAAAGATATACCCATTTGAATGCAGTGTTCCAAAGAATAGTAAGGAGAGATATGAGAGCCTTCCTCAGTGATCAGTGCAAAGAAATAGAGGAAAACAATAGAATGGTAAAGGCGAGAGATCTCTTCAAGAAAATTAGAGATACCAAGGGAACAGTTCATGCACAGATGGGCTCGATAAAGGACAAAAATGGTACAGACCTAACAGAAGCAGAAGATATTAAGAAGAGGTGGCAAGAACACACAGAAGAACTGTACAAAAAAGATCTTCATGACCAAGATAATCATGATGGTGTGATCACTCACCTAGAGCCAGACATCCTGGAATGTGAAGTCAAGTGGGCCTTAGGAAGCATCACTGTGAACAAAGCTAGTGGAGGTGATAGAATTCCAGTTGAGCTATTTCAAATCCTAAAAGATGATGCTGTGAAAGTGCTGCACTCAATATGCCAGCAAATTTGGAAAACACAGCAGAGGCCACAGGACTGAAAAAGGTCAGTTTTTATTCCAATCCCTGAGAAAGGCAATGCCAAAGAATGTTCAAAGTACCGCACAATTGCACTCATCTCACACGCTAGTAAAGCAATGCTTAAAATTCTCCAAGGCAGGCTTCAACAATACATGAACCATAAACTTCCAGATGTTCAAGCTGGTTTTAGAAAAGGCAGAGGAACCAGAGATCAAATTGCCAACATCACTGAAAAAGCAAGAGAGTTACAGAAATACATCTACTTCTGCTTTATTGACTATGCCAAAGCCTTTGACTACATGTATCATAATAAACTATGGAAAATTCTGAAAGCGATGGGAATACCTGACCACCTGACCTGCCTCTTGAGAAATCCGTATGTAGGTCAGGAAGCAACAGTTAGAACTGGACATGGAACAACAGACTGGTTCCAAACAGGGAAAGGAGTAGGTCAAGGCTGTATATTGTCACCCTGTTTATTTAACTTTTATGCAGAGTACATCATGAGAAACACTGGGCTGGATGAATGAAGCACAAGCTGGAATCAAGATTGCCAGGAGAAATATCAGTAACCTCAGATACACATATGACACCACCCTTATGGCAGAAAGTGAAGAAGAACTAAAGAGCCTCTTGATGATAGTGAAAGAGGAGAGTGAAAAAGTTGGCTTAAAGCTCAACATTCAGAAAACAAAGATCATGGCATCCAGTCCCATCATTTCATGGCAGATAGATAGAGAAACAGTGGAAACAGTGGCAGGCTTTATTTTGGGGGGCTTCAAAATCACTGCAGATGGTGACTGCAGCCATGAAATAAAAAGGCGCTTTCTCCTTGGAAGAAAAGTTAAGACCAACCTAGACAGCATATTAAAAAGCAGAGCTATTACTTTGCCAACAAAGGTCCGTCTAGTCAAAGCTATGGTCTTTCCAGTGGTCATGTATGGATGTGAGAGTCAGATTATAAACAAAGTTGAGCACCGAAGAATTGATGCTTTTTTTAAAAAATATAAATTTATTTATTTTAATTGGAGGTTAATTACTTTACAATATTGTATTGGTTTTGCCATACATCAACATGAATCTGCCACAGGTATACACGTGTTCCCCATCCTGAACCTCCCTCCCTCCACCCTCCCTGTACCATCCCTGTGGGTCGTCCCAGTGCACCAGCCAGAACTGATGCTTTTGAACTGTGGTTTTGGAGAGGACTCTTGAGAGTCCCTTGGACTGCAAGGAGATCCAACCAGTTCATCCTAAAGTAAATCAGTCCTGAATGTTCATTGGAAGGACTGATGTTGAAGCTGAAACTCCAATACGTTGGCCACCTGATGCGAATAAATGACTCATTTGAAAAGACCTTGATAATGGGAAAGATTGAGGGCGAGCAGAGAAGGGAACGACAGAGGATGAGATGGTGGGATGGCATCACTGACTCAATGGACATGAGTTTGGGTAAACTCTGGGAGTTGGAGATGGACAGGGAGGCCTAACATGCTGCAGTCCATGGGATCACAAAGAGTCAGACACGACTGAGCAACTGAACTGAACTGAAAATGTCCTCAAGGTCTAACAAGGTCAGCTGTGTATTTAAATAACTTCCGGCATTTTATCGAGGACCCTTGGTAGACAGATGTTTCTCCCCAACTCCAGGCCAGCTTTCAGTCCATGGATTGCCCGAATTTTGCAGAGGTCAATTAGTGATTATTATATATCTCCTGGGAAGCTTTTGGAAAATACATTTCCAAGAGTCTCTCCAAAGATTCAGCAGGTGATTCATGGACCTAAAGTGAGATACTTACATTATATTGGACAGTCAATGGGGCAGGAATCAGTGCTGAATTCACAAAGTCAGGCACTTTGGTTCAAAATATATGCTCAGTAATTATTTATAAAATAAATGAATAAAAAGTCATTTACAAAACTACCTGATGATTTATTGTGTTTTACAACAATATTCTACTTACTTTATAGTTCAAAAATTATGTAGTTCAATTACTTAACCTCAAAATAGCTTAAATAATTACATTATATTATTACTCGCTTATAGTCATTAGAGGATTAAGTAAGTACCTAGATGCTTTTTGGTTTTTTTTTTTCTTTCTTTTTTGGATAGCTTCCCTAAATCATAATGTTTTATTTGATATATATGTGTGTATACACACACACACACACATATATATATATATATACACACATACATATACATATCCTCTGGAGGAAGAAATGGCAACCCACTCCAATATTCTTGCCTGGATAATTCCATAGACATAGGAGCCTGGCATGCTACAGTCCATTGGTTTGCAAAGAGTCAGATATGACTGAATGGCTTATGTGTGTGTGTATGTGTGTATATGTATATATATATATGTGTGTGTGTGTGTTTATGTTTCTTAAACTTCCATTGAAAAGTGGCTTAGCAGATTTCAAATACAATAGTTGGAATTAAATAAAGCCTGATAATTTTCTATCTACCTAAACATGCTTTTTGATTAGTTCACTTTATAGAATGTAGCTGTTGTAAAAAAGAAAAAAAAAAAAGTTAATTTACAAAAGATCTAATGAAGAAAGAAAACTGGCCTTGGTTCTCCAAAGACTGAAACACACATTCTATTAGCAAACTAAGTACATCACTTTAAGAAAAATATTTATTCAACTTTCCTAAAGACATTTTATTATGGGGAAAAAGCTATAGGCTGAGATAATGCATTTGACAATGAAGTATTTCATAAATGCCATTGAAAGGAAGGGTTAAATCAAGACAACCCTCAGGTGTCTGAAGTCTGTGTCAGATATTTACACCCATGACTTTTTCTCATCTTGTTTCTTTAACTAATAGTCTATGCCTGCTTCCCAAGGTCCATGTCATATGAATTTTTTCAATTCCTCCCCAGTTTGGTTGGCCTTTAAACAACAATAAAAACCCCTTCCCACCCACAGTTCTCCTTGCCATTCACTTAAGTTTTTGACTTTTATTATAAGATAATCTTATTATATCTTGCAAATGAAACCAAACTCAAAAACCAAGATTTTCATTTATGGGCAAATAAAAACACATAAACACATCCACTATATTTTGTTTTAAATTTATTTCAAAAAATCTAATATTGACAGTGTGCAATCATAATTCTAAAAGTGTCTTAAACACAAATGGGAACAAGGAAGCTCCTTTCTCCAATGGAATCTACTCTCTACTTGGAGGGAGGATGGATAAAATAGGAGGGAATAGAGATAAGATACAAAACTGGGGAATTAACAAATGTAATTTACAAATGCATCAGTTTAGTCTGACAGGAACAAATGGTATGTATTTTGGGGTAATAGAGAGACTGCTTCCTAAAGGTATGAGTAGAGGAAACCCACAAGGAATAGTGCAGTGCCCTGAAGTTAGACAGCATATTAAAAAGCAGAGACATCACCTTGCTGACAAAAGTTGAGTTCACATAATCAAAGCTATGGTTTTCCCAGTAACCATGTACAGATATGAGAGTTCGACGATTAAGAAGGCTGAGCGCTTGAGAATTGATGCTTTCGAATCGTGGCATTGGAGAAGACTCTTGAGAGTCCTTTGGACAGCAAGGAGATCAAACCAGTCAATCCTAAAGGAAATCAACCCTGAATATTCACTGGAAGCTGAATATTCATGCTGAAGCTGAATCTCCACTAACTTTGGCCACCTGATGTGAAGAGCTGACTCATTGGAAAAGACCCCAATGTTGGGAAAGATTGAGGGCAGGAGAAGGGGGCAACTGAGAATGAGTTGGTTGAATGATATTACTGGCTCAAGGGAGAGGAATTTGAGCAAACTCTGGGAGACAGTGAAGGACAGGGCAGCCTGGTGTGCTGCAGTCCATGGGGTTACAAGGAGTTGGACACAATTTAATGACAGAACAACTGAAGTTAGAGGAGCTGGGAGCTCTTATGATGTCTGAGTCTGAAAAGCCAGTGGAAAGGGTGATTACCAAGGAGAGAGCTGTGCAGAGGCAGCTGCATGATAGAAGCTATAGCCTGGGGAGAGACAGGAACAACCCACAGCAGCCCACCCTCTTCTTCCCTTGCCTCTCATCTCCTGCCTAGTAAAACTGAACCAGAAGCTGCAGGGCAAAGATCCTATTACAGTATAGCCTGAAGATCAGCCTTCTCTGACACATAGGAGGAGGGGGAAGGGTCAATCTGGATCAGAAGTGGGGCAAACCAAAGATACCCAGCACAGTAGACCAGGGTTCTATGAGAGCTCTTATAATGGTGCTTAAACACCCAATTGGAGGTTCAGAGGAGGAGATGCTCCCTGGAGAAGGCAGCACATCTCAGTGTAGATTTGAAAGCTGGGAATCAGTTATTCAGCAAGAGCATCATGAGGTGTCTTGTGGGGAAGTCTCTACATGTGAGGGAACACGGCCAGTACCACCATACATAAAAGAAGGGCACCACGCATAGAAAAGGAAAAAAAAAAAAAACGAGCAGGAAATGAAAGGTGAGGGGGTGTGACAGGAGGCATGTGTGTCCGTGGGAAGCTATCAGACTGGTTTGTGCAAGAAAATGACACGTATGACTTTATCTGGTGCTATGATAGTGAGAGGAAACTGAAACTCAGATGGGAAAACCTCTGGATGTCACAGACCAAAAAAGTCATGAGATCATGTTTGGGCTTAAGAAATATTCCATCCCCTAGTGAGGTCTTTTCTAATTTCTGTACTAACCCATCATGTATAGATAAAGGTACTGAGTTCTAAGAGAACAGGTACATCTTTAACTCCCAGCTTCTTAAAGGGTAACTCACTATGCAGCCCTACAGCCTCCCTGGAGCCTTGCAGTTCTAAAGGGCTAGGCTCCTGTAAGTTGATGACTCCTGAATGTTATGGAGGGCTGTAGGAAAAAAGGAATACCATGAAGTCCAACACAAATCATAAGGGTGGCAATCTCTACCCTAGTTTGTGAGTTTGTACTCTGTTCCTGAAATAGCTATTGAAGTTCTCCACCAGATGAGAAAGTTCTGGTGTTTCCAATTTCATTGTCATGAAAGTTACATTTCCCTGGTTCAAAAGCAGTTCTTGGGGAGGAGAAGAATGGAAAACCTCAATTCTAAAAGTCCAACCAGCAGGGGCTGCCCAGTCTCCCTGGAGAACTGAATTTTTCCACTTTGTCTCTATGTTAACCTGTGAAAGTAAAATGCCACTCTGTAATCTTTAAGTGCATAGCCATTGAATAACATCAGGGCACCCTATTTGGAAATACATACTAATGTGGTGAGATGTGAACTGAAGTCAGAAGACCTGGGCTCCATTAGGTGATAAATTCTCTCTGCCAGGACACTTCTCCAGTCACCTTGGGAAAGTGACTTCATTTCTCTGGGCCTCCGTCTACCCATATATCATATCAATAAGGTTACTTGTTCACTCATTCATTCAACAATACATATTAAATAGTCTATGCCTGTTACAGAGGCCATGTGAATATAGCAATGGCCAAGACAGATGATAAGGGTCTGCTCTCACAAAGTGTATGTTAGTAAGGGGAGAAGGCAATGATCAAAGCAGAGCAAACTAAAAACATGGTATGTTAGATGGTGTTGAGTGCTATGAAGTAAGATATAGCAAGGGTGTATGGGATACAATAGACAGTAGATATGGAAGTTCTCAATGAGGGGATGATATTGGCATGACTATTTGAAGAAGGTAAAAGGCTGAATCATGTGGATAATTGGGTGAGGACTGCTCTAAATAAAGGCAATAGCCACTGCAAAAGTCCTGAGACAGGAATATGTCAGGCATGGTTGGAAAACAGCCTGAAGACCAGGGCAAAGCAAAGGAAGTGGGGTAGGGATGGATGGAAAAGAAGAAAGCAAGAAGAATAAGAAATGAAGCCAAAGAAAGAACAGGGAGTCAATACAGCACAGTCTCGGGTCAGAATAAGAAGTTGGGTTTAACTCAGAGAGTAATCAATAGATAACCTCTATTGACTTCTGTATTACTCTTGTTTTTTCCTGAAACAAAGAAGACTGGAATGAATATCCACTGCTCCTCCTCTGCCCAAGGAAGAAGGTAGGAATCGTGCTCCCAGACCTTGGCATCCCAACATTGTCCCTTGGGCAAAGTTTTACAAATGAGAATGACCTCTGCCATTTAAAGTCAGGAAACTGGCTAGGCCCCATTTTCCACTGCATACTTAGGCAAGCTGGTTAAGTGGGTCTCCCTGCAGTGTGCAAGATGGCCATTCTCCAGCTGCACAGTGGTCCATTTTGCCCTTGCAGCTAGCCTCAAGGTCTGCTCTGTGGACCCAGTCCTGCCAAAGACTTGGTGGAAAGGATGGTTTGGGAAGGAGAAGATCCTAGTCAGTCCCTCGGTCCATCCTCTGAGACTGCCCCACCCTTGGTGGAATACTGGGTTGCTTCCATGGATGTTAAAAACACTGTCAACATTTATTACACTGAACTAATGCCCCTTGTATATATTCTTCCTTGGTTCAGAATTAAGTTCCAACATTTGTTCCATCTTTAAGTTCTCTGGTCTTCATTACAAAGGATCTACAGTTTACAAATGTTAGAGGAGAGGACTACTGTTTATATGACTTGAAAATCCAAAAACAAATAAGCATATATTAAAGTTCAGCCAAGTGCTGTGGTTTTGTGCTGATATGAAACCAGTTTCAGTTATGAAATCAAGAAACCAACATTTTAGTCTAAGATCTGCAACTAATCCACTGAAAATCATTTTAGATGGTTGCTTAATTTCTCTGTATTTTATTTCTCTTATCTGTAAAAATGGAGAAAGTTCCTACTCATTTACCCTACTCACTTCAATATTCTGAGGATTGATGAATATAAGTGAACATGATTTGGAAGAATACAATATTTATACAGTGTTCACAAACACAGTATTACTCTTTTACTATTGTAAATATTGAGTAATACTTTCCATTTGCCCTTGGGTTTATGGAATATAGTTTGACCAACATATCATCAAAGTCAAATCTTATCAAAACTCAAACTCCATCTCTCTAAGAAATTCTCCCTCAGCCACCCAACAATTGTGTTAATGATGGTAATGACAATAAGAAAGAGAATAACAACCTAAAAATCATGTAAAAGATGGATCCTGGATTCAGGGTTTAATCAAGTTTGAGGGAAAGACTCATACATCATTAGAAAACAACGTAAAATGTCCTGCAATCCATCTAAATCGTACAGTATAAAAATAAATGCCCTGGGAGTTTAAAGAGGAAAAGAACAAAGCACACTGGAATTGCCTTGGGGAAGGGGAGGAAGAGTTGTACTTCTTGCTCTTATTCCTCCTTGAGAAACAGAGGCAACCTTCTAATGAAAATGCTCCCCTTCAGTCAGTACAGTGGGACGTTTCAGGAGTTGAAAGAAGACAGGGTTTTAGACGAAGTGAAAGAATCCATTGCCAATCCACCACCAAGAGTGTTTTATCAAGGGAACAAAGGTAAGAGAAGGGGTATTCTCCAAAGAAGAGTGAAATCCATTTCCAATCCATGTTTCTTCAATACTGCCAAGTACTGTTAGGTGAGATTTGTTATTTTTCCTCCAATACCTACTCCCTTATCTTTTAAAATGTATTTTCTTGTTTTACACGCAACACATACTCACTGTAGAGAAATCAGAATAAATACAAACACAAAGAAAAAAATTAAATAACATATTATTCCACCAGTGAGAAATTCCTCTTAGCCCTTAATATATATGTTCCAGACTCTTTAGATATATGTGTACCTAAGCTGGTTCCATTTCATTTTTCAAAAATGTGTGGTGTTTGTAACCTATTTTCTATTTAAAAGATGCTCAATTCCCCCTACTAATTAAAGGGATTTCCACAATATTATATTTATAGTTTGCATACCACTTTGTATAAATGAACTAAAATGTATTTAACTGGTATTAAATCGATAAACATCTACATCTTTGTCAATTTTTCACTCTAACAGAAAGTGGGGTAATGAACATCCCTGTAGCTAAACCCTTTCATACAACTGTGTTTAGTTCATTAAGATAAAAGTCTAAAATAGATTCATTATTATAACAAGAATGAATTACTAGATACGACTCAAGTACAAGAGATAACACATGGTTTTATTTTCTTAGAATCAAAACAACCCAGCCCTGAGTCACCAGTGGCTTTAATATTCATCACCCTCCCTGTTGCTCTACCACTCCCCTGAGTTACATAGCTCCCTGGGCCTTGTGTATTCCAGAAAAACGTAAGCAAAGGCTGTGTAGTCCTCAGAGCTTTAGTAATGCTGCCATCATGCCTTCATTGTTGCAGTCAGCAACTAGGGTCTCCCACCTGCTTAGGGTACAGCCACTTTGGGGGTCCCACTCAAGCCATGACATGAAAGTATGTGACTGAAGGTCAATTACCCTTCAAAGTACACCAGAGGCAAAAGTCATGGAGTCCACGGTTCCTTTGCTTCTCCAACCTGGAGGGTCCCTCACTCCCTGCAGACTCAAATGACCCTGGAGGCTGCTCATGTTCCCTTGTGCCTTTGGTGCACTTTCCTTATACCACACGTTGCCTGGCAGTTCAACAGTAATTTAAAATGAAGGCAATTTGAACTGTGATTGAGCTATCAATCTCCCCAATTTTGCAAACAAGTTCCAGCTGCCAAGGTCAAGGGGACAAATTCCCAACCCTGGTAAGCATCCATTTCAGGTATTTCCGCATTGGAAAGTGGTACCACCTAAAGGGCGCTGCATCGAGAGATTAGGGTTTCTGCCTCAGAAGCCCACAAAAATCATAAGTCCCCTGTCAGAATCCCTAGGAGTACAATCAACTCTATCTTTGGAAGAGGGCCACCTATGTTCTGCTCTTGAAACATGAATCTGCTCCTCTCCCCAGATAATAAAGCTTCAGAGATCTCCTGGAACCTTTCAAAGCTTCAAAATCAGTTGTTTCTTTGGTGTTTGCCTTACTGATGTCAGGCACAACTTCTCTGCCTCCACTTCTGCTACCATTTCCATCATTTCAAATCATCTGCAAAAGGCTACTTAACTGTATCCTTCAAATAAAAGAAAAATCGCCAACTATTATCTCCAAAATTTCATTATGCATACATTTTAAGAATTTAATGCATTCTTATCCTCAGTTTTCTATTCATTGACATCTCCCTAATGAAATGAAGATTTCATTACATTGACACCTCACTGTAGAGGCTTTGATCTCTGTAAACCACAAATGTTTTCAAGCAGGGGCAATCTTACTCCCCAGGGGCCAGATAGCAATGTGTGGAAACATTTTTGGTTGTTATAAACTGGGAACAGGCACTGCTGGCATCTAGTGGGTAGAGGCTAGGGATGCTGTTAAATATTTTGTGATGCCCAGGGCAACCCCCACTACAAATAATTGTCTATGGTGACAAGGTTGAGAAACCCTGCTCTTAATTTATTTGACAGTTAATGTATGCAATCCATATTTTTTATTTTGCCAGGTCCTGGGGGTAAGAGACCTGTCTGAGAAAAATTTCTGCCATCTTCCCCAAAGCTTCTATCCCCAGATCTCAGATGTGGCTGGCTTTTAGAGATTGTCGATTGCCTGGCAATATCACTGCAAAATCCCCAGATGATGAAGGGCATGTCTTGGAACAAGCTGTGTCTTCCTGGATCCCTCTCTTTAGGCATCCCAACTCTGGCTGCATTATATAATTCATCTAGGGAGATTTCAGAAAGTATCTTAGCCTGGGCCACCCCCCAGAGCAACTTGGAATGAATTTGGGTATGAATATCTTTAAAATCTTCCCAGTGGCTGTAATGTGCAGCCAGGCTTGAGAATCCCTCTTCATGCTGTCTTTCAGGGTCTGCCCCTCTGTCCTCACCTCCCATCTCTCAACACACACTTAAACCTACTCATGCTAATGTTAGTCACAAAATAAAAGAGCTACAAGCCTTACTCCCCTCAGATGGATTTGCTTTAAAAATAAGGATCAAAGTCTTAAGCTACCCCCTCAGGCTCTGATGCTCTGATGGAGCGTGGTTAAGACCCCATCCAGGGAGTCCAGGAAGCACTGTGGAGCTGGAAGCCATTTCTATCTCTTTGAAACTGCATCCTTTCTTCTCTGGCTGAAATTCTTTACTTAGGTGGCATCACATTCCACCTGTTAGGGCTCAGGCCTCTCCAACAGCTTGCTTAACTAACCTCTCTAGGTTTTGAAGCCACCAAAGACTGGATTCAAACAGAGTGCTTCTCCATTTCTATGCGGTGTGGTATAAAGATTAAGTTATATCACAAGACTGATAAAGAAAAATATTCAGGACTATGCCTTGTCAGTAGTGTGACTTTCTCTCACCTATATCTCCTTTACCCTTTGTTGCCTTTTGTCCCGCACTTTCTTCCATTTTCCATCCATTTATCCAACTCATATTCCCTGAGCACCTACTTTAGAGGTACATGTACTACTCTAGAGGCAAGACAACAAAGTTCCTGGTCTCAGAGCTCTTGTATGTTAGGGGTGCAGAAAGCACACAGGAAGAAATGGTAAGTAGTGTAATACCAGGTCATGATTAATGCTATAAAGACAACAAACCAAAGAGCCAGAGGATGACATTGTATGGGGAGTGCCTGGGCTGGTGTGGTCAAGGGTGGTCTCTGATGAGGCATCACTTGCACTGAGAACTGAACAAGAATGAGCCTCACGTGTACAGGTCTGGAGAGAGGACATTTCAGGCAACAGTAACAGCAAGATCAAAGGCCCAGGGGTAGGACCAAGCTTGGCATTTTCAAGGAACAGAAGACAGATGTGGATGGGTAGGACACAGTAGACTTGGGATGAGGGTAAGTATTGGTTTAGGAGGAAACAGAACATGCTGTATCTTGAAAGCAGGACTCCATCTTGGGCGAGACTCTGGACTTTGAGCTATATGCCCAGTATCTATGGAAATGACACACCAACTGGAAAACCAGGCCCCCTGAAGGAAGAGCCTCAGGGCTCTCCATTGCTAAAAGAATACCCTAATTATCTGTGTAACCGAATAGAATCATACATTCTATTATGCTACTGGGGTATGACCACAGGCCTACTGATAATTGTCCACTGTGAACTACCCAGGCTTAAGGCATATGAATCACGGGTTAACTTTGACTGTCAGGGAATTTGGGGAAGTGGGTTTGTGCACATACACTTAGGGTATATAAGGTTTTCACAAAAACTAGTCGGGATCCTTGGCTAAGAGGAGACTCTGCCTTGGGTCCACCAGTGTAATAAGCTGCACTCCACTATCTGCACTGTCCTTCTGAGTGAGTTTGTTTCCTGGAATGCATGGATACAACATTGGGACTTCAGAGGCTAATGGGGGTCAGAAGGTAGAGGATTTTGTAGGCCACATGGGAGTTTGTATTTTACTGGACACATAAGGAGGCCAATGTAAGCAGGGAGTGACGCCATCTTAGTTACATGACAGAAGATCTCTTGGACTACACCTGGATAAGGAAGTGTCGGGGTTACAAGAGTGCCTCCAGAGTGGCCAGGAAACTGCTACAATAGACCCAGCATGGATGATGGTGGTTTTCAAAGCACAGTTCCCTCTCTGAAAGCAATGAAGTTTCAGGGGACTTCCCTTGGGTCCAGTGGCTAAGACTCTGCACTACCAATGCAGCGGGCTTGGGTTCAATTCCTGGTCAGAAAATTAGATCCCACAGGCTGCAACTAAGACCTGGCACAGCCAAATATATATATAAAAGTTCAGGCTCAAAGCCTGAATAAAGACATATTTATCTGGATAGTTATCTGATCAGTGGGAACAAACATACAGATTCTGAGGTTACCGAATTCAACCACAAATCTAATTGTACAGGAGAAGTGGCAGGTGGAGGTGCTGAGGATGCAAGAGGTGATCTCTGTTAGATATCGATGGGACAGGGTAACTGAACTTCAACATGAAAATTTAATCAGAGACTCTTCAAGTGAGAAGTCACCTAAGAAATCGTGCCCAACACTCCCACCACATAGCTGGGAAAACTGAGTCTCAGAAAGAGGCTGACCTCCCCAAGGTCACACTATGAACTGGTGCCAGAAGCCACTTCTCCCAACTGACACCTGAGGCCCCTTTTTAGTGTGACCACCTTTTGGCATCACATTAACTATTTCAGTATAAACCTATGCTCAGCCAGAGGAAGATTGCACCCCTGGATGTTTCCTCCTTCCCCTGCCCTCTCCCCTTTTCCACAGTCCTTGAATCAAGCTGCTTTCCACTTAGCCCCTTGTTATTCAGGGATGGGAACACCTCCTGTCTCCTTCCGGGTGGCTGGCTGTGTGTTCAGGTGTTCTTTTCAGAAACCTAATCCCTGCCTGGTACAGATGTAGATTGCATCCTCTCTCCACCCACCTGCTTTTCCTTCCCTGACTCACTGCTTCTGGCCTGTTGGGAGCTGAGCGGGGGCGAAGGTGCTGCCTCTGCGGCAAACTCACCAGCTTCCTGTTTGCTGGAGCTTCCAAATAGACCCCAGCTTTCCGCCAGGGGAGTAAATCTTTCATCAGCGTGGTGCCCACAGACAGCTGTGTATGGGAAGCCACAGAGAAAGCAATCACGGAGAGAGATGAAGTAGTCAAGATTACTGATCAAAATAATTCCTCTCCAGTCCCCACAGCTGTGCCTCCCTTGGACAAAGGAATTCTTGAATGTCCATGGAGATAAAGAGACTCCCTTTATACGTACATTTGTCAGTTTTCAGCACTTGTTCACAGGGTCTGTGACTTTCCGACATCTATACCATCACCCTCCCACCCTCATCAATTCAGTCACTCCTCTCTGGTTCTGTGGCATCTCATTTCCTTGTAACAAACTTCCACTTTGTTATTTCTCATACTATTTTGAAATGCTCTACTTGTCTTGCTTCCTCATTGGAATGTATTTCTAGTTGGTAGAACCTGTGCCTTCTTTATCTCAGTGTCAACAGCCCTTAGCAGAGTGCCCAGCACATAAGAGGAAGCAAATAATGTGTGCTGACTTCTAAGAATTGGCCTTTGAAACTAGGTCTTGATCCTCAAAGTACATCCAGGGGTCTAGTTTCAGTATCACCTAGAAGTTTGTTGAGATGAAGACTCTCAGTCCTCACATCAGATCTACTGATTCAGAATCTGCATTTTAAAGAACTATCCAAGGCATTCATAAACACATCGCAGCTTGAGAAGTAGTCCATCTAAAACAGCTCCATCTTTCAGAAGGAAAAGCTGAGGCTCAGAAAGGGGAATGCATGTGTCCAAGTTCATACAGCTTATGGGTTATCGATGGCAAAGCTGTGGGCAAGATCTAGCTCTTGCGTAGGTGTCTAATGCTCTTGTCACTTCTCTCTGTTTACAATCCCAAGTCTGACTCATCTCCATAAGGAATTGGTACAGATTTAAAAAAGAGAGCTAAAAAAAAAAGCAGGGAAAGATCTCATAAGCCACAGAATAATGTCCTATACTGTGTAATTTGAAGAGCCCCTCAAGGCCCTCAGCTTAAATCTTTCATCTCTACCTTAAGCAGGGTCTGAAATTTCATCATTAGAAATCAAATATTTGGTTCTTAAAGGTCAATTATTAGCTTACTGGGGCTTATCTGATCCCTAGCTAAGAGGCAGGGGTTGCTGTCTTTAAGAGCACACACGTTTACAAACTGGATGGATCAAGGCATCATTGGGCAATATGGCAGTCACTAGTCTGTTCACTAACATTCTAAGTTCTTCCTGGATTAGATTATGAGATTGGACTTCCCTTCCCCCTTGGGAGGAAACGTGGCCTTGTGATTTGCCACGCCCACTGGAAGATGAGAAGTAACACCTGTCATTTCTGGGTGGAATGCTTCAGAAGCAGCACACCACACACCATGCTTCCTCTGACCCTCCGCCTCATGGGCAGATCATCAGTGGGAACGTCCATTCTACTGGCCTGAGTGCCAGGCTAAACACATGTCAAATGGAGCTACCAGACAACCCAGGATGGAAAGGAACATGAGAAAGGCAAAGAAACACATGGTTGTTATTTTAAAACTGAAATTCAAGGGTTTTTATGTTACTATGCTTTTTATTTCTTATCCTGACTTCTACTGACAGAATACTTAATTTTTCTCAGCTGCAATTTCCTAAACAGTAATGAGATAATACTACCTACCTATACACCTGTGATAGGGCATATAAAATGCTCCCTATAGAGTCCGGTTCATAGAGGGAGCTCAGTAACTCCACCATCTTCCTTTCATTGGCTGGAAATTTAGTCCTACAAAAAAGATTATAAATATTTCAATGTCATTCTCCCAAATCTTCCCACCCTCTCCCTCTCCCACAGAGTCCATAAGACTGTTCTATACATCAGTGTCTCTTTTGCTGTCTCATACACAGGGTTAAATATCATGTAAGAAACGAGTTGCCAGTCCAGGTTCGATGCACAATACTGGATGCTTGGGGTTAGTGCACTGGGACAACCCAGAGGGATGGTATGGGGAGGGAGGAGAAAGGAGGGTTCAGGATGGGGAACACATGTATACCTGTGGTGGATTCATTTTGATATTTGGCAAAACCAATACAATTATGTAAAGTTTAAAAATAAAATAAAATAAAAGATTATAAATGATTAGGGGAAAGGAGAAAGAACACTAGGGAAGGCTATTGGAATGTGGGTAGTAAGGAGCTCAGAATGTTATAGGAAGAGCCTTGCAGTATATATATATGTAGGTGAGAGAATATTAAAACAGAATATCACTGACTGTCCTCAAGGAGATTCAAAATTACCAAGAGGCATCATGTAATTCACTGGAAGGTAAATGAGGGAAAGATGGGTAGATTGGAGGATGGTGGTACCTGCCTCATACATACAGCATATAACACATACAGCTACCTACTCCCTCCCCTTAACCCAATTCTTCCATCCCTCATTACTCCGATCCAGCATCACCTGCTCTATGATTTTCAGATTCTCCATTTTTCACTTGAAATATATGCTTTCTCTGCATTTCCATGATGCTCAGTCTGGAGGGTATATGTCAACCATCAGACAACATATAGACTGCTATAGAAGATGCCCTCACCGCATTCAACTTTGCATGCTCCAAAATATCAGGGAGAGTACACCCTCTGAGGGTAACCGCTTTGTTCAACAACATAGGCCTATCCAGGAGCACTTTAAATGCCTTAATCTTCCAGTAACCCTTTAAAGCACATACATTTATCATTTCCACTTTTACACATGAGGGCACAAAAACTGGGAGAAGTTAAGCAAGTGTCTGTACAAGTTTATGCGAACCGTCTTACAATACAGCTCACACTCAAACCCATTCTGTCTGACTCCATGTTATTGTTCAGTCACTCAGTTGTGTCTGACTCTTTATAGCCCCATGGATTGCAGCACTTCAGGCTTCCCTGTCCTTCACCATCTTCCAGAGCTTGCTCAAGCTCATCTCCATTGAATCAGTGATGATATCCAACTATCTCATCCTCTGACTCCAAGAGAGCAAAGAAAGAGGTCCATTGTATAGATGTACCACATCTTCTACATATGAACCTATATAGAGACACAGATGTAGAGAACAAATTTATGGACACAAAGAGGGTAAAGAGGGGTGGAATAAACTGGGAGATTAGAATTGATATATATAAATGATTATGTATCAAATAGATAGCTAATGAGAGCCTGCTGTATAGCACAGGGAATTCTACTCAGTGCTCTGTGGTGATCTAAA
This sequence comes from Bos grunniens, assembly GCF_055505025.1. NCBI lineage: Eukaryota > Metazoa > Chordata > Mammalia > Artiodactyla > Bovidae > Bos > Bos grunniens. Next base: position 64,370,997 of record NC_141171.1, read on the forward strand.
TGGGAATGAAATCCTAAAAGAGGGAATATATGTATACTATAGCTGATTGACTTTGCTGTAGAGCAGAAAGAATACAATATTGTAAAGCAGCTGTACTCCAATATTTTTTTTTAAATGTCCTGAAAATGCACTCATGATAACCTCTTCTTTTTCCTGTTTGGCTAAAATGTGGACCTGTTTCCTTACCTCCCAAGTATTTTTCTACAAAGCATGAAGGCTTGTAAAGATGTGAAGGGAATGGCAACAAAGTTATAGGAGAGAGATGTAAAGTAAAATATGACTCCAGCTAAAGAGAAGATCTCATTAAAAGATTATAAAATCTGATAGATTAAAAGCAAACAGGGAGATTTCCATGGGGTGGTTCCAAATTTTCTTCTCACGCCCAAACCCTTGGTTTGATCTAATTTTGATCAGATTTCCTCAGTACAGTTTCTTCCCACCTGCTTCTCAGTTGACTATGATGGCTTTATTGACTTTGCCCAGAGCAAGTTGGCCTTAAGATGATTCTAAAGTCCTGAGGCTGAGTCTTTTCCTGAGGGAAAGACTAGAGATCTCTTCAAGAAAATTAGAGATACCAAGGGAACATTTCATGCAAAGATGGGCTCCATAAAGGACAAAAATGGTATGGACCTAACAGAAGCAGAAGATATTAAGAAGAGATGGCAAGAATACACAGAAGAACAGTACAAAAAAGATCTTCACAACCAAGATAATCATGATGGTATGATCACTCACCTAGAGCCAGACATCCTGGAATGTGAAGTCAAGTGGGCCTTAGAAAGCATCACTACAAACAAAGCTAGTGGAGGTGATGGAATTCCAGTTGAGCTATTTCAAATCCTGAAAGATGACACTGTGAAAGTACTGCACTCAATATGCCAGCACATTTGGAAAACTCAGCAGTAGCCACAGGACTGGAAAAGGTCAGTTTTCATTCCAATCCCAAAGAAAGGCAATGCTAAAGAATGCTCAAACTACTGCACAATTGCACTCATCTCACACGCTAGTAAAGTAATGCTCAAAATTCTCCAAGCCAGGTTTCAGCAATACGTGAACTGTGAACTTCCAGATGTTCAAGCTGGTTTTAGAAAAGGCAGAGGAACTGGAGATCAAATTGCCAACATCCGCTGGATCATGGAAAAAGCAAGAGAGTTCCAGAAAAACATCTATTTCTGCTTTATTGACTATGCCAAAGCCTTTGACTGTGTGGATCACAATAAACTGTGGAAAATTCTGAAAGAGATGGGAATACCAGACCACCTGACCTGCCTCTTGAGAAACCTATATGCAGGTCAGGAAGCAACAGTTAGAACTGGACATGGAACAACAGACTGGTTTCAAATAGGAAAAGGAGTACATCAAGGCTGTATATTGTCACCCTGCTTCTTTAACTTATATGCAGAGTACATCATGAGAAACGCTGGCCTGGAAGAAGCACAAGCTGGAGTCAAGATTGCCAGGAGAAATGTCAATAACCTCAGATATGCAGATGACACCACCCTTATGGCAGACAGTGAAGAGGAACTAAACAGCCTCTTGATGAAAGTGAAAGAGGAGAATGAAAAGGTTGGCTTAAAGCTCAACATTCAGAAACGAAGATCATGGCATCTGGTCCCATCACTTCATGGGAAATAGATGGGGAAACAGTGGAAACAGTGTCAGACTTTATTTTTCTGTGCTCCAAAATCACTGCAGATGGTGACTGCAGCCACGGAATTAAAAGATGCTTACTCCTTGGAAGGAAATTTATGACCAACCTGGATAGCATATTGAAAAGCAGAGACATTACTTTGCCAACAAAGGTCTGTCTAGTCAAGGCTATGGTTTTTCCAGTGGTCATGTATGGATGTGAGAGTTGGACTGTGAAGAAAGCTGAGTGCCGAAGAATTGATGCTTTTGAACTGTGGTGTTGGAGAAGACTCTTGAGAGTCCCTTGGACTGCAAGGAGATCCAACCAGTCCATTCTAAAGGAGATCAGCCCTGGGTGTTCTTTGGAAGGAATGATGCTAAAGCTGAAACTCGAATACTTTGGCCACCTCATGTGAAGAGTTGACTCACTGAAAAAGACTCTGATGCTGGGAGGGATTGGGGGCAGGAGGAGAAGGGGATGACAGAGGATGAGATGGCTGGATGGCATCACCAACTCAATGGACGTGAGTCTGAGTGAACTCCGGGAGTTGGTGATGGACAGGGACGCCTGGAGTGCTGGGATTCATGGGGTCGCAAAGAGTCAGACACAACTGAGTGACTGAACTGAACTGAACTGAGGCTGAAAAATCACCTCCGTCTTTCAGAAAACCAATTATCAATTTCACAGAGCTCACTGGTAACTAAGCTCTAGAGAGAAAGTTGATCTCCAGACTCCCCATCCAGTGCTCTTTTTACAAGTAGCTTCTGGCGACCAAGATCTATCCTCAGAGAAATGTGCTCGCTGATTATCCATGGGATTCAGAAACAATTCTAACTACAGGGAACAGCTGTTGGCAAATTCTTTCATCAGAATCCTCATGATAGTTCTATTATGAATGATCATAACGTATCAGCTAGAATCAGATCCTGAGCCTCCCCCAAAACTGTCATCCCCCCAAATATTGATTGAGGCTGGGCTCCTACTAAGAAATGCAAGTGAAATTTGAGTACTTCATTGCTTCCTGGCAGGCGGTAAAGACTGTAATAAATTAAAATGAGCTCAATCCCAACAGATGATTTTAGACACCAATATAAATGTAAATAGGTTTCTCGTGTCTAAATGTGCTAAATGTTATCCCTGTTAATGGACATTGGCTCGAGCTCAGTAGAGATCCAGATGTAGCTCTAGATATGTGTTCAGGCATAGACAACAAAGTATGGGATACTAGTCTGGGTTTCATCTGTGGTTTATTCATTCCATGCTTAATACTGAATACATAAAAATACTCTGCTAAGTGTTGTGTACTTAGAAAAACATAAATTGAAGGCTAATCCTACATTCAAAAAGCACCAAGTCTATTTAGAAATTAGATTTTAAAATATACAGAGATAACAAAAGGGAGTGGTGGAAAGCTTCTTACAAATTTATCTACCTTTGTTCTTTTGAGTTGAACATGAGTGTGCACATTTGGGCTACAAACTGGTGAGATGAAACTGCTCAGTGAGATAGATGGAGAATGCTGTGGGGTTCCTAGGGACAGTTCAATTTCAGGAACAAATGACGATGAAATCTGAATCATAATTGTTTCTATGTTCGCATCTCTAGCCCTAAGATCTCAAATATAACACTTAGATATATAAATATACCATGATTTCATCTATCATTCTGTACAGAACTCCTAGTCTCATCCAATCAAATGATACCTACCTTCTGATGCTCTGATCAGATCTCTCAGCCTCTGCACAGGCTCTAGAACATGACCTTTGGGCTGCCAACATGATAAAATCTGCAACCCTGAATCTGGCATTCTAGGCTTTCCATACTAGATCCTATCTTCCTTTATCTTCTATTGTCTCCTGGCTTCTGTTCCTTAATCCTATTTCTTTATAGATGGCCTGCCCTGTCCTACTGCAGTGATTTTCTCAGGCTCTATTCCTGCCTGATCCCTCTTACTCCAAGATGTCTGCTGAAGCCTGACCCTTCTTCTGGATCACATACCCTACCTTTCCCAAAAGGCTTTCCATTGCCTCCGGTGCTTTCTAACAATGCAATTGCAGGCAACTTGCTTATCCTCAGTTTTTGTTTTGTTGTCTAGTCGCTAAGTCATGTCCAACTCTTTTGTGACACCATAGACTGTCGCCTGCCAGGCTCCTCTGTCCATGGGGTTTCCTAGGCAAGAATACTGGGGCAGGTTGCCATTTCCTTCTCCAGGGTATCTTCCTAACCCAGGGATCAAACCTGCATCTCCTACATTGGCAGATGGATTCTTTACCACTGTATCACCTGGGAAGACCCATCCTGTTTCCTCATACAAAAATCGATGACAGTAGCTAGTTCACATTGATGTGATGATGACTGAATGAAATAGGATATCTGAAGCACTTAATAAATTATTAATACATGTTTCACAATGAGCATTTAAAGCAGTTTTAAGTGGAGCAACCATATTACTATAATTTATCTGTTATCTCCCTGAGTTTGATTCCTCTGATACAGCCTCTGCATACCCAGTGGGCCTTGGGTTATGACTACAATCATTCACTCAGTTGTGAGAAAGCCCACAACGCACAAGGGCCATGTCATATTCATTTCTTCCCCCAGCACTGCCCAGTGTCAGTCATGCTGCTGCTGCTAAGTCTTTTCAGTCATGTCCAAGTCTGCACGATCCCATACATGGCAGCCCACCAGGCTCCTCCGTCCACAGGATTCTCTAGGCAAGAATACTGGAGTGGGTTGCCATTTCCTTCTCCATGTCTGGCATAGCCCTGCTCTTAGCACAGACTTGACAAATGAATGCTAAACATTACTGAACATGCATATTATGTGTGTCATAAAAGCTACAACTTATATTCAAGAAGAGACCAATAGCAGAAACAGTATGAAGGATAATGTTTCACAGCCCAAATTGAGTCAGGCAGAAGAAAATATATTTTCATCAATGCATAAGAATTTAATTTACAAGGTTAATTAAGAAAAATACAACCATGGGATAATGTGTGTGTATGAATTTATTGCTTCTTTCTATTTTAGTGGTTTGCTTTCTCTAGAATCTCTATTTTGTGTCAAAGGCTAGTCAGGACAGGGGTATAATTTTACCTGAGAGCAAGAAGAATGGTAACAGTTAGGACAGAGAGAATCAAAAATTCTTATTCTCTGCTGCTGAGAATATAATTTAGTGCCCCCTATAATCAGTTATATGTATTCAGTTCAGTTCAGTTCAGTTCAGTCACTCAGTCGTGTCCAACTCTTTGTGACCCCATGAATCACAGCACGCCAGGCCTCCCTGTCCATCACCAACTCCCGGAGTTCACCCAAACTCATGTGCATTGAGTTGGTGATGCCATCCAGCGATCTCATCCTCTGTCGTCCCCTTCTCCTCCTGCCCCCAATCCCTCCCAGCATCAGGGTCTTTTCCAATGAGTCAACTCTTCGCATGAGGTGGCCAAAGTATTGGAGTTTCAGCTTCAGCATCATTCCTTCCAATGAACACCCAGGACTGATCTCCTTTAGGATGGACTGGTTGGATCTCCTTGCAGTCCAAGAGACTCTCAAGAGTCTTCTCCAACACCACAGTTCAAAAGCATCAATATTAGGAGGCTTAAATAAGGACATGGAAACAACCTACATGTCCATCTGCAGATGAACGGATAAGGAAGTTGTGGTGCATGTACACATCAGTATATTACTCAGCTATAAAAAAAAGAACACATTTGAGTCAGTTCTAAAGAGATGGATGAAGCTGGAGCCTATTATACAGAGTGAAGTAAGTCAGAAAGAGAAACACCAATACAGGATATTGACACATATATATGGAATTTAGAAAGATGGTAAAGATGATCCTATATGCAAGGCAGCAAAAGAGACACAGATGTAAAGAACAGACTTTTAGATTATGTGGGAGAAGATGAGGGTGGGATGATTTGAGAGAAGACCACTGAAACATGTATATTACCATACGTAAAATAGGTGATCAGTGCAAGTTTGATGCATGAAGTAGGGCACTCAAAGCCAGTGCACTGGGACAAACCAGAGGGATGGCATGGGGATGGAAGTGGGAGGGGGTTCAGAATGGGGGGACACATGTGCACCCATGGGTTATTCCTGTCGATGTATGGCAAAACCCCCCCAACACTGTAAAGTAATTATCCTCCAATTAAAATAAATAAGACGCTTAGTCCTTGGAAGGAAAGTTATGACCAATCTAGATAGCATATTCAAAAGCAGAGACATTACTTTGCCAACAAAGGTCTGTCTAGTCAAGGCTTTGGTTTTTCCTGTGGTCATGTATGGATGTGAGAGTTGGACTGTGAAGAAGGCTGAGTGCTGAAGAAATGATGCTTTTGAACTGTGGTGTTGGGGAAGACTCTTGAGAGTCCCTTGGACTGCAAGGAGATCCAACCAGTCCAGTCTGAAGGAGATCAGCCCTGGGATTTCTTTGAAAGGAATGATGCTAAAGCTGAAACTCCAGTACTTTGGCCACCTGATGCGAAGAGTTGACTCACTGGAAAAGACTCTGATGCTGGGAGGGATTGGGGGCAGGAGGAAAAGGGGGTGACAGAGGATGAGATGGCTGGATGGCATCACCGACTTGATGGACATGAGTCTGAGTGAACTCCGGGAGTTGGTGATGGACAGGGAGGCCTGGCGTGCTGCGATTTATGGCGTCGCAAACAGTCGGACACGACTGAGCGACTGAACTGAACTGAACTGAAAATAAATTATTAATTGAAAAAATAGGGAGTTTGGGATTAACATATATGCACCACCACGTATAAAATAAACAATAAGGATTCTACCATATAGTACAAGAAACTATATACAATGTCTTATAATGACCTGTAATGGAAAAGAGTCTGAAAAAGAAAAAGTATATATATAAATACATATACAAATATATACATATAATTGAGTCACTTTGCTATACATCTGACACTAACACACATTGCAAATTAATTATACTTTAATTTAAAAAATTTTTTAAAAAAGGACAAGGACAAGAAATTAGGCACCTGAAAGTAATTTTATCCAAGTCTCTCAAAAGATGAAAAAATGCCAGCTGACGTAATTATTGATTTTAAAATCATCTGTGAAAAGAATACTGTCATATATGTTGATATGTATACTATATAGTCATACCTTTATAAATATTTTGCAATGTATTTCTTTGTATGATACCACATCACATGAAAAACAGTAGAAAGACATTCACTAATTTTGAATAATGAGTTTAGAAGGGTATAACTTAAAAATACTGATTTTGTGGGGTTCTCGGGAGCACTCCAGGGGGAAAAAATCAGGCCACTTCAAGAGAAACTAGAAAAAAAGATTCAGTGAAAGATCAAGTGACTCTTGCTTCCAAGCAGTATTCCAAACACAGTAAGATACCATGGACAGAAAAACAAGCCATGATTTTAAGTAAGAATCTTATGTCTAGGCATAGGAATAGATGCCCAAATTGCAGCATTGTTTGCCATTGAGTTGCTTTTAACAAGGGCAAGTGCCCAGGAAGAGGTCTGGCAGGAATGGCTTCACTTAATGATGGTTAAAGATCTCCCGGACAACAGCGTGGAGAGAAGCTGGCATCTATACATTTATGAGCAGAGACGTGTGAGCCGTCACTGTCTGATCTCCTGGTCCCCTACAATGGAGGTGAAATCAAAAGATGAAGGGTTGGGCACCTAGAGATAAATATTGCCTATTTCACCATTTCCCTACTGCTAACTGGAAGAAATAACGAAAGATGGGGCTTGATAGCAATATATCCCAGTACAAAGAGTCATGCTTTGTTCCCGCTAATGGAGGCCACATTCAGGTCATAAGTCTCTGAAAAACTCTGGGTTTCATTTTGATTTTCCAATTGCTCTCCACTGGAAGTGGAGCCTCACAGCTTGTGGGCTTGGTGGTCCAAGGAGGCCTATGCTTACCATCTGTTCCAAGGAGGATTTCATCCTTAAGAGTAAGTTTAGACTGAATGACACTGAGAGAGTTCTCTTCACTCAAAAATCTTCTAATTTGCACCTATCCAGGAATTTGGTAGCAATGAAGATTTTTTTCTAAGTAGTTTTCCTGCACAAGAATCTTTCTATGGGCTCCCCACATTGCTAGGGCAGTGAAAACAGAGGTGCCCCAGCTTTCTTATTAAAGGAACATTGTGCACACAATTAAACTCAACAGATGAGAAGTACAAGACCACAGTTAGGGGTGCTGGCCTGGTGCCCAGGCTTCCTAAGAAAGCTGCATTAAAAGAGTTTATTAGAGGAGACTAGGAATCTCTTAGGAACAACCATTTTTAATAGACCCCCACCCCTTTTCTTTTGCCTTTTGAGCAAATCCCAGTGTTCATGATAGTTACAGTCTAAGGCTTGGCTTCCTCTCCTCAGTGCTCATGTAGATTAAATGAAAGTTTCCAACTGCAGGCTAAAATTTTCATTCTTCCAGACATGCTCACAACAAAATGTCAAAATATATCATATGTGAGAAATCACTATGAACTCCTAGGGGTTCAGAGAGTGGAAAGAGCATGGATATTTAGAGTCAGGCCCACACAGGTTCAGATTCTAGCTTCACCATTTCCTTTTCTATGGGATCTTGGCCAAGTTTTTTTTCTATATATCAACCTCCTCATCTGTAAAATTAGGATAATGATATTTACTCTTCAGGGTTATTGCAAAGATTAAGTACATTTAAGGTCCTGATTGCAGTTCCTGAAATGTAATACACAGGGTTTTTGTTTTTGTTTTCCCTCCTCTCTCTCTCTTGCTCTGCTGTTCTCGAAAATATTACCATGTATGTGGAGAGACAAACATTAGTCTCTTGGAAATTTCAACTAAAGGGAAGACCAGAGAGAAGTTGCAAAGAAGTGCTGCTGACTTCTAGTGCCCAACAATAGAAGATACGTCCTCAGAACAGTCATCGTGATCAGTTGAGCAGTGCTACTTCACACATGTCTCTCTTGGCCCTTCTCATTTGAGCTCATACCAGCTTACCTTCCAGACATGAGTCTGTCTGTGGCTTTCACGAGCCACTAGAACCCACTCTGTTCACTTGCCTAGCCAGCCAGAGATGCAGAGGCAGCCTTCAGGAGCAGTCCTTAACTAATTCTTGATGAGAACTGGTCGATAACAGAAGTTCTCAAATTTCAGTGGGAAACACCAGGTGTTTTTACAAGTGGCGAGGCTTCGATTGGTTCATGCACTGCAGGGCCTGTCCCAGAGTTTCTGATTCAGTATGTCTGGGATGGGACTGAAAACCTGCATTTCTTTTTTTGTTTGTTTTGTTTTGTTTTGTTTTAAATTTTATTTTATTTTTAAACTTCACATAATTGTATTAGTTTTGCCAAATATCAAAATGAATCTGCCACAGGTATACATGTGTTCCCCATCCTGAACCCTCCTCCCTCCTCCCTCCCCATACCATCCCTCTGGGTCGTCCCAGTGCACTAGCCCCAAGCATCCAGTATCCTGCATCAAACCTGGACTGGCAACTCATTTCTTACATGATATTTTACATGTTTCAATGTCATTCTCCCAAATCTTCCCACCCTCTCCCTCTCCCAGAGTCCATAAGACTGTTCTATACATCAGTGTCTCTTTTGCTGTCTCGTACACAGGGTTATCGTTACCATCTTTCTAAATTCCATATATATGCATTAGTATACTGTATTTATGTTTTTCCTTCTGGCTTACTTCACTCTGTATAATAGGCTCCAGTTTCATCCACCTCATTAGAACTGATTCAAATGTATTCTTTTTAATGGCTGAGTAATACTCCATTGTGTATATGTACCACAGCTTTCTTATCCATTCATCTGCTGATGGGCATCTAGGTTGCTTCCATGTCCTGGCTATTATAAACAGTGCTGCGATGAACATTGGGGTACACGTGTCTCTTTCTCTTCTGGTTTCCTCAGTGTGTATGCCCAAGCAGTGGGATTGCTGGATCATAAGGCAGTTCTATTTCCAGTTTTTTAAGGAATCTCCACACTGTTCTCCATAGTGGCTGTACTAGTTTGCATTCCCACCAACAGTGTAAGAGGGTTCCCTTTTCTCCACACCCTCTCCAGCATTTATTATTTGTAGACTTTTGGATCGCAGCCATTCTGACTGGTGTGAAATGGTACCTCATAGTGGTTTTGATTTGCATTTCTCTGATAATGAGTGATGTTGAGCATCTTTTCATGTGTTTGTTAGCCATCTGTATGTCTTCTTTGGCTAAAGGCTGCCAAATGATGGAGATTCTGCTGGCCCAGACATCACACTCTGAGAACCACTAGGATGTATAGATCCTGCTGCTGTCATGCCTCAGGTGGGATAACTTTGAGGCATGTGGTGTGCACTGGCCACATTAGTGTTTGGGCCGCTATAATAAGCTGCCACAGATAGGGTGGCTTAATAACAGAAATGTTTTTTCTCATAGTTCTGGAACCTAGAAGTCCAAGATTAGGGTTTCAGCCCGCACCTCTCTCCACATCCCTCAAATGGCTGCCTTCTCACTATGTCCTCAAGTGGCTTTTTCTCTGTACATATATTTCCCTAGTACCTTTTCTTCTCCTTGCAAGAAGACCAGTCTAATTGAATTAGGGTCCTGCCCTTAGGACCTCATTTAACCTTAATTACCACTCTAAAGGCATGGGAGGTGGAGGTTTCCACATAGATTTAGAGGGACACAAGTCAGTCCATAACAGAGGCTTTCAGAACTCTCTAGGAGGATAAGCTACAGATATTGAGAACACACCCTTTATCGGTCTTCCCTTATATCTCAGTTGCTCACTCCTTTATTGGTATTTCTTGGAATCATGATCCAGATCAACTATTTGTGTTCCAGTCCTTATTTCATGACCTAAGTCTATGACAGCCTGAATTCAGAGAGTGTTCTTCTATCAAGTGTCAAACTAGATGTCCAATGACAGACGAATGGATAAAGAAGTTGTTGTACATATATACAATGGAATATTCAGTTCAGTTCAGTTCAGTCGCTCAGTCGTGTCTGACTCTTTGCAACCGCATGAATCGCAGCATGCCAGGCCTCCCTGTCCATCACCAACTCCCGGAGTTCACTCAGACTCATGTCCATCAAGTCGGTGATGCCATCCAGCCATCTCATCCTCTGTCGTCCCCTTCTCCTCCTGCCCCCAACCCCTCCCAGCCTCAGAGTCTTTTCCAATGAGTCAACTCTTCACATGAGGTGGCCAAAGTACTGGAGTTTCAGCTTTAGCATCATTCCTTCCAAAGAAATCCCAGGGCTGATCTCCTTCAGAATGGACTGGTTGGATCTCCTTGCAGTCCAAGGGACTCTCAAGAGTCTTCTCCAACACCACAGTTCAAAAGCATCAATTCTTCAGTGCTCAGCTTTATTCACAGTCCAACTCTCACATCCATACATGACCACTGGAAAAACCATAGCCTTGACTAGACGGACCTTTGTTGGCAAAGTAATGTCTCTGCTTTTGAATATGCTATCTAGGTTGGTCCTAACTTTCCTTCCAAGGAGTAAGCGTCTTTTAATTCCATGGCTGCAGTCACCATCTGCAGTGATTTTGGAGCCCCCCAAAATAAAGTCTGACACTGTTTCCACTGTTTCCCCATCTATTTTCCATAAAGTGATGGGACCAGATGTCATGATCTTCGTTTTCTGAATGTTGAACTTTAAGCCAACTGTTTTCACTCTCCTCTTTCACTTTCTGCCATAAGGGTGGTGTCATCTGCATATCTGAGGTTATTGATATTTCTCCCAGCAATCTTGATTCCAGCTTGTGCTTCTTCCAGCTCAGCATTTCTCATGATGTATTTATTACTCAGCCATAAAAAGGAACACATTTGAGTCAGTACTAATAAGATGGATGAACCTAGAACATATATACAGAGCAAAGTAAGTCAGAAAGAGAAAAACAAATTTTATATATTAATGTATATATATGGAATCTAGAAAGAATATTGATGGTGCTATTTGCAGGGAAGTAATGGATACACAGACTAGAGAACAGACTTGTGGACACAGTGAGAGAAGAAAAGAGAAGGACGAATGGAAAGAGTAGCACTGGAACATATCCACTGCCATACATAAATTAGACAGTCAGCGGGAACTTGCTGTATGCCACAGGGAGCTCAAAGCTGGTACTCTTGGAAAATCTAGAGGGCTGGACTGGGGTGGGGGGCGGTGGTGGGAGGGAGGTTCAAGAGAGACGGACATGTGCATACCTATGGCTGATTCATGTTGATGTATGGCAGAAACTAATACAATACTGTAAAGCAATTAACCTCCAATTAAAAATAAATAATTTTATTAAAAAATAAAATAAAAAACACACAAGGGACTTCCCTGGTGGTCCACTGGTTAAGGCTTTGCTCTCCAATGCAAGGGGTGCAGGTTCACTCCCTGGTCGGGGAGCTAAGATCCCACAGGCCTTGCTGCCAAAATACAAAAACATACAACAGAAGCAATATTGTAACAAATTCAATAAAGACTTTAAAAATGGTCCACATTAAAAAAATCTAAAATAAATGAATAAACAAAATAAAAAGCATACAGTGCTTAAATCAACATAGTTAAATTAAGGTACAGAATTAAAAGTCCAGAGATAAACTCTAATTCCAGCTTTGCAGCCAACTCACTTGGAGAAGGTAATGGTGCCCCACTCCAGTACTCTTGCTGGAAAATCCCATGGACAGAGGAGCTTGATAGGCTGCAGTCCATGGGGTTGCTAAGAATTGGACACGACTGAGTGACTTCACTTTAACTTTTCATTTTCAAGCACTGGTGAAGGAAATGGCAACCCACTCCAGTGTTCTTGCCTGGAGAATCCCAGGGACGGGGGAGCCTGGTGGGCTGCTGTCTATGGGGTCACACAGAGTCGGACACAACTAAAGCGACACAGCAGCAGCAGCAGCTAACTCACTTATAATGAGCAACAATCTTAAAATGTTGAGTATGGATGTGAGAGTTGGACTGTGAAGAAGGCTGAGCACCAAAGAATTGATGCTTTTGAACTGTGGTGTTGGAGAAGACTCTTGAGAGTCCCTTGGACTGCAGGAGATCCAACCAGTCCATTCTGAAGGACATCAGCCTTGGGATTTCTTTGGAAGGAATCATGCTGAAGCTGAAACTCCAGTACTTTGGCCACCTCATGTGAAAAGTTGACTCATTGGAAAAGACTCTGATGCTGGGAGGGATTGGGGGCAGGAGGAGAAGGGGACGACAGAGGATGAGATAGCTGGATGGCATCACTGACTCGATGGACGTGAGTCTCAGTGAACTCCGGGAGTTGGTGATGGACAGGGAGGCCTGGCATGCTGTGATTCATGGGGTCGCAAAGAGTCGGACACGACTGAGCAACTGATCTGATCTGATCTGAAGCTTCAATTTCATTATACAGTAAATATATGTACCAATCTCAGCCACGACTGACTTCTTTAGGCAGTGTAAAGATGTGTATCACTTATAATTCTTTGACTACAAGTAAAAGAAGGTTATTCCAGATAGCTTAAGCAATAGGAAAGACTTTACTAGAAGGTTATCAGACCACCTACAGAATTGGAAACTGATGGGAACAAGCATTTTCCATGTCAGCAGACACTCCTTGACCCCCTGCCTATGAAAGGATGCTAGTGTAGCAAGAAGTCACATGAAAGTAAAGCCAGGACCATGGACCCTACAGGGGAAGTTATCTAAATATGTAAATAAATCATATATGTTTCCAGTACAGTCTTTTGAGTATATATACTGTTGAGTTAGATACTGTCTAATTTGATAAGTACCTTCATCAATCAGGCTTGGAGGATTCTCACTTATGAAGTATGTGCCTCAGATTTGATGGAGTTTCCTCTCAAGCAAGCTGCTGACATTTGGGTTCACTTAGTGAGGAAAATCAAAGAAAACCAGGGGAAATGGAAATGCTCTATCCAAATAATTGCTGTTGAATATCATTCACAATCTTGGCACATCCCTGGGCCCATATTTTTGAAGGCAAGTAAGATATTAGTTAGCTTTTAATGACAAAATGATTATCTGATCTTTATGGTGAAATCTGTCACAACATTAATTTTATATCTATTACAAGCCTAATGAATGACCTCTAAATTGGTCCTCATCCTGAAGTGATGTATTTAATATCTATAGTCCTGGGAGAGACAGTCTGATTGGAAAAAGCTTGAGTCACATGACATCCTTTGTCTGTATAAGGCCAGCAAAAGGAAAAATCTGAAGAAATAAAACTCCTAGTAACACTTATAGCTACAGTAAAAAGTCAGGGCAACTGGATTTGCAGTCTCACTGAGACCACATGCGTGCATGCATGCTCCATGGCTCAGTCGTGTCAGACTCTTGAGACCCTATAGACTGTAGCCCACCAGGTCCTCTGTCCATGGGATTCTCCAAGCAAAAATACTGGAGTGGATTGTCACTTCCTACTCCAGGGGATCTACAGGAAAAGAAACCTCTCACACCCATCACACACATGCCTTTCTGTCAGGAAGAGGGAGTGGGTGATTAGTGGATGGCTCGATATGACCAGTCTCCATTACAGAAAAAATGAAAAAAAAAAAACCAAAACAAAACTTAAATGCTGCTGCTTTTTAAAGTATATAGTCATATACCAAAACAGAAGATAGCGTCCTCCTCCTATTATATAAATTATTATTAGGATCTGGAGAGTTTTGGCAAAGAAGTCTGAGCAAGGAATTTGAAAAAGATATAAACTGGAGGCCTGATTCGCCTCCTACATAATGAGGTCATCCAAAGAAATGCTGCCACAGGCTCTAATCCTGTGAACATTTTATGAAGGACTATAGGCAATATCCACCATTTTGGGTGGGTATTTCTAGAGAACTTGACTTGGTGACGATGGTATTTAACTTTGCTCGCAAGCGGAGCATGCTGTATTCTATCACTGGTTTAGTCACAGCATCATCATGTGACCCGTGCATCTCCCATATTCTCCAAAACTTCCACCTCCCTATCTCTAAAAAGAGAATTGGATTAGGTCTTTGCAGCTTCAATCTCATGTTTCACAACTAAAAGCTAACTGAACAATAAGAGGCTCTACTCTAGAGTCAGAGAGTCAACGTGCTGTAATCAGTTCCCACGGAGTTGAGGCTCTGGCTGGGAAGCCCAGGAGATGCAGAGGGAAGAGAGAGAGACAATAGCAGGCCACCACCACTGTTAAGAAATACCATGGACTCCCATGGATAATACCTGGCTTTAAGAATCAAGTTCTGCTTCTACCACCAAAGCCCATTCAGTATTTCTAACAAGTTGTAATTGCCCAAGTAGAAGCCTATACCATAGGTAGGACTATAGCACTTTAGATTAAAAATTAAAATGGACAAAGAACCACAGGGAGAGGTAAACCTCCAGCTCTATATTCACCACCTCTTAACAATAATAATCATGACAGTGCCTTCATTTTTCAGGAAGCCTCAGAAGCAATTTTTTGTCCATAAAAGTATGTGTGGGTGAGAGAGGTAGGCGATTATTTATCAGATGTTAGCCTTTTTAAACACTCTATTGATGATGTGTCTGAGACTTGGGTTTCTATGACACTGAATCAGATAAAGGTAATAATGACGATGTCAGCTTGTGAAGACCTGAGAGTGACAGCACTTAAAAATTCCTTCCCAAGAGCTAAATATGGTTACAGCCTGATATGATTCAGGCTAGGCAAATCATGGACCTCAAGAGGAAATCCAGATTACTGGAGAAATTCCGTCTCAGAATAGCATCCAAGTTGCAGAATACAGGACTCGGGGTCATAGACGGGGACAGACTTGAGAAAGTTATTTCATTCATTCATCTGCATTAGGGCAGGATCACTCAGAAACCATTCCATGAATATGACTTTTAAACATGAGTTTCTGACTTTCATATCTGACCAAGATGGAATAAAAGAGACCCAGTTGGTTCTCCTGTATTAAACTACTAAATACAAATAAAATATATAAAACAATGGTTTCAAGACACTGGACATCAGGCAATGAGACAATAAATAAACAAAGTGAATCCCATGATTGTCCCAGGTTACCGTATTGGGAGGGTTTTCAGGCTCTGGACAGAGAGAGATATCTGAGAGCTACCTTAAACCCCCTGAGTTGAGGAAACAGCTGAGAATTTGGGGAAACCAAAGTAACTAAAATCCATAAAAAGTACCAGGAAGGAGAAAGTATTCAAAGAGGCCTAAGGAGTATCTCCCTTGGGTATTCAGCAGAATATTAATGAGTGGGTGAATGTGTGTGTATGCATATGTGTGTATACTACTCAAGGTCAGAGGGAAAAAGAAAAAAACACCTCCGATACTATTAAAGGGAGGAGTAACTGACTCTTATGGAGAAGGAAATGGCAACACACTCCAGTGTTCTTGCCTGTAGAACCCCAGGGATGGCGGAGCCTGGGAGGCTGCTGTCTATGGGGTTGCACAGAGTCAGACACAACTGAAGTGACTTAGCAGCAGCAGCAGCAACTGACTCTCAAACCAGGCTGGAAATATAACTGGTTCCCACAAGCTGGAAATGAAAATTCATGGGAGAGCCATGGGGCACTGGGCTAAATATTAAGGAAGGACTTGCCTCATTAGTGAGGAAAAATTAATTCTAGATGAAGTACTGCTCTGTCCCACCTAATGAATCATAAAATCAAGAGCCTAAAAAATTCAAACTGTTTTCAAATAACTAAACCACATACCATATTAAACCTCAAGAAATATGCATTACCCAACAAATTATATATCCAATCAATGATTACCAGAGATGCAAAGAAGCAGGAAAACATAACTCATTATAAGAAGAGTAATCAATTAAAATCAATCAAAACCAATAAAAAATGATCACAAAAATTAGAACTAGTAAACAATGACATAAAGACAGTTATTACAATTGTATTATATATGATCAGATTTAAGCAGAAATGCTGAAGATACAAAAAGGACCTGAAAAAACTTCTAGGGAAGAAAAATGCAATATCTCAGATGAAAAAATATACTGATGGAATTAATAGCAGCTTAGGGATTTCAAAAGAAAAGATTAGTAAATTTGAATTCAAAGCAATATAAATAGTTCAAATGAAACATATGGGGGAAAACAATTAAAAAGAAGAGATGAATACTAGTGAACTATCAGTTCAGTTCAGTTCAGTTCAGTCGCTCAGTCATGTCTGACTCTTTGTGACCCCATGGACTTCAGCACTCCAGGCCTCCCTGTCCATCGCCAACTCCCAGAGTTTAACAAACTCATGTCCATTGAGTTGGTGATGCCATCCAACCATCTCATCCTCTGTCATCCCCTTCTCCTCTCACCTTCAATCTTTCCCAACATCAGGGGCTTTTCCAGTGAGTCAGCTCTTTGCATCAGGTGGCCAAAGTATTGGAGTTTCAGCTTCAGCATCACTCCTTCCAATGAATATTCAGGACTGATTTCCTTTAGGATGGACTGGTTGGATCTTCTTGCAGTCCAAGGGACTCTCAAGAGTCTTCTCTAACACTACAGTTCAAAAGCATCAATTCTTTGGCACTCAGCTTTCTTTATAGTCCAACTCTCACATCCATACATGACTACTGGGAAAACCATAGCCTTGACTACATGGACCTTTTTTGACAAAGTAATGTGTCTGCTTTTTAATATGCTGTCTAGGTTGGTCATAACTTTTCTTCCAAGGAGTAAGTGTCTTTTAATTTTATGGCTGCAGTCACCATCTACAGTGATTTTGGAGCCCAAAAAAGTAAAGTCTGTCATTATTTCCACTGTTTCCCCATCTACAGTGAACTATGTGAACCTCAAATTGCTTAATACATACATAATTGGAATATACAAGAAAATACTGGCAGAAGAAGAAAAAAATATCTGAAGAAATAATGGCTGAAAAAATTTCCAAATTTGATGAAAAACTGTAAAACCAAATATCCAAGAAGCTCAGTGAAACTCAAGTAAAAGAAACATGAAGAATACTAAACGAATGCATATCATAACCAAATTGCTCAATACTAGATAAAGAGAAAATCTGAAAAGCAGCTGCAGAAAGGAAAAACGCTATACACAGAGGAAAACAAAATTAACGGCAGACATCTTATTGGAAACAATGCAAGCAAGAAAACAATGAAACATCTTTGATGTATGGGCATAAAAAATTCCATCAACTTATAATTTTATGCCTTGTGGAATATCTTTCAAAACCAAAATGAGATAAGGACTGCATCTGAAGCAGACTCACACTAAAAGAAATGTTAGAGAGAGTCCTTCAGGCACAAGGAAAGCAGAACCAGATATAAATATAGATCTACACAAGCACAGAAGAGAACAGAAATGGCAAATACATAGGGAAACATATAAGATTTCTTATTTAAATGTCTTTAAAATACAAAGTTATGCATAAATAAAAGTAATAACAAGCCTTTATGGGATTATAATACTTTTAAAAGTAAAATTTATGATCATAAATTTGAGAAAGGATAAAAAGAAGTACATACCACTATTAGGATTATAAATTATATGTGAAGTGATATATATCACAGGAAAGTAGATTATGATAAAGATGTAAACTAAAACGCTTAAAGCATCCAGTAAATAATAAAACAGAGTTACAGATAACAAGTCAACAAGAAAGGTTAAATGAAATCATATATATTCAATTTATAAGAGGGAAGAAAAATAGAAAGTAAATAGGGCATTAGAAAACAGCAATATGATAGATTTAGACGTAATTATATCAATAACCACATTAAATATAGACTGTTTAAAAAAAACTCAATTAAACATAATAAATTGTCAAAGTGAATAAAAATGTAAGATTCAAAAGTATGCTACACACACAGGAAACACACTCTAAATGCAAAGGCACAAATGGATGAAAAGTATAAGGTAAAATTGTGTATACCATAATAGCTAATCAAAAGAAAAGTTGATTAGTATCAGACAAAGTACAATCCAGAGTAACAGTTCCAAAGACAAAGTAATTTCATGATGATAAACAGGTCAATTTATCAAAAATATATAGCAATCTTAAAAGCTTCTTGACAGTAAAAGTTTCAAAATTCACTCAGCAAAACTTGAGAACTAAAAGGAAAACAGACAAATTTATAATTACAGTTGGAGATTGTGATACCCCCTCTCAATAAATGATACATCAAGAAGTCAGAAAAATCATTCATGATATAAGCCTTTACTAAGACTCTCAAACTACTACTAAATGATCTATATGGCATGTTTGGTACACTCCACTCAACGTCAACTGAGTACACATTCTTTTCAAGTGTACACAAGTACTGAACAAGGCAGACTGTATTTTAGGACTTAAAACAAGACTCCATAAATTTTTTAAAATTTAAATTTTTTCAAGTTATACAAAGCATGTTTTTTTGACTAAATGGTACTTGAAAATGTACCTTTCCATTGACCTGTGGGTAGTGGAACATTATACTAGATACTGTGTTATTTTGCCCATATCCCCCTTGTAATATGGAGGCATTCATTTTTCCAGATGCCAGAAGTGCTGCCTGATGGAATCACACTATGTCTTTCCCCAGGAATTGCCCTGAGCCAAAGGGAGCTGCTTCATATAAGTGTACATCCCCTCCCCAAAGGATATCTCATGTCCAGTAACTAGCAAATGCAAGGGTCATCTCAGTTTCAAATATTCCTATGGAACTGGCTGAGGTCTCTGTTTTAAGTGTATCATGTAACTCATTACCTTACAGGTGATATTCCCAAGAATTCTCCCAGTAAACCATCTGAATGCAAAGCTCTCTGAGTCTGTTTCCCAGGAACAGGACCTAAGACAAATGTTTATTGCAGCATCATTTATTATTTCACTAAATTGAAAGCAACCTAGATGCCCAACAATAGTTAACTAGTTAGGTTAAATAAAATACTGTGCAACTATTTGGAAACGACAATGGTAGACCTCTTGAAATTTAAAGAAAGAAGAAAAATTAGTAGGTAAGGAAGACAAAACAGGGCAAAAACATATAAACAATGACCACAGTGATAATAAGGAAGACCAGCCTCTTACCTCACATTAGAGGGCTGAGACCAGGAATGCCACAGCCAGGTAGAAAAGAGTGGGTCTAGTTCACTGACCAAGGTTCTAAGCTATTAAAACAATAGAAGGAAAGATGTTAATGTGAAGACTGGAAAGAGTGCTGGATTTGGGGGCATGTAACAGAATTCATGGGAAAGTTGGAAGTGGTAGCCTGGAAAGACGAATCTGGTCTAGGGAAAGAAGTACAGAAGGATGGAACTAGAGAACAGAAACTGAGTCAATATTTGAGTGCAAGAGGTAGCTGAAAGTGATGCTATGACTAGGAAATCCTCTGTGGAGCCTTAACAGGAGCACTGGGTCAGGGGTGGGACTGTGGCCAAGCACCTTCAAAGCTAAAGGAGGAATAGAACTGGGACTGAGAATAAGGAAAGGTGGCACTTAAGAGAAGACAAAAGGGGAGGCTGATGGCAGGTGGAAGTAGAGGTTGCAGATCAGATTGACCACTGAAGATTAAAAGAAACAAGTTACAGATTGCTGAGAGATGGGTGGAGGCTGAGGAGAGTGTGTTCCCCTTACCTTACAAACCGATAGACCCAGAGAGAGCCAGTGATTGTGTAAAGTGATGCCGAGTACTCTTGCCTGGAAAATCCCATGGACGGAGGAGCCTGGTAGGCTGCAGTGCACGGGTTCGCTAAGAGTCAGACACGATTGAGTGACTTCACTTTCACTTTCATGCATTGGAGAAGGAAATGGCAACCCACTCCAATGTTCTTGCCTGGAGAATCCCAAGGACGGCGGAGCCTGGTGGGCTGCCGTCTACGTGGTCGCACAGAGTCGGACACGGCTGAAGCGACTTAGCAGCAGCAGACTCCTCTTACCTTTATATCGACCTTTAAATAAGCTTTCCCAATGCAAAATGTTCTCAACAGCAAGAGTTGGGGGTAGGCTTCTGTCATTACCTGTAATAGACTGCATTTTCCAAAGGTATACACACAAATATCTCCCATCCACATGATCGTCTTGCAAGGTGATCTTGACATTCCACCTTTAGGAATTCCTCCTTGAATTTGGGCAGGCTTGTGACTACAGAGGAAGTGATGCTACATGATTTCTGAAGCTGGCCTATGAAGGGTATTACAGCTTCTGCCTGGCTCACCCTTTGGAAACATGTACCTTGGGAACTCTAAGACAACAGGTAAGAAGTCTGACTTTCATGAGGCTTCCAGGCTGGAAAGATAACATGGTGAGACTATGCAGTGATAAAAGGATAAAAGGGCCCCAAGTGTTCCAGGCCCCTGTTCCTTGCCTCATTCTAGCCCAGCCACCAGACAGAAGAGTGAGCAAGCCTTTAGCTGCTTCCACCTCTCATATTTTGAGCTTCCAGCTGATTCCAAGTGGGGCAGAGATGAGCAACTTTCACTGAGCCCTGCTCATATTGTGGAATTGTGAGAAAAATAAATGTTGCTTTAAGTTATCAAGTTTTGTGCTGGTTAATTAGGTAACTGGAACACTATTCCATCTGCTACTTGTTTGGCAAAATAGCAGTGGACAAACTCAGTGATTTTTTGGGGTGATTGTGATGATCGGAATGATGGGATGGTCATTCTGAGACACCCTACTCACCACTGAGACTATGAGATTAACCAGGTTACATAATCTCATAGCACATTTAACCATAAGTGCTTTTGAGATTTGGTTCAAACCAGTGATTCTACTCTGGCCCTATCAGTCAAAAATTAAACAGAGGAAGAAATAATCCTGGTGGGCAATGTGGGAATAAAGGAACTATTTGATCTTCTCCTGGATGCAATGGTACAGTTTTTAAATGTGTGCTATTTTAAAAATCAATAAGTTGTTTTAAATAAGGCAAAGGCCAAGAAGAGTAAGATTTCAGTATATACTCAGACTGTTGGGAACCCATGACTTTTCTTCTTGTGCAATAATGTAACTAAGAATGAATTCATTTGCTGACACAAAAGGTCATTTACAAAGCAACTGAAAACACTTTTAAGCTAAACCTAAAACTAGTAAAAAGATATGTTACCTGACATTTCATTAATTAAAAATTTCTGGAAACCAAAACTAATATGCCCCCAATTCAATTTTCAAGCTAGTAACTGGCATCCATTCTCACAACTAATGTGAGTAACAAGATTAATTTCATAGCATTAGAAATAGCCCTAATAAGGAGTTGTTAGGTTTTATTATTATTGTATTCAGGAGCAAAAGAAATTAAACTCAGTCTAATGGGACTTGCATTACAAATTTCAACAGGTGTATCTTAATACACTGAGGATAATTTGGCATTAAAGTGACATTGGGCTACACCAATGGTTCATCAGGTAAAGAATCTGCCTGAAATGCAGGAGACATAGGAGATTCTGGTTGGATCCCTGGGTTGGGAAGATCCCCTGGAGAAGGAAATGGCAACCCACTCCAGTATTCTCACCTGGAAAATAGGAGGCTGGTGGGTGACAGTTCATGGGGTCGCAGAGTCGGACACAACCAAGCGACAAAGCACAGCACAGAATATCAAATTTCTGCAATCTACATTTGCAAGAATTATGGATCTTTTAGCTTGGAGCTAAGCAATGGATCATGAGAACACTTTATCTGAAGACTGCTATGTGAAAATGAGAGCAAATGTGATCTGTGATGTCCTGAGCATACTGCCAGGACAAAAAGGGGTGGTACAAGAAACTATTTCAGATTAACACTAAGAGCAATAATAATAGTGAATTCTCTAATGAATACATATACTCAATTAAGAAATGTACTCTGCATTTCTAGTGTGTTCAAGCAAAAGCTAAACACTGACATATCAGAATCAAGAAGAAACTGGGACTTCCCTGGTGGTCCAGTGGTTGAGAATTTGCTTGAAATGCAGGGGCCACGGGTTTGATCCCTGGTCCAGGAACTAGGATTCCACATGCTGCAGGGCAACCTAGCCCCTGGGCCACAGCTACTGAGCCCACGCTCTGGAGCCTGTGCTGCACTACAGGAGAAGGCACCACAGTAAGAGGATGGCACACCTCAACTAGTAGAGCAGCAGAAAGCCCATGCACAGCAACGAGGAGTCAGTATAGCCAAAAAAAAAAAAAAAAATCAAGAAGAAACTAAATGAAAACTGCATCTTCAGTAGAAGTGAAGTTCATGAGGGCAGAGACCATGAGCAATCACCCTGTCTTGCCCAAAGTCTTAACTGCAGTGTTCCACACTGTGACGGGCCCATATCAGGTTCTCAGCATACGTACTTTGCATCAATGAATATATGCATGATGCAGAGCTGTGCTCAGTGACCCATTCTAAACAGCAGTACTTCCATTCTGTCCTCACCTTTATAAAACCTGAAGACAAGGCTCTTTGAGCAATTGATTCAACTTTTTCAACCATATGCTGATGTGATACACACAAGCTGATGAAGCAGAAGCTTTTCTTTGGATTCCAACTTGAGACATTTTTTGCTTGTATTTTAAAGCACCAATCTAGCCATCCAAAATGCCTTTGTTCCAACAGAATAATAATCAAATTATAGTTCAACAGCTGTGTGCAATGCATATTTAAAAAGAACTTTTTTGTGTGAATTATTCCCATTTCCATTTTTCCATGCAGCTCAGTGTTTCTATATTGATGCTATTAAAACTATAGTTGAGAAGAGTTGAAAAGAAGAAGGAAGGAGCACAGTGAATACCCACTAATCTCTCAGAGGATGCTGATTAGACATGAGAGTATTTCTCTTTAGTGCTAAAAGGGTTTCCTAATTCTAGACTGAAAGACAGCAAACTTTTATTGCAAAGGTCTAAATAGTAGATAGATCTATATGGCACAAGTAGTCAATCTTAAAGGAGATCAACCCAGAATACTCATTGGAATAACTGATGCTGAAGCTCCAATACTTTGGCCATATGATGCAAAATGCTGACTCATGGAAAAGACCCTGATGCAGGGAAAGGTTGAAGGCAATAGGAGAATGGGACAGCAGAGGATGAGGTGGTTAAATAGCATCACCGATTCAATGGACATCTTCAGTCCATGGACTCACAAAGAGTTGGACATGACTTAGCAACTGAACAATTGAACAAGACAGTAAATAATTAGGCTGTATAATTTCTGGTGAAACTCCTCACTTTAGAACAAAGTAACCATAGACAATGCTTATATGATGAAACACGGCTGTATTCCAATAAAATTTTATTTACAAAACAGGTGGCAGACAGAATTTGGCTTGTGGGCAAAGTTTGGTGATCCTTGTTTGAGATGATGTGTTTTGCTTGTTTGCTGCTGTGGGTTTTATATAGGGCCATGAAATATATTGTCTCCTTGGTGCCTCAACTGGCAGTTTGACATAGCAGGTGTTCTGAACCCAATTTTAGAAATTCAAGTGTTAAGGTGCAGAAAGCTGAAGCCACTTGAACTGGATCATAAAACAGTCATTTTTTTTGCAAGTCAGAACTAGAACTTTGGTCCCTAAACACATATTCTGCCTGCTGGTAAGCCAACATTTCCTGTTATCTTTGTATCTACTCATGTGGAAGTATTTGGTCATATATATGATGTGATTCAAAGGCTAGAAATATACCTCCCACACTGGTATAAACTTGTGCTCAGATTTTCACAATAGAAATTTATTTCTCTGACTAAGAATATAGTCTACTTTAAAATTTCCTTTAGATGGTGTATTTTTCAGGGCAATGTCAGAGAAGGAGACCAACACTCAAAGTGACTTGAGCAAAATAAAAAGAACAGGAATTTACTGGTTAACGTAACTAGAAAGTTTAGGGATATACTGGCATCAGACACGGCTGGACCCAGTACAGCCTTACTTTCCACCTCTGTCTGTTCTGCTGTCCTCCAGGTCAGTATCGCCTTCACTACACGGCCTCTCCATGTAGCGTCCTACAATATTTCCAGGTTTAGACCCTCAGCGCTCTATGCTAGCAGAAAAGGAAGTCTCTCTTCCTCAGCAGTATCAGCTTGGGCTTAGGCTTCTCTCTCATTGACCTAAACTGGGTCACATGTCCATCGCTAAGAAATCAACCAGTCCAATCAATCCTAGTGAAAGTCATGTGCCCAATTGGCTTATGCATGACTCACTGGCCCCCGCAGAGATAGAATCAGCCTCATTCCAATCATACAGACTGAAAGTGTGGGTGGTTTGGCTCCAAAAAGGAAAGTTGGATTT
Source organism: Bos grunniens (assembly GCF_055505025.1). Taxonomy (NCBI): domain Eukaryota; kingdom Metazoa; phylum Chordata; class Mammalia; order Artiodactyla; family Bovidae; genus Bos; species Bos grunniens. The sequence goes on from NC_141171.1 coordinate 64,395,767, forward strand.
TCTATTGCCAGAGGAAGGAGGAATGGATTTTGGCAGCGAATAGAACAGATGTTCGCTATGGAAGGACAAAACATAAACTCTATATTAATCAGTATCCATTTATTGGGAAATAATCTCAGCAGAAATTAGTCATTCAATTATTTTGCATGCCTTGAAATAAATTAATTTTGAGGAGTGAGTTGGCAAAACCAGTCTAGCACTTGGGCATAGAAACAAATCATGATGGTTAGATTCATATCTTCCATGGCTCTGTGCATAAAAACTTGTGCTATTTTGGTTATCAAGTTGAGATTCCTACAGAATGCTACCCCAAGTTTATGCACAACCCACGTTTCTCTTACCCTTCTATACTACAAAAGATAGAAAAGCTAAATTTTTTGATTTCCTGCTGTTACTCGCATATAAGAATGGTCCTGTCACACAGAGATAAACAATGAGATTGGGAAAATGTTTCTGGGAAGGGATCTATTTTCTGCACATAAAGACAGAGACCTGCTAGAAATAGGCCTTTAATTCCGTCTTCCTGGAAAGTGAAAATGAGACCTAGAGATACAGCAGCCATCTTATAACCATGAGATGACAAAGGATCACAAAACGACTATAGCAGCCCTGGATTGCCTACCTCCTAACTGCTTATAGCACTCTTATTTCTTAAAGCCAATAAAGTGGGTTTTCTCTTTTCTTGTAGCTGAATATACTCCTGCCTGATTTAATTCTCAAACTGATTTAATGTTGCTTAGGGATGCTGAGAGACTGGGACCAGAGTCCCAGAACAGCAGTTCCTACATTCTAGAAATTAACAGATCATTCATAATTTTGGACATTTGGCTTATTGTGTTAGAAGGATATTACTAGCACATTTTGATTATCTCCCTCTACAAAGTTTAGAGAGACCCCTGGGAACTCTAACAGCCATATGGACCAAGACCTGAAATGAGGTAAACTGATTCTCTGGTTATATTTACATGGCATTTACTCAGACATTTTCCTCGGCAAGTAACACTGTAAAATTGCAATACTCTATCCCCCAAAAATCTGTTGACTCCCTCCCCCTGAAAATTTTGCCTAAGAAATACTCAGAAAATGCTTGGAGGCATAAGAGATAAACATTTTAATCTTCCTTAAGTTTCCGAAAATATGGAAAGGTTTGAGTCCAGAGAACAAAAAAGAAATAAAAATTCCAAGACAATATAGATAAAGATTTGAATAGAGAAATTCTACCACAATTTCTTTCATAGGTTTAAAGGACAACAGAACATCTCTCTCTAAACTGAAAGCAAACAAAAAAAATATATGTTTTCACTTTAATTATAAATTATCATTTATCACAAGGGAAGAAAAAGACCAAAATGTGCTACTTTTTCCTGGAGCAATAGTCCACCAAATGGCTTTTCAGTTCATTTCATTAATTTTCACTCCCACCAACAGTGTAAAAGACAACTCATTTCCCTATATGTATCATCACGAACAATTTAACATATAATACAATGTTACTGAATATTTTCAAACTCTCACTTCTCGCACTCAGAATGCAGTCTGTAAAAAAAAGAATATTAAACGGTCAATGACAAAAATACTATTTTATGACTATAATAATTATTTTAGTGAATATTCTATCTTATCAACACCTCTACCTATTCATCTTCCAAATAATTATTAAGAATCTAAGTGCAAATCTTGCATATTCAGTGCAGCATTATTCACAATAGCTAAGATATGACAATAATCTAAATGTCAATGAATGAACAAGTAAAGAAGTATACATATATACACACATACACACATACGTAATGAGGGAACTCTGCCATTTGTAATAATACACAATAACCTGGACACATTACACTAAGTGAAATAAGTCAGACACAGGAAGACAGTGCAAGATCTCACTTATACACAGAATCTAAAACAACCAAATTCATAGAAATAGAGTAGAATAGTGACTTCCAGGAGCTAGGGGAAAGGGGAAATGAGTGATGTTGGCCAAAGAGTACACAGTTTCAGTCAAGAGAGATAAATGCCAGGGAATCTAATGTACAGCATGGTGACCATTGTTAACAATACTGCATCATCATATGACTGACATTTGCTAAGAGAGCAGATCTTAAATGTTCTCACCATGATTTTTTTAGTTTAAAAGGAATCTAGATCACCATCAAGGACATTCTGTATGTGCTGTGCTGTGCTAAGTCACATCAGTCGTGTCTCAATCTCTGCGACCTCATGGACTGTAGCCCACCAGGCAACTCTGTCCAGGGGATTCTCCAGGCAAGAGTACTGGAGTGACTTGCCATGCCCTCCTCTAGGGATCAAACCCTAGTCTCTTTTGTCTCCTGCATTGGCAGGTGGGTTCTTTACCACTAGCCCTAACTGAGAAGCCTGACAAGCACATACTGCATAGCACAGGAAATGCTACTCACTATTCTGTGATAACCTGTATGAGAAAGGAATCTTAAAAAGATGAATATATGTACATATATGCACATATAACTGAATCACTTTGCTGTACATGTGAAACTAATATAACACTGTAAATCAAATATAAACCAATAAAATGAAAATGAAAAAGGAATCTAAGTGTAAGGTGCTAGGAGAGATGGTGAGTCAGATGTGTTCCTGAGGCTCTACTAATTCACTTTCCTTTTGTCCATTACCATGTTGGTCAAATTGCATCATGTTTTTAGCATCAGTTTTTCCAGCCATAAAATGAGAAGAAATGTTGAAGTTACCATTATATTTCTCATGGTTCATATGCTGTAATTCTTGATTATATACTCTTTAAATAAGTTAAGTGTTAAGTAAATGTGTGTGAGAGAGAAAGAGAAGATCAAGTTGCTGCATATAGAACAAAGTAGTGACTAAAAGTGTTTCTTTGGTCTCAGGCCAGCTACTTTACTAGAGATTCTATGAAGTTATGTAGTCTCTTTAGCCTCTTTTCCATAATCTCTAATATTGGGATAATAGAACCTAGTTCATAGGGCAGGTTTTAGGATTAAACAAGATGATTCACAAAAAGGACTTCAGAACATGATCAGTGTTCAACAAATTAACTATTATATTGTTACATAACTGACAAATATGAAATAACATCAGTTACAGAGGACAGTTTATAGCTACCTCCTAAAGCGCCGAAGAACTGATGCTTTTGAACTGTGGTGTTGGAGAAGACTCTTGAGAGTCTCTTGGACTGCAAGGAGATCCAACCAGTCCATTCTGAAGGAGATCAGCCCTGGGTGTTCTTTGGAAGGAATGATGCTAAAGCTGAAACTCCAGTACCTTGGCCACTTCATTTGAAGAGTTGACTCATTGGAAAAGACTCTGATGCTGGGAGGGATTGGGGGCAGGAGGAGAAGGGGACGACAGAGGATGAGATGGCCGAATGGCATCACCGACTCGATGGATGTGAGTCTGGGTGAACTCTTGGAAGTGGTGATAGACAGGGAGGCCTGATGTGCTGCGATTCATGAGGTCGCAAATAGTCGGACATGACTGAGCGACTGAACTGAACTGAACTGAAACTGTACCATTGATTATGTCTGCTGTCAAAAATGAGAAGACCCAAAGATCATACTTGCCTTAGTCTATTTCAAGGAGTAACTGCTCACTAAACATATTTTGTATGAGTGAGTGAATGAATGCTTTTTGGGATAATCTGCCTAAAAGTGTGCTGCACATAATTATATTCTCCTGGGTGTCATCTGAAAGGAGCATTTGAGACAAAGACTTGCAAATAAGATATTTTTTGAGGCACATGGGAGTGAAGAGGGAAAGAGGAAAAACCACTCAGAGGAAGAAGGGTTACCAACCTGGTCACCAGTGCAAGCAACCAACTACTGGATCAGCTCTTATGAGCAGCTTTCAGAACCCTCACCTGAGAGAGAAAAGGGACAAACTTTACTTCCTACCATCACCTATCTCCCCACCAGTCACAGGTGGTGCCAGACACTTATCAGCCCTATACTTCTGGATTGCACATTATGTGGGTGGCAAGTAGATTCCTGGGGATTCAGTAGTGTGAGAGAAGCCTCCAAAAGAAAGGCAGAGACACAGTGCAACACTGAGATGAGGTTCTGTCAGCAGAAAGTGAGTCAAAGTCTGAGCAGAACTGGGTGTGGTCACCACGGCTGGAGTGCAAGGTAAGTCCAAGAGGTTGACTGATGTCAAGTTGAAGTGCTCATTTCAGAAACAGAGCTCATGCAGAGAAGAGCAAGTCAGGGTGATGAGGGCACTTTCCAAACCACTTCATCAGAGGAATGGAGACTGTGGAATCAGAGGAACAATAAGAGCCAGTGTGTAACCATTGCTGACTACGTGCCATTCACCCATCTGTGTGTGTGCTCAGTCTCAGTCATGTCTGACTCTTTGCGATCCCATGGACTGTAGCCCACCAGGCTCCCCTGTCCATGGAATTTTCCAGGCAAGAATACTGGAGTGGGTTGCCATTTCCTACTCCAGAGGATCTTCCCAACCCAGGATATGAACCTACATCTCTTGCGTCTCCTGCACTGGCAAGTAGGTTCTTTATCACTGCACCACCCATCTCCAAATATAGTGCTGGAGAAGACTTTTGAGAATCCCTTGGACAGCAAGGAGATAAAACCAGTCAATCCTAAAGAAAACCAACACTGAATCCTCACTGGAAGGACTGAAGCTGAAGCTCCAATACTTTGGCCACCTGATGCAAAGTTCTGACTCATTGGAAAAGACCCTGATTCTGGGAAAGATTGAAGCTGGAAGGAGAAGAAGGTGACAGAGGATGAGATGATTGGATGGCATCGCTGATTCAATGGGACATGAACTTGGGCAAACTCCAGGAGATGGTGAGGGACAAAGAAGCCTGGCCTGCTGCAGTCCATGGAGTTGCAAAGAGTCAGACACAACTTGGCGACTGAACACCACCACCACCCATCTAAGTGCTCTATATTCACCACCTCATCAAATCCTCCCAATGGGAGAGAGCCTGAACTTTCAGAGTCTAGAGTTACTGACGAGAGGCTGGAAGCAGATGCCTGTCCATAAGGTAGGTGAGACTTGGGATTGCACAACTCGTTAACCCTACAGAGCTGCAAGCCTCTCTGTTAGGCTGTAGCTGTCTAAACCAAGAACACTCAGAGGTGAATCATCACTCTTCCAATGTTTGAAGCACTGTCACTCATTATAAGCATATTTTAGCTACACTTAACAGACGGCTCTTGTCTTTTATTAGTTCAACTTTCCAAAGGTCCACAGTTTTAAGCATTATATGTTGACAGCTCTAACCCTCCTCTTGAGTGCCACGTCTCAACTTCATACATCAGATAATGAATAACATTACAAAATAATGCCATCATTGCTGAAGCCTGTTTCAACACATGGTGTGCAGACACACACATACACACACAAATGCACAACTACCACGGGCTATTTGGAAAGCCACCTTGCCTGATACTGTAGCTGATCGAAAACTAGGACTACTAAATCCAACCTTCAAAAATATTGGGGAGATATTGGGATTACGTAATATCTAAAATTATAGTAAGATTAAAGTTTTATCAATTTTAGTTCTGGGGAATGAAATCATGATTACATCATGCATATGCATTTTTTATTGTTTATACACACACACATTTTGAGCAATACATTAGTTATAAAAATAGGAGTCTACTTAAAAGTATTAGATAAATATGAAATATCTTGAAGTGGTGCTTTGCTGGTGGCTCCAACAGTAAAGAATCTGCCTGCAATGCAGGAGACCGGGGTTTGATCCCTGGGTCAGGAAAATCCTCTGGAGAGGGGAATGACAACCCACTCCAGTATTCTTGCCTGGAGAATTCCAAGGACAGAGGAGCCTGGTGGGCTACAGTCCATGGGTCACAAAGAATCAGACACGACTGAGTGACTAACACACTTACTTACTTAGTACTTAAAAGTATCAGATAAGTATAAAATATCTTGAAGTGGTTTACAATAAAAGGCACTAATGAGAAAAGATGTTTATAACATAGAAAACGGGTTAGCAAACACCATACACATAAAATAGAACTTACATTCTAAAAATCTAAATTAATATAGTTTTTGAGCTTCTTAGCAGGCAATCAAAAAGGAGATAACATGATATTCTCACAGTGTGCAAAAAAGGTTTTTTTGTAAAGTAAAATAAAGCAAATTTTCATTTAACCTCATCACTTCCAAAATTCGATTTCCTTTTGTCTCACCCTAGCTCTAGAACAGAAATTACAGGCAAAACCACAAGTTTAGATATTGCTGTATAAGATTGAAAGGGGTGTCTGCACGGTTTAAAATGAGGAGCATAAAAGACTCATGTGATTAAATATATCTACCCTGTAAATGAACTGTAATATTAAAATATCCATCAGTTGGAAAGACTAACAATGGTGTATTTAACTGGATTTTAAAACAAGTAAATCACACTAATTAGAGTGTGGATTAGTGTACTGATGTTAAATAGAAGATCAGACTCTAGTCTTCTTGCCACACAGCCTCATCCTCAATCAAGTTCCAGTAAATATTTTTATATCTGAGTTAGATAAGGACATTGATTGCATTTGAATCAAATTTGCAGATGCTGCAAAGCTGGAAGAAGCAATAAAAATGTATATAATCATTTTAGGATCCTAAAAGTTCTCAATGTGTTACGATAAGAATTTTAAAAGTTGAAATTTATTCAGGATAAATAGAGATTCCTAGGGAACTGACTAGTTAATAACTTAGGTGTCTCTCAAACCCTGAAATACTACTGTTTGATTCCAAAAGGGGTTGTGCGTGCATGCTTAGTTATGTCCGACTCTTTGCGACACCATGGACTGCAGCCCACCAGACTCCCCTGTCCACGGGATTTTCCAGGCAAGAACACTGGAGAAGGTTGCCATTTCCTACTCCAGGGAATCTTCCCAACCCAGGGATAGAACCTGCATCTCTTAGGTCTCCTGCATTGGCAGGTGGATTCTTTACAACTGAGCCACCTTGGAAGCCCTCTAAATGGGGTTGTGCTATGCTTTGCCAAGTCGCTTCAGTCGTGTCCAACTCTTTATGACCCCATGGATTGTAACCCACAAGGCTCCTCTGTCCTTTGGATTTTCCAGACAAGAATACTGTCTGGAGTGGGTTGCCATTTCCTCCTCCATGGTATCTTCCAGACCCAGGGATCGAATCTACATCTCTTATGTCTCCTGCATTGGCAGAAGGGTTCTTTAGTGCTAGTGCCACCTGGGAAGGCCCAGATGGGTTGGGTATCCTCAAACACAATGGAGTTGTGGTTCAGGAGGTGTTATTCACTGACACTGCAGAATGGAGGCTCTTTACCTTCCTCCCCACTACACAGCACAGCAGCCCTGAAGTATGGCAAGTCCATCCACTCTCTCTGTCTCCACTACTATCACTGGTACAGATCACCATTATCTCTCTCCTACGACACTGCAATAGCCCATGAAACATCTCCTCTCTCCAATATGATCGCCCACTAAAACTTCTCCTCCACAGATAAACCAGACTAAACTTCTCAAATGTAAAATAAACTTTTGCTATATATGTAAAAAATGTCTGTATCATTTCTTCTTAAAATTCTTCCCATATTTACTCAATATTAGTTTTTTTAATCTTGATCATGACTCTTAAAGCCCCACAACATCAGGCCTCTCTGTTATCTCTCTGACCACTTCAGTTACCCCCTTCCCACACACAGAGTTCCCTCTGATCCAGCCACACTAGCCTTCCTTTTGCAAACATGCCATGTTGAATTCTAGGTCAAGGTCTTGGACTTTGCTGCTGTCTAGAACACATGTCTCTCAAATCTTTACATGACCAGCCTAACCTCATCATTTTTTTTTCTTTTTCTGTGTTATTTACAGCAACTATACTGGTTTTTGTATTTCACTTAATTTTCTATTGTGTCTTTATTTTCTCCCTCTTATTAGAACAGAAGGTCTATAAGAGCTAGTTATCTGTATGTAATTCTCTACTGAATTCCCAAAGTCTAGACAGAATAATGTCCAGAGTGGAATTTAATGTGCATTTGTAGGAAGAGAGTGAGGGAAAATGGAAGGGAGGAAGGGACACAGGAAGGAAGGAAAGAAGAAAGGAAAAAAGGAAGCAGGAAGGAGGCAGGAAAGAAGAAAGGGGGGAGGAAAGACAAATAGAAATTGCCTGTAAAAAAAAAAAAAGCCTTTAGAACTGGCTACATGCTTGATTCCATTGAAAACAATAACTCTCTGACACCAAATTTGTACTCATAAAGTTACACTCACCCTTCAAAAACAGCAAAGAATAGGGAATTGTGCTATTGGTTATCTTCTATAGAACAGAATAGACATTGTCTTCAAACAAGGTGCTTTCTTCATGTAATTTATCATTCATAGCTAAAGTCCAATTAATCAAGTTCCCAGTAATGAGACTTGAATTTTCACTGCAAGAGTAAAATTAAAGATCATTATAAACAATTATGCAAAGAAGAAAAATCAAACTGTAGTGGGCTATCTCTTTACTGCTCAATAAATAAATAAATATGAAGGAAGTAATTTTCCTTATACCACTTAGGGGATCTAGTGTGCCAGATGGCAGTAAATTTCTGCCTAGGGTGTTACCAGTTTCTTTTTGTTAAGTTGTGGCAGCTTTAGTCCTGTAATGAATCTACTTTCTGATGGAAGGCTAGGGATTAGTAGCAATAAAAAAGGAGGAAAGATTTGACATTTTCATAGAGAAAATGTGGGAAGCATTTGTTCTCCCATTAAAAATGATATTTTAGTGGCTGGCTGCTCTGAGGGAGAATGTTCTGTACCTTGCCTGTGTCTTCTCGGGTTGAGAGGAAAGCAGCAGCTTAAGGTATAATTAACTGTATGAATTGTCTGCATTCTGCATGGCTGTAATGTCCCTAGCCAACAAAAAGTCCTTATTTTACCAAGCCATGGTGATGATGCTGAAGAGAAAAGAAAGGCTTTGCTTGTTCAGGATATTATAGCTTTCACTGTGTCTCTAAAAAGGTTTTTGTCATCAAATTAGCCAAATCCTGTGTCCACTTGAATTTCTCATTTGCCTAGTATTCCTTTTCTTTGAATGAGAAACATCTGTGCTGACTTCTATTCCTGCCCATGCTGTACACAGTTTGAAATACAAGAGCTTTAAATGGATGGAGAATCAAGCATATCTTTCTTCTCCTATTCAGTGCCCTTGACTGTGCTCAATTATTAGCTAATTCAACAAATATTTACTGAGTCCCTACTAAGTGCTGAGGATATGGTATTGACAGAAATGGTTCCCACCTGTGTGAAGTTTATAGTCTATCAGAGATCCTAGATGTTGATCTAATAGTCCTGTGAGAAGTATTTTGAAAGGGGAAATACAGGTGGTAGGTCATGATTTGGGGCTTCCCTGGGGACTGCTCAAAGATAAAGAATCCACCACCAATGTAGGGGATGTGGGTTTGATCTCTGTATCGGAAAGATCCCCTGGAGAAGGAAATGGTAACTCAGTATTCTTGCCTGGAAAATGCTATGGACAGTGGGCTACAGTCCATGTGGTTGCAAAGAGTCAGACATGACTTAGCGACTAAACAACAACAACATCATGATTTAGTTCTAAGAAAGTGATATTTAAGCTGAAATCTGAAGGATGAGGACACACGATCCAGACTGAAAGAATAAAGAATATGGGATGGGGTAAGGGCGGAGCTGCAAAGCAAAGAAGATGTGATATAAGCCCTAGAGAAAAGTAAGAGGGTGGGTGGAGAGCACCTTCAAGGAACTGAAAGAAAAAGGTCAGGAGTGAAAGACTTGTGATGAAAAGATCATGCTAGGCCCTCTAGATCGAGCCTCTTGGAGAGCTTTATGCACTAAGGTAATTTGCCCAGATTTGCTTTTTGATGAGAATGATTCCAACTACTCTGTAGAGAACTTCAAGGAAGGAGAAGGTCAGTGCCATACTCCAGGTAGGAGAAGATGGGGGCTCCACAGAGTGCAGGACATGGACCGGGAGATGAGTGGAAAGATGAAAGAGAGGTGTAAGGAAACAGTGAAAACAGACCACCTGGGGGTGAGGAATGGTGAGTCTGCTTCAGAGAACTCGGTGATGAATGACCACTGACGTGAGATATCAAACCTAGAAGGTCACATCAGCCTTTTCAGTTCTCTAGCCAAGAATCTGGAGAAGGCAATGGCACCCCACTCCAGTACTGTTGCTTGGAAAATACCATGGATGGAGGAGCCTGGTGGGCTGCAGTCCATGGGGTCGCTAAGAGTCGGACATGACTGAGCGACTTCACTTTCAGTTTTCACTTTCATGCATTGGAGAAGGAAATGGCAACCCACTCCAGTGTTCTTGCCTGGAGAATCCCAGGGATGGGGGAGCCTGGTGGGCTGCCGTCTATGGGGTCGCACAGAGTCGGACACGACTGAAGTGACTTAGCAGCAGCAGCAGCAGCAGCAGCCAAGAATCTCCTACTTAAAGAGACAAGTTTAGTTTTCTCATTCTATCTAAAAGGAATGTTCTCAGCACTACTGATACTTGGCTTCCCTGGTGATTCAGACAGTAAAGAACCCACCTGCCAATGCAGGAGCCACAAGAGACCTGGCTTCAAGCCTAGGGTTGCAAAGATCCCCTGGAGAAGGGAATGGCTACCCACTCCAATATTCTTGCCTGGAGAATTCCATGGACAGAGGAGCCTGATGGGCCACAATCCATGTGGTCTTAAAGAGTCAGACACAACTTAGCAATTAACACTTTTACTTTTTTTCAATTCCTGTGCACTTTACAATGATGATCAGCATCCCTGGTGTCTAGCCACTAGAAGCCAGAAGCAGCTCTGCCTGCCCAAGTTTTGACAGCCAAAAATGTCTCTGGAGGGCAACATTTTCCCTCTTGAAGAGTATAAACATTTTCTGATTCCACGTTATCTACACATCTTCTTATCGTTCTTTCTCCAATGTACCCTACCCTGGACCATCACATTCTTGTCCTCACTACTTCCTACATGTGCCAAAAGACCAGAGGAGATTTGTTTCATAATGCCATTTCTGGCATCAGAAACACAAACCTGGGTTATTCTAGCTCCATAGTTCACTAACTGTAAAATCTAAAATTACTCAATCACTTTTGGTTCTTCATTTGTAAAACAACTCTCTTCCTCATGAGACTATTCAGAAGATTATCACAGTCAAATGAGAAATACAAGCACCATACATTTTATGTTCTCAATTTATTTTAGTTACAGGAAAATATACTCATTTCACCTTTCATGTCTCTTCCCATGACATAGCCAGAGCCTAAAATAACACTCATCTCTGCTAACCACCACCCAACTATTGAATTCAAATTTGACTTATCTCTCAGGATCCTCATTGACACTTCCTCCCCAAGGAAGATTTCTACCGGTTATTCTTATATATACTGATTAGTGCCATTTTCAAACTCCAGCAGAAGTTAGAGCTCATACTGTATAATTTAGAACTTATTCATATATTAACATATTTTCCATTTGTCTGTGCAATTCTTCAAACTTCCTAACAGCATACAAATTCCATGATGATAAGGGGAGGATATATTGTTATGGGCAACAACTGATGTTGAATGGATGCCAATAGATTGAAGCCACCCACAAGTGGGAGGAAAAGTCAATTTCTAATTATAGCTAAGTAGCCACAGGACCACCCTGTGCAAAAGCAGCTGGATGGATAAGATCATCTTATTCCTTCTGATCTTGTTCATGCACATGGATGCCAATCTGCATAAAATATAAATGAATTCCCAGCAAGAGTGAGCTTCTCTAAGAGACTGACCTTTCTCCTGTGTTTGACGAGAGGGAAGAGTTCCAGGAATTCAAGGTGAATAAATGGCGCTGCCACAGGCCTTCACAGGAGGCTCTGACTGTGAGCTAGGATCTCATTTGGCTTTGAACTCAGCATGAACTCAATTCTCAAATCTACTGGAGAAACTGACTTTGAAATTAACCATTTATTCTTTGACCTTGACTTTGCTAAGTCACCAAAGTGGACTCAAAGGAAACAGAAGTCTTGACCGATGGACCATCTAAGTCATGAGGCAGAGAGTTAGGAAATGAGGCTTCCATTAGCACCTATATCAAGAAGCTTGCTGTATTTTTGTTATTAGCCAAACTCTTCGTAGGTGTTCCATAAATGTTTATGGAAATAGATTCTCCAGCTTCATGTCTTGAAAAGGCCTTTGTGTCTCCAGCTTCAGTTTTCCTATCTGCAATATGAAAAGCTGAATCAACACCAAGGGGTTTCAAACTAAATGTCTAATATTTCATAGGTTGTCCCAAAGTCCACTTGGGACTGGTGATTGGTGACCAGGATTCTGAACTTGTCATTCTCATTTCAACCAGATAATCAGCTTTTTGTTGTTATTGTGGCTGTTTTATAGTTTTGTGCTCTGCTTAAGTTTCATGTGAATTGAGGAGTCAGCTTCTTAAAATAAACAAAAACTTTCAAATCACTGACCTAGACAATCTTTAATGTTCTTCCAACTGTGTGGTGTGATCTATGATCTTCATTATGGATAAACAAGAGGAAATGAGAAGGAAAGAAAAAGAAAAAACACTGCTTTTCTGCTTTAAGGAGAGATTTAGGTTATATTCAGAAAAGAGTTCAACTGGAAAAAATTAAGAGTTTATGATAGAATAAGGAAATTGGGCAAATCTTTTCCCTAAATAATTCAAAGTTTGGCTATCATTGTAAATAGACATTCTGGGGAAGCAAGACCAATTTCACTCAACCAACAACAGTATCACTACATTGAGCATAGCCCTGGATTGCATACTGGACCCTTAAGAGTAAAGAGCTGTGACTCAGACAAATTTTCTACCCTCAAAATGTTCACAATCCAATAGGGAGCTAAGGCATCTAAAATATTCAGCTAAGATAAAATTAAGAAATTGTAAATGCCATATAATTCATACACGCACATACCCACACAGACACACACACATACATACATATGCCTGCATGCTCAGTTGTGTCTGACTCTTTGTGACCCCATGGACCCTAGCCTGCCAGGCTCCTCTGTCCATGAAACTTTCCAGGCAAGAATACTAGAGTGGGTTGCCATTACCTACTCTAGGGGATCTTCCCAACCCAGAGATCAAACTTGCATCTCCTGTGCCCTCTGTATTGGCAAGCAGATTCTTCATCACTGTGCCACTTGGGAAGCCTATATATATGGATAAAGCTTATATTTATCTAGAGAGAGCCTATATATAGAGAGAGAGATATATACTTTCTTTATCCATTCATCTGTTCATGAAGAGTCAGGCTGCTTCCATGTCTTGGCTACTGTAAGCAGTGCTGCTGTGAACAAAAGTGCATGTACCTTTTCAAATTATAATTTTCTCCAGATAGAATAAAATAAAAGCCATAGAAGACAGACGGAGAAAGCACAGAGGAGTGTTATGGGAGATCCAAGAAGAGCAAATTAATTTTGATGGGAAAGATCAGAAATTACTTAACTGAGGAAGTAACTTTTGCACTGAACCCGGAGGAATTTGGAAACAAAAGGTGGCAGAAAGGTCACTCTGGTTGAGAAAAGATAATGAACCATGCCCTGAAGAGAAATAGTAGGCTCTATCCAGGACACAGCAAGAAGAGATTTTGTTGGCGGAGAAGTCGGTCCTCATTTGTGCTATGCACCAAACAGTTCCAGTGCTGTGCCGGGGCACCTTCCCCAACCCCTTAAAACTAGAAGAAGCCACTTGATAGAGATTTGAGAAGAAGCAAGATTTGCTGCTTCCTTGGTGACTCAGATGGTAAAGAATCTGCTTGCAATGCAGGAAACCTGGGTTCAATCCCTGGGTCAGGAAGATGCCCCTGGAGAAGGGAATGGCAACCCACTGCAGAATTCTTGCCTGGAGAATCCCATGGACAGAGGAGCCTGGTGGGCTACAGTCCATGGGGTCGCAGTCAGACATGACTAAGCAACTAACACTTTCACTTTTTTCAAGTTTTGCTCCATGGCATTTACTCTAGCTGGGCAGCAATGGAGTGTGGAGTCAGAGCCTCCTTCAGATTGGTTCCCTGTCAAAGACACAGAGCCAAGGCCCTCAGCCAGCCCTTGACAGACACAGGGCATTACTGTTTTAAGGCTGCTTGTTACCACATTGTGGTAGACAGAATTCTCAGATAGTCTGCATGATTTCCACCCATGGTATCCTCACTTTTGTGTAATCCCCTCCTCTTTCAGTTCAGTTCAGTTCAGTCGCTCAGTCGTGTCCGACTCTTTGCGACCCCATGAATCGCAGCACGCCAGGCCTCCCTGTCCATCACCAACTCCCGGAGTTCACTCCCTCTTCTAACCAACCACATATGGCGAAGGTGGTGGCAAAGTATCTCTGCGATCACCTTATGTAACATTAGACTCCGTCTTAACAGATCCCACTCTGGCTGTGAAGATGTAAAGGACCGTGATCTGAAAAGATCATGTGACAAAGAATGGTGGGCCTTTAGGAGCTAAGAGTGACCTCTAGCTGACAGTCACAGGAAAGACAGGAATAGAACACCTTCATCCATGTACATCTGCAAGGAACTGAATTCTGCCAGCAATCAGGTAAACTTGGAAGATGCCCTCAAACTCCAGAAAGAATAGCAGTCTAGCCTGTACCTAGACTGTAGCCTGTGAGACCCTGAGCAGAGGACACAAGCAAGCTGTGCCCAGATTCTTGACCCACAGAAAGTAGGAGAGAAGAAATGAACATTGCTTTCAACTCTGAGGTCTGTCATTGTTTGCTACACAACAGTACACAGCTAAGAGACACTACAGAAACTAGCCTCTCCTTGTTCATACAGAAAAGGTGGAAACTACGTCTATACTTCAGGTGTCTCCTTCAGAAGGCCTCATATACCTAGCTACTGAATCACAGCTCTTTTGTGGACAATGAAGCTTCTGAAGGTCTTTGAGCAGAAGGATAGCTTGGTTACAAGAGTACATTCAAAGGAGTAACTTGCAAGCATATGGATGGAAAGATGAATTTGAAAAAAAAATAGATTTGACATTTATGTGTTTTTAGATACTGAGGAATTAAGTAAATGCAGAATATTAAGTTCTCTTATCAAATCACTCAAATGTAGAAGGAAACCTGTTCAGAGGAGCAATGCTGGCAGTTTTTCCTATGTCAAATAGGATGCTGTTTCTACCTATAATTCTACTTCAACATGATTAAAATACCTCAAGTCTGTCCCTGGAGTTAAAGTGACAAATGTACCCAGTTGCACGCCTCCATCTTGTCACCAGGGGACTGTTCCATTTGTTAATAGGCTTTGCTTTTTGCCAGGAATTCTGTTTTGAGCCATGAGTAAATTGCCTTTCATCTACACCAAAATTTGAAACATATACAAAAGTGGTTTATGTTTTATTTACCACTTGCTCCGGCAGGGAGATGGGTTTAAGAGAGCTTAGGTTCACTTTCCTGAGTCTTGTGGGCTGCAGTGCGGTCTTTTATTCGCCATGCTATAAAGCTCATGGGGACAAAACCATTTGGCTTGTGAGAATCCCAATACAACCACTTTCAGAGAAGTATTCAAACCAGCACAAGAGAATTTTTCTTTTGCTGGTGAAATTCCCTTTCAAAAAAGTATAACCCAGCTGATCTTCAGTTTTTCCAGACTTTAGAGGTCAGTCTTTCCTTTAAAACATTGGAATGGACAGATGTCTAAAGCCCAATGTTCATTCTTCTGACTACATACTTCTTCTGGCAAGTCACCCTCAACCTCATTTATAGACTATACGATTCGGTTGAGACACCACCCCTAATTTGAGAGTGACTTAGGTTGAAGTTCAAAGTAGCTCCTTCCTTAGGCTCATTTGAACTGACTAAACAGTGCATCTCAGGCCCTTTGATGAAGGTATTAAAAAAGAAGCTCCTTCTCCTTGTCCTATTCGAACATAAAAGGATGTGAACCCAGATCTGGTGTGCCATCTTGCCACTATATGGATCTGCAAAGGTTGTTAACAGAGTGAGAATGACAGATGACCAGGCCCTGATGACAGCACTGATGAACACTGCTTTATCCAGCAGAACTTGACATCAGTTAAACCCTGTGTTGAGCTATTCCTATTTATCTGAGTCAATAAAGGCCCTTTTATTATAAGCAACTGCCAATTGGGTTTTCTTATACTCGGAACTAAACCATCATCCTGTAGATCTCCAGAAGTCCATTTCTTGACCATAATCTTTCTTCTAACATTGCAAGTAATATCTGAGGAATGCACACTGGACGCTTCTCTCTCCTGTCATTGAACTGTGACATAGTCGTCTGAAACATAGTTGTTTCAGAATTGTGTACATCAACTCTTGCCCTCCCAGAAGTAAATGCTTACTGTCATTTGCTTCTGCTTTCCTCATAACTCTTTCAAATGTGCATACATCCCAACCCACGATTCTCCAGAGTAATCTAGGTGACAGACACTGACAGCTGTTGATGGTGTATTTCCCAAGGTCTGCCTCAGAACAGTCCATTCACAGACCACAGGTAGACAGTGTACTAGAGTAAGACAGGTCTCAGACAAGTATTCCCTAGTTTCATTACAAAGTTACAAAGTTACCAGATCACACTGTGCTCTATTAGCAGAACTTCAATATAAAAAGAAAGCAACAAAAGCCTCATTAATTGGTACTTCACCATCAGGGAACTATTCAGCTACATACAAAAAGGAAGTAATCGAAATGAATCTATCTATTGATCCATTTACCTACCTACCTATCTTTATCTCCCCTCCCTCCACATGCATGCATGTATATGTGTATATTAATGGTGGGAAGAGATTCTAGACAGAAAGGCTATTAGTTGCCTATCCAAAAACGCTTGCCACTCCTTCCTTGCTGACTGAGAGCCCCTACACGCACGCACACACACACACACACACACACACACAGAGAATTAAATGCCAGGTCTTTAATTTCCCAGCTTACTTTGCTAGAAGGAAAGATTCTATGGCTAACTTTGGCCAATGGGGTATGAGGAGAACTGGGGGTTCTGAGAAATGTCCCCTCTCTTCTCTGAAAGAGGAAGGATGTCTAAGAAAAACGGCCTCTTTTCTGAACATGAGACCCTTTGCAAGAATGTGAAGCCTGGAGCTGTACCAGCCTCCTGGTCATCCTGGCATGACTGACCTGAGAGGGGAAGCCACCACCCAGAGGAGGCTGAGGAAGAAGGAGAAAGCTTGGTCCTAATGACACTGATGACAGGACTGATATGGAACTACTGGGACTCTGGACTTTTTACAAGAAATACTGAACATCCCTATTGTTTAGGCCATGGCTAGTTAGTCTGTCCTCTGCGGCTTCAAGGTGCCCTGGCTGAGAAAGATGTAATATGATGGAAATGAACAAAATGACCAGGAAGACTGAGAGATCAATCTGAAATGCAGAAGAAGAAATACGTGTTTTGAGAAAAATAAAAGCGAGTCTTCAAAGTCAGGGTAAACATAGAGGAACATAAATATACATCAAATAGATTTAATACTATTTGAAAGAACTATGAAGATAGAAATCAAAGATGTTGATATAGAAACTAGATTCTGAAACTGGAATTAGGTCCGATTTTCCCTAGATACTATGTGTATTGGACAAGCCACATGGGATAATGTATTTAATTTTTAAAATAGAGAAAATAACACCAACATTACCTCCTACTGATTTGTTGATGTTATTGGTATTGGTGATGGTGATGGTAGTGTGGTGATGGTGTGTGTGTTTGAATGAAGACCAAATGAAAAGTAAGCGAAAATGCTTTGTAAACAGCAAATCTCAAATAATGTAAAAGTTGAGAGAACATTGTCTTCATCACACCCTCCTTGTCATCACCTACATGTTAGGGACTGTTGAATTGTGAGTACTCCACACAGATCCCCTTATCTGGCCTGGGTGCCCATCTTATAGCTGCTGAGACTGCTGGCTGATAAGAGCTCACAGCTGCCCCCTTCTCAGAGCACTGCCCTCAGCCCCACAGTGTAATACTCCCTGAAGGAAGCCATGCTCTTCCTCCTGCAGGGAGCCTACAGACATTGACTGCCAAATAAGGGATCTCCAATAAGAAATAAAGTGAAGTCCCATAGTCCTGTCTGACTCTTTGCGATGCTATGGATGATAGCCAGCCATCCCAACCCATGGGATTTTCCAGGCAAGAATACTGGAGTGGGTTGCCACTTTCTTCTCCAGGGAATCTTCCTGACTCAGGGATCAAACTCAGGTCTCCCGCACTGCAGGCAGACTCCTTACCTTCTGAGCCACCAGGGAATCCCAAGGGATCTCCAAAGGGTGGCCTTATTCTGGGGTACATTTTACAATCTAGAGTTCTTCATGGGAGGATGCAGAAACCAGACTCTAGCTTAAAACCATATCCTTCCCCAGTTCTGCCCTTTCCCTGCTTGGACTCCCGCATTCCTTTACAGGTTCCCCCTGGAAGCACGCTCTTCATCAACCACAGGCACAGGAATCCCAATGGCAAGTTCTACTTAGAGAAACTCTTTCCTAAGACGTCTTCCAGACACACACAGAGACAGCATTCAGAAATTAGGGAGTAGAGACATCATATGACATCCCTTGTGTGTGGAATCTGAAAAGAAATGATACAAATGAACCTACTTACAAAACAGAAAGAAACTCACAGACAGAGAATGAACTTATGGTTGCTGGGCCAGGGAGGGATAATTAGGGAGTTTGGGATGGACATGGACACACTGCTATATTTAAAATGAATAACCAACAAGGAACTACTGTATAGCACATGAAACTCTTCAATGCTATGTGGCAGCCTAGAGGAGAGGGGAGGTTAGGAGAATGGATACATGTATACATATGGTTGAGTACCTTCACTGTTCACCCGAAATTATCACAGTATTGTTAATTGACTATACCCCAATACACGATAAAAAATTTTAAAAAAAAAGAAATTAAAGAAGAAAGGACTGAGGAACTAAAACTTTCAAGTTATAGAGGGAAGTCCAGACAGTTTCTAAAATGGATAGAATAAAAATATATACATACAACTTAACTGTTTAAAGTTATAAAAATGAGCAATAGAAGAAATAAAAATACTACTATAATCATCAAACATTTGGAGAAGATAAGAGGGGAAAATAATAGAATGAATAAATCTTCAGTTCTTATCCAATGGAGTAAAAAGATATTGCCTAAAGCTGATGAATCAAAAAATGGTGTGCAGACAGACTATTTAGATACATGGGGGTATCTTCAGGAAAAAAAGAAAAATAGAAATAGTTAAGAGAGTTTATCTCTGAGGAACATGACAAAGAATAGAAAAAGGCAAGCAGGGGGACTGTAGTTTTTCACTGTAAACTCTATATTTTGCCATATACATGAATCCCTATGTACAGAAAGGAACACAGATACATAGTCACATACACACATTCAAAGGTAGCAACCCTTTTCCTCTGGAATTGACTGTAGCATATTAATATATCTTAATCATTCTACATGATAATAAGTCAAAATATTAAAAATTTTAGGTCTTGAGTTAAAGGTATTATCATCAGTGAAGTAAATCAGAGAATGACAAATACGGTTTGATTTCACTTATATGTGGAATCTAAAAAAACAAATGGAAAAATGTAACAAAACAGAAACAGACATAAAGATATGGAGAACAAACCAGAGTTAGCCAGAGGGGAGGAGGTGAGGAGACGAAGGTACAAAGTGCCAGCTGTAAAATAAATGAGTCATGAACATGTAATGTACAATGTGGGGAATACAATGAACAACTACATAATATCTTGCTTTGGTGACAGATCATAACTTCATTCACTGAGATGATCATTTCAAAAAGTAGAGAAATATAGAATCACTATTCTGTGTAATAGGAACTAACATAGGTCAATCATACTTCAGAAGTAAAGAAACTCATAGAAAAATAGATTACATTTGTGGTTACCAGTGGTGGGGAGTGAGGGGAGGAGGGGGAGGGAACTTAGACTAAGATGGCCAAAATGCACTAACTTCCAGTGATAAGACACATAAATCAACCCAAGAAATTAACACTACTGTATGTTATACATGAAAGTTTTTAAGAGATTAAGTCCTAGAAATTCTCATCACAAGGACAAATATTTCTATTTATTTAATTCTGTATCTATAGATGATAGATGTTCAGTAAATTTATTATAATTATTTCATGATACATATAAGTAAAATCATTATGCTATACACCTTACACTTATATAGTGCTGTATGTCAATTATATGTCAATAAAGCTGGAAGAAGTAAAAAAGCTTTAGATAGTCTGATTTAATCCTTAGAGACATACTATGAGTTAATTACTATTATTACTCCCATATTAAAAGCTGGAAGACTAAAAAAAAAAAAAAAAAGCTGGAAGACTAAGGATCATAGAGGTTAAATAACTTTCTCAAGGTCATGGAGTAGATTTTCAGAAAAAAAAGTAAGATTCAGTTCAGTTCAGTTCAGTCGCTCGGTCGTGTCCAACTGTTTGTGCCTTCATGGACTGCAGCATGCCAGGCCTCCCTGTCCATCACCAACTCCCAGAGTTTACTCAAACTCATGTCCATTGAGTCAGTGATGCCACCCAACCATCTCATCCTCTGTCATCCCCTTTTCCTCCTGCCTTCAATCTTTCCCAGCACCAGGGTCTTTTCAGATGAGTCAGCTCTTCACATCAGGTGGCCAAAGTATTAGAGTTTTACCTTCAACATCAGTCCTTCCAATGAATACTCAGGACTGATTTCCTTCAGGATGGACTGGTTGGATCTCCTTGCTGTCCAAGGGACTCTCAAGAGTCTTCTCCAACACCACAGTTAAAAAGCATCAATTCTTCGGCACTCAGCCTTCTTCACAGTCCAGCTCTCACATCCATACATGACCACTGGAAAAACCATAGCCTTAACTAGACGAACCTTTGTTGGCAAAGTAATGTCTCTGCTTTTGAATATGCTATCTAAGTTGGTCATAACTTTCCTTCCAAGGAGTAAGCATCTTTTAATTTCATGGCTGCAGTCACCATTTGAAGTGATTTTGGAGCCCAAAAAGATAAAGTCTGTCACTGTTTCCACTGTTTCCCCATCTATTTGCCATGAAGTGATGGGACCATATGCCATGATCTTAGTTTTCTGATTGTTGAGCTTTAAGCCAACTTTTTCACTCTTCTCTTTCACTTTCACCAAGAGGCTCTTTAGTTCTTCTTCACTTTCTGCCAAAAGGGTGGTGTCATCTGCATATCTAAGGTTATTGATATTTCTCCTGGCAATCTTCATTCCAGCTTGTGCTTCATTCAGCCCGGTATTTCACATGATATACTCTGCATGTAAGTTGAATAAGCAGGGTGACAATATGCAGTCTTGACATACTCCTTTCTCGATTTGGAACCAGTCTGTTGTTCCATGTTCAGTTCTAACTGTTGCTTCTTGACCTGCGTACAGATTCCTCAAGAGGCAGGTCAGGTGGTCTGGTATTTCCATCTCTTTCAGAATTTTCACAGTTTGTTCTGATCCACATAGTCAAAGGCTTTGGGACAGTCAATAAAGCAGAAGTAGATTTTTTTCTGGAACTCTCTTCCTTTTTCGATGATCCAGCGGATGTTGGCAATTTGATCTCTGGTTCCTCTGCCTTTTCTTGAACATCTTGAAGTTCACGGACAGAATATTCCAGAATAAAAGTGAGATTCAAAACTGAAAATTCACACCCTTAACTGCTGAGCCATTCTTCCTCCCAGATCATTTACAATGTCCTGCCCTGTCCTGAGGGAAGATGTACCCTGAAACTAACACCTTTGAACTTCCCAGACTACCCAATGAATTTATCTGCAATGGTGGTATTCATTTCCTGAGAAGTAATAATGAAAATAGAATGAATTTTAAAACAGCTCTCACACACCCAAATGTCAGTACACAAATACTTTTCTGCATCTGAATTCATGAAATAAAAATGAGTATTCCAGTTGATAAATTGAGTACTTTGCTATTTTCTATTACTCACTGATTTTCTGGCTTTTCAGATCTGTTACACAGCCTTGATAAGCCTGCATATAAACTATTGAGTGGTTTCATGAAAGCATCAAGCAATGCTCTTAAACTTTTTTAATCATCATCTGTTGATAATACTGGGCGTAGAAGATGTGAATTGTCCAATTAGTGCCTGCATCTGCATTTTAAAAGAAAATAGTGGGCATAATTAAATCCTACAAAAAGGTTCTTTTTTGCTTGAGAATGAACTACAAAGAGTACCCCTCACACTCAAATAAATCTTGCCTTTCATTTTGTACATTCATTTTAATTTTTCTCTAGCTGAGATGCCATAAAAACCATGCAGCTCAACATTAGAAATTGAAAATGAATGCTGGAGCATGATAATGGCAAAGAATAAGAGGAGAATATCCTGGAATCATAAGCATTTCTTGCAAACAAACTCCCCCAAAAAAGATAATTTATTGCTCTGTGAAGCCCCACAGCTGGCTTAATTGATGTATTTCTCACTTTGTTCATGTAAAAATGAACAAGTGAATATCTGAGTATCTTCCAGACCCTCTCCTTAGAAAATGTGGATCAAGTATCCAACACTTATGGTGGAATGGCTTCTACTGTGAGTGTTCATGAGGTAAACAGGCAGAGCACATTTTGCATATGTAACATCAGTACCATCTATCCTGGCCAGGCATTCTGAGAGCACCCAAAAGTCCTCCAGGAATCCGGTCCTATCTTCCAGCTCACCTCATCTCCTACCTCTCTTCTTTTGCTCACTGGGCTCGAGTCACACATACTCTTTCTTTTCCTCAAACACCAGCCTTCTCTCTTTGAGCTTGAAGAACTCCCAAGTTCTTTGCATCTTCTGGTCACATCTCAAATGTCAGCTCCTCAGAAAGATTTTCAGAATTTCTCCCACACACAGTACTCTTAATTTCTTTCCTTTCTTTCTCCAACCTTTCAAAAAAAAGTTTTTAAGTCCAGAAATTGATTTTATTCATTTGGTTCACATAATCCATCATTGGGTCATAAAATGGGCAGTAGGAGGAGAGTTTGGGCCCTGGTTTCCAATTCATGTTTCTGCATTAAAGGGCTGTGTGGCTTGAAGCAAGGTTTCATTTATAAATTGCGGGCTTGAATTCTGAGACCCTGAACTATCTATCCCCACTCAGCTTCCTGTCTACTGTGATATGACTTTGCCAGTCCTCTGTCTTCATCAGCATAGATTCAGTATTCCAGGAAATTTTTCCCAGGAAGAGAAAACAACTCTATTGTACATTCCAAGAACTTATCTGAAAGATCCATCAATTCTTCAACAGAAAATACTAGCTGACTGTTTATACCCTCAGATTCTTTGAACTGTTTACCTCAAAGTCCTTGCCTTGTTGTGTCTGCTGCTGCTGCTGCTGCTAAGTCACTTCAGTCGTGTCCGACTCTGTGCGACCCCATAGATGGCAGCCCACCAGGCTCCCCCGTCCCTGGTATTCTCCAGGCAAGAACACTGGAGTGGGTTGCCATTTACTTCTCCAATGCATGAAAGTGAGAAGTGAAAGTGAAGTCGCTCAGTCGTGTGCCACTCTGAGTGACCCCATTGACTGCAGCCTACCAGGCTCCTCTGTCCATGGGATTTTCCAGGCAAGAGCACTGGAGTGGGGTGCCATTGCCTCCTCCGCTTGTTGTGTCTACCAACTCTAAACTATCATATCATGATCCCATCCAATCCTAACAAGACGCCCCTCCTCCCCTAAAGGACCCACCTTAAGCCAGACTTCAACAATCACCCTGAGTGCTTCTCCCCAGCTAGATGCAATCAAGACTGGCTATGTAGGTAGTGTTTCCTCTTCCCACAGTGAGAGAGGCAGCTCTGACTTATCAACATGTTGTTCTGATGACTTATGGAGGAGCCTGCATTGGGCTGTATGGTTTAAATTAAATCCTTCTTGTCCTCAGGGTTTCATTTATAAATTAAGGAGGTGGGTCTCAAAAGTCACTGAGACCTTCCAGCTTTGATGTTCTCTAAGACCCTTTGGGAAGGCACTCCCTTTCCCTCCTGGTGGTCTTTTTCCAGGCTGAGAGCTTCTTAAAGAAAGGTACAATAGCTTCCTGTGGTTTTCAGAAAGTGGATTCAGGTCAGGCTCTTGGGGTGGCATGGAGTTTAATGGCTGAGTTTTCAAAAGCTAGCTTTCTACTTTCCTCTGCTTGTCCCCTCCAGGAGAGAGGAGGTGGCCATTGTTCACTTTTATCTGGCTGCACACAAAAGGCACTGAGTCAGAGGGTAGAAAGAGGTGCTGTCTTCTTGGCTAAGAGCCACACTTGATGCCTGAATGGAGCAGCCTCCTGAGGAGGTCTCCTCTCAGCTCCCTTGGGAAGACCTTTGGCTGCAGCTGCAGCAGCAAGTAGCTAATTGTCTCAAGTGCAGTGCTCCTTTGGCTGCACAAACAGAAGCACAAAGCCTTGTGAAGGTGATAGCTGAACTGACCTCACATCTCTTTGAACAATGTGAAGATGGATTATGAATGGGTATTTTGGAAACATAACAAACACAGTGATTTATATTCATGATTGGCTAATCCCAGAGGGGCTTCTGGAATAGGCACAGAGAAGAGTTCTTTGATCTTTCAGAGTGTGAACTGAGTGAAAAATGATTTCAAAAACCATTCTCTGTGAGGTCCAGAGACCAGAGGGTTGGGCTGTTTATAGTGATAATTTACTTTTTAACCAAACCTTGGATTTGGAAGGTTGAAAAAAGGGCAACATAAGGACTCAAATGTGATTAAGTCATTTGGGGCAGGGGAGTATGGGAATAAAATAAAAAATACATTTAAAATAAAATTTTTATTATCATTACTATTATTATAAGTTTCAATTAGGTAACTGAATATATTTTTAAACTGCATGTGTTTGACTATCTAATTCAATGCATATCAAATCAAGTTTGGGAATATAGGTACTTGGGGTTCTTTGATGCTAATATATAATCCCAATTCCACAGCCCCACCTCTGTCCCCATCCCTCTTTTCTATTTTTCCCCACATCTCTTAATGTGTCCCCTTGGTATAATCTTAGATGTGATAGTTGGGTGTTTTAACTATTTCCTTAGTTCTTGGCATAAGAGGAATCATGTCAAGGACTCCTTTCATCTTCAAAATGGGCGCCTTTCAATCTGTATACAGGAGCTTTTTTTTCTTTCCTTTTTTTATTTTTATTTTTTTTCATTTACTAATACAAGGAATGACAACACACTTATTTTCATCCAATAAGAAAACTGGACACATACACTGAGGGAAAGGAAAATGTCAGTTTGTTTCTAAATGCTTACACATGGACATATTCTATTTAAACTCTAAGTACTTTTAGGGTCTCATTTAATGCCTTAATCCTGGAAACTCCATGTCTACAGGCCTTGTAACTGATGGGGTCTTAGAATCATCCAACTTTACTTTAAAAAAAATTTTTTTTAAGTTAAATTAGGCTATAATCACTTTACAATGTTGCATGAGTTTCTGCTATACAACAAAGTGAATCAGCTATATGTATACATATATCCCCTCCCTCTTGAGCTTTCCTCCCACCCCACCTTCCCCATCCAGTCCCTCTAGGACCTCATAAAGCAGCAAGCTGGGCTTCCTGTGCTATACAGAAGCTTACCACTAGATATCCATTTAACACATGGTAATGTATATATCAGAGAAGGCGATGGCACCCCTCTCCAGTACTCTTGCCTGGAAAATCCCATGGACAGAGAAGCCTGGTAGGCTGCAGTCCATGGGGTCACAAAGAGTTGGACATGAGTGAGTGACTTCACTTTTTACTTTCATGCATTGGAGAAAGAAATGGCAACCCACTCGTGTTCTTGCCTGGAGAATCCCAGGGATGGGGTAGCCTGGTGGACTGCTGTCTATGGGGTCCCACGGAATTGGACACAACTGAAGTGACTTAGCAGCAGCAGCAGCAGCAGTGTATATACCAGAGAAGGCAATGGCACCCCACTCTAGTACTCTTGCCTGGAAAATCCCATGGATGGAAGATCTTGGAAGGCTGCAGTCCATGGAGTCACTGAGGGTCGGACACAACTGAACAACTTCACTTTCACTTTTCACTTTCATGCATTGGAGAAGGAAATGGCAACCCACTCCAGTGTTCTTGCCTGGAGAATCCCAAGGACTGGGGAGCCTGGTGGGCTGCCGTCTATGGGTCACACAGAGTCGGACACGACTGAAGTGACTTAGCAGCAGCAGCAGCAGTGTATATATGTCAATGCTACTCTCTCAACTCATCCCATGATTAAGCTAAAGAATGGGTCTGAGAGATCCTGAGACAATGCTTTCTACAGAGGCACACTCTTTGAATATATTCTCTTTATCCCTCCCTCCTTCCTTTCTGTTCTACTTGAATGGAAAATGAGCCAGGAATCCTCCTCATGGAGGAAGGCTTGACAGCATTCCCTTTGTCACATTTGTGATAATCAGCCTTCCAGTGCTCACCAGATGATCACACTCTTTCACCTATTTATAAAGAGTATGTGTATTTAAAAAGAGGAGAAAACCATGCATCAAAATCAAATTACTCAGTGTGATTACCTTTTCTCCCACTCTG
The DNA here is from genome assembly GCF_055505025.1 of Bos grunniens. Classification (NCBI taxonomy): domain Eukaryota; kingdom Metazoa; phylum Chordata; class Mammalia; order Artiodactyla; family Bovidae; genus Bos; species Bos grunniens. The sequence continues at coordinate 64,422,287 of NC_141171.1, forward strand.
AAAAAAACAGAGTTTCCATTTAACCTGTTTCCATTCAACCAGCGTCTTTGCAAATTAAAACAGTTAACAATAGGAAAGACGTGCACAGCCAAGGCTCTGAATAATCTCATTACGTATCTCTCAACAATTAAGTACATTAAGTCCCCATTTCAAAGGGGATGTTGATGAAGCCACTCATATTCAGTCCCATCTTTCTGTGCTTCCTCTTCCCATAAGGATTTGAATAACTTTTCATTATACCTTAAAGGCTTTGGGTTTATTACCAAAAACATGAGTGACGAGATTATCCTGCATGAATGACTTCCAAAGTCCCAGATGTTCTTCTACTTCTCTTTGTAGCAAGGAAGACTTTAGTAACTTGTCGTGTGGTTTCAGAGATCAGAAAAATCTGGGCTCACATCTTGGTTTATCCACTTTGATCTCTGACATCTCTCTGCCTCACTTTCTTTATCTGTCTTAAAAGATCTGTAAAAGTATCAAACTCATGAGGTCATTGTGAATATTAACTGATGTAATTAAAGGAAGCCACATAGCTCAGTGCCTAGTTTGTAGTAAACACTCAATAAATCATAGCTAGTAGTAGTCTTAGTAGCAGTAGTGACAGCAGTATAAATTTAACAATTTAGGCACATTGCTGTATTGTGATATAGCAACACCACAAGAGGCAGATAAACAGAAAACTTGGGCTCTGGTTGTGTCTTCTCTTAGATTTTTTTGACCTGTCTCAATTACCCTCTACTGTGCAATACTGTCATGAGAATAAACTGTGAGAATAGATGTAAATTCACTTTTTAGACTATAGAAACATATATGATTAATGTCATTAGAAACTCATCTGTAATGTTTTTGTATTTTTCAAGTCTATAAGAGGGTAATTACAAAAGCACCTAAAATTGTATAAATTTCTGCTCATCACTAATAATTGCAATAGTCAAAGCTCTCTGATTACAAAAAACCAAAATCAAATCAAACTGCTCATGTAAAAAGGAGGTTTGTGTAGAGAATAACATAACATATCATGAGTATCCATTCATCCATTAAAAACATATTATTGAATATTTACTCTGTTCTAGAAATTGTGCTTGGTATTCAATATATTAAGATGCATCAAGAAGTTAACAGTATATTGGAGAAAAGAAATGAAAAGTACAGTGGGAAGCAGGCAAATATATGGCAACCAAAAGCTCACACATATTTACAAATTAAGAAAACAATGTGAGGCTATGCATGTAATGAATAGTATATCATTACAGAAAGCATGAGGGAAATGGCAGGATACCATGGAGGAGAAAGCTTTTATGGCCACACTTGAAGGAAGAACCCAAGGAAAACTTTGTAGGCAAAAGTAAAGTAATTTTCAAGACTTTAAGGAGGAAAAATCTTGGCAAATTAGAGAACTGGAGAGGCATCCAGTATGAGGGACTTAGTACAAAACAGGGAAGATAGCTCGGGTCCAGGCAGAAAACACAAATCCAGTTCATTTATTCATCCACCCATTCATTTAGCACACATTCATTAAGTATCTACTTTGTGTCAAGTACTCCTATAAACCAGACATGTGAAGTTTGCCCAAGGTGACTGAACTCACACTCTAATGAGGAGAAAGACAATAAAAAAAAAAAAAAAAAAGAGTATATACATAAAAACACAGGCTACATCAACATATAACTAGTATTACACTGAGATCATCTGTGAAAGATGTCTTTGTTCAAACTGCTACAACAGAATACCACAGGCTGGGTGGCTTATAAACAACAGCCATTTATTTCTCACAGTTGTAAAGGCTGGGAAATCCAAGATCAATGTGCCAGCAGATTCAGTATCTGGTGAGAGCCTGCTTCCTGACTCATAGACAGCTGTTCTCTTGATGTATTGTTGCAAGGTAAAAGTGGTAAGGGTGCTCTCCAGGTCTCTTATATAAGAGGACCAATCCTATTTCTGAGGATTCCATTCTCAAGACCTGATCATCCCAAGTCCCAACTCCAAAATTTCAACATGTGAATCTGGGGCAAGGGGGACACAGACTTTCAGCCCATAGCAGAGCAAATGTGAATTGAGAAGAGGAGAGAACTTAGAATGGAGTCCAGGAAACTCCACATCTTGAGTTCAATATTAGAAAAGAAGCCAAAACCAGGGGCTGGCAGAAGGATTCTGAGAGGTAGGAGAGTAATAAGAGAGGTGTCATAGAGATAAGAAAGAAAGGTCAAGGAAAAAGTGATTGAACATGGTGAGGCATTTCCAGCCCAGACTGGAAGGTCAGTAATGGATACCTTTTTTTTTTCTTTCTGGAAGGCCACAAGGTTACTTCCACTGCTCACATCCATTAAGTCTCTGCCTTTCTATTTCTCTTAACAGACTTACTTCTTTAGTGACTCCTGGCTACCATATGCTCCTCCAGAACTTTGGTTTGCACAGCCTTTGGCTATATCTCCTATCACCCCCATCCAGAACCAATTCTACATGAACTGTTAGTTTCAGTGTCATCATCATCAGCCATAGAGCCAGCTTCACACTGTTGCAGTTCAGAACTTCTGGGAGAGAGAATCTGATTGGTCTGTCTCAGATCAGGAGTTGACTTTTTGTTCCACCCTTCTCTGACCAAGGTGAGGGTCGTCTCACAAGGTATCTGGTGTTTTAAAGCTAATCCCCACAACCCTTCAGCAGGGTTGTGGGTGGAAAGAGAAAATAATTTTAAAGAAGAGTGTTTGATGTGGGAAGCTACCCCAAAATGGGCTACTCTAATAATGTACCTTGATACATGGCATTCCCTTAAATCACTAGCAGATGCCTCTGCTCACAGTTGTCCTTGTCAAGCAAACCACACTAAAGCATGGTGTTACATTTTAGGTACCATATCAAGGGAAGTGAAGTGAAGTGAAAGTGAAGTCGCTCAGTTGTGTCTGACTGTTTGCGACCCCATGGACTGTAGCCTACCAGGCTCCTCTGTCCATGGGATTTTCCAGGCAATAGTACTGGAGTGGATTGCCATTTCCTTCTCCAGGGGATCTTCCCAACCCAGGGATCGAACCCAGGTCTCCAACATTGTAGACAGACGCTTTACCACCTGAGCCACCGGGGAAGTCAAGGGAAGGCAGACACAAATATCAATTCAAACACAGAATGCAATGAACATGAAGTAAAATAGTGCAACAGTAATGTTGGGGGAGTGTGTAATTTCCTCAGTTCTGTCTCACTGCAGCAAAAATATGAACAGTGTTACTGCTCAGTTACAGTTCAGTTTAAATGCTGGGCCAGTGTTACAGCTTGGTTACAGCTCAGTTTTATTTGGCAAGCAAAGAAAACGCATCCTCGAGGCGTGAAGGCAGGCCGACCCAAAAAATGCAAAAAGAGAGAGGTTCAATTTTGGCTTATCTTTTTATGTTTTTTCTCCTCCCACTAAGCCTGCCCTATGTAAACTGGGCTAGCCAGGAGGGCGATGTGTTTCACTTGAAGTTCTCACTCTGGTCTTCGGACATTCCTTTGTTCTATTTCTGTGAGCTTTTTCCTTTTAGCCACCACTTCTAGCCTTTTAGCCAACACTATTTTGGAGTCCTTTTTCTATTCTAACTACCTAACGATATTATAGCAAGGGGCAAGGGATGGTGGAGACTGTGGTCAAGAAGAAAAAATTATATTAATACATAAGTATGGAATCTTGAGAGAGTAGCACTGACATATACACTACCATGTGCAGAACAGACAGCTATCGGAAAGCTGCTGTATAGAATAGGTAGCCCAGTGTGGCACTCTGTGATGACCGAGAGGGGTGGGATGGGGGAGGCAGGGTGGAAGGGAGGCTCAAGACGGAAGGGATATGTATGTACTTATGACTGATTCACATTGCTGTATGACAGAAACCAACACAATGCTATAAAGCAATTAACCTCCAATTAAAAAAAAAGGGGGGAGGCAACCCCTTCTCACCTGTGGCTGATAACTATCATGCAGGAATGTGGGGTTTGTGTTTGCCAGATCTTCTGATAAGTCAAAAGCTTTCAAGAAATGTAGATGAGGATGCAAAATTATAAAATCTCTCAATTTAAAGACTAGCAACAACAACAAAAAAGCTCCTTGACCACTGCTGCAAAGGACAGTCTAAAGTAAATCTGCAGGTAAAGTCCAGCCCATATGCTCTCTGGGTGACACCTTCACTCTACATCCTAAATCCAAGAACTTAGAAAAGCACTTGGAAAATCTACTCAATTGGACGATTTTCTATTATTATACTATTATTGTTTAAGACACCATCCCAAGTACTTTAAATGTGAAATCTCATTTTATCTTTACAAGAACCCTGAGACAAAGGTATTTTGCTATCCTTTTTACAATAGAGGGAAAGGAGGATGAGAAAGGTAAGGTAACTTGTTCAAGGTCACCTATTTAGTTGACCTTGCCTATTGAGTTAGGCAAATTTGTCCTGTGATGAAGCAGGAATCTGAGCCAAAGTTATCTCATTCAAAACCTTGTGCTTGCTACGAAATTGCTTAGGTTTCATTATGTCGTGTTTATGCTGCTTCCTTAAGAATTCAGGATTTCCTTTATCACTACGTTGATGCTCACAGGATCCTCAAGCTCTTTTCTAGTTCAGAGCAGCCGTGTCAGTCACTAAACCCTCCGTAGAATGAGCTGCTTGCTCTCAGTGCCAACCCCACTCTTACAGATCCCCTAAAATCTCTCTCATGAGGAAGTCTCCCCCAAGAGTTTCTGAGCCCTGGTGGTTTTGAAAGAGAAACCATGCTATCTACAACACAATCAGTTTCCTCATTTATTCTATTCAAATGGTGGGGGATGGCGGGGAAGGAGAAAGATGTCCGTGAAAGAGTAGGGGTGGGGATCATGGTGTGAAACAGGAAGTGATTCATATGCACATTTATGTATGATTCAGACAGAAGCTGACAGATGCTTAGAAAATCCTTTAGAGAATGGACACAATTTTATAGTCCCAAAGACATTTGATTAAAAATCTAAAGCTTGGCACATTAGAGACCTAGAAGATGTACGAACAGGAAAGTAGTAGGAAGGTTCAGAAGTTAACTTGTTCTTCCCAGAACTGATTAACCTGTGCTTCAACCCAGTTCAGGGATACTGGCTCCAACTCTGTTTCTGATGTAGCCCATCGGTAATTAAATCACGGCCCTGGCTCTCTGTTGCTAAAAAGAACTGGATTTTAAAATAAATCTATTGCTTAGCAAATTCTTGTGGGTCTGGGATTTTCATTCAATTCTGATAAGCTTTTTGCCACCTAACTCTCCTCTCCCCTCAATTTATTAAATACAGAGCGGATTCCTTGAACTCCTTGGTGCAGCCCAGGGACCATGTCACTCGAGGAGCTAAAACACATCCTTGAGCTGTTCGGACCAGGTAGGAATGAGTTCAGCCTTTCCACTGGGCAGGTGTGTAAACTGAGGCCCAGTGAAGGATATGACAGCCATATTTGCAGCAGTGAAGAGAAGCTCCACTCTGAGTCAGCCCAAGCTCTTTCCAGTTTTTCATACTGCCCCACTTATAAATAAGGGGACAAAGACTCATACTGCAACATGACCCTTCATCAGGGCTCTTGTGTCTTTCTTTATTCCAACAATAGTTAACACTTACAGAGTGCTTACCATGTGCCTGGTTAAGACCGTTACAAGTGATATTGTTATCTTATTCAATCTTCAATCTTCTCCAAAATGCTCATTTTGCAGATGAAGAATTTGAAGGCCAGCATGGCTCAGTCACACTTCTAAAGACAGCCAAGATTTGAACCTAAATCTCTTCAATGCTCAAGCTGTCCTCTTAGCCATATACCATGCCAAGACTAACAAATCACATATTCTAATTTCTCTGCTCATTCAAAGTGCTGGCGAGACTGGCTATAAGAGCATGATTCCCTCCCCTTCCCTTCCCCAACCAGCATAATTAGCATCTCCTGAGAGGTGTGAGAAATGCAGAAACTCAAAGCCCCACCCAGGTCTGCTAAATCAGGATCCACATGTTCATAGGATGCCCAGGAAAGGCGCAGCTGACACACTGAAGTTTGAGAAGGGCTGGACTAGGGGTTCTTCCATAAAGAAACACAGCATAACAGAAAAGCTCTTTAAGAGCATTTGGTCAAATACCCTGATTTCCTGGAAAAAGGAACGAAGGCTTCAAGAGTGACTCCCTGGGCCCACCTTCTAGATGGTTAAGTAGTCAATTCATTTTCTTAGGCAGTGATACCAAGTGGATGATAAAGAACAGGGCATTTTCTCTATATATCCTCCGGGCCTCACCACCTCCATCCTCACCCCAGATATTAGGTAAGGGGCAGAGTGCTATAGTCTATCATCTCTAAACTACTCTTGCCAAAGAGACCAATAGAACTGTATGTAGTTCAGAGTCAATGTCAGACTCCATTTCTTACAGTCTTATTAAATTCAGACCCAGCTATGAAGATTAAACAACAAAAACAAAAAACTATATTCAGAGAGTTGATACTTTTCCTCTTGTTAAATTGAGCTGTGGGAGGTATCATATGCTGAACTAGTACATTTCGAAAGACAAAAACCCTAATGGTTTAAGGAGTGTTTTTCCCCATTAACATGTTGCTAAGCAACATTTTTACAATATCAGCAGCTCTATAACTGCAAGCTGAATGAATGTCTGGAATTGGAGAAAGAATCAGAGGAACAATGACAAAATCTATTGCCCCTGTTAGCGTTTCGATACTTTCTTTGCTATTGAAGTTGGAGTGATCTCAAATATGTTAAAGCAGAGATAATGGAACACTATCTCCCACTTCTGTTAATCATAACGATGTGATATTCATGAGGGTTATGCCCTAATTTTAGCAATGCAATTTTTAAAATTAATTTTTATATTATGAAAAACTTCAAACATGCACAAAAATAGGCAGAATAGTAACATGAACTCTCGTATATACATAAACCAGCTTTAACAATTTTCAACTAATGGCCAATCTTGCTTTACTTATTTCTTCTATTTTCTCCTTATTTGAATAAAATTCCAGACATATTTTATCTGTAAATATTGCAGTGTTGAACTTGGTAAGGTAAAGACTTTTTTCTTTTTTTTTTTAACAAAAGTAAGATCATTATGACTCCTCAATCAAAAGTTAATAATCACTATTCTTTAATGCTAACAAATATCCAATCCATGATCCCATTTCCAATTATGTCATGTTCACTTTTTCACCACTTTAATGATGATCCAAATAAAGTCTATATATTAGATGATATATGCCTTAATATTGTTTTAATCTATAAGTTCCTCTCCATCTCTCTTTTTTTTTTCTTTCAATTTATTTAATAAAGAAACCAGATTGTTTGTCCTGTAGAGGTTCCTGAAGTATAGGCTTTATGCTTGTATCCCTGGGCTATTTGTAAATTACTTGATCTAAAGTCATAATCAGATTGAGGATTGATTTCTTTTTGGTTTTGTTTTGGCAGGACTAATTCACAAGTGACACTATATTGTTGTATCAGGAGGCATATGAGATCTGGTTGTCTCTCTTTTTGTGATGTTAGCAGAACTTTAAGATATATACCTTGATCCATTAATTCATTACAGATTGCAAAATGATGATATTCATTTATTAGCTGTAATACTTCTATAAAGAGAAACTTGCCTTCACCATCTATTTGGATACCAAGCAATATGGTTCATATAGGAAAATAGGATAAATGCATGATTCTTTCTTGTTATTCAGTAGTTTTCAAAATACCATGCTGGTATACTAGTATCCTTCCATGGTAACCAGTTTGGATTTGTTTTGTTGTCATCATAGATGAGACATTTTGCATGCTTCAGTCTTTGACAGCTACTCTTTGTTTATGTTCAAATGGCCAGGGAGAGCATCTTCAAGTTGGCTTAGGTCCCTTTTCAGTGTTGGTGGCAGAGAATGGGGTATACAAAGCATGATGCTTTTTGGGGGTGAGTTCTTTGACCATTTTATCTATTTCTTCTATGCATGTCTAATCTTTTTAGACTTTGTGTCTTTAATGAGGCCAATTTTGATAAGTTATATTCTTTAAAATCACCCAGTTCATTTAGGTTTTCAAATTTAAATGCACAGAGTTGTACAAAATAGTCTCTGATGACTTTAAATTTCTTCTGTTTTGAAGATTATTTCTTCCTTGTCATTGCTAATTTTATATAGGCGTGTGTTCTTTTTTCTGTTTATGTTACCTAGGAGCTTGTCTATATTTACTTTTGCTTTCAAAGAATCAGCTTTTGGACTTATTAATTCTTTGTTTTCTAACTAAATTCTGCTTTTATGAATTTCATCTGGTCTCTTTCCCATTACTATGGTTTTCTACGTTTTGATTTTTGTTTTTAATCTACTTACATTCACAGTTTGATTTTTAGTGTTAGGGATATTCAGTGTTCTCAAATTTTCTCTAGTACTACTTTAGCTATATACCATTGATTCTGGTGTATGTGGGTGTGTCGGAGGAGTTGGTGGCGGGGGTCATTCCTGTTAATTTTTAAGAAATACGGTGACCCAAGAGTTGTTTAATAGCAGGATTTTTTCTTTTTTCTTTTTTTTTCATTTCCAGGCTAAGGGCATTAACAGTTTTGATTTCATTATAGCTAATTTTAGTGCACAGCCACCAGAGAATGCTCTTAGTATCATCTTCATTATTTCAAATTAACTTTTTCTTTTTGGTCGATATCATTAATTCCTCTGGACAATGCATGTACACTTGGAAAGAAAGTATATTCTCTATTATCTGGGCTTACAGTTTGATATCAAGATTTATTTTATTGGTTATATTATTTAAGTCTTCTAAATTTCAACTCACTTTTAGTTCATGTTCTTTGTCATAGATTGAGAAAAATGTATGAACATTTCCTTATAATTGGTGTGTCTATGTCAATTTATCTTTGCACCTTGTTTTTGTTTCTGCTTAATGAAAATACTGTGTTACTGAGTATATAAATATTAATAACTGGCATACCTTCATTGTGAAGCAGAGCCTCTAGTTTTCCTCCTGTCTCTGTTATGCCTTTTCTTTATATTTTGCTTGTTATGGTAGCAATATCATGACTTTCTCTTTCTTTTTATGTGCGTTTCTCTGGTCCAAACTTCTCCTCCCCTTCAATCTCATTATTTTAGGTATTCACATTGTATATAGCAACATTTTTCTTTGCTAACAAGTCAGAAAATTGTTTGTTTTTTTTTTCCTCTTAATAGGTTGGTAAGTCCAATTAAATTTCTTGATATGATAGATATGTCTGGCTTCCTTTCCACCATATTGTTTAGTGCAATTATTTTGTATTTAAAAATATGATGCTTATTTTATTTTCTTTGTATTTTTGTTTATTCATTTTAGTTACTTACTGCTGGTTCACAACAGTGAGGAATACTGAGTTAGCCAGTAACTTCTTTCCCCTTTACTCATTTGTCACTAAATTCAGTCACTAAGTCATGTCTGACTGTTTACGACCCCATGGACTGCAACACGCCAGGCTCCCCTGTCACTCACTATCTCCTGGAGTTTGTTCAAACTCATGTCCATCAAGTCAGTGATGCTATATAACCAGCTCATCCTCTGCTCTACTCACTTACCTAGTATCTAATATGAAGTACTATTCTTTTCTTCTAATTAATAAACAAGGGAATTAGCAAACATACTTTTCATGTACTTTCCAAATTTTCATCCCATTTTTTAGAGTTATGTGTTTATAATATCTAAGTATATAGCTATTTTGCATATTATACTCTCTTCCATAGAATCATTTATTATTAGTTCTATAAAAATCTATATTATTAGTTCTATAAGTGCATTCATAGTCACTTAAGTTATGTAAAATGTATTATATAGCAGAAGTGAAAAATAGATTCAAGGATATAGATCTGATAGACAGAGTGCCTGATGAACTAAGGACAGAGGGTAGTGATCAAGACCATCCCTGAGAAAAAGAAATGCAAAAAGCAAAATGGCTCTCTGAGGAGGCCTTACAAATAGCTGTGAAAAGAAGAGAAATTAAAAGCAAAGGAGAAAATGAAAGATATACCCATGTGAATGCAGAGTTCCAACAAATAGCAAGGATAGATAAGAAAGCCTTCCTCAGTTATCATTGCAAAGAAATAAAGGAAAACAATAGAATATGAAAACTAGAGATCTCTTCAAGAAAACTAGAGATACCAGGGGAACATTTTATGCAAAGATGGGCTCAATAAAGGACAGAAATGGTATGGACCTAACAGAAGCAGAAGATATTAAGAAGAGGTGGCAAGAATACACAGAAGAATTGTACAAAAAAGATCTTCAAAACCCAGATAATCATGATGGTATGATCACTCACCTAGAGCCAGAAATCCTGTAATGCGAAGTCAGGTGGGTAATAGGAAGCATCACTACAAACAAAGCTAGTGGAGGTGATGGAAATCATGTTGAGCTCTTTCAAGTCCTAAAAGATGATGCTGTGAAAGGTGCTGCACTCAACATGCCAGCAAATTTGGAAAACTCAGCAGTGGCCACAGGACTGGATAAGGTCAGTTTTCATTCCAATCCCAAAGAAAGGCAATGCCAAAGAATGCTCAAACTACCATACAATTGCACTCATTTCACACGCTAGTAAAGTAATGCTCAAAATTCTCCAAGCCAGACTTCAACAGTACGTGAACTGTGAACTTCCAGATTTTCACGCTGGATTTAGAAAAGGCAGAGGAACCAGAGATCAAATTGCCAACATCTGTTGGATTATCAAAAAAGCAAGAGGGGTTCCAGAAAAACATCTATTTCTGCTTTATTGACAATGCCAAAGCCTTTGACTGTGTGGATCACAACAAAGTGTGGAAAATTCTGAAAGAGACAAGAATACCAGACCACCTGAACTGCCTCTTGAGAAATCTGTATGCAGGTAAGGAAGCAACAGTTAGAACTGGACATGGAACAACAGACTGGTTCCAAATAGGAAAAGGAGTACGTCAAGGCTCTATATTGTCATCTTGCTTATTTAACTTATATACAGAGTATATCATGAGAAATGCTGGGCTGGATGAAGCACAAGCAGGAATCAAGATTGCCAGGAGAAATATCAATAACCTCAGATATACAGATGACACTACCCTTATGGCAGAGAAGAACTAAAGAGTCTCCTGATGAAAGTGAAAGAGGAGAGTGAAAAAGTTGACTTAAAACTCAACATTCAGAAAACTAAGATCATGGCATCCAGTCCCATCACTTCATGGCAAATATAGGGGAAACAGTGGAAACAGTGACAGACTTTTACTTTGGGGGGCTTCAAAATCACTTCAAATGGTGACTGCAGCCATGAAATTAAAAGACGCTTACTCCTTGGAAGGAAAATTATGACCAACCTAGACAGCATATTAAAAAGCAGAGACATTACTTTGCCAACAAAGGTCCATCTAGTCAAGGCTATGGTTTTTCCAGTAGTCATTATGGATGTGAGAGTTGAACTATAAAGAAAGCTCAGTGCAGAAGAATTGATGCTTTTGAACTGTGCTGCTGCAGAAGACTCTTGAGAGTCCCTTGTACTTCAAGGAGATCCAAACAGTCCATCCTAAAGGAAATCAGTCCTGGGTGTTTATTGGAAGGACTGATGTTGAAGCTGAAACTTCATATTTTGGCCACCTGATGTAAACAGCTGACTCATTTGAAAAGATCTTGATGCTGGGAAAGATTGAGAGCAGGAGGGGAAGGGGATGACAGAGGATGAGATGGTTGGATGGCATCACCAACTCAATGGACATGAGTTTGGGGAAACTCTGGGAGCTGGTGATGGACAGGGAGGCCTGGCATGCTGTGGTTCATGGGGTCACAATGAGTTGGACATGACTGAGTGACTGAACTGACTGACCGACCTTCTGGTTTAGTCTTCATTTCTGAAATGATTTTTTTTTTAGTCATATTCTGTCATATATTATCTCATTCCTGATTTTTCAAATTTTTACTCTTCTTTCTGTGGTTCTCATATTTATTGTGTCATTTTATTTCTTTTAGCTGATTGAGAATAGGGATGCTTTTCCTGATCCCTCTTATCCTTTATTCTTATAACTTTCTACAGGACATGAATGCTAGTCTTCACTGTTGCTCACTTCCTCATAGATTAGTTTTCCTAAGCTTGTAAGAAAGAATAGACTCCTTTCTTAACTTATTGATGTAGAGCTCCTTATGCAGTATCTGTAGCATGTGAATGTACACACACACACACAGACACACACATACACACACCCCTTTCTTCTCCAATACAATCTTTCATTTTCCAAGATCTTTTGTTTCATCAAGTTCACCTGAGCCTTCTTTTTCCTTTAATCCTATCATGCCTGTTCTACTCAATTTGGATTCTACTTTCAGTAATTTCTTTCAGTCCTGGAAGGGAGCCTCAGTTAGTCAGCTTTGAGAAGTATTTGGGTGCATCATATTTTGGACACCTTATACCTTACTATCAATGACTTGTGCTCACTCTTGAGCTAGAATATGCAAAGAGTCCTTAGATGTCTACTGCTCTTCTTAAATTTGGCCTTAGAATATGGAATGAAGCAGGGCAAAGACTAATAGAGTTTTGCCAAGAAAATGCACTGGTCATAACAAACACCCTCTTCCAACAACACAAGAGAAGACTCTACACATGGACATCACCAGATGGTCAACACCGAAATCAGACTGATTATATTCTTTGCAGCCAAAGATGGAGAAACTCTATACAGCCAGCAAAAACAAGACCAGGAGCTGACTGTGGCTCAGGCCATGAATTCCTTATTGGCAAATTCAGCCTTAAATTGAAGAAAGTAGGGAAAACCACTAGACCATTCAGGTATGACCTAAATCAAATCCCTTATGATTATACAGTGGAAGTGAGAAATAGATTTAAGGGCCTAGATCTGATAGATAGAGTGCCTGATGAACTATGGACTGAGGTTCATGACACTGTACAGGAGACAGGGATCAAGACCATCCCCATGGAAAAGAAATGCAAACAAGCAAAATGGCTGTCTGGGGAGGCCTTACAAATAGCTGTGAAAAGAAGAGAAGCAAAAAGCAAAGGAGAAAAGGAGATATAAACATCTGAATGCAGAGTTCCAAAGAATAGCAAGAGAAGATAAGAAAGCCTTCTTCAGCGATCAATGCAAAGAAATAGAGAAAAACAACAGAATGGGAAAGACTAGAGATCTCTTCAAGAAAATCAGAGATACCAAAGGAATGTTTCATGCAAAGACGGGCTCAATAAAGGACAGAAATGGTATGGACCTAACAGAAGCATATTAAGAAGATATTAAGAAGAGATGGCAAGAATACACAGAAGAACTGTACAAAAAAGATCTTCACGACCCAGATAATCACGATGGTGTGATCACTGACCTAGAGCCAGACATCCTGGAATGTGAAGTCAGATGGGCCTTAGAAAGCATAACTATGAACAAAGCTAGTATAGGTAATAGAATTCTAGTTGAGCTATTTCAAATCCTGAAAGATGATGCTGTGAAAGTGCTGCACTCAATATGTCAGCAAATTTGGAAAACTCAGCAGTGGCCACAGGACTGGAAAAGGTCCATTTTCATTCCAATTCCAAAGAAAGGCAATGCCAAAGAATGCTCAAACTACCACACAATTGCACTCATTTCACAGGCTAGTAAAGTAATGCTTAAAATTCTCCAAGGCAGGCTTCAGCAATATGTGAACCGTGAACTTTCTGATGTTCAAGCTAGTTTTAGAAAAGGCAGAGGAACCAGAGATCAAATTGTCAACATCCACTGGATCATGGAAAAAGCAAGAGAGTTCCAGAAAAACATCTATTTCTGCTTTATTGACTATGCCAAAGCCTTTGACTGTGTGGATCACAAGAAACTGTGGAAAATTCTTCAAGAGATGGGAATACCAGACCACCTGATCTGCCTCTTGAGAAATGTGTATGCAGGTCAGGAAGCAACAGTTAGAACTGGACATGGAACAACAGATTGGTTCTAAATAGGAAAAGGAGTATGTCAAGGCTGTATATTGTCACCCTGTTTATTTAACTTATATGCAGAGTACATCATGAGAAACGCTGGACTGGAAGAAACACAAGCTGGAATCAAGATTGCCGGGAGAAATATCAATAACCTCAGATATGCAGAGGACACCACCGTTATGGCAGAAAGTGAAGAGGAACTCAAAAGCCTCTTGATGAAGGTGAAAGTGGAGAGTGAAAAAGTTGGCTTAAAGCTCAACATTCAGAAAACGAAGATCATGGCATCTGGTCCCATCAATTCATGGGAAATAGATGGGAAACAGTAGAAACAGTGTCAGACTTTATTTTTCTGGGCTCCAAAATCACTGCAGATGGTGACTGCAGCCATGAAATTAAAAGATGCTTACTCCTTGGAAGGAAAGTTATGACTAACCTAGATAGCGCTTACTCCTTGGAAGGAAAGTTATGACCAACCTTGATAGCATATTAAAAAGCAGCAATCCCACTGCTGGGCATACACACTGAGGAAACCAGAAGGGAAAGAGACACATGTACCCCAATGTTCATCGCAGCACTGTTTATAATAGCCAGGACATGGAAGCAACCTAGATGCCCATCAGCAGATGAATGGATAAGAAAGCTGTGGTACATACACACAATGGAGTATTACTCAGCCATTAAAAAGAATACATTTGAATCCGTTCTAATGAGATGGATGAAACTGGAACCTATTATACAGAGTGAAGTAAGCCAGAAAGAAAAACACCAATACAGTATACTAACGCATATATATGGAATTTAGAAAGATGGTAACAATAACCCTGTATACGAGACAGCAAAAGAGACACCGATGTATAGATCAGTCTTATGGACTCTGTGGGAGCGGGAGAGGGTGGGGAGATTTGGGAGAATAGCATTGAAACATGTATAATATCATGTATGAAACGAGTCACCAGTCCAGGTTTGATGCATGGTACTGGATGCTTGGGGCTGTGCACTGGGACGATCCAGAGGGAGGGTAGGGGAGGGAGGAGGGAGGAGGGTTCAGGATGGGGAACGTGGGTATACCTGTGGCAGATTCATTTCAATATTTGGCAAAACCAATACAATATTGTAAAGTTTAAAAATAAAATAAAATTTAAAAAAAAATGCTTTCACAAAAAAAAAAAAAAGGCAGAGACATTACTTTGCCAACAAAGGTTCATCTAGTCAAGGCTATGGTTTTTCCTATGGTCATTTATGGATGTGAGAGTTGGACTGTGAAGAAGGCTGGGCGCCGAAGAATTGATGCTTTTGAACTGTGGTGTTGGAGAAGACTCTTGAGAGTCCCTTGGACTGCAAGGAGATCCAACCAGTCCATTCTGAAGGAGATCAGCCCTGGGATTTCTTAGGAAGGAATGATGCTAAAGCTGAAACTCCAGTACTTTGGCCACCTCATGCGAAGAGTTGACTCATTGGAAAAGACTCTGATGCTGGGAGGGATTGGGGGCAAAACGAAAAGGGGACGACAGAGGATGAGATGGCAGGATGGCATCACTGACTCGATGGACATGAGTCTGAGTGAACTCCAGGAGTTGGTGATGGACAGGGAGGCCTGACGTGCTGTGATTCATGGGGTCGTAAAGAGTCGGACACGACTGAGCGACTGATCTGATCTGCTCTTCCAAAATTAACCCACCATGGTTTCCTGTGATATTAGAATTCTCCTAGTCTCAGTCTTATCCAACACCCCATTACTTCCCCCTGCTTTCTTCCACATAGATTCCAACATGGCACACACATAGCTGGTGTGTGTGGTTTGTCTCCAACTTTCCAAATTGTGGGTTTATTATAGATATGATTGATGAACATTGTTTTCCTATCCTAGTTCTCTGTTTCTACAGAAAAGTTTGAAGAAGTTCTTAAAAGTACACCATCATTATAATTTTCTTCAGTAAAATTTTAAATCATCTAGAAATACAATATCTGATAATTCTTTACCATGTTGGCAATAGATCCTTGTGTGCAATCTTAGGACTGTGAAAATCCTCAGAATCAGAATCCATTTTTTCCCTCCATATTTTATGTTTCTACAGATTCCTTTTTATACCTAATGGTTTGCCAGCCTTCTGGGAAACTAATTTTATTGGCAAAAGTCTGGACTGAATAAAAGACATCTTTTAGGTTATAAATAAATTGAGGGCCTTATTCTACATTCTAGTATAAGTAGTCAATTTTCCTGGTTAGGTCATATGAGGGAAGCATATCAAGAAAACATATGTTTTTAACATATATCTTCGGAATCATTTATCATGCACCCTTTTCATACTGGTTTCTTATACTTAGTAATATGTATTTAAGAATTCCAGCCATTATGGAAAATAGTTTGGAGACTCCTTAAAAAGAAACTGAAAGCTACCATATGATGGGGTCACAGGAGTTGGACACAACTTAGCTACTAAACAACAACAAAAACCAGGTTATCAGTGCTTTCCTGGGGTGACAGAGATGGGGCAATAAATAGCTTGTGTGTGCTAAGTTGCTTTGGTCATGTCCAACTCTTTGTGACCCTATGGATTGTAGCCCACCAGCCTCCTCTGTCCATGGGATTCTTTAGGCAAGAATACTGGAGTAGGTAGCCATTCTCTTTTCCAGGGGATCTTCCTGACCCAGGAATCAAATCCACATCTCTTATGTCTCCTGAATTGGCAGGCGGATTGTTTACCATTAGTATCACCTGGGAAGCCCCCTAATAAATAGCTTGCTTCTGCTGCTGCTGCTAAGTCACTTCAGTCGTGTCCAATTCTGTGCGACCGCATAGACGGAAGCCCACCAGGCTCCCCCGTCCCTGGGATTCTCCAGGCAAGAACACTGGAGTGGGTTTCCATTTCTTTCTCCAATGCGTGAAAGTGAAAAGTGAAAGTGAAGTCACTCAGTCGTGTCCGACTATTAGCGACCCCATGGACTGTGGCCCACCAGGCTCCTCCGTCCATGGGATTTTCCAGGCAAGAGCTTGAGTCTAGATAATTCTCAGGACAATGAAAATAATCTGTATAATCATATAATGATGTATTCTTGTCATTGGGCATTTGTCCAAACCCACAAAATGTATACCACACCGCTGAGAATGAACCATAAGGGAAACTATGATCTTTGAAAAAAAGAATTAAAAAAACAACAAAGAGTACAACACAAATGAAGGAATTCAATTCTCATGTGCAGGAATTAGTAATTACATAAAATTACAATTTTATGTCAATATCTGTAAGCTAACTCTGGTTCAAGTCATCTTAAATATATGAGAAAAAATTACTGAGCATTTATAATATTATGCACATTATATGTCCTAAGTGTTTTATGCATTTTAACTAATTTATCCATACAATACTCTTTAGGACATGCTCGTGTTTATTATTTTATCCATATAGAAACTGAGGCACAGAGAATTTAAACAACTTGCCCATGATCATACAGTTGTTAAGTAGTAATGCCAGAACTCAAACTCAAGTAATCTTAACCCAAAGCTCATTATCTTAATTAATATGTAAATCTTTTTTCTGGGAAGGTATCATTTTAAAAGCAGTCAGTGTCCTCTATTTATTCCAACAAGTCAGTTATAAACAGGCCATTAAAATCCCCATGCCTCCCTGACTTCTATTCTTTGATTATAATATAAAAACTACTCTATTAATTCCCATAAGTCAGGGATCAGAGGAGACGTTTTATGTGTGTGGAACATTATTATTGTCTAATAGTCATTGTATTTACTTCAAAAAGTATTTCTTCTATAAAGTGGATGGCTTCTGAAGACTTCTTATCCTTCAGAAGTCTTTGTTCATTATTCCACAACCTCTTTAGCAACAAATTCCTTTATAATGTTTCAACTGCTGCAAATACCATCATCTGAAGTTTACTACACGTGTGAGCCCATCAGTTCTTTAGTTGAATCATCCCATTTAATCTGTAACAACACAAGGAGGCAGGTAATATAACTATCCCAGTTTGATAAAGAGGAAACTGAATTCACAGAGGTTTTAAAAATCACCCCAGATCATGTTCCTAGTAACTAGTTAGAACCTTACTCTTTTGGGTTCCATAATCACATCTTTTAATGCTCGCATTAAACTGACCTGGTGTGGTATAAAATGGTGGCAATGTGTTTGTGGTGACATAGCATTAGCCGTGTTTTCAGATGAAAATACTAGCCCATGCAACTGATGCCATTCACCCAGAGTCAGAGAGAACTATGTGAGGAAGTAGATGCATTTTGATTTTTAGAGGCTTACTATCATGTCACCTGGCCTTCCCAGGTGGCTTGTCAGTAAAGCATCCACTTGCCAGTGCAGGAAACACAGGTTCAATTCCTGAGTCAGGAAGATCCCCTGGAAAAGGAAATGGCAACCTACTCTAGTATTCTTGTCTGGGAAACCCCATGGACAGAGGAGCCTGACAGGCTACAATCACGAGGTTACAAAAGTGTTGGACACGACTTAGCAACTAAACAACAGCAACATAACTTTGCCTGCCATAGAGTACAGCAGCTCAATAAATACTCATTTAAAGAACATAAAAAGGTAGTTTTTTTAGGTTAAGAAAAAATACCCTTCAAGCAAGATATCAAAGAGACATGTGCACTGTCATATTTATTCCAGCATTATTCACAGTTGCCAAGATACAGAAACAATTTAAGAGCCCATCACAGATGAATGGATAAAAATGTATATACACTTAAACACACACACACACACATAAATATACATACATTTAAATGTATACATATTTATCCATATATATATGTCATGTATATATGTGTGTGTGTATTTGTATATATTAATATATATACACATATAAAATGAACCCATTTATAACAACATGGATGGACCCTAAGTGCATCATATTAAATGAGAAGTCAGACAGACAGAGGCAAGTACTGTACTACGCTATTGTTTAGTTGCTTGGGTCATGTCCGACTCTTTGCAACCCTGTGGAATATAGTCTGCCAGGCTCCTCCATCCATGGGATTTCCCAGGCCAGAATACGGGAGTGGGTTGCCATTTCCTTCTTCAAGGGATCTTCCCAACTCAGGGATCAAACCTGCATTTCCTGTATTGCAGGCAGATTCTATACTGCTGAGCCATAAGGGAAGCCCATAACTACTGTATGATATCACTTATAAGTATAGTCTTAAAAAAAGTCAAACTTGTAAAACAGTGTAAAATTGTGGTTACCAGGGGCTGAGGAGTGGAGGGATAGGACATGTACTTTTTTAATGGTACATTATAATGAGTAGTAAATAAGCCCTAGGATCTAATGCACAGTATAATGAATATAGACAACAATACTATATTACAATCATCAAACTTTCTAAGAGACAAGAAATGCACGTTTCCAACCACTAAGAGGAAAGGACACTTATCTAATGTGATAAAGGTATTAATTATCACTACAATGGCTATTAAAATTTATGTGTATCAAATGAACATGCTGTATACCTTAAATTTGGCTTCCCTGGTAGCTCAGATGGAAGAGCATCTCCTGCAATGCAGGAGATGTGGGTTTGATCCCTGGGTTGGGAAGATCCCCCGGAGAAGGGAATAGCAACCCACTCCAGTATTCTTGCCTGGAGAATTCCACAGACAGAGGAATCTGGTGAGCTACAGTCTGTGGGGTCACAAAGAGTCAGACATGACTGAGGATCTCACACACACACATACCTTAAATTTATACATTGTTAGAAGGAAATGGCTACCCACTCCAGTATTCTGGCCTGGAGAATTCCATGGACTGTGTACAGTCCATGGGGTTGCAAAGAGTCGGACATGACTGACTTTCACATATATCAAACCTATTTTAATAAAAAGTGAAGAAAAAATATCCTTCTTGATCATGGGATCTTATCAATTTTTTACTCCCCTCCCCTCATACCCATTGTCAGTTTGTTTATTCATCTTAGCCAAAGGATTTTAAAGTCAAAGGTTTTATGGTCAGAAGGAGTATACAAACGAGTGAAATAGACTGAGTGAAGAGTTCAAACCATCCCCAAAGAAGCATATACTATTTGGCTTGTGGACAAAGAATGTCATCTGGCCTAGATAGTCAAGATATACCTCAAAGGAATGATTCCAATGAGCCCAGACTCGTGCATCATCCATAGAAAAATACTAAATTCACTAACTTGAGATATGTGGTTTTCTTTAATTAACATTAATCTTTTGATGTTCTGACTGTCTAGTTTTTGTTGTAAAAGTTCTGCATATCCTGGCTCCTCCCCTGGATCTGCAGAGCAGTCCCTCAGAGCTACATGAGGGGCTGTTTTCTGAGCTTAAGTCTTCAGCAGTCTGCCAAGTAAAACATAAATCTCAACTCTTAGGTTGTGCATTTGTTTGCAGTCCCCAAGCTATAGCCTAGTTTTGGAAAATGGATCCTTAAACTCTGAACATATTTAAGAGAAAATTACATATGAGCCTCAGTCTTGTCAAATCTCAAATTTTTTTTCATGAGAATCCAGAAAACCAGATTTGATTATTAAATCCTCAGTTTTCAGATGAATGACAACTAAGTTCAGTTCAGTTCAGTTCAGTCTCTCAGTCGTGTCTGACTCTTTGCGACCCCATGAATCGCAGCATGCCAGGCCTCCCTGTCCATAACCAACTCCCGGAGTTCACTCAGACTCACGTCCATCGAGTCAGTGATGCCATCCAGCCATCTCATCCTCTGTCGTCCCCTTCTCCTCCTGCCCCCAATTCCTCTCAGCATTAGAGTCTTTTCCAATGAGTCAACTCTTCGCATGAAGTGGCCAAAGTACTGGAGTCTCAGCTTTAGCATCATTCCTTCCAAAGAAATCCCAGGGCTGATCTCCTTCAGAATGGACTGGTTGGATCTCCTTGCAGTCCAGGGGACTCTCAAGAGTCTTCTCCAACACCACAGTTCAAAAGCATCAATTCTTTGGCACTCAGCCTTCTTCACAGTCCAACTCTCACATCCATACATGACCACAGGAAAAACCATAGCCTTGACTAGATGGACCTTTGTTGGCAAAGTAATGTCTCTGCTTTTGAATATGCTATCTAAGTTGGTCATAACTTTCCTTCCAAGGAGTGAGCGTCTTTTAATTTCATGGCTGCAGTCACCATCTGCAGTGATTTTGGAGCCCAAAAAAATAAAGTCTGACACTGTTTCTACTGTTTCTCCATCTATTTCCCATGAAGTGATGGGACCAGATGCCATGATCTTCGTTTTCTGAATGTTGAGCTTTAAGCCAACTTGTTCACTCTCCACTTTCACTTTCATCAAGAGGCTTTTGAGTTCCTCTTCACTTTCTGCCATAAGGGTGGTGTCATGCGTCTGAGGTTATTGATATTTCTCCTGGCAATATTGATTCCAGCTTGTGCTTCTTCCAGTCCAGTGTTTCTCATGATGTACTCTGCATATAAGTTAAATAAGCAGGGTGACAATATACAGCCTTGACATATTCATTTTCCTATTTGGAACAAGTCTGTTGTTCCATGTCCAGTTCTAACTGTTGCTTCCTAAGTTAAAAATGTTTAAATTCTATATTGTCTAGCAAAAAATCATTCAATCCCATGTTTTGCCAGGTCATGGCATAGTCTTTAAAGAAATACACATGGATGCCTTTACCATAGGGGGAATGAGAAAAAAACAGGATGAGGAGAGACTGATAGAAATAAGGCTTTCATTTTTTTTATTGAATCTACCATGTACCAGGCCATGTGCTGATTGATTGGGATACAATGGGGAATAAGCCAGGCAATATTCCTGTCTTAGTGAAGTTCAGAGTCTAGAACGGTAAACAGGCAAACAAACAGAAATTACACTATGGTAAGGCTAGTCACAGCCGTTCAGGGTGTGAGGCTTAGTCAAGGTGGCATATCATTTGAACTTAACGAATATAGAATTTTTTCTGAGAAAAGTAGCAGTACAGCTGAGACTTTTATGAGAGAATTACTAACTATGGAATTATTAGGTATTATTAGTTTTAATCATATTGCAGGCATACTGCTAACTCATTTAATGCTTTAACATGTTATGAATAAGTTAGATGATGATGATGTGATGATGATCACCTCACCTTTTACAGATGAGGAAACGTAAGTGTAAGAAACACAGCCAGCTAGTAGCCAAGCTAGGAATCAATTAGATTTGATTCAAGTGTATCTGACTCCAAAATTCAAGCACGGTCATAACAATTATTAGATTGATGTTTATGGAGCATTCACCATGTGTCCATCACTTTTCTAAATGTTCTAATATGGGTTTATTCCTCTCGTTAGAAAATCTCATGAAAATCTTCTGAGATACTGTTATTGTTTCCATTTTCTGGATGAAGACAGTAAGGCTCACAGAGATTCAGCACTTTTCCTATAGTGTTACCCAACTAGTTAGTGTAGACCTAGGACTGGAACTCAAGGAGGACTGTTCTTAAACACTGGGCAAGAGGATGGTGGGCAGGAGGAGGGCAACGAGTGTTCTAGATGGAGGGAATCTCATATGTATAGGCATGGAATTAAGATGATATGACCCACAGCAGGGATTTTTTTTTTCAAGTCTAACATGCCTGGATCTGACAAGAGAAAGTTTTGAAGCACAGTTTGATATTCAACTTGGGTACAAAATTGAGAGCTTATAGGGCTTAATATGCTTTGTTTTTTTTTTTTTTTTTTCCTACTAAGTGCTTGGAGAGCTTCACTGTCAGATGGGAACAGATGATGGGACACCAGTTTCAGCTTAATTCCATCTGCTGATGTGCCTAGGAAAATTATTTTTCTGTTCTTAATGGGCAGGAGTTTGGGATACCAAAATACTTTTACATTGGAGTCTGGTTTCCAAGAATCTAGGTTATCAAAAGCATCATTTCCTAACAAAGAGGCTCTTGACTTTTAATTCCATTTGGCCAGTGTTTCCTCCCTATCTCCTTCTCCAGAGAACATTTAGTCCCCCAGTTGAAAGCACCAATGTAGAAGGCAGGGTTCTCACCCAGGAAATTGTGAAACATAATGCCCTAGATCCATGTGGTAACACCACAAGCTTGTCAGCATGTGGCCCATTTGGGGGATTTTTTTTTTCCCTCTTTATACAGCATTTAAAACATATAAAAGAATCCAAGCCCAATGAAGAGGGAAGAGGAAGATGAAAACCTAATTCTCCCTGCATAATAAAGACAAAATTCAAGACTTTTTAAAAGGGGATAAAACAGATTTTTCCCTTTATGTGCGATTTTGATTTTTCAAGAACTACATGTGGTATTTCTATAAAGATGAGCAAATTAACCAGGTGGTTGTTAACCAAGGGTAGGGTAACTAGGTGTTCAGTTCTTCCTGTGCCACTGACCTGCTTGGGAATGTTGAGAAACTAAGTCTCCCTCTAATAGCCTGTTCTCTTATTCTGTATGCTATTTGGCTGTGCCTTTGCAGGGAGCTGGATTTATTTCTGATGTACCACTGTTGCCTTTCACACCAGTATATAACACTGCTCCACCAAGGTATCTTGAAGGTCAACTTCAAATATCCAGTGGCTCCATGACTTAGGCAAAGGGGAAAAAAAAATACATTCTATGCTATGGCAGTTTGGAAAAAAATTTTTTTTTGGATCAAAAGGAAAAACACATTCTATAAAACACTGAATTTCTGGTAGTAGTACACACTGAACACTCTATTAATTAACTTCTTATCTGGCTTCTTGGTATGGAGCCTTTATTTATAAACCAATTTCTCCTGAAGGCAAAGTGAATCGAAGGTTCAATTTTAATCATGAAAAACCTGAGTGTACCTAGTTATAAATTCTCAATTGAACTCCAAGGAAGGCAGTGTGTGGCCCTAGGTAATATGGAGTCAACCTCAGGTAACAGGAGGTGACAGAGTTGGGTTGGGTGTGCATAAACCATGCTGATGGCCTATGATTAAGCAGCAAATCTGTCTAGTTGCTATGTTTTGCCTGAGAAAATGTGAATGGTGTGTCTGATTGTCCAATTTCTACAATGCATTGGAGGAAGTATCAACACTAATAACTAAATATGTAGCAACGACTCACTAAGTACCAGGCATGGTACTTTTGTCCAGTCTTTGTTTTAATAAATACTTATTGAACGCTTACCATGTGCTCAGACATCCTTTTTGGCAGCTGAGACACATCAGTGAATAAGTAAGCAAGATTTCTTGTCCTCAAAGGACTTAGAGTTGTAATAAAGAAACTTTAAGTAATAATAAACAAGTAAACCAAATAGCATATGAGAAGGTGATAAGTGCTAGAGTAGATTGAAGGGGATCTATCTAGCATGCTGATGGGAGCCAGAGGCTGGGCTAACTGTTGCCACTTGGGAATGACCCTGAAAGATCTAGAAAATAAAACAATCAAAGAGAACCCCCTTTGAATTCCGTGTCTTAGTCTGAGTTCTCTGACAATAAATCACAAGGACTTGGGTACAGGCAGTTTATTGAAATATGATCCCAGAAAGCAGGAGCGAGGAAGTGAAAACAATTTGCAAAAGAAAAAGCAACACAAATGAATATATTATGAAGGTTGTTGATTTTAAGCAACAAGAAGTGGATTCTTTTAATAAGTATCCAGAATCTCAGGGCTTCCCTAGTGGCTCAACAGTAAAGAATCTGCTTGCAATGCAGGAGGCACAGGAGATGCAGGTTCAATCCCTGGGTTGGGAAGATTCCCTGAAGGAGGGAATGGCAACCTATTCCAGTATTCTTGCCCGGGAAATTCCAGGGACAGAGGTGCCTGGTGGAGTATGGTCCATGTGGTCACAGAGTCAGACTTGACCGAGCACACACTCACATATCCAGA
Source organism: Bos grunniens (assembly GCF_055505025.1). NCBI lineage: Eukaryota > Metazoa > Chordata > Mammalia > Artiodactyla > Bovidae > Bos > Bos grunniens. The sequence continues at coordinate 64,446,983 of NC_141171.1, forward strand.
ATCCCTTCCAGGACTGTTCATGTGAAGGCCAAAAGGGCGGGATATTTAGCCAGTCCCACTGGCTGAGGGTTTTATGCAAGGATGTTAACACTTTTGAAATTCTGTACTGTACCTGTGTACAGGTTAAATGAGTTCTCTAGCTCAGGAGAAAACTCTGAGGCATAAGAGCTGAAAGAAAATGGCAAGCCCTTGAGGTAGAACACTGAACTTGCATGACACTGCTCCCCACACTGCAGCTGAAATAAAAGACACATCAAGAGCAGATAAGGCAAGTGACCAATTTTCTCTCAGGACTTCATTTAGGAGCATCTAAGATAAAGTCAGTGACAAGGGAATCTGGAAAATGTACCTCAGTCCCAAGACTGGATCAATGAGGAGAGTTTCAGATAGCAGATTTGAGGCTAAGAGTCATTAGGTAAACCCATATAATATCCAAGTGGAGATGCTGAGTAAACACTGGATATGCAAATTAGGAGATCTCAGATGGAGGCATGCATGAATTGGGGTGGTATTCAAAGCCTAGTTGGGGTGAAATCAATAAAGAAGCATGAATAGAGAGAGTAGAGTGTACATAGAATGAGCAACCCCAATCACTAAGAGGATGGGAAGAAGAGCAATCAGTCAGGGAAACAGAAGAAAAAAACAAGAGAAGGTTGTGTCCTAGAGCAGAGATCCATACTTCTTTGGCACCAGGGACAAAAAGCAGAGACATTACTTTGTCAACAAAGGTCCATATAGTCAAAGCTATGGTTTTACCAGCAGCCATGTATGGATGTGAGAGTTGGACCATAAAGAAAGTTGAGCACTGAAGAACTGATGCTTTTTTTTTATGTTAATCTTTTTTTATATAAAAATTTTTTAATTGGAGGCTAATTACTTTACAATATTGTATTGGTTTTGCCATACATCAACATGAATCTGCCACAGGTATACACGTGTTCCCCATCCTGAACCCTCCTCCCACCTCCCTCCCTATACCATCCCTCTGGGTCACCCCAGTGCACCAGCCCCAAGCTTCCTGTATCATGCATCAAACCTGGACTGGCGTTTCATTTCACATATGATAATATACATGTTTCAACGCCATGCTCCCAAATCATCCCACCCTCCTACTCTCCCATGGAGTCTAAAAGACTGTTCTATACATTTGTGTCTCTTTTGCTGTCTCGCATACAGGGTTATCGTTACCATCTTTCTAAATTGCATATATATGCATTAGTATACTGTATTGGTATTTTTCTTTCTGGCTTACTTCACTCTGTATAATAGGCTCCAGTTTCATCCACCTCATTAGAACTGATTCAAATGCATTCTTTTTAATGACTGAGTAATACTCCATCGTGTATATGTACCACAGCTTTCTTATCCATTTGTCTGCTGATGGACATCTAAGTTGCTTCCATGTCCTGGCTATTATAAACAGTGCTGCGATGAACATTGGGGTACATGTGTCTCTCAATTCTGGTTTTCTCAGTGTGTATGCCCAGCAGTGGGATTGTTGGGTTGTATGGTAGATGCTTTTGAACTGTGGTGTTGGGGAGTCCCTTTGACTGCAAGGAGATCAAACCAGTCAATCTCAAAGGAAATCAACCCTGAATACTCATTGGAAGGACTGATACCGAAGCTGAAACTCCAACACTTTGACCACCTGATGCAAAGAACTAACTCATTGGAAAAGACCCTGAAGCTGGGAAAGATTGAAGGCAGGAGGAGAAGGAGATTACAGAGAATAAGATGGTTGGGTGGCATTACCAACTCAACAGACAGGAGTTTGATCAAGCTCCAGGAGTTGGTGATGGACAGGGAAGCTTGGAGTGCTGCACTCCAAAGAACCACAAAGAGTTGCACATGGCTGAGCGGCTGAACTGAACTGGGGGTAGGGGGATGGTTTGGGGATGATTTACATGCATTTACACGCATTGTGTACTTCATTTCTATTATTATTAGATCAGCTCCACCTCAGTTCATCAGGCATTAGATGCTAGAGTTTAGGGACCCATGTGACTGAGAGTACAAGGAAAACTGGATTGAACCAGACAGTGGGTATTTTTTTTTCACTTTTTTAAAATTGAGGGTATAATTGTTTTACAATATTGTGTTAGTTTCTGCTGTATAATGAAGTGAATCAGCTATATGTGTGTATATATATATGTATATATGTATGTATGTATGTATGTGTGTATATATATATATATATATATATATATATATATATATCCTCTCCCTCTTGGACCTCCCCCTACAATACCAGCCATCTAGGTCATCACAGAGCACTGAGCTGAGCTCCCTACAACCAGATGAAGTTTTGCCAGTCCATGAAAGGGAGAAGAGAATCAAGGAACTGAATGCAACAACTGATGCAGGATAAGGAGATAGTAAGGGTATAAAGGGAGAAGGCAATGGCACCCCACTCCAGTACTCTTACCTAGAAAATCCCATGGACGGAGGAGCCTGGTAGGCTGCAGTCCATGGGGTCGCTAGGAGTCGGACACGACTGAGCGACTTCACTTTCACTTTTCACTTTCATGCACTGGAGAAGGAAATGGCAACCCACTCCAGTGTTCTTGCCTGGAGAATCCCAGGGACAGGGAAGCCTGGTGGGCTGCTGTCTCTGGGGTCACACAGAGTCGGACACGACTGAAGCAACTTAGCAGCAGCAGCAGCAGCAGCAAGGGTATCAAGAGGAAGAGGGACAGTGAGAATCCTGTAGGGTCATGGAATGGAGGACCTTGTAAGATTAAAGGATTGTTGAGGTGCTACAGGCAGAGTTAGAGAGAAGGGATTGTCAGGGAAAGGGATATATGAAATGAAAATAATTCAGGGTTTCGAGTTATTGATCATGAAATGAATTTAGGAATATAATTCCAGAAATCAGTTCATTCACTTTTAATGGTCACTGGCTTTGATTTTCCTAATAATTGCCTCCATTCTGGCCTGTGTCCATTCTGCATGTTTAGATTCAATATAAATCAGCAAAGCTACTAACACGTCTATACGAACCAAAGTTAAATTGTAATATATGGGAGGGAATCTTATTTGTCATTGGGATTTCATGCTGATTTTAACCTAAGTCATTCCTATTACCTCTAATGATCTTAGAAAATTGTTAGGGGAACTCTGTGGTTCCCAGCTGACATATGATTTTTACAATGGGTTCAAAATGCTTCCTTTGAAGAGGAAGCCAGTTCCAAGGTTCCAAAAGAATGAACATGCGGCTGCTTTTGATAATTCAGGAACTCACAGTTCTGTTGCAAACTGGTGTTAAGACTAAAAAGCAGATTTTGCTGTTTCCTCCTCAACTTATTTCGCAAAAGCCTCCTAACTGGTTTATCCTTCTGTAGTTTCTTTCTCGTTGAAACCAATCTAGCTTGCAACTTCTCAAGATGCAGTTTACCATTTGATTTCCTACTTCTGAATCTTTCAAAAGCTCCCAGTGAATTAAGGGTAAAATTTGAATGTCTTAGTTTGGCACTTACTTAAGACCATTGACTGAATCCATGTCTTTTTAAAAAAGTAATTACTCAATATACCTAGATTTAATCCAAACTAGTGTTAGTTGCTCAGTTGTGTCTGACTGACTCTTTGTGACCAACGGACTATAGCCTGCCAGGCTCCTCTGTCCACAGGATTCTTCAGGAAAGAATACTGGAGTAGGTTGCCATGCCCTTCTCCAGGGAATCTTGCTGACCCAGGGATCTAACCCAGGTCTCTTGCATTGCAGGTGGACTCTTTACCATCCAAGCATTCTAACATTCATAACTGTGTATGAGTTTCTGCGGAGACAGTTTCTGTCTCTCTCTCCATTTCTACCAAAGATCGCCAAGTGGAGACTTGCTGGTTTCCAAAATCAGTTTCCTTTCATTAAACCTAGTCTGATCATTTATTTACAGAAGTCTGGTGGAGAATAACCATTTCTTCTAGAGTCTCTTTTACATCTGCTTCACTGGAGCTTTCCCTAAGGATTGTATAGAAAGATGTTTCCCTAATTGATTTTAGTCATTTTCCTTAGAACTGGAAAATTAATTAGAATTCTGCTGAATGATGAACATGCAGCTTGGTTAAGTTTCTGCTAGGAAATTAATGCACACCCTGAGTACCTAACATTTTTAATTTATGACAAACTTTTTCCTAACTTGATATTGATTCCTATTTTTCCCACCTTCCAGAAAGGCCCTTTTTCTCTGCCCCTTCTAACATCTTCCCTGGTGGCTCAGTTGGTAAAGAATCTACCTGAAATGCCAGAGATCTGGGTTTGATCCCTGGGCCTGGAAGATTCCCTGGAGATGGCAACCCACTCCAGTACCCCCTTTCCTGGAGAATTCCATGAACAGAGGAGCTAGGGAGGCTACAATCCATGGGATCACAAAGATCTGGACATAACAGTATGACTAAGTTTCACTTTCTTTTCTAATATCTAATTTCAATGTACTTTTCGGGAACCCATGAAAGGAAGTGAATTCTCCCTTTTCAGATGCCCCTTTGCTATGTACTACATACTTCTGTGATGCTTGTTTAGGGGGAAATTTCACTATTTACAGGCCACAGACTTTCTGTAAGCCCCTTGGCATTTACCCCAAACTTTGAGAAAGAGGACAGAGACAGTGCTACCAAAAGCCACAATCCATGATTAGGGGCAATGAGGAATCCACAGTGTAGCAAGGAAGGGTGGGGTCAAGACAGGACCCAGCTTGGCCTCTGACAATGATGATGAACAGCTTGAAGACTTACCATGTAAAGATCTCTTCCCTTATTACAGAAGTATCTTATTTAGTCAACAATTAAAAATGAAGACCTAATACACTATACACAAAAAATATGCATAAAAATGAGTATGATCCCTGACCTCATGGAGATAAAATTATGGGCAGGTGGAGGCTTGGGTGAGGCGCCAGGAATCCTCAAGACCACCTTCAGGTGATAATCAGTAAAGGTAAAATGCAATAGGACAGAGTCTAAGAGAAACCAGGTGCAAGCTTCCAGCTATCTTTTCCCAGTGGCAGCACACAGCAATGCTTAATTCTCCCAACAATAATGTGTGACAACATGTACAAAACATGCCCAGCAAGGAAGCTCACCTGAGCCTTGGTATCCACAGTGGAAGTTAGTCATACAGGCATGGGACACCTGTAGGACTCACTGACCTTAGTTACTCAATCTTCAGCATTGACCCCGGAGGTCAAACTGATGCAGCATGGTCCAGGGCCCCAGAGGAACAAAAACAGGCTATTGTTGTTTCCTTGCTAGACTGTGTCTGACTCTTTGTGGCCCTGTGGACTGTAGCCCACCAAGTTCCTCTATCCATGGGATTTCCCAAGCAAGAATACTGGAGTGGGTTGCCATTTCCTTCTCCAAGGAATCTTCTTGACCCAGGGATTGAACCCACATCTCCTGCATTGGCAGGTGGATTCCTTAACACTGAGTCATCTGGGAAGCCCATAATAACACATGTTCACTATAAATTACAGTATTAGCAAAACTATCTGGCATGGCCCAAGTCTTGACATGTACAAAGATGCTTTTACTGGGCAGTATATTCTGACGACTTAGAGGTTATCTTCTAGGAGTTCATCAAGGACCTGTCCTAAAGACCTGTGGAATATATAGAGTCTGCACAGCTTGGGATGCACTCTAACATTCTAGTACTCAAGGAATCAGAAATACACCACAAATGAACTCTGGCACTTTCCTCATCCCATAGAATTAACAAGTCCACCATGTTTCCCTTTATGCTTTTTCTCCTGTCAATTATGCTTAGAGTTGGCTAGTTGGATAATGGAAGGTAATGGCCTTCTTATGGACAAGCATTTGCTTAGCGACCATGGATCATGACCAGCACTTTAGTGGACTACTCACCTTTTGCCACTGATGCCGCGCTAATTTAACATGTGGTAATAAACTCTTATAGGATCGCTGTTCTCATGACTTAAAAGCCAGCTAATAGCTAAGGTTCAAAGAAATCCCCTCTTCACCAAAACCCAGTCTAAGATTTTAGTATTTAGTGGCTATTCAAATGCAAGTTAACTTATTAACTTAATGACAACATATAGAGATTATTTAATATTAGCTGCTGGGTACTAGGGCTGGTATGTTGACAGATAAAATTTAGATGAATTGATCCATGCACACAAGAGTCTCAATTTCAAATAGCATCTCTAAGAATTTCTTTAAAAATTAATTTCAAAAATGTTTTTTCTGTATATTATATCAGGAAAAACTTTCAGTTCAGTTCAGTTCAGTCTCTCAGTCGTGTCTGACTCTTCGCGACCCCATGAATCACACCACGCCAGGCCTCCCTGTCCATCACCAACTTCCGGAGTTCTCCCAGACTCACATCCATCGAGTCAGTGATGCCATCCAGCCATCTCATCCTCTGTCGTCCCCTTATCCTCCTGCCTCCAATTCCTCTCAGCATTAGTCTTTTCCAATGAGTCAACTCTTCGCATGAGGTGGCTAAAGTACTGGAGTTTCAGCTTTAGCATCATTCCTTCCAAAGAAATCCCAGGGCTGATCTCCTTCAGAATGGACTGGTGGGATCTCCTTGCAGTCCAAGGGACTCTCAAGAGTCTTCTCCAACACCACAGTTCAAAAGTATCAATTCTTCGGTGCTCAGCCTTCTTCACAGTCCAACTCTCACATCCATACATGACCACAGGAAAAACCATAGCCTTGACTAGAACCTTTGTTGGCAAAGTAATGTCTCTGCTTTTGAATATGCTATCTAGGTTGGTCATAACTTTCCTTCCAAAGAGTAAGCGTCTTTTAATTTCGTGGCTGCAGTCACCATCTGCAGTGATTTTGGAGCCCAGAAACACAAAGTCTACCACTGTTTCCCCATCTATTTCCCATGAAGTGATGGGACCGGATGCCATGATCTTCGTTTTCTGAATGTTGAGCTATAAGCCAACTTTTTCACTCTCCTCTTTCACTTTCATCAAGAGGCTTTTGAGTTCCTCTTCACTTTCTGCCATAAGGGTGGTGTCATCTGCATATCTGAGGTTATTGATATTTCTCCTGGCAATATTGATTCCAGCTTGTGCTTCTTCCAGTCCAGTGTTTCTCATGATGTACTCTGCATATAAGTTAAATAAGCAGGGTGACAATATACAGCCTTGACGTATTCATTTTCCTATTTGGAACCAGTCTGTTGTTCCATGTCCAGTTCTAACTGTTGTTTACTGACCTGCATACAAATTTCTCAAGAGGCAGATCAGGTGGTCTGGTATTCCCATCTCTTTCAGAATTTCCCACAGTTTATTGTGATCCACATGGTCAAAGGCTTTGGTATAGTCAATAAAGCAGAAACAGATGTTTTTCTGGAACTCTCTTGCTTTTTCCATGATCCAGCGGATGTTGGCAATTTGATCTCTGGTTCCTCTGCCTTTTCTAAAACTAGCTTGAACATCAGGAAGTTCATGGTTCACATATTGCTGAAACCTGGCTTGGAGAATTTTGAGCATTACTTTACTAGCGTGTGAGATGAGTGCAATTGTGCAGTAGTTTGAGCATTCTTTGGCATTGCTTTTCTTTGGGATTGGAATGAAAACGGAACTTTTCCAGTCCTGTGGCCACTGCTGAGTTTTCCAAATTTGCTGACATATTGAGTGCAGCACTTTCACAGCATCATCTTTCAGGATTTGGAATAGCTCAACTGGAATTCCATCACCTCCACTAGCTTTGTTCGTAGTGATGCTTTCTAAGGCCCACTTGACTTCACATTCCAGGATGTCTGGCTCTAGGTCAGTGATCACACCATCATGATTATTTGCATCGTGAAGCTCTTTTTTGTACACTTCTTCTGTGTATTCTTGCCATCTTTTCTTAATATCTTCTGCTTCTGTTAGGTCCATACCATTTCTGTCCTTTATCGAGCCCATCTTTGCATGAAATGTTCTCTCGGTATCTCTAATTTTCTTGAAGAGATCTCAAGTCTTTCCCATTCTGTTGTTTTCCTGTATTTCTTTACATTGATTGCTGAGGAAGGCTTTCTTATCTCTTCTTGCTATTCTTTGGTTACTCTGCATTCAGATGCTTATATCTTTCCTTTTCTCCTTTGCTTTTCACTTCTCTTCTTTTCACAGCTATTTGTAAGGCCTCCCCAGACAGCCATTTTGCTTTTTTGCATTTCTTTTCCATGGGGATGGTCTTGATCCCTGTCTCCCGTACAATGTCATGAACCTCAGTCCATAGTTCATCAGGCACTCTATCTATCAGATCTAGTCCCTTAAATCTATTTCTCACTTTCACTGTATAATCATAAGGGATTTGACTTAGGTCATATCTGAATGGTCTAGTGGTTTTCCCTACTTTCTTCAATTTCAGTCTGAATTTGGCAATAAGGAGTTCATGATCTGAGCCACAGTCAGCTCCTGGTCTTGTTTTTGCTGACTGTATAGAGTTTCTCCATCTTTGGCTGCAAAGAATATAATCTATCCTATTTCGGTGTTGACCATCTGGTGATGTCCATGTGTAGAGTCTTCTCTTGTGTTGTTGGAAGAGGGTGTTTGTTATGACCAGTGCATTTTCTTGGCAAAACTCTATTAGTCTTTGCCCTGCTTCATTCCGTATTCCAAGGCCAAATTTGCCTGTTACTCCAGGTATTTCTTGATTTCCTACTTTTGCATTCCAGTCCCCTATAATGAAAAGGACATCTTTTTTGGGTGTTAGTTCTAAAAGGTCTTGTAGGTCTTCATAGAACTGTTCAACTTCAGCTTCTTCAGTGTTACCTGTTGGGGCATAGACTTGGATTACTGTGATATTGAATGGTTTGCCTTGGGAATGAACAGAGATCATTCTGTCGTTTTTGAGATTGCATCCAAGTACTGCATTTTGGACTCTTTTGTTGACCATGATGGCTACTACATTTCTTCTGAGGGATTCCTGCCCGCAGTAGTGGATATAATGGTCATCTAAGTTAAATTCACCCATTCCAGTCCATTTGAGTTCGCTGATTCCTAGAATGTCGACATTCACTCTTGCCATCTCTTGTTTGACCACTTTCAATTTGCCTTGATTCATGGACCTGACATTCCAGGTTCCTATGCAATATTGCTCTTTACAGCATCGTACCTTGCTTCTATCACCAGTCACATCCACAGCTGGGTATTCTTTTTGCTTTGGCTTTATCCCTTCATTCTTTCTGGAGTTATTTCTCCACTGATCTCCAGTAGCATATTGGGCACCTACTGACCTGGGGAGTTCCTCTTTCAGTATCCTATCATTTTGCCTTTTTCATACATAAATATGCTTATACTCTGGCATATACACATTCATTTAACTATAAAGTATATATAAGCCCTACTATTTTAATATATTATGTCATAAGACAATGTATATGTTTTAGAGAATAAAATAATATTAAAATAGATTATAAAATATTAAAAGAAAATTTAATTCTATACCATTTATTATTGGTATATTTGTGACAATAATTTATTATTCCTTAAAAATACTGATTTAACATTTTGTGGTAAACCAATTTGAAGCTTTGGTTTTAAGTTTCAGGTCATGTTTCTATTAATGTAATACTTTAAGAGCTGAAGAAGATTCTCACAAAGATGTGATTTTTCAGAACTTCATTGAGAAAATAATTTAAACCACTCCTGATTTTATTTTGGGTTACCTCCACAAACACAGGAACTATCAGTGTTTTCAAAGTAAGAGTTTACTTGCTTGTTTCTTTGAAGAAACAGTCTCTGAAAATGAATATAGAAAAATTCCTCTTGATCTCTACCCCTGATGCTCATCACCTATGAGACATACTTCATATATTTTTTGTTGCTTCCAATACCCAGTGAACAAAAATCTATGTTCTTCATAAAAATCAATTCTTATTATTGATTAATAATCAGAATAATTAGTCTGATTAATCAGCAGAAATAATCCCAATGCATGGTCAAATAAAGGATTTTGAGGCAAATCAAAAAAATCAATTCTGAGAATATAGCTTTCCTTCATTGTATGGTGCACAAGTCTGAACAACACAATACCAGTTCAAGATACGATACAAGCTACAGTGAAAATAAAGTAATGAACTCGCAGGTGTGTGTGTTAGTTGCTCAGTCGTGTCCTACTCTGTGACCCCATAGACTGTGCCCTGCCAGGCTCCTCTGTCCATGGAATTCTCTAGGCAAGAACACTGGAGTAGGTAGACATTCCCTTCTCCATGGGATCTTCCTAAGCTAGGGATTGATCATGGGTCTCCTGCATTGCAGGCAGATTCCTTACCATCTAAACCACCAGGGATTCCCGGAGGTGTACATAGCACTTGACAAAAAATAGTATGATCTCATATAAACAAATTCATGTGCCAACTTGGGAAGCAAACAGGACCACTGGGCTAAAAACACATTTGACTGTATATTTTCATATTCTATAAAAATGCTTCTCAAAGTACGCCCCTGAGACCAAAAGCAACAACATCACCCAGAAACTCATGTTAAATGTTCAGGGCCCATCACAGATCTACTGAATCAGAAACTCTGAGGTGTGACCTCTAGCCTGCCAGATGTTTCTGGCACATACTAAAGTTTTAGAATCTTAAGTTCCAATGTGCCTTCGTGTAATATAAACTTAGTTTTCTTCCAGTCATGATGGCTTCCCACCATCCCTGGATATTCTGTCAAGGTACTGTTTACACATAAGGCTAAGTTCACAGCTCAAGATGGAAGACAATAGTTTTTAAAGTTCTCCAGTAATTCTCCAATGTACATCCAAGGGAAGAGAAGACCACATTAAAAAAAATTCTCATTCTTTATAGGCACAGCCATATGACAGGAGGTAGGAAAATAGTGGATAATTAGGCAAGAAACAACAAATAAATTATTTAGACATTATTCCAATATCCTCACCTTTGGCTATTATCATTTCCATCATTAGGGAATTTAAGCCCTAGAGTAGTATTAGCAAATTGGAGAATCCCTAAAAGTATCGGAACATACTTCTTTAAGACTATTTTTCTAAAGTAAATTCTTTACAATAGTAACTCTATGGGATAGTCTATCAAAAGATTTAAAAAGTTATGGATGTTTGGGAAACACAGTTAAACAGATCTCTTGACTACTTATTGTAGGGATTCTTAGAGCCTTTCATATTATTAATCTCCTAGAAAAAGATTACTGTATAGAGTATTTCTGAAACATTTTTAAGGAACACCTTTGCCTAGAAATACCTATCAGTGGCTAGAGGGTTATTAGTATTCCACACAAAATACTTCAAAAAGCACTGACTTGTGTCAAAAATAGATTGTATATGTAGCAGAGTAGAAATGTTTTTTTGTCTGCTCAGCTTCTACTTTCTAATAGCACTCTGATTTCCTTTTGAGGAAGTGTATCTCCTCTTGAATGCAGGGCAGTAAACTAAGATGTCTATTTTATCTAATGAAGCAAACTGTATTTCAGAGAAGAATAAAGTTTTGATGTCTAAGCAGCCATTGTACATAATTATTTCTCTCCCCACACATGTAGAATGGTAGTAGTTATATACCATTCTTAGAAGAACTAAGAAAATGGTCATAAAAATCATTTTCTCTGTTCTATGACTTAGTTGAGGAAGCTGTTTGAGATACTCTGCCATGGTTAAGGACTTCCTTGAGGTATCTTACACCAGATTCATTCTTCTATCATCTAGGTAAACTTGATAGTGGGCATACACCCTAATTTAGGCAACTACCAGTCTTAAAAAACAAAGACAGAATATGAATTAGTTTCTCCATATGTCCACGACTGGTCTTCCAGCCTTCCTACTGGTTCTGTGTGTTGCTAGTGTCCTTTAAAAATGTGTTAAATTAGAAACATAGGTTTATCTTGCTTATAGTGCATGATATCACTCTGATAATAGTAGCTTTCCAAATAACCAACAATTTGGGGAGCTTTTATAGACAGAAGGACAGAAAAAAAAAACATACTCAAGAATATGGGTAGAAAATTCAGTTTTGAGATATGGTTGGATTTGGCACCACACCTCAATCCAACTTGATATACTAAATTTTAAGCTCCATCATGTTCTCTCAACAAACAACTTCACTTCTCCGCACTCACTTGGTGATGAAAATAGGCAAATACAGTGAGGTGCTAAGTTCATGATTGGATCCTTGGATGATTTAACTGTATAAATAAAAACACAGATCCCCATATACTTCAGACAGAGACAACTTTAGGGATGAAATAAGATCAATCTTCAACAAGTGGGAAAATAAAAGAGAAATGAAAGGCAAATGCACCTATAGCAAACAGATGTCAGAGTATACATCATGCTAACCGGCTCTTTTAAGAGTGGCCACATGATCCAGGACAGAATGAAAAAGGTCTGTAACAAAGGACATCTAAAAATACCCAGAACATTTACTTGAATTTTTTAAGCAGACCACCTTCTGTTTTATAAGTAATTATTTGTGCTTTAGCAATGAAAGGCAGTTATACTGACAGCAGGGAAGGTCTCAATTATACTCCCATCCTGATATTGAATGTGAGGACCTCCTTGGAAGACAAAAAAAAAAGAAAAGAAAAAAAATTAACAAATGTTCCAAACCAGATGTTCACTTTGAAATTTAACGGAGATCTCCCAATTAGCCTTCTTTCATTAATGAAATTGTAGAGTGTTAGCATGTGGTTTTACAAGCAGGAGGCCATGCAGGAAGTATCCCAGTCCAGGAACATTTCTACAAACGCACAATGTTGGAGACTTGATGGGAGGGAGGGGAATGGAAAGGATGCCCTACCTCTGCCACTTATCCATGATGTCCTTGGCTTTTGTCACCAAGACAGTTTAAGCATCTCTACACTGGCCCAGTGAAATTAGAAATCAGCCCCACAATCATGCTTGATTCATTCTGGCATTCTCTACACCATGTGGAGGAATATATTGATCATGTTTCTTAAAATGATATTGTGTGCATTCATTTCAAACAGCAGTCTTTGAAAATGAATATGGAAAACTTCCCCTTGCAGATCACGATTACATGATATAAAGCAAGACCTTATATTTTGGGGATAGGAAAGAGTGACAATATTTTTTTTTAAACTTTACAATATTGTATTAGTTTTGCCAAATATCGAAATGAATCCGCCACAGGTATACCTGTGTTCCCCATCCTGAACCCTCCTCCCTCCTCCCTCCCCATACCCTCCCTCTGGGTCATCCCAGTGCACCAGCCCCAAGCATCCAGTATCGTGCATAGAACCTGGACTGGCGACTCGTTTCATACATGATATTATACATGTTTCAATGCCATTCTCCCAAATCTCCCCACCCTCTCCCTCTTCCACAGAGTCCATAAGACTGATCTATACATCAGTGTCTCTTTTGCTGTCTCGTACACAGGGTTATTGTTACCATCTTTTTACTTTCTCATAATAAGTTTTCATTAAGATTTCAAAAGGTGGTTTTCTCAGGTTAAATACCAATTGATTTTCAAAAGCACATTAGTTATCTGTTATCTGATGCTTAATATACAGTATTTTTCAGTCATCAATTATGTTTGAAAATAACCTAAGTGAAAAGAAAAGTGCAGGTGGATTAGAAAAAGGTACAGATTTTAGATTTGACAGAGGAAAGTCTTATGACTTGCTGGCAGAATATTTGCAAAGGTTATCAGTACCTAAACTTTTAGTCAAATGAGGTCTTTGTTTCAGTCAAAGACTTTAAAATCGTTTAAAAATGTTGTTTGTTATTTGGGTGCTGTTTTATCTTGTTTTGTTTTTTCTTTTGGTGTATGCACATAGGTGAGAGAGGTAGAGAGAGACAGTACAAGAGAAGAGCCGAGAGAGAGGAAACCGAAGAGAGAATAGAAAAGAGAGATCTTGAGGAGGATGAAGGAAGCACCATCACTAAATACTAAACATTAAAATGACATCAGTCAATTCAGTTCAGTTGCTCAGTCGTGGCCATGGAGTGCAGCACACCAGGCTTCCGTGTCCATTACCAACTCCTGGAGTTTACTCAAAATCATGTCCATGAAGTCGGTGATGCCATTCAACCATATCATCCTTTGTCATCCCCTTCTCCTTCTGTTTTCAATCTTTCCCAACTTCAGGGTCTTTTCCAATGAGTCAGTTCTTTGCATAAGAATTGGAGTTTCAGCTTTAGCATCAGTCCTTCTGATGAATATTCAGGATTGATTTCCTTCAGGATGGACTGGTTGGATCTCCTTGCAGTCTAAGGGACTCTCAAGAGTCTTCTCCAACACCACAGTTCAAAAGCATCGGTTCTTCAGTGCTCAGCATTCTTTATAGTCCAACTTTCACATCCATACACGACTACTCGAAAAACCATAGCTTTGACTAGACAGACTTTTTCAGCAAAATAATGTCTCTGCTTTTTAATATACTGTCCAGGTTGGTCATAGCTTTTCTTTCAAGGAGCAAGCGTCTTTTAATTTCATAGATGCAGTCACCATCTGCAGTATTTTGGAGCCCAAAAAAGTAAAGTCTCTCACTGTTTCCATTGTTTCCCGATCTGTTTGCCATGAAATGATGGGGCCAGATGCCATGATCTTAGTTTTCTGAATATTGAGTTTGACATGAGTATAGTTCACTTATACAGCGCACCTATGTGTGCAAGCTCAGTCATATCTGACTCTTTGTGACCCTTTGGACGGTAGCCCACCAGGCTCCTCTGTCCATGGGATTTCCCAGGCAAGAATACTGGAGTGGGTTGTCATTTTCTGCTCCAAAGGACCTTCCTGGCCCAGGGATCGAACTCATGTCTCCTGCATCTCCTGTGTTGGCAGGCGGATTCTTTACCACTGAGCCACTTGGGACTTATACCAAATCTGGAGAAAAATACATTGATTCTCAGATACATATTCTGTTGGTCAGACTTGGCTATCATTCAGTTAAAAAAATGATTTTATCATATCTAAGCATTAGGAAGAAGAACAGGACAGTGCATGGAGGGGAGATTGGGTTAAAGAGGAAATGGAGGGTTACAGATCAGTTAGGAGCTGTTACAGGAGTCCTGATGATGGGATACTAGCAGCACATATAGCACAAGTGGCAGTGAGTTTTAGGGGCAAGACTGCTGGGGCAAGGGACACTCTCTTCAGAGGCAGGAATTCCTAAACATGTACAAAACAAGGTATTTCTTGTATTACCAAAAATTTTTATCATCTTATATTATGTGAAAAGAAAGTGAAAGTGTTAGTTGCTCAGCCACGTCCAACTCCTTGTAACCCCATGGACTGTAGCCTGCCAGGCCCCTCTGTCCACAAAATTCTCCAGGGAAGAATACTGGAGTAAGTTGCCATTTCCTTCTCCAGGGGATCTTCCTGAACCAGGGATCGAACCTGGGTCTCTCACATTTCAGGCATTTGTTACTGTCTGAGCCACCAGGGAAGCCTTCACATCATAGTTAAGTTCGGTCACTCAGTTGTGTCTGACTCTTTGCAACCCCATGGACTGAAGCATGTCAGGCTTCCATGTCCATCACCAACTTCCGGAGTTTACTCAAACTCACGTCCATCGAGTCAGTGATGCCATCCAACCATCTCATCCTCTGTTGTCCCCTTCTCCTCCCCCCTTCAATCTTTCCCAGCATCAGGGTCTTTTCAAATGAATTGGTTCTTTGCATAAAGTGGCCAAAGTACTGAAGTTTCAGCTTCAGCTTCAGCATCAGTCCTTCCAATGAATATTCAGGATTGATTTCCTTTAGGATGGACTGGTTGGATCTCCTCACAGTCCAAGGGACTCTCAAGAGTCTTCTCCAACACATCATAGAATTTAGCATTAATTTTTAAAGAAACTATATTAGTTCACAGACCATATCTATCTATTTTGTTGTTGCATGCCCTGTATATGGTGAAATGTCTAGAACATAGTAGACATTTAATGAATATGAATATAAATTCAAAGAGTAAATATGTATTCATCTGAACAATATTCACATAAATTTGAATACAGTAGTATAGATGCATGTGAGATAATTATTCTTGGTTCATACATAATGACTTCTGTGTAGATAGATTAAACAACCCCTTCAAGTTTTCTACAGCTCATTGTATACCTCTCTATCCCTGGGATCCACTGTCCATAAGCTGGGAACCACTATCTTAAGAATAATCTATAGAAACTGCTACTGCTAAGTCACTTCAGTTGTGTCCGACTCTGTGCAGTGCTACAGACAGCAGCCCACTAGGCTCCACTGTCCCTGGAATTCTCCAGGCAAGAACACTGGAGTGGGTTGATATTTCCTTCTCCAATGCAGGAAAGTGAAAAAGAGCAATGCTTAGAAGTTCCAGGTCTACAGACGGCTTCACAGCTGAATTCTACCAAAAATTTAGAGAAGCGCTAACACCTATGCTACTCAAACTCTTCCAGAAAATTGCTGAGGAAGGTAAACTTCCAAACTCATTCTATGAGGCCACTATCACCCTAATACCAAAAACAGACAAAGATGCCACACACACACACACACAAGAAAACTACAGACCAGTATCACTGATGAACATAGATGCAAAAGTCTTTAACAAAGTTCTAGCAAACAGAATCCAACAACATATTAAAAAGATCATACATCATGACTAAGTGGGCTTTATCCCAGGGATGCAAGGATTCTTCAATATTCACAAAACAATTAATGTGATACACCACATTAACAAATTGAAAGATAAAAACCGTATGATTATCTCAATAGATGCAGAGAAAGCCTTTGACAAAGTTCAACATTTTATGATAAAAACCTTCCAGAAAGCAGGAATAGAAGGAACATACCTCAACATAATAAAAGCCACGTATAATAAACCCACAGCAAACATTATCCTCAATGGTGAAAAATTGAAAGCATTTCCCTAAAATCAGGAACAAGACAAGGGTGCCCATTCTCACCACTACTATTCAACATAGCTTTGGAAGTTTTAGCCACAGCAATCAGAGAAGAAAAGAAATAAAAGGAATCCAGATTGGAAAAGAAAAAGCAAAACTCTCACTGTCTGCAGATGACATGATCCTCTACATAGAAAACCCTAAAGATTCTACCAGAAAATTACTAGAGCTAATCAATGAACATAGTTAAGTTGCAGGATATAAAATTAACACTCAGAAATCCCTTGCATTCTTATACACTAGCAATGAGATAACAGAAAGAGAAATTAAGGAAACAATTCCATTCACCATTGCAATGAAAAGAA
The DNA here is from genome assembly GCF_055505025.1 of Bos grunniens. Classification (NCBI taxonomy): domain Eukaryota; kingdom Metazoa; phylum Chordata; class Mammalia; order Artiodactyla; family Bovidae; genus Bos; species Bos grunniens. Next base: position 64,464,102 of record NC_141171.1, read on the forward strand.
TAAAATACTTAGAAATAAATCTACCTAAAGAAACAAAAGACCTATATATAGAAAACTATAAAACACTGATGTGAGAAATCAAAGAGGACACAAATAGATGGAGAAATACACCATGTTCTTGGGCTGAAGGAATCAATATAGTAAAAAGGAGTATACTACCCAAAGCAATTTATAGATTCAATGCAATCCCTATCAAGCTACCAACGGTATTTTTCACAGAGCTAGAACAAATAATTTCACAGTTTGCATGGAAATACAAAAAACCTCAAATAGCCAAAGCCATCTTGAGAAAGAAGAATGGAACTGGAGGAATCAACCTGCCTGACTTCAGACTATACTACAAAGCTACAGTCATCAAGAGAGTATGGTGCTGGCACAAAGATGGAAATATAGATTAATGGAACAAAGTAGAAAGCCCAGAGCTAAATCCATGCACCTATGGACACCTTATCTTTGACAAAGGAGGGAAGAATATACAATGGAGAAAAGACAATCACTTTAACAAGCAGTGCTGGGAAAACTGGTCAACCACTTGTAAAAGAATGAAACTAGAACACTTTCTAACACCATACACAAAAATTAACTCAAAATAGATTCAAGATCTAAATATAATACCAGAAACTATAAAACTCTTAGAGGAAAACATAGGCAAAATACTCTCTGATATAAATTACAGCAAGATCCTCTATGACCCACCTCCCAGAGTAATGGAAATAAAAGCAAAAATAAACAAATGGGACCTAATAAAAATTAAAAGCTTTTGTACAATGAAGGAAACTATAAGCAAGGTGAAAAGACAGCCTTCAGAATGGGAGAAAATAATAGCAAATGAAGCAACTGACAAAGAATTAATCTCAAAAATATACAACCATCTCCTGCAGCTCAATTCCAGAAAAATAAACAATCCAATCAAAAAATGGGCCAAAGAACTAAACAGACATTTCTCCAAAGAAGACATACAAATGGCTAACAAACACATGAAAAGATACTCAACATCACTCATTACCAGAGAAATGCAAATCAAAACCACAATGAGGTACCATCTCACACCAGTCAGAATGGCTGCTATCAAAAAGTCTGCCAACAATAAATGCTGGAGAGGCTGCAGAGAAAAGCGAACCCTCTTACACTGTTGGTGGGAATGCAAACGAGTACAGCCGCTATGGAGAACAGTGTGGAGATTCCTTAAAAAACTGGAAATAGTACTGTCATATGACCCAGCAACCCCAACACTGGGCATACACACCTAGGAAACCAGAGTTGAAAGAGACATGTGCACCACAACATTCATCACAGCACTGTTTATAATAGCCAGGACATGGAAGCAACCTAGATGCCCATCAGCAGATGAATGGATAAGAAAGCAGTGGTACATATACACAATGGAATATTACTCAGCTATTAAAAAGAATACATTTGAATCAGTTCTAATGAGATGGATGAAAATTGAGCCTATTATACAGAGTGAAGTAAGTCAGAAAGAAAAACACCAATACTGTATATTAACGCATATATATGGAATTTAGAAAGATGGTAGTGATGCTTTTGAACTGTGGTGTTGGAGAAGACTCTTGAGAGTCCCTTGGACTGCAAGCAGATCCAACCAGTCCATCCTAAAGTAGATCAGCCCTGGGTGTTCATTGGTAGGACTGATTCTGAAGCTGAAACTCCAACACTTTGGCCACCTGATGCAAAGAGCTGACTCATTTGAAAAGACCCAGATGTGAGGCAAGATTGAGGGCAGGAGGAGAAGGGGACAACAGAGGATGAGATGGTTGGATGGCATCACTGACTCAATGGACATGGGTTTGGGTGAACTCCAGGAGTTGGTGATGGACAGGAGGCCTCGCGTGCTGTGGTTCATGGGGTCGGAAAGAGTCAGACACAACTGAGCGACTGATCTGAACTGAACTGAATGATGACCCTATACACGAGACAGCAAAAAACACAAAGATGTAAAGAACAGACTTTTAGACTTTGTGAGAGAAGGCGAGGGTAAGATGATTTGAAAGAATAGCATTGAAACATGTATATTATAATATGTGAAACAGATCACCAGTCCAGGTTCGATGCATGAGACAGGGTTCTCAGGGCCAGTGCACTGGGATGACTCTGAGGGATGTGATAGGGAGGGAGGTGGGAGCGGGGTTCAGGATGGGGGACACATGTACACCCTTGGCTGATTCATGTCAGATCAGATCAGATCAGATCAGCCGCTCAGTCATGTCCAACTTTTTGCGACCCCATGAATCGCAGCACACCAGGCCTCCCTGTCCATCACCAACTCCCAGAGTTCACTCAGACTCACGTCCATCGAGTCAGTGATGCCATACAGCCATTTCATCCTCTGTCATCCCCTTCTCCTCTTGCCCCCAATCCCTCCCAGCATCAGAGTCTTTTCCAATGAGTCAACTCTTCACATGAGGTGGCCAAAGTATTGTAGTTTCAGCTTTAGCATCATTCCTTCCAAAGAAATCCCAGGGCTGATCTCCTTCAGAATGGACTGGTTGGATCTCCTTGCAGTCCAAGGGACTCTCAAGAGTCTTCTCCAACACCACAGTTCAAAAGCATCAATTCTTCAGCACTCAGCCTTCTTCACAGTCCAACTCTCACATCCATACATGACCACAGGAAAAACCATAGCCTTGACTAGACGGACCTTTGTTGGCAAAGTAATGTCTCTGCTTTTGAATATGCTATCTAAGTTGGTCATAACTTTCCTTCCAAGGAGTAAGCATCTTTTAATTTCATGGCTGCAGTCACCATCTGCAGTGATTTTGGAGCCCAGAAAAATAAAGTCTGACACTGTTTCCACTGTTTCCCCATCTATTTCCCATGAAGTGGTGGGACCGGATGCCATGATCTTCGTTTTCTGAATGTTGAGCTATAAGCCAACTTTTTCACTCTCCTCTTTCACTTTCATCAAGAGGCTTTTGAGTTCCTCTTCACTTTCTGCCATAAGGGTGGTGTCATCTGCATATCTGAGGTTATTGATATTTCTCCTGGCAATCTTAACTCCAGCTTGTGCTTCTTCCAGTCCAGCATTTCTCATGATGTACTCTGCATATAAGTTAAATAAACAGGGTGACAATATACAGCCTTGACGGACTCCTTTTCCTATTTGGAACCAGTCTGTTGTTCCGTGTCCAGTTTAAATATTGCTTCCTGACCTGAATACAAATTTCTCAAGAGGCAGATCAGGTGGTCTGGTATTCCCATCTCTTGAAGAATTTCCCACAGTTAATTGTGATCCACATGGTCAAAGGCTTTGGCATAGTCAATAAAGCAGAAATAGATGTTTTCTGGAACTCTCTTGCTTTTTCCATGATCCAGCGGATGTTGGCAATTTGATCTCTGGTTCCTCTGCCTTTTCTAAAACCAGCTTGAACATCAGGAAGTTCACGGTTCGCATATTGCTGAAACCTGGCTTGGAGAATTTTGAGCATTACTTTACTAGCGTGTGAGATGAGTGCAATTGTGTGGTAGTTTGAGCATTCTTTGGCATTGCCTTTCTTTGGGATTGGAATGAAAACGGACCTTTTTTCAGTCCTGTGGCCACCGCTGAGTTTTCCAAATTTGCTGGCATATTGAGTGCAGCACCTTTCACAGCATCATCTTTCAGGATTTGGAATAGCTCAACTGGAATTCCATCACCTCCACTAGCTTTGTTCGTAGTGATGCTTTCTAAGGCCCACTTGACTTCACATTCCAAGATGTCTGGCTCTAGGTCAGTGATCACACCATCGTGATTATTTGCATCATGAAGCTCTTTTTGTACAGTTCTTCTGTGTATTCTTGCCATCTCTTCTTGATATCTTCTGCTTCTGTTAGGTCCATACCATTTCTGTCCTTTATTGAGCCCATCTTTGCATGAAATGTTCCTTTGTTATCTCTCATTTTCTTGAAGAGATCCCTAGTCTTTCCCATTCTGTTGTTTTCCTCTATTTCTTTGTCTGGGGAGGCCTTACAAATAGCTGTGATTCATGTCAATGTATGGCAAAAACCACTACAATATTGTAAAGTAATTAGCCTCCAATTAAAATAAATAAATTAATTTTTAAAAATTAAAAAAAAAGAAGTTGCAGGTCTAGAACCTGACAGACCTTTCCCATTGCCTCTTATAAAACTCCTATTTCTCAAGCAAGTTATTAGTATGTTATAGGTCTTGGTTTTCTCATCTACAAAACAGTGGTAACTATCAACTCAACTATTGCTTTGAGAACTAAGTGGCAAATTAGCCAAGTAACTGGCACATGGTAAGGGCTTTTTGATATCAGCTAGTATTATTATAATTATGTTCACTCTTTGGAGCTTTTACAAGAGAGCTGGTGAGGCACAGACCTGGATGGCCCTATAAGGTTCATCCCCACCTCCCCACCCCCAGTTCACATACACACACATGCCCACACATCTTCTGAGTAGCTTTACAAAAGTGAGCTCAGGAGGTCTGAGTACTCAAGTCTTCATCTTTCTAACAAGGGTACACCTCTAACCAGAGTGCTTCCGTTATCACATAGTTGCAGCTGTATGTTCCTAGAGTAGCTCCCCACCACCTCCAAAAAATAAAAAAATTCCCACTTTGCAAAGTTCATCAATGTCTTACATGCAAGTGCTCTCACCATGGCCAACACCAAGCTAGTGGTGTGAAGTCACAAAGGCTCAGCTGAGAAAAGGTGAGCACAACCAGCTTTACAATGCAGTGGAAGCCTGCCCCATTGCACTACTGAAATAGTCAATGGATGTTCCTTGTCCCTCTGCCCCTGTAAGTATGTAGAGCATTCACCAGGGCCTCTCTTCCAAATGGTTGGCCATAATGCCTGCAGAGCAGTTAAGCCTGGCCTATGCACTCTACCACTTCTCCTATAATTTTTTTCTTGACTAAGCCCATGTTATATTTGCTCTGCTGGGTGCAAGTAGCATAGGACCATTATACCCTTTGGATGACAAAAGTAAAGTCTGACACAAAGAGCACTAGCTTTTCAAGCATCAAGACCTTATAGGGGTGGTAGAGATGAAGCATCTCAGTCATAACAAGTAGATGAACACCTACTTTACTTTCCCCAAGCATAAGATTTCAGAATCTGGAAATTTATAAAGCATTTCTACAGAAGAACTTGTCTCTAAATCACCTTGGTGTCTTAGTTTCCTGTACTGAAAATGACTTCTAATATGACCCCTAAGGACACTTCTAGCTTTGATATTCTTGAAAACTCACCCACGTTTTGAATGCTTTGAGCACTGCCTAGGTCTGTCAGTTTTTTTTCCCCCTAAAGAGTAATTTTATTTTAAAAACAGAAAAAGCATACAGAGAACTATAAAGGCTGAGGCACAGAATGAGGCCTTTTTGTTGTTCTTATCACTGATTAAACGCATTTGGGAAGAATGACCCTATTGAGAAAAATTGTTAGCTCTTTGTATAAGCTTGAAATGTAGAATAGTAAAAATCTGTCAAATGCAGAATTTTATTGTGCATAAATCTATATCTTGGCTGATATTCATTAAATGAGTCTTTCACTGTTAGCAAGTCTGTTCCGCCTTGGCACACACAACTTTTAATTCATCTCACTCAACTTTTTCTTTTGCTCCAAGTGATTGCCTTTGGCTATGGGCTTTTGTGAAAAGGGCTTAGGGGCATATTTCTCCTCTGATATAAGTCTAAACTTATTCCAAGTTTCCTTTCCAACAGGTTAAATTTCCTCTCATCTCCCTTTAAGCCTCTTCATGTCTCCAGGCCCCTTTCCCAACCTATACCCCCATTGCACTGTCTAATGTCCCTTTGGAATGAAGAGGATGAACTTTGGGGAAGAAGGTACAGTGATCTGGGTTCTAAACAGTACATAGATTGAGCATCAGGAACATTTTGGGAAATGATGGCTTGAAATTAGATGCTCTCTATTGTCCTGACTAGCTTGTACATTCTGTATACTTCTATAGCTCAAGCAGTTTGCAATGGATATGGAAAGGATTCTATACAATCCACCTCTCAGTATGGTACAACAGTACCCTAGGTTCAACAGTAAGTAAAGGGAGGTTTCTCTTAAAATACTGTGTTGCCATAATGACACCTGGTTTTGCCTGAAGTTAGCTATTCTTGAGCCTAGAGATGACCAATGCCTTTTTCTTATGGAAATGTTCATCTTAAGCTATGCTAATGTACTATGCCTTTACCCCAAACTCTGTCTCCAAGTCGGTTCGCCTCTTGGCCCAGAACCTACTTGACAAACCAGTATGGATAGTTACCCTAATCTATGTAAATGAAACTATTTGTACGGTGATCTGCCCTTCTTCAAGATTCAAGTTAATCATTTTATGGCCCAGGATAAACCATTTGGCGCCAAGACTATCCCAAAATGCATTTTATGGGTGAGGGGCCTGGTGCCACTCTGAATTTTAAGACATTCCTTTCTTTCATTAACAGACTGCTAGTGACTATATAACATCCAGCTGAAGACTAGCAGGCGGGTACTCTTTCTGCCCCCTTCTGATGCCTATGTCAGAAGCTTTCTCTATCTCCTTTATACTTCAATAAAACTTTATTACACAAAAAAATAAATAAATAAATAAAATAGATGAGCGGAGAAGGCAATGGCAACCCACTCCAGTACTCTTGCTTGGAAAATCCATGGACGGAGGAGCCTGGTAGGCTGCAGTCCATGGGGTCGTAAGAGTCAGATACGACTGAGCGACTTCACTTTCACTTTTCACTTTCATGCATTGGAGAAGGAAATGGCAACCCACTCCAGTGTTCTTGCCTGGAGAATCCCAGGGGTGGGGGAGCCTGGTGGGCTGCCATCTCTGGGGTCACACAGAGTCAGACACAACTGAAGCGACTTAGCAGTAGCAGCAAAGTAAATGAGATACTTAATAAGTCCTTGGGATGATCTATAGATGTGTTACCTCATTCAGTTTTCTTTACAGCCCATATGAACGAATACTCCAGTTTTTCTAATGAGGAAACTAAGACTAAAAATCACATACTTTCATCCAAATGTTTGCAGCATACAATGGTCAGCTTGCAAACTACTTCCTGGTCTGAAACCAAACTCTGTGTTCTTAACCACTCAACACTTAACCACTCTACACACAGCCTTCATTCAGTACCCCTAAGCTTAAAAAATGTAATTAATGTTGGCAAATCAAGTGCTATTTTCCACAGCTTGAACAGACTATATTCTATTTTAATCACTGTCTATGATTGACCCTCAATAAGCAACAATCAAGTTTAAAGTTTCCTCAATGCCCTTCTCTTATATATACTTTTAAAAAGTGTATACTCAGGAAGATGTAGCTATCTTCAAAGGAAATAATAGAAAAGTTCAAATAAAGATTTGGAAGCATACTCTAGTAAAATCACGGGTCCTAATTTTTTGCGTCCTAGGATTATGTCTTTTTGCAGAAGCAGCATATTGCTTTATGTTCCATCTGAACAACAGGCTAGAACAGTGCTGAGTGTGTCGCATTTTCTGAGTGGCTGAATGATGACAACATCAGCCCTTCATTTCTAATGACATTAGTGAATGCTCACTGGATGCATTCCCATACATTATTTCACTTTACCCTCACCACAATCCTGTGGGGTAGTTACTGTACCCATTTTCAGATGAGAAAACCAATTCACACTGTCACACACGAACAAACGATCTAGCCAAGACAGAAATCTTGGTTCTCCAATTCCACATCCTATTCTATCCCATCTCACCACTCATCATCCCAAATTCAAAATATTCGAACACTTGTAATCTTGTCAAAGGATACAAGTTTTATGTCTATTTGATTTTTTTCCCATTCCCTTCTTTCTTTCATTTGATGTTTTCTGCTCTGTAAAAACAGTAAAACTAAGATATGCTACAACTGATCAGGTTCTTCCATCCTAAATGCCCTGAACTAAAGTAGAGTATTTTCTTTCTAAAAGAAGGTCATAAAAAGCAGGAACAGAGATTTCCAGATTAGAACACAGTGAGCCTGGGGTTGAATCCTATTATATCCCAACACTTCAGAATAGAATATCTCCCATAGTCAAGCTGTTCTGTCTTTCCGTGACTGGCTGAACTCCATGGAAGTTACCAAGAGAAAAAGTTACTTCTATGTCAGATAAAGCACAAGGACAGTTGTTGAATTACAGACAACTTGACTGAAGACTTAATTTGCGATAGTTCTTTGCTGGGTGACCACAACATATTCTATTTTGTTTCATGTATTAATCTGCATATAATAATATACCTAATCTTGAGTAGTTACTCTTTGCTAATCACTATATCAAAGAATTTTCATAAATTAACTTAATTAACCCTTATTTTACAAAAACCACTATGTAAGAGCCAACAAGGATCTACTGTATAGCACAAGGAACTATACTCAATATTTTGAAATAATCTATAAGAGAAAATAATATAAATATATATACATTATATATATATATTTATGAAAAAATATAAATATGTATGTATAACTGAATCATTTTGCTGTACAACTGAAACTAACATAACACTGTAAATCAACTATCCTCCAATTTTTAAAAATGAGGTACATACTATTAACATTCCATTTTTGCAGATAAGAAAACTGAGATAAGACAGTAAGAGTCTTTGTGCCAAGATTAGAAACCCTAAAAAACTCTCTTTATTCTCTTAATTTCAATTTCTATACCTGAAACATGGGATTAATAACATAATCTCAGTACTATACTGAGTATTATGGGATCTAGAATATAAATCTACTGTAATCTTAAGTATCAAGAAGCTTACAGTCTAATTTTAAACTTACTATAGTTTATAGTAAGTTTTTCACTTACTATAAAAAAAAAGGAGACAGATAAATTTCACTACAAAATGAAAAGTGAAATAAAATGTGAGCCGAAGTCAAAATGCATGGAAAAGATGAAGCACTGCATACTATTTTATTCTCTTGGAGATATAAAGGCTCTGAGTCTTGCAAGGAAGAAACCTGTTGACCTCTGCTCAATTTATGGTTGCCCCAAGTACTTCACGGATGAGGTCAAGGCGAGGAGTGCAGAACATATCTTCTCAGCTCCACCTCAGATACAAGCCCACTTATAGGAGACAGGAGGGAACATGCAATTAATTAAACACCTATTCTTTTCATAGATCACTTCTAAAGCTCACTGGCTGAACTAAAGAAACTCAGAGAGAACTGTAATAAAAGAAAAGGAAAATGTGCTTCTAATAAAGCTTATGTCTGTTATTAGAAACTGGATCCAAACTAGAATACTGAGCTAAAGGGCCAAACCTACTAACAACAATCAACCCCTACTTCTCCCAGCTCTGAAGGAGGTGTCCAAGGTCAGTGCTTCAAACCTTGGTGCTAACATTAATTCACTTTGAGAATTTTAAGGTATCACAAAGCATCAGTTTGCTTATGTGTGAAGTGGATTCTGTAAATTTAGTTTCAAACCCTCCTGGATTGTTCTGAGGGTGAAATCATATGTATGGATTTTGAAAGCTCTGATGGGTCATACTAATGCAAGAGATTAAAAAAGGAACAGCCTGAGAATTTCAGGGTATAGACTAGAAATGTTCTTTTTGTACTAACAATTATTCTTTCAATTATTCTCGTATTATTTACTTAGTGATCTTTGAGCTTCTTCCCTTGCTTTAGCTATGTCAGCACACACAAAATTAAATGGAGCCACAGAGACACTTGCTACTCAGAGAAGGTACATCAGTTCCTGATTGATTGACAAAGCCTATCTGGACCAATCTATTGAGAATTTGGAAGCCATATCTGGATGTCGCATCAGTTAGTGCTGTCTGACATGATCACAGAATTGAGGAAGTAAAAGTTTACATGCCAGCCATATGCCCACTCTGTCTTTTTCCCATTAATTAAGTCCTATTATACAGACTATTATATATTTTAGAATTAAGACCATTTAGGAGGACATTGACTCATTTCTGTTGAATTAAATCTCACTTCCCTTTCTAACCTAAATTTGTAATATTCTCCTTCATGTCTTGTTTTATAAACCACACAGATTCCCTATCCTCCATCTGTGCACTGTACTCTCCCAACTGTCAATGCTTGAGTTATTTTATTAGTATAAACAACCAAGATTTATTGGGTGGTTATTGTGTATGCCAGGCATTTTCCTTAGTGTATTACATGGACCATCTCATTTCATTCTCAGAGATATAGCACAAAAAAAAAAAAAATGACGATCCCCAATTTACATATGAGGCAACATAGGATTATACATGTTATGTAAATTGTCCTAGGAAACATCGATATTAAGTGTCAGTCTAGCATCCAATCCTATCTGCCACTTGCTCAATGAAGCCTTTTTTGATGTCTACAGTCTCAAGGATCCTTTTCTACTGGTGACCACTAGAGCTGCTCTACTTCCATGACACATTTCCCACTTTACCTTGAAGTATGCAAATTGGCTAAAAATATTTGCAATGTAGTGAGGCACTAGGTACTCAGAGATGAATAAGACACAGGTCTGCCTGTCTTATTACAGTTAGAGAGTACAGACATGTCAAAGATAAAATATGATATATACAATCTCTCTCTTTCACTCTCTCTCTCTCTCTCTTTCACACACACACACACACACACACACACACACACACACACGGTGCAGCTAAAATCCCTGGGACAGGGAGTTGGGAGGTTGCAACTTCTGAGCTAAGTATTGACAGGAAGGAAATATAGAGTACTCCGAGGATTCTGGGTTAAGCAGTTGGGTCAATGAGGGTACTATTCACAAAGCATTGGTAGCCAGTAGGGTAGGATAGGTCTGAGTTATACGTTTATTCTGGACTTATTGAGCGTTTAGTATTTGCAGGATATTTAAATGTGACCATTCATTCAATAATTGAAAATGCTCTGGTGAAAATCTGAGCAAGTTCCACAAGTTTATGCTATGCTATGCTAAGTCACTTCAATCGTGTCTGACTCTGTGCAACCCCATAGACGGCAGCCCACCAGGCTCCCCTGTCCCTGGGATTCTCCAGGCAAGAACACTGGAGTGGGCTGCCATTTCCTTCTCCAATGCATGAAAGTGAAAAGTGAATGTGAAGTCGCTCAGCCATGTCCGACTCTTAGAGACCCCATGGACTGCAGCCTAACAGGCTCCTCCATCCATGGGATTTTCCAAGCAAAAGTACTGGAGTGGGATGCCATTGCCTTCTCCGTCCACAAGTTTAGGAGTTAGCATTTAAAAGTCAGAAGTGGATACCTCCTTCCTTCAATCACCAGAAAGAGATGAAAAGCAGTATTATTGACTTATGTTTAACACACTTCTACTTTTGATAAAGACACAAGCTTCATGACTTACTTCCTTCCACCAGGGTTTCTCTGCTCATCTGTTTGCCTTGGGCCTTAGCACGACAAGGTGAAGTCAGTGAATGATGACAGTCCAGAACCCTGTAAGATATTAATACTGAAGGGTCAGACACAGGGAAGTGAGCATATAAGGGACAGAGAAGCTGCAGCCAGTGTGGAATGAAGAAAATCAGAAGATTTGTCACAGACACAAAGGTAGCACATGTCTCAGGAAGAAAGTAGCTGATGAACTACTATAAAATGGCCAAAATTGGTAAGACTATATACATACATATGAATTCAGATATATAGGTACATGTTATTCCTCAGGGACAAAGAACATGATACTACATGTAAGCATGAAGTGCAATAAGCAATGGCAATAGAGAATAACAAAAACGAATAACAATAGCATGAAAATTTAAACATAATCAAAACATACAGAACAGTGTATTGTGGAGTTCAAAGTATATGTGGAATTCAAATATTTGTTTTTTCCCTTTTTCTGGTAGTCTTGTAAGTTGCATTTATTGATGCTCAAATTTTCAGCCAATCTTACTCAAGAGTTTTTGTTTTAGTTATTTTCTCTTGTTTTGTTAAGCAAGGGAAGAGGAGAGTAGATGGAAGGACAGGAGAGAGGAGATAATTTATATGCAGGTTAAAAAATGTTACATAAATTCAAAGAAAAAGAGTTAAAACTATTTAGAAAGAAGAACAAAGTTGGAAGACTTACCAAGTATCAGATTTGATTACAAAGTAACAACAATAATGGTAGTGCTATGTTAGCACAAGGATAGAAATAAAAAGACTGATGAAATAAAGTGGAATAAAGAGTCTAGATGGGCTTTCCTTGTGGCTCAGCTTGTAAAGAATCTGCCTGCAATGTGGGAGACCTGGGTTTGATCCCTGGGTTAGGAAGATCCCCTGGAGAAGGGAAAGGCTACCCACTCCAGTATTCTGGCCTGGAGAATTCCATGGACTGTATAGTCCACGGGGTTGCAAAGAGTCAGACACAACTGAGTGATTTCACTTTCACAGAGTCTAGAAATAGACTCATACATACAGTCACATGATTGATGGTGACAGACACTACAGAGAAGAAGGAAAACCATTGTCTCTTCAATAAATTATGCTAGATACATTAGATATCCATATGACAATATATACAGTTTTAAGTCCTATTTCAAACTGTATGCAAAACTCTAGGTAGAATGTTCATCTAAACAGAGAAAGGAAAACAATAAGCTTTTAGAAGACACCATAGGAGATTATCTTTATGAACTGAGGGGAAAAGACAGATTTCTTATACAGGACTATTTCAAATTTAGAAATTTCTTTCATCAGAAAAAAATGAAAACAACATAGAAAGAGTAAAAGATAAGGAATACAGTGGGAAAATATGCTTGCAATACATTCATCTACCAAGAATTCACAACCAGCATATACTAAAACTTCTAACACTCCTATTTTTTTAAGAGAAACAGAAAAATGGTCAAGCAGCCACTTTACCAAAGAGGATTTCTAAATGACCCATAAACATATGAAAAAGAGCTCAATTTAATTAAGGAAATGCAAATTAAAATCACAATGTCATACCATTACACATACTGGGATGAAAAAAACAAAAATAGCAAGTATTGGCAGGAATGTGGGGAGTTGGAACAGTCATACACTGAGGGTTATCCAATACAATCATTTTGGAGAACTCTTCAGTAATATATATACTGAAAAGTACATACCCTGTTACCCTCCCAAATGCATGCTCAACACAATGCTTAATATGTGCACCAAAGGATACATGAGATCACTGACAGCAGTGTTAACCCTAGTAGCCAAAACTGAAAACAACTCAAGTGCCACTTGTCTGTTTACAGAAGAATAAATAAATAAATCATAGTATATTCACACAACAGCTAGTGTCCAGAAATGAAGATGAAGAAATGAAGATACCCAACAGAGATCAATCTCAAATACAGTATGAAACAAAAGAAGCCAGATATGAAAGAATACATTCCGTGTATTTCCATTTGTTATAAATTCAAGTTCAGCTAAAACTAAAAGCTTATGAAAACTAAAATTGTGAAATATAGGGAATCATGATAGACTAGGCTTGAGGAAGGTTTCTGGATGGCTGGTCATATACATTCTGACCTGGGTGCTGGTTTTATGAGTGTATTCATCTTGTACAAATTCAGGATTCTACTTATGATCTGTATATTTTTCAAATGTTTCTTTCCAGTTAATCAAAAGAAAATGAATACTGAGCTTGATGAACTTGCTGAGGTAAAAGTGAAAATGTGGACAATCAGCAATATTTATAGTCTGGCTGGAGGAGACATGGTGCAAGTGGTAGGAGGAGACAAGGGCATATGACGTAGGTCGAATTCATTTGGGCTTTCAGCTGTTCATTTATTCGTGCACCAATTCAACAAATACTCTTGAACATGGACCCTGTGCCAACCACTGGACAAGACCCTTTGGGGTGTAACAATGAACAAAAATGAGAAGTAAAAGCTGCTTTCAAGGAGCCATGAGCTTTGTATATTGTACCGCATTAAATTATCATGGGTGAATGAATGTATGAATAAATATAAAGGAATATTTAAAGCTTGAAAGTCTGGTTAATTAATAGACTTTTTCTTTTTATTTGCAATCTATAGGCATAACTAAAGCCTCCCTGAAACAAGTTGTAAATGTCTAGTTTTCTGTACTGGAATTGAATTTTTGGATTCTGATCTCCTTATAGGAGTATAAGATGCATGGTTACATAATTAATTAAATGATCTCTTTTATGTTCTTTATGGCATCTTCAATATATAAAACATTAAAACTTTACTATGGAGGAAAATGGAAAAAAGCATACAATTCAAACTAAATATCAAACACAAGCTCCCTGTATTTATCTGTCTTTCATAGAAATCTCAATTTTGAGATGAAAGTATATACAGTTGTGTTACATGAATACAAATATGGGTAATTACAATAAAGTTCTAGCCATCATTTTTTACCATTATATTTTTACCTATTCATTTGGAGAAAAATATATATTTCTGTATTTTCTAAGCTCATAACTATTTAAGAACTTCTTTGAAAGGTTTTCCCAGAGCATTCAACAATGTAATGTGTTAATATTTATGTTTATGTATTAATATAGGAACAATAATCTGCAAAGGTCTTGTTCAGAGGTTAAATAAACACACAATGAGGGTTCTGTAATTATCATCATCATCATGCTTTGGGATTTACAAATTGTCTTATCATATTTATAGCAATTTTACCACCATTCTTTCTTTATTTCTTATTTGACATGATGAGGAAGGTATTTCTATCTGTATTTTACACACACAGACATACATAAACACACAGAAAAAAACCTACCCTTGAGAGATGTGAGATGTCTGAAAACAAGTGACATAGACAGTACTAGAATTCCTAATATTTAGACTTTAAATTCAGAGTTTTTTATACTTACCGCATGTAGTAGAAATCTGTCACAAGTTGAGTTTTTGGGGAACAGACTCTGAAACATTTTAAAGATGCAGCATTTTATTGGGGGTGGGTGCCCTTTGAATTAACACCTATAGAAGGGAAGAGAGGAAATCAGGATTCAACAGAGAGCTGTGAAGCAGACCCAACAACATTCTTAGCCAACCCACAGAAAAATCCAGAACTAAATGGCCCACATTATCCTCAAGCGGCTGGGCTTTTATATCCCAACCTTGATCAGTTATTGGATGTGGGCCATCTAGGAAGCCCATGACGTTGGATGAGGTTGACCCTTGACAACATGAAGATGTTACCAGCTGAAGGCTCTTTGATGAAGAGTTCCCAGCAGCCTGAAGCTCCAGTCCTCTTTGAAGGGCAAACTGAATAGTACATTTCCCTTTCATCATCAGTCTTATCAATGATCAGCAGAGCTAAATGACATTCTTCTCATCTTCCTAACTTTCTAACAGGGATGCCCTGTTGCTTCCTAAATATTAAATTGGCCAAAAAGTATGTTCAGGTTTTTCCATAATATGTTACAGAAAAAGTGAATAAACTTCTTAGCCAACCTAATATTATTAAACTTGTCTGTAGAAGCATGTCTCTGAAGCACAAATTGGTATGGGTGGAAATCAAAGGAAACATGGACCTAATTTTATCATCCTGGCTCTTCCTTTTAAGCCAAAATTTACTAGAGGTAGAAAGAAAAGCTCTCATTTAAGAACATAGCACAATATTGTAAATCAGCTACATTGCCATTAAAAAAACAAACACACACACACAGAGAATGACTCTCAGTCATCCTCATGTGACAAATTACCTGGCTTGTTTGCATTTTGTTAGAGAGTGAGTATTTGTCCCAAAGAGTTAAGGGCAGTCAACTATGAAGGCTTTTTGCAGGACTTAAATCCATGATCACAAGACAAAGTTATCTCATCCCTTAGATAACCTGTGGTAGATTCAGTGGTTAATCTCATTTAGTTTCATCTTCCACAAACCTATAGTTTCAAACTATAGAATCTCTTTATCCAGCATGCTTTATAGATTTTATACAGAAGAGGAATACTTCCTTTTATTCATCTTACACTCTTCTGCAACTCCTGCTAGAAAACCCTGGCAGCCATCATTATCATCAGCTTCACCACCGTGAACTTCCAGATGTTCAAGCTGGTTTTAGAAAAGGCAGAGGAATCAGAGATCAAATTGCCAACATTTGCTGGATCATCGAAAAAGCAAGAGAGTTCCAGAAAAACATCTATTTCTGCTTTATTGACTATGCCAAAGCCTTTGACTGTGTGGATCACAAGAAACTGTGGAAAATTCTGAAAGAGATGGGAATACCAGACCACCTGACCTGCCTCTTGAGAAATCTATATGCAGGTCAGGAAGCAACAGTTAGAACTGGACATGGAACAACAGACTGGTTCCAAACAGAAAAAGGAGTACATCAAGGCTGTATATTGTCACCCTGCTTCTTTAACTTATATGCAGAGTACATCATGAGAAATGCTGGGCTGGATGAAGCACAAGCTGGAATCAAGATTGTGAGGAGAAATATCAATAACCTCAGATATGCAAACGACACCACCCTTATGGCAGAAAGCAAAGAAGAACTAAAGAGCCTCTTGATGAAAGTGAAAGAGGAGACTGAAAAAAGTTGGCTTATAGCTCAACATTCAGAAAACTAATATCATGGCATCTGGTCCCACCACTTCATGGGAAATAGATGGGGAAACAGTGGAAACAGTTTCAGACTTTATTTTTCTGGGCTCCAAAATCACTGCAGATGGTGATTGCAGCCATGAAATTAAAAGACGCTTACTCCTTGGAAGGAAAGTTATGACCAAACTAGATAGCATATTCAAAAGCTGAGACATTACTTTGTCAAAAAAGGTCTGTCTAGTCAAGGTTATGGTTTTTCCAGTAGTCATGGATGTGAGAGTTGGACTGTGAAGAAGGCTGAGTGCCGAAGAATTGATGCTTTTGAACTGTGATGTTGGAGAAGACTCTTGAGAGTCCCTTGGACTGCAAGGAGATCCAACCAGTCCATCCTAAGGAGAACAGTCTTGGATGTTCATTGATGTTGAAGCTAAAACTCCAATGCTTTAGCCACCTGATGCGAAGAGCTGACTCATTTGAAAAGACCCTGATGCTGGGAAAGATTGAAGGCAAGATGATAAGGGGATGACAGAAGATGAGATGGTTGGATGGCATCACTGACTCAACGGACATGAGTTTGGGTGGACTCTGGGAGTTAGTGATGGACAGGGAGGCTTGCTGTGGTTCATGGGGTCACAAAGAATCAGACACAACTGAGTGACTGAACTGAACTGAACTCAGCATTATAACAACTAATAATTATTGAAAGTTTTCTATGTATAACTTTACCTGTGATACCTCATCCAGTTCTCAAGACAATATTACTATCTAATAAATATGGGAGAATGACAACATGTATTTTAATGGTTTAGGATCTTTGGAAGTATGATTTGGGCAACTCTAAGACCTTGATTCACCACAGGACAGATACTAGACGTATCCCACTTCCAACTCTTAAACGTTTTGCTTTTGTTATCATTGGGTAAAAATGTGTACTACCTGTTATCTCATATCACATTATAAGTAGGTGCATATTATAGAAAATATGAACTCCAATGGGACAGATATGTTTAATAAGAATTTTGGGACTATGCCACCAGAGAGAAACTGGAATACAAGAAACATCAAATCACCTACTATTATGGAAAGGGAAAGATCTAAAGGGATAAAACAGAAAAGGAAACCACAATACACTAATAGAATAAAACCATTCCACCGGAAGTAAACACATGGGCGGGTTATCCCCAAATAGTTCTGTGACCATTGGTTAGTGTTCTTGAAGACTAGGTAATTTCTCTCTTACCTGATCCCTTCCCTGCTCACTGGGGTGCTAACTTTTCAAGAAGTTACTGTTAATTCTAAATATTTGCTGTGTCTCTTTTGTCCTAGCATCTGGGTAACCAAATATTCTCAGAGGTACTGATATTACTGATAATAAAATCCATACTGCGCCTGAATGCTTGTTATTCCTTGTTTTCTGGTTCTGCTGGGCAGAAAATCATCACTGCCTTGACAGAGACATAAGAAATTCTATGTTAAAGTCAGAAATTACTTTCATAATTAATTAAAGAAAGAAAAAAGTGTGTAGGGGGCACTACTAGTAACAGGGCACCATGCATGTGCCAGCCACTGGGCCAGTCCTTAGCATACATTGTCAGTAACTTACCATAAAAATTCTGGGAAAAATGCACTGTCATTCTCACGTTTAGAGGAGGATGCTGAAGCTTAAAGAGGCTGAATGACACGACTGATGAGGGAGTGGATAGGGAGTAGGCACCTCCCTACTCTCAAAACAAAAACAATTCTGCCTCACATCCTCCTGGTCCCCCAACCATGATCTGCTGTTCCATTGTATGTAAGGAAGCAAGGACTCTGAAGCCGGATTCATTATGTCTCTAGTACTCATTTTTTCCCCCAACATTTCTCATTCACTCAAACAAATTTCACATCATCAAAGGGCCCTTCTGCTCTTAAAGTACAAGTCTCCTAAACATCCACATTTCTCCAACTATTTCAATAGCTTGAATTTTTCATTTACCTTAAGAGAGAAGAAGAAGAATCACAGACTATGCACTTGTATTAATAATACAATGACAAAAGAGGAAAAAAATATATATACACATAAGGGCATTCATGTATACACATGTGCATATACATATAATTATTATTTTGGAAAATTCCAAGTCACTTTTTCTTAAAGTATTGCTTCTGCTCCATCTCTCCCTCTGGGCCTCTAATTATACTTATGCTTAATCTTTCCATGTCCATTCTGTCCTTTTCTACATTTGCATACTGTTGTCTGTGATTCAGACTATGTATTTTCTTCTGACCTTTCTTCTAGTTCTCTACTCTGCAAATATGCTCTTATACTTATCTGTTATTACTAACTTGAGATATTATGATTCCTAGTTTTTGAATACATCAGTTTTCTATGAACATTCTCCATCTTGTTATTTAATATTTTGAACATGCTAGTTACAACTAATTAAAATTCCTAACTCTTAACATTTGAGTCTCTTGAAGTCCTATTGTGTTCTCATCATCATCGGTCAGTTCTATGCTGAGTCACCCAAGTTGTTTGTCTTTTTTACAACCAGTGATATTTTTTATTCAATTCTTTATTTTCATTATATGAACAGTTTCAGAGGATATTTGAGGCTCTGGATGCCCGCAGAGACTGGCTTCTGTTTCTAGCAGGCATTGGGCTCCAAAATCACTGTGGACGATGACAACACTCATGAAATTAAAAGACACTTGCTTCTTGGTAGAAAAGCTAGACAGTGTATTACACTATAGACAAAATATACATTTGTCTAGTATGACAAACCTAGACAGTATATTAAAAAACAGAAATGTTACTTTGCCAACAAACATCCATATAGTCAAAGCTATGGTTTTTCCAGTAGCCAGGTATGGATGTGAGAGTTGGACTATAAAGAAGGCTAAGTACCGGGGAATTGGTGCTTTTGAACTGTGGTGTTGGAGAAGACTCTTGAAAGGTCATTGGATTGCAAGATCAAACCAGCTAATCCTAAAGGAAATCACCCCTGATGCTGAAGCTGAAGCTCCAATACTTTGGCCACCTGATGATGAGAGCCAATTCATTGGAAAAGACCCTGATGCTGGGAAAGACTGAGGGCAGGAGGAGGGCATGACAGAGGATGAGATGGTTGAATGGCATCACTGGCTCAATGTATATGAGTTTGAGCAAACTCCAGGAAATAGAGAAGGACAGGGAAGCCTGGCATGCTGCAGTCCATGAGGTCACAAACAGTCGTACATCACTGAGCAACTAAGCAACAAGGCAGTTTGAACAGGAACAGTTATTTTAACACTGTTGTGGATTGGGTTAATTTAGAGGGAGACCTCAGTACTTTATGAGGATTCATCTATTTCCAGTTCACCTCTGCTATTAGAATAAGTCCATGATTAAAACCTGGATTATTTACCAAGGACCCTCCTTTTGGTGGGTTTTAAAGTACAATGTATTATGGCCCCTAGTCCAATGAAACTCGTGAAAGTTCTGCTCAGTTTTTCAGTTTTAAAAAATTTAAAGCAGTTTTTTTAATTGGTCAGTGACTCTATTAAAAAAAAATGTGCTGAATGTCAGTTTCACTTCTCTGAGCTCCTTTTCTCTCTGGTGGCTTGTCTGTTAATTGCTCTCTGCCTTACTACTTCCCCAACATCTTTAAACAGATCTTTTGGGGGTATAGCTTTTCTGGTATTCTCAATGGAACTCTTCATTTCAAGTAAGAACATTTCTGGAAGAAGAAATTTCCACATATAAATCTGAATCTATTTTATACTGGAGGAATAAATCAGTATAACACAGTAGGTAAAAGCTCACATTCCAGGCTCAGACGGCCCCAGGTTTGCATCTGAGTACCACCATTTATTCACTGTGTCTTCGAGCAAGTTAACTTTGGTTTTATAAGCCCTTTGCCCTTTACCCACTACAAAGTAGGTAAATTAAGGTACTTTTCTGAAAGGCTTATTATGGGGATGAAATGGGACAGTGCACATATAATGTTCAAATCAGTATATGGTATATAATTGCTGCTGCTGCTGCCAAGTCGCCTCAGTCGTGTCCGACTCTGTGCAACCCCATAGACAGTATATAACTAGTGCTCAATAAACATAAGTTGATATCACAATCACTTGAATACTACTACTTACTGCTACTATTTCTACCATGTTTTGCTACCATGAAAAACACAAAAAAGTTTAAGTATCTTCTCATGCAATATGTCGTTTGCACTCTACAAGAATTCAGTAAGGTATTATTTTATTGACATTCCTACTTTGAATTTCAGGGAAACTGAGCTTTAGATCATCTAAGTGACTTCGTCAAAACATCACATGACTAATAAATGGCAAATGTGACATTTACATACTAGTTCCTCTGAACCCAAACTTGTGAACTCTTTTTATAAAATTATTCACAGAGCACTGGCAGTATTTAGAGTTTGTCTGATTCAGCTCACTGTTAGTCGCTCAGTCGTGTCTGACTCATTGTGACCCCACGGACTATAGTCCACCAGGCTCTTCTGCCTGTGGAATTCTCCAGGCAAGATTACTGGAGTGGGTTGCCATTTCCTTCTCCAGAATATCTTCCTCACCCAGGGACTGAACCCAGGTCTCCCGCCTTGGGGGCATATTTTTTACTGTCTGAGTTACCAGAGAAGCCCCTGTCTGGTTAGAGGCCCTAGTTTAGTGATATATGCCATGTTTAGATTCAAGACTTAAATTTTATCTAATCTTATACCATAATTTTATAATGAGGGAAACCAAGACTCAAAGGGGGAAAGATTTTGTTTCAGTTCACATGGTTAGAAATGGGCAGGACAGAAGAAGGTTTCAGGCTATTCTCCACATCAGGTAGCTTCTTCTATGTCAAAAATATTTACCTAGGTATTGCTATGATACTGATCTTGAAATATCATTAGTAACAGCAATACATTCATACATTCTCCCCCTTAAAGGAGCAAAGCTGCAGAGAAGTGATCTTATCCCTGATGCGAATGCCCTATTATTATATTACATCAGCTTAAATATTTTATCATGAAATTTAAAACTTAAGGCAGCATCATCTGCTCGGCCAAGTCAAGATGGATGTTTATGATGTGTTCAATTCAATTACTGGTTTATTGTGTGTGGTTTGAGCTATTATAAATCAATTTAAGTGATACCAATTTCTCAATAGGCTGAGAGGTGTTTTTTTTTATAGGGGGCAGGGGGCGGGGTGTCCAATTCCATGCAGTATGTAGTACTATCTGTGAAGCAAATAACAACACCAAACTTTATTAGAAGCACTAATGGAAAATATTCTGTTCAGAGCTCCCTTTGGGTACTTAGATGTTAAAATAATACTGCGTTCTATATTGAACGTTGCTCAATCATTTACTCAGAAAACAAGCACTGGGCACTAGAAATCCTAAGGAAGAGACTTCTTTGTATAGATTAGTCAGATGGTCACTCTTAGACAACAGTTCTGGCCAGCTGGGAGGGACCAGGTGAAAACATGCCTGCTTCCACAGGAAACTTATGAGTGGAGTCTGTGAAGGGCCACTTCCCAGAGGAATCTTTTGTACTGGGAGGGGTAGGATGGCTGGGCATAGAAACCATAACCTCCCACACAAGTATTCCCTGCATCGCATCCTGTGCTGAGTCACCCCAGTTGTTAAGGGGGAAGAACCGTGTAGCTTGAGGTTAATGGAATCCTAGATGAAAGGAACATTTCTGGTCTTTAATGTAAACAGTTTGGGCTTAATTCTGTTGCTGTCATCTCCTTTTTAAAAATCATTTCCTTTTCTTCCTCCTTTTGCTGTCTAATTCAAACACATTTTCTAAGGGCACATACATGTAGAGTGAAACATTTTTTAAAAATTCAAATTAAATTACCCTTTTCTTCTGAACAACATTATTTTCCCAGTTTCAACTTGCACCTAGCTTGTGCATGAAAACAGAAACATCCTGACTTCTGAATTTTAACCCTTCCTTCCCTCAACATCCACAACAGCTTTAGATCATGGACTAAAAGTTTAGTGAAGACTGGTTTGGGTGCCTTCATTTCCTCTTTCTGTTCTCTCCCACTTCAAGTCCACACCTCACTTTTCAACATCTTCTTCAAGAATTTCAACACTGTTGGAAACACCACATTCATCATCATATAGGAACAGACTGGATGAACCTATTCACTTGAAGATTTAAGGTATTCATTCAAAGTAAGATTCAGTTTCTCAAAGAAACCAGAAACTGCAAACATCATCCCCTAAGCTTGAATAATTGACTTTTTTGGGGTAGAGGTAGGTATTTGGGATGGTGGGCCTACTTAGTAACCATCAAATCTTCTTTAATTTGTCTCCAGAAAAGTGTGACTAATGTCATACCAAGAAGAAAATATGATGTTCTCGCCTATCAAGCTGTACAAACAGTGAGCCCACCATGTCCCCTTGCCCTAAATATTCAGTGGAGAGAATATATTGCCTTTATTTTGGGAAAAGCACACCTTGTCACAAAGGGCACATATTTCTCAAGGTCAAAATTAACAAAAGAGTGTGCTGAGGCATGAAAACAATTAGCTTATGACCTGTAAGTCCTTTAAAAAGGACTAACAGTAGCTCTATTGAGATATAATCCATATACCATTTGTGCATATATGTATGCTAACTCACTTCAGTCATGTCCAACTCTGTGTGACCCCATGGACCCGCAAGGCTCCTCTGTCCATGGGATTCTCTAGGCAAGTATACTGGAGTGGGTTGCCATCCATGCCCTCTCCCAGGACATATACCATACAATTCACCCCAATTCCATGCTTTTTAGAACATTTACAAGATTTTACGATCATTGCTATAATTGTAGAACATTTTTTAAATCACCCAATGAAGAAACCTGTACCCATTAGCAGTCGCTCCCCATTTCACAATTCATGAAACTTAGCCTCTGTTGATGGTTTTAGAGATGATCTCTATGTGTCATATTTATCCACTTATTTTGAAGGACCAACAGCCTGAGAAGAGGACTTCTCTGGTGGTTCAGTGGTTAACACCCACCTGCCAATGCAGGGGACATGGGTTTGATCCCTAGTCCAGGAAGATTCCACATGCCACAGAGCAACAAAACCGGTGAGCCGCCACTACAGAAGCCCACGCGCTCTGGAGCCCATGCTGTGTAACAAGAGAAACCACCTCAATGAGAAGCCCACCCACTGCAACTAGAGTGTAGCCCCTGAGTGCTGCAACTAGTGAAAACCTACACACAGCAATGAATACCCAGTGCAGCCACAAATATAAATTAAGTAATTCATCAATAAAAATTAAAGATAAAAAAAGAGCCTGAGAAGAGACTTTTCTGGGCACTTCAACAATATCAGTCCTTACCTTCTATGGGGCAGAACTGAGCACAGCTAGCTGTCACTACAGGCACACTGAATTGCTGGGAGGAGTGTGGCTACACAGTGTGGTATCCAAGGTCAGAAGGCAGCTCAGTGTCAGAACTCAGCCCAGGATCAAGGAGCCCCCGATTCCCAGCTCAATGCTCTTTCCACCACAGTGTTTTCTCTGGAGTACACTTTCAAAGGTGCAGGAACTTCCTCCCCAACCCACTGAACAATGCCTAATATTTCTCTCCCAGAAAAGCCTCAACCTTTGTTTGCACATGTAGAAGAGAGGCAGAAAGGCACAACAGAAATGGAATGAGTTACTTCCTGGACCTCCAAAGAAAAGCAGGAGAAGGATAAAGGATCAACTAGCTATCCCAGGAGGGGCACAGACTCATTTCTGACTTCCTCGTGACTGAGGTCTGTGCCTGGGGCAAGTGTGGGCTGAACAGCTTCCAGGAGTAATTGCTCTGGGCTTCACTGACAGTCTTCAGTGTTTCTATGACTTCAATCAGGTGGGGAAAAAACAGTCCTTATTGGCCTTTCTTTCTAAAAATTGCTGAGTAGGCTAACAGATTCTGCAAGTCTGAGATGAACATAGCATAATTAAAAAGAAGTGTACCTAAGTAAAAGTTTAGGCCCTAGGGTGATGTTACAGAAGAGTGACGGGTCTTCATAGAGAAGTAGGCCGTATCTGTCTCTTCTATTGGAATAACAGGAAGTTCTATGGCTACTTCTGCATTTAAGAAGTCTATTTTGTGTGATTCCTTGAAAGAATATAGCCTGAGACAGAGAGCACAGAAGAAAGGCATGATATTGGGCATATCAACAAACAAAATCTGTTTCAACCATGGGGTCTCACAGAGTCAGACACAACTGAAGCGACTTAGCAGCAGCAGCAGCAGCCTTGAAAAAGTTATTCCTTCAACATAAACTGATTTCCTCTTCCGATGATATTATGCACTATGAACTGTTTTTTTTTTTTTTTTCTTTTTTTGAAGAGTAGATGATAAAAGATAGGTAGAGTTATGTAAAAGTGACAGGAGCACAGTAAGTAGCCATTGTTATGACTGCTATTGATTACGCATCCCCACCATGATCTATCTTCATATTTTGTCTCCTCAACCCTGTTCGCAAAGGGACTAAAACTTTTGTTTATGTCAGTTCAGTTCAGTCTCTCAGTCATGTCCGACTCTTTGTGACACCATGGACTGCAGCACACCAGTCCTCCCTGTCCATCACCAACTCCCAGAGTTTACTCAAACTCGTCCATTGAGTCGGTAATGCAATCCAAACCATCTCATCCTCTGTCGTCCCCTTCTCCTCCTGCCTTCAATCTTTCCCAGCATAGGGTCTTTTTAAATGATTTAGCTCTTTGCATTAGCTGGCCAAAGTATTGGAGTTTCAGCTTCAACATCAAGCCTTCCAATGAATATTCAGGACTGATTTCCTTTAGGATGGACTGGTTGGATCTCCTTGCAGTCCAAGGGACTCTCAAGAGTCTTCTCCAATACCACAGTTCAAAAGCATCAATTCTTCGCCACTCACCTTTCTTTATAGTCCAACTCTCACATCCATACAAGGCTATTGGAAAAACCATAGTCTTGACTAGATGGGCCTTTGTTGGCAAAGTAATGTCTCTGCTTTTGAATATGCTGTCTAGGTTGGTCATAACTTTCCTTCCAAGGAGTAAGCGTCTTTTAATTTCATGGTTGCAATCACCATCTGCAGTGATTTTGGAGCCCCCCAAAAATAAAGTCAGCCACTGTTTCCACTGTTTCCCCATCTATTTGCCATGAAGTGATGGGACCGGATGCCACTAGATAATGCCACTAGTTAAAAGGAGGTCAGTAGTTACCCTTCTCAATGACATTTCTGATCTCCTAGGGACAAGTGAAAGACATAAATGAAGTGTTTACCAAAAGATGAAATTCCAGCTATCAATAATCCATTGGAGAAGCTATTTAGAGAAACATATGCCCTATTTGAGGTATAAGAAGTACACCAAAGATACACGGTAACTAGGCTTCTTTCAGATGTTAGCTCTGGTGTGGGAGACTCTGGATGGGCCTTCATAACGATAAAATTCCTGCATCTTTATAGGTCAGGAGTTACAAGCAGGCTCTAGGTGAGGCACTGAAATTTGCTGGTCTCAGTTTCTCTTCCTGTCAAAGCAGTTTAACTGACTCTTTTCCCAAATAAGTAAGAATGTGTAACTCGCAGTCAAGTTCAGAGTATTGGATGCCAGGGCTGGGTCAAAGGGTAGTATTTATAGGCTGCAGGATATGGAAGAAAAAGAAAAGGATGAAGGAAAACACACAATGTTACCAACAAAGGTTGGAGAAATTTTCCAAGGCTGGAAGTGCATTTGATGGGCTGTGAAACTTCATATAAGTAAGAAATGAACTGCTAGGGACACTAAACTGTCGTAAGAACTACATCCTGCCTGCTCATCTCAAAGAGTTGTTCTGCAATTCAAATGAGATAATCTGTGTGAAGACAATTTGAATGTCAGCAGTATTATTACTGCAACTTTATGAGAAATTTTTCTTTTTACATCAGAGGGAAAAAATGCCCTCACCCTGAAAGGATAAACCAGATTCCCCACAGTTATTTGATATAGTCAGAATTTAAAGTTTTAAAGAGTTTAAACTAGCAAACTAACTAGTTATTATACGTTTACAGCAAGTTTGGGAATAGGGAGAGACACTGTTTTTAGAGATGAGTCCTATGTCATGACTGTACCACTTAGCAACTCTGAATATGTGACCGCAGGCAAGTGGTATAACCTAGTTGTACCATCTGGGGAAAAAAAAAAAGATAATTATGCCTGTCTTAGTAATGTCATTGGAATCTAGTTAGGATTAGAGACTGCAATGTGAAAGCACTTTGCAAATGGACATATATGGTATAAATAATAGGTAAAACTTAAAATGCAACCTTTCCTAAATTCACCACTCAAACTCACCAGAAATTTTTGCCCTGGCATTGCATGTCACATCCATTTCATAAATGTGCCCCATGTCCACCCCCAAGCACTTACACACACACTCATGCCCCTGCACAGGCACATCTTAATCTGTCTACAATGCCAGGTCAGTCCCCAAGACAAGTGCAAGAACCTCATGAGTGGGCTGGACATAACTCATTTGATCCATTGGTATGGATGTACACACAAGCTTTGTCTTTCTCCTAGAACTTATTAAGGTCCTGTGAATAGACCTGGGATGGGATACTCTGTCCCCCACACAGCAGGAGCCTGACTGTATGACTTCATCCCCTGAGGCTATGGCTGCACTGAGAGCATCAAATCAATTTCAGAAGGATCGCTTCTTTCTCTATTATCTCTTTTTTCTTCCTATTAAGAACAGGCTCTCCTCAGTTGACATTCAGCAGTAGGAGGAAGACAAGTGGGATCCAGAGGCTCATAGCCAAGTGTCTGATTGGAACACTGATACTGAATGTGTCTTCTGGGAGCTGCCATGCCCAAATTACTCACGCCCCCACCCTTTTGGCATATGGGCATGTTGTACTAAAAACCATGTTGGGAGCTGGGTTCATCCTTAATGACCTATCTTATGGCAACACTTAGGGCTGTATTTAAGAGTTCCTGATATAATAATAATAGAAAATTACAGTAAAAATTCTCCCAAGTTTATCAGGTTTTATTTGTTTTGTTTTAATTGGTTTTATTAACATGGACAAAGTTTGAATGAGGCAGAAGAAACAGGGACTTGGTTGATCCTTTAGTTGATTAGGGCTTAATTTCATTTTGATTTTGCTTGATTTTTAATTTGCACAATTAATGTATGCAAGGGTATAAACTCAGATAATATAAAAAGGCAAAGAAAAGAAAAGGAAGCTTTCCCTATCACACTATTATTTAAGATATTAGAAGTATATATATATATATATATATGAAACAAGAACAACTTAAATAAGAAATTATAATCAAAGTTAGAAGTAAAATAAAACATAATTGGAATTAGAACCAGACAGGAAAAGAACAGACCTTAGTAGATCAGGTCAATTTTAGTAAGACCAACTAGTATAAAAGGAACTTTCAACCAAATTACTAATTAGATTTTTATGAATAACTTGCAAGGAGATCCAACCAGTCCATTCTAAAGGAGATCAGTCCTGGGTGTTCTTTGGAAGGAATGATGCTAAAGCTGAAACTCCAGTACTTTGGCCACCTCATGCGAAGAGTTGACTCATTGGAAAAGACTCTGATGCTGGGTGGGATTGGGGGCAGGAGGAGAAGGGGACGACAGAGGATGAGATGGCTGGATGGCATCACTGACTTGATGGACATCAGTTTGAGTGAACTCCAGGAGTTGGTGATAGACAGGGAGGCCTGGTGTGCTACAGTTCATGGGGTCGCAAAGAGTCGGACACGACTGAGTGACTGAACCAAACTGAATACTAGGTAAAGTGAAAAGGTGCAAAAACTAACAGAATAGAGTTAAAGAGACACCTTTTGTTTCTTGTCAGGCATCTAGAGCAAATACCTAGACAAAAGTAAATTATATTTCTTTTTAGGTCTATCTAACATTCATTGAATCATTAATAAAGTTAATTTCATTTAGGTGTTTTTATCTACATATATGGGAGCTTCCCATGTGGCGCCAGTGATAAAAACCTGCCTCCCAGTGCAAGAGATGTAAGAGATGTGGGTTCAATCCCTGGGTCAGGAAGACCCCCTGGACGAGGGCATGTCAACCCACTCCAGTATTCTTGCCTGGAGAATCCCAAGGACAGAAGAGCCTGGCAGGTTATGGTCCATAGGGTCACAAAGAGTCAGACACAACTGAAGTGACTTAGCACACATGCACATCTACATATATATCTTTGGCTTAAATATTAGAAACGTGGTCCTTTATATTTTAAAAATATCCCAGGATTCAGAGTTGGGTAGGCAGGGGGTATCAATCAACTTTGCAAATCTAATCTCAAAATCCATGTTCAAGGTGAATGCTCTATGTGTCATTCCACTTCTATGAACTAATTGATCTGCTATAAATCAATTTTTTCCCTACTTGGACTGCAGATGGCAAAATTTTATAAGGTTTACAAGTCACTTTCAAGTTTATTTTTCCTTGTCTCCAACTATATTCTGAAACAAGAGTAATGGTTAATAGGATTTCCTTGATTTTAATTGGATTAACTTGCTGTATTCAGTTCAGTCCAGTTATGCATTCATGGCTGACACTTTGCAACCCCACAGAATGCAGCATGCCAGGCTTCCCTGTCCATCACCAGCTCCTAGAGCTTGCTTAAATTCATGTCCATAGAGTCAGTGATGCCATCCAACCATCTCATCCTCTTGCATCCCCTTCTCTTCCTGTCTTCAATCTTTCCCAGCATCAGGGTATTTTCCAATGAGTCAGTTCTTCCCATCTGGTGGCCAGAGTAGTGGAGTTTCAGCTTCAGCATCAGTGCTTCCAATGGATATTCAGGGCTGATTTCCTTTAGGATAGACTGATTGGATCTCCTTGCAGTCCAAGGGACTCTCAAGAGTCTTCCCCAACACCACAGTTCAAAAGCATCAGTTCTTCAGTGCTCAGCTTTCTTTAGAGTCCAACTCTCACATCCATACATGACCACTGGAAAAACCATAGCTTTCACTAGGCAGACCTTTGTTGGCAAAGTAATGTCTCTGCTTTTTAATATGTTATCCATGTTGGTAATAGCTTTTCTTCCAAGGAGCAAGCGTCTATTAACTTCATGGCTGCAGTCACCATCTGCAGTGATTTTGGAGCTCCCCCAAAAAAATGAATAAGTAAAAGTCTCTCACTGTTTCCACTGTTTCCCCATCTATTTCCCATGAAGTGATGGGACCAAAGGCCATGATCTTCGTTTTCTGAATGTTGAGTTTGAAGCCAACTTTTTTACTGTCCTCATTCAGTTTCATCAAGAGGCTCTTTAGTTCTTTGCTTTCTGCCATAAGAGTGGTGTCATCTGCATATCTGAAGTTATTGATATTTCTTCCAGCAGTCTTGATTCCAGCTTGTGCTTCATCCAGCCCAGTATTTCACATGATGTGCTCTGCATATAAGTTAAATAAGCAGGGTGACAATATACAGCCTTAACATACTCCTTTTCCAATTTGGAAGCACTCTGTTGTTCCATGTCCAGATTTAACTGTTGCTCCTTGACCTGCAGACAGATTTCTCAGGAGGAAGGTAAGGTGGGCTGGTATTCTCATCTCTAAGAATTTTCCAGACTGTTGTGATCTACACAGTTAAAGGCTCTGGCATAGTCAAGAAAACAGAAGTAGATGTTTTTCAGGAACTCTCTTGCTTTTTTGATTATCCAGCAGATGTTGGCAATTAGATCTCAGATTCGTCTGTATTTTCTAAATCCAGCTTGAACATCTGGAAGTTCATGGTTCACATACTGTTGAAGCCTGGCTTGGAGAATTTTGAGCATTATTTTGCTAGCATGTGAGATGAATGCAATTGTATGGTAGTGTAAACACTCTTCGGCATTGCCTTTCCTTGGGATTGGAATGAAAACTAACTTTTTTCAGTCCTGTGGCCACTGCTGAGTTTTCCAAATTTGCTGGCATATTGAGTGCAGCACTTTCACATCATCATCTTTTAGGATTTGAAAGAGCTCAACTGGAATTCCATCACCTCTATTAGCTTTGTTTGTAGTGGTGCTTCCTAAGGCCCACTTGACTTCTCATGCCAGGATGTCTGGCTCTAGGTGAGTGATCACACCATCATGGTTATCTGGGTCATGAAGATCTTTTTTCATAGTTCTTCTGTGTATTTTTGCCACCTCTTCTTAATATCTTCTGATTCTGTTAGGTCCATACTGTTTCTGTCCTTTATTGAGCCCATCTTTGCATGAAATGTTCCCTTGGTATCTCCAATTTTCTTGAAGAGATCTCTTGTCTTTCCCATTCTACTGTTTTCCTCTATTTTTTTGCATTGATCGCTAAGGAAAACTTTCTTATCTCTCCTTGCTATTCTTTGGAACTCTGCATTCAAATGGGTATATCTTTCCTTTTCTTCTTTGCCTTTCGCTTCTCTTCTGTTCTCAGCCATTTGTAAGGCCTCAGACAACCATTTTGCCTTTTTGTATTTCTTTTTCTTGGAGATGGTCTTAATCACTGCCTCCTGTACAGTGTCATGAACCTCCATCCATAGTTGTTCAGGTACTCTATCTATCAGATCTAATTCCTTGAATCTATTTGTGACTTCCACTGTATAATCATAAGGGATTTGACTTAGGTCATACCTGAATGGTCTAGTGATTTCCCCCACTTTCTTCAATTTAAGACTGAATTTTGCAATAAGGATTTCATGATCTGAGCCACACTCAGCTCCCAGTCTTACTTTTGCTGACTTTATAGAGCTTGTCCATCTTTTGCTGTGAAGAATATAATTAATCTGACTTTGGTATTGATCATCTGGTGATATCCATATGTAGTTTTCTCTTGTGTTGTTGGAAGAGGCTGTTTGCTATGACTAGTGCATTCTGTTGGCAAAACTCTATTAGCCTTTGCCCTGCTTCATTCTGTACTCCAAGGCCAAATTTGCCTGTTACTCCACTTATCTCTTGACTTCCTACTTTTGCATTCCAGTCACCTATGATGAAAAGGACATCTTTTTGGGGTGTTAGTTCTAGAAGGTCTTGTAAGTTTTCATAGAACCATTCAATTTCAGCTTCTTCAGCATTACTGGTTGAGGTATAGACTTGGATTACTGTGATATTGAATGGTTTGCTTTGGAAATGAACAGAGATCATCCTGTCCTTTTTTTTTTTTTTTAAACTTTACATAATTGTATTAGTTTTGCCAAATATCAAAATGAATCCATCACAGGTATACATGTGCTCTTGAAATTGTACCCAAGTAATGTATTTCAGACTCTTTTGTTGACTATGAGGGCTACTCCATTTCTTCTATGGGATTCTTGCCCACAGTAGTAGATATAATGGTTTATATCTTTGTTGTATAACATATTTGTTGTATAACTTTTTTTTTGTATAACATTAAGTAAAATTAAGATGCACATGTATGGATATGAGAGTTGGATCATAAGGCTGAGCACTGAAGAATTAATGCTTTTGAACTGTGTTGTTGGATAAGACTCTTGAAAGTTTCTTGGACTGCAAAGAGATCAAACCAGCCAATTCTAAAGGAAATCACTCCTAAATATTCACCAGAAGGACTGATGCTGAAGCTGAAGCTCCAATACGTTGGCCTCTTATGCAAAGAACTGACTCATTGGAAATGACCCTGATGCTGGAAAGATTGAGTGCAGGAGGAGAAGGGGACAACAGAGGATGAGTTGTTTGGGTGGCACCACCGACTCAATGGACTTGAGGTTGAGTAAGCTCTGGGAGATGGTGAAGGACAGAGAAGCCTAGTATGCTGCAGTTGGTGGGTTCGCAAAGTCAGACACAATTGTGTGACCAAGCAACAACAAGGTGTACACTGTATTATTTTGAAAATTTCATATGAATATATGTTTATATATCACTGTCATGGTGATTTGTATCACATTACAAAATTGTAGTATAATAGTGTTGCCTATGTTCACTATATTGTGCGTTAGATCTCACTGTCTGATTTACTACTAATTGCAGGTTTGTACCTTTAAACACCATCAATCTTTCCCCTACTGCCCATCCCCTGGCAACCATTTTACTCTTTTTTATGAGATTTTAAGTTAAACATTCAGGTGGTATCATACTGCATTTGTCTTTCTCTGTCTGACTTAATCTCATTTAACATGAGGTGCTCAAGGTCCATCCACGTCACTGCAGATGAGAAGATATCCTCCTTTATCACATCTGGATAATATTCTATTATGTATGTACAACATCTTTTTTATCCATTTATCCACTGATGATTATTTGTGTTGTTCCCATAACTTGGCTATTGTAAATGGCACTGCAATAAACATGCGAGTATACATATACATATATATATGTATCTTCAAAATCATGTTTCCATTTCTTCTGGGAATATTATCCTAGAACAGAACTGCCAGATTGTAGGGTAGACCTCAGGGTCCACATAGTCAAAGCTATGGTTTTTCCAGTAATCATGTATGGATGGGAGAGTTGGACCATTAAGAAGGCTGAGCACCAAAGAATTGATACTTTCTAATTGTGGTGCTGGAGAAGACTCTTGAAATTCCCTGAACTGCAAGAAGATCAAGTCAGTCAATTGTAATAGAAATCAGGGGTAGCAAAGACTATCCAATGGACATGACTTAGCAACTGAACAACAACTTATTTTTAATTTTTTGAGAAAACCCCATATTGTTTTCCATAATAGTTGGAAAAATTTACATTCCCACCAAAAGTGTATGAATTCACTTTTCATTACATCGTCACCAGCACCTGATATCTCGTCTACTTGATAACCATTTCAACAGATGTGAGGTGATAGTTCACTGAAGTTTTAATGTTTTCCTCTGATTTTTTGATGTTGAGCATATTTGCATCTGCCTGTTGCTTCCTGATTTTTACATCATACTACAAAGCCATAGCAATAAAAACAGTACGGTACTAGCAGAAAAACAAACATATGGACCAGTGAAGCAGAATCAGTTCAGTTCAGTTGCTCAGTCATGTCCGACTCTTTGCGACCCCATGAATTGCAACACGCCAGGCCTCCCTGTCCATCATCAACTCCTGGAGTCCACCCAAACCCATGTCTACTGAGTCAGTGATGCCATCCAACCATCTTATCCTCTGTCGTCCCCTTCTCCTGCCCTCAATCTTTCCCAGCATCAGGGAAATATGAAAATGAAGCAGAATAGAAAGCCAAAAATTAAGTCTCAGCATATATGGTCAACTAATATTTGACAAGGGAGCCAAGAATACCCAATGAAGAAAAGATAGTGCTAGAAAGCAGTGGAGAAACACTTGCAGAAAAGTGAAACTGAACTCCTATCTCACACAACTCATAAAAATTAATTTAAAATGCATCAAAGGCTTAAACATAAAACCTGATACCATAAAACTGTCAGAATAAAGCATAGCGATGGAACTCATCCCTCATCTTTGCCATATTAGTCTTGGGAAATATTTTCGGGACAGGAAACCAACTATACAACAAAAGCCACAGTCAACCAGCACGACCATATCAAACTCAAAAGCTTCTGCATAGCAAAAGAAATAACTAATAGAAAGAAAAGAAAATCTACAGAATGGGGAAAAATTAGCAAACCATATGTCAGAAAAGGGATTAATATCCAAAAAGGAAAGGAAAAGAGCTCCTTGCTTTTATTTGTATCCACAAAGCTTAATCTTCAAGGCCAAAGTCCCATATCACAGATAGCACCATCCTAAACAAAGGGTGTTTTTAACTCTATGAAATAAGAATATAGCATGACCCACATTTTCAAAGAGCTTACAATTTGTAGAGACCACAATAATCTATGAAAACACAAGACTAAAAAAATTAACAGAAGGGAGAAAGGAAGGAGAGAAAGAGTCAATCTATAATTCTGTATAACAAAAGGGGGGATGGGGAGACAGATAAAAATCTAGTTACTGGGGTTTCAGGCAAGTTATTTCCTCTCTCTGGACAGTAATTCCTCCATTGTAACATTAAGAAATACATTACACCAGTGATTTCCAGGTTGTTATATACCCAACCCAGTGAAATTTAAAAAATCAAATTTAAATGACCAAGACAGGATCCTTAGCTTTTAGTTTTGCCATGTAAGGGCATCAAAAATATTTTCTATTTATGAATATTATTTTCTTTTGAAAAAGATATTTTAGCACCAAAAAGGACAGAATCACAGAAGAGAAAAAACTCTTCCCTAAACAAGACAATGCATTCATTCATTTACTGAAAGGATATGTATTAAAAGCCTGTTGTGTGCTACACTGTTCCTGGGGATGGAAATACTGTGATGAGGAAGCAGCCAAGAGCCAGTGGAGGTCCCATGAAGGAGATTAGGGAGTAACAACCTTTGCAATCTGTACCCTGTATAGATTTATTTATTCATTTTTCCATGCAATAGTATAAACATCATGCAAGCATCCACTCTTGTACCAGAATTTGGAAACCACCACTCCAGAGGATCAATAGTTTCCACACTTTGGGTAATAAGACCCAGAACCTCTATGACAAATAGTAAGAGAGAACATGTGAATAACTAGTTGGAATAATTTAAACCCAATAAAAGAATCTAAGAGGACATGGAAGGCATTTATTTTTATTTGAGTTTGGTGGGAAATGAGGTAAATAAGTCCTCAACCTTGATTGGAATTCTTTATTTTCCTTCTTACTGGCCAAATTAGTATTGCATTCACAATATTGCTGATTATTAATATCAACATCATAATTATTTGTAGCACCCTCCCTAGTAACACAAAACGGAGGTGGCATCCTAACTTTCACAGGACACCAGTGAAAAGTGATGACACAGTGTTTCTAGGAGGCAATGGAAAAGCAGTTTCTTCTCACTTGGGTAGTTTCTTTGCCTTGGAAGATGTGATTACAAAGGCCCTATAGCTAGCTGGCTCTGCTTTTCTCCAGGTCTGAAGGAGATGAGCAAGCATACTGATTGCAATCATTGTCTGACTCATCCTGTCATTGGCTTGTCCATGTGATGAAAGTCCCGACAAGTTCCTTTTTAGGTTCCTTGGTAATTATATATAATGAAGAGGCATGAGCAAATGATCGGCCATGATATTCAGAGCATCATTCCCTCAGCAATGAGACAGGCAAGGTGGTGGTGTTATCCTTCACCCTAAAGTCACCCTAAATCAGACCTAATATCTAGGTAAATGGCTTGTGGAGAAATTAATATGTGTATAACTGAAGGAGATCCTAGGGCCTCCTGGGATAATAAGAATGGGAGAGAATGAAAATGGACTTTAAGCCTAAGTAAGCAGAGATGGGACAGAAATTATGTTAGCATTGAGTCATGAGAGGGACAACTAAAAGACACCCAGTTGTCATGGAGAAGAACCAAACAGAGAGGGGAATAATGATGCTTAGGCATAGCAACTAGGAAAGTCATTGACATTGACTCAGGAAACACGGAAACCTTTGTTCTAGTTCTGATTCTGTTGTTAATTAACTTATGACATAAAGAAAATCACCTGCTTTCTTTCTGCTCAGTTATCTCATTGCTGTGTATGGGGAGGATTGAGTGATCCTTGCAAGCCGATCAGCACAAGGGAAGTTGTGGTTGAGTGAAAAGATACTGTAGCTAAATAGAACATGGTTCAAATCATGGATCCAGCATTTGCCAGCCCCAAATGCAGACCATTCTATTCACTCTCTGCTCCATTCTTTTAACTGGTGACATGGGAATAAGAATAAGACCGACATGATATAGTTTTTTTTGTGTGTGATTAATAAGTAAAACGTGCATGTGCAGCTCTTAGCTCAGTGCCAGGCACACAATATCTTAATATTCAGGACTACTGCAGACAGGACTGGGCAGGTCAGGGCCTCACCAGGTAGTAGCTGCGTCAAAGATTAAGTTTTTTCAGGAACGTTTGCTTACCATCTGACTATCAGCTCAGTTCAGTTCAGTCTCTCAGTCATGTCCAACTCTTTGCAACCCCATGAACTGCAGCACGCCAGGCCTCCCTGTCTATCACCAACTCCCAGAGTCCACCCAAACCCATGTCCATCGAGTCGGTGATGCCATCCAGCCATCTCATTCTCTGTCGTCCCCTTCTCCTCCTGCCTTCAATCTTTCCCAGCATCAGGGTCTTTTCAAATGAGTCAGCTCTTCTCATCATTCGAAAGCTAAGATCATGGCATCCGGTCCCATCTGACTATACAAAGTAACAAACCCAGCAGCCCCAGGGAAGGAAGTGAATTCTTAGTTATCATCAGATGGGAAAACTAGCAGCCACCACATCTTCCCTTGTACTTGCTGTTGCATGCATCAAAGATAAATAAATTCTAATGTATATTTATTTATAATACTCTATTCTGTATTACATAGTCTTTTATATATACACATACATATATACATGTTTTATTTATATGTTTATTTACATATATATTTATTTAATATATATTTATGCATATGTATACATGGGCTTTCCTGATTGCTCAGCACATAAAGAATTCACCTGCAAGGCAGGAGACACAGGAGACACGGGTTCGAGCCCTGGTTCAAGAAGATACCCTGGAGGAGGAAATGGCAACCCAATCTAGTATTCTTGCTTGAAAAATCCCATTGACAGAGGAGCCTGGTGGGCTATAGTTCAAAGGGTCACAAAGAGTCGGACACAACTGAGCACACATGCATGTGTGTTTGTGAATATGTGTGTGTGTGTGCACGCGTGCGTGCACAAGTAAAATAGAACCATCCACAAACTAGACATCACATTGACTTTGCCACCCTGCTTCTGCCCTCTTGTGTTCCCTGTCTTCAGTGAATATGGTTGAAGTAGGAGAGGTGTTTGGAGAAGGCAATGGCACCCCACTCCAGTACTCTTGCCTGGAAAATCCCATTGATGGAGGAGCCTGGTAGGCTGCAGTCCCTGGGGTTGCTAAGAGTTGGACACGACTGAGTGACTTCACTTTCACTTTTCACTTTCCTGCATTGGAGAAGGAAATGGCAACCCACTCCAGTGTTCTTGCCTGGAGAATCCCAGGGATGGGCTGCTGTCTCTGGGGTCGCACAGAGTCGGACATGACTGAAGCGACTTAGCAGCAGCAGCAGCAGGAGAGGTGTTAAATGCCACAGGGATAGGGAAACAGACAAGGCACCTTCTGTTTCTCCCAAGAAGAAGTCCTTTCTGGCAGAAATATGAGTCAGTTCCAATGTTTTTCCTCAGAAAAGATGAGTCTATTTTCATGAAATTGAGTATTTCATAAAATTTTTCTCAAGTAAAGGCAATTCAATTTCACAAATATTTATTACATACATATGACAGCTTCGGCACAGTGTTTCAACTGTGAGAGGGGGAGTTTATAAAATAAATAAGACATTTTCCCCTGCCCCCTACCTCTAATCACACACACACACACACACACACACACACACGTGTGTGTGTGCACGCAGAGAACCAAAAAACATAAAATACTGAGTATAGAGGTTCTCGAAGCTTATTTCCCTCACTGGCAGTATCAGCTTCACCTGGGAATCTGTTAGAAATGCAAATTCCCAGGCCCTGCTTTGATCTCTAGACTCAGAAACTGTGGGGATGGTTCCAAGCATTCACTGTTTTAACAAGGCTCCAGGGGATTCTGATGCACATTCAAGTTTGAGAAAACTTCTCCAGCAGAACTTTATACTGAGTACTTCCTGAGGGAGAGGAACTTCACACCCAGGCAACCTCAGTTTCTATCTCAGAGTCAGCATTCATCTGGAGGAAATTCATCGATCTCGCTGTGTCTCAGTTTCTCAGCTATATATTATTGAAGCATGCTCTGATATATCCTTGCACAGTCCTGAGAATGTTCCTTGATCACCTCCTATAGTTGTTGTTCAGTCGCTCAGTCATGTCCACCTCTTTGTGACCCCACGGACTGCAGCATGCCAGGCTTCCCTGTCCTTCACCATCTCCCAGAGTTTGCTCAAACTCATGTCCATTGAGGCAGTGATGCCATCCAACCATCTCATCCTCTGTTGCCCTCTCCTCCTCCTGCCTTCAATCTTTCCCAGCATCAGCATCTTTTTCAATGAGTCAGCTCTTCACATCAGGTAGCCAAAGTTTTGGAGCTTCAGTATCAGTCCTTCCAATGAATATTCAGGGTTGATTTCCTTTAGGATTGACTTGTTTGATCTCCCTGCAGTCCAAAGGACCCTCAGGAGTCTTCTCCAGCAACACAGTTCAAAGGCATCCATTCTGCAATGCTCAGCCTTCTTTATGGTCCAACTCTCACATCTGTGGCCTTCCCTGGTGGCTCAGCTGGTAAAGAATCTACCTGCAATGTGGGAGACCTGGGTTCAATCCCTGGTTGGGAAGATCCCCTGAAGAAGGGAATGGCTACCCATTCTAGTATTCTGGCCTGGAGAATTCCATGGACTGTGTAGTCCATGGGGTCAACAAAAAGTCAGACATGACTGAGTGACTGTCACTAAAATCTGGACTGTACTGACTACCGGAAAAAATCATAGCTTTGACTACCAGACCTTTGTCACTAAAGGGAGGGTGACTTAGGATCCCAACTGATAAACTTTGAAATCATCCCCACACTGGCACAGACACCATGACTCCCTCTGGCTGCCAGCTAATGATTAGGTCCAGAGGGGCCCCTAAGACAGAGCCATTCTAGGAGACAGACACCACTGATGTCCTGCATCACCTTGAGACTCTCTGATGTCTTGGCTGAACCTTTCATAGATTGCATGGCAGTTCATGATGATTAATTCCACCTTCTATCTCTCTTTCACATTGTCTCATGGCACTGCAACTCTCTCAACCTTCCTGATTCATTCCCTCTTTTCTTTTACACAAGTATTGTCCCTAAAATAAAATCCTTGCACATTCAGTCCCATCTTGGTGCCTGTTTCACAGAGGACCCAGACTGATGCACTCATCTCAGCCGATTACCCATTTCAGAGAATTCTATTCCAAGGACATACCCTCTGCCTTGGAAAGAGTGGACTGATAACTCCATTTATGATTGACAATCATAAAGCATCAATCCTACTTTATTAGATTTATTAGAAGAGGACACACAGAAAAAGGGATCAGGATATACTACCCTAAAATATGCCACTTTGACCTAAGGAATACTTTGACCTGAATGTAACTGAGAATCAACAGATGCAGAAAGAGTTCTCTGCCCTCATCCTCTTCTGCCTAAAGGTAAAGCATAAATCTCTTTTTATGCAGATGGCATAAATTTTCCTTGTGACAGTATACCCCTCCCCCATACCAAAAAGAAGAGGGTGACACACTACTGGAGGCAAAGAGTCAGCCTGAGATAAGTCTGTACAAACAGACCTCACTAAAACAACTGTTGTCGTCCGTTAGTTTCATCCCTATACTTCTCCACAACGCACCAGTCTCTGAGGCCCATATCCCTTCTCTTTTGCTAAAAGGATTTATAAGCCCTCAAGTCTAAGCCTCTTTGAGTTTCACTTATTTTCTGTGAACATCAGTGCAAATAAACATAAATAAAACTTACACGCTTTTTCTCCTGTTACTCTTTTTTGTTTGTTTGTTTAACTCTCACCCTCCCACCCCCAACTCTTGAACCTAAGAAAACAGAGGAATAGGTCTTCCTCCCTGACAAATACAAGAGGAGCACTGTACATTCTCAAATTTTAGACCTCTGTTTTTAAGAACTAAACTTCTGCTTCATTTACAGTCTGCATCACAGCCACTCTTCCTGAAAATTCTGCTTCTGGTACCCACAGAGCACTCTTAGGGTTGTGACCTGTTTTTTTTCTGTGTTTCCCTTTCTGTCTTCAACGTGAGCCATGGAACCTGCTAAGAGATTTCCCAGGTGCTCACTGATCATCTCTCTGAACCTGTGAACTACTGTTTCTCCCAAGATTTCCTGACTGCTCTATACATCTGAGGAATCACTTGTTCTTCTCCTCTATCTGAAATGTAATAGTTAAAAGTTCAAGCCCTGGTGTTAAAAACACTTGACTTTGAATCTACCCCCCAGTAACTGATACCCTTGGACTTACTACTAACAACCTCCCTTAGCCTCAGTTTGGCACCTGATTCCTAGAGTTATGAATAGTATTCAAGGAGAAATCATCCCGAAGGGCTTTGCGGAGAGGCTGACATCTAGTAACTGTTCAATACATAATAACTCCTGCAATTATTACCACCATTACTACCTGGACAGACCAAGTACTATTATATCCTTTGAACAGCATCCTTTGTCTCGAAGCAAAATTAATTTCTCAGGTTGTCATCCTGCTCTGAGGGAATGGGTGATCAATAAAATTCTAGCCAGTGGTTTTCTCTGCTCCTAGTAGGCTAGATGCCCAAGTCCTAAGATGGAGTGCTCTCTTATCTCACAGGGCACTGCACATAGAAACCCCATCAAACTGGCTATGTGAAAGGTCTTTGAGAAATATCAACTAAAGTCACCTCAGAGCACACAGTGTGTCTTAATTCATCTAGTTCCCTTCAGTGTTCTGTAGGGCACCTGGCACTTAGCAGAGTCAGGAGATGTTGGATGGAGGAGTAATTTGCTGAGTATTTAGGGGAAGGAATGCTTCTTCGATTCTTGAGGGAATTTCAATATTCAAGATACTCCCAGATATCTCTGCTCATTTTCTGGCTGCACCAAAAGCGAGTGGAGTAATTTACACAAGCAGTAATTTGGGGAAAGGAAATATGCATGCTGCCTTCAACAGCTCCCATTTCTTCTCTCAGTGAGCGCACTGCCTGTAGGAAGTAGGTATCTATCCTCTTCTGCATGCTGTAAGTTTGACCATGGGGCTTAGTTAGGAAGTCCACTGGGCTCTTAAGCTAAGATATATCCTCTGATACAGTTTTAACAATCGTGTGACATTTTTATTTCCATATGCCTTACTCTTTGTCTTAATTCTCACTTTGTTTATGATCTAAACAGGAAAGAAGGGCCCTGTTTATTAGCCTCCTTTGAAGACTCCCAAGGCAAGATGTGTCAGAAGCCCCAAAATGGGTCTTTTCAAAAAGATACATACAACCCAATGTTCACAGTAGCACTATTTACAATAGCCAGGACATAGAAGCAACCTAAATGTCCACAACAGAGGAACAGACAAAGAGGATGCAGCACATATATAAAGTGAATTATTGCTCAGGCACAAAAAGAAATGAA
Source organism: Bos grunniens (assembly GCF_055505025.1). Classification (NCBI taxonomy): domain Eukaryota; kingdom Metazoa; phylum Chordata; class Mammalia; order Artiodactyla; family Bovidae; genus Bos; species Bos grunniens. The sequence continues at coordinate 64,505,582 of NC_141171.1, forward strand.
ACAGTGTCATCTGCAGAAATGCGGACAGAACCAGAAACTGTCATAGTGAAGTAAGTCGAAAAGAGAAAAACAAATATCATATAATATCACTTATATGTAATATCCAGAAAAATGGTAAAGATGAACTTATTTGCACAGCAGAAGGCAAGAGCCACATGTAGAAAACAAACACATGGATATCAAGGGAGGAAGGAAAGGGTGAGATCAACTGGGAGGTTGGGATTGACATATATACACCACCATGTATAAAACAGGTAATTAATCAGAACCTATTGTATAGAAAAGAAAACTCTACTCAGTGCTCTGTGGTGTCCTAAATGGGAAGGAAATCTAAAAAGAGGGAATATATGTTTTTGCATAACCGATTCACTTTGCTGTACAGTGGTCCCCAAGCTTTGTGGACCAGGAGCCAGTTGCAAGGAGACCATTTTCATGGACGGTGTAGGGGTGGTGGTTTCAGGATAATTTAAGTGCATTACATTTATCATGTACTTTATTTCTATTATTCATATATCAGCTTCACCTCAGATCATCAGGCATTATATCCCAGAGGTTAGTGACCTATTGTAAAGCACCTGTATCTCAATAAAAGTTAATTTTAAAAATCAAGCAAGCAAACAGACAAAAGAGTCTGCCCTTTGACCCAGATATTCTGAGTCTAGGAATTTAACCAAAGGAAAATATTCAGTAATTCAGTCAAAGATTTCTATAAAAAGTGTCCATCAGTATTTTAAAAACTATAAATGTTATTTAAAAATTAACCAATGAGTGAAGAATATGCTATTCCCTTGTGATAAAATGGGATGTAATCCTACCAAATCATTTTTTTCCAAAGAGTATTCATGACATTGGGAAAATTCTTAGGGAACAATGTGAAGTGGAAAAAAAATGATACAAACACTATAAATCTATATAGATACACACACACAGCTGTTTAGTCGCTCAGTCGTGTTCGACTCTGCAACTCCATGGACTGCAGCACACCAGGCTTCCCTGTCCTTCATCATCTCCCAGGGTTCACTCAAACACACAGAAGCACACTTGAATTTAAAAGATATATTGACAGTATGTGTTCATCTTCTAGGAACAAACTAGCTTTGCTTCTTTTTCCCAACAGAGAAACCCAAGCGCGGTTATCTACTGTGGCCCTTTAGACTGCATCTCATTCCTACAACGATGGCACTGGATTAAGAAAAGTGAGTCAGAAAGGGTTGAATTCTTCTGATTCTGTCTCCTACCTACTGTCCTGCTGTGTCCTTTCCTCTACCTCGGATTCCATGTCTGAAGGAACTGGAATCATTGATCTCCAAGACCCTTTCACATTCCAACATGTGAGGACCCATGATCTTATCACTATAAACTTTATGCCTAATCATTCAAGCCAGTTAAGCTAGAAGGCTGACAATTCTTTAGCAGATCTGATCTCTGTTGTCTAATTAAGTCACCGTAACACCCAATAGGCTAAATGATGCAGTACTAGTTCTTCTAAACATTTTTCAAGTTACCAGGATGACTTACAGAAATCATCCATAACTCCATACTTAACAATTTCCTTTTTCTGTTGCCCTCATTCTTTCTCACAAGTCTTTCTTCTGAAAATAGAGGAGGGAAAAGATGTTGGCTTTCTAATTTTTAAACACATTATCATTTAAAACCCTCAATGACTTTGTAAAACAAGAAAAAAAGCTTTATGGAATATTTCTTCCTGCAGATGCAAAGACACTTAAAAAGCCATGCGAAAAAAAGGCATATAAAGAAAGAAAACTGGTATCATTTTGTATTTGTTTTTAAAACAGGTAAAATAATTATTGCTATTCAGTTGCTCAAGGAAATGCCATCATTCTTAATTTCTCATTGTTTCTTCTACTGACATAACACAACAAAATGATTTAGTTTTTCTTTTTTTTTTTCTTTCTGCCTAATAATTTCATAAGCTCTAGTTGTTTCAGAAAGATATGACTCACTTCAGGTTGAAGCCTGCTGGATCCTTTCTCTCTGAAATGGGACATTATCCTATGATCACCTCAGCCCATACCTTTCAGATAAAAGAGGGACTTTAATAAAATAGAAATAACCATGACTCTCGTTCCAGAAGAGAGGTCTTGTATCTCACTGTGTTTTAATTAAGCAATAAGTTAGATGTCAAGAGCAATTATAGCCTTGAAGGTCAAAGCTTGCTTAATTAAAAAATTGGAAGAGCCTCTCCTTGTTCAACTATTTGGAAAGCAGTAGAAACCTATAACATCTACTTGGGGAATCAAAGGAAACAAAGTCGTGGTCAAACAGGCTAATACTTTGCCTTGGAATTCAGACTCATGCTCCCTCCTGCTAGATAGCATTGGCCTCCACACAAGCTCATAAATTTGATACATAAATTGAACGTATGGCATTATGACCCAAGGCAGCAAACAGGTAATGTTCTGAAAGTGCTATTAAATGGCAGAGAATTTCAGCTAGATTTTAGGTTTCTGCTGGTGGGAAGCAAATGCTAAAAAATTGTTAAATCTTTGATTCGTCCTTATTCCCAGTATATTTTCATTTTCTCAGGCATGGTCCTAGAAGTGCTTTCATTAGAAACGTCTCAGGAATTTGATGCAATACACACTCCACAGCCCTCTCCCAAATCACTGAATCAGAAACTCTGGAAATGGGCCCCTAGAATCTGCATTTTACTAATCCCCTAGGTGATTCTTAGGTACCAAAAAATTGAGTAACTATGGATGTAATGTATTTTTTTCTCATTTTATCAGTGAGATGAAATATCTCTGCTAAACACATCTGGGGTTAGAATTACAACCCATGCCTTCTCATTTCATGTTCATATTCTTTTCCACCAACCAAATCAGACTACACATGTAGTCTGAACCCATGCAATCAGACTTTTTCACATTTGGGTTAAGAGATATGTTTTGAATATTCTTGCCCTGCTGCTGCTGCTGCTGCTAAGTCGCTTTAGTCGTGTCCGACTCTGTGCGACCCCATAGACGGCAGCCCACCAGGCTCCCCCCTCCCTGGGATTCTCCAGGCAAGAAAACTGGAGTGGGTTGCCCTTTCTTTCTCCAATGCATGAAAGTGAGAAGTGAAACTGAAGTCACTCAGTCGTATCCGACTGGCAGCGACCCCGTGGACTGCAGCCCACCAGGCTCCTCCATCTATGGGAATTTCCAGGCAAGAGTACTGGAGTGGGGTGCCATTGCCTTCTCCGATTCTTGCCCTAAATGACATTATTTGTCATAATGATTAATAGTATTCCCACGTTCAAGTTTTAAATGGTGTTAACCATAATTGTGTATCACAATCCTGAGTACTATTCTTCTCAATCCATTCTTTCCTGTTTTCTATCATCTTGTACTCATATTTTATCATTAACATTTTCAGCTTCCTTGAATTTTAGCAATCTGAGCTATTCCTGAATTGAGAGACATTCATACCATCTCAAGATATTCCTACCATCATGCTCCTTTTGTAATTGGAACCCCTATTATCTAAATAACAAAAGCACCAAGATATAATTGATCTCAAAAATGTATGCAACCCTGAATTACAGAAAGAATACAGACCTAAGAGTTAGATCTGGTTTCTAACCCTTTCTCAGTCACTAACTCACTTTACAGAGAAGGCAATGGCACCCCACTCCAGTACTCTTTCCTGGAAAATCCCATGGATGAATAAGCCTGGTAGGCTGCAGTCCATGGGGTTGCTAAGAGTCAGACAGGACTGGGCAACTTCACTTTCACTTTTCACTTTCATGCATTGGAGAAGGACATGGCAACCCACTCCAGTGTTCTTGCCTGGAGAATCCCAGGGAAGGGGGAGCCTGGTGGGCTGCTGTCTATGGGGTCGCACAGAGTCGGACACAACTGAAGCAACTTAGCAGCAGCAGCAGCAGCAACTCACTTTAAGCAGGACATTTCCATCTGAGCCTGCATTTTCTCTTTGGAAAAAGAAGAAACAATTCTTAAAAATAAGTTTCTTTTCAGTTCTTTCATGTTGTGAAGGAAAGCAGAAAAACCAGGACCCTATGCTGTCATTAACTCACATTGTTCTTAAGGAGTGTGAACAAGCAGGAGATGCAAAACTATGTCAAGCTGCCAAAGAAACAACTGTCAGTGCATTCTGTTATTTGGCTGGAGAGGAGTTCCCTGTGGTTAGAGGGGAAGAAATGAATGAGCTCCTATACGAGGTGTTAATGAGGTCCCAGGATTTGTGTGGGAGGGCAGAAGAGACTACTGGGGGAAATATCTTCAGAGGATGTGGTCCAGGCTTTGCTCTTTCTGCAAAGGCTAAGGGAAGGAGGGAGGAAAAGGCTCTTCAAAGAAGCAGAGAAATTTGATTTGAAGTGTAGAAGCTCCACTGAGAACATGCTATGGCTAAACAATTGAACCTAATTACAGCATTCTCAAGTGACTCGGACTCGATTGAGTGACTTCACTTTGACTTTTCATTTTCATGCATTGGAGAAGGAAATGGCAACCCACTCCAGTATTCTTGCCTAGAGAATCCCAGGGATGGGGGAGCCTGGTGGGCTGCCGTCCATGGGGTCACACAGAGTCGGACACAACTGAAGCGACTTAGCAGCAGCAGCAAGTGACTCGGGAAGAAATGCACAGGTGAGATTGATGTTTCCTCAATAATTACACAGTTAAGAAAAAAAAAGAGTAATAGAAACATGCCCCAGGTACCTAATTACCCATGAGACCTCATGACATGTCAGGCAAATCTGGAGACCTTTGGACTCTGGATTTCAGTGTCACCTGTCACAATTTAAGCATGCTTTGATGCCTCTAAGAATCCTTTTCTTTCTCATAGATTGGAATTAGTACTGCCTTCCCTGTCTCTCTCAAATGATGGAAAAGGAACAAAAATCAGTATGAGATGGTATGATGTAGTCATACTAAACTTATTATTCAAAAGGTAGAGACAAAATAACAGATTCAGGAAATATATCAAATTTCAATCACTGCTCTTTCATTTTCCAAATGGGTGACCTTGCATGTGTTTCATTTGAAACTTCCATTCCTGTTTCTTATATAGGAAAAGAAAATCAGTAAGAAAATTACTAACTACTTTCCATGATTGTTTTGAAGACTACCTGAGATGAAGTACACTGTCTTAGGGAATGTCAGAATGAAGGCTATCCATTATATCATCACCACCCTCACGGTCCTCATCGCCATCATCATTGCTACGTCATCCTTACACTCTGCTTACTTACGTTACTCTTATAAGAAAGTATGAAGAACACAAAAGAAAACAAACGTATGATCACTGCTTTGTCTTAGGTAACAGTCTCCTCTTAACGTTCTAGGGATACAGAACTTGACCCCAAACTAACCAAGAGCCAAAAGGAGGAGCATCTAGAGGAGAATTGACAGACAGACCCAGAGCCTTCATTCCTAGTCAGGTGTGTCTTCATTACCGGCTACTTGATAGGTTTACCGTATTTCTAACCATATCATCTTTCCTATTTATGCCTTTATATAAAACTGTTTACATCCTGTTACATTTTTATTGTGAAGCATAACACAAATACAGATACAGATACTTAAAACCTAAGTGGACAATCCAGTATACTAATGTAAAATAAAGGCATGTGTAACCATAACCTGGGTAAAGCAACAGACAAAAACAGCACTCCAGAGTCACCCGCTTCCTTCTGCTCTATTTCTAACCTAATTCCTTCTCTCCCATAGGAAAAAAAAACACTCTCCTGAGTTTTATCTTATTCACTTCCTCGATTTTCTTTATCATTTTACTACCTAAGCATGCCTTTCTAAATACTATATAGTTTGGAGATTTTTAAATATTACTGTATTATGTAAATTCAATTTACTCACTGTAATTTGCTCATTTAAAATGTACAAGTCAATGGCTTTAATACATTCCCAGAGTTGTATAATCATCACTAAAACCAATTTTAAAAACATTTTCTTCACCCCAAAGGAAAGTCCATACTTATCAGCATTTTCCATTTTCAATCAAATATCCTAACCCTAGACAAAATAACCTACTTTCCTTATCTACATATAGAATTATTTATTCGGAACACTTCATAGAAGTGCTATCATACAATACACAGCCTTTCACGTCTGCTTTCTTTCACTCAGCAAAATGTCTTTATGGTTTATCCATGATGTAGATACCTCAGTACTTCATCCCATTTTATTGTTGAACAATATTCATTTGTATTTCCATATATATTATAATTCTCTTGTCAAGTTACACATATATGTATATACATATAAAAACTATTAGGATTTTGATTGAAATTTCACTCAATCTATAAGACACTTTGGTGATAATTCATATTTTCTGACACAGTATTCCAATCCATGCTTATGGTATTTTCCTCCATTTATTTAGCTCTTCATTAAATTTTCTCAGTAATGTTCCACAATTATCTCTACAGGAATTTGGTATATCTCTTTGTAGATTTCATTCTAAGTACTTCATTTTTTTCAAAACTGTCCTAAATGACGTGAAAATTGTATTTTCACAATGTTTAATGTTGGCAAACAGAATGAAGTCAGTTTTTGTACACTGATTTTTGTATTCAGCAAATTAGATATAATCTTGAACTTTTTATAATAATAATTTATATGTAAATTAATATGTAATAATTTATATGTAATTTATATATTATATATTTGTAAATTATAAATTATATATAGTATAAATTATATTATAAATTATATAATAATAATTTATTGTAATTAATATTTATGTGTAAATCTAACAATTTATATGTAAATCTAATAATTTATATGTAAATCTAATAATTTATATGTAAATTATTTTGGATTGTCTACATATGTGATTAAATAACTCTTAATGATGGAGGTTATTTATTTCTAGTGCTTGTGTCTTTTTTTTTCTTGCCTTAATGTACTGATCAAGATACCAGATGCAGTGTTAAGCAGAAGTTGTAATATTGGAACTGCTTACATTGCTTCTAATATCAAAGAAAAAAATTCAAGGTTTCACCATTAAGCATGACATCTGTTGTGATTTTTGCAAATACCTTTTATTATATGAAGAACATAACTACTGTTCTTAGTTTACTAGGAATTTTTATCCTGATTGGATGGTAAGCTTTATCAGATTTTCTCCTAATCTATTGATTTATTTTATCCATATTGTTAAATGTGATCAATTACACTGATTTAAAGATAAACAATGTGACTTTAGTAAGGTAAATTCAGCTTGATTATAATTGCATTATATTTTTTAAATAAATAATGCTGGATTCCATTTGTTAATAGTATTTAATTTAGAATTTATGTAGATGTTCTTATATATATTTTGGATTGAAAGTAGTATGATGCTTTCATGATTTCATATTATGTTCTCATGATTATTAGTTTATTGTAATTCAGTTCAGTTCAGTCTCTCAATCGTGTCCGACTCTTTGCGACCCCATGCATTGCAGCACGCCAGGCCTACCTGTCCATCACCAACTCCCAGAGTTCACTTAGACGTCCGTCCAGTCAGTGATGCCATCCAGCCATCTCATCCTCTGTCGTCCCCTTCTCCTCTTGCCCCCAATCCCTCCCAGCATCAGAGTCTTTTCCAATGAGTCAACTCTTTGCATCAGGTGGCCAAAGTACTGGAGTTTCAGCTTCAGCATCATTCCTTCCAAAGAAATCCCAGGGCTGATCTCCTTCAGAATGGACTGCTTGGATCTTCTTGCAGTCCAAGGGACTCTCAAGAGTCTTCTCCAACACCACAGTTCAAAAGCATCAATTTTTCGGTGCTCAGCCTTCTTCACAGTCCAACTCTCACATCCATACATGACCACAGGAAAAACCATAGCCTTGACTAGATGGACCTTTGTTGGCAAAGTAATGTCTCTGCTTTTGAATATGCTATCTAGGTTGGTCCTAACTTTCCTTCCAAGGAGTAAGCGTCTTTTAATTTCATGGCTGCAGTCACCACCTGCAGTGATTTTGGAGCCCCAAAAAATAAAGTCTGACACTGTTTCCACTGTTTCCCCATCTATTTCCCATGAAGTGGTGGGACTGGATGCCATGATCTTCGTTTTCTGAATGTTGAGCTTTAAGCCAACTTTTTCACTCTCCACTCTCACTTTCATCAAGAGGCTTTTGAGTTCCTCCTCACTTTCTGCCACAAGGGTGGTGTCATCTGCATATCTGAGGTGATTGATATTTCTCCCGGCAATCTTGATTCCAGCTTGTGTTTCTTCCAGTCCAGCGTTTCTCATGATGTACTCTGCATATAAGTTAAATAAGCAGGGTGATAATATACAGCCTTGATGTACTCCTTTTCCTATTTGGAACCAGTCTGTTGTCCCATGTCCAGTTCTAACTGTTGCTTCCTGACCTGCATACAGATTTCTCAAGAAGCAGGTCAGGTGGTCTGGTATTCCCATCTCTTTCAGAATTTTCCACAGTTTATTGTGATCCACACAGTCAAAGGCTTTGGCATAGTCAATAAAGCAGAAATAAATGTTTTTCTGGAACTCTCTTGCTTTTTCCATGATCCAGTGGATGTTGGCAATTTGATCTCTGGTTTTCTGCCTTTTCTAAAAGCAGCTTGAACATCAGGAAGTTCACGGTTCACGTATTGCTGAAGCCTGGCTTGGAGAATTTTGAGCATTACTTTACATAATTAGTTTATTATTATTATTGGGTCTTATCTCCCTCTTGTTGGAGAGGAGCAGGGGGAATCAGTCCTGAATGCTTTATCTATTTAAAAAGTTATTTCAGAGAAATATTGTTTGGCTTTGTTGATTCTATTACATACTTGCAGTTTTAAAAAATTAATTTCTACTGCTATCCTCTCTGCTTTCTTTGCATTTATTTTGCTATTCTTTTTTCTAATGTTTAGCTTCTTAATTTTCAGGCTTTTTAACCTTCTACTATATACACTGATAGGAATGAACTTCCTTCTAATCTCTGTTTTAGCTATACCCATCAAGTTTAAATTGTAGTGCTTTCCTATTATTATTCAGTTAAAATATATTCTAATATTCATTATAATCTTTTCTTTAACCAAGAATATTCAGAAATATATTTCTTAATATCCAAATATATGTTATTGTCTATTAATTGTGTTGGGGTCACAACAAATACTGTATACAATTTCAAACATTGAAATTTATTCAAACTTCCTTTGTGACCATTTTTTATAAATATTCTACATGTGCTTGAAAAGAATATATGTTCTGCAGCCATGTGAACTTAATATTCTATTTATAACTACTATGTCAACTTTTTGGGCTTCCCTGATAGCTCAGCTGGTAAAGAATATGCCTGCAATGCTGGAGACCTGGCTTCCATCCTTGGGTTGCAAAGATCCCCTGGAGAAGAGAGAGGCTGCCCACTCCAGTATTCTGGCCTCGAGAATTCCACAGACTATATAGTCCATGGGGTCGCAAAAAGTTGGACACGACTGAGCGACTTTCACTTTCATCCTGCACTCAGGACTCTGCCATGAAAAGGACTCATGTCAACTCTTTAATGACACTGTTCAAATTCTCTAGATCCTAACTGATGTCTGATTTAATTATTCTATCAGTTACTAAAAGATGTGTATTAAAATTGTCTGATTAGTGTTATACATTTGTCTACATCTCCTTGTATTTCTTTTTCTTTATATATTTAGAGAAAGTGTTATGATCTGCATAAGATTGTTATGTCTTCCTGATGAATCAAACTTTTTAGTATTATGAAATGACCTTAGCTCTAGTAAACCTTCTGCTGTAGGTTATTCATATGACCACACTAGCATTCTTTTAGTGAGTGTTTGCCAGCAGTGTATTTTTTCCCCCTTCATTTTCAGTCTCATTGTACCTTTATGTGTAGAGTGTTGAGTTTTTGCAGAAATCCCAAATAAGTCTTTCTTTCCTGTTTTTTAATCTTCATTCTAATCTCTTTTTTTTAAACTTCTACAGAGTGTTTGGATCCATTAAATGCAATGTATATTTCTGTGTGTTTTACATTTTCCTTCCTTGTTCTATGTTCTTTTTATTCTTCTCTGCCCTGTTTTGAGATTTGTTAAGGATTTTATATTTAATTTTTCTGTAAGTTTGAAATATATATTCTTCTTCTATTTTGTGTGTATTACCCAAAATTACCATTGTTTTTCACTCTCTTCATCCATGAAAAGAATTTAGCATACCTTAATTCCATTTACCTCCTTCACTACTGATGTGATACTGTTGCTGGATATGTGATCTCTATATTTTTACATCTATGAGTGTAATTATTTATGCAATCAATATTCATATAGATTGACCTATAGGCTTATAAATGTTTACTGCAAACCTCTGAGTTTCAAACTTCCAATTATTTTCTATTTTGACAGGCAAAGTTATACAAACATTATATTGCTTATCACCTCAGTAAAATCTGATCAGTATGTCCCAACTGTCCACATTACTATCTCTACGGAGAAATGTGTGACTATTCATTTAAAATGGAATAAAGACTATAAATAGGCTCAAGTCATTTCAGGTCAGGTTTACCTTACCTGACCTGATAAGTTCAGATCCAATCTTGCTGTTCTTAGCAGGCTTGGGATTTGGAATTGTGGATAAGAGATTGTGGGGCTTCCCTGGTGGCTCAGGGGTAAAGAATCTGCCTGCAGTGCCAGACACTTGATCCCTGGGTTGGGAAGATCCCCTGGAGAAGGAAATGTCAATTCACTCCTGTAGTCTTGCCTGGGAAATCCCATGGACAGAGGAGCCTGGCTGGCTATAGTCCACGGGGCCACAAGAATCAGACACAACTTAGCGACTAAACCACCACCACAAAAGAGATTGGAGGCAGACTTTACAGAGTATCTGGTTTGTAGACACTTCACAAATGCTGTTACTTAATTTGTCAGTAAGATTTTTTTACATAACACTTTCTTTTTAGCTGGATCGTGGGATTTAGGGGTACTGAGTTCTTATCATTGCAAGTCCACAAGTCTAACTGGCACACATTCCTGTACCCAACATGCTTTTGCTGGAAAAACTGGAAAAATGAGCTTGTGATGCTGGGTTAACTTTACAGACAGCAGGTTCAGAGCAGGAGAGGCATCTGAACATACAGAGTCTCAGACTTTGTTACTCTCACATTATCCTGACTCTGAGAGTGGGAAGAAAATACGACAGCTGGATGAAAACAAGAGATTCAAACTAAATAATGAAGGGCAAACGACAGCCAAGGAACAAAAGAAAACCTTCCTCACAGACGAATGATGTGGATGAAGATCCTGACGGGACCACTGGAGGGGAAGCAGACAAAGGGGTGGTAATCAGCATCTACCTGTCTTGAATGGAAATATAAATAATCAGTTTCAGCTGGAAGGGCTTTACAGCTTCATAGATTTTATGCAGAAATAAATTATTTTCAACATGGAGTCAACATTTATTACATTAATTATACCATTATTCACATCTCTCTCCTAGAATGGTCCGACATGCATGCGTTTTAAAATATGGATTTACAGAACTTCTTTTCATAAATCTCTCTTTTAAAAACCATTTGATATTTTAAAGGGAAAAACCTTATTCTCTTAGTGGTTTCAAATTTCCAAGCCCTAAAGAGGAAAGGACTGAAGAGTTAAATCTATCCTTGATAAACTCCTCAACTCACAACATCAAACAATCTTGGAGGTTAAAAGTGAACACTCTCTTTAAGATAATCTCAGTGAGACCTAAACAAATTGTTGCTGCCTTGTACAAGAATTCATTAACTGTATGACAATTACTCACGCTATTTGGAGCCATTAGAAGCCAGAAAGACTGAAAAATAAGACAGCAATACTGAAGCAAAACATCAAAGGATAAAATCACCTAACACTTCAACTGATGCAGAGAAATGATTGCTTTCTTAAATTGTTGGTGGGAGAATGAAGTGTTATAATATAACCTTTTAGGAAATTAATCTGCCAATATTGGTACAAATAAAAAAACAATTTGACACAGCAATATCACTTTTGGGAAATCTAGCCTATAAAAACAAAAGTGCCAGTACATGACACTCTGCATACATACATAATGTTGATTCTTTCAACAAGCATTTATTGAGGACCTACTCTGTGCCCATCATGAAAGATAGGCAAAGGTTCTGGTCTTACAAAGCTTGCATTCCAAGGGACAGAGAGGGATGATAAATATATAAGGAAAAGTATACAAGATAAATGTTATCTAGAGACTAAATAGCCACTCCAGTGTTCTTCCCTTGAGAATCCCAGGGACTGGGGAGCCTGGTGGGCTGCCGTCTATGGGGTCGCACAGAGTCAGACATGACTGAAGCGACTTAGCAGCAGCAGCAGCAGCAGCAGAGACTAAATAGAGTGATGTGATGATGTGCAACTTTGAAATGGGTGATAAAGAAAGGGCCTTCTAAGCAGGTGACATTTAAGGTGAGACTTGACCAATAAGAATCTGGCCTTGAAAAACTGCAATAATGTTTATACTTGTAAAATCTGAAATAACCTGAACTGAAGCAACAAAGCAATGGTTAGATTAATTACCTAATGGAATGTCATATGTCTACTAAAATAATGCCTAATTAGCACTGCAAACTTAAACATACCTTAAAATTTAATTTCTCCTCTTGCTTTTAAAAATTCTGCTCAATTTGCAGTCTGTCTCATTGAATGTATGGTGACTCTTCCATGAGTTTTTAGGATAAAAGCCTTGGTACCATCTTTGACTCTGCATTTTGTTTTACAACCCATATCTGATCCCTGAGCAAATCTGGGAACTCAACCTTGAAAATCTATCCAGAATGCGGTCACTTCTTGCCACACCTACTTCCACCATCCTGTTCCAGACTCTCCTTCCTAGATGATTATAACGGCCTTCCAACAGGGCTCCCTTCTCAGACGCTTGTTACCCTTTAATCTGTTCTCAGCACAGCAGCCAAAGTGATCCTGTTAAATGTCAATCATGGCGTGCTGTTCCTTGGATCAAAACCATTCAGTCTCTTTCAGAGCAAAATCCAAAGTCCTTACAAGGACTTTCAGTGCCCACCAGGGGCTGTCCCCCATCAGTGCTCTGACCTCCATCCTTGCTAATCCATCCTTCAATCAGTCACTTTACCCCTGGTTGTTAGTTGAACATGCAAGGACACTCCCACCACAGGGATTGGGTACTTATTCTTCCCTTTCCCCAAATATGATGCTCTTCCTGCTAAAGTCCTCACCAGTTACACTAAAATGCAACCATCAATACTTCTAACCCCACCTCTTACTTGATTTCTCTCCTTACTATGTATTTTACTCAATTTTACTGTACATTGTCTCTCTCCCCATTATTAGACCACAAGTTCTAGGAAGGCCAAGTTTTGGGGTGGAGGAGGTTGTTTTTTAAAACTTTTAATTTTATATTAGGGTACAATCGATTAACAATGTTTTGGTAGTTTTAGGTGGATAGCAGAGGGACTCAGCTATATATCCATTCTCCCCTAAACTTCCCTCCCAACCAGGCTGCCACATAACATTGAGCAGAGTTCTCTGTGCTATGCAGAACACCCTTGATGGTTATCCGGGGCTTCCCAGCTGGCAACCAGTGGTAAAGAACCCGCCTGCCAGTGCTCCTTCATATAAGAGAGGTGGGCTCAATCCCTGCGTGTGGAAGATCCCCTGAAGGAGGGCATGGCAGCCCACTCCATTCTTTCCTGGAGAATCCCATAGACAGAGGAGCCTGGCAGGCTACAGTCCAGAGAGTCACAAAGAGTTGGACATGACTGAAGCAACGGCACGGCAATGTAGCCTGGCACAGCACATTGGTTATCCATTTCAAATATGTTTTTTAAAAGACATTCACAAAATTAAATTGATATATATGTACATATGTATGAGTTCATAGATTCTTGTGGGAGAATATAAATCAGTCTATTCACATTGATTCCCTCAAGGGAGTAGAAGTAGAGGCAATGAGGCAGTTCACTATGGCTTTTCCTTAAGCATTTATGAATTAATGGACCTCTTATTATAAGGGTTACACTTGTGACCTTTTGGAAAAAAAGCATTATAATTTAATTTTACATAAAATCCATTGATGTTAGCAAGAAAATGGATTTAAACTCCTCAGATCCAAAGAGTAACACATTTATCTATTTCACCATTTTTATCTGTAAAAACTGGACTCACATGAACATTCAGGATTGGTAGTTATTCACATAATCAAAGATCTGGGAATTTCTTTGATTATGTGAATAATCAAAGAAGTGGATTCTGGACTTCCCAGAGCTAAAAGCCATGCCAGGCTTCCTCAGTAAAACATAGCTCCTGCATCACGACCATAATCTAAATAAAGATTGAACAAATCAACCCTCATCCGGAGGGGTGTGTTTCATATTCTGATTAATATTGGCATTAGTGAAGTGAAGTCGCTCAGTTGTGTCCAACTCTTTGCGACCCCATGGACTGTAGCCTACCACTCTCCTCTGTCCATGGGATTTTCCAGGCAAGAGTACATTTCCTTCTCCAGAGGATCTTCCCAACCCAGGGACTGAACCTGGGTCTCCTGCATTGTAGGCAGACGCTTTACTATCTGAGCCATCAGGGAAGTCCATGAAGTGAAGTGAAGTGAAGTTGCTCAGTTGTGTCTGACTCTTTGCGACCCCACGGACTGTAGCCTACCAAGCTCCTCTGTCCACGGGATTTTCCAGGCAATAGTACTGGAGTAGATTGCCATTTCCTTCTCCAGGGTATCTTCCCAACCCAGAGATCGAACCCGGGTCTCCCACATTATAGACAGACGCTTTACCATCTGAGCCACCAGGGAAGTCCATAATATTGGGATCAGGGACTGGAAATAGAACTGCCTTATGATCTATCAATCCCACTGCTGGGCATACATACTGAGGAAACCAGAATTGAAAGAGACACGTGTACCCCAATGTTCATCGCAGCACTGTTTATAATAGCCAGGACATGGAAGCAACCTAGATGTCCATCAACAGATGAATGGATAAGCAAGCTGTGGTACATATACACAATGGAGTATTACTCAGCCATTAAAAAGAATACATTTGAATCAGTTCTAATGAGGTGGATGAAACTGGAGCCTATTATACAGAGTGAAGTAAGCCAGAAAGAAAAACACCAATACAGTATACTAACGCATATATATGGAATTTAGAAAGATGGTAACAATAACCCTGTATATGAGACAGCAAAAGAGACACTGATGTATAGAACAGTCTTTTGGACTCTGTGGGAGAGGGAGAGGGTGGGATGATTTGGGAGAATGGCATTGAAATACGTATAATATCATATACGGCACGAGTCACCAGTCCAGGTTCGATGCACGATACTGGATGCTTGGGGCTGGTGCACTGGGACGACCCAGAGGGAGGGTATGGGGAGGGAGGAGGGTTCAGGATGGAGAACACATGTATACCTGTGGCAGATTCATTTCGATATTTGGCAAAACCAATACAATATTGTAAAGTTTAAAAATAAAATAAAATTTAAAAAAAGAAGACTGAAAACAAACAAAATACCATGTGTATACAGTCTTTTCTTATTCTGTTTTTCTCCAAATGAAGCAGTATCAGAGACAAACAAAAACACAGATAAAGAGGGTGTGGGGCTGAACAGCAGGCTCTCTGGCCTCCCCTGGGTAGCCTCTGAGACAGCCCAATGGAAGATTTAGGGGTCTGTGGAACCGGAAAATTTACAAATCGTGATGTGGGCAGGGTGAAGAGCAGAAAAGTATGTGAATTTGCTAATAAAGTTGAAGAAATGCTTGAAATAAATAAGACAACTGTCTTCAACTATTTTAAGAATCAAGTTGACTTTCATGTGAGCAAATGGTCAAGTGTCTGCCTGCAATGCGGGAGACCTGGGTTCGATCCCTGGGTTGGGAAGATCCCCTGGAGGAGGAAATATCAACCCACTCCAGTGGTCTTGACTTCCCTGGTGGCTTAGATGGTAAAGCATCTGCCTACAATGCAGGAGACCCGGGTTCAATCCCTGGGTTGGGAAGATCTGGGGAAGGAAACGGCACCCCACTCCAGTATTCTTGCCTGGGGAATCCCATGGATGGAGGAGCCTGATAGGCTACAGTCCAGGGGGTCACAAAGAGTCAGACAGGACTGAGCGACTTCACTTTCACTTTTCTTTCAGAGAACATCAGTAAAATTAGTTAAGGGAAGGCTCAAGAAGGCAACTTGTTTGATATTAGGAAAAACAAACTGTTTGGAAACCAGAGTTGGCCAACAGTGGAATGAAATGCCAAGTACTGGGTTGACCAAGAAGTTTGTTAGGGTAGAAAAATCAGAACTTTTTGGCCAACCCATTTAATAACAAACCTCCTAAGGAATTCAAGCAGAGATAGTACCTAGGTAACCAAAGACAGAAGTGCAATGCATGGCATCACTTACCTGTGGGAGATTACATCATTAAGATCCCTTCTGATTTTCAGTTCTAGGAGTCCATGTACTCGGACTCTTTGATTACAAATGATAGAAACTCTTTTTGTTTGTTTGTTTTAAATGTGCACAGTGGAAAACCTCCAATTAGATCCTATCTTCAGATATGGCTTAATTCTGGTTCTGTGAATTTAAGGTTCTGTGTCTCTAATCTCCCTCCCTTGAATCTTTTTTTTTTTTCTCTCTTGAATTCTCAGGCAGTTTCAGTATGTCAGCAAAGGCCTTCAACAATCCCAAGGTATGTTATCCTCATACCTTGAAATCCTCAAAAGAGGAAAGAACTTTTTCCTCAATGACTCATGCAGAAGGATCTAGGGAGAAACCTTGACAGTCCCAATTTTGTTCATGTACAACATTCAGGTAGGTGGGACTCACTGCTTGGATAGTAGGTCGTGAGCCTGTACCTGTCACAGGCAAAGAAGGGCCATGTGAATGACAATTCCACCAGATAGGGGTAGACCATTTCTCCAAAGGAAAACTATACTGTGCAGAAAAGGAATCAAGATCCATTATATTCTAGAAAAAAGCACATAAAGCCAAAAAGTTTGTTACATACATTTGATCACTTGAAGTGAAGAAGTGAAGTCGCTCAGTCATGTCCAACTCTTTGCAACACCATGGACTGTAGCCTACCACGCTCCTCCGTCCGTGGGATTTTCCAGGCAACAGTTCTGGAATGGGTTGTCATTTCCTTCTCCAGAGGATCTTCCCAACCCAGGGACTGAACCTGGGTCTCCTGCATTGTAGGCAGACGCTTTACCATTTGAGCTACCAGGGAAGTCTTTGATCGCTTAGGTGAATTCAAAATGAGATAACAAAGAATATATAGTCACCTTGGCTCAGACGGTAAAGAACCTGCCTGCAATGCAGGAGACCTGGATTCGATGCCTGGGTTGGGAAGATATCCTGGAGAAGGGAATGGCTACCCACTCCAGGATTCTTGCCTAGGAAATCCCATGGACAGAAGAGCCGAGAGGGCTATAGCCTATAGGGTTGCAAAGAGATGGACACAACTTAGCGACTAACACTTTCAATTTCTTTTTCCCTTCACAGTCACCCTTTTGTACCTTACAATTAAGAAGGCACTTCCCTTGTAGCTCAGTCGGTAAAGAATCTGCCTGCAATTCGGGAGACCTGGGTTCGATCCCTGGGTTGGGAAAATCCTTTGGAGAAGGAAACGGCAACCCACTCCAGTATCCTTGCCTGAAAAAATCTCATGGACAGAGGAGCCTGGTGGGCTGCAGTCCATGGGGTCGCAAAGAATCGAGCACGACTAAGCAACTAACACTTACTTACTTACTTAAAAAAAAAGAGAGAAAGCACTGAACCCTCTCACATGTTTTGGCTTAGAGAGCACTTTCCAGAATTAAGGGAGCAAATCATGCTGTTTTCACCACTGCACTGCAATGGGATGGTACTAGGATAAGGAGATGTGTGCTGTCACTGAATATGTTTCTATAACAGATGGGAATTGCTTTTTCTTGAAATAGCTACTGATGTGGGGATGTTAAGATTAGCTAGGGCAATGGTGTTCCATTTGGAGCAACTTGTATTATGATAATCAACCTACCAGAAGGAGCTGTTAGTCATCCTTTCCCTGTTTAGAGGCAGAGCTTTGCAAATGAAAGAGAACAATATACATGTAGGATATACGTACTGTGTATGTGTTTTCTTTTCCTCTACATATAAGTAAGTGTAAGTGTTAGTCTCTCAGTTGTGCCCGACTCTTTGCGACCCCATAGACTGTAGCCCACCAGGCTCCTCTGTCTATGAGATTTCCCAGGCAAGGATACTGGAGTGGGTTGCCATTTCCTTCTCCAGGGGATCTTCCAACCCAGGGATCTCAACCCCCTACATATATGCAGACATTTATAGACTATGACCAAAATGAATCTACATGTTTCTGAAAAAAGGCAGAAAAGCCTCATGAGCAAGAAAGAGCAAGGTTTGGGGACCACTCTGTTCAAGTTCAGATCCTGACTCCATCACTTACTCACTTACCAGGGTATCTCATTATTTTATTTTTCTGATCTACTGCTAATAATAGCAACCATCCCATAGATGATTCAATAGATTAAATGAGTTGACAGCTGAAAAAGAATTTTAAAGTATACCTAGAACCTTCCCAAGTTCTAGGAGTGCACAAGAAAGTTGGTGATTATTATTATTATTATAGTCACCAATTTTCTGTGTGACTTTACATATCACTTACAACCCCAGGGCCTCAGTTCCCTCTCCCCAGCAGCTGTGCAGGGGTTCCAAGGAGTGAAGTTCCCATGGAATTCTAGCATGCTTTGTTTCACTCTGCTCAGAATATTTTCAATCTTGTGATTTTTCATTATAAACATATCAAACAGCAGCCGAAACAATAGTCTAGGCTTTCAGAAACAAGATACCCCTTCAAAAGATAAGCTAACAGACAAGGAAATTGGCCTAGTAATGAATCATTTCTATTAAAAATCTGTATGCAATAGTTTGGAACCAAAGTAATTCTGTGAGTTTTTCAAAAAGGAGAAATATCAGAAATTGAGCATTTAATTTCTTGAGATGAATTAAGTCTTGATCAAGTAGTGTTTGTGACATGAATGGTACAAATATTCAAAGAGGAAGACAGGAAGAAAATGAAAACCAATTTTATAATGTTGCTTTGTAAAATAAATTCATCATCACTTATTAACGGTTCATTCAATTGTCAGAAAATTGTGAGGTACAAACTTATTCTGGGCCCAGCTTACTTTATAGAGAAATAATTTAAAAATGGAAGATGATGGTTTCCAGAAGTTAAATTGCTGTGTATGTCACCAAGTTTACTTCTAACTTTCTTCCCATGAAGATGATTTGCTGGATATGAATGGAAACTTTCCCTTTTGGAATCCCCCATCTGTCACTGTATAAATTGGATTCAGAGAAAGTAATTTGGTTGCTGTAAATAGGATTTCAGCATCACAGGTAGGCCAGGCAGTAGAACAAGGCAATTCTCAGAAACGAAGACCCAGTTTCAGGAAACCAGCCGTTTTAGGGAAGAATGGGTAGAGAAACCTAGCAAATATTTTAACTCAAAGCCAAATTATCCTCAAACAAAACACAAGCATTTTGTGAATTACCAAGAAGCATCAATTACCTCAATGGTTGCTAATGCCTTTTAGCTGTTATGATGTCACTTAATATAGTTTAACAGCTACAGTTGAGAAAGGAGGACTAGACAGGGAAAACAGAAAACTACCTAATGACGGATGTGCACAACACAGATGCAGCCTAGCTTGCTGACAGCCTGAGCAAATGATAATACTTATTCCAGTGAGACGTCTTGCCTGTATTTGGATTTAGAGCTACCAGGAAGGTAAAGCTGGAAAGAATTTTAGAAGACATCTAGTTCAATCTTTCATCTCAGGCATGAATCTCTGTCATAATAGTCCTCAAAGTAGACTTTCATCTTGACTAGAATATGCCCAGTGGTATTTTCCAGAACAATTCATCACAACATTATGCAATATGGATTCTGAGAAAGTTCTTTTTAAAACGGAGTATAAATTGATCTCCTGGGAACTTTAACAATTTAATCCTAGATTTACCTCCTTAGACTGTCTCTATAATTACTAAAATACATTTATTCAGTAGCTGTTTATTAAACCTCTACCACATGTAATCCACTCTTTTAAAAATCCATCCCTGTATAGGGGATACCACAATTAAAAAAAAAAAATAGTTGGTGCCCTCAGCTGTTTACAGAGACAAAAGAGAGGGACGCAATTAGTTTCAGCACAGATCAGTTTTATGGTACAAGTTACAAGGCAAATGCAAGCAAGACTTTATTATTTCAGTGGAGAGAGGAATCACTTCATCCTAAGGTCTACAGTGAAGGTTTCTCAGAGGCAAGAGGATGGCAAAATGATATCACAGAGGGACTCTAAAGCATGGTCAAGGCAAAGGTGAGAAGTTTTTTGGGTCTTGATGCCTCCTGGATTTTCAGCTTGTGCATTAAGATGGTGAATGCCGAAAATGTTCTATAACTGTATATAGGCAGTTTTTGACATTTGGGCATGTCACAAACTGTCATAAAGCAGTAACACATAGACTTCAACTTGGTTACTTCCCTGTCTGAAGAACAAAAGACGCTAAACTAAAAATGAGTTAGTACATTCTCTACAGCTGCACTGTGAGAATATGTATGTGTGTGTCTAATTACATGTTTTTGTTGGTGTATAATACATGTTTGCATGTATATGTGTGTAATATATATATTTGTATATATTTATATATGTGCAGGTATTTATGCATATATATGTCTATGATGTGAGATGCTGCTAAATTGATGAAAAGTGACATCTCTCACCTTGTCAATCGTCTCTGGATTTACTGTACCCTTTCCTGGAGGAAAACCAAGTGAGAAAGTCCCAGATGGATGGAGCTTTAGCAACTGATATTTTATGCTCATCTAAAATGGAGACTATTGGCCCCACTGATCCCAGGTGGCAGAAATTCAGTGCTGCCCACTTCAGGGGAACTAGGCAAGGCTCCAGCATAGAGCCAAATTTGCTTCTGATTGCATGAGGAACTAGCCCTTTAGAGAAGGGGAAACTTGCATTTTAAACATGACAACTGTTATGCCTTTTGTATTTTCTGTAATTATTGCCTTTTTGTTCTCTGAGTATTAAAGTTCCTTTTGAAAATGTCAGCCTGTCTCAGCTGAGCAAAGGAAAACAAGAAAAGTTGTTTCAATTCATGCATTTGCAATTTTTAAGGGGGAATAGGGGCTCCCTGGAGACTGATGTAGCGGAGGCCACAATAGTCTAATGGAGAAGAAGCCCCCAGAGGAAAAAGAACATTTAGGGAAAAGAAGTTAGATGGGCCCATAACCAGCCACCCTATTCACAGAGACAATTGTCTGGACTTTTTTTTTTATCTTATCACATTATGAGATAGTCTATATTTTTCAACATTTTCAAAATTAAATGTTTTATCAAGGAAAAAAGCCTGTGCATTGTAGAAAAAGATAGAAAATGCAGTTAAGCATAAAGCAAAAAATCAAAATGAGCAACATCCTTTCACCTGAACATTGGTAACCTTCTGGTTTTTCCTCCCTACATTTTATTTGATAAATGTACATATCTTTTGGCACAAAAGTGGAACTAAATGGAATTTAGTATTTTGATTTTTTTTTTTACTTTTATTATACTGTAAACCTGTTTCTATTGACGGCAGCATTTTTGGTGATGGCACAGCATTCTGCAATGTATTTAATCACCTCTAAATTGTTAGGCACTTGGTTCCATTTTTATACATTTAATCTGACACTACGATAACTATCTTCATTAGAGAGAAGGGAGGGGAAGTCAGAAGGCACTTTTACAGTTAAATCATTTCCATTCATCTAGACATTTTATTGTAGCTTCTGGGTCTACTTCAAGCACACCTTAGAGCCTGGGTGGGAAAACTCAAACGGCCAAATAGGAAGCACTTCTGACTTTGTGAGCCACACAGTCTCTGTTAGAACTTCTCATCTCCACTGTTGTAGCACACACACAAAAGCAGTCACAGAAGATGCATGAACAAATGAGCAAATGTTCTATAAATCTTGAATTACACAGGCAGACAATGTGTTGAATTTGGCCCATGCGCCATGATTTGCCAACCTCTGTGTTAGAAGTCACTTCTAATGTTCAGAGTCTTCACCTCCAGTCTGTATATAATCTGTTCTACAATTGGCTTAATGTATCCCATTGCTCTTCTAGACTTGGAGAAAGTAAAAATGAAGTAGACACAGATTCTGTCCTTGTGGAATTTTACATTCAGTAAAACTGATCTGAGAGCAAGATTCTAATAGGAATATGTCCAATCAAGTTTGAGGATACAGCATTTAAGGTTGTCTCCACAGTCAAGGATCATAGAAACATGACAATAATAGCCAGTAATACTTCCTCTACCTCAGTTAAACAGACTCAGTCTGGGAACCCTAATATGCAAAAGGAAGACACAGTAATTGAGCAGAAAGCAGAAGTCACAAAACTCTAGTACATTTCTTAGATCTCACGAGGAACTCACAAGTGTGACTTTGAGCAACACCTTTAACTTCTCTAAATCTCAGTTTCCTCATCTGTAAAACAGGGATAACAATGACACTGAAAGAGGATTAAGTGAGGTGGTACATGAGAGGTATATTTCCCAGTACACAAGTAAGTTCACAATAAATATCAACTATTTTTTTTTGAGAGGAAAACATATATTTGGGCCCTTAGAAAAACAGATGCCTATAAAATTAGGCAAGATTCTTCCCTCATGTGTTCAGTAAACATTTTTAAGTTATTTTGTAAGAACACATACAGTAGAAAGAACATACTTGTCTGAGACAAGTCACAACACAGGAAAGAAAGAAAAAATATAAAATTAGGTACCAGAATTCAAATCTGGAGATCCAAAGTCATTTATAATGACTTGCCTTATATTGCCTAATTCATCACACATATAAGATACTTTGCATATACCGTGTCTGACCAAGATTGTGCACTTTCTCAAACTTCTCAATCCTATCTGTTCCCCTTCCCCTACTCAGCTCTTGGATCTGATCCAAGAGCAGCCAGCAGCAGCATATATCATTCTCATGGTCATAAATCTCTGGCCATGTGCACCAGAGCCTCCCTGGGGGTGAGAGTCATGGGACTCCTGTGCCAGTTTATACCTCCAACCCAAATGATGACTGTCCTCCAGTAACTACCAGGAGGTTAAATCACTCAAAAGGGACAATCTTTTACAAGTGAGGGAAAAAGGACAGGGTAAGCAGATACTGTGCTCACTCTTCCTCCATCTCTCAGGCCAGTCTGAGGTTTCAACCTAACCCCCCAAAAAGCATTAACACTCAAGTATGTGTTACATGTGAATTGTGTCTCAGACTCTACCATCCAGGGAACCTAGGCTAAGACACTAATATTTCATCTAATCCTCAGACAATCTGAACAGCAACCCTGTGACACAGATGACATTTCTTTTATAAATGAGGAAATGGCTTGCTTCCAGAGTGAAGCAGCTTAATTAGCAAATCAAAACTGGACCCAACACTTGACTCTTACTGAATTTCCATGACACTAAGCTGTTCATAACATCATGTGCTTCCAACTGGGTTTTATAAACCTTCAGGGTGAAAAAGATACTACAGCTCACTCATTCGCTTCTTACCCTCATTTCATACCAACCCAGAGCTCAGAACCAGGGCTTAGAAAAACTCAGTTTTCCACCCATTGTAAGGAAAAACTTTACTTTGGTCTACTTCCTGTGAGTTTTTCTTTACTACTCACACACATACTTCTGACAACACGTCTGGTCACCAAAGGTGGGGACAGTTTTCCCCACAATAAGCAAGTCTCTGACACCAGTTGGGGATCATACAACTTAACTCAATTCTGATGCAATCTACCCAGAGATAGCATTAGACTTCACAAGTTAAGGGCTAAATTTCACATGACTGCCAGGGAGTTAGTGACTGGAGCAGCCTCAACCCAGAAAGGACAGGAGTTTGTGGATGAACACCTTGGCTTCCTTGTACCTGGTGAAGGTCAATTCTGAGATGTGCTCTCTACACAGTCCCTCAGAGGGTCCCCAGCAGGACAAGTCCTTCTTGCCCACACTGGCGATCCGCTCATTCACAAGCCCCTTCTCAGTTCACTTCCATTGTCTCACTTACCAATCCCTTCACTGGACTTCCTAGGAGGAACTCGAATATATACTCTATGTACCAAAATATTTGCCCCGGGACCAGTTTGGCAGACCCCTATCTTGCTTATTTCAGAGAAAAGTCTTAAAACTAAAAGGATAAGTCATGAGCTCCACTACTAAACTCCAGGAAAGACAGGGCTGTTTTGATCCCTACTGAATAGCTGGCACTCAGCAAAGCTTCTGGCATGTAGCAGATGTCAAATATTTGTTGAATGAAAAATTGATTGAAGCTGACTTGACACAGCAATGCTCATGAAGAGTTTCCACAAAGATACTTAACAAATCTAACACATTCAACAGATGTCAGTGGTTCCTCCCTTCTCTTTTATCCACTCCTCTTTGGGTCTGTTCCTAGTGGTTTTGGAGCAGCTGAACACAATCCAGAGTCTGTGTGACCTTTCCTCTAGATACATGCCTCCCATTTTCCCCACAAACCCAATCCCTCAGAAGTTTTAAATACTCCTCATTCTCTGAATTGCTGTTCTGTCTGCACTCACCTTTTAACATAAAAGCATCAGTTAGTGGCTACAGCACACACACACACACAAAAGTTACATTGGTGCCAATCAATGCCTTATGAGGCTCTCCATGATGCTTTAAAAAATTGATAAAGGATTCGAGTTTTTCCTCCCTTCTTCCTTCAAGATGTGTAGCCAAGTTTGTGATTTCTTATATGCCAGGAACACAAAAAGAGAGATCAAGTATTTGGAAAAAACATGAAGTTCAATGAAGCACTATTTCATTAGATTTGGCTTTCCAGTGAAATCTGGAAGAGGTTACAACACAGCTGGAGTAAAACTACCATGGTTTGCCAAAGGAGAAGACCACCTTGAA
This sequence comes from Bos grunniens, assembly GCF_055505025.1. Taxonomy (NCBI): domain Eukaryota; kingdom Metazoa; phylum Chordata; class Mammalia; order Artiodactyla; family Bovidae; genus Bos; species Bos grunniens. Next base: position 64,530,520 of record NC_141171.1, read on the forward strand.
GAGTTCATACCTGCCATCTCCCAGTGTCAGGAAGCATTTCCAAAAAACAAACAAAAACCCATCCCAGAAAGAAGTAGTGCTTACAGGCTGTTGTATCAGTAGGTGTCTTTTATCTGAGAAACCCAGAGGGAAGGGCCTTTCCATCTGGCCCTTTTGGTTTACAGACGAGTCATTTGAAACAGAGATGGCCACTTGCTCAAAACACACATAACACATCATTGGCAGAGCTAAGGCCAGCGCCTTGGCCTTCTGAGTCTTCCTGACGCTTCTTCACTACATGCTGCCTCCTTAGCACTTGTCAACAGCAGGGAAAATAGTTATATAGGAGGAATGTAAGAATGCAGGTAACTGAATTTTGGTGATTCATTTTCCAGGGTTTACATCAGTTTATTTCAAGAATATGTTTATGCAATCAGCTGTACTTTTCCCCTAAACTAAGAGCCTTCTTAATTTTGTATGCCTCATCCTATTTTCTTTGCCTAACATTTTAGGGACCGTGAATCTACTCACTGTAGACCTTCTTCTGGTTATGTCTTTCTCTGGGACTGTTTTTCCTGTTGACAAGCAGAGGAATTTGGACAAGCATAATCAGTAATGTGTACTTTAACTGGCAAATCCTGCATTCCCTGCAGTTTTGGTGGCAGTTAGCATTCGCAGTATGGGCTTTTCTTGTCCACTGTTGTTTGTCACTGTCTAATATGTATCACTAAATCACATTTCCTTCATCTGATATATGCAGGATTGTTGCTGTGTTTGCTGGGTGGATGAATGGCTAGCTGGAAGGATATAAGATTGAAAGACTCTATATTCAGAAGAGGTAGAATTCTTACATTGAAATTGTGACTATAAATAATATTGGTACAGTCTAACAGAGAACCTCAATAATTGACATATAGGAAATGTAGCATCTTAGATTCACATGTGTTAATTTGCATATTATCTTAATCTACACATTCATTCATTCACAAATTCATACTCCACACATCTCAGTTATCTCTCCATTTAATCATTCATTTCTCATTCTTTCCTTAATTAATCCATTCAGTTAACATTTACTGAGCATTAACTATATGATCGGAGAAGGCAATGGCACCCCACTCCAGTACTCTTTCCTGGAAAATGCCATGGACGGAGGAGCCTGGTGGGCTGCAGTCCATGGGATTGCTAAGAGTCAGACAACTGAGCGACTTAACTTTCATGCACTGGAGAAGGAAATGGTAACCCACTCCAGTGTTCTTGCCTGGAGAATTCCAGGGATGGCGGAGCCTGGTGAGCTGCCGTCTATGGGGTCGCAAAGAGTCGGACACGACTGAAGCGGCTTAGCAGCAGCTATATGATATTCCTTCACCAAACTAACTTACTTCTTAAATGATTTGCATGCTAAATTAGACAAAAAAAGAACAATAAAAACCTAATTGGTTTGACAAGAAAAGAAATGATAGTTGATGGTCTTCACAAAAGCCTTTCTAATATTAATTCATTTCAGTTACTCAGTCATGTCTGACTCTTTGCGACCATTAGTAAGCCAACATATATCGCTCAAGCTATGAATCCATGTCTATCATCATTATTTTTTATAACAAAGCATCTGACAAATATATTCTGGAACAGGAAACACATAGCAGAAAATTTTAGGTCAACTTTAGCCAAGGCACCTTAGCTGACTGAATGAACTCCCTCTGCAGATATTCAGACCTAGACTGGATGACCACCCACAAGGCTTATTTCGGTTAGTTGTTCTTAATAATGCTGAGGTTATTAATTGCTTTATGAGGTTAATAAAATATGCTGATCCTTTCTAAAGAAAAGCCTGTACACAAACACACAAACACATTTTTGCTTATAAATTCAGAGAACCCATGATTACCAGCATTCCACTCATTCACTTTAAGCACACTTGCTCTGGAAAGAGCATTTGCTGAGAGGCTGGAATAATTGACCTCTAAAAGACCTCAGAGCTATGAGAGGCCATATTTCCTCTAAGTAGGATGGATTTCTTTATTCCCTCTATCCCAATATAAATGCTTCTAAACCTGGGATGAGTTTACCAACCAACATATACATTTAATGAAGTGGGATTTTGGTTTGTTTTCTGAAAAGCATTTATTAAATAATGGGGCAATCTAACAATCCATAGCATCTCTGAAGAAAGTAAGAACAAAGCCTCTGCCTTCAAAAAGCTTGCAATCAAAAATCTAAACCAATGAAATAACTCAAGTATCCATCAACAAAAGAATAAAGAATATGTGAGATACATTAAAATGGAAATTACTAGGCCATAAAGAAGAAGGAAATAGTGCCATTTGCAGCAATATGGATGGACCTAGAGATTATCATACTAAGTGAAGTAAATCAGAAAGAGAAAGACAAATACCGTATCACTTACATGTATCTGAAACATGATACAAATGATTTACAAATCAGTTTCACAGACACAGAAAATAAACATGGTTAACAAAGGGGAAGGGGAGAGAGACAGATAAATTAGGAATATGGGATTAACAGATATATACTCAACAGGTAAAAAGAGATAAACAACAAGGATTTGCTGTATAGATTTGAGAACTAATATTCAACATCTTGTAATAATCTATAAAGGAAAAGAATCAACAAAAAATTCAGGTATATCTCCAAATCACACTACTGTATACCTAAAACTAATATTATAAATCAACTATACTAAAAAAAATATCTAGACCCATGTTTATGAAGTAGACCATTAATTTAGCAAGTAATCATCTGTGATGTAGAACAGTTTTCAGAAGAAATAGACGTCAGTAGAAGTAAGAGAAAAAGTTAAAAAGGCTTGAATGGAGCAAGTGGCTATGAATTGAATCTATGTAAGGGATTGGTAGGGTTAGAGAAGGTCTAAAACATTTAACAATATTCTGCCCAATGGTATAGTTATGTGAGAAAGACAAATTGGTATTTAAATCTGCCAGCAATTTATTTTAGGTATAGGAGATGAGTTACTAAAATTATTATTGAACTTCCAAAAATGATGGAATGGGGAAGGATGTCAAAAATCTGCTCTGCATTCTAGAGTGAAGCTAGAATGTGTTCTTCATGCTAGCCTGCCCTTTGTTTTGAGAGACCACTTCGGTGAGTCATTCAGTCAGAGATATTTCAGGCAAATACCCACTGATGGTTCTTAGAAAAGCCCAAAGCAGTGACATATTCCAAATGTTTCAGGCCAAGCATTTTGCTTATGAATATAAAAGTTGTCATTCATGGGGGGCACAGTTTCCTCCCTGCAAAAGTTTATTATACTTTTACCAACTGCTACAATCTCCAGTCCCCATTATGTTTGAGTCTAGATCAGAGTGGAGAAGACAGAACTGGGGTCTCTAATCTATGGAGGACCAATGGGCACCTCAATGTGGTTTCAGACCAGGCTCCCAGGAGAAAGATTACCACTGGCAAATCTTCTGTGGGTGCCACAGTAATGATACATTACAGCTACTATTCCCAGTATTTAATTTCACATCTCTACCATCTTTGTACTGTAATTCTCTCTACTCCCTAGCTTTTCATTAAGTACTATCAATTCTACAATTTGACATTAGCTTTTGCTAAGAGAGGGACTTAATTCTTATCTCAGTTAAAATAGATTACAGAGAGTGGCATGGTATGAATAAATGTTTTTAAGCTACAAGAGGGAACTGATGGATAAGTCCAGAGCAGGTGGTGATGAGCAGAAATCAGAGCAAGTATGAAAATTCCCCAAAGAGACTCAAAAAGGATACTCAAGAAGGATAGGGTTCACTTGATGTTAGTGAAGTACTTAAGAGAAACATGACTCTTTGAGGACCTCTGAGCAGGAATGCAGTAAATATGCTTGTGGTCTGGAGGGAATCAGAGTCCTTAGATGCTTTATAACTTAGAGGAGATCTAAGTGCTCTCCTTGAAGTGATCTATGACTGTCCCCAAAATACTACGAACCATTAAACAAGATGTTGATGCATTGTAAGAATTTGGGCATGGGCTTCTCAGGTGGCTCAGTGGTAAAGAATCTGCCTACCAATGCAGGAGATGCAGGTTTGATCCCTGAATCGGGAAGATACCCTGGAGAAGGAAATGGCAACCCACTTCAGAATTCTTGCCTGAGAAATCCCATGGAAAGAGGAACCTGGTAGGCTACAGACCATGGGGTTGCAAGAGAGTTGGGCATGACTGAGCAACTAAATAACAACAAAAATAATTGGACAGTCAAGAAAAGGAGAAGTGATTTTACAGGAAAATGAGGTTTTCTCTAAAAACACATTTTAAATATACTAAGGAAAACACTTTGGAATGCCAGCTACATGTTTGATAATGATTAGATGTAATTAGACTTTAAGACATACAATATTATGCTCTTTGAATCATTAGTTTTTGGTTCCAATGTCCTCCCAGCAAGTCAACAGATAATGCAGCTGCCCTAGGGAGCCTATTCTCTGAGGAAGGTTGCAAAGCCCTGGACACCTGGCTTAATGAAGAGCAATTTATCATTTTAGACTTCTACAGCATTAAAGCATGCCAAGCATTAAAACTAGAATTCATCCTAAGAAGATAATAAGATATATAGATACACACACATACACACACACACACATATATATACACAAAAGTGGATGAACAAGAGTGTTCAGCTTAAGTTTATCTATGACAGAGAAAAAACTGAAAACAGGCTAATATCTAAGGTGTGGGATTCTTTCACTAAATTACAGCTTAGTCATACGATGAAATATAATATAGCCATTGAAAATTACATTGCATTAAAATGTTAATAAAGGCTACTGCTGCTGCTGCCGCTAAGTCGCTTCAGTCGTGTCTGACTCTGTGCGACCCCATAGACGGCAGCCCACCAGGCTCCTCCATCCATGGGATTTTCCAGGCAAGAGTACTATCATTAATCAAAATGATAATGACAGTTGTGGATGGTGTGTTTCTTGATTTTTTTTTTTTGGTCATTGTTTTGGTTGCTTAGCAGGCGAAACAACAGAAGTTGTCTAAATTGAGATAGAGAAGAAGACTTGTGATCTGGGAAAAACCATTCTATATTTATAATTGAAAAAGGTAGTTATACCAATGTATTTGTAGGACAAGGCTGTCTAAAATAGAGACATGTACAGAAAAAAATTAAAGAGCACATAGTAAAATACTGTGAGGTAATTATTTAATTTCTCTTCTGTTGTATTTTTTAGTTTTTTTCCACTGACTATGAGTTAATTTTTTAGGTTATTAAAAAAAAATAAAATGAAGGAGTGGTAAATTTCATCATTAGGGCGTTTCTATTTTAACAAGGAGTCCTGTCTAAACTTTTGGTTTAGACAGCAGTCCCATTTTAGCCCTTTGCAATGTTTTAGAAATGTTCAGCCATCATTTGGGGAAACAGTATTCTCTATCATCTACTCAGAGGCCAAATTAGGTTTGTGGATATCTCCACTTGATGGTGTGGTTGCATGTGTACTTGTGTAATGTACATATGTATATAATACATACAGTGGCAACACTACCCTGATCCTCCCAATAAGCTTCCTGAAAGTGAATGTGTTAGTTGATTAGTTGTGTCCGACTCTCTGCCACCCCATGGACTGTAGCCTGCCAGGTTTCTCTGTCCATGGAATTCTCCAAGCAAGAATACTGGAGTGGGTAGCCATTCTCTTCTCCAGGCGATCTTCCCAACTCAGGGATCAAACCCAGGTTTCCTGCATTGCAGGTAGATTCTGTACTGTCTGAGCTGCCAGAGAAGCCCAATAAGCTTCCTAATGATCAGTAATTTAGCAGAAAGAAGCTTCCAAATCTGTCAGTGTCAATCATCTCCAAGACCAACACAAAATGTGCATAACAATAGCAAAAATGCCACAGACTACAGGCAAAAATAACAGTTGGACAAATTCAGCTAGTGTTGGTTTACGGATGTGGAATTTTTAAATTTTCAGCTGTAATGTGCATATTAATCCCCACGACTGCTCCAGCCCCCCTCAAAGCCTTTCACGTCCCCTGGTCCTTTCTTCAGCTACTGCAATTCTTTTGCCCAGGAAAGTCCACTCCCTCCTCCTCTTCACTACCCATTGTTTAATCCATGGTTTAAGGTCACTCAAGATAACATTGAGGGTATCAGGTGGAAAACCAAGAAGAAAAAGTACTGGGCAATTTGAGGGGAATGAATAAAGCACTTTTTCCTCTGTGCAAGCAAGGTTGAAGGAAACTAACAAGAAAGCACAGAACTCTAAGTTCAACAACAGTTGGAGATCCAGGGTCTGTGGCACCCGAAGTTTACTCACTTATGCACTTGATTAACTTTAACAAAAAGAATATACTATTAATACTATAAATGAATGCTTTCAAATAGGAAAACAATTACAAGTTCAAGCAAAGCTTAAACAACTGCCATAAAAACTGCAAAAGCTAGAAAAACAACACAGTTTCATTAATTGCCTCATGAAATGCTGTATCACTTTTCCCCTAAATTTTTGGCTGCATATTCTTTGACTGCTTTGTCAAACGACAGTGATTTGCTTCATAAATTGTTATTGGTGATGATATGTAAATTGGTTACCATTTAAATCAAAGTTGAGAAAACCCATAAGTATCTTTTTTTTATTTACTTCAGTTCCATAACTTGTTTTAGGTAATGTCATATAAATGTTTAGGATGACTTTGAACTTATGATCGGAAAATGTTTACCAAGTTTCTTTTAATGTGTCATGTAAGATTTGGAAGAATTTTCTACAGACTAGGTTTTTGGCTGTGTATATTTCAAATCTTACTTCTGTGGGACCCAGTTACTTCCGTATCAGGTGCTGTCAGACATGTCACAATTCAACTCTGGCCAGGCATTTTCTTATGGTGATGTCAGATGAACCAGTGCAGGGGGTTATAGGAGTACTTCTGGAAGCCATTCCTCTACCAGGAAGACTACCCATGGTAGTCTATTCACATAAGTGACTGTGAACCATGTAAAAATGATGCCCCACTAGTGATTTTCAAATATCTTTTGATATTGATTTCTAACATAAATCCATAGTGATAAAAGAACAGACTCTGTATGATTTCAATACCTTTAGACCATGAAATCTTTGCACCTTGTTTATGTCCCTGGATATGTTTCAGTGTCTCCTAGTTTATAGTCTATGGGAACTTGAATAGAATTTGTATCCTACTGTTGTGTGAAAATTGTATAATCTTAATTATGTTGAATTGGTTCATGGCACTTTTCAGGTCTACTATATCCTTCTACTTTTCTATCTATTCATTCTATTAACTTTTGAGAGTTTGATATTAAAACTCCAACTAAAAATCTTAATTTATCTACTTAAAAAATAATTGTAATATAGTGGAGCTATATGTAACTTTGTTCTATATTTTCCAAGTCTCCTATAAATGTGTTGTCATACTTTTTATGAAAGAAAAAGTTGATGTCCCACTCAATCTAAATATATAACCAGCTCATGCTACCCTTAATGAGATTCCTCAAATTACCTGACACAGAAAAGCAGTACAAAGGTAAAGTGGAGTAGAAAGAGAAGGCTATCTTATTCCATAGAAGTTGAAGTTGGTGTACAATACATTATCCAAATCTTAACAGCTAAAAACAACACCCATTTGTTAGCTCACAGTTCTTTAAGTCAGAAGTTCTCTAAAATTTCTGCTCAGGATATCACAAAGCTAAAATCAAGATGCCAGGCTGTGTCCACACTTGGAGCATCTGGGGAGAAATCTGCTTTCAAGTTGATTCAGGTTGTTGGCTGAATTTAGGACTTTACAGCTACAGGACTGGGGTCCTTGTTTCCTTAAAAGCTGTCAACTGAGGGCTTCCATCACTTCCTTAAAGGTGACTGTGACCCTTATTTTGTGACCTCTTATCTTGTGATCCTCTCCATCTTCATGCCAGTGGTAATATATCAAATCCCGTGCCTGCTTTAAATCTTTCTGCTTTGCTCTTCTGCCTCCGGTTGTAGAAAGCTCTCCATAGTTAAGGGCTCTTAGATCAATCCCACCCTGAATTCCTAAATTGACAATTCTGCAATACTATGATACTACATAATCATGAAGTAATATCTCATCATATTTACAGGCTCCAGGGATTAAGACATGCAATCTTGAGGATCATGTTTAGAATTCTATTAGGAGACTTTATTTAACAAAGTATCCAAAAACACGTGACCATATCAATACATTGGAGGGGTCCCTCCAAGGGCCTGGGAGGGACCTGTACATATGAAGGGCACTGAAAGATGAGGGCGTTATTACTAGAACCCAGAGAGTATAGCTATCCAGAGCTGTGCTTTAGCAGAGGGATGAAGCCATAACAGTGACTCAGCATTAACGGAGCCTAAGGAATAAGCACCCCAGTTTCACTATCTTAGGATCTACTTTCTGGTTCCTTCCATTTATTAAATCCACTGGAAATTGAAAAACAAGAGAGCCCATTGATATTATCAATGCCTATCAGGCCCCCTGGGCACAAAGGAAGGTGAAGATACTCAAAAAACAGATCTGAAGACAAAATGAAAACATCCATCCCAATGATGGCTCTCTTCCTCTAGTATTTTAGTTCCTACTGACTGATGCTATGGTGTTGGCATTCGTACTCTGCTTTCTAGTACTTGAATTATAGTGTAGGTAGATAAGGACATTACTACCTCCAGATAGTAAATTAAATAAGAGAGAAGGCATAAAATCTTAATTTACTTCCACAACCCACAACAACAAGAACAACATTTTTTGAGCTCCTTAATAGCAGGATCTACATGAGATAATTGTTAAATTCTTGACTGACAGCACTGTTTTTGGCACATAATTAAGGATATGATTTATCATCCAGAGGTACTTCTGCCAGTGTAAAGGATGCTATTTCTTGATGTAATTACATTGTTGTTATTGCTTACTTGCTAGGTCTCTTTTGTGACTTCATGGATGTAGCCCACCAGGCTCCTCTGTTCACAGCATTTTCCAGGCAAGAATATTGGAGAGGACTGCCATTTCCTTCTCAAGGAGATCTTCCCGACCCAGGGATCAAAGCCACATCTCCTTCATTGGCAGGAGGATTCTTGACCACTAAGCCACCAGGGAAGCTTATACTACATCAAAAAATATAAGCTGAGGGCAGCCCAGATGAAGTAGGATATATGGTTACACAATTCACAATGGATGATTTTAAAATATATAAATTAGTAAATGAAGGAAAGGGAAGAGGAAAGGCTTTACTGGAGTTGACTCATTAGAAAAGCCCCTGATGCTAGGAAAGATTGAAGATGGGGAGAAGGGGATGACAGAGGATGAGATGGTTGGATGGCATCATTGACTCGATCAACATGAGTTTAAGCAAGCTCTGAAGACGGTGAGGGACAAGACTGGAGTGCTGCAGTCAATGGGATTGCAAAGAGCTGGACACAACTGAGTGACTAAACAACAAAGCTTTACCAGAATGTTCCATTACTACCCTGTGCTCTCTTCCTGTGTTCTATTCTCTACTTCCTTGACTTTTATTACCAGTTATTTATCTCTATCCCTGACCTTTCTCTGGAGATTTACACTGCAATTTCTTAAGGACCATAAAATCTTTTAATCCAATATGTCCATAACTAAGGGTACTACTTTTTACTCATTTATACTGTTTCCCTGTCTTCCCTATATTTGCAAATAACACCACAGACTGACTCCAAGAAGTGATTGACTTTAGTAATATTGGACACCTATCTTACCCCAATAACTTCCACTCAGTCAATTGTCAACTCATGTCATTCTGTCTCTTTCATTCTCTCTTGTATTACTGTTACTACCCTTTCCAGGTTCCTATCAGATTTCCATTGTGCTACATACTACTTCAGCTACTTAACTGGTCTTCCACTTCTAATCTCTCACTTTTTCAGTCGCATGGTAACTCTAGGACTGAAAGCATTAGCCCACTGTACAAATGGTATCATAAAGCGTCTCTGATGAGTAGTGTGCTCACTCAGTTGTGTTCAACTCTTCGTGACCCTTTCTACTGCAGCCTGTCAGGATTCTCTGTCCATGGGACTTTTTTCAGGCAAGAATACTGGAGTGGGTTGCCTTTTCTTCCTCCAAGGGAACTTCCCCACCAAGGGATCGACCCAGGAATCAAACCCGCCTCTCCTGCATCTCCTTCATTGGCAGGGGAATTCTTTACCATTGAGCCACCTGGGAAGCTCGTGATAAGTGTGGTGTCCGTAAAATGAAATCAAGCCTCCAACACTGATGTTCAAGGGCTCTCATAACCTGATTCAACCCTATCTTGTCAACTTCACCCACCACTCTGTCCTCCAGATATCTGAGGTCACCAAACTTCCCCTAATGTGTATTTACACTTTTGGACATCTACAATTGCAAAGGATTTCTAGTTTTCTTTTTAGTGTTATCCTGGTACTGACATATAGGGTTTTCCAATTTCCATGGTGCAAAGACATTTATGATAGTCTATTCCATGACCAGTGTGGTGTCAGTGAAGGCTGATTTAGGGAAAGATGTGCACGTTCTCAATATGCCAGCAAATTTGGAAAACTCAGCAGCGGCCACAGGACTGGAAAAGGTCAGTTTTCATTCCAATCCCAAAGAAAGGCAATGACAAAGAATGTTCAAACTACTGCATAATTGCACTTATCTCACATACTAGTAAAATAATACTTAAAATTCTCTAAGCCAGGCTTTAGCAATACATGAACTGTGAACTTCCAGATGTTCAAGCTGGTTTTAGAAAAGGCAGAGGAACCAGAGATCAAATTGTCAACATCTGCTGGGTCATTTAAAAATGCAAGAGAGCTCCAGAAAAACATATATTTCTGCTTTATTGACTATGCCAAAGCCTTTGACTGTGTGGTCACAATAAACTGTGGAAAATTCTGAAAGAGATGGGAACACCAGACCACCTGACCTGCCTCTTGAGAAACCTATATGCAGGTCAGGAAACAACAGTCAGAACTGGACATGGAATAACAGACTCGTTCCAAACAGGAAAAGGAGTACATCAAGGCTGTATATTATCACCCTGCTTATGTAATTTATATGCAGAGTACATCATGAGAAACGCTGGGCTGAAAGAAGCACAAGCTGGAATCAAGATTGCCGGGAGAAATATCAATAACCTCAGATATGCAGATGACACCACCCTTACGGCAGAAAAGTGAAGAAGAACTAAAAAGCCTCTTGATGAAAGTGAAAGAGGAGAGTGAAAAAGTTGGCTTAAAGCTCAACATTCAGAAAACGAAGATCATGGCATCCGGTCCCATCACTTCGTGACAAATAGATGGGGAAACAGTGGAAACAGTGGCTGACTTTATTTTTCTGGGCTCCAAAATCACTGCAGAAGGTGATTGTAGCCATGAAATTAAAAGACGCTTACTCCTTGGAAGGAAAGTTATGACCAACCTAGGCAGCATATTAAAAAGCAGAGACATTTCTTTGCCAACAAAGGTCCATCTAGTCAAGGCTATGGTTTTTCCAGTAGTCATGTATGGATATGAGAGTTGGACTATAAAGAAAGCTGAGCACCGAAGAATTGATGCTTTTGAACTGTGGTGTTGGAGAAGACTCTTGAGAGTCCCTTGGTCTGAAAGGAGATCCAACCAGTCCATCCTAAAGGAGATCAGTCCTGAGTGTTCATTGGAAGGACTGATGTTGAAGCTGAAACTCCAATACTTTGGCCACCTGATGCAAAGAGCTGACTCATTTGAAAGGACCCTGATGCTTGGATATGTTGAGGGCAGGAGGAGAAGTGGATGACAGAGGATGAGATGGTTGGATGACATCAATGACTCAATGGACATGGGTTTGTGTGGACTCTGGGAGTTGGTGTTGGACAGGGAGGCCTGGCGTGATGTGGATCATGGGGTTGCAAAGAGTCAGACACGACTGAGTGACTGGACTGAACTGAACTGTGTACATTCAGCTCTCAGGAGTGAGCCCCAGCATTCAACAACTCCCCTTGTCTGCTTGTAGAAGTCTTACACATTCTTCAAGGGTCAGATCAAGTGACTGCATCTTCTAGGATATTCCTGTGTTTCCACTTTTCATCCCAACTCTGGATCATTTAGAATTACCTTAGCCCTCTTAACATGACTTGCATAGATTTATAGCACATTTTTTATTCTCTCTTAAATCCTAGCAAGCAGGTTAGCTAACAATAAATCTCATCTAAAATGCATGGTGGTTTCTTCCCTGACACATTGCACTCTGCATTGCTCAAGTCAATAGCCTTTCTAAGCAGCAGCTCTGCTTTAGATTCAGGACTATTTCAGTATTTATCACAGTTGGACTTTTATTATTTTGTGAAGAAATCTTTAAGATACAACATAAACTGTGCACATTTCCTCTAGCCTTTCATTCTGTGCCTTAGAGTCAAGGGCCATGATATACCATGAGGCCAAAGAACTTGGCTTTCAGAATCATGGGATCCTACCGACTTGGGAACTCTGAATCACAGGAGTGGGCAAACAGATCTGAAACTAAGCTCACAAAAATAACTTTTCCCTAAACTTGTACAGTGCAGGTCACCTCGCTCATGTAACACTTCATATCATCCGAAGAGTGTATGTTCAAAGATCTGAATTAAAAGCCCTGGCTCTATCATATCCTGTCTGTATGACTTTAGAAAAGTTACTTACTCTATCTGTGCTTCCACTTCCTCATGAATAAAACAGAAGAAGCAATTCCTAACTCACAGAACCACTGTAGAATTAAAGAAAATAATGTTTATAAAGTGTTTAATAGAGTAAGTGGGGCTTCCCTGGTTGCTTAGATGATAAAGAATCTGTCTGCAATGCAGGAGACCTGAGTTCAATCCCTGGGTCAGGAAGACCCCTGGAGAAGGGAATGGCAACCCACTCCAGTATTCTGGCCTGGAGAATCCCAAGGACACAGGAGCCTAGTGGACTGTAGTCCATGAGGTCACAAAGAGTCAGATACAGCTGAGCAACTAACACTTTCAATTTCAGTACAATAACTAGCCCCCTACTAAGTTCAGTGGAGGCCACGGTAGTAATTATAATAATGGCTTTTATAATTCATACCCAATATTAACAACTTCAATGTGAAAAAGTATTATTCACTTTCTACTCATGACAATATCATACCTGTCCTGGCATCAAGGGGCATCTGTGAAACAAGCATGTATGTTACATTTGTTCTCATGATTCTTGAGCATCATTATGTAATCTCTGTGGTTAATGTACAGGTGGAAGCTGTAGTTTAATCATCAGTTTTTTCTTTAATCTTTTTTTTATAATTAAGATTGCCTTTAGTTGTATATTAGATGATTTTGCTTTGCCATATGACTATCTTCTTTCTCCTTTCATGAACTCCTTTAAAAATCAATCCTGAATACGTATTGTTCATTAACTATTTTATATATACTTACATAGCATGTGTATAAATATATATATAGCGTGTTTATGTTAATTCCAATCTACTGTATTGCACAAGAAACTAGACTCAATATTTTGTAATAACCTATAAGGAAAAAGGATCTGAAAATATATATATATATATACACACACACACACATATACACACATGCACACGTATACATATACCCATACACATACACACACAAACACATACCTGTAAAACAGAATCACTGTGCTATATACCTGAAAATAACACAACATTGTAAATCAACTGTATTTCAATAATATATTTTTTTAAAGCCAGTGTAAGCTTGGTTCCAAAACCCAATGAAAACAATACAATTAAAAAAAAAAAAATGTGTACCTAATTAATACCGAAACACGAATATATGTCCTAGGAAAAACTTTTTCAAATTAGCCCCTGATATATATATATAGATATATATATATGTATCTATATATCTATATATCTTCATCAGATCAGATCAGATCAGTAGCTCAGTCATGTCCGACTCTTTGCGACCCCATGAATCGCAGCACGCCAGGCCTCCCTGTCCATCACTAACTCCCAGAGTTCACTCAGACTCACGTCCATCAAGTCAGTGATGCCATCCAGCCATCTCATCCTCTGTCATCCCCTTCTCCTCCTGCCCCCAATCCCTCCCAGCATCAGAGTCTTTTCAATGAGTCAACGCTTCGCATGAGGTGGCCAAAATACTGGAGTTTCAGCTTTAGCATCATTCCTTTAAAAGAAATCCCAGGGCTGATCTCCTTCAGAATGGACTGGTTGGATCTCCTTGCAGTCCAAGCAACTCTCAAGAGTCTTCTCCAACACCACAGTTCAAAAGCATCAATTCTTCGGTGCTCAGGCTTCTTCACAATCCAACTCTCATATCCATACATGACCACAGGAAAAACCACAGCCTTGACTAGACGAACTTTTGTTGGCAAAGGAATGTCTTTGCTTTTGAATATGCTATCTAGGTTGGTCATAACTTTCCTTCCAAGGAGTAAGCGTCTTTTAATTTCATGGCTGCAGTCACCATCTGCAGTGATTTTGGAGCCCAGAAAAATAAAGTCTGACACTGTTTCCACTGTTTCCCCATCTATTTCCCATGAAGTGGTGGAACCAGATGCCATGATCTTCGTTTTCTGAATGTTGAGCTTTAAGCCAACTTTTTCACTCTCCACTCTCACTTTCATCAAGAGGCTTTTGAGTTCCTCCTCACTTTCTGCCATAAGGGTGGTGTCATCTGCATATCTGAGGTTATTGATATTTCTCCCGGCAATCTTGATTCCAGCTTGTGTTTCTTCCAGTCCAGCGTTCCTCATGATGTACTCTGCATATAAGTTAAATAAACAGGGTGACAATATACAGCCTTGACAAATTCCTTTTCCTATTTGGAACCAGTCTGTTGTTCCATGTCCAGTTCTAACTGTTGCTTCCTGACGTGCATACAAATTTCTCAAGAGGCAGATCAGGTGGTCTGGTATTCCCATCTTTTTCAGAATTTTCCACAGTTTATTGTGATCCACACAGTCAAAGGCTTTGGCATAGTCAATAAAGCAGAAATAGATGTTTTTCTGGAACTCTATTGCTTTTTCTATGATCCAGCAGATGTTGGCAATTTGATCTCTGGTTCCAAGTAAATATATATATTTACCTAAGAAGAGAAGCAGAAGATAAAGGAGAAAAGGAAAGATATATCCATCTGAATGCAGAGTTCCAAAGAATAGCAAGGAGAGATAAGAAAGCCTTCTTAAGTGAACAGTGCAAACAAATAGAGGAAAACAATAGAATTCAGAAGACTAGGGATCACTTAGACAAAATTAGAGATACCAAGGGAACATTTCATGCAAAGATGGGCACAATAAAAGACAGAAATAATATGGACCTAACAGAAGCAGAAGAGATTAAGAAGTGGCAAGAATACACAAAAGAGCTGCATAAAAAAGGTCTTAATGAACTGGATAACCACAATGGTGTGATCACTTACCTAGAGCCAAATATCCTGGAGTGTGAAGTCAAGTGGACATTAAGAAGTATCACTACAAACAAACCTAGTGGAGGTGATACAATTCCAGCTGAGTTATTTCAAATCCTAAAAGGGGATGCTCTTAAAGTGCTGCACTCAATATGCCAGGAAATATGGAAAACAGCAGTGGTCACATGGCTGGAAAAGGTCAGTTGCTGGGGTCCAGCCCCGGTGGATCCAGGGAACTCGAAGCGGGGACAGCATCGGCGACCAGGAAACAATAGATTATTTAAGCGTTAATTAAAGATATAAAGAGTGGTTAAATAAGGATAGCTCAGCGAAGAAATTCAGTGAAGAAAAGAGGCTGAATAACTTAGTTTACATGGAAAGCCAGTAAAATTCCAAAACAAGGAATTTGCGTCACCTACGTAGGCCACAGGTGTCCTCCCATTCTCCGGAAGGAGAGGAGACACTAAGGCCTCCCTGGTCAGATCTTAGAAGCCCAGGCATAATTAGTAGGCTTGACGAGCCTCCACGCTCCAGATGGGAATTCAGCCAGAAGGTGAGAGAAAGAACGACATGGGGAGACCAAGCTTCAGTGAACAAGGCCTGCACTGTATTTTCCAAAGTAGTTTTTATACCTTAAGTTGTGCACAGAGGATAATGGGGGAAGATCAGCAGTCCTTGATCCTTATCGAAGCCAGGCTTTCAAACTTATCATATGCAAAAGTTTAGGTGATTTACATCATCTTCTGGCCAGGAGGCCTGTTAACATTTTATGACCCTTTCTTCATAAAACATATTTTTCTCTAAAGGTGATTATTCTGAAGTCAGGTGCCACCCTCCAAAAGCATTAGATAAAGTTGCATTCCTATAGGGCAAAGGTGTGGTGGGCTATAACAAGAAAATAATTAACTTAAGGGTCCAAGGTTACAAACATTAAAGCTACTACTTACATTCCTATACACCCATTATATTAATCAATACACTCCCAGGGACACAGTAGGTAAGAGATATGGAAACTTAGCTGCAAACATTGGCCCAACAAGTGAAAAACCCTTCACCAATACAATTTCTAATCAATCTTTTAACTGCTCAAAAGAATCTGTATTTAGACAGTTTAGAACATCTCATGCCTCTCACGGTTGGGAGGCTTTGAACAATCACATGTGGCCGGAAGAACCTGTTCAGGCAGGCTAGAGGACTTCCAAAGGAGTTTCTAGGTTGAAACACTCTTGTCACACCCAGGAACTTTATTAACTGGAGCTGTAAGTTAACCCTTTTTTCCGAGAGAGAGATGGTGGTGGGGGACAGACCCTGTAAAGTCAGAGGTGTAGGTGAGAGCACAAAGCAGTACAGTAGGCAGACTCTGGTTTTGGGGGTAGGTGCTCGAGAATTTCCAGGGGGACTCCTGAGGTTCGATCCTGCCTTTGCATATGCCAAGCCTCCTTCCTTATGACCTTTGCCACAGGTGGAGTTCCTCACACTGGCTCCCGGCAGTCAATTTTCATTCCAATGTCAAAGAATGTTCAGGTTTAGTTAAGATCAATTGCTCAGCTGTGTTTGACTCTTTGTGACCCCATGGATTACACTATATCAGGCTTCCCTGTCCATCACCAACTCCCAGAGATTATGCAAACTCACATCCATTAAGCTGGTGATGCCATCCAACCATCTCATCCCCTGTCTTCCCCTTCTCTTCCAACCTTCAATCATTCCCAGCATCGTGGTCTTTTTAAATGAGTCAGTTCTTCACATCAGGTAGTAAAAGTATTGGAGTTTCAGCTTTAGCATCAATCCTTCCAATGAGTATTCAGGACTGATTTCCTTTAAGATGGAATGGCTGGTTCTTCTTGCACTCCAAGGGACTCTCAAGAATCTTCTCCAACACCACAGCTCAAAATCATCAATTCTTCAGCACTTAGCTTTCTTTATAGTCCAACTCTCACATCCATACATGACTATTGGAAAACCAAAGCTTTCACTAGATGGATTTTTGTTGGCAAAGTAATGTCTCTGCTTTTTAATACGCTGCCTAGGATGGTCATAGCTTTTCCTCCAAGTAACAAGAGTCTTTACTTCCATGGCTGCAATCACCATCTGCAGTGATTTTGGAGCCCCAAAAATAAAGTCTGTCACTGCTACCATTGTTTCCCCATCCATTTGCCATGAATGGGGCAAGATACCATGACCTTAGTTTTCTGAATGTTGAGTTTTAAGCCAACTTTTTCACTCTCCTCTTTCATTTTCATCAAGAGGCTCCTTAGTTCTTCTTCCCTTTCTGCCATAAGGGTGGTGTCATCTGCATATCTAAGGTTACTGATATTTCTCCCAGCAATCTTGATTCTAGCTTGTGCTTCATCCAGCCCAGCGTTTCTCATGATATACTCTGCATATAAGTTACATAAGCAGGGTGACGATATATAGCCTTGACGAACTCCTTTCACTATTTGGAACCAGTCTGTTGTTCCATGTCCAGTTCTAACTGTTGCTTCCTAACCTGCATACAGAGTTCTCAAGAGGCAGGTCAGGTGGTCTGATATTCCATCTCTTAAAGAATTTTCCACAGTCTGTTGTGATCTGCATAGTAAAAGGCTTTGGCATAGTCAGTAAGGCAGAAGTAGATCTTTTTGTGGAACTCTCTTGCTTTTTTGATGATCCAACAGATGTTGGCAATTTGATCTCTGCTTCCTCTGCCTTTTCTAAATCCAGCTTGAACATTTGGAAGTTCACGGTTCATGTACTGTTGAAGCCTGGCTTGGAGAATTTTGAGCATTACTTACTAGCATGTGAGATCAGTGCAATTGTGAGGTAGTTTGAGAATTCTTTGGCATGGCCTTTCTTTGAAACTGGAATTAAACTGACCTTTTCTAGTCCTGTGGCCACTGCTGAGTTTTGCAAATTAGTTGGTATATTGAGTGCAGCATTTTCACAGCATCATCTTTTAGGATTTGAAAGAGCTCAGCTAGAATTCAATCACCTCCACTAACTTTGTTCATAATGATGCTTCCTAAGGCCCACTTGACCTCATATTCCAGGATGTCTGGCTCTAGGTGAGTGATCATACCATCGTGATTATCTAGGTTGTGAAGATCTTTTTTGTATAGTTCTTCTGTGTATTCTTGCCACCTCTTCTTAATATCTTCTGCTTCTTTTAGGTCCATACTATTTCTGTCTTTTATTGGGCCCATCTTTGCATGAAATATTCCCTTGCTATCTCCAATTTTCTTGAAGAGATCTCTTGTCTTTCCCACTCTATTGCTTTCCTCTATATTTTTGCAATGATCGCTGAGGAAGGCTTTCTTATCTCTCCTTGCTATTCTTTGGAACTCTGCATTCAAATGGGTATATCTTTCGTTTTCTCCTTTGCTTTTCGCTTCTCTTCTTTTCTCAGCTATTTGTAAGGCCTCTTCAGGCAACCATTTTGCCTTTTTACATTTCTTTTTCTTGGGGATGATCTTGATCACTGCCTCCTGTACAATGTCATGAACCTCCATCCATAGTTCTTCAGGCACTCTGTCTATCAGATCTAGCCCCTTAAATCTGTTTCTCACTTCCACTGTATAATCATAAGGGATTTGATTTAGGTCATACATGAATGGTCTAGTGGTTTTCCCTACATTCTTCAATTTATGTCTGAGTTTGGCAATAAAGAGTTCATAATCTGAGCCACAGTCAGCTCCCAGTCATGTTTTTGCTGACTGTATAGAGCTTCTTCATCTTTGGCTGCAAAGAATATAACCAATCTGATTTTGGTGTTGACCATCTGGTGATGTCCATGTGTAGCATCTTCTCTTATGTTGTTGGAAGAGGGTATTTGCTATGACCAGTGTGTTCTCTTTGCAAAAATCTATTAGATTTTGCCCTGCTTCATTCTATACTCCAAGGCCAAATTTGCCTGCTACTCCAGGTATTTCTTGACTTCCTACTTTTGCATTCCAGTCCCCAGTAATGAAATGGACATCTTTTTGGGGTGTTAGTTCTAGAAGTTATTGTAGGTCTTCATAGACTTGTTTAACTTCAACTTCTTCAGCATTACTGATCGGGGCATTGACTTGTATTACTGTGATATTTAATGGTTTGCCTTGGGAAGGAACAGAGGTCATTCTGTCGTTTTTGAGATTGCATCCAAGTACTGCATTTTGGACTTTTCTGTTGACTCTGATGGCTGCACCATTTCTTCTAAGGCATTTTTACCAACAGTAGTAAATATAATGGTCATCTAAGTTAAATTCACCCATTCCAGTCCACTTTAATTTGCTGATTCCGAAAATGTCTATGTTCACTCTTGCCATCTCTTGTTTGATCACTTCCAATTTGCCTTGATTCATGGACCTAACATTCCAGGTTCCTATGCAATATTGCTCTTTACAGCATCGGACTTTACCTCCATTACCACTCATATCCACAACTGGGTGTTGATCTTTCTTTGGCTTCATCACTTCAACCTTTCTGGAGTTATTTCTCCACTTATCTCCAGTAGCATATTGGCACCTACTGACCTGGGGAGTTCATCTTTCAGTGTCCTATCTTTTTGCCTTTTCATACTGTTCATGGAGTCCTCAAGGCAAGAATACTGAAGTGGTTTGCCATTCCCTTCTCCAGTGGGCCATGTTTTGTCAGAACTCTCCACCATGACCCATCTGTCTTGGGTGGCCCTACATGGCATGGCTCATACTTTCATTGAGTTAGACAAGGCTGTGGTCCATGTGATCAGATTGTTTACTTTTTTGTGATTGTGGTTTTCATTCTTTCTGCCCTCTGATGGAGAAGGATAAGAGGCTATGGAAGCTTCCTAATGGGAGAGACTGACTGAGGGGGAAACTGGGTCTTGTTCTGATGGGTGGGGCCATGCTCAGTAAATCTTTAATCCAATTTTCTGTCGATGAGCAGGGTTGTGTTTCCTCCCTGCTATTTGACCTGAAGCCAAACTATGGTGGAGGTGATGAATACAATGGTGACCTCCTTCAAAAGGTCCCATGCATGCCCCCAACCCTGTAGCAGGCCACCGCTGACCCACGCCTCCTCCAGAGATGCCTGGACACTCATAGGCAAGTCTGGGTCAGTCTCTTGTGGGGTCACTGCTCCTTTCTCCTGGGTCTTAGTGCACCTAAGGTTTTGTTTGTGCCATCCAAGAGTCTGTTTCCAGTCCTGTGTAAGCTCTGGAAGCTCTATGGTGGGGTTAATGGCAACCTCCTCCAAGAGGGCTTATGCCGTACCCAGGTCTGCTGCACCCAGAGCCCCTGCCCCTGCAGCAATCCACTGTTGACCTGTACCTCCTCAGGAGACACTCACAGTTCTGTCTCAATCTCTGTTGGGTATCTGGGTCCTGGTGCGCACAAGGGTTGTTTGAGCCCTCTGAGCCTCTCTGGCGTGTATGGAGTTTGATTCTAAATGTGTTTTTGCCCCTCCTACCATCTTGCTGGAGCTTCTCCTTTGCCCTTGGACCTGGGGTATCTCCTCAAAGTCATTCCAGCACCGCGCAGCCACCACTCCAGCACCACATAGCTGCCACTCACGTGCTGTGCAGCCATTGTAGTAGAATGTTCAAACTACCACATAATTGCACTAATTTCACATGCTAGTAAGGTAATGTTCAAAATCCTTCAAGCTAGGCTTCAACAGTACGTGAACTGAGAACTTCCAGATGTACAAGCTGGATTTACAAAAGGCAGAGGAACCAGAGATCAAATTGGCAACATCCACTGGATCAAAAAAGTGGGGGTAGGGGAGAATTTCAGAAAAACACCTATTTCTGCTTCACTGAATATGCTAAAGACTTTGACTGTGTGGATCACAATAAACTGTGAAAAATTTTTATAGAAATAGGAACATTATAACACCTTACATCTCTCCTGAGAAACCTGTATTCAGGTCAAGAAGCAATAGTTAGAACCAGACATAGAACAACAAACTGGTTCAACATTGGGAAAAGAGTACGTCAAGGCTGTATATTGTCACCCTGCTTATTCAACTTATATGCAGAGTACATCATC
Source organism: Bos grunniens (assembly GCF_055505025.1). Lineage (NCBI taxonomy): Eukaryota > Metazoa > Chordata > Mammalia > Artiodactyla > Bovidae > Bos > Bos grunniens. Next base: position 64,551,841 of record NC_141171.1, read on the forward strand.
TGACATGCCAGGTTGGATGAAGCTCAAGCTGGAATTAAGATTGCCAGGAGAAATATCAATAAACTCAGATATGAAGATGACACCACCCTAAAGGCAAAAAGTGAAGAGGAACTAAAGACTTCTTGATGAAGGTGAAAAAGGAGAGTGAAAAAGCTGATTTAAAACTCAACATTCAAAAACTTAAGATGATGGTATCCAGTCCCATCACTTCATGTCAAATAGATGGAGAAGAAATGAAAAGAGTGACAGATTTTATTTTCCTGGGCTCCAAAATCACTGCAGACAGTGACTGCAGCCATGAAATTAAAAGATGCTTGCTCCTTGGAAGAAAAGCTATGACAAACCTAGACAGCATATTAAAAAGCATAGACATAATGTTGCTGACAAAGGTCAATCTAGTCAAAACTATGGTTTTTCCAGTCGTCAGGTATGGATGGATATCAGAGTTGGATGATAAAGAAGACTGAGAGCCAAAGAATTGATGCTTTCAAACTGTGGTGTTGGAGAAAACTCATGAATGTTCTTTAAACAACAAGGAGATCAAACCAGTCAATCCTAAAGGAAATCAGTCCCGAATATTTACTGGAAGGAATAATGCTGAACCTGAAGCTCCAATACTTTGGCCACCTGGTGGGAAGAGCCAACTCATTAGAAAAGATCGCGATGCTGGGAAAGACAGAAGGCAGGAGGAGCAGGGGACAACAGGGGATGGGATGTTTGGATGACATCACTGATTCAATGTCCATGAGTCTGAGCAAACTCTGGGAGATAGTCAGGAAAGCCTGGTGTGCTGCAGTCCATGGAGTCACAAAGAGTAGCACATGACTGAGTGACTGATCAGCAACAACAAAATTATATGTGTATGTATATGCACATATGAAGAGAAACTTTACCAAAAAGATTTTTAGATTAATGTAACATATATTCTTATCAGATGAAACTAATAAATTAACTGAAGCAAGAGGAAAAAATCCTCAAAATCTGAGCTGAGATGTTTGACTTCATTATGATGCCTCCCTCTTCACTCTGTCAGGTATATGTATAGAGGATGGTCATCTGAATCCCACTAAAAGAAGCAGGACCCATAGAAGAAAAAATATCTTATTGGATCAACTAATGATTCAAGTGGGGATAAAAAAAGAGTCTGTTCTTTTAAAACCAGTGTTTTCTACCTTCAGACCACTCCTGAAAAGCTAGTTGCAGGTTTTCCTGATAGAGTGAATAAATAGAAGAGCATCTTCCTATAACTTTCCTGATGAGGGTTTATTTTCATGAGCAAGCATCCTCAGTACACCATTAGCCCTTGTATCAAACTGTTTTCAAAAACAAACAGCTCCAAACTTCAACTGGTTTGAAACCAACATCATTTTTGGCAGATACCCTAACACCTCAAAACACTGAGCTGGCTCAGTGCTAACAACTCCAGGAGCAGATCAATTCATTTGATCCTTATATTACCTTTCACAACCAGTTTATCTCTGAGAGTTCACCATGGTGTCACAAGATTCAAAGTTTGATGTTATTAAAATGTGCTACTGAGGTATGTTTAAATGATTACATTCGATGATGAGAACCCCCTTCTGGGAAAATATTTTAGGCCAACAGTTCTTAATCTTGGCCACATGTTAGAACTATTTTGGAAGCTTTTGAAAAATCTCATTTCCCATCCTGCATCACATACCAGTTAAATTAGACTCTCCAGTCATGGGACCCAGATATCAGTATTTTTTTAAAGAAACCCAGGTGAATCCAACCCAGGTGAACTGAAAACAACTGCTCTAGTTTAATCATGGCCATAGTCAGTGGAAACTGTTCTCAAACATTTTTATTTATTTGTAGCAGGGGCAAATGTTATCAAATAAAATTATAAATTAATGTGATAGGCTCTTAGGTAATCCTCTCCTCTGAATGTAGGTTGAACTTATTGACTAGTTTCTACTGAATAGAATACTCCAGAAATAATGGGGTGTCATTTCTGAGATAAGGTTACCAAAAGGTTACAACTTCCATCTTTGGTTCTCTTTCTCTCTTTTTTAAAACTTTTTATTTTGTGTTGGGGTATAGCCAGTTAACAATGTTGTGGGAGTTTTCCTTCTTGCTCTGTCTTGGATAGCTTGCTTTGGAGGAAGGCAGCTGCCACTTCCTGAGGCAACACCATACAAGGGTCCGCATGAGCAAGTTTGGAAGTGGATTTTCTGGTAACTGCCAACAGCCGTGTGAGCAAGCCATTTCTTGGAAGAAGATCCTCCCCAAGTAAAGCTTTGAAGTGACTGCAGCTCCAGCCAACACCTCAGCAGCAGCCCCTTAAACTATCCTCAGTCAGAACTACCCATCGACAATTCTACCCACTCCATGACCAACAGACACTGTGAGATCATATGTGTCTTGTCTTCTGCCACTAAGTTTTAGAGTAATTTGCTACAGCTGCTGCTGCTAAGTCACGTCAGTCGTGTCCAACTCTGTGCGACCCCATAGACAGCAGCCCACCAGGCTCTCCCGTCCCTGGGATTCTCCAGGCAAGAACACTGGAGTGGGTTGCCATGTCCTTCTCCAATGCAGGAAAGTGAAAAGTCAAAGTCAAGTCGCTCAGTCGTGTCCGACTCTTAGCGACCCCATGGACTGCAGCCTACCAGTCTCCTCCATCCATGGGATTTTCCAGGCAAGAGTACTGGAGTGGGGTGCCATTGCCTTCTCCAATTTGCTACAGCTTATAAGATAAATAATACACCAGTTAAAGTCTTGCTTATAGGGTGATGGGCCAGCCATAGGACAGTTCACCTCCACAGACCCTCTGACAGTCACCAGTACATGAGCTCTAAAACTTTGCTCCATGGTACCAATCTGTGGGACCTCAGTTGTCCATTTGTCCAAGGTTTTCACAGACCAAGGGCTATCTACTGAAGAAATATTTGATCTTGCCCATGAGTCCATCCTAGTCCTACAACTAAGAAGTATAAGGCCTCCATCTTTGTCACATGCTTCCAGTGTTTTAAGAACACATCAAATCTGCCCTTTAATGAGGTGGATGAGCCTGTTATGCAGAGTGAATTAAGTCAGAAAGAGAAAAACAAATATCATATAAACACAAATATACAGAATCTAGAGAGATGGTATTGATGAACCTATTTGCAGGGCAGCAAGGGAGACGCAGACGTAGAGAACAGACTTGTGTACATGGGGGTCGGGGAGAAGGAGGTGGTGGGACCAATGGAGAGAGTAGCATGGAAGCGTATACACTACTGCTGCTGCTGCTAGGTTGCTTCAGTCGTGTCCGACTCTGTGAGACCCCGTAGACGGCAGCCCACCAGGCTCCCCCGTCCCTGGCATTCTCCAGGCAAGAACATTGGAGTGGATTGCCATTTCCTTCTCCAATGCATGAAAGTGAAAAATGAAAGTGAAGTCGTTCAGTCATGTCCGACCCTCAGCGACCCCATGGACTGCAGCCTATCAGGCTCCCCCATCCATGGGATTTTCCAGGCAAGAGTACTGGAGTGGGGTGCCATTGCCTTCTCCAGCGTATACACTACAATATGTAAAATAGATAGCCAGTGAGAATTTGCTGTATGATTCAGGGAACTCAAACCAAGGCTCTGCGACACCCTAGAGGGATGAGATGGGGTGTGAGGTGGGAGGGAAGTTCAAGATGGAGGGGACATATGTGTACCTATGGCTAATTCATGCTGATGTATGGAAGAAACCAACACAGTGAAAGTGAAATCGCTCATTTGTGTGCGACTCTGCAACCACATAGACTGTAGCCTACCAGGCTCCTCCATCCATGGGATTTTCCAGGCAAGAATACCAGAGTGGATTCCGATTTCCTTCTCCAGGGGATCTTCCCAACCCAGCGTTCGAACCCAGGTCTCCCGCACTTCAGGCAGACACTTTACTGTCTAAGCCACCATAGAAAGTGATTATTCTTCAACCAAAAATAAATAAACATTAAAAAAACCTGCCCTCTACTTATTGACTATCAATGCTTATATATCTGTTCCTAACTGGTGACCGAGGCATTCTTGGTGTATACCAAGAATTTGCTGCTTCTCAGAGTTTATCAAGAGGGGCTTGACTCATAGATCAATCAGTAAAGAATCTGCCTGCAATGCAGGAGATCCTGGTTCAATTCCTGGGTTGGGAAGATCCCATGGAGAAGGAAATGACAATCCACTCCAGTATTCTCGCCTGCAGAATCTGTGGACAGAGGAGCCTGGCAGGCCACAGTCCATGAAGTCACAAGCACTGGACATGACTTAGTGACTAAACCACCACCAGAGTTTGTCAAAAGTTCTGTATTGAACAAGAATGTACATGGAGGATTGCTTGAAGATATACAGAACTAATATTACTCTTAAAGTCCTAATCCCACCCTCAGTTCAGTTCAGTTCAGTCACTCAGTTGTGTCCGACTCTTTGTGACCCCATGAATTGCAGCACACCAGGCTTCCCTGTCCATGAGTTCACTCAAACTCACATCCATCGAGTTGGTGATGCCATCCAGCCATCTCATTCTCTGTTGTCCCCTTCTCCTCCTGCCCCCAATCCCTCCCAGCATCAGAGTCTTTTCCAATGAGTCAACTCTTCGCATCAGGTGGCCAAAGTACTGGAGTTTCAGCTTTAGCATCATTCCTTCCAAAGAAATCCCAGGGCTGATCTCCTTCAGAATGGACTGGTTGGATCTCCTTGCAGTCCAAGGGACTCTCAAGAGTCTTCTCCAACACCACAGTTCAAAAGCATCAATTCTTTGGCACTCAGCCTTCTTCACAGTCCAACTCTCACATCCATACATGACCACTGGAAAAACCATAGTCTTGACTAGACGGACCTTTGTTGGCAAAGTAATGTCTCTGTTTTTGAATATGCTATATAGGTTGGTCATAATTTTCCTTCCAAGGAGTAAGCGTCTTTTAATTTAATCCCACCCTCAGACCCAGCCAAATTGCCAGGGAGCTGTACATCTGGAGCACGGTGATTATTTGTTGTTGTTGTTCTTATAGAATTGACTTGACTGATAGGAGCTATGGTATTTCATAACACTTGCAGGCTATTTATAGAAAATGTGCTCCTGCATATTAGCGAAAACATTGCTGAAGATGCTGTTTCTTAGTGAAGCAGCATCTACACAAGACCCAAGGATGGGATATTCTTTTGGTTTCAGGAACCTGAAAAACATCACATTATTTTGTTTTTACAGACACAATGTTTTAACTAATCACTTATCCCTCTTTACCTTGGTTCTTGGGAAGCTCAGGGCCAAACTGCAGTGGAGATCAGCAAAAATATATTATCTAATCCCTGGCCTCACTTTCTTGTTTCCATGTTTACCTTTCTCAGGTTCATGTTTGTTTTTTGGGGGGGGAGGGGAGGAGGTATCCTTGCCTGAAAGGAAGGACAATAGGAAGAAAAACAAAAAAAAGGATGAAAGGAAGGAAGAGAGGGTGGGAGAAAAAAAAGAAATACAATAGTAACAAAAAGATACTATCTGCCTTCACACCTGTCTCCTCACTGGTTTTAGAAATTTTCTCAATTATCATAAGACTGAGTATATACTAGGTGCTTAATAGTGATTGTTAATACATTTTTTTAACAATTCTTGCCCTCTGGTCTTTTCCCCCATGGGTCTGGCAGAAGGACTAGCCCTGAGATTTACAAACTCATCTGTAAGTACTCATGGCCATGACACTAGCTATTTCACTGTTTGCTTGATTGTATTAACATATGAGAACAATTTTCATCTGTTCAATGTTTCCCATATGCCAGGAATTTCTGTGTTCTCCATATGACACATCATGTAACCTCCACAACCACCACCTAAAGTATCTCTATTTCCATCTCACAGATGAGAAACCCAATATCAAAGCAGTTCAGAAAGTTTCCAAAAGTCACATATATAAGTATTTGGTTCACTTCAGTTCAGTTTAGTCGTTCAGTCGTATCTGACTCTTTGTGACCCCAAGGACTGCAGCACGCCAGGCCTCCCTGTCCATCATCAACTCCTGGAGTTTACTTGAAGTCATGTCCATTGAGTCGGTGATGTCATCCAACCAACTCATCCTCTGTCTTCCCCTTCTCCTCCCGCCTTCAATCTTTCCCAGGATCAGGGTCTTTTCCAATGGGTCAGTTCTTCGTATCAGGTGGCCAAAGTACTGGAGTTTCAGCTTCAGCATCATTCCCTCCAAAGAAATCCCAGGGCTGATCTCCTTCAGAATGGACTGGTTGGATCTCCTTGCAGTCCAAGGGACTCTCAAGAGTCTTCTCCAACACCACAGTACAAAAACATCAATTCTTCAGAACTCAGCATTTTTATAGTCAAACTCTCACATCCATACATGACTACTGGAAAAACCACAGCTTTGCCTAGATGGACCTTTGTTGGCAAAGTAATGTCTCTGCTTTTTAATATGCTGTCTAGGTTGGTCATAACTTTTCTTCCAAGGAGCAAGTGTCTTTTAAGTTCATGGCTGCAGTTACCATCTGCAGTGACTTTGGAGCCCAAAATAAATAAATAAATAAAATAAAGTCTCTCACTCCTTCCATTGTTTCCCCATCTATTTGCCATAAAGTGATGGGACTGGATGCCATAATCTTAGTTTTCTGAATGTTGAGTTTTAAGCCAACTTTTTCACTCTCCTCTTTCACTTTCATCAAGAGGTTCTTTAGTTCTTCTTCACTTTCTGCCAAAAGGGTGCTGTCATCTGCATATCTGAGGTTATTGGTATTTCTCCCAGAAATCTTGATTCCAGCTTGTGCTTCATCCAGTCCAGCATTTCTCATGATGTATTTTGCATATAAGTTAAATAAGCAGGGTGACATATACAGCCTTGACATATTCCTTTCCCTATTTGGAACCAGTCTGTTTTTCCATGTCCAGTTCTCACTGTTGCTTCTTGACCTGCATACATATTTCTCAAGAGGCAGGTCAGATGGTCTGGTATTCCCAGCTCTTTAAGAATTTTCCAGAATTTTTTGTGGTTCACACAGTCAAAGGCTTTGGCATAGTCAATAAAGCAGAATTAGACATTTTTCTGGAACTCTCTCTTGCTTTTTCGATGATCCAATGGATGTTGGCAGTTTGATCTCTGGTTCCTCTGCCTTTTCTAAATCCATCTGGAAGTTCATGGTTCATGTATTGATGAAGCCTGGCTTGGAGATTTTTGAGCATTTCTTTACTATCATGTGAGATGAGTACAATTTTGTGGCAGTTTGAGCATTCTTTGGCATTGCTTTTCTTTGGGATTGGAATGAAAACTGACCTTTTCCAGTCCTGTGGCTACTGCTGCATTTTCCAAATTTGCTGGCATATTGAGTGCAGCACTTTCACAGCATCATCTTGTAGGATTTGAAATAGCTCCACTGGAATTCCATCACCTCCACTAGCTTTGTTCATAGTGATGCTTTCTAAGGCCCACTTGACTTCTCACTCCAGGATGTCTGGCTCTAGGTTGGTGATCACACCATTGTGATTATTTGGGTCATCAAGATATTTTTTGTATAGTTCTTCTGTGTGTTCTTGCTACCTCTTCCTAATATCTTCTGCTTCTGTTAGGTCCATACCATTTTTGTCCTTTTTGTGCCCATCTTTGCATGACATGTTCCCTTGGTATCTCTAATTTTCTTGAAGAGATCTCTGGACTTTCCCATTCTATTTTCCTCTGTTTCTTAGTACTGAAATCAGAAATTCAACTCAGAACTTAGAAAGTCCCCACATAAATTTTTCAGACATTACTTTAATGGCTGACAATATATGTATTTGATATTTACCAAAAGGAAAAAGAAAAAACAAACCACAAGTTCTGAAGCATTAAGCTTCTGGCATTTCAGAGCAACCTTCTGCATCTGAAACAGCCAAGATGAGGAACCTGAAGCCAGGAGAAAGAAAGTGATTGACATGAGTTCACTTCAGTGAAGTCACTCAGTCATGTCTGACTCTTTGCAACCCCATGGACTGTAGTCTACCAGGCTCCTCTGTCCATGGGATTTTCCAGGCAATAGTACTGGAGTTGGGGTGCCATTGCCTTCTCCAGGGGATCTCCCCAATCCAGGCCTCGAACCAAGGTCTTCTGCATTGTTGACAGACGCTTTACCGTCTGAGCCACTAGGGAAGTCCTGCTGGATCAAGGATCTTCAAAAGATGGAACAGCTAGCTCTTAGGAATGCACGATTCAGCTACAGACATATCGGGTCTGAGGCCCATCACCACTAATTTCTTCATTCCATAAGTATTTACTGAGCAACTCCTATGTGCTAGCCCTGATTTGAGTGCTGGAAACTGAACAAAACTGAAAAAGGAGTTCTCTGCTTTAATGGAGGTTCCATTCTGTTTGGGGAAGATAAGTGACTAGGTGGATGGATAGATGGGTGATAGATACATAGATAAGATCATACGAGGCCATTTTCAAATAGAGAAATCATTTTTAAAAAATCAAAGTCATGTGACAGTGTGAAGGGACAGGTCATGTGGAATAATAGGATCAAGGAGGGCTCCCATGAGGAGGTGAGAGCTGAGCTGAACCCTGAATGATGGAAGTGGCCAGCCACATGAAGACCTGGAGGAACAGGGGGTCAAACCCAGGAAACAGCATGTGCAAAGGCTCTGAAGGGAGAGCAAGCCTCTTTGAAGAATAGCCACTTACTAGTGGATTCATTACATTTTTCTGGCCTCATTCTCATCCCTGGAAACCACAACACCATCTTCACAGGACCTGGCATAGGACAGGCACTTAATAAATGTCTGTTGAATACATGCAATTGATTCTATTCTTTTTTCCTTTCACCCACTGCTCAGGATCATGCCTAAAGGGGAAGTCTGGGCAGTCTTCCATTCCCAGGGTTCTCTATCCTTTCTACAAATTAAAAAATATGGTAAAATAAAATCCAAGTTGCACTTACTCAAGGGCCTTACCCAAATCAGTTCTCCAGGTGCAAAGTCAAGCTCAGCCAGGGCATCTGGGTTTGCCTCTCTGTCCTTGATCTGACTGTCTGGGATTGCTCCCTGAATATTTGCTGTCTTAACATTCCTCTCTCAGATGCAGGGCATTAATTCCAAATCAGCTCCCCCCACACTTTCCTGTCAGAGGTTGTCATTTGCAGAGCTGGTGATAGAAGGACTGAGTGATGAATGGCAGTCCCTTTAGAGCCCGTCAGCTTCATTCTCAAACCAAACACTGAAAAATTTGAGGCTGATGCCAAGCCAGAGGGCTCAGGGAGGGAGAGTCAGCCACTTCCTCCCAAAGGCTGAGATAATGAGAATCCCTGGTCAATATCACATTGCAGTCTAAGTAGGACACAATAACCCTGATTATAATGTTAATAACAATAAGCTGTATACATCAAGCATCTACTCAACAATCCTAGAAGATCAATAAAGCCCACTGTTCTCTATCCGTTCAATAGATACTTATCAAGCACCCATTGTGTACCAAGAACGCTGTAAGCTTCTGAGGTTAGAGAAATGAACAAGACGAAGTCCTAGCCTTGATGAGACTTGACATTTGGAAAGATGGATACCAACAATAAACCATCAAACACTACACCGTGATGTCAGGTAATAAGGGTTTAGAAGAAAAAGCAAGCAGGGAGAGTTTAGGAGGCATAGAAAAGGGAGCTGCTAGTTAGATTGGGTGGAGGGTCAGGGAAGACATCCAAGGACAGGATTTCTGAGCAGAGACCTGACTACGGTATGGGAGCCAACCATAAAAGTGTCTGCAAGAGAGTATTCCAGACAGAGCTGAGGAACCAGGAGCTCGGAAGCCAGGGAAAGGAGAGATGTATTTCTCAAAATAGTAGTGCCTCAGTCATTTCCTACCTGGATCTCCTCCTTGGACAGCATTCCTGCCCTAAACAGAGGCAGGATAAGTCTTTATTGTGGGGGTCATCTTGTGTGTTGTAAGATGTTTAGCTGCTGCTGCTAAGTCGCTCAGTGGTGTCCGACTCTGTGCGACTCCATAGACGGCAGCCTATCGGGCTCCACCATCCCTGGGATTCTGCAGGCAAGAACACTGGAGTGGGTTGCCATTTCCTTCTCCAATGCATGAAAGTGAAAAGTGAAAGTGAAGTTTCTCAGTCGTGTCCAACTCTTAGCAACTCCATGGACTGGAGCCTACCAGGCTCCTCCATCCATGGGATTTTCCAGGCAAGAGAGCTGGAGTGGGTTGCCATTGCCTTCTCCAAAGATGTTTAGCAGCAACTCTGAAATCCACCTATTAGAAGCCAGTAGCACCTGCCCCAGAGAAGGCAATGGCAACCCACTCCAGTGTTCTTGCCTGGAGAATCCCAGGGATGGGGGAGCCTGGTGGGCTGCCGTCTATGGGGTCACACAGAGTTGGACACGACTGAAGTGACTTAGCAGCAGTACCTGCCCCCTTGTATAAATCAAGGTTCCTTTTCCCAGCAACTACTGGCCCTCTGGGTCCTCTCTCTAATTCTTGGCAGGTGCTGTTATCTCTAGGTCAAGTACATTAGATCGACCTGACCAGCCATGGATAGACTCCTTGATATCAGTGACCTCGACTGCATATACATTTTAAAATACACACAAAGGAGAACGTGCAAAGAAGCTAGGGAAGCTAACAGAGGTTTCAGGAGCCCTCTCTTGCAAGGGTTCCTTCCACAGATCTATCCCTAATGTTATAATTTTGTACCCATTTTCTTAAAGTAAATACCCAGAATAAATCAGCTATAGATCCATAATGAATGGCTCCATCTCTGGGTATTCATCTGAATACAATTCATGCAATTTACAAACCAGACCATAAATATAGTGGAGTCATCATCTTACTTGTCTCCCTCTTCCTCATATATCACTCAACTTCACTCAACCCTTACCACCTTGCTCTTAGCTCCTTGAATATGCCCCCTTTTAAAGTGGTGATTTGGGGAGAAATTTGCCTTTGTATGTTTTTAAAAGGAAGAAGTATACCTATCTTACTCTTCTTTGTATCAAGCACATTGTCTAGAACATGCAGAATGATTAACAATGAATTTTTATTGAATACATAAAATAAGGAAATCTAACATATACTGAGGAATTGCCAACTGGTGTTTTTCAAAGTATGGCCCCTGGACCAAGAGCATCAGCAGCAGCATCTGGGAACTAGTTAGAAATATGAATTCTCAGGCCTCATCCAAACCTAACATATCAAAACCTCTGGGAAAAACATTCTGTTTCCATAAGCCCTCCTGTGAGTCTGGCCACTAACGTTTTAGAACACATGCTCAGACAATGACATTTGTACAGACAATCTACCCAATGTTATTTGGTGTTATTCTCCAAGAGAAACTCTCCTAGGTTGTTGCTGCTGCTGCTAAGTCACTTCAGTCGTGTCCGACTCTGTGCGACCCCATAGACAGCAGCCCACCAGGCTTCCCCATCCCTGGGATTCTCCAGGCAAGAACACTGGAGTGGGTTGCCATGTCCTTCTCCAATGCATGAAAGGGAAAAGTCAAAGTGAAGTCGCTCAGTCATGTCTGACTCTGTGTGACCCCATGGACTGCAGCCTACCAGGCTCCTGCGTCCATGGATTTTCCAGGCAAGAGTACTGGAGTGGGGTGCCATTGCCTTCTCCTAGGTTAAGTATTATTATTATCCCCACTTTGCAGGTCTGAGTCTGAGACTCAGAAACATTATTTCACCTAAGGTTACCACAATCAAGTACAAAAGTTGGAATTTCAATGCCAGAATGTCTGACTTCAAAATCCATCTTCTTTCCACCATAATTTAACACATTTATTCTGGCACGAGTTTATAAAATAGTTGTCCCCTTGGAAGAACAAGTAAATGCCTTACATGACTGTGCAACAGTATTACTACTACCAAAAGGAATAATCATCATTATAAGGAATCATTTTTTGGTACATATCTGTTGTGCCCAGTCCTAAGGACAGTGACATCCTGGTATGGCTCTTCAGAGACCTTGAAAGGGTTAATCCACATCCCAGAAGCCCTGACTTTCTCCCAGTGAGTCACTCTGACACAGAGGAGACCAGGTACGTGGGTGTAATAGCACACACAGCACAGCAGGCATGCATGCATGTGCGCATCCCTACAAGGAATGAAATGAAAATAGAAACAGAAAGCAGAGCCCCTTCCATCCATGCCTGTCTCGCCCTGGCACCTGTCACAAATCTTAAGAGACCAGAGTTTTTGGGCAAATTAGCTTCTCTGAATCTGTTGCATGTGGTTTTTTGGAACACTGGTCTAAGGTCTAGCTGTGAGTGCTTGGTGTCATGTACAGGTATTAGCATCAGCCACCAAAGTCAATGGCTGGCGAAGGAAAAACACAAAGAAAGCAGAAAAAGTAAGATAACTGGCTATTTATATCTGCTCTGTCGGAAGTGGTGACAGGTATAATTACTGAGTAGAAATTACAGGGCTGATTCCAGTGGCGGTCCTCCCGCTGTTTTCGGGAAGATAAAAGATTGAAAGTATTCCTGACATCTTCAGAGCAAGGATGCTCTGGCATTCACTTTCATTTATTTTCAGATTGATTAAAAACAATTTCTTGTTGTTCATGGTTGAACCAAGACACTCCTGGTCCCCTAGATTCAGTAAGACATCTTTGAAGAAACGGCCTGTTTTTGAACCCCACTCTCCTCCCATCAGCCCTCTACCCAGGTTCTGTGCTCCAGGGTCCTTCAAGTCAAGAGAAAAACAAGCTATTAAATTAATTGACATAAAGATGTTACTGACTTAATGGACCATAATCCCAGGGGTATTTGCATTGAAAACAAAAAATGAACGTAAGGTAAAATCCTATGATATTAAAGCTGGAAGTGGCATAAAAAAATCTAAATTAGTGGTTTCCAAACACAATCAATTATCAGGGGTTCCTTTACCCCAAACCCACTCAGACCTAATGAGTCAGATGCTCCACGGGTCACACACAGGAATTTTTAATTTATGAAGCTCCCTCAGTCGTTTGGGCTTAGACAGCTTCTGAAATGCTGATATGCCCCAAGCTCCTTAATTTACAGGTATAGAAAATTAATGTTGAAGGAAAGAGTAGGAGGAGGTGGAGTGAGGCACACAGCATTCATCCAAAATTTTTAAAACTTCAGTAATCAAGATGAACACTATTTTAATGCAATAAATTTTAAAAACTCAAAATGAATGGCAAATCCTCATGGTGAACAAAACCTGTTTCAAATAAAAACAGGATTAGTATTACTAAAGTATCCTTTGTTGTCCAGCTTTAATATGGCTATGCATAGCACTGTTTTTTCTGATTATTTTGGAAAACATTTCATTAAAATATAATTTATTTTGATTACTGAGCTTTTTCATACCACCTTAAATTTTATTTCTATGGGGAATGTTTCAGTCACCTCACCTAATATTTGGGCAAATGCTGAAGTATGATAGCTATGAGTACAAATACAATCTGTAAAAATCCATTTTTTAGCCAGTGTATGCATTTTTCTTTGTTTTGACTTGTTTTTCTAACCAAATTATCTCCCTGCATTTAAATCAGGAAGATTTAACATTTTTAAAAAATTACATTTGCTCTTGAAAATCAGAAATTTGCTTTTTGTTTTTTCAATTTTTTTGTTTGTTTGTTTATTAATTAGGCCCACAAATTCTCATGATACCACCTGGCGAGAGCTGAGGGCCTGCTGCTCACTTTCACACAGATCAAGGATTATTGGCCATAGTCAACAGCACCTAATAGATACCACTTCACTCTTCTTTGTGTCCTAAATGGTCAATATGGACATTTGATTTTTGTGATCTCTGGTATAGCAGAAAATCACACTAAGTAGCAGTGGCAAGAATCTTGTAACCCAGTTTGTTCATTTATTAAGTAGAGGTAGACAGTTACACCACCCTTTCAATATGGCAGACACTAGAGTCAGGCGTGTCTCTCAGGCCATCACCCCTGCCTAGTTTCTTTATCTCTACTCGTGACCCAACTTGCAAGTTCTGTCCTGCCCCAGGCTCTGAGACCAGCATTTCAAGTGGGGAAATTAAAGATACAAAGGAAAGACAGATGTTTGACCAATTCCACGTCAGTTGATTTCTTTCTTAATTTACATCTACCTAAAACTTTCTCACTCAGTTTCATTTTCTGGCAAAGAAGACTCAGTTTTGAACACTTTCCTGGCTTTAGGGTCATTTCCCTTCATCCCATGCCCACTACCTCAGTACTTTCGGCACTGACTGCCCTTATAATTGAGGAGACTGCAAATTTAGGCCTAATCCTACAAGCTGTTGACAAGCGTTTTTATGAGATTTTGGTGCACATGATGCTAGAGTTACAGTTATTTACAACATATTACTGCTACCCACATGGAACTTTTAATCTATTAGAGGCCATAGATAAGTACTTAGACCCTTCACCACGGTGATGCTCACTGCATTTTCCAACAAACTCGTACCAGTTTCTGCAAGGTTGCAAACTCAAGTATTTATAGAAGCATGAAAAAGCATAAATAAATGAAGAAAGCTCAGTATAAGATGAAAGGAAGTATAAGAGTTCACCAATACTAAATCTACCCTAAAACAAATATTAAATAGGCTTTTCTAAGTATGAAAGAAAAGGGTAAAGCAAATAGAAAAATAGGAAAAGAAAATGCCCACTAGGAAAAACGAATGTATAATAAGGGCTGAGAATCAAACTTGTATAAAGATAAGAAGACAAAAAATTTGCAAAAGCATTATATTTACAATGAATAGTGAAGGAATAAGAAAGAAGGTGTAAAATATGACTTCGAAGATACAAAACATGAAGGAGGGAAGTAAAAATGTAGACATTTGGGAATGTGTTTGAAATTAAATAACTTATCAGCTTCAAACAAGTAGACATAGTTATAGGTCAACATATATGAACCCCATGGTAACCACATGTATAAACCCACAACAGACACACAAAAACTAGAAAGAAATGCCATGCATACTACTAAAGAAAATCATTAAATGACAAGAGAAAAAACAAAAACAAGAAAAACTGGACAGTGAAGAAAAACAGCCAAAAAACAAGTAATAAAATGGCAATATGTACATAGCCATCAATAATTACTTTAAATGTCACTGGACCAAATTTTCCAGTAAAGACATAGGGTGGCTGATTGGACAAAAATCAATACCCATTTATATGGTGTCTACAAGAGACTCACTTCAGAGATAAGGACCCACACAGACTGAAAATAAGAGGATAAAAAGATATTTCATGCAAAAAGAAATGACAAGAAAGTTGAAGTAGCAATACTCATATCAGACAAAATAGACTTTCAAATAAAATTTATAACAAAAGACAAAGAAGAATTCTACCAAATATATAAAGAAAAATGAAAACTTACTCTTCTCAGAATATTCCAAAAAACTGAAGAAGACGGAACACTCCCAAATTCATTCTACAAAAAGATGTGATACAAAAGCCAGATAAAGATGCTACAAAATAAGAAAATTAGAGGGCAATATCTTTGATGAATATAAGTATAACAATCCAACAAAATATTAGCAATCCAAAACAATCCTATAAAAAAGACCACACACCTTGATCAAATGGGATTTATTTCATGGATGTGAGTAGGGTTTAATATTCACAAATCAATCATTGTGATATACCGCATTAACAAAAGGAAGGATAAAAATTGCACAGTTATCTCAAAAGATACAGAAAAGCATTTGACCAAATTCAACATCCATTCATGATAAAAACTCTCATCAAAGTGGGCATAGTGAATAAACCATGAAGATTTAGAAAATAAAAACAGACCAATTACCAATAATGAAATTTAATCACTAATGAAAACAACTACAAACAAACAAAAGTCCAGGACCAGAAGGCTTCACAAGTGAATTCTACCAAACATTTAGAGAAGACTTCCCATCTATACTTCTCAAAATATTGCAAAATACTGCAGTGGAAGGAATATTTCTGAACTAATTCTACAAGACCAGCATTACTCTGACTAAAACTAGACAAAGATATCACAAAAAAGAAAATTACAAGTAAATATCACTGATGACCATAGATGCAAAAATCCTTAGCAAAACTTTATTAAACTAAATTCAACAATAACTTAAAAGGATCATGAACTATGGTCAGGTGGGATTTATGCCAGGGATATAAGGATGGCTCAAAAGTCACAAATCAATCAATGTGATACACCATATGATCAAATTGAAGAAGAAAAACTATATGATCATCTCAATAGATGCCAAAAAAGATTTTGACACAATTCAACACCCATTAATGATAAAAATCGTCATCAAAATGGGTATAGAGGGAACACATCTCAATACAATAAAAGCCATTTATGACAAACCCACAGTTAACCTCATACTTAATGGTGGAAAGTTGAAATTCTTTATTCTAAATTTAGGAATTAGATAAGAATGCCTACTCTTACCACTTTTTAAAACACAGTATTGGAAGTCTTAGCCACAGCAATCAGACCAGAAAAATAAGACATCCAAATTGGAAGGGAAGAACTAAAACTGTCACTATTTGCAGAGTACATGATACAATCTATATGTATAGACACACATGGAGAGAGAGAGAACCCTAAAGTCTCCACCAAAAACACTACTAGAACTAATAAATGAATTTACCAAAGCTGTAGGATACATGATTAACACACAAAGATCTATTTTTTTTTATTGACTAACACTGAATTACAGAAAGAGAAAGCAAAAAAAAAAAAAAAAATCCCATTTAAAATCTCATCAAAAATAGAATACCTAGGAATAAACTTAACCAAAGAGTTGAAAGATGAATACTCCAAAAACTATAAAACATCAAAGGAGGAAACTGGAGATGACATAAGGATATTCTGTGCTCTTGGACTGGCAGAATTA
The DNA here is from genome assembly GCF_055505025.1 of Bos grunniens. Lineage (NCBI taxonomy): Eukaryota > Metazoa > Chordata > Mammalia > Artiodactyla > Bovidae > Bos > Bos grunniens. The sequence goes on from NC_141171.1 coordinate 64,568,635, forward strand.
CCTTTGTTAAGATGGTCATACTACCAAAAGCCATCTATAGATTTAATAATCCCTATCAAAATACCCACAACATTTTCCATAGAACCAGAACAAATGATTCTCAACTTTATATGGAATCACAAATTGTCAGAGCCATTGTGAAAAAAAAGAATAAAATTAGAGGTCATGCTCTCTGACTTCAGACCATACTACAAAGTTACAGTAATCAAAACAACATGGTACTGCCATGAAAACAGACACATAGCTCAATGGGACAGGCTAGAGAGGCCAGAAATAAACTCACACACTTATGGCCAATAAATCAATGACAAAGGAGGCAAGAGTATGCAGTGGAGAAAGGCAATCTCTTCCATAAGTGGTGTTAGGAAAACTGAACAGCTGCATATAAAAGACTAAGATTAGAACATTTCCTTCTACCAAATACAAAAATAAATTTAAAATGTAAGACTTGAAACTACAAAACTTGTAGAAGAGAAAGTAGGCAGAACATTCTCTGACATAAACCATAGCAATATTTTTTTGCATCCATCTCCTAAGGCAAATTAATTAAAAGCAAAAATAAATAAAATGGACCTAATTAAACTTAAACATTTGTGAACAGCAAAGGAAACCATCAATAAAATTAAAAGACAATCCAATGAGTAGAAAAAAGATTTGCAAATGATATGACCAATAAGAGATTAATATCCAAAATACACAAACAGCTAATAACCCAACAGCAACAAAAATAAACAATCTATTAAAAGGGGCAGAAAACCTGAATAGACTTATTTTTTTTCCAAAATCATACAGCTAGGTACATGAAAGGTACTCAACACTGTTAATTGCTAGAAATATGCAAATCAAAACCACAATGAGATATCACGTCACATCTGTTAGAATGGCCATCAACAGAAAGTTTGTAAATAACAAATATCAGTGAGGATGTGCAGAATGGGAAATGCTTGTATATGGTTGGTGGGAATGCAAACTGGTGCAGCCACTGTGGAAAACAATGTGAATTTTTCTCAGAAAACTAAAAAGAAAACTACCATATAACCAAATATTTCCACTCCTAGATATGTACCCCAAAATAAAACAAAAAAAACCCTACTAATGTGAAAAGATACATGCAGCCCAATGTTCATAGTGGGCTTCCCTGGTGGCTTAGATGGTAAGGAATCCTCCTGCAATGCCAGAGACCTGGGTTCAATCCCTGGGTTGGGAAGGTCCCCTGGAGGAGGGCATGGAAACCCATTCCAGTATTCTTCCCTGGAGAATCCCCATGGACAGAGGAGCCTGGAGGGCTACAATCCATGGGGTCACAAAGAGATGGACATGAGTCAGCAACTAAGCACAGCACAATGTTCATAACAGCATTATTTACAATAGCCAGTATACGAAAGCAACCCAAGTGTCCATCAACAGACAGATGGATAAAGAAGATACAGTATATACGTACAAAGGAATATTACTCATCCCTAAGAAATTTCGCCATTTGCAACAACATGGATGACCTAGAGTATTATGCTAGTGAGAAAAATCAGAAAGAGAAAGACTACTACTGTATGACATTATTTATATGTGAAATCTAAAAAATAAATCAATACATATAATCAAACAGACTCACAAATATAGAAATCAAACTAGTGGATATCAGTATAGACAGTGAAGGGGAAGGGGCATAATAGGAGTATGCAATTAAGAGATACAAACTACTATGTATAAAACAGACAGGCAACAAGGACATATTGTATAGCACAGGGAAATAGAGCCACTATTTTGTAATAGTTTTAAATGGAGTATAATTATAAAAATGTTTAATTACTATGCTGTATACCTGAAACTAACATAATATTATAAATCAACTATACTTCAATTAAAAAATGAAACAAAGTATTAGGCACTGGGTAGAAATAGGGTACTTCCTCTATTTGATGGTATGAAAATTCATATAAAGTATGTGTGGGTCAAGCAGAACACATATTCTGACAAAAGCTTGCTTCTGGATCACCAGTTTGCCACCTCTGCCTAAAGGTTTACCAAAAATCCCTCCTTTAACTTTGTTGTGTTTCCTGATTCTGGTCTGCTGCTTCCGCCAAATCTCTCACATATTCCCCACAGACCGCAACTGGGCTTTCCTCAACTATTGGTACTTTGCCTACCCAAATTCTATTCAGGCAGCCCTAGACCTGGCCATAGGCCAAGTCACCAAGCTAACCAATATTAGCTCCATTTACTCATCAGTGTAATTAACCTGTTTTGTGTTGTGGATCCCTTTGTCAAGATTATACAGCCTATGTTATCATACTCAGAATAATGTTTTTAACACTTAAGTTAAAATACCACTCAATGGAAACCAAATATATTGAAATATAGATTTTAAATGTTAAAAATAATACATTTGAAAAATAATAATACATGTGTTCCTACATGAATGTATTGAATGATAAGATCTAGCAGCACATCTCGGAGAAGGCAATGGCACCCCACTTCAGTACTCTTGCCTGGAAAATCCCATGGATGGAGGAGCCTGGTAGGCTGCAGTCCATGGGGTCGTGAAGAGTCTGACACAACTGAGTGACTTCACTTTCACTTTTCACCTTCATGCATTGGAGAAGGAAATGGCAACCCACTCCAGTGTTCTTGCCTGGAGAATCCCAGGGACGGGAGAGCCTGGTAGGCTGCCGACTGTGGGTTCACACAGAGTCGGACACGACTGAAGCGACTTAGCAGCAGCAGCAGCAGCACATCTATACCTATCATAATTTCAAAGTAGCAGGAAGAAAGAAAGATATTAAGATATCTGCAACTATCACAGTATGATAAGAAACTATCCACGATTTCTACAGATGATGGAGTCACAGCTACTGCCAATACCACTGTTTATGTTTACAACTGGAGGAAATCTCAATCACAGTTGGAGATTAGTGAAAATAAAGCTGTAATATTTTTGCCATCCAGGTACGTGAGCCTCCAAAATTCCATCTGAGGACCTTTCGGTCACCCATGCAAAAGAAATTGATCTGGAGCAACACTTCCCAAAGGGCAGTGCCAGGCCCTGCAGAATTTCAAGGTACATCAAATGCTGCTGCTGCTGCTGCTGCTGCTGCTGCTGCTGCTGCTGCCAAGTCGCTTCAGTCATATCCAACTCTGTGCGACCCTGTAGACAACAGCCCACCAGGTTCCCCTGTCCCTGGGATTCTCCAGGCAAGAACACTGGAGTGGGTTGCCATTGCCTTCTCCGATGCAAGAAAGTGAAAAGTGAAAGTGAGGTTGCTCAGCTGTGTTCGACTCTTCGTGACCCCATGGACTGCAGCCCACCAGGCTCCTCCATCCATGGGATTTTCCAGGCAAGAGTACTGGAGTGGAGTGCCATCACCTTTTCTGACATCAAATGTTAGGAACACTAAAAATGCTAACTTCATTTTTATTGAATTAGACTAGTAGTGACCAATGGGAAATTAAATAATGCAGTCATAGCATTATTGTCATACACTGCTGGCAGGAGTCTAATTTGGTACACTCAATCATCTGGCTGTATTTCAAAAGTCTTGAAAAAGTGATGATGCCCTCTGATCCAGAAATTTTGCTTCTGAAATTTATACTAAGGAGCTATTAAAGCTCTAAGCACAAGGATGTTCATGCCCAGCTGTATAAATAATATGAAGCCAATAAAGATCATGTAGATTGATCCATGATTATTGGCAGAAAAAAATGACAAATATAAAGTAAAGGTAGTATGGGGTTTATAAAAATAATTGCATATGCATATTATTGCTAAGGAAAAAAAACCTTGGGTTTGTATATTCATATTTTCTCTTTTTTTACCAATTAAAATATATTATTTGCATAAACACAGAAAAAAAGGAGAGGGACAAAAATGTCACCATATTGAGTACTTATTTATTCTATTTGGGAAGATATTTCTTGGGGAAACATTCTGGGGAGAAATAAGAACTTACATATTTTTACTCATTCAAAAAGCTAGGTACCAATTACTATTCTAGATGCTGAGGTGCAAAATTGAAAAAGACAAACAAGGTGCCTTATCTCATAGAAGTTATTTTCCAGTGCAGAAAGCAAATAATTTATCCAACCAACAAATGCATAAATAACAATGCACTGGGCAGAGATAAATGCTCTGAAAAAAAAAGAAGGGAAGTAATAAGGAATAAATGGAACAAGGGAGACTTTCTAAGGTTCAGCCCTTTTCATGGAAGTAATGTTTAAGTAGAAAGAGCAAGTATCAGTCTTCTATACATCAGGAATAAGGAAGAGCATTTTGTGCACTGGGAAAAGCTGATTCAAGGTCCTATGGCAGGAAAGAGCTTGGCATTATTTTCTGAGCTTGGCAAAACTGACGAAAAACCAAAATATCAGTGTGTCTGGAAAGCAGTGGGAGAGGTAGACAGTGGCACTAGATGAGATTGCATAAGCAGTCAAGAGCTTAATCACTTAGGGTCTTGAGAACACAGTCGGGAATTCGAATGTTATTCTAAGTGCATGGTAAATGAAATTCTTTTGCATAAAATTCTTTGCTCCAGATACAAGTTTTGCAAATCTACACCCTTGAGATAACCTCATGTTGGAAGAAGTATACTTCTCCTTGAATCTGGGCTTGGCCATGTGACTAGCTTTGGCCAATGGCTTATTGGCAGACATGACATATGCAGGAGCTATTTTAAGTGCTTGTGCTCTTAGGTTTGCCCCTGGATTTCTGCTACTGCTGTGAGAACACACTTAGTGTAGTCCATTGCCCAACTCCCCCCCACCAAAAGCAAGAGACATACAGAGCATACTTGAATCAAACTTGCAACCTGGAGCCAAGCTCAGCTTAGTCCAGTAGATCTACAGAACTGTCCATCCAACACCCAGACACATGAATGAGAAGAAATGATTGTTCTAAGTCACTGCATTTTGGGGTGGTTTGTTATAAAAAGCTAAATTGTGGCAATACTAACACAAGGAAAAATGGGAAGGCAGTGAAAGCTATTAAGTAGAGAAGTGACAAGACTGATTTATATTGTAAAAACTTATTTTGACTATGTACAGAATAGGATTGTGAAGGGAAGGGGAGAAATAGGAGACCAACTGGGAGCCTAATATATTTGGCCTGGTGGGAGATGATGACGTTGCCATTTACTACAATGGCAAAGATCAGGGGAGGAGAAAGTTCAGCATAGCAGAAGAGGAGATAAATCAAGACGTGTTAAGTTCAGATGGGGTTGAGTGTCCCTGTAGTCAGCTGAGAACTAGGGAATAAGTCAGGATGTGCATAGAAATATAGGAGTCAGTCATTCAAAGTGAAAATTCCTGGAGGATGTTTTAGGTCTGCAAAGTGGTGTGCCACAGCTAGGAGGCCACCAATCTAGATCTTTATTTGTTTAATCCTTGTTGTTAGCTTTCTGTTAAAATATGATGTCTCAGAGAGTTCATGCCATTTTCTTTCATGCCTCCACTTTCTGAATAGATAGTCTCAGTACCCTTGATAGAAAGAAGTGGAACTGAGGAAAGTGAATGTCATTACTATTCCCTGAAAAGGAGAAGACAGACCTCAGAATTTTTACAGTTATTACTCTAACTCTCTTACAACAAAACAGCTTTTCCTAGTATACCACATGCAAAGCACTATATCTACAAGACATGAAGAACACTCTCTGGAAATAACAAGGCTCATGCTTTTTTTTTTTTTTTTGTCACAGAGCATCTCACAGTTCTACCATTCTGCGTAACACACTTTGGGAAATGTAAACCAGAAGACATTTTTCCATCATCCAACACACTCAGTGGAAAAGTAAGTCAATGAAATTGGTCCTTGTTGGCAGGTAGTCACTACTAGCTTGAAGACCTAACCTCACAAGAGAGTCTGCTCTGCTTTCAGACATCTCTAGTTGCAAGTCCCTCCCCCTGGAACTAAGATACCCTCCTAGGAGTTTTCACCTATCGATGGTGGTGCTTGCTATGAAGCCATACGGAACAGTATACACCTCTGTATTTGAAAGTAGTTTGGTGTCTAGCCTCCTTTTAAAGCCTTCTCTTGTAAGAGTTGGACATTTGTATTCCCTTCAGTCATTTCTCACATAGCCAGCCTCTGATGAGTCCACATCAGTGGCCAGTATATCTTGCATTATCTTGTAGTTGGTTGTTTACATGCCCGAGTTTCCATATATCACAAGAACAGGTATACTTTCTTCTACACTCTACAGTGTCTAGAACTATACTCTCCACACAGAGAATGTGGGTGAGCATTCAATGAATCGAATTAATGTATCTGAAGACATCTATTATGTTGTTTCCAAATCTGTTCATTTCCAGTCCCCTCAACCTTAGGTTCTTTGTATAAAGTTTGCATTATAGAGCTGAAACTAAGCTGATACTTCACTTCAGATGAGATGTGAGAATTCATGTGGAAATCCTAAAAGCTAAGTCCACTGTTTAAGACCGTTAAATTTTTTTTAAAAGGAAGATCCAGGAAATATTCTGTTTCCCAACTCCTCCTTTTTCTTTGGTTCTACTGGGAATTATGTTCATTTGTTACCTAGCAACAGAGCTTATCACTAGGCAATTTACAACCATTTCTCATTTGTCATCATTTGTCTAATCAAATCTGATCATAAATAAAATCTGCACACAATCAACTGACTTCTGTTTGTAATTAGAATCCATCTCCATCAGGGGAAGAACATTAATAGTCTTGCACCTTGCATGTATTGACTTATTTGTGCCTTTTTGTCGTTTTGTAATATGCTACCCCTCACCATCTTATATGATTCAATCTGTCTTTATTCCCTTCAGCAAAATTCTATCTTTTATAGTGAGTTGCTATCAATCCAGGTGTCTTTGGATGAAATTTGTAAGTCATCTCTGTTCATTTATTCTCAGTATGTCATCTGCACAAGGTGACTTAATTTTGCCATATATTGCTTATGTTTAACACTGCTTCTTCTCTTTCTCTCATACCAACTAGCTTCACCTGATCAAGTCAATGTCACAAACATTTCTTATTATGAATTGCAGTAAGCTTGAGTTGTTTTGTATGTCTGGCATTATTCTCCCCTTTTCAGCAGTTCAGATTTCCCTGTTTAACAGAAATCCCATTCCTTTGGGGATCCCAACCATAAAATTATAGTTTGGGCTGCAGAGCAGAATACTTTATACCTTTGGTCATAGAAAGAGATGTTTAAAAAAATTTACCAGCTATAATACCCCATTCCTTGGTCATGGTGCTTGGTCCAGGATGGGTCCATGATATAAGCCAGACCAAACTTTTGAGAATTCTCCAAATTAAGTATACAGAGAGGGTCATCTTTTCCTCTCACATCTCTAAAATAAAACATTAGGTCAGTGTTCCCCATCATATGTGGTGCTATGTGGAGAAGGCCCATGGTACAGAGAAGACAGAACAGAGAGGAGAGGCTAAGGGTTATACAGAGGTGGGCAACTGAAACAGATATGGGAGAAGGTGAGTGCAGTGAGAGTATGAGAGATAGAAAAGAGAAGGGAAGATACAAGGCAAAGGAGGGAGGGAAAGAGATGGAGAGAATATGAGAGACAATGTTGATGGTGTCTGAGTCCCTGGTTCCAGTTCCAGGGATGACAGAGTTGCCCTGATTCCTTTGTGTGAGCTGTCCCAGGACCAATATCTTTGCCATAAAGCCCATATTTTTTAAAGCACATTCAAGATGGGTTTTTCTCAATTGCAATCCATATAATTGACTTACAATTATGTGACTTACTGTTATCCCACAAACTTGTAAAGTACTCTAGCCAAGACATGGGAGAAACCTATGTATCCATCAACAGAGGAAGGAATAAAGAAGATGTGGTATATATACACAATGGAATATTACTCAGCTATAAAAAGAATGAAGTAATGCCTCTTTTTTTTTTTTTTTCGACATGCCACACAGTTTGCAGATCCTAGTTCCCCAACCAGAGATCAAATCCAGGCCCCTGCAGTGGAAGCATGAAGTCCTAACCACTGGACCACCAGGGAAGTCTTAAAACAATGTCATTTGCTGCAACATGGATGGGCCTAGAGAATATCATATTAAGTGAAATAAGTTAGAGAGAGAAAGACAAATAGCATGTGATATTGCTTATATGTGGAATCTAAAAAATTATACTAATGAACTTATTTACAAAATAGAAAGAGACAGACATAGAAAGCAAATGTATGGTTACCAAAGGGAAAAAGGGGAAGGGTGATAAATTAGGAGTTTGAAGTTAACAGATACACACACTTTTATACATAAAATGGATAAACAAAAAGGATCTACTATATAGCACAGGGAACTATACTCAATATCTTATAATAATCTATAATGGAAAAGAATCTAATAAAGAATAGACAGACAGATAGATGTATAACTGAAACTTCACAGTACACCAGAAACTAACACAATATTGTAAATCAACTATATTTCAAAAGAAATTTTAAAAATGTAACACAAGGTATTTTCACATTGATCATCAGTTTGGATTATTCTAGCAACAACATTTGACTCCTGAGACATGGTTAATGTAGAGGGAACTGTACCCATTTTATAGATTTGAAAGTAGGGATACAAAAAATGACTTATCTGGTAATGCAGCTAATGGGCACCAGATTTCTGACTCAGTCCCATGCTCTGTACAATAGAGCAGTTACTTCCCCACTGCACACTGAGTCTGGTAACCACAAAGCAGCATGAGAGCAGCTGTGCAGCTGCAGAGAAACATATGGTGCAGTAGCTGGCTTGGCACTTCTCTAATATGGGGAGATAAAATAGATTCAGTTACAATGGTAGCTGAAAAGACAAAGATCAGTTTTCTGTAGACAAAATCAAAGTAATAACTATAGCAGTCCTTGGCTGGGTTCATCAGGAAAGAAGGAGTTCAGATAGACAGAGGAGGGAGAAGACACTTCAGGTGCCCTGGAAGCAACATGAGCTAAGGTTCAGAAGCCAGAGTAGATATAGTGTGCTGTGGGGACGCATCTGGCTGGTTGATTTTATCTTCTAAATATAGCTTGAACTCTTCCACTTCTCTCCTCCTCCACTGCCTCTGATCATTTTATCTGACTCCTAGATTATTGAAGTAGCCTCCTAATTATTCTCCCTATATTTGTTTCTTTATTGCAATCCATTCTCCATACTACAGCCCAAGTGATCTTTGAAAACAATATATCTCATCAGATCACACTCCTTCCTAAATCTAAGCAATAGCCTCACACTGCTCTCAAGGGGCAGACCTCATCCTTTACATGGGCTATGGGGTGTTATAACCTTGCAGACCTCAGAGGATACCTTTCTGTGTCTCCTTCCCACTCTCCAACCAAACTGAATGTCATCTCATTGACACAAGACATCCTGCTCTCTCTGCCCTCAGGTCATTTGCATTTGCTGGTTTCTCTGTCTAGAACGTTGTTTCTTTCCTCCACCTTCCATCTCATCCCTCTCTTTCTTCCTTCATTTATTCAAAGAATAATAATTAGATGTATCTTATGTACCTGAGAGATGAGTTTCAGATCATCATCAAGAATAAGGATTTGCAAAGCAATCACCAATTAATTAAAAATAAATAAACACAATTTTTTGAATTGTTTGTTTTTTATTTTAAAGCTTTCCTAATGTTGGAATTATTTTAACATATCAATATTATTTTTCAAATTAAAAAAAGAATTTGCTTACAACTCATAGGATTAAATTCTCAAATCTATTTTTGTTCATTAAAAAACTATAAGACAAAGTAAATGCATCATCTGATATTTTTATAATTCCATAATGTATCCATGTTTTTTTAAAAAAAGAATAAAGATTATGGGACCAGACTGTTGTGTTGAAACCTGGTTTGGATACCTATCACCTGTATGACATTTTAGCAAGTTACTCAAATTTCATTTGTCTCTATTTAATCATACTTATACTTACCTCTTGTGGTTGCGGATTAAATGAATACACAGCAGGGCATTTATCAATGTCCAACATAAATGGCTATATGAATGTTTGCAATAATAATTATTACAGCTGAATTCTGTTAACATTCTGCCATGGTAGGGGTTATGTCCTCAAAGAAAGTTTCTCTAAGTCCTTGGACTGAGCTGGGCCCTATTCTATAGACTTGTTCTGCTTTTCATTTCATTGTACTCATTGTAATCCATTTTTAAATTGGATTATACATACTAAGGAGGCAAGGATCACATCTATTTTGTTTATTACTTCATTGAAATGTTCTAGTACAATAGCTGTTTCAGAGTAAGAGTTAAATATATTATTTACTTATGAGAGAGTCAAGGTCACAATGGTGATTGCTGTGAAAGCCAGGGAAAATGAACTGGAACTTCACCTGGATGCAGTGGGGGAACCATTTGTGCCTCCCTAAGGTTGGAAAAGACACAGGGACTATTTCACTTTAGGGAGTATTATATACATAACAACTTACATACATGCATCTTAAGTGATCTTGCCAGTCCTTGTTATCACCTGAAATAGCGATGGGAACAGTTTCTGAGATGTTTGTTTCCCCCATCTAGGACATTCTGGGGCAATCTGTTACTCATGAGAACGGAAGGGATATGACAGTACGTCTGATCACTGACACTGAAACCTTAAAAGATATTACCAAAGATATCACCAAAACTGGGCCAAAGCAGGAGGACATATGCTCACAGGAAAGGCCAGGAAGATTTTGAAATACTAGAAAAAAGGAACAGCACTATTTCCACACAAGGGCTCAACAGCTCAAAAAATGGGAAAAGAAGGCTTTAAAATGGGATTTGAGGAGCATAGATCACCTAGGAGACAGCATACAGAAAGATTCACATGGCTGCTTTAATGGTACCCATTAAACCTCTCACTCAATTCCTGCCATTTTTGTGTGTATTGCAGCCAGACCATAATACTTTCTCGGTGATAGTATGTCTCTCAGTATGGACTAATGAAAATTTCCCATTGGAGGCTATACATCTGGTGTCTTTCATTGTCTGCTGCATGACATTTATTCATTAGACAATGATTTGTTGAGTGCCTGTCAATGTCACATCTGGGTGCTAGAGATGGAAAGGTGAAAACACTTCCCTTGGGAAAGTCATAGCATCACTGGGACATGTGAGTGAGAGAAGCCCAGCTTGGTCCTAACTGTGTTCAAAGAAGGTCTGGGAAATTAGTAACCTAATTAATATAAAGTACTGAGAAGTGTTCTGGGAGAGATTCAGGTAGACAACATACAACAAAGCCTTGAATAGTAGTGGGGATGGAAAACTCTTAACATAATGTCAACCTTCTCCAACTTCCTTTTCTCATCCAGCCCATCATGGACTCATGCCTGAGTCCTTAGAGAAAGAAGAGGGAATACTGTGAGTCAAAACTGAAAGTGGAGCATTCACGGAAACTCTGTAAGCAATTAAAACACAAGGCAATATTGCCTTTGTACCCTGTCCCTAAAGGAGAAGAGAGGACCTCTCTGTCTGAGCTTTGGCTTGGTTTAGCATATTGAGAGCAAGAGAGATCAAGTCCATTGGCATCTCCAGGGAGCAGGAGCACCTGAGGTAGGGAATTCAATGGAAATGACAGCAGAGAACTGGGCTAATGACACCAGGTAAAGGGCCTCTGAGCAGTGGTATGTTGGTAAAAGTTTAACAACTGGATCTCCAGGAAAAGAAAGTGTGTGTGTGTGTGTGTGTGTGTGTGTGTGTGCGTGTGTACATATATATATTTAGTATTATATATTCATAACAAGTTTCATATAAACTTTACTAATTTTAAAAATGGATAACATACAATTTGCAATTAATGATAAAATATACAACATTCTTTATTGTAAATCCCATAGAACCAATGGATCCACAGAGAATGCTTTCATTTGATGTTTATGGAACCCTTGTACCTGTAACCAACTTACGGTTGCCACTGACAAGTGTAGTTCCAACAAGAATGTTAGTTGATATTTTCTTCATGCTAATAAGTAAGATGAAAGTCAAAGAAGTAACACATATGTCAGAACTTCACTCACTGTCAATCATGGCTTCTTTGCTGAATTGGATAATATTAATAGTTTTGGAGTACTGAAAGAACATTTCCTCAAATGTTTTGTTCCATTCACAATGTACTGGCTCCAGACATAACACACTTGAATATACAGTCTGTATTATTGACATTTTATCAGTTTCTTATGTCTAGACAACCGACAAAACAATAAGTCAAGCTCTGATCTGTAGAGTTTGCAGGATTTCATGGTATAAGCACTCTCAATATGACCAATTTCAAACTACCAATGTGATGTCACTGTATTATAGAGTATAATATAATCATAGAGATACAATTATAAAGGTGCAATTGACACACATATCCTCAGGAGCATAGATAATAGTAAAATGTAAAAAAATAATTGGGAAATGATGAGTTTTGAGTATTTACTAACTTTGTTTTTAATATATTTATTTGCAAATTTATGTAATCGATTTTTGATAATGGCTGTGTTCAAATTAGCTTGCAAAATTCCTAGCAAGTTAACCATCTGCTCCAGGACAAGCTGGCTCCTGTACACAGTGCATCTGGCAGACATGCAGACTCTCCACTCAGACCCTCTGTGAGGAAAGATTTCCCCTGGGCTATGAGGAGGGTAGTTTGTTAAGAGTTGTAAAGTTCTGCCTCAGTTTTCAAGCCAAGGGCCTGGTACTCTCAGGATGACCCTCAACCCATGACTGAGCAATAATGACACAAAACTAGCCATTTCTGTAAAACATGGGGCTCCTCTGATAGGAAGTCTTCACTCTCAAGCTTCCTTTTGGACTGGCAGGAAGTTTGTCTGACTGGCATCACAGTTTGACATCTCCCCCTGCTCTCTTACCTCTCACCCGTGTTACTTCAAAGAACCCGTTATACTCCCAACTGCATCCTGCTGACTACTTCCCAGGGAACCCAACCTCCACCAAGGAACTGGAGTCAGAAGGGAAGCAGCCTCAGGTGGTATCACAGAGAGTGGGGACCACAGCAAATGGAAATGTCCAAAGAGGACAGTGGAGGCAGTGACACCACCAGGAGAAACCTGACCGGACTCGGGAAAACAGCTCTCAACCCAGCAACACGGTCTCTGAAAAATGAGTAAAATGTATCCAGTATTAGGAAACCTGAAATAACAACAAGGCTGAGAAGTGAATTAGCCCCTTTTTCTATTAATGTGACTCTATCAGTCCATTCCCACATAGGACAGCCAACCTGGAAAAGTGCAGGTAATGATAATGCAGTGTGATAAGTGCTCTATTGGAGGTATGAATCAGTTTTCCTCAAAACAAAACAGGCAAGTCATTAAATAACAGAAGAAGCAGGGAAGGCTTCACAAAGGAGGTGCTATTTGAGCTGGATCCTGAATACTGAGTAGGGACTGGACAAGCAAACAATATACTGGGAGAATTTGATGGGTGGGGGATAGACTGCCGCAGGTTCTAAGATACAATTACTGACTCAGTCACCACCATTATTTTAATTACTTCCAAAGCAGATCCTCATTTCAGTGAAACATCTACACAATTTCCTGACCCTCCCTTAGCATCAAGAATATGTTTGTGAAACAACTCCAGGTGGGAAGTGGGGCATGGGTAGCGCATACTCAAAACTCGCAAAGGGCAAGTAAGCTGCTCCTTACGGAGATCAGCCCCATGGCTAGTTACATGGTTTCAGCAGACTTGTTTTCTGACTGAGCTATAGTGCAAAGCACTCTAAGCCAAGAATTTGAGGAACCGTGCTCTAGTCCTTCAAAGACTGTCTCTCCACCTATAAAATAGAGTTAATAAACCAGGCCTCCCAGAACACAGCAAAGCTGTGGTGAAGATCTGTTGAGCTAAGAGACAAGAACATTCTTTGAAAATCCTTAAAACAATATGTGGCTGCTATGTAGCACAGAGAGCTCAGCTTGGTGCTCTGTGATGACCTGGTTGGGAGAGGGGAGGTGAATTGGAAGCCGGGAATTGGGAGGGAGGTTCAAGAGGGAGGGGATGTATGTATACACATAGCTGATACACTCTGTTGTACCGCAGAAACTAACACAACATTGCAAAGCAATTATACGCCAATAAAAGATAAACATTTAAAAAACCCAACACTATGTGGCACTTACTCTGACACTCAGGAAAGCCATATCCAATGATCACTTCTCATTTACTGTCCCCAAGTCTAAAACAGGTCCATTTGTTAATGGTGAGTCTCAGCTCTCTGTAGTTTTCCATCACAGCACCGATGGTTGGGACTCACACAATGTATGACTACTTCATGAACAACGATCTCTTCCAGTAGGTCCATCAGGGCCATATCACTATGAGCACACGCCCTTTGTTCCAAGTGCCTAACCAAGTACCTGGAGCATGTTAAGGGCTCAGTTAGTCTGATAAATGGATTATCTATTGCACCCTTCCATTAAGTTTCATCTTTTTTTTTTTTTTTTAACTTTTTTTTAAAGCATTGAGAAGCTGACCCTGACTGTGAACTGTTTCAAAATAGGCATCATGTGCTTTTTAAAATCTGCATTCTCGATTCCTACCCCAATGCCTGGCTGATACTAGGTATGAATAAATATTTCAATGGTAGATAGCTTACATATAACTTCATGGTGTAGTCTTTTGAATGTGGCAGAAACTCAATAATTCATTGCGCATAAAATGAATATGAAAATAGCTGTCTTTTCTTGTATACCTGCTATAAATATTAATCTCTATGTTTTAACTACTAAGCACTTTAAAAAAAACAATTCTACTTCCTTTGGGATGTTAAATCTCTTTGGGTAGAAGAGATGTCTTAGACGTGAGATTCTTAATAGACTTCTTTTTATTTGAATCTAGATATGAGCCCTGCAGCCAGGGAAGAGTTACCTAACTCTCTGAGACTCAGTTTCTTCATCTATATAATGGAAATGATGTTGTATAAATGTTAAATGAAATAAAGTATGTGAGGGCTACTGTACAGCCTTCGGTGATGGTAGATTTTCAACAAATCTTTAGGATTTCTTTTCTTCTGTGATCTCTATTCTCTCTTCACTGACATGTCAGGCTTCCAAACTTCTCTCCAAAGGCTAAAAGAGGAATTAAGTGACTGTTTTTCCCTATGGCTCAGTGTCTGCCTTTATCTCAAATGGTGCTTAGCCAGGTCACCTCTATAACCTCAGATTTTAGCATGGGAGAATGAAAAGAATCTTAGAGTGGGAATCCACCTAGGTTTTAGCTCAGCACCTGACACTGACCAGCTATGCCTCCTTATGTAGACCATTCATATCTTCAACCACTGTTCTTGGAGACTCTGACACTACTCTAAGCATTTGGAAATATATTAGAGGCAAAAAAAGACAAGAATTCCTGCCTTCATGGAGCTTACAAATTGTTCTCGGTAGGAAACACTGACCAAAAAAATCAGTACAACAAAGTGAATTAAGTAGTATGTTAGAGAATAATGAGTGCTATGAAACAAATAAAATGTTGAACTGGGTAAGGGGGAACAGAGAGTGCTGGGGAGGGGAGGGTTGGAGGACAAGATCCAGCATTAAAATGGCTCACTGAGGAAGGGATACTTGAGTAAAGCCATGAAACAACCAGTGGGTATTTGGGGGAAGAGCATCAAAGCCAAGAGAATACCAGATAAAGACCCTGAGGGGATGTGTCTGAGAAACACAAAAAGTCCAGCATAGCTATTTTGGTACAAGCAAAGAAGAGGATTTCCCTGTAGCTCTAATGGTAAAGAATCTGCCTGCAATGCAGGGGACCAGGGTTCGATCCCTGAATTGGGAAGATCCTCTGGAGAAGGGAATGGCAAGCCACTCCAGTATTCTTGCCTGGAGAATCCCACGGACAGAGGAGCCTGTCGGGCTACAGTCTGTGGGGTTGCAAAGAGTTAGATACAACTGAGCGACTAACACACACAAGGAGAGAGAAGGAGGGCGTGAGGACAAGGCAGTGAGTACATCAGACCCTTAAAAGTTTGGGCTTTAATCTGGATGAAATGGCTTTGCTGGCTTTGCCTACAAATGAGGAAAATAAATTTAGACTAGATTCTTTTTGAGATCCATCCAACTCTTACATTCAAGGATTTTTCTTTCCATTTGGGTACTGACAACTATAACAACTGGCATAGGCAAATCATGGGGAACTGGATAAGTATATATATGCTGCATTCTAACAGTTGGACACATACAGGATTTACATGTGTAAACAGACCTCTCGTCTAAAACTAGACAGGTAACATACAACAACGGAACAGGACTCTGGCATTGTCTGTATTTGGACAGGCTAGTTGTTGAATACAACACCTGCCACTTGAGCTGGGCAGGTGCTTGACTTGCCTCACCTCCATTTTCTCATCTGTAAAGTGGAGATAACTGTGATTTCTCTCAACGATTTAGTGTGAGGATTAAATAAGATGATCTACCAAGTTCTTAGCACAGTATTGAACATGTATAATAGTAAACTCTATATTTCACCATGTTTTATTTTACATACTAGGTGTTAATGAAGGCTTACTGAAGTGAATTTTCAAAACTTCTATACTTGGAATTTGTGTGCTGATTTTACCTCTTGTATACCATCAAATGTGTCATTCCAACAAATGTCTGTTAGTTCATTACATGCAGTGCACAGATGTGTGAGTGAAGAGGACAGAGCTGATTTACAGGGACATAAATGGAAGAGACATATCCATAAAAGTAACTGTAGTTCAGAGCAGTCTGTTAAAATTATGCTAATAAAAGGGCCACACATAATGGCAGAATGGAGAAAGAGAGATTAATTCCAATGGGAGTTATTCCCAGTGGTTTCATGGAGGAGATGAGAGACATGAGCAGGTTGGAAAGTATGTCTCGTATCTCCCTATGGATGAATGACACAGTAAATAGTCTTTATTTTCTTCCAGGCAGCACTAGTAAATTATGAAGTCAGTGACTTATAAAATTGTTGCAAGTTTGTAGACACCTTAACTTGTATTGCTTCTGGCAAAAGTGACTTCACAAGAGTAATGCTGGGTCCTGATAGTCAGAGTGGTAAACTGTCAAATTCAGTGCACATTGTTGCCTGCCAGGGGAACAGCAGATGAAAGCTGGAGTAGAGAGAGAGAGAAAGTGAAAGGAAGGAAAGAAGGAACAGAAGGAGGGAAGAAAGATAAAAAGATAGATCTGTGATTGCACTCAACTTCATGATCAAGAAGAGTATGTTAGTCATTCAGTTGACTCTTTGCGACCCACAGACTGTGGCTTGCCAGGCTCCTCTGTCCATGGAATTCTTGAGGCAAGAATACTGGAGTGGGTAGCCATTCCCTTTTCCAGGGGATCTTCCTGACCCAGGGATCAAACCTGGGTCTCTCACATTGCAGGCAGATTCTTTACTGTCTGAGCCACCAGGGAAACCCAAGTAGGGTATAATTACACAAAAAAGTTATTTCTGAATGAATCTTTGCTCCCTCAGTCTTTTATTTCCAGATCCACTATTTCAGCTATTTGACAGCCTGAGGAAAATTGCTCTTCTTGGTATTTACGTACTGCTATTCCTGCTGGGAAAATATGAGATGCTTATGAAAGATTTCACAAAATGCTATCATACATTCACACATACATTTTCCAGGAGTTGGTCCAAGGAAAGCTTGGATATTTCTAGGGCTATAACACACTTCTCTAATAGAACATACTGGGTGTTTCCAAAGGAGCAAATGAAATTTTTAAATATCCTTGCCACTCCCTCTTGCCTTCTTCTGCTCTCAAGCTGCATGGATAAGTGGCCAAGGTAATACATTATTAAACAGCTATACATTTCTAGACTTTTGAATTATGTTATTCTACTTAAATAATAGAAAGTCTCTTATTTTGTCTAGCAAGGCTATGTTCAAAGGAATATTCTCTGTAGCATATCCTTCTCTCAGAAGTATGGTTAGACAAGAGAAAAGTGATCTAAGATGTTCAATGATATATGAAAGTATTACGAACTTTTTAGGTGGTGTTGTGGTATTTTTTTTAAGTCATAGTTACTCATAAATGCATTCAGAGTTACTTAAGCATAAAACACTGATACAGTATTTGTAATTTGCTTCAACAAAGTAGAGGGGAGACTTGGTAAAGGTAAGATGGAACAAGATTGGCTCTGAGTACACGTGAGAGGTACCCAAGGCTCATTATACTATTTTCTGCTTTCATAATGCTTTAAACTTTCCATATTTTTTTAATGAAGAGAGAGGCTCAAGCTCAATTATTTCACTGATTATTTGAGAGAGAATTTGAAAAGAGGCCTCAGTGCTCTAGAAGCATGGGAGGAAGGTTTGGGTTGGAAAGCAGGTCTTTGGCACTTAAGATATCAGATGCACAAAGGGCAGATATCATGGCAGTGTGATTCTGAGCCAGGAGGAAGGTAAACCTAATGGATGGGGGGAGATAAAGGAGCTATGAGGCCAGGGTTCTCAATGATTAAGGACTGACCAATAGGATTATTTCTGTGATTTTTGATGCACAGTCTTTATTCAACTATCCTGTTCTTCAACTCTACTGTTCATTAGAGAGTGTACCAGGAACCAAGGACAGAAAAGGGTGAGTTGGAAAAAGTATGAAGATATAAACCACATAAACAAACCTCTTGGATAAGTTCCTCCCCCAAACAGCATATTAATTAATTCTTTGGATGATGCTACAGAAAGTGTGCTTAACACACTTAAGAATGCCAAGCAGAAAAGGATAGACAGTTCACAGAATGATAGAAGCAACATTCTCATATCTTAATATGTCAGAGTTGTGAGCTGAATATACCTAGATGAAATAAAACAAATAAATGCAAATTCCTACCCTGAAATTCAAACACCAATGGCACAAACATAAGGTAGGAGATACAGAGCTTAGAAATAGCCCACAGGAATATACTTAGACTTAACAGGCAATAAATGCCATATAACCAATGTGATGAGGCTGACAAACAGAAAAATTAATCCTTTTAAATGTGCATTAGAAGTAATGGAATACATAAACTGACGGAAACGGTAGACCTATCTGTATTGGCCAGGCCTCCTTTAGAATTTCAGGTTCATTTGTTCCCAGAAGACAAAAAAAAGTACATTTTGAACAAAGTACTGAAAAAAGAACGGGTCCAAAGCTCCATCCTGGAGAAATGACCAAAGAAACTAAAGGTGTTGAGGTAAAATGAGTCACTCAGGACATTTGTACCCTCTGAAGTGCCGGACCATGGAAGAGAAACAATATGACTTCAAGAGATGGAATTGGGCCAAATGTGAAGATGTTACAGGGGATCAGATTACAGGTCAAGAAGAAGAAACTCTTTACAAAGACCAGATGCCTCCACAGATGGAAAGCCCTGTCATGTGGGTCACTGAATGTCTATTAGAGCCATGAGAGAATGATGATGGTGGCTGTTATTATTATCGTTGCTATCATAGGTGTGAGATAAGCCTATTAGAGCCGTGAGATATGTATTAGAGTTAGAGCAGTGCCATACAGTTGATCAGTCATATGTGACTACTGAGTTCTTGAAACGGGGCTAGTCCAAATTGAGATGTGCTACAATTACAAAACATGCACCAGATTTTGAAGACTCGTCATGGAAAAAGAAATGTAAAGTATCTGCTGCTGCTGCTAAGTCGCTTCAGTCGTGTCCGACTCTGTGCGACCCCATAGACAGCAGCCCACCAGGCTCCCCCATCCCTGGGATTCTCCAGGCAAGAACACTGGAGTGGGTTGCCATTTCCTTCTCCAAAGCATGAAAGTGAAAAGTGAAAGCGAAGTCGCTCAGTCGTGTCCGACTCTTCGTGACCCCATGGACTGCAGCCTACCAGGCTCCTCCATCCATGGGATTTTCCAGGCAACAGTACTGGAGTGGGTTGCCATTGCCTCTCCAGTAAAATATCTAATTAATCTCAATAATTTATGATATACTTTACCAATATGTATTGATACATGTATATTTATGTTGATAATATTCTGGATATATTGGGCTAAATAAAATATACTATTAAAATAGATTTTACCTATTCTTTACACTTTAAATTATGGCTGCTGCTGCTTGGTCACATTCGTGTCCGACTCTCTGCAGCCCCATGGACAGTAACCCACCAGGCTCCTCTGTCCATGCAATTTTCCAGGCAAGAATACTGGAGTGGGATACCATTTCCTACTCCAGGGGATCTTCCCAACCCAGGGATCGAACTGGCATCTCTTGGATCTCCTGCGTTGGCAGGCAGATTTTTTATCACTGCACCACCTGGAAAGCCCTTGGCTTAACTACTCTGAACCTTAAATTCCTATTTGAAAATGATAAAGTTGGACAATCTCTGAGGTATTTCCGATTGCTGACATTTTGGGATTCCACGAGAAAGGCCTCTGCCCAGGTTAGGTCTAGGCATTTCTTTTAATTAGATGTGTTCCCATCACTATTTTATGCAAGTACCCACTCAACCAACTTCTTCAGTCTTCTCCATTTTCAAAGACTATGAAAAGAATGCAGTGTTCAAAAATAAACAAAACTGAAACTGGGACCTCACTACATCATGAACAGCTTCTCAATGATCGTGATCAGCTTCACCCCTCAAACAATATCCAAGCTACTACTTGTGTGCTTACATTTGGCTCGACCCACTGATGGTACTTCATTTAAATCATTACAGACATCTTTTGAGGTGGATGTGATTATTACCCTTATATAATTGAGGAGGTAACTAGGTATTTGATCTGTTTGTATAACCCTGTGAAAGGTTGTTGTTGAACTATGAAAGACACCAGGATTCTTGGCCTCTGGAGAAGAATTTAATCCGGGGCCAGGGACCAGGCTTGATCACTCAGAGCTTTTGTTATAATAAAGTTTTATTAAAGTATAAAAGCGTTAGAGAAAGCTTCTGACGTAGACATCAGAAGGGGGAAGAAAGAATACCCTTCTGCTAGTCTTTAGCTGGCTGTTATATACTTACTAGCAGTCTGTTAATGAAAGAAAGGAATGTCTCAAAACTCAGAGAGTGGTACCAGGCCACTCACACACAAGATGCATTTTGAGATAATCCTGGGCCATAAAAGGATTGACTTGAATCTTGCATAAAGGCAGATTACCATACAAATAGTTTTATTTACATGGATTAGGAGAACAATGTATGAGGATAACAGACTGGTTTGTCAAGTCAGTTCTGAGCCTTTAGGCAGAACCACTTGAAGACAGAGTCTGGGGTAAGTGCACAGTACATTAACATAGCTTAAGACAAACATTTCCATAAGAAAAATGTATTGGTTAGCTCAAAATTTGAGAAAAGTTAAGTTCTGGTGGAACCAGGTGTCATTATGGTAACACGGTGTTTTAAGAGAAACCTCTTTCTAAATTTGTATAGAGAAGGGGAAAAATAAACACTAGTTTGTTTCCTCCTGCCGCTTAAGAGAGAGGAGAAAAAAAATGTCTGACACTTGTGGCCTATTTCCTCTGTTTAGAGACCCCTGGCCTTCCTGCCTGTTACCCTCTCACCTGGATATGTCCTTCTGCCTCTATAAACTGCAGGAAGATGGCATAATATTGTCAATCACTATAGTACACTCAATTAGGGTATAAATTGTAGTGAGGATTAAGTGAAAACATGTATGTAGAGTTCCGTTACGGTAGTAGCTTTACAATAGGTAGACATGATAGAATCCTCCTGCTAACCTCTTTCTATAAACCCTCCAAATCCTTTAAATATAGCTCCAGTAACACCCTTTCCACAGAGCCTCCACATTTTCCCCATGGCTGGAAGTAAGGTCAATGCCTTCTGAACTAGCATAGCTCTACATGTGACCATTTCTTATCAATCTCATTTCCAACCTTACCCTAAAGGTAAGGATCTATTCTCCTATATTAACTATAAAGCTCTTGAGTATTAGCTCTATACAAAATTCACACTGCAGTTAGTATAGTCTGTGGAACAGAGTAGATTATTAATACACATTGAGTTAAAATTACTATTTGTTGAAAATTTAATAATGCCAACCACTGCATGAAATTTAAGTTCCTTATATGCATATCTAATTTATCCCTCACAACCAAAATGTAGATAGATACTAATGTTACCCATTTTATAGATGAGGACATTGAGTCTTCAAGGAGCTGCTCAACATCACACTGGTCTTAAGTGGCAGACCCAGGTTCTGAATTTTAACCGACTCCCTCCAAAGTCAATGGTAATGATCTTTACCATTGCAGAGAAAGGACGAATGGGCAGGTGGATGGACAGAATTAATGAACAGAAGCACAAAAATGTAACCTCTGAATTTAAACTCAAGATTTCCTTTTAATCCCAGCTTTCCCTTCTGGGTATCAAACTTCCAAGCTCCAGCTCCATCATCCCAGCCTATGACTGGGAGTTCAGCAGAGAAGGAAGAGAATCACATTTCATCATTTTAAAGATTCATAATGAGCTAAAAGGCCAAGTCAAAATCAATTTATTATTCACCAAAATCTCATGTCCCTGCCTGTTTTGTTCTCCTGAATAAAACATACCTTTTCAAGTGTATGAGCTGCCAGCAGCAGGGAAGAAACAAGGGAGCTAGTAATACATATTCACATAATTAGGAAGAAGAAAAAAACATTCAAGCAGGTTTCCTTTTTTTGTTTATATTTATCTGAATCTCCATCTCAGGAAAATGTTTACTTAGTATAGAGAACATGTACATTTTTCACCTGATAGCAAGATTTTATGGTTGGGATTTTTTTTTTTTTTTTTCATTTGGAGCTACAAGCCAAGAATTTAGCAGCTACTCTCCAACACCCTGAGTCCACCAACAGAAGGAACTCTTGGATCCCTGTAACACCTGGGGTTCTTTAGCGAGAGAATAGTCAGCCCCAAGACAGAGCCACTCAGATTAGCTGCATCCCTGGCATAGATTGAGACCATGCCTTGTGGCTTTGAAAATGACAGTGACTGTAATTTATTACCTGCATTGATTCACAGAATGTGGCTCCTTGTACAAACAAGAGACATTTTTCAATTGTGCAGTGCAATGGACAAATTGTTTTGCATAGAAACTCTGCTTTTAAAATTAATTGAGGTGAGCATTGAGGATATATGCATTATGCATGTACAAATAATACATCCTTGGGGGAAAAAGGCCCAAATGGGTTCTATTTAACTTTAAAACTGTGTTTTATTAATGCATTTTAAGGGAAGAGCATCAATCAATGACCCTATTCCCACTAAATACAGAGCATTCAAGCAAAACAGAATCCAGGCTGCTTACTTTATTTCCCTTTCCCTTTCTGAAAGCAATGGCATTTCATTTTCCAACAGACACCTTTTTTTTTAATTCATAATGTCATATTTTAATCCAATCAATGCACATTAGCTACAACTAATGCAAATGCCATTGCTACTCTTTCCTCAAACCATTTTTTAAAAAATCTGCTAAAACAGTACAGCACAATCTCCCCACCTCAGATTAATAAGTATTGGACAGCTTTTCTATATTTCCTTTTCCTTCTTAACAGAGTATTATTGAACAAAGCTCTAGGACATTTTAGGGCGATGCACAAAACAAATTCTCCTTGAATCCTGCAGTGTTTGGAAAGGCCAACCTTTCTCACCCAAGGCTCCACTCCTTGCCTTCAATACTGCTGATACAGCCAAGAAGTGGTCCTACTTGGTCCCCATTCTCCACATCCCCTGCCTTTGTTTCTCCCACTCTGGATGTCTCTTACCCTATGTCCAAATTTCACCTCTACTTAAGGGTTCTATCAAGGGCCTCTTTCAGGAAGACTTCCCTGATACTGCACTTATCTTGTCCCAGGCAGATGAGATTCTTTTATTCTCTAAAGGCCCAAAACATTCACCTTGGGGATCTAAGAATAGTTCTCCTTAAATCCTATTGGTGTATTGTAAGCTCCTAGAAGGTAGGAACCAACAAATGACATCTTGGCACCTCTCATATTAGCACAATGCCTGCACATTGATGTTAATATCTAAAGAGTGAAGAGAAGAAAAGGAAGAGAAAAATAAAGAAGCAATGAGGAACAGTGAGGTGCAAAGGAAAGGAAGAGGAAGCGGGGAGAAAGGATGAGAGAGATTGAGGAGGGAAGGAGAATACTGAAGAACAGAATGGATAACAGAGAGGACACAGTGACAAATGACCACAAAGCTTCTATGGTTACTAACCACAAAGTACATAGTACTGAGACATAAGTGAATTCTACTGTTGCAGGGGAGCAGATAGAGTCCTAGGTGAACCTGTTAACCTCCTGGGGATGCCTAGGGCATATTTTCTGCCCCAAGTATACACCCAGGGCAGTAGTTCTAAAACACCAGTGTGCAAAGAATCACTTGGGGAGCTTAACAAAATATTAATTCTCTGCAACTGGATACCCAATGCTGTATAACTCCCAAGACAACCTGATTTAGCAAGACTGGTAAGGGCTCTGCAGTTTGAACAGGATCCCAGATGATTCTGAGGTTTGGTGCTGGAGATCCTGTCTTGTAGAACACTGGTCTAGGACTATTGCTGAGATTTGTCTCACTTTATCAGTTATTTCTGTTCACTACTTCAGCCAAGTGATACATTAACTACCTCCATCCACAGGCGAGCCTCAAAAAGCCTAACCAAAAATTCCTTTCCCTATCTCCTCCCACAGATCAGGTTCCCCAGCCAAACAACTGTCTTTGTCAAAAGGACCAGGCATCATTCCTGATTATCCCTGAGTAGCAGTTTCACTTCCCTGCTAATCCACAGAATTATTCAAACAAGACAACCACCTCCTCATACTTCATCATCTTAATACTACAAAACCTGCCTCTTGTGGTCCCTGTTTGTCCACTCTGCACCTGTACGACCTGCCCTAGCATAAGAAGCCTTCACCAGACTGTGAACAGAAGTGACCAGTAAACAGCTCTCAGTGCCAGGTGTCCAATGTCAGATGACGTGTGTTCAGTCCTCCCCACAACCCTAGGGTGGGAATACTTCTCTCACCAATGGGATGAGCAGAGGTAATAAATCAAAGTATGATAGTTGACCTGATCACTTACAGTCTAATGGCAAAGATGTCTGCATAAAGAGAATTTAAATCCATTGTGATGAGTGGTCAGTGGAGAGGTATAAAATGCTATGTGAGCAGAGAGAGGGAAGCAAGAAAGTCTGGGTGGAGTGGTGCAGGACACAGGATCTCACAGATAATGTAGCATTTGGCTCAATTCAGAAGCCTCAGATGAAACCTCTTAAATTGATGATCATCACATAGCCTCATGCAAAGATCCCCCACCTCTAGTTCTTACCCAGGATCCCACTGGTGACAGGGTGTCTACCAGCCCTATATTTAAATCTCATGTTCCTCTGAGCTTTGAGGTGGGGCTCTATGGAACAGAAGTGCCTCTGCCTAATATTGTTCTTGTTCTCTATTTTTAAGGGTTCCTTTTAAGCTACTCTAGTTATACACTGCATAATGAGTACTTTTTTGCTGTAAAAGGTAGGTTCCAACATCTGTTCTTGTCTCCTGCCTGTCCCTGCTCTACAGACAACTTGTTCAGCCTCTGCCTAAAGTAGCTGAGCTCCTAAACCACCCATCAGAGCCAGAACTTTCCCAAAGTAGAAATAAGTGCTTTGCTACCTCTCCGCTTCCAGGGGCTTTATTTCCTATATTAATATATATATAGGTGCCCAATATACTACTGGAGATCAGTGGAGAAATAACTCCAGAAAGAATGAAGGGATGGAGCCAAAGCAAAAAGAATACCCAGCTGTGGATGTGACTGGTGATAGAAGCAAGGTACGATGCTATAAAGAGCAATATTGCATAGGAACCTGGTATGTCAGGTCCATGAATCAAGGCAAATTTGAAGTGGTCAAACAAGAGATGGTGAGAGTGAATGTCGACATTCTAGCAATCAGTGAACTCAAATGGACTGGAATGGGTGAATTTAACTCAGATGACCATTATATCTACTACTGTGGACAGGAATCCCTCAGAAGAAATGGAGTAGCCATCATGGTCAACAAAAGAGTCCGAAATGCAGTACTTGGATGCAATCTCACAAATGAAAGAATGATCTCTGTTCATTTCCAAGGCAAACCATTCAATATCACAGTAATCCAAGTCTATGCCCCAACCAGTAACGCTGAAGAAGCTGAAGTTGAACGGTTCTATGAAGACCTACAAGACCTTTTAGAACTAACACCCCAAAATGATGTTCTTTTCATTATAGGGGACTGGAATGCAAAAGTAGGAAGTCAAGAAACACCTGGAATAACAGGTAAATTTGGCCTTGGAATATGGAATGAAGCAGGGCAAAGACTAATAGAGTTTTGTCAAGAAAATGCACTGGTCATAACAAACACCCACTTCCAACAACAAAAGAGAAGACTCTACACATGGACATCACCAGATGGTCAACACTGAAATCAGATTGATTATATTCTTCACAGCCAAAGATGGAGAAGTTCTATACAGTCAACAAAAACAAGACCAGAGCTGACCGTGGCTCAGATCATCAACTCTTTATTGCCAAATTCAGACTGAAATTGAAGAAAATAGGGGAAACCACTAGATCATTCAGGTGTGACCTAAATCAAATCCCTTATGATTATACAGTGGAAGTGAGAAATAGACTTAAGGGCCTAGATCTGATAGATAGAGTGCCTGATGAACTATGGAATGAGGTTTGTGACATTGTACAGGAGACAGGGATCAAGACCATCCCCAAGGAAAATAAATGCAAAAAAGCAAAATGGCTGTATGGGGAGGCCTTACAAATAGCTGTGAAAAGACAAGAAGCGAAAAGCAAAGGAGAAAAGGAAAGATATAAGCATCTGAATGCAGAGTTCCAAAGAATAGCAAGAAGAGATAAGAAAGCCTTCCTCAGCGATCAATGCAAAGAAATAGAGGAAAACAACAGAATGGGAAAGACTAGAGATCTCTTCATAAAATTTAGAGATACCAAGGGAACATTTCATGCAAAGATGGGCTCGATAAAGGACAGAAACGGTATGGACCTAACAGAAGCAGAAGATATTAAGAAGAGATGGCAAGAATACACAGAAGAACTGTACAAAAAAGATCTTCATGACCCAGATAATCATGATAGTGTGATCACTCACCTAGAGTCAGACATCCTGGAATGTGAAGTCAAGTGGGCCTTAGAAAGCATCACTACGAACAAAGCTAGTGGAGGTGATGGAATTCCAGTTGAGCTATTCCAAATCCTGAAAGATGATGCTGTGAAAGTGCTGCATTCAACATGCCAGCAAATCTGGAAAACTCAGCAGTGGCCACATGACTGGAAAAGGTCCGTTTTCATTCCAATCCCAAAGAAAGGCAATGCCAAAGAATGCTCAAACTACCACACAATTGCACTTATCTCACACGCTAGCAAAGTAATGCTCAAAATTCTCCAAGCCAGGCTTCAGCAATATGTGAACCGTGAACTTCCTGATGTTCAAGCTGGTTTTAGAAAAGGCAGAGGAACCAGAGATCAAATTGCCAACATCCGCTGGATCATGGAAAAAGCAAGAGAGTTCCAAAAAAACATCTATTTTTGCTTTATTGACTATGCCAAAGCCTTTAACTGTGTGGATCACAATAAACTGTGGAAAATTCTGAAAGAGATGGGAATACCAGACCATCTGACCTGCCTCTTGAGAAATTTGTATGTAGGTCAGGAAGCAACAGTTAGAACTGGACATGAAACAACAGACTGGTTCCAAATAGGAAAAGGAGTACATCAAGGCTGTATATTGTCACCCTGCTTATTTACCTTATATGCAGAGTACATCATGAGAAATGCTGGGCTGGAAGAAACACAAGCTGGAATCAAGATTGCTGGGAGAAATATCAATCACCTCAGATATGCAGATGACACCACCCTTATGGCAGAAAGTGAAGAGGAACTCAAAAGCCTCTTGATGAAAGTGAAAGTGGAGAGTGAAGAAGTTGGCTTAAAGCTCAACATTCAGAAAATGAAGATCATGGCATCCGGTCCCATCACTTCATGGGAGATAGATGGGGAAACAGTGGAAACAGTGTCAGACTTTATTTTTTGGGGCTCCAAAATCACTGCAGATGGTGACTGCAGCCATGAAATTAAAAGACGCCTACTCCTTGGAAGGAAAGTTATGACCAACCTAGATAGCATATTCAAAAGCAGAGACATTACTTTGCCAACAAAGGTCCGTCTAGTCAAGGCTACGTTTTTCCTGTGGTCATGTATGGATGTGAGAGTTGGACTGTGAAGAAGGCTGAGCACTGAAGAATTGATGCTTTTGAACTGTGGTGTTGGAGAAGACTCTTGCGAGTCCCTTGGACTGCAAGGAGATCCAAGCAGTCCATTCTGAAGGAGATCAGCCCTGGGATTTCTTTGGAAGGAATGATGCTAAAGCTGAAACTCCAGTACTTTGGCCACCTCATGCGAAGAGTTGACTCATTGGAAAAGACTCTGATGCTGGGAGGGGTTGGGGGCAGGAGGAGAAAGGGACGACAGAGGATGAGATGGCTGGATGGCATCACTGACTCGATGTGAGTCTGGGTGAACTCCGGGAGTTGGTGATGGACAGGGAGGCCTGGCATGCTGTGATTCATGGGGTCGCAAAGAGTCAGACAGGACTGAGTGACTGAACTGAACATTATAATTATTGCATATATCAAATAAAGACAACATTAACTACTTGCATGCATGTTTGCTCCAACACTGGTGAGGATGCTATGTACACTGTGTTTAATCCTTCCACAACCCTTCAAGGGAAAAAGTGTTTCCAGGTAAGAAAACAGAGACTTACAGATGTCAAGCAACTCACACAAGGTCACTTGGCTGATATACACAAATTAAGAACTTGATTTCAAGTTTAGTTATCTCTAAATTCATGCTCAGAATGTCTATATTATTCTGATCTTGTGTTTCATGTTCCCAGTTGAAGTAGCTGGGCCAAATAAGTTGACAACTTGTCATTTTAAAAGTATGAACCAACACTGCATGTTGAAATTCCCATGCTGCTGCTGCTACTAAGTCACTTCAGTCGTGTCCAACTCTGTGTGATCCCACAGACATCAGCCCACCAGGCTCCCCTGTCCCTGAGATTCTCCAGGCAAGAACACTGGAGTGGGTTGCCATTTCCTTCTCCAATGTAGGAAAGTGAAAAAGTGAGAGTGAAGTCGCTCAGTTGTGTCCAACTCGTAGCGACCCTATGGACCGCAGCCCACCAGGCTCCTCCATCCATGGGATTTTCCAGGCAAGAGTACTGGAGTGGGGTGCCATTGCCCTCTCCGTGAAATTCCCATAGCTTAATATAAATAAGCCAGTTTTTTAAAA
Organism: Bos grunniens; assembly: GCF_055505025.1. NCBI lineage: Eukaryota > Metazoa > Chordata > Mammalia > Artiodactyla > Bovidae > Bos > Bos grunniens. The sequence goes on from NC_141171.1 coordinate 64,597,851, forward strand.
AACAACTGGTTAGTAGTAAAAAGTACCACATCTTTGCTTATATAAATGAAAGCTTGTTTTATTTTCATTTAAATCAGATTAAACATTCAGACACTGATTAAGATGAGCAGCAGTCACAGGATACTTCTAACTAGATGTAAAACAAGGGCCTATGGCTAGACTCTGTTGTTAACTATCCTAAACATTCAAACACTAGATTTAAATCCTCAGAAGCTCTGTGGGTCAGTTCTGTAAGAATTTGGATTAATATTTATTCTGGGGGCACCACAGAGAAGAGGCAGCCTACATAATACTGTAAGAAGGAAAAAAAAAAAGGCTTAAATGTTCACAATAGAGATTTTGAGTGGATTTGATTATAACCTCTTCCAAAGACCCAACTACAATAAATCCTGCAACTCAGATATGTTAATTTGCAACAGTCAACAAGACTGTGGAAAAAGCTGTTGACTATAGAGAAAGCTATGTGGTGCATGATACAGGATATCTTATATGGCCGGAAGGGGCATCCCAGGTGTCACTAGTGGTAAAGAACCTGCCTGCCAATGGGGGAGACCTAAGAGATGCAAGTTCAATCACAGGGTCTGGAAGATGCCCTGGAGGAGGGCATGGCAACCCACTTTGGTATTCTTGACTGGAGAATCCCATGGACACAGGAGCCTGGTGGGCTACAGTCCACAGGATCACACAGAGTCGGACATGACTAAAGCAACTTAGCACCCATGCATGTGGCCTGAAACACTGTTCTTATACTCTTCTAGGCCCTAATTCAAGATTGATTTCCTTTGTGATAGCAGAGAGAAGACTTCAGCAAAACTCTATAGAAGTGGTATAGAGATATTTCTACTCCTGAAAGTGGGATTGAATTGCCTGCCCTATGCTTCTCTTAGAGCAGTTTGGTCAGGTGAAGAAGTTTATTTTAGGACATCATATGTTTTCTGGAAGTAGTTTATCAGCTTAATAAAAATACCAGCTGTTGATATGGATTTGGGCTGAGAGAGATTCTTTCTTGTGTCTCTTGGCAGTGAATGACTCCCTATTTTTTTTTTCCCCATAGCAGCTATAGTAACTGGGAGAGCAAGTATGAATTTCTAATATATTAGATATTGAATCTAATGTCAGGTTTAATAAAGCAGCTGGATTTTAGCTGGAAGGCTGCTTTATTGAGAAATCTTAGTCTAGAAGAAATCATTATCTCTTTAATCAATTACTCATTGAATCCTAAGTGCTGAAATTTATAGGGACGTTAAAAAGCATCTAGACCAAAAGATTATAACCTGGGGTCCATAGAGCTCTACCTAGAGGCTATGGATAGGCTTCAATGGCCTTGTTAATAACCAGAAATTATGCATAGATTCATTTATGTTCAGGTGCATTAGTTTTTCTCCAGGGAAAACAGTATAAAACTTGTACGGGTGTTTTTAAAAGACTCAAAATATTTAAGGACCACTGATTTAGATCAGCATTTAATTAAATGTGAGATAACTGATGCTTAGTGAGGTCAAGTGACTTGCAGAAGATCACATGACTAGAGAGAAACAGAACTGCTAGACATCAGGTCTTCTCATTTCTAATCCAGTCCCAGCATGCTGCTCTGAACTGCCAACAACAATCAGATTTCTCCTCTAGCCTATGTTGTGTTGGAGCCTATAATTGGGGTGTGAGAAAATGAAAAAAACATAAAATATTTTGCTCAAAAGTAGGTTTATATACTGAGTGCATTTATATCAAAATAACCAGAACTATGAAACAGAATACTTAGCTATAAGATTTGGAATAGAAGGATGTCGCAGTTTAAGTTCCCCCCAAAAGAGACCTGAGACAATCATTTTGACATGAATAGCTTAATGTGTTGGTGATTCCAGGAAGTGGGGAGTAAGGAACTAAGAAAGGAAGTGATGTAACTTAGTAATTGTGTTAAATAAAGGGACTTCACTGTGGGACCTCGGGGACCTTATGGCTTAGAATTATCCTACCAGAGAGGCAAGGAAGCTGAGGGCATTTATAACTCTTGTCCATCATCAGATGAGGGGTTTTCTGGGCCAGAGAACAACCTCAGAAAGAAAAATATAGAAATCATATGTGGGAACTGCTTACCAATAACACTCAGACCAAGGGGATATGGGCAGGGTTTTGTAATATCTCATAAAAGGTGTTTTAGGAGTTAAATGAAGAAAGATATATCTGTGAACTATTGTTAGATCATAAAATGTTTGGAATAAAAGAGATCTCAGAAGTCATCTACCACTATGCATGTGTGTGCTCAGGGTGTGTCAGTTGCAACCCCATAGACAGATTATAGCCCGCCAGGCTCCTCTGTCCATGGGATTCTCCAGGCAACAACACTGGAGAGGGTTGGCATTCCTTTCTCCAGGGATCTTCCTGACCTAGGGATCGAACCTAGGTTTCTAGCATTGCAGGCAGATTCTTTACCGTCTAAGACCTAGGGGAGCCCATTTACCACTATAACCCCTTCTCTTCAGATCAGATCAGATCAGTCGCTCAGTCCTGTCCGACTATTGGTGACCCCATGAATCGCAGCACGCCAGGCCTCCCTGTGCATCACCAACTCCCGGAGTTCACCCAGACTCACGTCCATTGAGTCAGTGATGCCATCCAGCCATCTCATCCTCTGTCATCCCCTTCTCCTCCTGCCCCTAATCCCTCCCAGCATCAGAGTCTTTTCCAATGAGTCAACTCTTCCCATGAGCTGGCCAAAGTACTGGAGTTTCAGCTTTAGCATCATTCCTTCCAAAGAAATCCCAGGGCTGATCTCCTTCAGAATGGACTGCTTGGATCTCCTTGCAGTCCAAGGGACTCTCCAACACCACAGTTCAAAAGCATCAATTCTTCCATGCTCAGCCTTCTTCATAGTCCACCTTTCACATCCATACAGGACCACAGGAAAAACCATAGCCTTGACTAGACGGACAAGTAATGTCTCTGCTTTTCAATATGCTATCTAGGTTGGTCATAACTTTCCTTCCAAGGAGCAAGTGTCTTTTAATTTCATGGCTGCAGTCACCATCTGCAGTGATTTTGGAGCCCAGAAAAATAAAGTCTGACACTCTTTCCACTGTTTCCCCATCTATTTCCCATGAAGTGGTGGGACTGGATGCCATGATCTTCGTTTTCTGAATGTTGAGCTTTAAGCCAACTTTTTCACTCTCCACTTTCACTTTCATCAAGAGGCTTTTGAGTTCCTCTTCACTTTCTGCCATAAGGGTGGTGTCATTGCATATCTGAGGTTATTGATATTTCTCCTGGAAATCTTGATTCCAGTTTGTGTTTCTTCCAGTCCAGCATTTCTCATGATGTACTCTGCATATAAGTTAAATAAACAGGGTGACAATATACAGCCTTGACGTACTCCTTTTCCTATTTGAAACCAGTCTGTTGTTCCATGTCCAGTTCTTACTGTTGCTTCCTGACCTGCATACAGATTTCTCAAGAGGCAGATCAGGTGGTCTGGTATTCCCATCTTTTTCAGAATTTTCCACAGTTTATTGTGATCCACACAGTCAAAGGTTTTGACATAGTCAATAAAGCAGAAATAGATGTTTTTCTGGAACTCTCTTGCTTTTTCCATGATCTAGCGGATGTTGGCAATTTGGTCTCTGGTTCCTCTGCCTTTTCTAAAACCAGCTTGAACATCAGGAAGTTCACGGTTCACATATTGCTGAAGCCTGGCTTGGAGAATTTTGAGCATTACTTTACTAGCGTGTGAGCTGAGTGCAATTGTGCGGTAGTTTGAGCATTCTTTGGCATTGCCTTTCTTTGGGATTGGAATGAAAACGGACCTTTTCCAGTCCTGTGGCCACTGCTGAGTTTTCCAAATTTGCTGACAAATTGAGTGCAGCACTTTCACAGCATCATCTTTCAGGATTTGGAATAGCTCAACTGGAATTCCATCACCTCCACTGGCTTTGTTCGTAGTGATGCTTTCTAAGGCCCACTTGACTTCACATTCCAGGATGTCTGGCTCTAGGTCAGTGATCACACCATCGTGATTATCTGGATCGTGAAGATCTTTTTTGTACAGTTCTTCTGTGTATTCTTGCCATCTCTTCTTAATATCTCTGCTTCTGTTAGGTCCATACCATTTCTGTCCTTTATCGAGCTCATCTTTGCATGAAATATTCCTTTGGTATCTCTGATTTTCTTGAAGAGATCCCTAGTCTTTCCCATTCTATTGTTTTCCTCTATTTCTTTGCATTGATCGCTGAGGAAGGCTTTCTTATCTCTTCTTGCTATTCTTTGGAACTCTGCATTCAGATGTTTATATCTTTCATTTTCTCCTTTGCTTTTCGCTTCTCTTCTTTTCACAGCTATTTGTAAGGCCTCCCCATACAGCCATTTTGCTTGTTTGCATTTCTTTTCTATGGGAATGGTCTTGATCCCTGTCTCCTGTACAATGTCACAAACCTCATTCCATAGTTCATCAGGCACTCTATCTATCAGATCTAGGCCCTTAAATCTATTTCTCACTTCCACTGTATAATCATAAGGGATTTGATTTAGGTCATACCTGAATGGTCTAGTGGTTTTCCCTACTTTCTTCAATTTCGGTCTGAATTTGGCAATAAGGAGTTCATGATCTGAGCCACAGTCAGCTCCTGGTCTTGTTTTTGCTGGCTGTATAGAGCTTCTCTATCTTTGGCTGCAAAGAATATAATCAATCTGATTTCAGTGTTGACCATCTAGTGATGTCCACATATAGAGTCTTCTCTTGTGTTGTTGGAAGAGGGTGTTTGTTATGACCAGTGCATTCTCTTGGCAAAACTCTATTAGCCTTTTCCCTGCTTCGTTCCATATTCCAAGGCCAAATTTGCCTGTTACTCCAGGTGTTTCTTGACTTCCTACTTTTGCATTCCAGTCCCCTATAATGAAAAGGACATCTTTTTTGGGTGTTAGTTCTAAAAGGTCTTGTAGGTCTTCATAGAACCGTTCAACTTCAGCTTCTTCAGCGTTACTGGTTGGGGCATAGACTTGGATTACTAACCTATGTAAAGTTAAGACCTTGTCTTTAATATCATTTAAACTAGTGATCTCTGCTATTCCTTTCAACATTAAAGAGCACAGTACATTCAGATATAGAGTACATTCAGCTATAGTAGGTTTTTCATTTTGTTTTGTTTTGCTTCAGGGTCATCCCTGTTACTGACTTCATCTATATGGAGTCAAAATCTACTGGAATCTTCCACTGGTTATCAGTTATGCTTCTGAATCTATATGACAAACATTCGCGGTCTCTTCCAAGGGATGGCCTGTGGGATCCAGCCTTCGAGATGATGCCCAGTGACCGCTGGTTCATAGTAAATAAAGGATATTTATGATGCTGTGTAGCTTTCTCCCGCAGTGATTAGTGCTGACGTGCATCCAACATAATAGGATGGAAGTAGCAGAATGTCACTTCCAAGGCTAGGTCATAAAAGCCACTGCCATTTCCATTTTTTCTCTTGGCTTACTCACTCAGGGGAAAATTAGCTGCCACGTCATGAGGATACTCAGAAGCCCCACGGAGAGGTCGACATGGCAAAGAACTGAATCCTCCTATGGAAAGCCTTGTTGGTAAGCCGTTTTGAAAGTGGATCTTCCAGTGCCAGCCAAGTCTTCAGATGACTGCAATCACAGCCAATATTTTACTGCAACTTCATGAAAGATTTTGAGGAATCTTCTCCCTGATTCCTGACCCTCAGAAACTGCAAGATAATATGCAGTGGTTGTTTCAAGCCACGGAGTTGGGTAATATGTTACACAGTATAGATATCTAGCATTCAGCCTTTTTGACATTTAAAGATAGCTATTCCAAATCTTCTGTTCTGATGAAACATCTTGCAATTTTCCTCTGTGTGGCCAAGTTTTCTGTTTTTTTTTTTTTTTGTTCCATTATGGCACTATTTCTATATGTCAATATCCTTTTTAGTGTCAGTCTGTATTAGTTAAATCTCTTTGTTGAAAGTGACAGAAGCCCAAATTCAATGAGTTTATGCATAAGAAATGGGATATGTTGTCTCCTATAATCAAATTTCCAGAAGGAAAGACGAAAAGACAGCTGGAACCCGGCATTTAAAGGACATGTGGGCCTTCTCTTTTTCGCTTTTCATCCCAAGTTTTGGCTTCCTTCTCTAAGCTGCTGTTTCCGGAAATTTATAATCATTTATAGGAAGCTTTTATACTCAGAGTTATATAGCAAGAGACCAAAGAAAGTTCTTCCCTGCCAGACAATTTCAGTTAAAAAAAAAATCTCAGAGGAGAATTGCAAATGGTCTTACTTAAATCATATCTCTATCCCTAAAATGCTGTGACTGAAAACACTTTATCATGCCTAGGTGAGGCCTGTGTGCACTGCTGTGGTTAGGAGCATCTTGGGAGGTCTGTGAGAGGTAGGGAGGAGTAAGTAATTCTAAAGTGAAGGTGACTCTGGGCAGAGGAATGAACGCATAACATGAGCTTCTTAGCTGGATGTGATCTCCCTGTTGTTTTTAGACTAGTGCAGCATGAACAGAGATAATTTTCTGGGGGTGGGATAAGTACATCTTCAGTTCAGTTCAGTTCAGTCAGTCATGTCCGACTCTTTGTGACCCCATGTAATACACCAGGCTTCCCTGTCCATCACCAACTCCTGGAGTTGCTCAAAGTCATGTCCATCGAGTCAGTGATGCCATCCAACCATCTGATCCTCTGTCGTCCCCTTCTGCTCCTGCCTTCAATCTTTCCCAGCATCAGGGCCTTTTCCAACAAGTCAGTTCCTCCCATCAGGTGGCCAAAGTATTGGAGCTTCAGCTTCAACATCAATCCTTCCAATGAATATTCAGGACTCATTTCCCTTAGTACTGACTGGTTGAATCTCCTCGCAGTTCAAGGGACTCTCCAAAGTCTTCTCCAACACCACAATTCAAAACCATCAATTCCTCCATGCTCAGCTTTCTTTATGGTCCAACTCTCACATCCATACATGACTACTGGAAAAACCATAGCTTTGACTAGATGGACCTTGTCAGCAAAGTAGTGTCTCTGCTTTTCAATATGCTGCATAGGGTTGGTCATAGCTTTTCTTCCAAGGAGCAAGTGTCTTTTAAGTTATGGCTGGAGTCACCATCTGCAGTGACTTTGCAGCCCAAGAAAATAAAGTCTGTCACTGTTTCCATCATTTCCCCATCTATTTGCCACGAAGTGATGGGATTGGATGCCTTCATCTTCATTTTCAGAATATTGAGTTTTAAGCCAACTTTTTCACTCTCCACTTTCACTTTCATCAAGAGGCTTTTGAGTTCCTCTTTGCTTTCTGCCATAAGGGTGGTGTCATCTGCATATCTGAGGTTATTGATATTTCTCCCAGCAATCTTGATTCCAGCTTGTGCTTCCTCCAGCCCAGCGTTTCTCATGATGTACTCTGCATATAAGTTAAATAAGCAGGGTGACAATATACAGCCTTGATGTACTCCTTTTCCTATTTGGAACCAGTCTGTTGTTCCATGTCCAGTTCTAACTGTTGCTTCCTGACCTGCATACAGATTTCTCAAGAGGCAAGTCAAGTGGTCTGGTATTCCCATCTCTTTCAGAATTTTCCACAGTTTATCATGATCCACACAGTCAAAGGCTTTAGCATTGTCAATAATGCAGAAGTAGATGTTTTTCTGGAACTCTCTTGCTTTTTCCATGATCCAGAGGATGTTGGCAATTTGATCTCTGGTTCCTCTGCCTTTTCTAAATCTAGCTTGAACATCTGGAAGTTCATGGTTCACATATAGTTGAAGCCTGGCTTGGGGAATTTTGAGCATTACTTTACTAGTGTGTGAGATGAGTGCAATTGTGCGGTAGTTTGAGCATTCTTTGGCATTGCCTTTCCTTGGTATTGGAATGAAAACGGACCTTTTCCAGTCCTGTGGCCACTGCTGAGTTTTCAAAATTTGCTGACATATTGAGTGCAGCACTTTCACAGCATCATCTTTCAGGATTTGAAATAGCTCAACTGGAATTCCATCGCCTTCAGTAGCTTTGTTCATAGTAATACTTCCTAAGGCCCACTTGACTTCACATTCCAGGATGTCTGGCTCTAGATGAGTGATCACACTATCATGATTATCTGGGTCGTGAAGATCTTTTTTGTACAGTTCTTCTGTGTATTCTTGCCACCTCTTCTTAATATCTTCTGCTTCTGTTAAGTCCATACCGTTTCTGTCCTTTATTGAGCCCATCTTTGCATGAAATGTTCCCTTGGTATCTCTAATTTGTTTGAAGAGATCTCTAGTCTTTTCCATTCTGTTGTTTTCCTCTATTTCTTTGCAATGATCACTGAGGAAGGCTTTCTTATCTCTCCTTGCTATTTTTGGAATTTTGCATTCAAATGGGTATATCTTTCCTTTTCTTCTTTGCTTTTCGCTTCTCTTTTCACAGCTATTTGTAAGGCCTCCTCTCCTCAGACAGCCAGTTTGCTTTTTTGCATTTCCTTTTCTTGGGGGTGGTCTTGACCACTGTCTCCTGTACAATGTCACGAACCTCATTCCATAGTTCATCAGGCACTCTATCTATCAGGTCTATTCCCTTAAATCTATTCCTCACTTCCACTGTATAATTATTAGGGATTTGATTTAGTTCATACCTGAATGGTCTAGTGGTTTTCCCTACTTTCTTCAATTTCAGTCTGAATTTGGCAATAAGGAATTCATGATCTGAGCCACAGTCAGCTCCCAGTCTTGTTTTTGCTGACTGTATAGAGCTTCTCCATCTTTGGCTGCAAAGAATATAATCAATCTGATTTCAGTGTTGGCCATCTGGTGATATCCACGTCTAGAGTCTTCTCTTGTGTTTTTGGAAAAGAGTGTTTTCTATGACCAGTGCATTCTTTTGGAAGAACTCTATTAGCTTTTGCCATGCTTCATTCTGTACTCCAAGGCCAAATTTGCCTGTTACTCCAGGTGTTTCTTGACTTCCTACTTTTGCATTCCAGTCCCTTATAATGAAAAGGACATTTTTTGGGGGGCATTAATTCTAGAAGGTCTTGTAGGTCATCATAGAACTGTTCAACTTCAGCTTCTTCAGCATTACTGGATTACCATGACATTGAATCGTTTGCCTTGGAAACGAACAGAGATCATTCTGTCGTTTTTAAGATTGCATCCAAGTACTGCCTTTTGGACTCTTCTGTTGACTATGATGGATACTCCATTTCTTCTAAGGGATTCTTGCCCATAGTAGTATATATAATGGTCATCTGAGTTAAATTCACCCATCCAAGTCCATTTTATTTGGCTGATTCCTAAAATGTCGACGTTCACTCTTGTCATCTCCTGTTTGATCACTTCCAATTTGCCTTGATTCGTGGACCTAACATTCCAGGTTCCTATGCAATATTGCTCTTTACAGCATCAGACCTTGCTTCCATCACCAGTCACATCCACAACTGGGTGTTGTTTTTGCTTTGGCCTCGTCTTTTCATTCTTTCTGGAGTTACTAAGATTAGCACATGTTAGATATACAAATATAATAATTTGATCAGAGTTAAGATCTCTGAAACAAAAGGGAACAGTCAAGAGCATAGTGGATTACAGTAAGAAAATCCATCTTGATTTGTTAATGTATTAGAGGGCTTATTGATATAAGAGGTGTTAAGGGGTAGAGAATGCCATACAAAGAAGAGACTGGTTAGACAGATGAGTGCTGGACTTCCAGGACAAGGATATGGGAGTGGATGGCCAGTAGTTTTCCAAGTAGTTCCAAGACCCACCTATAATACTTCATTGCTGTCAGTAGATACACTACCAGAGTTTATAAATTACTTCCTTTTTATGTGCCAAGCTGAATTTATAGTCATCCTTAAGAAAACAGCTCTTGTTAGCACTTATCTAAGAGGCAGTATAGCCTAATGGTTAGAAAGATGCTCACTGGAGCAGATAGCCTGGCATTAAATCTTGGATCTCCTACCTATCAACAGATGTGTAGTCTTGGGCAAGTTCTTTAACCTCTCTGTGCCTCACCTGTGCCTCATCATAGAATTTGGAGTAATAATAATATTTCATAGGGATGTTATGAATTCAATATGTTAATATATGCAAAGTTCTTAACAACAGCATCTGACACATAGTATGTGCTACAAAGACATTAGTAATTGCTGTTACTATTATCATCATCATTATTCTTGAGTTAGGGGGAGAGGAAATTTCTTTCCCTGTGCAAAATTTGTGCATACCCAGATGGAAGTATGTCACTCATTTGAATATCATATGCTCCATATATTGAAGGAGAAGAAAGCTTAAAATCTGTCATTCTAAAGACTCAGCAGTCCAGGATGGAGTCGTCGATAAGACAGTGGCAAGGAAAGTGAATTGAAATGCTTTCTGAGATATTTTGTCTGGAAATAGAGACCCCTTACAAGATTGCTGCGCCTGTCTTGTTGAAGTCTGATTGCATGTGGATTGGTCTTCAAATAATACACAAGTAAATATATCTCAATGCACTTCCATAAGAAATGAGCATTCATCTGTGGGTTGTTAGTTTTCCAATTGCAGTACAAAGATTTAAGCCATATTTAGGATTCAATATATCCATCATAAAAGCTAATCTTTCCTAATGCCCATTTTTACCCAAGTACAGTGCATAATTAAATGCTAGCACTGAGAAGCACTGTATTTAGAAAAGAACAAGGCAAGATCATCGACCACAGCTATTTATATACTCCTCCAGCTCAAATATTTCATACTATGCATGCTTGCTACTGACATTGCTTATTTTTTAAATCCTTTTTTAAAGTGGATATGTTTTTGAAAGATGTGGAATTGAATCATTGCATCATATAATCACAAAGCTTTAAAACCTAAGTGATGCTTAAAGGTCACTCAACACAACTATCTGAGAATCTACTATACATTTTGAAGACATTCGTTTCAAGTCACAAAATGACTTATGGAAACAGTAATACATATGACAAGTGGAATAACACTATCCCATGGCCATTACTGCCAATTTTCTATAAAGCCTGAACTGAGCCTTGGAATCCTCTTTAACACACAATCCAGGCAGCCACTTCCAATTAGAATTAGCATGAAAATTTTCAATCTATTTACCATTCCCTAATGATGTCTTTGGAAGGAATGATGCTAAAGCTGAAACTCCAGTACTTTGGCCACCTCATGCGAAGAGTTGACTCATTGGAAAAGACTCTGATGCTGGGAGGGATTGGGGGCAAGAGAGAAGGGGACGACAGAGGATGAGATGGCTGGATGGCATCACTGACTCGATGGACATGAGTCTGGGTGAACTCCGGGAGTTGGTGATGGACAGGGAGGCCTGGCATGCTGTGATTCATGGGGTCGCAAAGAGTCGGACATGACTGAGCAACTGATCCGATCTGATCTGATCTGAATGATGACTGAGCTAAAGAGAACCTAGTATACCCAAATTCCAAGTTTATCTGATATACCATTCAAATTCTTAAGTCTAAACCATATAAAACACATTTATCCATCTTCACACTATTTTGTTGACTGTTCCATGAAGAATAAGTGCATATGTTACTGAAACCCCTTTCTTGAACCTCATCAGCAATAAGCTCCCATCATGCAAACTAAATTTTTATTAATGAGGCATAATTCACATACCATGCAATTTACCCCTTTAAAGTACACAATTCAGTGGGATTATAAAGTTGTACAACATCGTCACTAACTCCAGAACATTTTCATCACTTCAGTGAAGATGGTGGTGGTGATAATAAAGGCCTTCATCTTTTTTCAACAAACACTCTCAGGGTAAAGACTGCTCACATTGGGTGATCCTAAGTCAGGTCTAATAAAGTCAATCGTGTGAGTCAGTTCTTCCAATAAACCGCCAGGGAAGCAAAATGATCGCAATGATCGCAATTCTCTTAAGAGTGGGGCTTTGAAAGAGCTCAACTCTGTCCTATCCCCTCTGATAGGTGGTAAGGTTTCTGGTTTTAATTTCCATTGCAGTCTGCTCATTTTCAAAGCTAATGCAGACCTGAGTATAAGGTGGGAACAGGACAAATTAAAAAGCCACAAAGCTTACTATTCTTACCAATGTTGCCATTTTTCTTGAATAAATGTTTTTCAGATTTCTATAGGTCTTTGGTTAATTTCTAGAGTTCTAGAAAAGTTAATGCTAGCAATGTTTTCCATATTCTTGTTTTTATGGGCAAGAGGATTTTTAGAAGTCTTTACTCCACTATTTTATCTGATGTCACAAGTTACTGTTTTAAATTTTTTAAAATTTTTTGTCCACACCCACATGGCATGCAGGATCTTAGTTCTCCAACCAGGGATGGAACCCACACCCCCAGTGTTGGAAGAACTTTACTACTGGACTGCCAAGGAAGCTCCTGATGTCACAAATTACTTCTATGTTTGTTCTATATATTATAATTTGTACAGGCTGTGTAGATTCATAAGATCAGAAGTACTAGTCATAGTTTATGAGGTGTTACATGATCTGATCCCCTGATTTTTTCCCTAAAATTATCTTTTAGCAAGTCTTCCTTCATTCACTATAAACTGAACAGTTCACTTGGCTCTCTTTCTGTTCCTCAAACACATTAAGCCATCACCCCATTACTGACTTTGTACTTGGTATCCTCTCCGCCTGATGTTCTCTTTTCCTGGAAGAAACTTCCCATCCTTCTAGTCTCACCTCAGGTGTCACCGCTCAAGAAAGGTCATCCTAGATCATCTTGTCTGAAAAAGCTCTGCTTCTTCTTATCCTTCAAGCCCTCTCAGTCTCAGGTAATCTCAGATATCACAATCAGTTTATTCCATAGCCTTTATTAAGCTGCACAATTATTATGTTTATATCTTACATGTCTCTTCCAGTACAGAGCTTCATGAGAATAAGGATTTGTTGATTTTATGCATTCATATAGGGCTTCCCAGATGGTGCTAGAGGTAAAGAATCCACCTGCCAAGGCAGGAGATCCAAGAGATGCAGGTTCCATCCCTGAATCGGGAAGACCCCCCTGGAGGAGGAAATGTCAACCCACTCCAGTACTCTTTCCTAGAAAACCCCATGGACACAGGAGCCTGACAGACTACAGACCACTGGGGCTGCAAAGAGTCAGACACAACCGAGCACCATGCATTCACATATTCCTTTGCCCTGCACAATTATACCACATAGTTGTATATAGTCAAATGAATGATAGATAGTTGGATAGTGAGCTACTCAAAATTATATGTATCATCAGTAACATCCCTGGGTTTAAGAGTCTACAAGTATATTCTTTGATTTAAATTCTAAGGACAAATCAACCAAATGTGATGAGGAGTCAATTACATTAAGGTGACTAGAAGCACCTTGGACTTCTTCTATTGGAGAATGCTTGATAGGGAAGAAAATGTTTTTGCCAAAGGACTGGGATACAATCCTCATTTTTACTGTGACAAAACCCTCATTCTTCCTCAGTCTCCATTTTCTTCATCTCCCAACCTCCAACCTCCTGTTCTTGGAGTCTCACAATGCACTTTATTACCAATTAGAACACTGCTTAAATCTCACAGAGTAACATTGATTTCAAATGCTACACAATGAATGAATAAATAAGAAACACCAGGACACCACTTTAAAAGAATCTTTTTTTATGTCCATAATGATACCTTAATGTTTTTTACTGGGGACTTTTGAGGTTTATAGCACTAGGATAAAAAATATAATTTTTCATCTGGTTAACCAATTTATGGCTATTATATTCTAAAGTACTCTAAAATTCCACTGGGATTAAATTTGCTAAGGGTTTCAGGGCTTTCTTACTTTTTTTTTTTTCCTGTCATAAATGAAGTAAGTTGTGAATGGGATCCATCAAGTGAAAAAAGAGATTTGAGGTTAGCCTATATGAAGACCACATATAGTAAACTGTTTCACAGTAAACTGAACTATTTCTCTGACATCCAACAGCTTTGGTTCTTATCTCAAAAGACCACTTTAGAGATGAAATTTCAGTTCACTCATTCAGTCCTGTCTGACTCTCTGCAACCCCATGGACTGCAGCAGATCAGGCTTCCCTCTCTATCACCAACTCCTAGAGCTTGCTCAAACTCATATCCAGCAAGTCAGTGATGCCATCCAACCATCTCATCCTCTGTCATCCCCTTCTCCTCCTGCCTTCAATTTTTCCCAGCATCAGGGTCTTTTGCAAAGAGTCAGTTCTTCGCAGCAGGTGGCCAAATTATTGGAGCTTCAGTTCAGCCTCAGTCCTTCAAATGAATGTTTCAGACTGATTTCCTTTAGGATTGACCAACTGGATCTCCTTTCAATCCAAAGGACTCTCAAGAGTCTTCTCCCACACCACAGTTAAAAGCATCAATTCTTCAGCACTTCTTTCCTTATGGTCCAACTCTCACATCCATACATGACCACTGGAAAAACCATAGCTTTCACTGGACAGAACTTTGTCTGCAAAGTAATGTTTTTGCTTTTTGATATGCTGTCTAGGTTGGTCATAGCTTTTCTCTCAAGGAGTAAGCATCTTAATTTCATGGCTGCAGTCACCATCTGCAGTGATTTTGAAGCCCTCCAAAATAAAGTCTGTCACTGTTTCCATTATTTCCCCATCTATTTGCCATGAAGTGACGGGACCAGATGCCATGATCTTCATTTTTTCAATACTGAGTTTTAAGCCAACTTTTTCTTTCTCTGCTTTCACTTTCATCAAGCAGCTCTTCAGTTCCTCTTTGCTTTCTGCCATAAGGGTGGTGTCATCTGCATATCTGAGGTTATTGATATTTCTCCCAGCAATCTTGATCCAGCTTGTGCTTCATCCAACCTGGCATTTTGCATGATGTGCTCTGCATACAAGTAAAATAAGTACAGTGACACTATACAGTCTTGACGTACTTCTTTTCCAGTTTGGAACCAGTCTGTTGTTCCATGTCCCATTCTGTTACTTCTTGACCTGCAGACAGATTTCTCAAGAGGCGGGTAAGGAGGTCTGGTATTCTCATCTCTTTCAGAATTTTCCATAGTTTGTTATGATCCACACAAAGGCTTTGGCATTGTCAATAAAGCAGAAGTAGATGTTTTCTGGAACTCTTGCTTTTTCAATGATCCAACAGATGTTGGCAATTTGATCTCTGGTTCCTCTGCCTTTTCTAAATCCAGCTTGAACATCTGGAAGTTCATGGTTCACATACTGTTGAAATCTGGGTTGGAGAATTTTGAGCATTACTTGGCTAGCATATGAGATGCATACAATTGTGCAGTAGTTTGAACATTCTTTGGCATTGCCTTTCTTTGGGATTGGAATGAATACTGACCTTTTCCAGTCCTTTGGATACTTCTGAGTTTTCCAAATTTGCTGGCATATTGAGTGGAACACTTTCACAGCATCAGCTTTGAGGATTTGAAATAGCACAGCTGGAATTCCATCATCTCCACTAACCTTGGTCATAGTGATGCTTCCTAAGGCCCATGTGACTTCACACTTCAGGCTGTCTGGCTCTAGGTGAGTGATCATACCATCGTGGTTATCTGAGTCATTAAGATATTTTTCTGTATAGTTCTTCTGTGTATTCTTGCCACCTCTTCTTAATATTCTCTACTTCCGTTAGGTCCATACCGTTTCTGTCCTTCATTGTGCCCATCTTTGCATGAAATGTACCCTTGGTATCTCTAGTTTTCTTAAAGAGATCTGAAGTCTTTCCTATTCTATTGTCTTCCTCTATTTCTTTGCATTGATCCCTGAGGAAGGCTTTCTTATCTCTCCTTGCTATTCTTTGGAACTCTCCATTCAGATGGGTATAGCTTTCCTTTGCTCCTTTGCCTTTAGCTACTCTTCTGAGAGTTATTTGTAAGGCTTCCTCAGACAATCATTTTGCCTTTTGGCATTTCTTTTTTCTTGGCAATAGTCTTGATCACCACCTCCTGTACAATGTCACAAACCTCCATCCATAGTTCTTTAGGCACCCTGTCTATCATATCTAATACCTTGAATCTATTTGTCACTTACAACGTTTAACATAAGGGATTTGATTTAGATCATGCCTCAGTGATCTAGTGGTTTTCCCTGCTGCTGCTGCTGCTGCTGAGTCACTTCAGTTGTATCTGACTCTGTGCGACCCCATAGATGGCAGCCCACCAGGATCCCCCATCTCTGGGATTCTCCAGACAAGAACACTGGAGTGGGTTGCCATTTCCTTCTCCAATTCATGAAAGTGAGAAGTGAAAGTGAAGTGGCTCAGTCGTGTCAGACTCTTTGCGACCCCATGGACTGCAGCCTACCAGGCTCCTCCACCCATGGGATTTTCCAGGCAAGAGCACTGGAGTGGGGTGCCATTGCCTTCTCCAAAAAATGTCTCTAGATATTGCCAAATGTCATGTGTAGAGCAAAGTCACCTGTGGTTGAAACTACTTGTCTAGGTTTCAACCTTTAATATACAAGAAATTGAACAAAGAACAACATTATAGAATATGCCAATAACCAGATTATAAAGGAAATGTAAATTTTAGCCATTCTTTTTGGACCAATAATATATTTTATCCACTCAACAATTAACCTATATCTACATTATAGGCACATTTCTGGCATAATAATGGCTACCTTTTGAGCAAGTTTTCTGTGATGAGGGTTTAACATACTTTTACTCATTTAAAATTCACAAGAATCCCACACATACGCAGGTAAGCAGTGGTGGAGTCTAGATTTGGATTCAGATTTTTTTTGGTTGCGTGTGTTTAATTCTCCAGGCTGTTTAATCCTTCACTCACTACTGGCAGATCACATGACTTTAGAAATATTTGAAACAACAGAACATAGTGGTTAAGAGTACAGATTCTGGGAACAAACAGCCTAGATGGGAATCTTGTCTCAACTAATTCCTAGCTGCATAAATTTGAGAAAGTTTGTTTAACTCTCTAAGCTCAGTTTTTTAGTCTGTAAAATGTACCTCTCTAAGGGGACAACTGTGAAAATTAAATGAGATAATATATACAAATGCCTGTAATTGCCTGGCACATAGCAATGGCTCAACTACTATGAGCTTACATTTCAAACTTATATGCCTAGAGAAACTAGAATAGAATGTACAGGAGTATAGTTGGCCTGGACACGGCATTAGGGAGTGACGGCAACTATGGAGTACTCTGTAGGTCACATCCTGTCTATAGATTTTCCAGCCAATTTTCAGAGAAATAGGTGTAAGCTGCATAACTGATACTGGCAGAATGGATTGGGATCAAGGAAACTTCAGTTCATTGGTGAGGCCACTGAAGCACCGAGAAGCAGAGGGCCTACCAAGTTCATATTGTCTCTCAACAGTGGGGCTTGATGTGGGAGCTATGCCCTTCACCAGGTCTCATTCTACTACCCTGGATGTATTTCCTTCTACTCCCTGGCAGACATCTCTTGCTTTTATTTCTGTAAATGAGTTCTGATTTCCTCATAAGCTGAAAATATTTACTCCTATAGAGACTATGAGCAGACTATGACTATATTTATTCCTATAGAGACTACTGCTTGTGGGCATGGGATTTTCCTAGTAGGGCACCCGAGCATTTAAGTTGCTCCCCACTGGGCATCAGAATCTCCAGTGACAGATTGCAGAGTGCTCCAGCATGGGGATTATAGTTTTCTGCAGGGATGAAAAGGGCCAAGACTTGTGAACAAATGCAACCACCAATTAGACTCCTTCAACACTATATTTAATTTAGAGTCTTTAAAACAAACAAGGATTGTTGTATTTTAAATATCTGAGTTTTTTTAAGGTTACCATCTTTTAAACTATTTCATGCTTTTGATCCTTAGACAACTGGTTGGTAGGACCTGAGAATGTAAAAGTTTATATATGAGAGAATCATACCTTTTTGAAATACAAACACTTCTTAAGAGTATAGCAAAGTCCCGCAAAGATTCGCACATGACTTAGCGACTGAACAACAGCAAAGTTCCCATACTATCCCTAAGTCTCCGAATATTCTTAATGGTTTCCTGAACAACTGTTTATCCCATCATACACACACGCATACCTCTACTCATTTCTTATTACAATCTAGTAGATCACAGGTCTTAAATGTCTTATTCATCTTTATTCTTTTTAGCACACGTGCACACACTCACACACACCAGTGTCTGGTAACAAGTAGATACTCAATAAATATATATATTTTTTAACTTACAGAATAATGTCTGAAAACTTGAATGCTTGAATGATAAAAAGTAGACTCTTTTGCAAACAGGCAGTTCCACTTTTACCTCATAAAGATAACTCCTTGTAACATTTTCTTAAATTTCTCCTTATAACGTCTAGCCACTGATCCTAGGACTAACCTCACAGATGATGTAAGAAGAGCTTCCATTTATTTTTCAAGCACACAAAGGCTGATTTCATGGTTCCCCAACTTTTTTGTCTTACAAGACAAATATCCTTTTCTTCCTTCTATGACATACAGTCCTTATAACATACAGATCTTCCTCCTGACTAGTTAAAAATCTTGACTGAAATTCTATGCCAGTGTCTTTTGGTTGGTATTCAATGTCCATAAATTATTTCTGGTATAATGTAAATACATGAAAACCATCTAACAACTACATTTCCCAGCCCCTTTTGTAGCAGATATGACTATGCAGCTATATGGTCAATGGAATCTGAACAAAAGTGATATGTACCACCTCTAAGTCATGATTTTAAAGGAAGCACTTCTCTCTTCACATCCTACTGCCTGGAGACAAGCCACCCTGCACTACACAGAACAGAGGCCATGTCATAGAGATGGCAAGGCAACAAATTAAGAACATAAGCATAAGATAGACTGACCAATCAATTGATAGATACAGTGATGGTTTTAAATTTCACAAATAAGGTGAAATAAGGCTCATGGATAAGAAACTAGGGTACCTGGATGATCTCAAAGATCCAAGATTGCCTGCCATATCCTTGACTGCCTGACTTTAGACAATAACATGATAGAGAAATATACTGCCATCTTAGTTAAGCTATGATGAGCTGACACTATTACAAGCAGCTGGGTCTACAGGCTACTAATAGATCTACAGGCACAGTCTTCAGCTGGGTCCACAGGCTACTAATAGATTTACAGGCACAGTCTTTACTTCTGGCCCCTTGTATTTTGGCACCAGAAATAAAGCTTAGCAAACAAAATACGCCCTAGAATACTGATACAAATTTAGCTTTGGGGAGTAGTGGGGAAGATGTACTATAAGCTAAAGCTGATGGCTCTTAATATACCACATGATGTTGCAAAAGGCAGATCAAGTGTTCTGCAGTTTGATACTGAAACCCCATTATATTTCTTTACATCACTTCCCCATTCGTCTCTATTGTGGTCCCTAATTTAAAGCATGCTCCCTCCCTCTTTATACTCAGCCTTTTAATACTACATGATACACATGCCTCATGAATTTTTTTAATTCTATATTTTTAACTGTTTTTAACTGAAAGGCCAGCCACACCTTGTGTCATGTCATCTGGATTTCCTTCAAGTTTGATAGCCATCCATTCATCAAATTTTGGAGGATAATTGTTTAGTTGTATCTAATGGGAAAACCTCTTACTTATTCATATGACTGAATCTTCTTTAATGTTCACATATATGCACATTTATCATTACCAGTAATGTATCCTCACATTAATAGGGCATGTATCTCATATTTTTGCTTACTGATGCTCTAAATCAGAATTCAGCAAACTATGGACCATGAACCAAATATAACTCATCTCTTGTTTATTTTTTTAAAATAAAGTTTTAGAACACAGCTATCCCCTCTGTTACCATATCATCTACGTATGGATGCTTTGGAGGCTACGGTGGCAGCAATGAGCAGTTGCCACAAAAGCTGTATGGCCACAAATACAAAAACATTTGCTAACTAGTCCTGTGCAGAGAAAGTGTGGTGATCCTGCAGAAAGCAGGGTTTCCCCACCTTCTTTCCATTATTACTCCCCCGAGGAGCCTTTTGAGACTTTTTCTCCCCTAATCCTCCAGCTCGGTGAAATTTTAATACCATAAATATACTGTATATCTGTTCATGTACTGTATGTTTATCTATGCTTTAAATACAGAAATAATAAGACTTTTTTTTTTTCACTTCCTAAAAGCCAGCTTTGTTCCCCTTCAGACCAATACTGTTCCTGTTGAGAATGAAGGTTCTAGATAAGAGTTTCTCAGTCTCAGCAGTAGTTGATGTTTTGAGCCAAACAGTTCTTGCTGTGAGAAGCTGCTCTATAGGATGTTGAGCAGCGTCTTTGCCTCTTAGACGCAAGTAGCTCCCCTGCCTTTCTGTGGCCACCAAAAATCTCTCCAGGCATCGGCAAATGCCCCGTGGGAGAGAAGGGGGTGTTCAAGTGTCCCCAGTTGAGAACCACTTGCTTTAGACTAATAATGTCATCAAGTTCATAAATACAGAGGGCAGGTGTATATTACTGTACTATGTCCTAAGCATAATATATTTTCCTGGCAACAGCTGCCATTAAGAGAAAGTATCTTATCTCTTCATTTGTGTGTCTCGCCTCACTAGACACAGGTACTATGAGAGCAGAAACTTTGAGTTATTCAGCAATGTATCCAAATGAACATTTAGAAAAATTTATGGCTCTCCATTTATGTTTTAAGGGTAAATCAATAAATTTCACTAAAACCACAACGGCTCTCACTAATTACAACTTCTTCTTAAAAAAGGGTTACAAAACACATCTTCAAATACTTTATTCTAAATTTTCCTCCAAAACTAGCAGTAGATTCATTGGTCAGGAGTGGTTTGGGTCTCCTTGCCAATTTTTAATTATCTAGAACAGTTTCTGTTTTCACAAGGATCCTCAAAAACTAGTCAGTGGTTCTATAATCCTATTTAACAATTCTCTCAGAGTGTTTTCCTCAAAGCCAAGAAAATTAAAGTTTTTGAAAGTTAAGTCTTACCATTCCTTTCATGTATTGAGTTTCCATTTGCCACTGACAATGGCCATTTTATCATTTGATTTATAAGGATTATTCTCATTGTCAGGAAATCAAAAACTTATGGAAGGAAATAGGCTTTTTCTGTCATCAAAAACATGCAATCATTTCTTAGATTTTCCTGCTCTGAAGAGAAAACACAAATGCTCTGTTGCCACTCAACCTCAGGATAACATCATATGGGATTATCTTGGAAACAAAGAGGCAGGCAAGACACAGGTGTGTTTCTAAGAGTAAAAAGGACATAATCAAGCCATTGTAGTCTGCTCTTTCTGGTTTTCTGCAGGGAGACTGAGGATAGGCAAGTCCATAAAAAGGGAGACATGCTTCACTTTGACTTCCTCTGTATAACCATGTTTATACCTAGAAACCATTTTTAGAAGATCCCTAATTCTATCACACTTCTGTGTAATTCATTGGAACTTGGCTTTACAAGGTAATAATCCACAGGAAAAATAAAATGACCTTTTAGAATTTATTGAAGGCTTGAGAACAAGGACAAACAGACATGATCTGGACACCATCGGAAAGACATTACAAAGTCTAAAAGGTGGTGCTGTAGGCATTTGAATGAGTCTTGGTCCTTCCCGTCAGCCTTTCAGAGCATCAGGAAAAGCCTGTGTTTAACATCATGACATTAGTATACACTTAAAATTCAATGAACTAGGATCTTTTTCTCATGTTACAATCAGTGTTGAACAATGGAGAAATCTAAACACCTACATTTAAAAATGTGTCATTACCTCACTTTGTGATTTTTGAATAAATAATAAAACCTTTGATCTAGGCTAAGTGCTTCACCAATCACATTATTTGGTTATAAATGAATGACTAAAATTACAGTGTAAGAATTCTGCCTTCTGCTATGGTAGTCCAGTTACATTGTTTGAGGTACTTACTACCCTCCAGCTTCCCAGGTTGCTCAGTGGGTAAAGAATCCACCTGCAATGCAAGAGACGTGGTTTTCGATTCCTGGGTTGGGAAGATCCCATGGAGGAGGGCATGGCAACCCACTCCAGCATTCTTGCCTGGAAAGTCCCATGGACTGAGGGGCCTAGCGAGCTAGAGTCCATAGGGTCACAAAGAGTCAGACCAGACTGAAGCGACTGAGCACGCACACACTAGCCTCTCTGTGTTTCTGTTACTGCATCTGTTTCCTATGAATTATGACTTCACTAACATTATCCCTCATACTTCTACTTTGTCTCCCTAAGGTCTATAAGGGTAAAATGAGTCTGAACTTCAAGTCTAAGATCTGTTCTGTTATTTCAACTCTGTCACTTACCAGCCATGTGACTGAGTAAGATCCCTCCCTTTGCTAAATTTAAATCTCTTTGTCTTCCTGTCACCCTAGGACTATTATCAGATGATACAACTGACAAGTTCTGAGAATAGCATCATGTACGGCTGGATCCAGGTGCTCCAACAATATTGTCAGAATGCTGCCATTCTCCAACACTTGACTCCGCTTTTCATCCCTTGGCTCAGTTTTCTTCTGGTAACTGCTCTTTGCATGATGGAGCACAGCGCTTAAAGGTTTATATCTTTCTGGGTCCATTCCCAGTAGAGAAAGAAAATATCCTATTCACTATTTCCAGCATAAGTCATGCTCCTGTCCTTGAAAAGTCACTGTGGTCAGGAAGATAGGCTGACTTATCTAAGGCTGTATTATTGCCACCCTTGTGTCCTCAGAGGTCATTTAGACTATGTGAAATGAAAGTGAGAGGTGGGAAGAGTCTACAAAAGGGGAATTAAGATGCTGTTATAAAAGAAGGGGGAATGTACACCCTGATGGACATAAGCAGAGAGGTCTACTTCACATGGAAAGGCAGATCCCCCTTTGACATAAATGTCCTTTTACTAAGCCAGTATTTTAATTTAATCACCACCTCTGCAGGACTCACCTAGGGCACCAGCCTCCCCTACCAGTGCCTACTTTTGTTCCTGGTACTTTTGAGAAGATACATTAACTTCAGAACTTTGAGATCCATTACTGCAGGCTTTTCCCAGGGTCGTGTCTGCTCTTAGAAACTCTTCAAGGGAGAGAATCATTTGTGCATGAGAACTCATCATGAGTAAGTAAATGACTGGCCCTCTAGAGTGGGGTCTTTCAGCCTTGTCATTCGACAGCCTCATTTTTATCTATCTTTACTAATTTACCATATAGTGGAAATTAAAGGAATCATCCAAATTCTTACTCCTGGAAGCTGGGGACCAGAGGAGTCTTCTTTGGGTACTACCATTTAATACAAGTTTCCCCTTCTCTCAGATAGTTCCAATGTAACCATGTAGTTCCATCACCGAATGTCTCCTATAAGCCTATGGGAGCACCATTTCCACCTTGTAGCTTACAGTGAGTCCCCTTCATGGGAACGAGTTCCATTCCAAGAGCATATTTATAAGTCCAATCTGTTCATAAGTCCAACAAAGTTAGCCTAAGACAATTAGCTACATAATACTGTACTATAATAGGTCTATAATACTTCTCACACAAGTAATACACAAAAAGCAAACAAATACACACACACACAAATAAAGAAAACATTTCTAACCTTACAGTACAGTGCCTTGGAAAATACGGTAGTACTGGCTACATCACCACTCTTCACATTTGCTTCCGGACATCTAGGCTTGAAATAAAGATACTGCGCTACTGCACTCTATACAGTGCTTTACAGTAAATACAGCAAAGCACAACCGCTTATAGAGGATGCAGGCACCTAACAATGTACGCCAGACACATGAACTAATGTATGTGATTGGACACGCGAACACACGCTTGCAGCTTTGAGAGTTCGCAACTTGAAGGTTCCTGTGTAAGCGACTTACTGTTTTTCTGTTCCAGCTAAATATTAAAGTAGCCTCCATTCAGTTCTCATCTGCTTTAGCTCACTTTGACTTTTCTTCTTGCTTAGCCGTATCACAGCACCTGGTATTTTTCCTCCCTCAAACATTTCCCTCAACTCCCCTCTTTTTGGTAGCATTCTTTATTCCAGAGAGAGGGTCACAATTTGATAACCTCAAGAATGAAAGAAAGCATCACAAGACGGCCTGATGCCACCCCTGAGCATCTTGAGGTGATCCGTGGACGGGAAGAATGCCAGCCCTGCACATACTGAGGTCCTTACCAACAACCCTGCTTCCTGAGCCACTACTGGAAGACTCATTATATCCCCTCTAAGATGGGACACACCAGAGAAGGCAATGGCGCCCCCTCCAGTACCCTTGCCTGGCAAATCCCATAGATGGAGGAGCCTGGTGGGCTGCAGTCCATGGGGTCTCGAAGAGTCCGACATGACTGAGCGACTTCACTTTCATTTTTCACTTTCATGCATTGGAGAAGGAAATGGCAACCCACTCCAGTGTTCTTGCCTGGAGAATCCCAGGGATGGGGGAGCCTGGTGGGCTGCTGTCTATGGGGTCGCACAGAGTCGGACATGGCTGAAGTGACTTAGCATAGCATAGCAAGATGGGACACACAGTTTTGAGGGCATAGCCCACTGTGGCCCCCTTTGTCTGGTAAATCAGTAAAGCTATTTCTTTCTATTTTACCCCAAACTCTGCTTCTGAGAGTTAATCCACATTGGTGTACAGAGATGAATTTCATCAACATTTCTAGGCTGTCTGCAACTATGTTTGTCATAGTCCCACAGAGAGATTTCAGTGAGGCTTCAGGCAAGCTGCATCCCACTTGGACCTCAGCTCCCTCTTCAGAAATGAAAATCATATGAACCATGGATATACTTTTCCTTTCTGGTGTGTTATCTTTAAAATTAAGTGAGTTACGTATGTGAGCTGCAGAGTGATGGTGTTATACTGGAAAAGTCTTCAGGATCAGAAGATGTGTAGGCATCATCTGTGGGTTTCTAGGGACAGAAACACTCTCTGATAATATCATTTCACAGAGTCATTCAAACGGTACAAAATGTCAAAGAGCCTTCTTGAATGTGTTTCAGATCTTGACATGTGAGTGACCATAAAGTTTTCTGGGCATTCTTCTACTCAGTCTGTGCCCCATTCCCAAACCCATGGTTAGAGCCCACCATGTCTCAGCATGGGTACCACCTCACCCCCCTATACCACAAAATCAGACACCCCCCATGGGGTGTGTGCCCCAGAGGGAGGTATAGGTAGGTTCCCTGTGTGTTGAATCATCAGAGGGTGGGGCAGGGCCATTTGCTCATGCACAAAGACAGCTGTGTTCCCCACTGTGAAGCATAGGATGAATCACTGTCCAAAAAGTAAGTTTTACTGACTGGAAAATGTAAAGAAATTTCATGTTACTCTGAAGCTGGTTGGGGCATAATTGTTGAAAGTAAGGAGAAGTTTAATAACTTTTGAATTGACACTACAGTGATGTGGTTGAGGAAATAGTTTTATATTATACATGGCTATCCCCACTTTGCACAGTTCTAGCATGTACACATTTTAGTTGCCATGATTTAGTTTGATAATTCCAGTCCCCCAACATTATGGTTCATAGTTCATAGAATATGAACTGTGAATACAAATATGAACCACAGAATATGGACTGTGAATAACTGAGTAGAGTACAAACTTGGTTGGTTTGATCTCTGGGTCGAGAAGATATCCTGCAGAAGGGACTGGCTAGGGAAAGGTTACCCACTCCAGTATTCTTGCCTGGAGAATTCCATGGACAGAGGAGCCTGGCAGCCTACAGTACAGTCCATGGGGATGCAAAAAGTCAGACATGAATGAATGACTAACACTTTCACTTTCACACTTTTCACTTTGTTCCTCTCTCCTCATTCCACAAACCACTACATAAATAACAAGTGCACCATGATCAGTGACCAGGCACATCCCTTCTTTCAAAGTCTGTCGGTAATTGGTCGCTGTGTATCTGGTGTGCTGTTTATACACAGACAACAAAGAAGGTAGCTGGGCTGCCTTCCTGTCTTCCAGTGATAAGCCCATGTGACATTTTATAGAAAAGGAATTGTGCCATTTGCAGAGATGTGGATGGACCTGGAGAATATTGTACAGAGTGAAATAAGTCAGAAAGAAAAAAACAAATATCATATACTAATACATATATGTGGATTCCATGAATAGAAAAATGGTACAGATGATCTTATTTGCAAAGCAGAAATAGAGACACAGATGTAGAGAACAAATATATGGACACCAAGGGGGTAAGGAGGAGTGGGATGATTGGGAGATTGGGATTGACATATATACACTTTGATACTGTGTATAAAATGGATAACTAATGAGAACTGACTGTATAGAACAGGGACCTCTACTCAATGCTATGCAGTGACATTAATGGGAAAGAAATCCAAAAGAGAGGGGATATAGGTAAACATATAACTGATTCACTTTGATGTACAGCAGAAACTAACACAACATTGTAAAGCAACTTTACCTCAATAAAAATCAATTTAAAAAAAGAAATAGAATTCTATTAAAAAAGGAAGGGACTGGCCCACAAATATGCAAGTGCAAGGAAAAAAAAGTGATGATGCTGAAGCAAAATGTGAATCGGATATAATGGAGTTAGTAGAAAAAAACAGTTGATCTAACCATGGGAATGTTGATATTGCCACCATTCAAAGAGATTCTAAATATGTAGCTAAAGGAACTTAGTGAAGACCAATTTACATTAATGAAGAAAGTGTTTTTGACAAAAAAGGAGGCAATATTCTAAAGCAAGTGATGTCTGCAGAACAATTCATGTTAAAGGAACTCTTGGAGATATTTCATGACATTGAAAGAGAAAAGGATAAAATGCTAAAAGCTAATCCAAATTTAGAAAAGG
The DNA here is from genome assembly GCF_055505025.1 of Bos grunniens. Lineage (NCBI taxonomy): Eukaryota > Metazoa > Chordata > Mammalia > Artiodactyla > Bovidae > Bos > Bos grunniens. The sequence continues at coordinate 64,624,540 of NC_141171.1, forward strand.
AGATGACAGTTCTCCAAGGCATAGATAGAAAACATGTTTGCTTGTGTGATAAATTATACAAGGAGAAGACGAGACCTGTTCAAATAATGGTTGATAAGTTTTTTTAACAGCAACAACAACAACAAAAATCCACTAATACTCACTTTCGGGGAGCGAGCTCCGCCCATGGCAAAGGTCATGAGGAAGGAGGCTCGGCATACGCAAAGGCAGGATCAAGCCTCAGGAGTCCCCCTGGAAATTCTTGAGCATCTACCCCCAAAACCAGAGTCTGCCTATTTTCTGCTTTGTGCTCTCACCTACACCTCTGACTTTACGGGGGGCTGTCCCCCACTACCTCTCTCTGAAAAAAAGAGTTAACTTACAGCTCCAGTTAATAATTCCTGGGTGTGACAGTGTTTCAACCTACAAACTCCTTTGGAAGTCCTCTAGCCTGCCTGAATAGGTTTTTCCGGCCACACGTGATTGCTCAGAGCCTCCCAACTGTGAGAGGCATGAGATGTTCTAAACTGTCTAAATACAGATTCCTTTGAGCAGTTAAAAGATTGATTAGAAATTGTATTGGTGAAGGGATTTTCACTTGTTGGGCCAATGTTTGCTGCTAAGTTTCCATATCCCTTACCTGCTGTGTCCCTGGCAGTGTATTGATTAATATAATTGGTGTAAGTAGTAGCTTTAATGTTTGTAACCTGGGATCCTTGAGTTAATTCTTTTTCTTGTTATAGCCCACCACACCTTTGCTCTGTAGGAATGCAACTTTATCTAATGCTTTTGGAGGGTGGCTCCTGACCAATCACCTTTAGAGAAAAATAAGTTTTCTGAAGAAAGGGTCTTTAAATGCTAACAGGCCTCCGGGCCAGGAGATGATGCAAATCACCTAAGCTTTTGCATATGATAAGTTTGCAGGAAGAAAGCCTGGCTTGCTGCATGACTCTACCCCTTCCCCCATTATCCTTTATGCATAACTTAAGGTATAAAAACTACTTTGGAAAATAAAGTGCGGGCCTCGTTCACCGAAACTTGGTCTCCCCATGTCGTTCTTTCTCTTATCTTCTGGCTGAATTATTCAGCCTTTTTTCTTCACTGAATTTTCCTACTGAGCTATCCTTATTTCAGCCTCTTTTCTCCACTGAATTTCCTCACTGAGCTATCCTTATTTCAGCCTCTTTTCTCCACTGAATTTCCTCACTGAGCTATCCTTATTCTATTACTCTTTATATCCTTAATTAACGTTTAATTAAGCAGTTGTTTCCTGATCCTCGCCGACACCGTCCCTGCTTCGAATTCCCTGGATCCACCGGGGCTGGACCCCGGCACTCACTGTTTCTAATAGTTTAATTATAGTGTACAAATAAATATTAGTTTTATTATTTTTCATTTCCAACAGCAAGGGCTTCAATGTTTTAACAAAAAATTAAAGGTCATAGTACAATCATAATTACTGTACTGATAATTAAGACTGTTTTGTATGGTTATAGTGTACACAAACATTTTTATGGTCCTGTACTATCATCTAACAGGAAGACTGCTGATATATACATATTTGTAAAGGAAGAAACTAGGTGACAATAGTCACAAAGAAATACATGTTCATTTAATGTCTATCAGATATAAAATGTGATTCTCGAAGCTGTGGGGAAGAAAATTGAATTAGATGTGCTTATTACCCTCAAGGATTTCATGGTTTCCTTTAAGAAGATGAGGATTCCACATAAGGAAAGCATTTACAATGTAAGGAGAGTTCACATTTAAAATGCCATTTTAAAGTCAACACTCTTAAAATCGGAACAAAGTTTTTATTTAAGGGGAATATTTTGGCCAGGAACTGATCTTGAAAAAAGGGAAATTAAAGTATAAAAACAGGTGTATCTTTTAATTTATCAGCATTTAATTTCAAAATTCAATAATGTCCTAATTTATAAGATGAATAAAATAGGACCACATTTTCTGCTGGCATGATTTGTCTTTAGTTTTGCAGAAGCAAAATATACCACTCTTTGCTTTGTGTTGGATTTTTAAACCACCATTAAAAAATGAGTGATTAAAAAAAATATTTTATGGTTCATCAATTTTCTATAAAGCTTTTCAACATCTTTCTGTATGCAAGTCCTTCTTGCTTGACACTCCTATGCAGTTGTAATTCTTAATGACTCTTCTCTCTTTCATTGGTCTAATTCTGCCATATTCTCACTTGTCCATGACTTAAGTTTAACTTGAGCAATTATCCTACCTCATTTTCACAGATGCCATAAGTCTTGCAGTTTGCAATCTGATTTTGTAGCTGCTTTGCACTGTTTTAACTTTAAATTCTGGCAAGCAACAGAAAACTGTCAAATGAAGGTGATATGATGAGCTACACTGGGGGTCAACAAACTACAGCCCAGAAATAACTCTGGCCCACTGTCTACTTTTATAAATAAACTTTTATTAACACTCAGTCATGAGCAACCATTCAAACCTCTATTGTGCATGACTGCTTTCAGGCTACAATGGCAGAACTGAGTAGCTGTGACAGTGACAATATGGCACCAAAGCCCAAAATATTTACTGTCTGGCAGTTTACAGGAAAAACCTTTCAATCCTTATTGTAGACTGCTGCTGCTACTAAGTTGCTTCAGTCGTGTCCGACTCTGTGCGACCCCATAGATGGCAGCCAACCAGGCTCCCCCATCCATGGGATTCTCCAGGCAAGAACACCGGAGTGGGTTGCCATTTCCTTCTCCAATGCATGAAGGTGAAAACTGAAAGTCAAGTCACTCAGACTGATGCTAATGTTGAGTAAATAGAGATGTTGGACACTGATTTGACTGGGGTCAATTAGTCAGTAAAGGTTTGGGGTTTATGATTCTTGCCTTCATGCCAACTTTTAAGAGTTAAAAAAATGCAGTAAATATCTGACTAAGGAGTATCCCTCACTCTTAAAACAATGCAATTTTTATTAGATTTCTAGTGATGAAATGCTATAATATTTTTAAAAATATTTGTCACACTGTATTTTACAGGAGAAAGAGCTCCCTATGGTTACAACAGGAAAGGTCCTTGTGAAAGGCAGCATGTCTACAGGATTTCAAAGGATGCACAAGACAAAGGGTCAGAACATACTCTGGAAAAACAATTTGGATGGCCATTCTCTGTAGTTATGGGAATAAGCAATAATAAATCACCTTACTGAGATGGCAGAGTATAGTTAGCAGAAGAGATGCATAGAAGCTGGATCTGATTAAAATATCCCTGATTCCTATAGAACTAAAGATGTTGGCAACAGTTCCAGTTGGACCATAAAGAAGGCTGAACCCTGAAGAACTGATGCTTTCAAACTGCGGCAGTGGAGAAAACTCTTGAGAGTCCCTTGGATAGCTAGGAGATCAACCAGTCCATCCTAAAGGAAATCAACTCTGAATATTCATTGGAAGAACCGATGCTAAAGCTGAAGCTCCAGTACTTTGGCCACCTGATGCAAAGAGCCGACTCACTGAAAAAGACCCTGATGCTAGGAAAGATTGAGGGCGGGAGGAGAAGCGGGTGACAGAGGATGAGATGGTTGGATGGCAGCACTGATTCAATGGACATGACTTTGAGCAAACTCCAGGAGACAGTGAAGGACAGAGAAACCTGGTGTACTGCAGTCTATGTGGTTGCAGAGTCAGACACAGCTTAGCAACTGAGCAACAACCAGTAAAAAAGACATAAGGATGGCTCTGGCAAAAGGCAACCAAGACGCCTGCCACCTGCCCCTCTCAGTGTCCCTAATGGGGTACCACCCCAAAGCCCTAGTGGTGGTCAGTGTGGCTAGTTCCTTTTCAATTAGTGCTCAGATTTTGGAAGCAAGTCTAAGTGAAATTTCTCTTCCTGGTATTAACAAATCATTGAAGCCCTCCTTTTCAGGAAATCCTCAGGACCCAAAGGAGGAAGCCTGGTGCCCTTAGTGATAGAATTTCGGGCAAGGGAGTAGACCTAGTGGAGGCAGATTTTTTCTCTCCTCAACAAAAAATCCAAATTTCCATGGGGTTACTTGGCCTTTCCTCCTTGAGTTACAGATTTAGTCCATGTCAGTCTCTTTCAAATTAAAGCTCTCTTCAAATGTATGATTGTCTGGCCAGCTCCTGGAACACAGCAAAGGTATTCATCTCCAGAAGACTTATCTCAGGAAGCTCTCTCGTTAATGACCATGCTCCTCGCCCACAAGGCCTTGGCAGTGACTAGCGACACAGGTGGCCCACAAGGCTGTGGAGTAGGATCGCAACCTTCGGATCTGTCTTAGACTTTGTCAGCTGGGAGAGGAGCCCAAACTGAACCCAGCAGCTGCCTGTCAAGAGAAGGAGCTCCTGCAGTGCCTCTGAGTTCCAGGCTGTGCTTCAAAAGCGGCTGCCAGCCCAAGGTGTGAGGCCATACCAGTGGAGCCAGAAGCAGCTTTGCTGACTCTGCTCTGCTTCAAGGCTGCTTAGGGACCCTAAGCTGCTTGGGGAGTGAATTCTGTCCTGCATGTGCCTCTGGGGAATTTGGGTGATAGGAGGAGTAGGATTTGGGACTAATGATACAGTCAGTTCCCTATTGCTCCAGCTTGTTTTGTTTGGGGTTTTTTTTTTTCCAGCAAATATAACTATAGACAGTAGTTTTAAGATGTTTTAACTGCTCCAAAGTTGCTTTCTTCCAAAAATTGGACTGTATGTTGCTGAGAAGGCATTCAAAGTCATTCCCAGTATACATCTGGCTTGAGTCCTGCCCTCACTTCATCTGCCTACTGGTGATTGGGCCAAACTTTTGTTTTTAATCAATTTTTATTGGAAGACAGTTGCTTTGAGCTTCCCTGGTAGCTCAGTGGTAGAGAATCCACCTGCAATGCAAGAGACATAGGTTTGATCTCTGGGTCAGGAAGATACACTGGAGAAGGAAATGGCAACCCACTCTAGCTCTTGCCTGAGAAATCCCATGGACAGAGGAGCTTGGTGAGCTACAGTCCATGCGGTCACAAAGAGTCAGACACTACTTAGCTAAACAAAAACATGCTTTACAATGTTGTGCTAGCTTCTGCTGTACGGCAACATGAATCAGCTATACATATATAAAGATCCCCTCTTTTGGATCTCCTTCCCATTTAGGTCACCAGAGGGCTCTACTCAGAGTTCCCTGCGCCAGACAGTAGATTCTTATTAGTTACCTATTTTATACATAGTATCAATGGCTTAGTGGTTAAGAATCCACCTGCCAATCCAGGAGACACAGATTCAATCCCTTGGTTGGGAATATCTCCTGGAGAAGGAGATGGCAACCCACTCCAGTATTCTTGCCTGGGAAATCCCATGGACAGAGAAGCCTCGGGGGCTACAATCCATAGAGTTGCAAAGAGTCGTACACGACTGAGCGCACACAGACATCAATGGTGTATGTGTGTTAATTCCAACCTCCCAATTCATCCCATCCTCCTTCCCCTCCTTGGTGTTCATACATGTATTCTCTATGTCTGTGTGTTGCAGAAACCAGTACTTGAGAAACCAAGCACCACACTCAGAGAGTTGGAGAATTCAGCTTTCTTACACTGGTGGGCCCAGAGGAGTTAACACTCCAAGCTCTGAGCCCAGAACAAAGGGATTACAGAGTTTTTATAGACAGACTATAGTGGGCGACACTAGCTGTTAATAGGCTGGTTTAAACTAAGGGGTTTCTCGTGTGTGGGAACAGCAGTCAAGATGGGGAGGGGGGTGCCTGACCTTTCCACAGACAGGCATGATTAAACAAGTTTTCAGGGGCCAGGCAATTGCAAAAAGCAGGACAAGAGTGAGTGAGATAAACTCCAGTTCCTAGTATTGCAAGTCCCCACTTTCTGAGACTATGTGACCTACGTGATCTAGACTTTGCAAGGGGCAAGCTGAGTTACAGAGGCAAAGGGAGAGGGAGGTTATGGAAAATTTTAACTTTTCCTCTTCATGTGTCTCTGCTTCTGTTTTGCAAATAAGATCATCTATACCACTTTTTCAGATTCCACATGTATGTGTTTGTATGTACAATAGTTATTTTTCTCTTTCTGACTTAAATTTTCAAGGCACATATGTAACCACTTCTCCCTGGCCATCCCAGACCCTATGACTTCTTCCTGCTCAAACATGTTTACCACACCAGCCATCTTCCCTACTGGCCTGAAAGCTCTTTATGAGCAGAGACTGTCCTGCTCAGCCTTATACCTAGTACTAGGACGTGCTGATACTGCATACTGTGTGACACAGGCCAAATGGCTTTGCCACTCTAATCCTCAGTTTTCTTTACTATAAAATGAGGAAGTTGAAATAAATGGTCCCTTAAGTCCCATCCAGCTTTTACACAGGGCAAAATACTACCCAATTTGGCTCTTATTAGCTATGTTACTATAGACACGTTTTTACCTTCTGAGACCACTTTCATTTTTGGAAAGAGGAATAATACTCATTCCCTGTAAGCTATATGCATATTAAATATTTATTATTACATAATTACTAAGGGCTGCTTTCCTTTCCATAAATAAATGCAAGAAAGCTGAAAAATGAGATCTATCATTTTTTCCATAATCCAGATGATGAAATATGCTCAAGGAAATGAAGTAACTGCTCCAGGATTACACGGTTAGGAAATAGACAAGTTAGCTTTTGAACCTAAGCAGCCTCCAGGGCAGCCTCTATTGTCTTTACTGAGTTTGCATGAGAAATGAGTAATTTACAAGCCAGCATCACAATAGCCCCCAAATTGCCAACCATTCTTTTTACCAAGAACAAAGTCCATGACGTATCAAAGGGCATTTAAGGTTTTCTCAGTTACCTGACCTTGACTTTAACCTTCAACTTCCATGTTCTTTAAACATAACTTAGACCCCGGCTACTTATTTTCAAGGCTTCCCTGATGGCTCACTTGTTAAAAATCCACCTGTCAATGCAGGAGATGTGGGTTTAATCCAAAGGTCAGGAAGATCACCTGGAGAAGTAAATGGCTATCCACCCCAATATTCTTGCCTGGGAAATCCCATGGAAAGAGGATTCTGGTGGGCTACAGTCCATGGGGTTTCCAAGAGTCAGATACAACTTAGCGACTAAACACTAACAATTTGTTTTTAAACTGTACACAGAAAACACCTTTGTTTATACTGGATTCTTACTAAAATGCATCTTACCATTTTTGTGTAAAGTCTCCTGGCAGAAACCTTTTCCCCTCTTTGTCATCCTAACTCAAAGAATCATATTTCTAGGAAAACTTGTCTCATTACCATTCCCTTCACTTTCCAAAAAATGTGATTCAGTGATTCTCATACAAAGAAAGTTCATCAGAGGGAGACATTGCTATGGGCTGGTAAGGACTGGGAGTACATCCTGAATGGGAAGGGACAGAAGCAAGGCAGGAAGAATTCTTTTGGACACTGGCACAATTCCTAAAGAAGAGACTTCTGCATTCCTCATTCCTGTTATTTGTCAAACTAACTGGGACGTGGGATAAATAACATGAGTAGAAGATACTTGAGATCATATTTTAAAAAGCTTTGAATATCAGGATAAGGTATCTGGACTTCAACCTGTGGTTCAACTTTGTTCTGGGGGGCTCTCAAGCCATGTGCCTCATCTGGAGTGCTCATTAAAAGCAAAGGTTATGGATCCATTCCAGTCCTGCTGAATTCTAGTTTAATTGTTTCATAGTTTAATAAGCATCCGAGGGGACTCTAGGCACCTTGCAGTTTGAGAAACTGTGTCACAGAATTTGGGAGAATACTGTTTGTGAAAGGACCTTCAAGTTAGAACAACACTGGGAACTTATTGAGGAAGATGGTTCTGGTAGCAATTTGGACCAGGGACTGGAGAAAACAGTGAACCCATTGATGGCTCCAGCAACTGTCCTAAAAGATCATGATTCCAGATTGCCCTTGATAGTTGACTATGACCAGATCTTGATTGCTAGAATCCTGTCATCTCCAATAAATGACATTTTTCAAGTTTCAGTTATTCTTCCTACAGACTGTAAGGTTGTCAAGGTACTACAAAATGCACGGTCTAAAGACTAGCTTTTGACTAGAACTGAGATGTCTTGATGTCAGACGAGGACTTTTTTGACAAGTGACAACCAGGGGACTAAAGCTGTCCTTTTTGTCAAAAATAAAGAACCAACATCTACATCTCCCAGGGTACACTGCAGTGAAGCTTTTAGTTTCAATGAAAATCCCCAAGTTATGCCCTGTACTTGACTAAATGTATAGAAATTGGGAAAGTGGACAGCTAGAAATGTATATTCTCTGAATTATACTGCAGGGAGCCTAGAAAAGGCTGAAGGAACCCCCTGGCTTTGCTGGGATCATAAAACTAAGGCAGATAAAGCCAGTTCTGAATATTTCTTCAAATGCTACTCAGTGAGTAAAGAGAACAGAACCCTGATGGAAAGCGTATATGACTCAGCATCATTAGTGTTTCCTTGAGTTTGGTACAGCCTGAATTTTTAGGGAATCAGAGGGGTGGGAATGGTAATGAGAGATTAAAGGGAACAAAGGATTGAATCACAGTGATTTTCAGTTTTTCCTTTCCATCCGGCCACTTTGTTTCAAGCCAGATAAAATGCAGGATCAATAAAATAGCAAGTCATCTACTGCCTACTCCCTTCCGAGTTACATATCACATCTGAATCCCTTCAAAATCATATTTCTTTTACAGTTATTGGTCCACACTTTAAATTGACCATCTATATCCATTAAATGGAGATTTACTCAGGCTTCAAGGGCTGGAATCATTAGAAACAGAGATTGGTGAGAAATTATCCTCTGGCTTAGTCATATATTAACTCCATTTTATTTATCAGGATCATTCTTAAGTATAGCATTTTTGGTATAACCATTTCATTGGGAACAGAGATAGACAGTGAGTGATTATTGGAAGACAACTATCTCTGAATGCTCAGCCCCTGAACACCCAGTACCAATACCTGATACATGGTAATTACTTAAGTGGTATGAATGAATGGTGGAATCAATCACTCCAAGGAAATCATATTTTAAAAGTCATAAATTTTGATCTAAGTCAAAGAGTCAGACACGATTGACTGACTGAACTGAACTAAAGTCTAAGACAAGGAAAATATAACATATATAAGTTCCTCCTTATCAGTAACTACTTTAAATATAAACATATTTAACGCTCCAAAGAAGAAACATTGTTCCGCTGAGGGCCAGACAACCACTACCAGCTCTGTGGTTCAGGGATATTACTTAGCCTCTCTGTAACTCGTTTTCTTATCCTAAAATAAAGATTATGAGAGTTCTCCTGATCAACTTTATTGTGAGGATGAGGAGTGAATACATGGAATGTCTAGGATAATAGCCTGACATGCAGCAAGCTCTCACTGAAATCTGCTATTTTGGATGATGCTACTGTCATGCTGAATGAGAGAATGCTGATCTCTGCCTTGTGCTTGTAAGATACAAAAAAAAAAAGAAAGAGGAAAGGGTATTTCTCTTAACACACTACAGTGGGTGGTCAATAAAAGACTATCAAGAATAAATAAATTAATTAAGTTAATGTCTGTGGATGAAAGAGAAAAGAAATATCAGCCTGAGGCATCAAGAAAATAACAGCTTGGAATAAATCAGTGTGAAACAAGAAAAAACAGTATTGACAGAATGGATTAAAAAAAAGTATCCAAAATTATTTAGTTCTAGAACCAAAGACATCAAAAGGGCAAAAGGTTTATGACATGGGATTTGACAATGATTTCTCAGATATGACACCAAAGGCACAGGCAGCAAAACAAAAAATAGACAAATTGGACTTCATACATTTTAAAATATACATTAAAAGATACTATCAACAGAATAATAAAGTAATCCAAAGAGTAGAAGAAAATATTTGCAAATCATATATCTGATAAGGGATTAATATTCAGAATATATAGAGAACTCCCCAAACTCAACAACAAAAAAACAAACAACCCAACTGCAAAATGGGCAAAGGCCTTGACTAGATATTTCTCCAAATAAGACATGTAAGTGACCAATAAACACATGGAAACATGCTCAACATTACTATTTTTAGGGAAACGTAAATCAAAACCACAATGAGATACCACCTCACACCACTAGGATGGCTATTATCAAAATATACAAATAAAAGTGTTGGGAAGGACATGGAGAAACTGGAACCCTTGTGCACTCTTGGTGGTAATGTAAAATGGTATAACCACTGTGGAAAACAGTATGGAGGTTCCCCAAAGAATAAAAAATAGAGTTTTCATATGATCCAACAATGCCACTTCTGGAGATAAGCCCAAAAGAATTGAAAGCAGGGTCTCAGGGAGGTAGTTATACACTCATTTCCATAGTATGTTATATCCATATCACGTACGCATAATATGCAAAAACAAGGACACTCCATTTCTGTGGTATTCTTTCCATAAACTCACAATCCCAGGCTAATCTTGAGAAAACAATGAGACACAATTGGATTGAGGAATATTTTACACCTGGCCAGTATTCCCCAAGACTCTCAAAGCCATGAAAAGCAAGGAAACACTTAGAAATTGGCAGGAACCAGAGGAGACGGAGGAGATGATAGCAAAACACAGCATCGTATCAATGCTGCTCTGGATCCTAGAACACAAAAGACACCAATGCAAAATGGTTAGATCCAGATAAAGTCTAAACTATAGTTAATAGTGAATATCAGCTTCTGTTTTGACAAAAAAGCATCTCAGTAATGTAAGAAATTAACAATGAGGGATATATATGAGAATTCTCTTTCCAATTTTTAGTTTTTCTATAGATTGGAAATTATTCCCAAACAGTAAGTTTAGCTTAAAAACTAATTAAAATATTCAGTTATTTCCTAATTGGTATACCATGGTATTTAATATTTATCCCTACAAAACAATGGGTTACACTGAGTTCAAACTCTCTGATAAATGAAAAGCAAAATATTTTTTAAAAGAGCCCCAAATTAAACCATTGAGGATTATTTACCATAAGTTACACAACACATCCCAAAATCTACTCTTGAATAAGATACACTGCATCACAAAATACTGTAAACAGTGAAACAGTAATAGCTGGGTGTCTTAATTTGTGACCGTAAGTTAATTTCTAAGACAAAACTGGGCTCTAGAGATATTTCTTAAAGATATAGCAACCACATTAATTTTATAATTCTAATATCCAAGAAAATGTCATTTTTTGTCTGTTTTTACTGGCTTAGTCTTATCTTTTGTCAATAACTTAGACATGCCACACAGCCCAGTAAAACTATCTGTTAGCATAATATAGTCCCAGCCATTTGTTTGTTTGCTTTGCTTTTTTTCTGCGGAGAGGAATACTTGGTGTTCAAGTGTAGACTTTTTTTTGTGTGTGAGAACAAAAGTAGCTCAGAACAGAGGAAACCATGGAAGCAAAAGACAAAAGTGAGTGTGTGAGAGAAAGAGATGGAGTAGTCTCTTTTCATTATTTCTAACCCATTGTAGCCTCGTGTAGTTCTAAAATACATTTAAACACATCAATACACAGAACAGACTGATCTCTCTCAGCTGCTTAGGGACATGAAAAGCATAGAAAAATAAACTGAGAATTTGAAATAATTCAAATTACTGCTTCCTCAAAGAGTAATGAGTGTACAAGTTAAAAATGAGATAAATGACTAATTCCTGAAACCCAGACATCTCCTGATTAACGCACTGTCACCATTACAGATGAAGTCATAAGGGTCAGTGAGGTTGAATTATTAGGCTCTGACCACACAACTGATAAGTGGTGGATACAGGATTAAAACTTATTTCATTTATTTCAGAACCCACGGTCCAACTTTAAACCATACTGATTCTAAATACAGTGATACTGCTGGTCATACAGGTCATCTGTTAAAATTAGGATTAACAGCAATCTTCAGTCATCATACTGAGACACATCTGATCTTTTTCCCTCTGAAAGTTCAGTTGCTGCCAAAAAGTATGAATATTTGAATCAACACTATGTTAAACTGCTTTCTGTAACACTTGCATCAATTGCTAAACAAGTGTCACACACTTATCACAGCCTCTCTTGCAACAAATCTTATTATTGTAGCCCTTTTCAGTCACGTGACATACCTTGTTTTCATTTGTATTTCTTGATTACATATGTGGCTGGATGTATTCATATGTTTTGGCTTTTTGTAGTCAAACATGAACTTCCTGATATTCAAGCTGGTTTTAGAAAAGGCAGAGGAACCAGAGATCAAATTGCCAACATCCACTGGATCATAGAAAAAGCAAGAGAGTTCCAGAAAAACATCTATTTTTGCTTTATTGACTATGCCAAAGCCTTTGACTGTGTGGATCACAATAAACTGTGGGAAATTCTGAAAGAGATGGGAATACCAGACCACCTGATCTGCCTCTTGAGAAATGTGTATGAAGGTCAGGTAGCAACAGTTAGAACTGGACATGGAACAACAGACTAATTCCAAATAGGAAAAGGAGTTCATCAAGGCTGTATATTATCACCCTGTTTATTTAACTTCTATGCAGAGTACATCATGAGAAATGCTGGACTGGAAGAAACACAAACTGGAATCAAGATTGCTGGGAGAAATATCAATAACCTCAGATATGCAGATGACACCACCCTTATGGCAGAAAGTGAAGAGGAACTCAAAAGCCTCTTGATGAAAGGGAAAGTGGAGAGTGAAAAAGTTGGTTTAAAGCTCAACATTCAGAAAACGAAGATCATGGCATCCGGTCCCACCACTTCATGGGAAATAGATGGGGAAACAGTGGAAACAGTGTCAGACTTTATTTTTCTGGGCTCCAAAATCACTGCAGATGGTGACTGCAGCCATGAAATTAAAAGACGCTTACTCCTTGGAGGAAAATTATGACCAACCTAGATAGCATGTTCAAAAGCAGAGACATTACTTTGCCAACAAAGGTTCGTCTAGTCAAGGCTATGGTTTTTCCTGTGGTCAGGTATGGATGTGAGAGTTGGACTGTGAAGAAGGCTGAGCCCCAAAGAATTGATGCTTTTGAACTGTGGTGTTGGAGAAGACTCTTGCGAGTTCCTTGGACTGCAAGGAGATCCAACCAGTCCATTCTGAAGGAGATCAGCCCTGGGATTTCTTTGGAAGGAATGATGCTAAAGCTGGAACTCCAGTACTTTGGCCACCTCATGCGAAGAGTTGACTCATTGGAAAAGACCCTGATGCTGGGAGGGATTGGGGGCAGGAGGAGAAGGGGACGACGGAGGATGAGTTGGTTGGATGGCATCACTGACTCGATGGACATGAGTCTCAGTGAACTCCGGGAGTTGGTGATGGACAGGGAGGCCTGGCATGCTGCGATTCATGGGGTTGCAAAGAGTCGGACACGACTGAGCGACTGATCTGATCTGAGTCATGCCTTTGTTTTATTTTTATTTGGCTCTTGGTAAGTGATTTGGTTTTATGATCATTACTCAATGGCTCATTATTTTCAAATAAGTTATTCAAGGCCAACCCTGATGCTGGGAAAGAATGAAGGCGGTAGGAGAAGGGGACAACAGCGGATGAGATGGTTGGATGGCATCACCGACTCAATGGACATGAGTTTAAGTAAACTCTGGGAGCTGGTGATGGACAGGGAGGCCTGGTGTGCTGCAGTCCATGGGGACACAAAGAGTCGGACACAACTGAGCGACTGAACTGAACTGAATCCTAAGTCAGATATTTTCCAGATGCCAGGATTACAACAGGTAAACAAAATAGTTTCAATCTATGTGTTATGGAATTTACAAACCAGAGGAGAAAACATTGAACAAATGATGAGAGAAACGAGGAGCATACACTAGGAGGACCTGTTGTGATCTGGAGTTCAGGAAAGACATCCTGAAGATGTGACTGAGATCAAAAACATAAATAAAATGTAGCTGGATAAAGGGAGAGGGCCAGTAACAACAAGTACAACAACTCTAAGATAATGTGAATATCTTTTATTTATTTGAAAGAGTTTAGTAAGCTTTGTTTTTCTTGATAGATATCTTCATTCTATATTAAGGGTATTAATCTTTAATGTCATTTGTTATCAACATCATTTATCCTTTTCCTTACACTTTAATTTGGGTTATTTTCACTCAGAAATGTTTTTGCTTCCACACAAATTATAATAAATGATCCTTTATTTTTCGTGTACACTTTAATATACTTCATAACTTTATCTCTGCTACAAAACCTAATATTCTCCAGCTCATAGACGTGTGACATCTATTTTATTCAGCTCAATCTCCTCTTCTAGTTGAAACCATTTTCCCATTCCTTTATCTTCACCACCACTACTATCAATACAGTATGTGTTAGCATACTAACATATGTGTAACATATGTGTAACATAGTGTAACAAACTAACTTAACACCTAGAAAAGTGAAAGTGAAAGTCACTCAGACGTGTCTTTGCTACCCCATGGACTATACAGTCCATGGAATTCTCCAGCCCAGAATACTGGAGTGGGTAGCCTTTCCCTTCTCCAGGAGATCTTCCCAACCCAGGGATTGAACCCAGGTCTCCCACACTGCAGGCAGTTTCTTTACCAGCTGAGCTACCAAGGAAGCCCAATAGGAAGGCCAATATCATTTATTATTGTTCATAAGTCTATGGTTTTCCTGGATGTTTCTGCTGATTTGAGCTGAACTGGCAGGGCTCAGTTAGACATCTGGGTTCAACTGTAGTTAGTAATGTAGTTCCATTCGGGCCTCTCAGATGTCTGGGACCTCAGCTTGGTCAACTTGGCTGATTGAGCTCTGCTGCAGCTCTGTTGACCTCCATCCTGCAGCGGGCAGCTGGACTTGCTCTTACAGTTGAGGCAGAGTTCCAAGAGAAGAAGCAAAAATGTGTAAGGCCTTGGCTGGAACTGAAACAACATTGTTTCCACCACATATTATTTGCTAAGGCAAATCGCCAAATTAGTTTTATACACAGGAGATAAGGAAATACACTATCTCTTCATGGGAGAGGCCATCAAAGTACAAAAGAAATGAATGTAAGAAGTGATGAAGGTTGGGGTTGCTTTTGAAATCTACCATAACCACCAAGGTTATGAGGGCAGGGGATTCAGGAGAAGGGGGCAATAGAGGATGAGATGGTTGAATGGCATCACCTTCTCAGTGGACATGAGTTTGAGCAAACTGTGGGAGATAGTGAAGGACAGGACAGGAAGCCTGGAGTGCTGCAGTCCATGGGATTGCAGAGTCAGACACCACTTAGCTACTGAACAACAAAACCATTAAATGGAATTTTTGTTTCCTTATTTTAATTGGTTTAAACTTCCTCTTCCTTCAAGGTTCAATTCAAACTCACTGATTAATATTTCATACTGCACATCCAATACCTAATACTTAGCATGTATTTTACCAAATACTATTCCAAACGTTTTGGGCCCTTAACTGAGTTAATTCTCACAAGAAAATGTGAGATAGATACTATTATTGCTCCCATTTTATAGTTGAAGAAAGGGTTCTGAAGTAACTTTTCTCAAGGACTCAGAGCTAGAATGTCAGAGCCTAAATGCACATTTAAGCATAACAAAGAAGTTCATGGTTTAACCTCTGAGCTTTTACTTTCCTAAAAATCTAAGCTTTTTATGGAAAGCCATGAAAAATGTTATATTAAATCAAAGTAGCCATATATCACTTTCTTCTAAATCAAATAACATTTTTAATTAGTTTATATAGTATAAACTGAGGGACAGGAGTCATTGATTCTGAGAGTCTCCAACACTGATAACACTATCTATTCATGTACTTTCTTTCTACAAATTAGAAGTAAAACCACATTTACCCAGTTTTTAAACAGCTTTTTGGTCTTTTTTCATGGCAGTGTGGTTAGAGAAAGCCTTGCTCTAAAATAGGTAAGGTAAGGTTAGTCTTGTTAGTATAATATATTGGGTTGGCCAAAACAGTTCATTTGGGTTTTTCTATAGGATGTTGCAAAAAAACCAGAGCACATTTGTTGGCCAACCCAATATTTCAGTTCTTTGAGACCAGAAATTAGGTCTTCTATGACTGCCTGTGTCCCCTGTGTGTGTAAAGGGTGATAAACATAATTGTGGAACTAGAGACTCTTAGAGGGCATCTGGTACAAACTTTATAAGAGAAAAACAGACCCATAGAGGAGGTTTGGCTCCAAGCCACTTGAACAATTGGTAACACTTTTTGGTCTAAACCCTGTTCTGTCTATTCCCAGCTCAGAGCTCCTCTCCCATCTTTGCTTGATGCACTTGAATGCAAAGGAGTAGTATTTCCTTTCCTTTATATACAGTGCTATAGGTGTTTGCTTTGGTTTTTTTTCTCTAACTCATAAACTTGCCGGACTCAGCGCTCCTGGGAGTGTTAAAGCAGAATGCGCTTATTTACTTTTATTTTTTTGTACCATTTTCCTTCTTCTTTATGATCCTGGCTTCTGACTGTGTGACAGAAACACATAAAAATTGGCATAAAAGTAGGAAAATGTGCCCCAGATGCTGTATTAACTGTAAGATAAATTTAAATGCCTCCAAAACAGGGTATGGTCTCTTATGTGTCAGCTCCCAAAGCAGCTCATCCTGAAGTTTTCTCTTTGTCTCTAATACAGGGACATGGTGTGGAGCAAAGACTCCACCAGCCAACCAGTGGCTTCACAACAGGTCCGGTTCGGCAGCTCTTAAGTCTGGGCAGATAGGCAGCAAGAAGAAAAACCAGAACTCTGGTTCTGTCTCAGAAAACACTGCTGAAAACCATCTGGGAGTAGATTTCATCACTGGGACCCTAGTAGGACCAGAGAAACAGATTTTTAGGCCAAGGTGGGAAGTAATAAGGTCATGTCTAGGACTTCCCTGCTGGTCCAGTGGTTAAGAATCTGCCCGCCAATGCAGGGGACATGGGTTTGATCTCTGGTCCAGGAAGATTCCACATGCCGCAGGGCAACTGGGCCCTTGCTCCACAACTGTTGCGCCCGTGCACCGCAAGAAGAGAAGTCACTGCAATGAGAAGCCATGGACCACAGCTAGAGAGGGGTCCCTGTTTACTGCAACTTGAGAAAAGCCCAAACAGCAACAAAGATCCAGTGCAGTCAAAATTAAATAAATAAAAATTTAAAAGCACATTGTAACATCAAATTAAAAACAAACAAATAAGATTCTGTCTAGAACTTGTGTTTTCAAAGCTCCTTTTTTGTCTAAGGGGTTTGAAGAAGGGCTCACTAGCACTGCCATGCTCCCTAACCTCTGTGCCATCCTCCAGTGTTGCATGCCTCACTCCATTCTCCTCACAATCAGTCACGAGTCATCCTGCGTCACCACTGCCCTACCTACAAACCTCCAGTACCTCCGCACTGGATGTACGAGCTCTGACCCCAGGTTCACAGGGCCATTCTCCTGTGGTCCCTGCTCCTCTTCTGCCCCTCACTTCTCTCCATCCTCATCAAACCTCCTTCAATTCCTCAAGGGCTTTGTACTCTTCCTACCCTCCACATCTCCACATGTGCTGCTCCTTCCAACTAGAACTTTTTTTTTTTTTTCTCTCCTTCCCTATCCTACCCCCATTTGTAAGCTGCAACCTACACAAACTTTCTTGGAAGGCTGTATGACTCAGGCTTTTACTCCCTTCCCCTGGATTCTGCCCCATAATCCCATAGCAGCTTGGACCCCTTTACTATAAGGCTTCCCTGGTGGCTCAGATGGTAAAGCATCTGCCTACAATGTGGGATACCCAGGGTTCAATCCCTGGGTCAGGAAGATCCCCTGGAGAAGGAAATGGCAACCCAGTCCGGTACTCTTACCTGGAAAATCCCATGGATGGAGGAGCCTGGTAGGTTACAGTCAATGCGGTTGCAAAGAGTCGGACATGACTGAGCAACTTCTCTCTCTTTGTTATATCATAACTAAGGATAACATAAGATATCAGTTTGTGCAATGTGCCAAATTATGTTATAATATGTATCTCTACCATCTAGCATGATGACAGAGATCAGTATAGGTTAGCAGTTAAGGTAGTCATCCCTCTGTGCTTAATTCCTGGCTCTGTCACTTACTGTATGTGTGCTGAGTTACTTCAGATGTGTCCAACTCTTTGAGACCCTATGGACTGTAACCCATCAGGCTCTTCTGTCCATGGGGATTCTCCAGGCAAGAATACTGGAGTGGGTTGCCATGCCCTTCTCCAGGGGATCTTCCCAATCCAGGGATCTAACTTATTACTTACATAAATTTGAGAATTTTCACTTAACCTCTCCAAATCTTGGTTTCCTCATCTACAAAACAAGAATAATCAATGAACCTACATCTTTGGGCTATGTTGAGAACTACAAATTAACTCATGTAAAGTTCCTAGTGGGGATTCCCAGGTGGCATTCATGGTAAAGAGCATGCCTGCCAATGCAGGAGGTGTAAGAGACATAGCTTCAATCCCTAGGTCCAGAAGGTCCGCTGGAGGAAGGCATGGCAACCAGTTCCAGTATTCTTGACTTGAGAATCCCATGGACAGAGGAGCCTGGTGGGCTACAGTCCATGGGGGTCACAAAGAGTCAGACACGACTGAACAACATTGAACTTACTTACTTAAAGTTCCTAGTACTGTGCTTAAGTCCTCAAATGTTAGCTGCTATTATTAAGACACTCATTGGTCAAAAACAGGGTATGAATATAAAGCTAAAATTTTTGCCCCAGGTCTTAATGAACTTGCTGTTTAACCCTGGATAAATCAATCCCCCTTTCTAGGTTTTAGGTTCTTCATCAGGAATCTTAGAAGCCTCAGCAAATTATTTCTAAAGGGCCATACAGAGACTGGCAGGAAACTGTTCCAGGGAGAAAACATTGGCAGTTCTGTTATTTAATTATCTTCCCCAAAACCTTTCATCTAGGGGAGTGATTTGACAAATGAGAATAATAAAGCCAAGAGAGGTAAGGTGACGTGCCTAAAATCTTATAGACAATGGAAGAACAAAATCTAAAACCTGAGCTTAACAACCCAAGGCTAATATCTTTTCTCATTGCTATGATATCAGATTTTATCTTGAACAGAAGGAGTCTCACTTAATCTCTGTCACATCATGTTATAGGTAGGCAAAATAAGAATTTTCTTAAGATCATAGACTTTTCAGAACTACAATGAACTTGTAAATATATTCTGATTCTACAAATGTAGCCACCGAGGACTCAAAAGGTGAAGTTCATTCAAGGTCACACAGCACCACTGTGGGCTGCCTCTCATGGCCAACATAACCTTAATGGGTCTTTCTTGGCTCATAGCCTTGATTTGCCTAGAATATAAACTATTTATTATATGTTATATGCTTCAATCAAGGATCAATTCCATATGACCGATTAAGTAGAGAAAATAATCTGAAGTGGAACGTTTTGTAAATGACATTTGCTGCTATTAAGCAAGGATTTAAGGAGTCTCAATACATGAATAATGGGTAGGACTCAATGATGTTTCTATTACATGTTAATCACTTTATTCAGTGACAAATTTTTGAGTGCTGACTATGTGCTAGATCCTGGGATCTTAGGTACCTGGGATACTAAAATGGATTTTAAAAAATCTCTTGCTTACTATAAAGTATTCATTTTTTTCATGATTCATTATCTAGCCTTGAGGCATGGACTACTCTAGCTAATTTTAAATGTGTTACCAAAATGGTTCAGCCAATGATTTTAAAAGCTTGGTATTTGTGATATCAAGTCATGTATGAAGATGCTTAGTGGATGATGGTCGGCTGATATTCCTTGGTACCAGAGCAACATATTCAAGCAGTCCCATTTGGTTTGAACATTCGGTTTTGTCCTGATCCAGGCCAAAAGATGGTATTCCTAGCCCTGGTCAAGAAGGCAATGGCAACCCACTCCAGTCTTGCCTGGAAAATCCCATGGACAGAGGAGCCTGGTAGGCTGCAGTCCATGGGGTCTGAAGAATTGGACACAACTGAGCGATTTCACTTTCACTTTTCACTTTCATGCATTGGAGAAGGAAATGGCAACCCACTCCAGCATTCTTGCCTGGAGAATCCTAGGGACTGCGGAGCCTGGTGGGCTGCCGTCTACGGGGTCGCACAGAGTCGGACACGACTGAAGCGACTTAGCAGCAGCAGCAGCCCTGGTCAGTTAGAGGATGCTCCTGTCTAGAAAAGGGAATGCTGGGCTGGAAGAAGCACAAGCTGGAATCAAGATTGCCGGGAGAAATATCAATAACCTCAGATATGCAGATGACACCACCCTTATGGCAGAAAGTGAAGAGGAACTAAAAAGCCTCTTGAAGAAAGTGAAAGAGAAGAGTGAAAAAGTTGACTTAAAGCTCAACATTCAGAAAACGAAGATCATGGCATCTGGTCCCATCACTTCATGGGAAATAGATGGGGAAACAGTGGAAACAGTGTCAGACTTTATTTTTTGGGGCTCCAAAATCACTGCAGATGGTGACTGCAGCCATGAAATTGAAAGATGCTTACTCCTTGGAAGGAAAGTTATGACCAACCTAGATAGCATATTCAAAAGCAGAGACATTACTTTGCCAACAAAGGCTATGGTTTTTCCTGTGGTCATGTATGGATGTGAGAGTTGGACTGTGAAGAAGGCTGAGCACTGAAGAATTAATGCTTTTGAACTGTGATGTTGGAGAAGACTACTCCTTGGACTGCAAGGAGATCCAACCAGTCCATTCTAAAGGAGATCAGCCCTGGGTGTTCATTGGAAGGAATGATGCTAAAGCTGAAACTCCAGTACTTTGGCCACCTCATGCGAAGAGTTGACTCATTGGAAAAGACCCTGATGCTGGGAGGGATTGGGGGCAGGAGGAGAAGGGGACGACAGAGGATGAGATGGCTGGATGGCATTACCGACTCGATGGACATGGGTTTGAGTGAACTCCGGGAGATGGTGATGGACAGGGAGGCCTGGCGTGCTGTGATTCATGGGATCGCAAACAGCAGGACATGACTGAGCGACTGAACTGAACTGAACCTTTCACAGAGACACATTCCATCCCTGTTATTTTAATCATGGTATTTTTGCCAGTCTCCTCCTTGAAATCTGAGTTGAAAGGACAGGTAGATACCATTTATGAAGCCTGTGCTCTAGAAATGGAGAAAGAGCTGTCCAATGGCACAAAGTGAGTGAGATAAGCTAGGACCAGACATGGGGGTCTCCTGGCTGACTCCCTGTGATATCTCTACTACAAATGCTGTCCTCGGAGTGAACTTGAGAAACAGAGGGAGAAAGATGGTGCCTTTATTTCATCAAGGAATACAAGGAAGTCTGAGAAGGGAAGTGGTGTGTGCAGGATCATGTGTCTGGGAACTGACTGAGGTGAATCCAGAACTCAGGCTTCCTAACTCCAATGATATCATTCCCTCATGAAGAAGATCTGAGGATTGTACGCATGCCCAGGAAATGATGTCAGAGAAGCCTTAATCTGAAAATATTGTACCCCATTGCAAGTATAGAGTATTAGTTTCTGGCCTCACCCAACTCAGGTTTAAGTCCTGGCTCCACCACCTTCTAGACTGGTTAATTTTTACCCCAGAGACACTGTGGGAGACCCTGCAGCAATATGGAGAGACAGGGAAGCCTCATTGAGCACGGACTTCCAGCTCCCCCCATCAAGGCTCCAGGCATGTAGAACCAACCTGAACCCTCCAGAGTAACCCAGCTGTCAGTTTAATACCAGAAGAATCACCCAACTAATCCCTGCCCAAATGCCTGAGCCACAACATTATGAGATATAACACAATGTTGTCATTGAAGACATTAAGCTTAGGGCTAGTTTGTTATACAGTAATAGATATCAGAACACCCTTCCATCCTTAATCCTTAGCTCAAAGTTGACATATAGTGTGTGCATGTTCAGTCCCCAAGTCATGTCCAACTCTCTGTGACGCCTTGGACTGTAGCCTGCCAGACTCCTCTGTTCATGGGATTTTCCAGGCAAGAATACTGGAGAGGGTTGCCATTTCCTCATCCAGTGATCTTCCCAACCCAGGGATCAAACCCAGGTCTCCTGCATTGCAGGCAGATTCTTTATCATCTGAGCCACCTAGGAAGCCCTTGGCATACAGCAGACAATCATAAATACCTTTTGAATGATGAAGCTATCAAGGCCATGGGAGCAGCCTCAACAGGAGGAATAGCTAATAATGTACTGAATGCCTGCCCTGTACCAGAGGCTTAACTCTTCACAGCAACTTTGTGAGGGATGTTTTGTTGTTTTTTTCCCATTTTGAAATGTTGAAACTTAAGCACAAAAATGCGAAATAACTTGCCTAAGGAGGTAACAGAGCTAGGAACTGAAAAAAATCAGAATTAGATCCCAGTCATATTTAACCACCATGCTGTGCTGACTCCAGACAGTAAACTTCTACAGAGAGAGAAGTATCGGGGGAGCTCCGGCACTTGGGTGAGAAGCGTGTGTGTCATGCTATGGTCATCTAAGAAACAAAAAGGGGCAGACACACATAGAGACAAAGATAATGAGCCTACCTTCAGTCAAGATAATTACTCTCTTTCTTCTTAAAATCCCTTGACCTTGACCACTTAAGTCAGATCATGTAGCCATTTGGGTTGAAGGCTGAATCATTCAAATAATGATTCCGCCACACTTCTTATTCAATTTCAAATGCCATTTAGCCTCTCTGAGTCTCAGTTTACTAAATTAAAATGGGGATAATTATATTAGCTACCTCATTAAGTCATGGTGTTAAATAAGATATATGTAAAATGAGAGTGATCTTAGGGACAGATAGTAACCATTTAACAGACAGTAATTAAAAACTAGAAACCTTAAAATAACAGCATGAGAACCCAAGGAGTCAAGTCTTCTCACTCTAGAGCTTGCTGTCTCTTCAGAAACTGCTTAAAAATCACTTCCCCCAGGTAGACGCATCCAGTTACTCTATTCTGTAAATCCAAAAATGTATCAAAGAAGGAAGGCCTCATAGACCCACAGACGAGGGTACCAACTCTCACTCCACCAATTCTTAAATCAATAACATTAGGCCAGCTGTTCACTAAGCCTGATTTTTAAATATATAAAATGAATGTGTCTCTGGGATGAATTATGTGAGATAATCACGGAGCTTTTATTGAACCTCAATGACCAGCTCATCTCACCCCAGGAAACTTTACCACCAAGCAGTAGCGATATCTGGCTTTTCTGAACCCTTCTTCTCTCCATACTGTTCCCTCACTGAAGAGATATTCATTCTGCACTCACTCTGGGTCAGTTTCTAGAAATAAAATAGTCCTTGCCCTAAGGGGCTAAGAGTTGAGAAAAGTCATCAGCATACAGAGCTTTAAAGTATGAGGCTGTCTATGCTCTCTTTTCATGTGTCTGCCTCCTCAGTTAGTTTAATAAACTTACAAAGGGAAAATCTTTCAAGTCTTTCTGCTTCTCTCCAGCACCATCTCTCCAGTCTCCTCACCACCCTCTCTTGTCTGGCTGATGACAAGGACTCCTAACCCATCTCACTGCACCCTCTTGGGTCAGCCATTCCATTATTCCTGATCCTGAAGCCACAGTGATATTCTTGCAAATTAAAATTATTCCCTTTGTTGAAAGCTCCCTATCCACCCAGGGACTCTTCTTTCCTTCTTGAAAATAGAACACGATCTGTAATGTGGTGTTAAAGGCCTCTACGGTCTGGCCCTCACCATCCCCTCCAGCCTCGTTCTGCATTACTTAAACCCTTGCAGCAGTTCTGTTCCTCATACAATCCAAATTCCCTACTTCCATGGGACTGCTCTTCCTAGAGTAACAGCTTACTCTCTCTAAGTCTTTGTCAGTGAAGCCCGAGGGAGTTGACTTGACAACTCAAGGCTGGTTCTTAGAGATCGGTGCTCACTCAATGTTTTCATGAACCTAAAAATCTGAGGGCAAAAAAAGACCAGCTCTGTCACCCTCCACAGGCTTTTCATTATTCAAGGAGGAAATGGGAAAGGAGAAGACATATGCTAAAGGTTACAAAGTGACAGAGTGATAGACGAGTAAGGGCGCTGGGAATTCGCTGGGAGTCCAGCAGTTAAGAATCTGCCTTCCAATACAGGGGATGCTGGTTCTATCCCTGGTCAGGGAACTAAGATCCCACATGCCACAGGGCAAATAAGTCCAAGCGCCACAACTAGAGAAGCCTTCATGCCTCCATTGCAGAGTCCATGTGCTACAACTACCAAGCTGTCATGCTGCAACTAGAGAGAAGACTGCATGCCGCAACCAAGACCCATCACAGCCAAAAATAAATAAATAAAATAAAATATTAAAAAGATAAATGAACAGTCACCTTTATTTAAAACAAAGAATAAGTATGCCAATGGAACTGATACCCTCCCCCATCATGCTTCCCTGGTGGCATAGTGATAAAGAATCCACCTGCCAGTGCAGGAGACACAAGAGATGAGGGTTCGATCCAGGGTTGGGAAAATCCTCTGGAGTAGAAAATGGCAACCCACTCCAGTATTCTTGCCTGGAAAATACCATGGACAGAGGAGCCTGGCAGGCTACAGTCCCTGGGGTCACAAAGCGTCAGACATGATTGAGCACCCATGCACACACACATATACACACACACACACACACACACACACACCCTCTCCTGCAGATTTAAAACAGATCCAGCACTTTCCCAGGTATGTGTACTCCTCTTGGCTGTGGTATAAACATTACAGGAAGGTGTTGGAGGCTGAGCCTTGGGCTGCAGGGCCTTGATTTGCAATTCCAACACTTCCTGACAATTCCATCATTCCTTTTTCATCACTGTTCCCACTGAAAATGGATCCCATTCACAAAGAAAGAAAAATAAATAAATGACCAGTGAATATATAGAGAGATGTTCAAGCTCATCACTAAGCAGGGAAATGAAAATAAACACAACAGCCAGAGTGCATTCTTCACGTGTCAGATTGGCAAACGGTAAAAAGATGAATCATACCCAAGTTATAATCTTAAGGGTATAAAGAAATGATGCTTTCATAAACTAATACTAATGGGAACGTAAACCAGGAAAATCTGTTGGCAAACTCCATCAGCTAAAGCGTTCAACCCTTTGACAGAAATCTGCTGTGTCCCACTGAAGCACTTCTGTAGTGTGCAGATATGTTTACAAGGCTACACTGCAAATTGCATGTAATCAGACACAACCCACAAGTCCATCAATAGGGAACTAACTAAATAGGGCTGTCTCCACTTAATGGAGAGGATGTAATTGGCTTTTATAAGACCTATAGTATAATATCAATGTTTCAGAAAAGGATTTAAAAATTAGCAGGATATGAACCCAAAAGAGTGAGATGATATATAAAAAGTGGGCTTGAAGCAATAGTATAAAAGTGAGTGTTCTGTGTTTTACTTTATGTGTTGTGTTGTTTAAAGCTTTTATATGGAAATGCCTTGTGTAACTAACAAACTTAAAGCTTGATAGGGAAAAAAACGAAGAGGATTACAGGGGACCCATATCATCTTAATTTTGATTCAGACAGACTTTTGCCTATGTAGATGGTTGGAAGTGTTGGAAACTCAAGAAAAGTCTTGATAAGAAATCTAGTGCTTATGAAATACTGCCACATACAGGAGGAAACTGCTGATTTCAGCAATTTGGACAGCAGGAGTACAGCTGATTGGCAGATCACAGTGAGCTTGCTGTGTGCAAGTTGGCAGAAATGCAGGCCCACGAGGTATATAGAGATCTTGCTAGATCTTTCATAGCTAAGGATGGCAGCATTACAGTTCATAACTACCATTCAGGTTAAACCAGGTTTTTCCACCTCTGTGAGCAAGGGTTTTGCTTCTTCTGCACTTACCTGCCTGCTCTCTCAAACTCAGACTGTATAACTATAAACCAACTGCATTCATTTTCTATTGCTGCTAAAACGAATGACCACATATTTGGTGGCTTAAAACAATAACGCAATCTTAGGATGTGACAGTTCTGGAGGTCAGAAGCCTGAACTGGGTCTTACAGGGCTAAAATCAAGATGTTGGCAAAGCTATGTTCCTTCTATAGGCTCTGCCGGAGAATCTGTTCCTTGCCTTTTCCAGCTGCTGGAGGCTGTTTGAATCACTCGGTTCAAGGCTGCATGACTGAACTATACTTATATTGTTACATCCTCCTCTGTCACTTTTACCCGTCAGTCTCCCTCTCTGAAGGACCCTCATGATTACATTGGGCCCACCTGAATAACCCAGGATAATTTTTCCATCTCAGTGGCCTTAGCTCCATCATATCTGCAAAGTCCCTTTTGCAAATCTGCAGTCACTGGGAACCGAGGAAAGCCACCTTGATTTCTCTCTCAGCAGATGTGAAATTGGGAGCCTTTAACTAATGCCACTTGCCCTTCATCACCCCTGGGAGAGGTAGGATAATTTGGGGGATGCCACACTTGAAGGTCTTTGTATATTCAAGAGTGTCAGAAAAATCACTGGTGATGGCATGAATTTTATTACCAGTGATGTTATCAATTTTGATTCCACTCCATTACTAAGGAGGTATGAATTTAGTTCTGCTGTCATCAGCTCTTCAGGGAAGGGACTCCTGCTCTAGCCTCTAGCCCACGGTCAGCACTCTTAGATGCTCATTACCTTGATTCTTGCCCCATTATTTTTTATGGGGCAAAGTTATACAAGGGCTATTTTAGGAGTTAAATCATCAGATGTGCAGTGACATAAAACATCCCCCCATAAAAGTTCCCTCCACACAAAATCAATGATGCTGAGTGCCCTTTCCAATTACCAAAGAAGTTTCAAATATCAGAGAAAATAGTGGAACAGGATCCAGGAATACCATGACAAAAATAGTTTAAAAAAAAAAAGGACCTTGACAAACTACAAGTCGTGAACAAAAGTCAGTGCTGTAAATATTCAGAGTGATGCTTTTGTGTAGTATTTTTCCTGCATCCAACAGAAACCTGTGACTCTGTGCCCTGAACACCCTCACATAATAACACCTTACAGGTATATGGTGATTTTTTCAGTATACAGAAGTACATGTATTATTCTATGTGATCTTTGTGCCTACTTGAAATACTGGCTGGGACCCTTACCTTTACCATACAGAGCAGAGCAAAGAAGCTCTGAGTCACTGCTCAAGGTTTCACCCTCTCCAAGGGGTGAATTACAACTTGAATTTGTGACTCTTTTACCTCTGTTTCCTCTTCTTAGAAACAGAGATTTTAAAAACTAGGTTTTTTTGAAAAATAAATATTAATACTTGTAAAGTACTTAGAGTACCTCTTGGCACATAATAAGGGCTCAATGAGTGATGTATTATCTAAATGCAAAATTAGAGCTCATTTCCATATATCATCTTGTAACTGGAAGATTCAAATATAATAAAATCAGAATCAGAGATGAGGTAGGAGGCATAAGGGGTTAATAACCACATACAAGCAAACTACCTATTTTAACACTGGGGCTCGCCACATACCCAGAATTCTCAACTGAAATTAGGTCTCCTTTCTTTCTCTCTCTCTTTTTTTTTTTTCCTTTTACCATTTTGAGTCTCTGATTAGTATTTGTGATAATTCAGTTTGTACTTGCACCCTCCATTCAACTCTAAGCTCCATCAGAGCAGAGTCTTAGCCTCTTTTACTCACTGTTGTATTTCTTAGCACCTACATGCTGCCTGGTAGATGCTCAGATACAGAGTGAATGGACCAGAAAGTGAATCTAACTGAGTTGTCATGCGCCCTGCTCCCAGATGCTACATTTTCATGCCCTGATGAAACTGTGGGATGATAACAACCTCAGAAGTTGGGGAAATACTTCACCTCAAATCTCTCTTTAATGTGTAATCCAAGTCATTGGATTAATTATCAGTTCATACTTGAGGTCATAAAATGCTTTTGCAGTCATTCATTCTTTTTCTTGGAGTCTCACTGCAGCTCCTGAAGGTTGCTATGGCAGGTTTTGTTCTCCTTTTTAGACATGTACAACAAAGACCCGAGAAAGAAAATCATCTTTCCCAAATTCATAATGCTAGTTTGCTTACAAGCAAAACTAAGCATAGGTTGCTTGCCTATTTATAATAATAATACACTTATTTTGATGATTTCAATACTCCAGTGAGTTAGGTAAACTCAATATTCAGAAAACTAAGATCATGGCATCCAGTCCCATCACTACATGGCAAATAAATGGGGAAACAATGGAAACAGTGACAGACTTTATTTTCTTGGGCTCCAAAATCACTGCAGATGGTGACTGCAGCCATGAAATTAAAAGACGCTTGCTCCTTGGAAGAAAAGTTATGACCAACCTAGACATCACATTAAAAATCAAAGACATTACTTAGTCAACAAAGGTCCATCTAGTCAAAGCTATGGTTTTTCCAGCGGTCATGTATGGATGTGAGAGTTAGACTATAAAGAAAGCTGAGTACCAAAGAATTGATGTTTTTGAACTATGGTGTTGGAGAAGACTCTTGAGAGTCCCTGGACTGCAAGGAGATCCAACCAGTTTGCCCTAAAGGAAATCAGTCCTGAATATTCATTGGAAGGACTGGTGCTAAAGTTTAAACTCCAATACTTTGACCATTGGATGCAAAGAACTGACTCCTTGGAAAAGACCTTGATGTTGGGCAAGATTGAAGGCGGGAGGAGAAGGGGACAACAGAGGAGGAGATGGTTGGATGGCATCACCAACTTGATGGACGTGAGTTTGAGTAAGCTCTGGGAGCTGGTGATGGACAGGGAAGCCTGGAGTGCTGCAGTCCATGGGATCACAAAGAGTTAGACGCGACTGAGCATCTGAACTGTACTGAACTGAAGTGAGTTAGGTGGCATTTTTGCCATTTCACAAGCTAAGAAAATAGGCCAGTGAGTCCAAAACTCAGGGACTTAAGCCATCATACTATATTGCCTTTTCTTTCAATGTGATTTTATTTCTACAACAGGATGGTGACTCCCTTGTGCCTTAATAGTTAATGAATTTATTGCCTCAGTCCCCATTGTATGAAGTCCTACTTGTGTTCACTTTTCCTATTTTTACTTCCTTCTGACCTTGGGGAATAAGATTTAGCAGAGTTGGGACACTCTACCTTTCCCAGCTGATGGGAAAAAAAGAGAGAGAGAAGATGCCTTTCAATTATTATCACCTTAACTGGTGGAAGCCATACTCTTTGAAAAGAGTCCATAATGAGTTTTCACAGGACAGAGGAAATTATCCACAGTGTAACATGTTTCGACAGTGAAACCTGCTTATGAATATTTTGCCTTTAGCAGTTGTCAGTACATAGCATTTAATAGTCCCCACGGTATATACGTTCAGTGGAAGGCTCTAAGCTCTTGCTCCTGGGAGAGTGTGATGCTATTTCCATTCTCAAATCTGTTTAGGTCTTGAGAGGATGGCAAGATATCATAACATCAAAGAAGTTTAGAACTGAAAAGGAACTTGCAGCAGACCCAAGAGAAGATAACTTTCATGTTATAGCTGTATTCCTCACTTAACACAGCGTGCAGTACATAGAAGGCACTCAGTGGAGGACAGGGAAGCCTGGTGTGCTGGAGTGCATGTGGTCACACAGAGTTGGACATGACTTAACAACTGAACAACAACAACTCAGCCAATAGCTAAAATTTGTTGAATCAATGAATAAGGCCCATATTGCAGATGAAGAGATAGATGCTCCATCAAAGAAAATACAATGTTATTGTTCAGTCACTAAGTCATGTCCGACTCTGTGACCGCATAGACTGCAGCACACCAGGCTTCTCTGTCCTTCACCATCTCCTGGAGTTTGCTCAGATTCATGTCCATTGAGTTGGTGGTGCCATCCAACCATCTCATCTTCTGCTGCCCTCTTCTCCTTTAGTGGAAAGTACAATAGCTTGTCTAAAATTTACTCAGAAAATCAGAGGTAAAAATTAAGTTTAATGAGTTTTATTTTTATGATTTAGTTATTTAGTTTATTTACTTAGTCGTACTTTCAGGGGTTGTATGCTTGTGTGCATACTGACGGAAGCACACAAAGGATTCAGACATGGTTCCTGATCTCTACATCCACTGAGGGAAATCAGACATAACAGCAAACAAGAGGACAGAAAGGAACTAGTGATCAACCTCAGGAGTCCTCATAGATGCATATTTCAAGTAGAAGAGATTCATTAAAAACCCTTCTGATATTGAAAAATACCCATATGCTTACCAATAGGAGGACTGAAGCTATAAATCATCCACATCAGGGAACATTATATAACTGTATAAGTGTCTGATGTGATCTATGGGGGCTGACACAGAAAGATCACTATTTACAGTACAGAGTTGGGAAAAACAAGTCATGTTAATCATAGAACAATGCACAAAGTATACCCCACTTGTGTACATCAGCTAATCAATCAGAACTTGCAAACCTATGGGCCACATCTGGCTTACTAGTGTCCTATCCAGCCTCTGCAGCATTTCAAAAAACTTAGAATTCATTGCCAACATCTTGAAGGCAGGAGTTTCCAGCCGAAAAGTCTGGATTTGGGGCTAGTGTTAAATTGAAGCATCTGACAATTCTGGAGATCCACAATGCCATACAGAGCAAGAGCTGGTAGAGGGTCATGGCTGCTCCCCAAAGGTGGGACATGTACTTTTGAATACAGACTCCTTAATGTAGAGTCATCTGTCAGTATTCCCAAGGTATTAGTTTCAGGATCAACTCCCCAAGACCAAAATCCATGGGATGCTAAAGTTATATAAAATGGTGTAGCATTTATATATAACCTATGTACATTCTCCTGCATACATTAAATCAACTTTAGATTGCTTATAACACTTACTATTGAATACAATGTATTCAATATTAATTGAATATTGATTCAACAACATTCAATGCCATGTTGTTGTTGTTGTTCAGCTGCTAAGTCGTGTCTGACTCTTGGCGACCCCATGGACTGCAGCATGCCAGGCTTCCCTGTCCTTCACTGTCTCTTGGAGTTTGCTCAAATCATGTCCATTGAGTTGGTGATTTTATCTAACCATACCATCCTCTGTTGCCCCCTTCTCCTTCTGGCTTCAGTCTTTCCCAGCATCAGGGTCTTTTGCAATAAGTCGGCTCTTTGCATCAGGGGGCCAAAGTATTGGAGTTTCAGCATTAATTCTTCCAATGAATATTCAGGGTTGTTTTCCTTTAAGATTGACCAGTTTGTAAATAATTTTAAATATAGTATAAATTCTATGTATATAGTTGTCTATGAGAGGCAAATTCAAGTTTTGCTTTTGGGAACTTTTTGGAGTGTTTGTTTATTTTTCAATCTTTTTGATCTGTAGTTGGTTGAACCCATGGACATGGAACCCACAAATACAGGGCCGACTGCATTTTTATTAATGCCTGATCCTTCCAGGCATTTTAATCCCATACCTCCCTCCCTTGCTAAGAAGAAGAACATAGAAAACCTGGAAATATGGAAGGAAGGTGAATAGGGAGGCTTGTTGGCGGGGGTGGAGGGAGAGTAGAGTGCTAGTAAGCAGGCTTTCACGGTTTGTTTCAAAATGCACATTCTGCTTACCTCTTGTGGGGGGGTAGTATCGCTTTATAAAGTTAAGAAGACAAAATGTGTAAATACTGGGAAGAAGAATAGAACCTTCAGGTGATATTTAGTCCACACCTGGAAGGATGGCCGTGTCTTGAGCATTTGGGCATGGAGGTGAGATGTTCCAGGTTGAGGAGATGCTGTTAGCAAAGGTCCTCACTCCCGTTACTCTCTTTTCACTCTGAGGCCTCACTTTACAACCCGGCTCACAGGTCTGGGGGGCCACACATCAAACGCTCTGCTCAGAGAATGTGCAGAGAGTATGGCTGTGTCTGTCAGCCCCATCTGGAGCTTTTGTTTTTCCCCACAGACATGTCCAGAGGCTCCTCTCCTCTTAGACTGCCAGGGGTTCTTACCTATGAAAGGAGACCTTCAGGCTCAGTTTTAGGAATTCAGAGATTATATGCAGAGGAAGAAAACTTCTAGAAAGCAGCTTAGGTCAGGAATTATGGGGCCAGAAAGAGAGAAATGGAACTGGGACTTTATTTATGGTTTGCCCTTGACTTAGGTTGCTGTAGGCCTCAGTCTCACCATCTATAGAATGAGAGGGTGAGCTATATGCTATTCAACAGTTTAGAAGTTCTAAAACTGGGCTTTGGCTTCTGGATTGATGTATCTGAGAAATGAGAAGTACAGTTCAAATGGCTTAATGTTGTCTGCATTTCACACATTTTGTAAGAATTCTTATTCAAGGAAATAGAGTGCTTGGTACCTTCTTTCCAAAGATGGTCCAAAGCTGTTATCACAGAGATTATTCCAATTGAGAAGCACTCTCCTCGCCTGTTGGAATCTTGCAGCCTAGTACAGTAATAAGACCTTGCATTTGTATAGCAATTTTTACATTCCAAAAGCACTAACCATTTATGTCCTGAATTTTACATTTATATCAATACCATATAATGTAGGAAAGGCAGGATTTTTGAAAATCACATTTGAACAATAAGGAAACTTGGACTTGAGTTACTCTCAGAGAAGTAGTGATGATGTACTCAGAAGGGTGCTTCAGAGATAGGTCTGTCTCTCGGCCTGACTCTGAGTAGGCTGGCTGTGCGACTTAGGCCAAGTTCCTTAAGCTTCCTGTGCCTCAACATCCGTATCTACTCACTGGGGAGAAATAACCACCCTGGGGATTAAATGAGATCCCATATGTGCTGGAACACAGAACCAGAATTGCCTGCTGGCATTCACCTGTTATGAGATGAAGACATGTGGCTGGCTTTAGAGAGGCAGAGAGAACTAGGGGAGAATGTGGAGCTGAGGAGGAGGGAGAGGAGGCTCTCCCAGGTGGCTGGGATGTGCCAGTCATCTAGAGAGTAAGCAGAGGAAGAGGTCGGGGTGGATGTGACACAGAAGGGGAAGGTGCTGAGTTTGGGCAGATCCCCTGGAGAAGGAAATGACTACTTACTCCAGAATTCTTCCCTGGAGAATTCCATGGACAGAGGAACCTGGAGGGCTACAGTCCATAGAGTTGCAAAGACTCAGACACACCAAGCCACTAACACTTTCAGTTTTCACTAGAAAGGTTGCTTTTCAGTGCCTTTAAGACATTCACAAGGAGATGTCTAACAAGTAGAATTCTGTCTGTGTGCGCTGGATTTCCTTGTTTCTTAACCTGCTTGTTTAACACTTTAGAGTATAAAAATGCTATCTCATTGAAATTAGTGTAGTGTCTTGGGAGGTTGCCCCAAGTGATTCTTAAAGATGGAGAGTCACCTAAGACACCATTTTTAGGTCTGGTATCTCCTAAAACAGTCAAAAGAATACTACTTGTCAAGATGTGAACAGCAAAACAGAGAAGGAAAAAAAAACATTCAATCCATAATAAAATAATTAAAAAAACAAAAACACACACACAGCACATCTGCCTTTCACAACCTCTTCCCCCACAAGATTGACAGGAACTTATTAAAAGCTTTCAGAAATGTGGTCCTAAGGCAAACTTGTTTAATTTTAAACCTAAAATTTATCCTACTGGCCCAAAGAACTGCCTTCATTTTTCCCTATGTCTTTCTAGTTGACAGCGTGTAAATGGTTTTTGTGGAATAGATGTGAAAGTGTTTCTAGCATCCCAGGAGGAAAGGGAGCCCTCAGGAAGGTGCATGCTCTGCCGTAAGTTCCTAAGCGAGTCGCTTGTCAGATCGGAACCTTGCTTTCCTCACTGTCAGCACTGTTTTCTCCCCACCACCCTGTACAGACTGTACTGTACTCTCCTGCAGAAAGAAGCAGGCGGACAGCAGCCAAATGCTACATTCATTCTTCACCAGGCATCGTGAAGCACCTTCTGAAATTGCCTTCACCCTGTTACCTGCTTAAGTCATCCAGAAAACAGCCCAATTCATGTTTTAATAATATAAGTTTATACTCCTGTCACACCTATTATTTGAGGTTATCAAATCACTCTGCCCACCTTAATGAATTCTTATGATTCTCCTGCAAAAGAGATTAAGGCAACATCTTGCCAGTGTGGCTCTCTGCGACCATGGTAATGAGTCTATTGATAACCTTATGCCTGCACACACCTTCAAGTCAGCTCTTGTGCAAAAGAGGCTTTGCAATTCCTTTGCATGACTTTGCAATTCCTCTATAAACCCACACATCCAAAAGGTGCCATCTATCTCAACTAAAGAGCCCTTTAACTTTTACAAAGCCCTTTTATTTTTACCATTAAAAAATGCCTATATGTCTATTATTCAATTACTTTTCTATTACTAAATTAAGTAAAAAATAATAATAAATTACTTTTTTCCTGTCATAACCCTAGACGTATGCAGGGAAGGCCAGTCACCCCCAGTTGACAAAAGAAGGAATTGGTGTCTAGCAAACATAAAGTGACCTTCCTAAGGTCTTGACTCCGGCAAGAGTCAGGATTCAGATTCAGATGCAATCATTCCAATGACAAGTACTTAGCAAATGTCTACCACCAAATCCTAGGCTAGGTACCCTACGGGAAGTGCAGCAATCAAACGAATAAATATGATCTCTGCCACCATGGGATTAGAGCTCAGTGAAGCTGGCAGAAAACAGACAATAAAACAAATGGCGACACTTTCTGAAAGCCACCCTGTGGGAAAACCAGTGGGAAACATTTGCCCCCGAGATGTTCACGTGTCTTGCTCTCTGACTTCATTCAGTTGTCTGCCCAAATCACTAATGGGCCAGGAAGAGCAGGCTATCAAAAGGGCACTGCCAAGGACTGAAGGGGATTTCCTTCGTTGGAGCAAGAGATAGCCGAAATGAGAGGACGGAGCCTAAGGCCATAATAAATAAATTATAAGACCTTGACATTTTTCCTAGATTATTCTTTTCAGATCCCAATTCATGTCACTGGACAGCAAATGATTTGAGACAGAGGAGAGAGAAGGAAAGAAAGAGAGAGGGGAAAAAAACCCAACTAGAGGCCCTGCCTGTGGCTAAATCTTTCTCCAAGAAGGAAAGACATATTTTCACATGTCTATGTGGAGAGTCCAAGTATCACATGGAAACATTTCTAAGGGGCTCTAAAGAACAATCATTTGCATCATCCTCCCAACCTGTAACCTTTCTGGTTTCAGTACTTGGAAATTCACGGGGCCCCATCCCGGGGCCCAGCACCCTTCTCATTAGTCCCTTCACCATAGCAACTTTTAGGGGCTGTATCCTCAGCCACATGGCAAACTAATTGAACTGTACAACTTATTTTGCAGCTGGAGAATGTAAAAGTGAATCTTACACTTAATCATACTCATAGCACTGACATTCAAATCACAAGGCTTTGTTAGGGCTCCTGGAAAATGGAGTGTCATCTTGCCAGCACAATGTTTCACTCAGAGGCACTTCCTGCTCACTTTGAAGTGCTAAGTGAATGGTGGGGAAAAAAAAGCTTTGGGGCTTAGGGGTGGGAGAGGGTGGAGGGGGGCGAAAGAAGGAACAAAATCTGGATGAATAACAGGGAAATGAATAAACGTTTCCAAATCTAATTCGAGTTCAATGCAAATGCTGCTGAAAATCTTTGTCTTGTTTCTTTTTTTTTTTTAAGAGGCAGAAGTATTGATGGAAAGAGCTTCGAATCACAGACCTACTCTGCACTCCTTAGTTCTGAGAGCTCTGGCAAGTCACTTAACTCCTGGTAATTTAAGTTTCCCTGCATACAAACTAGAAATAAATGCTACCACCTGACAGGCCTGTTCGGAGGGTAAACAGAATGCATATAAACCTATATAAAACACAGAGAATCATGTCTGACACACAGTAGACACTCAGTTGTCATTTTGGACCCCAATATACAGCTAGACCTACGCCAAAACGTAACAGCAGGCAGTGTGCTGGGTGCCTATATATTAATACCTTGTCTCACTAACCACCATACAAACCCTGGGACATGGATATCATTACTCCCTTTTTGGCAAATTAAGAAACTGAGGCTTAGAGAGGTTAATAATAATTAAAAGTACCCAAAACTTGAAAATGAGGAGAAAAGATGACTTCATGTCCTTTCTATACTGGAGCATTGTCTAACAGGACTAGCTGAGGTCTTTCTGATTCTTAAGGGGAATGTACTTTCTCTGACTTACCATTAATTAGGCCCAGAGTCCCTCATGTTAGACGTTAATTTGTAGAAGATGAACAAGTTACTAATGACTGGTGGCGTGGCTGCCAGAGAGCAAATGCTTTCTGCCCAATAGGAAAGATAACTCTGAAAGTTCTGGTTTATGGCCCTCTAGGGCGTGAACTGCCTTTGCACGTAGCTTGGCCCTCTTATTTCAGTGTTTTATGTTTCAGTGATGCCAGTTCTCAGATCCTTTGACTGAGCTGGGTCACCCTGCGGATCCCTCCTTTGTGGGTATGTGCATGCTCAATTGCTTCAGTCATGTTCAGTCTGTGATGGTATGGACTGCAGACCCCAGGCTCCTCAGTCCATGGGATTCTCCAGACAAGACTACCAGAGTGGGTTGCCATGCCCTCCTCCAGGGGATCTCACCAAACCCCAGGATCAAACCCGAGACTCTTGCATCTTCTGCATTACAGGTACATTCTTTACCCACTGAGCCACCTGGGATGCTCATTAAGTCTCTAATGTGTGCTCATTGTATATAGGTCAGTTTTTTTTTCTTTCTGAAAATGACACTTTGACAATAATTTACATAGCTCCCATCAAGATGGGAAAAAGTACAGCCTGGTTGCTCTGACTCCAGTGTCTACACACCTCATTCTAGCTGGCTCACAGAAAACAGGACTAGGATTTAAAGGGTGTACCCTCCCTCAAGTGAAAGTGAAAGTGTTAGTGGCTCAGTTGTGTCCAACTCTTTGCGACCCCATGGACTGTAGCCCATCAGTCTCCTCTGTCCATGGGATGATCCAGGCAAGAATACTGGAGCAGGTTGCCATGCCCTCCTCCAGGGGATCTTCTCAAGGATGGAACCCAAGCATCAAACCCAGGTCTCCTGCACTGCAGGCAGATTCTTTACCATTTGAACCACCAGGGAAGCCCACCCTCCCTCAAGGAGCACTGAAAAAGACAATCAGCTGTGACGTGATTTCATACAATACATGTTAAAGTCCTGGCAGTAAAGTGTTACAGAAGTTTAGAAGAGGGATACCTCCATTTCTCATTTACAGGAGTGAGAATGATGGCAGAAGGCCTCACAAGAGAAGCACTGAAGAATGAGCAGATTTCCTCCTGATTTCCACCATAGGTAGAAGAATGATCCCCAAGAGTTCATAACAGGAAAATAATGATAACAATAGTGGCGGTAACTCTGCAGCTTTGAGTTTATAATTCTCACCTAACCAAGGCTCACAAAAACTCTGTGAGGTAGGTACTATGTCATCTCCACTTTTAACTGAGAAAACAAGGGCATGAGAGCGTGACTGGCTTGCCCAGGCATGCTGGGCTGGTGGGCACAGAGCTGGCCACTGAGCCACTGGTCTGGCTCGAGGACCCCCGTTCCTCCTGCTCCTTTACTGCTCTGTCTCCACGTGCTCCCTCTGCCCCTTGCTCTCACCCCAGGGACACGCACAGTTTCTGACATAGCCCCTAGCTTCAGGCAGGCTGACATTTTTATCCCTGCTTGACCTATGTGCAGCCCTCGGAAGCTTAAAATGTGTAAATGACTTGTCAGCTCTGAAGGGCTGGAAGTGGGAGCCTCTGAGATGAAAGTCCCGCCCTTCCAGACACTCCATGGGGCTGACTTGACTTGCTTTCCAGTCCTTGTTACTGATCCATCTGCACCTGGTCCTGGTGCTAAGTGGAGAGAAGGATAAATGAGCTTCCTCCTGCCACCCCTCACAGGGAGAGATGATGCACCGTGGGGCTATGCGTCATTTTTGGTGCAAAATAACAGAGGGTAACTGGAAGAGGAGGTTGAGAGACACAGCA
The DNA here is from genome assembly GCF_055505025.1 of Bos grunniens. Taxonomy (NCBI): domain Eukaryota; kingdom Metazoa; phylum Chordata; class Mammalia; order Artiodactyla; family Bovidae; genus Bos; species Bos grunniens. The sequence continues at coordinate 64,662,348 of NC_141171.1, forward strand.
GGGCTTATCCTCACTTGAGATAGCTAGCAATCTCATCTTTCAGGCTTTATGAAGATGATTTCTCTCCTGCTTCATCCATGTGCTGCCCCTACTCCATCACTCCCCAAAGCCTTCCTTGTTATCTGTATGTTCCATCTGCACAAAAAAATGGAAAGAGGGCTGAGACCTTGGCTGGGTCCCTGGCCTCTAAGCCTGTTTCTCATCTGTGCACTAAGCAGACTGGATGTGCATGCTATGATTTGAGGAAGTGTATTCAGGCAATTGGTGACAGAAGAAAGCACTGCCAGTGAGGGAACTCAGTGATGAGGAATCCACCCACACACACGCACGCACAGCCTGGGAGGAATCCACCACCACCCCCCCCCCCCCGACACACACACACAGCCACACAATCACGTGGCATGGAATGGGCCATCAGACATGTGCTTCTAACTTGGGACAGAGGTGATAGGCTGGTATAAGCATAAAGAACAACAGAAAACAGATGGGAAGAGCCATGCAAGATGCTCCTGAGCGGGCCGATATGTTATCTTCAGGTGGCCCCAGTGAATAGGCACAGAGAATGAGCAGCTGCTTCGTGATACATCCATTCTTGCCTCGTTTCCTACATTCCACCCTCAGAGAGGACTGGAGAAAAGGGCCTGATTCAAGTCTGATTGCTTCTCCGAGCCTTCCCTCCTTGCCCTCAAAGTCCTCTCTGCACTCACCATCCTGACACAGGCCTACTCAGGGAATGAGAAGATGGGCATCTGATCCAGGGCTTGCCAGTAATAACCTGGATGATTGAGCAAAGCCGGCTCTTTGCTGGGCCTCATTTCATTTCTCTGTAAATTGAGAAGTGAAATCAACAATGGAATGGCTATGGAACACGGATGTGCAGAACAGCATGGTGTCTCTTGCCATACTTAGAAGTGCCTAAGAGATGCTGTTATCTATGAGACAGATGAAAACGTTGACACCCAAGCTAAGTGATTTGCACATGGTCAAACATCTAGGAAGGGGTAGTGTAACTCCTGACCCTGAAATTTCTCTCATGGTAGAGACACTGGCATAGCTGTTACCTGCCTTCCTGCTCCCAAACCCACTACCCACCCATGGCAGAAACCACCTGTGCATTTCAGCACCTTATTCAAACTGACTTCAGGAAGACTGTAGTTTATGTCAACTACAAACTGGCACTTTCCAAGAGCATTTGCCAGTGAACAACAACAAGAAGGGCATTTGCCAGCTGCCTCTGCAGAGACTGAACCCTGTGCTGCTGCAGCTGCCAACTTTCAACACCTGCTGAGGTGGGTGGAGCACTCTGTGCTCCAAGGAAACTGATGGAACAAGTCTTTAGATAGGTAGATATTTTCAACACCTGATTTCAAGATCCCAACCCTTGCCTCTCCTTTTCTTTGTGTGTGCACTTAGTCACTCATTCATGTCTGACTCTCTGCGACCCCATGGACTGTAGCCCACCAGGCTTTTCTGTCCATAGGGATTCCCCAGGCAAGAATGCTGAAGTGGGTTGCCATGCCCTCCTCCAGGGGATCTTCCCAACCCAGGGATCAAACCCACATCTCCCACATTTCAAGTGGATTCTTTACCATCTGAGCCACCAGGGAAGCCCATCTAGAAAAGCACTTATCTAGAAAGATACTAAATCCCTTTGTGGTAACATCAGCCCCTTGGGACTAGCAGAAAACCTCTTGCAAAGTAAGTATTTGATTGCGCTGAACTCCCCCTTTACCAAAATCTTATATATTGACCTTCCCCACTACCTCTTTGGAGCAGTCTCTCTGAGCTCTCTGAGGTACTGTCTCCTGGGTTGCAGTCCTCATCTTGCCCCAAATAAAACAACTCACAACTCTCATATTATTCATCTTTTTAGTCAACAGGTACCAACCTCTCACTTTAAACCTGCTACAGTCTATTCCCACCACAGAAGCTAAAGTGATCCCTTATAAACAAATCAGATGGGCTTCCCTGGTGGCTCAGTGGTAATGAGTCCACCTGCCAGTGTAGAAGACACTGGTTTGATCCCAGATCTGGGAAGATCCCACATGCCGTGGAGCAACTAAGCCCATGGGCCACAATCGAGCCTGTGCTTCAGAGCCTGGGAGCCACAGCCACTGAGCCCACATTCCACAACTACTGCAGCTCGAGTGCGGCAGAGCCCATGCGCTGCAGCAAGGGAAACCACCACAAGAAGCCCGAGCAGCGCGATGAAGAGTGGCCCCTACTTACCGCGACTAGAGAAAAGACCAAGCAGCAGTGAAGACCTAGCCCGGCCAAGATAAATACAAAAATTTTAAAGTATCAGATCATGCCATTCCCCAGATCAAACCCTCTAATGGCTTGACAATTCACTTATATCCATCATGGTCTTCAAAATTTTGCAAGCTCTGGCCTCTAACCATCCTTCCAACTTCATTTTCTACCTCTCTTCCCTCTGTTCATTCTATCCCAACCACTCTGCTCTCCCATGCCTGGCATCACCTAATGCCTGGTTTCGTTAAGATACTGTTCATTATAGTTACCGGGGGGGACGGGTTGAAGGAAGGGATAATTAGGGAGTTTGGGATAGACAAGTACACACGGCTATATTTAAAATGGATAACCGACAAGGACCTACTGTGTGGCACAAGGAACTCTGGTGTTAAGTGGCAGCTTGGATGGGAAGGGGGTTGAGGGGGAATGGATACATGTATATGTACAGCCGAGTCACTCTGCTGTGTACCTGAAACTATCACAATATTGTTAATCATCTATACTCCATATACTTTATTTATTTATAAAATAAAAGGTTTTAAATTTTAAAAAAAGATACTGTTCAAATGATCTTTCCTTAAAGCAGATGATCACCTATCTAAAGTGACACATTTATTCCTTCTTACAAGCCTATTTTTACTTGAGTTTTCATTATTAATATTTATCATGCAGTGCCTTAAACCAAAAGTGTATAACTGTTTATTTACCCATCTGTCTCTGTTACCTATAAGTTCTATGAAGTCAAAGACATTTTTGTTCATTACTGTATTCTGAGTCCCTCCAATAGTGCTCTTCACCTAAGAATCCAAACAAGTGTTGAATCCGTGAATATTAGTCATTATACTGTCTCCTTGTTGAATATAGTCATTTAGACTGGTTTGGTTTGATTTACTCAACAATGAAATTGGTGGTAACAGGGAACTGCACTCAGGCAGTCATCCTGGGGAGGAAAGCATATTTGGATGGCATGCTCTGGGCAAATGGTGGCAGTGTTCCAGGCCCCGAGTCTGTGTCACGGGTGGCAGACACTATTAAACTCTAACCTGATGCCCTCAGGTTGACTCATATGACCCTTCGGTGTGATGCTTTATTCCTGCAGACCAGTTACTCCCCAGGGTCATGGCACACAGTTCATTCACAGCATCCGTACTCAACTACCACACGGCACGAGGAATGAGAACATGATTAAACTGGTTATTTTCTATAAGATGTTATGCGGAAATCTGAATGAACTTTTTGCCAACACAGTAGTTAATAAAACATAAACCATTCAAACACTTCTACCTGTTAAAAAAAAAAAAATCTGTCTAAAACATCAGATGCACTATCCTGTGAAATAAGCACAGTGCATTTTTTCACCCTGACCCTGGGCATGTCCCTGTGGACCCCTGCTCCTTATTTGTAAGATTAGGAACGCTTGATCTTTGGGATCCTCCAAAGCTGATCCTTTTTAAATGACTAATAAGTCTATGACCATTTCCCCACAATAGATGTGAAACTGGAGAAAGTGAGCGAAGGTGGGCTACCCTCAAGTTCTTTTGTAAAAAGTGTTAAAACTAAACTAAATTCATGATATTATCTTGATTTTTTGGTTTTCTGCCTCTTTGCCAAAGAACTTGGGAATGGGTTCTAATTAAGAGTATCATCTCATTCCCTGTACAGGACAAATGATGACTAGAAGAATACATTAGAAACAAGTTTATCAGAACCAATCCAAGCATCACAATGCTGCTCTCTTCTCACAGCATTTTATAACATGACTGTGAAGGGTATGTGTTACCCTTTGTGTACATGTCTATCTCTGGAATGAAACTCCTGAGCATGAAGACTTTAACTTGCTCAAAATACTACTGTCTTCAACACTAGGCTTGCCACAAAATAAGCACTGAAACCAAGAAGGACCCCATGGGCTTCCTGGGCATGGAAGAAGCTCTTTCTGTTTAGTCTCTGTGAAATTTCCTGGGGTTTCCCTGGTGGTTCAGTGGCAAAGAATCCTCCTGACAATGCAGGAGAAGCAGGTTTGATCCCTGGGTCAGGAAGATCCACTGGAGAAGGAAATTGGTACCACTCTGGTATTCTAGAGAATCCCATGGACAGAGGAGCCTGGTGGGCTACAGTCCACAGGCCACCAAGAGTTGGACACAATTGAGTGATGGAGCATGCACCCAAGCATGCAGGACCTTCCCTGAGTTTCAAAGAGTTGTTAATCAGGGAAGGGAGGAGATGCAGAGACAAGGGAGGAGCAGTCAAGGAGCAACAGTGCAGCCTGGGGAGAGGATCCCGGTTCTACCTCAAGGGACACACACAACAGTATCTTTGAGCTCCTTCCAGAACTAAAACCCCCAACAAATGAAGGGTGTACTATCTAATGAAGCATTCTTCATTCCAGAGAGAAGGTGACAGTTTGATAACCACAAAAACTCCTCAGGAGGCAAGATGAAAGGAATACAGGCCCTGCACACACCTTGATCTTTATAGCAACCCTGCCCTTGAACCAGTGTTATCAACCTCCTCACCAAATCCCCCCAGTATGTGGACACACAGTTTTGCAGGCATGAACCCACTGTGTGTTATGTCCCATTTGCCTGCCAAAGCAATAAAGCTATTCTTTTCTTTTTCACCCAAATCTCTGTCTTCAAGACTCAATTCCATACCAGAGCACAGAGGCTGAGTTTTTGACATCAGTACTGAATCAATATTTAGTGAATGAATGAATAGCTAGAGGACTTGAGCCACCAAACTTAACTCTTCTACTCAGATGAAAGCTACGCGCCCCTAACAAAATACATCCCCACCTCCACACTGGCACTAGGCATGCAAAACCTCACTGGACATCATCAGACAGAGCAAGTACTGAAACCAAGAAGGACCCCATGTCAATGCCATGGGCGACATTGGTAGCTCTCGTCTCTGCCTACCTCTCTCCCCCCGCCATCACAAGAAGAACAGTTAACAATTATTCATGGACAAGATACCACTGAGAAAATCCTAGAACATGAGAGTGCAGCTGAAGTACCCCCAACATCACAGAGACCAAGACAGACCACATCGGAAAGGTGAGGGGAGCAGCTACATGCGGACCACATGGCCCATCCCCCAGGCCAGCACAGCACCGCAATGAGAGGTCTCCCTTGTGGTTCTTCCAGTGGGAAAAGAGAGCCCAGGGATGACATCTAGCTTCCCCAGCATTGCGGGTTGCTTCTTAGGGGCCTTACACTGGTCTTGCCCCAGAGACATTGTGGGGAAGTCTGAGAGGCTTGGCCACAGGGAATCTGATTGTAACAAAGAAGTGGGCAGAGGCTTGAAACAACCAGCACTTGGATCTTGGCAGACCAAGTTCCTACCTGCAGCACCCAGGGTAGGTAGTCTTCCCAACAGGTAGCTTTGCTCATCCTCGGAGCCAAGACAGTGGTGCAGTCTGACCAGGTAACTCCGTGAGGAGTAGCTCTCGGCCTGCTTGGATCCTCAGACAAGATGTGCTGGGCACTGGAGCTTGGCCTGCCACTGCCCAGACAGAGAGGCTGAGTCATAGCCTAGCCTACTGCTGAGTGTACATGACCAGGAACACCTGGGGGACTGAAAGAGAGAAGATTTGAGGTTATCAGAAGCAGGGATTTGGGGGTTGGAAATGTGAGTGAAGGTGGTCAAATTTCCTGTTACAAGATAAATAAGTACAACAGGACAACTACAGGTAACACTGCTGTATCAGAAAATCGAAAGTTGTAAGAGAATAAATCCTAAGAGCTCTCATCCCAAGGGAAAAAATAAACACTTTTTTTTTCTTTTTTTTCTTTGCATTTACTATATGAGATGACGTGTGCTCAGCTGCTCAGTCACACCTGACTCTCTGCAACCCCACGGGCTGTAGCATGCCAGGCTCCTCTATCCATGGGATTTTCCAGGCAAGAATACTAGCATGGGGTACCATTTCCTACTCCAGGGGATCTCCCCAACCCAGGGATCAAACCCTTGTCTCCTGTGTCTAGAGCCTTCCCTAGTGGTCCAGTGACTAAGACTCCATACTCCCAATGCAGGGGGTCTAAGTTCAATCCCTAGTCAGGGAACCAGAGCCCACATGCCTCAGCTAGGAGTTCACAGGCTGCAAATAAAAGATACCACATGCTGCAATGAAGATCAAAGATCCCACATGCCACAACTAAGACCCGGAGAAGCCAAATATATAAATAAAATCTTTTAAAAATCATTATGCTTACACCTTAAACTTATACAGAAAAGAAAGATAGTGTTAGTAACTCAGTTGTGTCCAGCTCTCTGCAAGTCCATGGACTATGGCCCGCCAGGCTCCTCTGTCCATGGAATTTTCGAAGCAAGAATACTGGAGTGGGGTGCCATTCCCTTCTCCAGGGGATCTTCCCTACCCAGGGCTAGAACCTGGGTCTCCTGCATTGCGGGCAGATTCTTTACTGTCTCGGCCACAAGGAAAGACCAACTTATACAGAGCTATGTTTCAAATACATCTCAATAAAACTGGAATGAATAAATAAACAAAAGCAAACCTTACTAGGAAGGAAAGCAGAGAGGATTACAGTATAGCTTTTCACAGAACAATGGAGGCTCACAACGGTTTGATGACCTTCCCCAGCCAAAGTGTATCAGAGTAGAATCTGGCCTAAAGCCTCCTGGCTACCCCCAGCCTGTGCCTTCTAGGTCTTAATTCCAACCTGGTGGGTGGGACGATGGGATATGACTCTTGGCTGGCCCAGCAGGCAGGAATGCTGTGTGCACCCACCTGGGAGCTCTCACGACCAAGCAGGACTGGTGCAGTCCAATTCCTGTGAAGCAGCAGGCCCTTCCTGCACAGGTCCCCTTGCCTCTCTTCCGCCCTGTCTCAGGTCCCCAGAATTTTTCAGAGTCTGGGAGCTTTTTGCGATGAACAAGAGGGATCTTACAAAACTGTACACGCTATGGGTATCTAACCCCTATTTGTTGAGCCCTAATGGTGTATCAAGGTGTATAGTATGGGGCTCAGGCTCTGAAATCAAGCTGTTTGGGTTCAAATCTCAACCCTGACACATATCTGGGCACTGAGTGTCCTCACTTTTAAAATAGGAATGTGGATTGTCCCCTCCTCTAGGACAGTAGTGGGGATCAGGTAAGGCAGTGTGTGCAAAGACACACAGCACGTGCCCAGCACCTACCCATCTCTCACTTCATCCTCACAACAAGCTGAGTGGGGAGATCATAATTATCCCACTTTGAATATTTATCCCAGATTGAAGAAGGGGCTTCCCTCATGGCTTAGACAATGAAGAATCTCCCTGCAATGAAGGAAACCCAGGTTTGATTCCTGAGTCGGGAAGATCCCCTGGAGAAGGGAATGGCAACCCACTCCAGTACTCATGCCTGGAGAATCCTATGGACAGAGGAGCCTGGTGGGCTACAGCCCATAAGATCGCAAAGAGTCGGACGTGACTGAGCGACTCCTCTCTGTCTCTCTCTCACACACACACACACATATACACAGATGAAGAAACTGAGGCTCAGAAACCCTAAGCAGCCATTTCAACAAGGCTTGCTCTACTGAACCGAGGCTCACCTCCATATGCTGTTTCTCAGAGGACACTAGCATCTTGAGGAGGACGCTGGAGGAAACCACATAGAAACTAAACCACTGAAATTTTCAGGGTGAGTTCACAGGGCAAGTTCACTCGGGCAGGGCAGAAATTTTTGGAAACAGGGAAAGCACGTTCTTCCCAGACTCTTGGAGGCACAGAGCAGCCCGCTGCCTGCTTGCTCCAGGATGTCTCAGAGTAGAAGCAAGTGGTAACACCTGCTCTCCCCGGGGCCATGGCCAGCTCTGCCCACAGCTGTTTCCAATTGGAGGACTGAAGGGCTGGCTCCATTACCGAGAATGCAAGTGTCCTTGTGCAACTCCTAAGGCGAGGTTGTTAACACGCTTTCCTCGGGACCCAACTCCCTGTCGGCCTGAAAAATGACCCCTCTGATTATCCCTGAGGGAACTCCCTACCCACCCCCCCTCCACCCCCACCCGCAGTTCTCTGCTCTTTACTACCTTTGGAAAATGCTCTTTCCTGGAAAGAGACTGGTCTCTCCCTTTGGAAATGCTGAGCAGGCTTCTGTTTACCTGTTTGCTTGGTTGAGATGGATAAGGAAGGGCTTGTTTAGGAAAGCGGTGAGAAAGCATAAGGAGTGTGCACCAGGAGCCTTATAAAGTCAGTGAACTCAATTTCTCTCACTTAAAAGTGAAATAAACTGGTCTTAACACACTGAAGCAGACAGCTCCGTCCTTCTTCATAGGGAAGGGAACATGAGAGAAACTGCAACGAGGAGGCAGGGACAGTGGATCTGTGGCAAGGGGTTTCTTCCTGGTTTGCACTCGGGAAAGCAGAGACTGGAGGCCACAGCTGGGGCAGAGGGCAAAGTGCCAGGTGTGCATCCTTTGCCCTGGTGGCTCTTCCCCACCACACCCCGCTGAATCACCCCCTTCCTCCTTGAGGCCCCCCTCTGATCCATCCTAACCCCCTCCCATGTTTCCTTGCCCCTCCCCTTCCAGCATTCCAGCACCCTCCCTCAACCCTAAACCAATGGCACCCTCTTGCCACTTGAGGTCCCTTCTCCAAACTGTCAGTTACCACCACTCCCTGAAGCTTTGGGAGCCAAAGCCTGGGTGGCTCAGTGGTAAAGAATCCACCTGCCAATGCAGGAGACACAAGAGACAGGGATTCAATCCCTGGGTAGGGGAAGATCCCCTGGAGAAGGAAATGGCAATCCAATCCAGTATTTGTGCCAGGAAAATCCCACAGACAGAGGAGCCTGGAGGGCTACAGTCCATGTGGCTGCAAAGAGTTGGACACACTGAGCACACACACAAGCTGAAACCTTATTTCACATGCTCTTCCCCTAAGCACCCTCTTTTCTCCTCCAAACTAGAAAGAATCATCTTCTCATCTCCTGGGCTCAGAAGAACAATTTATCTTTAATGTTTGTGGGCACGCTTGTCTATCAAGTAAGTAAGGGAACCACTCCAAGGTCATGAAGCAGTGTGGGGCCAGGTCTCCTGAATTTCTGCCTGTGACCTTTATATCACATCACATTTCCTCTCCAGCTCTGGAAGGCAAATCCGAGAGTTAAAATAGACGCCAAAGGGATCAAATAAAAGTCTTCGTTTCTTAACATTACTTGCCACAGAGGCAAGTGAGGTAAGTCCTAGAAGCTTTGTTTCAGCAGCAGTGCCCACAGGGAATGACTCAAAATGGCTTATTTGTCTGCATGTCTAACTCTGACAGGAAAGGTACCCTTGGCTCTCAGACCCCTGGGAACATCTGTGAGGATGCTCATGTATCATTGGAAATATAATGAGTTGGAGATAATTTTATTTATGAGAATTCCTCCAGGGAAGTAGGAGGGATTAGAAAGACTATTTTGATTAAGTGCTTGGGGTTAAGGTTTCATGCCCCAGGATCATGACTGGCCAATAAGAGATGTTTTCTAAACTGTCTCCAGGGCACAGCTCTTTGCCTTTCTGCCATCCATTTCTCTTTTTTTCCTCCCTGAGGGACTCCTGAATTTTTCAAATGTGAAAAATTTCCCCATTTGACTCTTCAAAGGAACACTCCTTTCCTTCCTCTGAAAGGGCACCTTGATTGGTCTAAGCCGGAGTTGGCAAGTCAAAGCCGGAGTTGGCAAGTCAAAGCCCACGGGCCAAATTTGGCCAGTCCCCGCTACCTGCAAGCTAAGAATGATTTCTGCGTCTTGTTTGTGTTCAGTCGCCAAGTTGGGTCCAATTCTTTGTGACCCCATGGACTACAGCACACCAGACTTTCCTTTGCTACAGGCTCTAAGAAGAGCCACAATGACTTAATATAAAATCCGCATCTTAATTGGTTGGGAAAAAAGCAAAAGAAGAATAGTATTTTTTGACTTGTGAAAATTACATGAAATTCAAATTTCAGTGTCCCTAAAATTTTTTTAACAGCTTTGTTGATGTATAATTCACATACTGTATAATTCACCATTTGAAGTGTACAACTCTAGGGCTTTTAGTATATCCACCAGATCGTGCAGTCATCACCATAATCAATTTTCACCCCCAAAAGAAACTCCATGCATCATCCCCAGCCCCTCAAACCCTAGGCAGCTGTTAACCTACTTTCTGTGACTGTAGAACTTTTTATATATATATAATACAAGTTTTATTAAAACATACGCATGCTTGTTTACATATGAAGATGATGGCAGGGTTGAACTTTTGTGGCAGAGATTTTACATCCAACAAAGCCTAAATTATTTACGATCTGGCCCTTTTCAGAAATAGTTTGCAAATGCCTGGTTTAAGCAGTTTGTTGTTGCTTTGTAGTATGTTACTGGAATAGGTGTGAGTACATGACCTATACCTACCTGATCAGACAGAAGGAAAGGACTTATTCTCTTTGCATGGAATGTGTGCTAAGTCATTTCAATCATGTCCGACTCTTTGCGACCCTATGGACCATAGGCCTCCAGGCTCCTCTGTCCATAGGATTCTCTAGGAAAGAATACTGGAGTGGGTTGCCATGCCCTCCTCCAGGAGATCTTACTGACCCAGGGATTGAACACGTGTCTCTTATGTCTCCTTCATTGGCAGGCGGGTTCTTTACCACTAAGGCCACCTGGGAAGCCCCAATGCATGGAATAGGTTTCTTTTTATGGCCTTTTCTGGGGTTGCTCAATTGCCATTGGAAGCCATCTAGAGACCAAGAAGGGGCAGCCTGAGGACAAGAATGAGGATGGAAAAGGAAAAGAACTTGGGTGTTGGATTATACTGAATCAACCAGTTCTGAACCCTGCCCTCTTCAGAGTATCTTTTCAGGTGAAGTAATAAATGCCCTCACCATTAAGCCAATGTGAAACAGAGTTTCCATTACCTGTAGCCACAAGCATCCTATCAGATACAACTTCTTCCTGTAGCGCAAGATTGAGTAACATATGCTACTTGGGACCAGAGTTGAATTTTCCCAGACAATGGAAGGAGGCTTGAAACCAAGCAGGACCCTGTGGGGCTCCTGGGCGTGGAAGCCTTTCTGTGTCCCCTGACCTTCAACCTCCATGACCTTCCCTAAATTTCAAACAGCAGGTTCAGACAGTTGCCAGTCAGGGAAGGGAGGGGATGCAGAGATAAGGGAGGAAGAGTCAGAGGAAATAATAAATAGTGCACAGCCTTGGGAAAGGGGCTTGGTTCTGTCTCAAGGGATATACATAACAATATTTATGAGCTCTTCTGAAGAACTGAAACCCTCAAAAATGGAAGTTGTTACCTACTTAATAAAGCATCCTTCATTCCAGAGAGGTCATAGGTTAATAACCTGAGAACCACAGAATTTTGTAAGGAGACCACCTGAGGCCAGATTCGCACACACCCTGATTCTTATCAGCAATGCCACCCTTGAACCCTTACTATAAAATTCCTCACCAAACTTGCCTCCCCAGCCCCAGGTTGAAACATATAGCTTTGAGGGCATGCACCTGCTTGGCTCCCTTTGCCTGGCATTGCAATGAAGCTATTCTTTTCTATTTTATCCAAAACTCTGCCTCTGAGATTTAATTCTATGTCAGCATACAGAGGCTGGATTCAGCTTCAAGCTAGGCACTGCCACCACCAGCCCTCCTCTTTCTCTGCTCTCCTCTGTGGTGTTCTGCCTCCCCATGCAGCTCTTAGATGTTTGAAGGGTATCATTTTCAGGGAATGCTAATGCATTGCCTGTCTATTTGTCTACCTGTCCCTGGCTTTTTATCTGTCTTGCCTAGTTTTAAGATATGGCCCTTGATCTCATTTATAAACAAATAAAAGTGAAGCTGAATTTTTCTGCTTGGTGTCCAATTATTATGGGTACACATTAAAGTAGTATATTAAGAGATTTTATTATTTTAAACCAGGCTTTCTGGAATGATGGGAATTCAGGCATTTCTTTCTTCCTTCTGTGTTTCTGAATGATCACCCTTTTTCTAACAACATGGACCCTTCTTAAAACAAAAATTTAGCTAATTTTATATTTTTAGATATTTATCTCATTAATATTTTCCCTGATTTGTCCTGAAGCCTCAGTTGCTCACAAGTGTGGCTATTCACTATAGGTGTGAGGGATCATCTCCTGGCTCAGTAAAATGGATAAAGTTAAGGCATGGCTATAAAAGAACATTTTTAGTAATTGATACAGTAGCAAGAACAAAGCAGTAGGATTTAAGACCCTGGGGTTGAGGCCTTGACCTGTTAAGCTTCTCATGTGGCATTGGCCAGTCGGTTCCTTCTATTTAACTTTCTACTCCTCCTCAGAACCTTGGTCCTTGGGCTCATTTCTTTAAAATAGTTTCCTGAGGTCACTTGCCCTTCCAAAGGTGAATCAGATAATCTACTTCCATATTGCTAAAATATCCTTAGTAGATTCTTCCATTACAGTTCTTATCTGGCTGAATTTTAGGGTTTTTTTGTTTTTTTTTTTTTACTGAACTCCTCAGCTATATGGTGAGTTCTTCATAGGAAAGAACCACCTCTCTTTATTTCAGTTTCCCTGAGCGTGATCTATCCTATACACTTGATATTTTTTTAAATAAACAAATAACTGGCATTTATTATTCTAAAGAATAGAACAGTTGGACCAAAGAATAAAATAGAGTTTCTTCCATCTCTAAAATTGAATTCATCTTCAAGGATTATTCAGTGATACATGGTAGAAATATTTGCAAAAACTGTAGTAGATCATTTAGGAATTCTTTCTGATGAATAGTGACAGGTATCCAAAATAACACTGCCTTAAATAAATCATGAGTGGATTTTTGTCTCATGGAAAAGACATAGAGAAACAGACATCCAGTCATCAGCAACTCATGATCTCTCTCCTCCCTGTTTTACCAACTTTATTGAATAGCTACTCTCATCTAGGCTGCCTCATGATACTTAATGGCTGCTGTAGCTCCAGTCATTAAATGAATATGCCAGGCAGCTAGAAGAAGGAAGCAAAAAAGAGCAAGAGGGCATTGTTCCTAGGAAAGTTCAATTCCTTTCAAGTCCTAACCAATGATTTCCACATATAAGTCATATCTGTGAGGGAGGCTAGGAAAATACCACTTATAGCTGGGCAAACTGTCATACCCCACAACACAGGGATGTCTTGCTTGCTAAGGAGGAAAGGGGAATGGGTATTGGGTACATACAGGAAAATCTCCACTATCCTTGGTGAGTGTCCCCTCAACATCACTGTATTACAGAAGATTGGGATTGACTCTTAGAGGTAGTCTCTTTGAAATTTGGTCCTTCAAGCTGTATGACAATTTGGTCATCAGCTGTATGACAAATAACCACTCAGGACACCGGGTTGTGTATAAAAAAATGATGGCTGATTCACTGGTCAGATCATATATGGGGCTAAGCATATAATCAGAGTGTTAAAAGAAAACGTTGAACTGTTCGAATTACCCTTAAAAATCTTTTAATTTAGTTCTCAAGAAAGGGCATTTTCTCACCTGCCTTTTCCCATACTAAATGAAAATATATGTGTTTCACCCATGAGGGTCACACCGTATCAAGCTACTCCCACTGTGAAAGCACTGCGGGGCCTGAGCCCCACCCCTGCAGCACCAGGTGAATCTCTTCCAGCTCACACTGACTCCTGGACATGCCCAGAGTTAAGTGGAGAGTCACATTTGCATTTAAATCTCCTGTTGCATTTCATTTAGTCTTTCTGGCGCAGCACATAAACATAATTCAATTCAGTAAGTGAAATTCCTGCCTTTGAGTCCATCAAACATGTTGCTCTGATTGCCCATTTTTTAGTCTGATAAAATACTCCATTGTAGGTAGAACGCTGCTAGCATGTGCTAGCTAGTATGGAGGTGATATTGGGCAAATTTCCAGACACACCAGCTCTTATTCTTCTTTTTCTTTACATCTGCATTGTCCCTTGACTATCAAACAGTCCCCACTAAGCCTTTTGCTAATATTTGTCCTTCTAATAAGGGCCTCACACTTCCCTCATGGTGGAACTTTGGACATCTCACCAGGCAGGGGAGAAGAGATTATTTTTAGGGGACAAGCGTGTGCAGTGCCCTACACAAAATCAATCTGCTTGCTTCTACGGAAAGCTTGGACTTGAAGACAGCTTGAGATTCCGGGTAGCTTTTCATTTCAGTTGCTTTTATATTTTGAAGAGAATATTGAACTGTTTCCACGGTGACATTTCATAATCACAGCGTCTAAAGCAAAAAGTGCCATGGTAGCTAAGCTAGAGAAACAATGGGTTCCTATGTAAATCACCAAGGATTCTGATGGTTTACCGCCCATGCTCTGCCCACTGACATCCATGGACAGTCACCAGGACCTAAAAGACAGGAGACAAAAGCCCCAGGGAGCTTCTGTGTCCTGGAAAACTCAGGCAATATCAGTAAATTACTTATATTTTTGAATAATCTTAAAATCAGACCTCTTTCTTCCCTTTCTTGTCTTTTTTTTTTTTTTTAACCTAGGAGAACTCATTTATGGAGCTTTATCATTTTCATTTCTGACCCTAGAACAGAGAGAAAAAAGAAGTGAAGATGAAAAGAAAACCTGAATTTAAATATGATATGTTTTTGTCTCCCAAATATGCTCAAAACTATAATTTGTCAGTCCAGGTACTGTGTGCTAAGTCGTTTTAGTTGTGTCTGATTCTTTGTGACCCCATGGACTCTCACCTGCCAGACTCCTCTGTTCATGGGATATTCCAAGCAAGAATATTGGAATGGGTTGCTATGCCCTCCTCCAGGGGATCTTCCCAACCCAGGGATGGAACCCGTGTCTCTTATGTCTCTTGCATTAGTAGGTAGATTATCACCAACGCCACCTGGGAAACTCTGTCAGTCCAGGTAAGGGCAGGTAAAAGGGTCAGGACAATGCCTAAACTCCTGCTGAGTTCCCAGATTTGGGTCCTAGCTATGCCAAAAATTGGCAATAATCTTGGGTTGAGGAAGAACTAGTCTCTGCCTATATACCTGTGCATGAAACAAGTAGCCTGGAATAACCCCTGTTATAAAACCTGTTTTCCAGGAAAGGAGAGTATGTTCCATCCCATAGCTAAATGGGCTTCCCTGATAAAATAAAATGAGATGGACATAGACATTATTGTACTAAGTAAGTTGAACAGAGGAAGAAATATGGTATATCACTTACATGTGGAATCTAAAAAGATGATGCAAATGAACTAATTTACAAAACAGAAACACACTCACAGACTTCAAAAACAAACTTATGGTTACCAAAGGAGAAAGATGAGGGGAGGGACAGTTTAGGAGCTTGGGATTAACAGACACACACTTGCTATTATTCAGTAGCTAAGTCCTATCCAACTCTTTGTGACCCCATGGACTGCAGCACGCCAGGCTTCCCTGTCCTTCACTATCTCCTGGAGTCTGCTCAAACTCATGTCCATTGACATAACCAACAAGAACCTACTGTATAGCACAGGAAACTCAACTCAATATTCTGTGATGACCTAAATGGGAAAATAATCTGAAAAAGAATAGGTATATATAAATAACTGAACCACTTTGCTGTACACCTGAAAATAATACAACACTATAAATCAACTATACCCCAATATAAAATAGAAATTAAATTAAAAATAAACTAAAATGAAATGTTTCTTGTTTATTTGACCAAATATATTATTTTACCCATTTGATTCCACATCTTGATTTTTTGTAGAAGTCAGTTGCTTATGGAATACAGTTTGACAAGCCCTTAAATTAATAAAAATGATAATTAAAGACCTTAGTGGGTTTTAAATATTGGCATTTTTATGACTTGGTAAATTCCAGTAAGTAGCACATGAAGCCAGTTATCATACTGTGATAATTGACACTTATTATGATAACCTGCACATTTTTAAGATCCTAAAAGGTAGTCAGAACCAACAAAGTAAGATTAAAATTATGTTCCTCGTGGCTTAGGATGCCTTTTTATATCCAGGTCATTTAAAGATGATCCCCGTGTGGGTGGGTGTGCCCATGCTTGTGCATGTACTACTTTTAGTGACAATTTTAAACTGCATATATTTATGGTTGCACACACACAACCCATAGCTGATCCCCAGTCCAAGTCTAAACAGAACCCTTGCTGAAGTGGGAAAAGGCGGCTGACATCCCACATCCTTCCAGTAAGTTCTCACATAGGGTTGATTTAGAGGCATTGTGTTATATGAAAAGATGGTGGCTTGGCAATCAGTAGAGATGTAACAAGAAGGTTTGGCTCCATGACCCTGTAAGTTACCTGTCTCAACCTCAGCTTCCCCAACTGTAAAATGGGAATAACAGTAGCTACCTCTTAGGGTTAAATAGCAAAGGGAAAGCATCCAGCCCAGAGGAGGAATTCACTAAAAACCTTGGGTGGGTTTGGGCCTCTTTCCATAGACCTTCTCCAAGACAGGGCCTTTAGCTTCTAAACTGGGAGTCTGCCCAGCATCTCACACACAGTGGGCTGCCTTATGAATGAATTCGCTAAACATAAAACTTAATTTTGAAATAAACTAGGTACTCTTACGTTGCTCTCTCCTGCTAAAGTCCACTAGCAGAAAAATTGGGAGCTTCTCCTTCCCCAACAAAAAAACTTGAGTCGTCACTTCCCCAGGAGGCTTTCCCTGCCCACACTCACTAATTCATATCCCTCTATCACCACTGGCTGCTTCTCCCTTGGAGCACACATCCTGGTGGTGTCTGTCTGGCTCACTGTCTCTCAATTTACAGATCTTTGGTTAATGTTTCTTCTCCCCCACAAGGCTGTACACGTACTTGAGGTCACAGGCCACGGCTGCTCTTGTCTGTCAGTTTTACCTCCAGTACTTAGCACAGTGTTTGGTACACAGAAAGTGCTGAAGAAATATTTGAATGAACAAATGCTTCCTTTCCACTTCTTACAAAGAGCTCTCTCCTTGCTGACTTTTTTCACTGAGGCTGAACATCGTAAATATGCCGCAGCCAGAGCTCTGTCTGTTCCCTAGTCCTACGCGGGAACCGAAACAAGCGGTGGCTGAAACGTAACATCCTGGGGCCATAGGTTAGGTCAGTTCTCACGTGGCTCTGATGGGATGGAAGGAAACAGAGGAGGCCAGGTCAGCAGCAGTTTCTGTGCCTTGGACCTTTGCTTGCTGCTGGCAACATGCAGCTTATGCCTGGTTTGGCTCCATTTCCAGTCTGATGGTTAAGCCCCCAAACTTTGCAGACTTCATTTCCCGTGGACTCCTTTTGGCACCGGCTCTGACCCTCCTACACGGCTTCACCCTGTAGCATCTGTGACTTGGCTGCCTGGCTTCTGGCCCCTCATTCCCCCAACACCCCACGCCTCCTCTGCGCTATATCCCCAGCACTGGCTGTTCCCAGTCCCCTCGACCTGCTGCCACCCACGGTTCAGCATGACGAAATGACTTGCTCAACAATATC
Organism: Bos grunniens; assembly: GCF_055505025.1. Classification (NCBI taxonomy): domain Eukaryota; kingdom Metazoa; phylum Chordata; class Mammalia; order Artiodactyla; family Bovidae; genus Bos; species Bos grunniens. Next base: position 64,680,024 of record NC_141171.1, read on the forward strand.
TGCCTTTGGAAACATAACCCACAGGCAAGATGTGCCTGGATTCAAATATCCAAACCGTATATCTCTGCTGCAAGGACTGAGGGATTGTGTTCTCCAAGCTTTTTCCAGACCCCAGCTGCGGTGTTATCAGCACAACTTTTGCGGTTGTGTCAAAGAATGTGGCTGGCCTTGGTTTTATTCTTGAGGTCATCCCCCCTACCTGAGGTTGGCCAACTGCCCTGTGCCCTGTATCCTCTTCCTCTAAACTCAAGCATGGAGGTCTTGGGAAGAGAGATTGCTAAATAAAGACCAGCGGTGGTATTTACTTAACAGATGGTGACAGAACCCCAAGCTCTCTCTCCTTGAGCATTACTCCAGGAGAATTTTCTAGGTCTGATACAGCTGAGAAAGGATGAATTCAGTCACATTTGCTCCCTGGGCCTGTCTACAAAGAGCGTGTTAAAAACTCATTATTCATTTTTAAAAATAGAGCCCCATGCAGTGAATTCCACTGAGCTGCTCGTAGTGTGTGCAACAACATTGTGTTGGAAAGAAACCAGACTAGGTGTCTGGAGATTCGCATTCTGCTTCCAGCTGGAAAAATCCCTTCATTTCCCTAGTCTTGTTTTCCTCATAGGTGTAACTGCCTCTAGGTTTCGGATTCCTTATTTTACTATGTCCCTAATACTATGCATAGCTAAAAAAAAGAAAAAAATGGATGACAGTTAATCTAGGGCTTATGCGTGCCAGGTACTCTTCTAAGCATTTTGAGGTATTCAACTATTTACTGTACACACAAATAACTGAAATAGAAAGAGGAATTCAAGGCCTTTCAAGCAACTTTATTTTTTTAAAGACATTTCCTCTCATATTGCTAATAAGTTACCAGTGCTTGAACCTGTCTCTCATACTGTCCCTGCCATTTAATAATACAGCTATCTGCTTGAGTCCTAGTATAGCTACATTTGGGGTGGGGGGTCTGTGTTCTCATTCATTTTAGCTTTCCTAGAACCAGGCATAAATCCTAACAGATAAAACATAATTAATAAATGTAAGACAGGTGCATAGTCCAAAGTGACTAAAACATAAGCTCCATGGTGGGGAGCAAGGCGATGACTTAGCCTCTTGTGTTTTACACCCCACTGTGCTTAGTACTGAGCCTGGCAGAAGTAGATGCCCAACAGCTCTATGAATGAATGAACGAGTGAGTCAATGAGGAAGTAAAAAAACTGTGAACAAATAGTAAAGAATCTACTGACAATGCCAACTCAATTCTGTTTAAAAGCACAAAGCTCCTTGAGGATCTATGGAACAACAGCAAAACTTGATACAAGGTAGGTCGTGGGTTTTCACGCCTGGTAGCACGGGGAGCAGCGAGGGGCCTCCACATGGGGCAGTGCAGCAGTTTGTCCTTAGTGAGATGGCTTGTGTGCATCCACTTTAAGTAGAGTGATGATAAAGGAGAAATGGATTGCAAGCTGCTGCAAGGAATAAAAACTGATATTCTTCTCCTTGAATAAAGGCGTCTCATTGAGAGCTTAGATTCCTTTGACTATTAGAACGTCTGTGATCAGTCACTTCAGACAAGGCCCACATGCCTGTTTATCTGCTGGGTTTGCAAAGGAATCTGAGAAACACGGCTGCCACCATGCAGATGTTATCTTTACCAGGCATTTTCATTTGTGGCAATTGCTACTGCTCCTAGCTCCTCCCTGCCCGGCCCCCTCTTTTTAATCTGCATCCTTTTATCTTTCTCATTTCACGTTTGTTTTCCACTCTGCTTGATTTGGATGCTAGAAATTGAAAAAAAGCATCAAATGGTATTTTAGATCTGCATAGCCCAATCTTCTCCACCTGGCACTGACTTTCTCAGTACGACTCCTGTGGGTGGAGTGGGGACATTCAGGGCAGAAGGACTTTTGGGTTCAGGCAACTGATGGAACCAGAGACACCAGGAGTTGCTAATTACAGTCCAGGCCACTGGAGCCTTTGGTGTTGTAACAGAAAGAAAAAATATATATATCAAAAGACAGAAATTCCTAAAGCCTTGCCACATATTCGGAATCTAGATTGTTGCTTCTGGGCTACTTTGTCAATTTTGGGAAATTTGTTTTTGACTAAGTTATCACCTTGAAATGAAGACGGCGTAAGAGCTTTAGTGGGGCATTAGCAGACAGGTTTCACTCTCAGCCACGACTTTCCTACTGACCTTGGAAAACTCACCTCACTTGACTCTTCAGAATGGACTGTAACATATCTTATTTTGTATAGTTCTGAGATTTAGCAGTGCAAGGCCCAATTGGCTTTGGCAGGAGCAGAAAAGGGAGACAGGATAGAAATGAGAGACTTCTGACAAATGTCTCCATCTCCTTCAGTTCTCAAGACAGATGTCTGTTTCATAGAAGGTGAGAATACTATGAATGATGATCATAAGCAGCCATCACTAACTTCTGGATTCTTATTATTCTTTGGGCCATGCCCTGTGCTTAGGGCCTTATACTAATCCTATCACTTAATCCTTGCAATACTGGCATGAGGTGAGTACTCTTCTCATCTCCAAAATATCAATAAAGAGATGGGGTTTAAGAATGGTTCAAAACTTGACTCCCCAAATTAGGTCAAGTTCCATGGTTATACCTGTACTTCTTCATATCAATTATCACAGCTCATAACTATTGAAGTCCCTCCTTACAAATGGGGGATACATTCCAAGACCCCCAGTAGCTGCCAGAAAGTGTGAAAAGTTCCAAATCCTATATGCACTATGTTTTTTCCTAATTATTGTACATACCAGTGATAAAGTTTCAGGCTTCCTGGGTGACTCAGAGGTAAAGAATCTTCCTGCAATGTAGGAGACCTAGGTTCCATCCCCGGGCAGGAAGATCCCCTGGAGGGGGGAGTGACAACCAACTCCAGTACGCTTGCCTGAAGAATCCCATGGACAGAGTGGGACATGCTACAGTTCATGGAGTCCCAAAGAGTCGGACATGACTGAGCACAAATGCACACACAGTGATAAAGTTTAATTTAGAAATTAGACACAGTAAGAGATTAACAATAATAATGTCAATAAAGCAGAACAATTATAACAAATATTCTGCAAAAAAGTTATGTGAATGTGATCTCTCTTTTGCTCTCTCTCTCAAAATATCTTATTGTAAAAATCTAATGCTTTTTCCATCTTAACTAAACACATATTACATGCGGTGGCTGGAACTTTGCAGTTTGAGGTGCGACATCAAAAGTAGCATGGATTTCTTTTTCCTTCTTTACAATTTCACAATAGAAGATTCATTCTTACTGTAGATCTTAACACCTTCAGTATATCCTTTTTTTTTCATTTCTTATTAAGTCAAGAACCATTACTTTTTCACTTAAAGAAAGCACTTACAGCTTCTCTTTGGCATGTCCAAATTGCTAGCATCACTGTTCTTGCACTTTGGACCCATCACTAAGGAAAACAAGGGTGACCTGGACATAAGCACTGAGATACCAGGACAGTTGATCTGAGAAGAGAGTCAGCTACTAAGCAACTCACAGGCAGGTTGCACTGGGCTTATTCACATCCAAGACAGGATGGAGTAAAATGACTTAAGACTTAATCACAATACTCAGAATGGCAGGATATTTAAAACTTCTAGATTGTTTCTGGAATTCAATTTAATATTTTTGGACCACAGTCGACCACAAGTAACTGAAACCAGGGAAAGTGAAAACATAGGACATGAGAGGACAATTATATACTCGTGTGACTGTTTCCAGTGCCTGCTTTCCCATTCGATTATAAGCTCCACTAGTGTTAGTCACTCAGTCATGTCCAACTCCTTGTGACCCCGTGGACTGTAGCCCGCCAGGTTCCTCTGTCCATGGAATTCTCCAGGCTAGAACACTGGCGTGGGTAGCCATTTCCTCCTCCAGGGGATCTTCCTGACCCAGGGATCGAACCCAGGTCTCCTACATTGCAGGCTGATTCTTTACCATCTGAGTCACCAAGAAACTCCATTAAGGTATAGGCTATAACTGTTTGTTCACAGCTGTTTGCTAAGTAAAATGCCCAGCACATAGCTAGGACTCCATAAACAATGACTGCATGAGTAGACCAGATTTACTCCCTGGCACTGCTATGGGGAGGACAAGTCCATTTGCAGAGCTGGGTATCAGGTTACGAGGACACACATCAGCTCCCATTCCAGGCCACTCGTCAATCCTCAGAGCATTCTTATGTGTGGAGGTTATCAATAGTAATAAAAGCTCCAGAACCACACAAGCCTCTGAAGCACAGACACCCATCATCCACGAGATGACAGGAAAGTGACAGGGTGCTAGTTCCAAGACTAACTCAAAGAATAAAATCTGAGTTCCTAGAATGGTTCTGTAGAAAAATCATGGGCTTTGAAGTCAGAAACAAATCTAGATTTGAATCTTAGCTTGGCCATTTACAGCCGTGGGGTGGTGTGTTTCTCAGTTGGAATCCTTTTTTAACACCTTAAAATGACCTGAAATATGGGAATAAGTCTCATCTTGGAAAGCTATATACTTGATAATCACCATCTACTCAGTACTTACATTAATATAAGCTGGATGTAGGTCAACGTTTTACCCACATTAACTCACTCACACCTCACAATTACTCTATGGCATGAATGCTGCTATCTCCATTTTAAAGAGAAGGACATAGGATATCAGACGGCCTGGGTGTGGGAAGAGGCAGGCAGAGGGTGTGAGCAGCTCCTTGCAGGCACCCCCAGCAGGAAGCCCCTTGTGACTTTACCACAGAGCTATATGGTAACTAACTTTTAAACCAGGCACCCCCACACTCTGCTCATTTCCAGCCCCAGCACACCTTTCAAATCTTTTAATCACACGATACCCTGCCTAACTTGTAGGTGCTTTTCATAGATCAAAGAAGTAGAAATGAAGAAGTAATTAACAGATCACCAGATCTCTTCCCTAGCTTCCCCTCCAGTTATCTCCTGAACAAACTGTGTGGCCAACCTGTGTGAACAGGATAACATCTCGAGAAAGATCACAAGAAGTCTATGAGCCTCCACGTTGTAGGGGATGGAGATGACTCTGACCCTGTATCTCAGCGATTAACTGAGATGACTTCCCTTCTTCCCATTATTTTTGGCTATATGGGGTCTTCATTGCTGTGCAGACTTTTCTCTAGTTGTGGTGAGTGGGGGCACTCTTCACTGTGATACACATGCTTTTCACTGTGGTGGCTTCTCTGTTGTGGAGCACGGGCTCTATGGCACTTGGGCTTCAGTAGCTGCAGCTCCCAGGTTCCAGAGCACAGGCTCAATAATTGTGGCACACGGGTTTGGCTGCCCTGCAGTATGTGGGAACTACTGGCAGGGCTCAAACCCACATCTCCTACATTGGCAGGCAGATTCTTTACCACTGAGCTATGAGGGAAGCACTTCCCTTCTTTCTTTGAAAATGCTGATGGCTGAGCAGAGTCTTCGGAGGCAGTTTATAGAGGACACTGAGTCCATCATGTCCCAGATTGCCAATATTCCAGCAATTGCCCAGCAATCTCAGGCAATTTCCCCTCTAACCCTCTACCTCTTGGCCTGCTCTCTTAGCCAAGTCTCCAGACTGGCTAAGCTAGGACTGAGACTCCTCCATTTGTAATTAATCATTCTCAACTGGACAAGTCAATGGTTGCAGTGAACTAGACCAGACTGGGGCAAGAGACAGGAAAGAGCTCGACCCCTTGAACATGAGGGAGCCTGCAGAATTTCGCTCTATGCTCCAAACATGGCAGACCCATCCAGCCTCAGACTTCTCAACATGGATGCCCCCAAAGAAGAATTTTTGCCAATTTATTGAGCACCTGTAGTCTGCTAAGCAACTTATAGGCACTGTCACCAATCTTCACAATAACTGTGGAGCACTTACTGTGTTTTATCATTCCTAATTTATAGGTAAGGAAACACACACACGGAGGGGAAGTGACTTACTTAGGCTCACGCAGCTGGCAACTGAGTCACAATTTCAACTCATTTCATTCTGACTTCAAAGCCTGTTGCTTTCCTCATGAGTTCTTTTCCTTAAGAACTCCTATTCACCCATCAAAGCCCATGTTACAGTGTTATTTCCTATGTGAAGCCCTCCCTCATCTTCATTCCTTCTGTTCACCTCACTCAGGCAGGGTTAGTCATAAAAAAAAGACAACTTTCTGATTCTGATTCTGACTAACGGCAACTTTCCTTTCTATTGACATTTATGAGTTTTGGTTTGTAAGTGGCAAGAAATGGGACTAGTTTGGCAACAGTGAAAGACTCCAAGGTCGCAGATTGTGGAGATCCAGGTCGGGAAAGAGGAGTGTGTGCTTCCCTCGCCTCCTGTCAATCATCGATTGATATCTCATTGATATAGTCAATGAGAAGAGGGCCTTAGGGTCCTCCATCCATGGGCCAGGCTGTCAGGATCACTTTGGGAATTAACATGCAAGATGAAATGTGATTACCTTCCCAAATCTAGATGATCTTGGGTTTGCTTCTGATATTCTGATGCTATGATACACGTTCAACTTCTTCACTCTATCATGGCTTAAAGAAAATCAAAGAAGAGTAAAGGGAATGAATGACAGTAAACTTCTGGAGGCAGTTTATCTGAGTCAGGTGAAGGTTGCCCAAGCAAGCTTCTTGTAGACCGTGTAGTGCTTCTTCCTTTACGAACATTCTTTGACTTTCCTCAAAGTCACAGGGGCCATCCAACTTTCGTTCTCTTCCATGAAAGCCTGAATTCAGAAATGCTTCATAAACATCTAGCCTGGGGCATAAATAACTGAGGATGGCAAAGCATGACTCACCCATAGGGAAGCTAATTGTCTCAGACACCAGAAGTTTAAAACAAAAGGAACAGTTGTAAGCATCAAACACAATGTTAAGAATATACTTTTAAGCAGAGGGTAGGGGATATAAGGGAACCCTCCAATCCCTCTAAAATCACATAATTTGGGGAGGTAAATTTTTAACTTATATACCAGCCCTATTCCAGAATCACCCTGAGTTCACAACTTAATTCTCTGTCCTTGACATCTTGGTAGCAGCCTTATAATTTATACAGCTTAAGGGCTGAAACTGATTTTGTTTCCATTCTTTCTCAGATTAAAACAACAACAATAAATTTTTCTATCCCTTTGGGCAAAAGGAGATCTGCCTTTCATAACATGTAGTTTATATTTAGCACCCAGTAGCCATTAATTTGAAAGTCATTGCCTGAGAGATATTATCATCAAGCGACTATATTTTCATTTCACTCTGTCCCTTTAAACAGAGGAACCAGCTACTCATGCCCACAATGGTCTCATAGTTTTCCCAGGTAATATGCACAGCCTTCATCCAGAGACTGAAATATCTAGTCCCATGTAATAGTCAAATGCCAAAGAAAAGTGTCTTCTCCTATCCAATTTATACACTATATAAGTATAAAGTTGTAAATGTTGGACAGGGACACAGACCTTGGATGATTTCTAATCTCTTTCCCCACCTTGTGCTTCAATCCTAGCTCCATTTTGCTAACCAAGATTTTCTGACTCTTTCCGGTTGAGAGTAGAGGTGGAGCGAGCAGGAGGGAAGTTCTGACTGAATGGATGCTACATGAGCTGGTATTGCACCCCTTGGGCCTGGGAGATGGTCACAGCTGAGTGTTTTCTTTGGGGAGAGATGTTCAGAGAGCTTTTATTAATTCATGTCTGGCATCTACAGTTCCCGTGAAGAAAGCTAATGCTCTGTTTTGCCTCATTACTTACAGCTCCCTGCTAATCCCTGGGAACCAGGCAGTACAGCTCCACCCTCTTTGGGGTGAGCCCTTCTCACTACTCCAGGAGGCCCCGAGGAGGTGCCTAAGGTGACCCATTCCAGTGCCTATCACCCATGGTGCACATCTGGCCCACTGGGACTGTTGAGGGGGCTTCTGCCCTGGGAATCTCTCTTTGGGAACACTGAGCTCCACCTCTGTGTCCTCTCTTTTGCTCTGCCAGTCAGCTTCTCAGGGATGATAACCAGTCTGCTTCCCCAACACCCCATCCCTCCATCTGTCACACTCGAAGAAATACAAAGATTCTTTCTCAACAGTCTTGTCTTAAAGCCCCGCTACCCAGGCTTCAGGTGAGGGACAGGCAGCTGCCCACGCCTCCCCCTTGCCAGACAAGCTCACAGAACATGAACATTTTCCTCCAAAACCCTCTCTCAGTCTCTCTGTTCTCTGTTCCTCAGCCTCTCTGCCTTTACAGGCTGAGGTGGGTGGTTAACTCGGGTGGTAAATGATTTATCTGCCATCTCCTTTTTTGCAAATCCTGTACAAGACGTACCTCAAAATGTAGCACCTATTTTCTTCATGCTTCAACTAAAACTGTGATAGGGAATTTGAATGTCCTGTTAAATCTGTTATCTTCTCCATTTAACCCTCAGGATCATTTCTGAATACTGTTGCTTCATTAGGCTTGTTTTTCAGAAGGCATAGTTAAACTCATTATTTGTAAAGATGTACTATTTTCTCAAAGCATCTTAGCATCCGTGTTTCATTTTATCTCTTCTCCCATGTGATTGGTCGGAGAAGGCAATGGCACCCCACTCCAGTACTCTTACCTGGAGAGTCCCATGGATGGAGGAGCCTGGTACGCTGCAGTCCATGGGGTCGCTAAGAGTCGGACACGACTGAAGCGACTTAGCAGCAGCAGCATGTGATTGGTAGAATTCTCTGAGGTGGGCCTCTTCATTTGCTTAGGTGAGGGGTCCCCAGCTCAAGGTAGCTGTCCTGTTAGAAACCAGGCCACACAGCAGGAGGCGAGCAGTGGGTGGGCGAGCGCACAAAGCTGCCTCTGCATTTACATCCACTACCCATCACTGGCATTACCATCCTCCCACTCTGCCCCTGGTCCATGGAAAAACTGTCTTCCATGAAACTGGCACTTGGTGCCATAAAGGTTGGGCACCACTGTCTTGGGACTCATATTTAGGGAGTAGTGCTGTGCTGTGCTAAGTCGCTTCAGTCGTGTCCAGTTCTGTGTGATCCCATGGACTGCAGCCCGCCAGGCTCCTCTGTCCATGAGCATTCTCCAGTCAAGAACACTGGAGTGGGTTGCCATGCCCTCCTCCAGGGGATCTTCCCAACCCAGGGATCGAACTGGTGACTCTTATGTTTAATCTGCATTGGCAGGCAGGTTCTTTACCATTAGTGCCGCCAAGTTCAAGATAAAATTCAGGCCTCCTCATGCTTTCCACCAATGTTGATAATAAAAGAACTTAAAAAAAAAAAGTAACAGTGGTGAAAGTTTTTTGCACATTGACACTGCTCTTAAGTTTAATAGAGACAGAAACCCAACCACTTATGCATAGATGATATTATGATGCCCGTTTTACAGATGAGGAAACCACCACACAGAAAGCTTAAGTAATTTACTCATGGTCACAGAGTAAGTGGCAGAGCATTGGATTCAGCCCTTAACCCTTAGTGAAAGAATGTTTTTGTCTTTCATTGTCCACTTGACATTGAGCACTGTGATTTACATTGTCTAGCTTGATATTTCTATGTGATCAGAGGGAACAAGATGACTTTCTTTCTTGAAAGACAGGAAGAAAGACAAACAAACTGAGAAAAGACAGATGTGAGGTCATAGTGCTCACAGGGAACAGAGCCCCAATGGAACTCAGTCTACTCTTCATCCACTTTCCCCACTGTATTACATGGAGATATCCCTGAAAGGAAGGAGAAGTGCTGCCAGGGACTTTGCCAATGGTCTGGCCAGGCACTTTGCAAGTTAATGGAGAATCCTTGAAGGCCACAGAAGGAGCATGGAGTAAGAAAGCCTCACATGGGAAGGAAGGTCCTGCTCGAAGCTGAACGCAGATTCTACTGCATGTCTTCCACATCAGTTCCCACTTAGGTTTTATTTGAATAAAGAGATGAGCTGCCTTTGTTGTATATAAACGACCAGTATAGTCCAACCCCCATCTTGATAAGTGGTGGATCTGAGGCCCAGAGGAAAGTAAGTGAAGTCATATAGTGAGTGCATGCAAAGTCTGGAAAGCAGTCAGAACCCCAGTTTTCTTGCCCAGCACTTTCCCCCCCAGACCCTAATGGTCCTCTGTTGGATTAACTTAATATACCCTAGAATCAGGCTGGGAACTGATATACAGGTAATGTGGCATGTACCAATACCCTGGCAGTGAAACAAAGTGATTAAGTTTCAATTAATGATATATGCATATGTATGCCAGAAAGAAACACCCTGCCATGCATATGTATATATTATTAATTATGCAACATGCTTTCTTACATTTATATTTTCATAGCTTTTTATAGCATTAATTACTTCATTAAATGGAAGAAAAATGTAAGGGATGGCATAAATGGGCTTTACTGTTTACCTACTGCCAGTAGGTAATCAAGTGCTAAGTGGCGTGGGGCTGTCTATGTGTCAATGAAACAACTTCTTTCAACCATGAGTCTCTGACACTTGTCACATCCTTGATTTCTACTGCGGTCCTGCAGTCTGCTATGGTGTCAGGTGCTAAGAAGCCCTGGGTAACTGATGTTCTGTCCTACCATCAGGATGTGCAGAAGTATTGATCTTGGAGGTCAGAGAACTGAGTTATAACCACACCCTGGTTCCAGATAGCTGTGTAATTCAGGTAATTCAATTTCTTCTCTACTTTTTTTCTTTGCTTCAACCATAATGGAGCAAACATTCTGGCAAAGAAATGAAAGAAGATAAAGAACTGTTGGAAAGTTTGGATGAGGTCAGGAGTGAGGAGGAAAGAGAATCTAAGCCTAAAGATAACAGTGATTTGCCAATCTCTCCATACCCTCTTTTATTGCTCACCCCACCCATGCCCCACCATTTTGCCCTCTTTCTGTTCCCTAAATATGCCTGGTTCTTTCCTTCCTCTGAACTTCTCCCACTCTGTACCCTCTGCCTGGACCCCACTCCCACCCCTGTAACTTTAATTGGTCTTATTTCTAATAAATTTTCAGACCTCTCATAAGACCTGAGGTTAGATCCCTTGGTATATACCTCCTTTCCTGCTTCTCCTCTTATGAAAACACACAACAGCCTTTACTGTGATTATTTATTCAATATTCAACTCTCTAGATCAAACTTCTATGATGGCAAGAGCTATATCTGTCCAGCTCTTGGCTGTATCCTCAGGGCCAAAGTGTTCAAATATTTATCAAATACTTATTGAAGGACTGGTTTCTGAACAGAGCACATATGATATGATTCTGTTTATATGAAATTCTAAAAAATGCAAATTAACCTATAGTGACAGAAAACAGATCTGTGGCTATTGGGAAACCAAGGGTGAGGAGAAGAGAGAATGATTGCAAAGGGGCACCAGGAACCTTCAGGGAGTAATGGATACATTCATTGTCTTGATTGTGTGAGGCTCTCACAGATGAATCAGTTCAGTTCAGTTGCTCAGTCATGTCCGACTCTTTGTGACCCCATGAATTGCAGCACGCCAGGCCTCCCTGTCCATCACCAACTCCCGGAGTTCACTCAAACTCATGTCCATCGAGTCAGTGATGCCATCCAGCTATCTCATCCTCTGTCGTCCCCTTCTCCTCCTGCTCCCAATCCCTCCCAGCAGCAGAGTCTTTTCCAATGAGTCAACTCTTCGCATGAGGTGGCCATAGTACTGGAGCTTCAGCTTCAGCATCATTCCCTCCAAAGAAATCCCAGGGCTGATCTCCTTTAGGATGGACTGGCTGAATGTCCTTGCAGTCCAAGGGACTCTCAAGAGTCTTCTCCAACACCACAGTTCAAAAGCATCAATTCTTTGGTGCTCAGCCTTCTTCACAGTCCAACTCTCACATCCATACATGACCACAGGAAAAACCATAGCCTTGACTAGACGGACCTTTGTTGGCAAAGTAATGTCTCTGCTTTTCAATATGCTATCTAGGTTGGTCATAACTTTCCTTCCAAGGAGTAAGCATCTTTTAATTTCATGGCTGCAGTCACCATCTGCAGTGATTTTGGAGCCCAAAAAAATAAAGCCTGACACTGTTTCCACTGTTTCCCCATCTATTTCCCATGAAGTGATGGGACCGGATGCCATGATCTTTTTTTTCTGAATGTTGAGCTTTAAGCCAACTTTTTCACTCTCCTCTTTCACTTTCATCAAGAGGCTTTTTAGTTCCTCTTCACTTTCTGCCATAAGGGTGGCATCATCTGCATATCTGAGGTTATTGATATTTATCCCGGCAATCTTGATTCCAGCTTGTGCTTCTTCCAGCCCAGAGTTTCTCATGATGTACTCTGCATATAAGTTAAATAAGCCGGGTGACAATATACAGCCTTGACGAACTCCTTTTCCTATTTGGAACCAGTCTGTTGTTCCATGTCCAGTTCTAACTCTTGCTTCCTGACCTGCATATAGGTTTCTCAAGAGGCAGGTCAGGTGGTCTGGTATTCCCATCTCTTTCAGAATTTTCCACAGTTGATTGTGATCCACACAGTCAAAGGCTTTGGCATAGTCAATAAAGCAAAAACAGCTGAATGCAGGTACCAAAATCATTAAATTGGACACTTTAAACATGTACCTTTTATTCTCTATCAATCTATAACTTGATAAGGTGTAAAGATGCATAAACAAAATAAAATGCTATTACAGGAAAGAAAAAAAAGTTTGCTTAAGTCACTGAATGTTGCAGACAGCTAAAAAAAATAGTCAAAGCAAAAAAATGGCCCTTAGGCTAGGAAGTTTTAGTTACAGTGGGACCCCTGCTAAATCAGTAGATGGAAACCCAGTGGTGGTGAATGGGCTTTACAGTCACCTATTTTTATGCCTAATCACTCCCACAGGAAAGGGCTGCCTTCCTCCAGCCCTTGTGGCCCCCTACATCAGAGTATTAATCTGATAAGGGCATTCTGCTTACAAGGAATAGAAATCACCCTGTACTAGCTTAGGCAAGAAGAGGAAGATTATTATAAAGGTACAAGAATATCAGAGAAAACCTGAGGCCAAAAATGTCACTTCTAGTTACAAGAAAAAGCCTAGAACAAAGGTCTGAAATGCTTGTAAGAACCCAGGCCCAGCGCAGCCTCTAGTCCGTGCTCTTCTTGGCACCTTGACTCCATCCTCTGTCTCAGCATATTTGATATGGGGACTCCTCAGTTGACTCAAAAAACATAAGGTTGCCCCATGGGTCCCAGGTGGCTGCAGCCCACCAGCACAGATGAAGCTGTCATCTCAAATCCCGATTCTAAATCACAGCTCTAACATTCTGGAAGAGAGACTGTGATTGGTCCAGCTGAGACGTGGGGTCCACCCTGCCTGCTCAGCTTTGGCTGGTGAAGAAAGTCACTTGGATGACAAACACTTGAGACTAGGTTCTTGTCTGGGGGAAAAATGGAAGGACATCTTTAGAGAAAGGGAGTAGTGGTTTGAACAGGCATTCTAAAACTCTCCATTAAAAGTTATTGTTGGGGTCAACCAGGTACCCAGAGTGGAGATAAGAATCTCCCATTCATAGGTAACAAATGAGAGCCCAGAATAGTCCATTTATCTTCCCAAAGCCTCACGGCGCAAGGCAGAGTGCAAAGCCCCTGGATGTTTGACTCTAAGCCCCACTACGCTTACTAGAACACCAGATGGTTTTTCTAAAGCAATCCTGTGCTCAAGGAAGATTCACAATCTCACTGGAACTCAAGTGTAAAGGAATGCAAATAGCTTGAGGCATTATCCCAGCATTTCTGAGAGGAGAAAGTGGAGAGGAGGGGAGATGGATTTATCTTTTAGCAGGAACCAAAGCCTTAAGCTGAAGAATACTGTACTAATGGTGATATTTAAGTCATCCTCTGATGCATATGCATTTTCAAAGGGATATAGTCCATTCTGAAGCCCATGAACTACATTGCACAGATAATGATAAATGCACTCATTTTGAAACTAGCTGTTTCTTCTTTTTACCTCCAAGGTTTTATAGGAGGTGAAGAGCATATTTGGTAAAGCTGCTATCAGACAGAATTCTCACTCGAGACACTTACAGCCTGATGAAAATGGAATATATCAGAATTCTACCAAGAAGACAAGTTTTAAAAACACTTAGTGCCTGTTTCAGGTGAAGCCTTCAAATCGAAAAGGTACAAATTGTTCAGATGGTTGAGAAATAAACAACCACTTCTCGTGTGCTCACTCAGGTGAACTAAACCTGGATGTAACTTACCCAGATGCCACAGTGATACAGGGGCCAGGAAACCAAGAATGGATCCTAGAGTGGAGGCAAAGTGAACAAGCTTCTCTCAACCTGGGCTCCAAGAATCAGATGTGCCCATTTTGTTATCTACTGGGTCAGGACACACTTTCTCTTTCTCTCTCTCTCTCTCTCTCTCTCTCTCTTTTTAACTTTTTGGCCATACTGTGCAGCATGTGGGGTCTTTTTTTTTTTTTTTTAATTGGCATATAATTGCTTTATAATACTGTGTTAGTTTCTGCTGTACAACAAAGTGAATCAGCCATATGTATACATATATCCCCTCCCTCTTGGGTCTCCCTTGTATCCCCCCATCCCACCCTTATAAGGTCATCACAGAACACTGAGCTGAGTTCCCTGTGCTATATAGCAGCTTCCTAATAGCTATCTATTTTACACATGGTAGGCGATGGCACCCCACTCCAGTACTCTTGCCTGGAAAATCCCATGGACGGGGGAGCCTGGTAGGCTGCAGTCCATGGGGTCGAGAAGAGTTGGACATGACTGAGCGACTTCACTTTCACTTTTCTGTTTCATGCATTGGAGAAGGAAATGGCACCCCACTCCAGTACTCTTGCCTGGAGAATTCCAGGGACGGGGGAGCCTGGTGGGCTGCCGTCTATGGGGTCGCACAGAGTCGGACACGACTGAATCGATTTAGCAGCAGCAGCAGCAGCAGCAGTGTGTATATTTCAATCCTAATCTCCTAATTTGTCCCACACTTTCCTTCCTCAGGCTTCCCTAGTAGCGTAGCTGGTAAAGAATCCATCTGCAATGCAGGAGACCCTGGTTCGATTCCTGGGTTGGGAAATTCCCCTGGAGAAGGGATAGGCTACCCACTCCAGTATTCTTGGGCTTCCCTGGTGGCTCAGATATTAAAGAATCTGCCTGCAATGCAGGAGACCTGGGTTCGATCCCTGAGTCAGAAAGATCCCACGGAGAAGGAATTGGCAACCCACTCCAGTATTCTTGCCTGGAGAATATTATGGACAGAGAAGTCTGGTGAGCTAGCTACAGTCCATGGGATTACAAAAAGTTGGACATGACTGAGTGACTCACACTTTCCCTCCCTCAATCCCTATGTCCACATATCTGTTCTCTATGTCTGCATCTCTATTCCTGCCCTGGAAATAGGTTCATCTGTATTGTTCCCATGTGGGATCTTAGTTCCTGGGTGAGAAATCGAGTCAGCACCCCCAGCAGTGGAAGCACAGAGTCGTTACCACCGGACCTCCAGGGTAGTCCCCTGTATTTACCTAAGGCATAGTTCAACCCTACAAGCCTGGCGGTAGGAGACTGCATGTGAGATGATGGCTTTTCCTCTCAGAGCTTTAATAATCAAATGGGAAAAGTAGGCATGGATGCAAACACAAAGTGCAGAGAAATGTATTCTCTGAAGAGGGATGGGTGTACTTGAAGACTTCAGATCTTTCGGGCCTCAAATTGGATTCCCTCTTTTACACCCACCTAGAATTGTCTTCCTTTATCAGCAGCGGCACGACTATCCCTTTAGTTGTACAGATCACTGGAATTATCCTTGAATCTTCCCTCTTCTTCACCTGTCATATCAACTGTAATCACACATTAAATTGAATTTTGCTTTCAAAATATATTTTGTAGCTGCCCACTTATATTCAACCCCTTCCAAGCCATCCTTTCAAGCTGGCACCTTCTTTTATCTGCCAAGAACAGAGGTTTCTTTATATTACTGACTGTATTTACATTTACTCCTTTCAAATCCATTCTGAATTCTACTTCTCAAGTGATCTTAAAAATGAAAATGTGGGAATATTACTCTCTAAGAATATGATTTTAGATTGTTTCAATTGCCTTTAGAATCAAGATCCAAATCCTTTAGCCTGTAAAACCTCCAGTGACTGGCCCTGGTCCTCACTTTCCTCTACAACCTCACCTCCTGCCACTCACTTCCTGTCTCCCTCCTCAGCCATCACATCATCTTCAGTGTCCTGAGCAGGGCACAGTCTCTCTCACATAAGGACACTTGAAAAAGCTGTATTCATTGGTTACAATATGGCACCACGACATCTGCTGCTCATTTCCTGGATGAATCCAGGTTGGGTTTCCTGGTGTACATGGCTCCTGCAGAACAGTCACTCCAGCTGTAAATTAATGATCTAACATCCTTTTCCACTAAACTGTTAATCCCAGGAGGACAGAGGTCGTTTGCTTCATTTACTGTTGCATTTAACTTTCAGCATGGTACCTGACACTCAACACAGATTCCTTGAATGGAGCCTAGGAGCTCAAATGGAAAGTCAGGAAAGTGAGCATAAGACCTAATTGTGGGGGGCTACAGAAGTCCAGCAAAAGCAAGAATACCTGTGCCCCCAAAGCCTGCTTCCAAAGCCTCCTCTGTTCTCCTGCAGCTGGCCCTGGTGTGAGACCTCTTCTCTTCCACCCTGTCCCTCTCCCCTGGCACCATGAGGGCAAGGAAGGTGCTTTATTCATCTCTGGGTCCTCAGCCATTGGCACAGGGCCAGCCACACCACTACAGAGTGATGCAAATGCCAACCAGCCTAGGCTCACTTGTGCTCCATTGGAAAATAGCATCCTCATCTCAACCATGGAGCATTTCTCACTCACACAAAGTCCACTGCAAGTGTAGTTGAGTCTCCTAGGCAGTGGCTCTCCACATCATGGTCAGGTACATGAGACAACTCCTCCTGGGTCAACTCATGTTACCAAGTCAGTATGGCAGGGGATGAGTAAGACTGACAGATCAAACTCTGCAAATAAATGCTGCCTTCCAGTGGCTCAGACAGTAAAGTGTCTGCCTACAGTGCAGGAGACCCAGGTTCGATCCCTGGGTTGGGAAGATCCTCTGCAGAAGGAAATGGCAACCCACTCCAGTACTCTAGCCTGGAAAATACCATGGACAGAGTGTAGCAAGCTACAGTCCTTGAGGTCACAAAGAGTCAGATACGACTGAGCCCTTCACTTTCACTTTCACTTTCCAGTGACCTATTTCCATCCTCATGAGCCAAAGCAATTCACATGGCCATGCCTAACACCAAAAAGACAAATTACATATGTATTTATGTATGTGTGTGTGTGTGTGTGTGTGTGTGTGTGTGTATACATGCATGGCTGAGCACCAAACAATTAATGCTTTGCTGGAGAAGACTCTTGAGAGTCTCTTGGACTGCAAGGAAATCAAACCAGCCCATCCTAAAGGAAATCAACCCTGAATATTTGAAGTTCTTCATTTGAAGAACTGATGCTGAAGCTGAAGCTCCAATAATTTGTCCACCTGATGCAAAGAGCCAATTCATTAGAAAACACCCTGATGCTGGAAAAGATCGAAGGCAGGAGGAGAAGGAGACGACAGAGGACAAGGTGGTTGGATGGCATCACTGACTCAATGGACATGAGTTTGAGCAAGCTCCAGGAGATGGTAATGGACAGGGAAGCCTGGTATGCTGCAGTCCATGGGGTCGCAAAGAGTCGGACATGACTGAGTGACTGAACAACAACAACATATATATGTATGTGTATATATATATGTGTGTGTGTGTGTGTGTGTGTGTGTGTGTATATATATATGTACACATATACATATAAATTATATATCCTGAAGCTGGAAGTGGCTAACCACTCCACTATTCTTGCCTGGAGAATCCCATGGACAGAGAAGCCTGAAGGCTACAGTCCATGGGGCTGCAAAGAGTTGGACATGGCTGGGTGACTGAACACACATGCACAAATTATATGCATATAAATTATATATGTGTTTATAAATACACATATGTATATACATATACACACGCATGTATTACATGTGTTGTGTCTGATTCTTTGTGATGCCATGGACTGTAGCCTACCAGGCTCCTCCCTCCATGGGATTCTCCAGGCAAGAGTACTGGAGTGGGTTGCCATTTCCTTCTCCAGTATATGTATATATATGTATATAATTTTCTCCATTTATTTAGAAACAGGTGAAATAGGTATAAGCAAACATTATATACTAACACCTGCTCCAATCCTGAACAAATAAGCATTTCAATTAAAAAAAAAAAAAACAGAGAGCATGAGTGGTCCTTGCTGTGGAATGGATGCAGAACTCCTGGTAAGCAATGCCATCCTAATTCCAGTGTCCCAGGATCTCCAGCTCTGAATGGTGCCTGGTCACTGCAGGAAATTATAATTCCAGCATTCTGGCCTTGTCCTAACCTCCTCTCCTCTGATGATTCACTGCCTTCCTCACCTACTCACTCTCATGGTCATCACCTAGACCTCAGAAGCTCCTATCATTTCCAATCCACCAAAAGCTTAATTCCCACTCTATTTACACCTTCCAAAATTTCTAACTCATTTCCTGGACTCCCTGTCTTCAGCAATCTTTGATTCTACCTGATTTTCAATACAGTAGTCCCAAAATCTTTCTACTGTCCTTAGTCCCTTGACCTATGGCCTCACTCACCTCCTTATCCAGCTTAAATTGTATGATTAGTCATTATAATCATTTTCTTTTTACAACCCTTCCTTTCCTTCCCCAAGTTCTGAACTCCCAAAGGCATACCGTTTCATCACATTTGCTTTCCTAAACTACAATCCCAGGCAGATTTAGCTCTTCAGCTACTTAGGGGCAGAACTTGTACAAGAGAGGCCACAAAACACACCCCAGCCACAATTACTGATTTCTCTTTAAACTCGCAATCACTAAGTAAGTTCTTAAAGCTGCCATCATACTGCATTTCCCCTGGCCATTCTCCTTCCCACTCTCCTGGATAATTATTTCATCCTTTCTCATTTCTTCTCAAACCCCCAGCACCTTCTCCATCTTACCTCACAGCTTCTGACTTGCTTCCCACTTGATAAACATGAAGTGTTCAGAAAAGAACATCATGGTCCTCTCACCCAGGCAAGGACTTCCTCCAGCAAGTCTGCCTCCCTCGCCTGCATCATTCCCTCCTGCCCCCTTTTCTGTCAGATCCATCAGCACACAGACATGCTGCTGTGACTCCCATCTTCCCCTTTGTCAATAGCACCCTTTTTCTCTCATCCTCCTTACAGCAGCATTTCCTGGAAGGTGTGCCTAAATTAGTCTTCAATTTCTCTCCTGTTCTCTGTCCAAACCGCACCAGGTTTCCTTCCTCTCAAACACCTGGCACCACCTCTTCTCGTCAAGGTGAAGAGCGACATATGCATTGGTCCACTAGGCACGTCTCAGTCCTAATCTGACCCTTTCCCACCAGCAGCTTTTGATACAGGAGTTCATTCTGTTCTCTTTGCAAAAACACTTTCTCTACTTGGTTTCCAGGATGCCACACTCACCTGATTTTCTCCCACTGATGCTTTCTGTTGCCTCTTTGGCTGGATCATCTGCATCTCCCTGACATCTGGATGTTGAAATGCTCCAGGGCTCACTCCCCAACTGATCTCATCCCATTGCTTGCTTTAAATACCATCCCTCTACAGTCGTATGCTTATCCCCAGCCTGGATTTCTCCCACAAACTCCAGATTCACATAGTTAACTTCCTGCCTGACATCTCCACCTGAATGTTTAATAGGCATTTTAAATTAAACATATGTCTAAAAATGAACTCATGAAATTCTCCCCATTCCCCCCTAAACATGCTTTATTAATGGCAATTCTCTCCTTCCAGTTGCTCTGGTATAATCCTGGACTCCTCTCTCATTCCCCACTTCCAGCTTTCTTGCAAATCCTATTTGTTCTACCTTCAAAATATACCAAGAATTCAATTACTTTCCACCAAACCCTCTGCTAACATTCTGATCCAAGCCATTATCAGAGTTTGTATTGATTATTTCAATAGTTTCCTAACTGATGAGCTTCTGCCCTTGTCGCCCCTTTAGCCTACTTTCAATACACAAGCCCAGCCAATGACACTCAGGGCTCCCCCTTCACTCTGGCTTCCCATGTTAATCAAAATAAAAACCCAAGTGCTTATTTTGACTCACACAGTCATGCATGGGCTAGATCCCATTTCCCCTTTAACCTCATATCTGAATCCTTCCCCCTTCATTCTCTCCATGTCAGTCACATCACCTTCCTTGCTGAACCCAACATTCCAGGTGTTACCCCCAACTCTGAGCCCTTTCATTTTCCTTGTTTTAGATGCTTCCTCCTGGATATCTACATGGGTGGCTTCATCACTTCCTTTGGGTTTTTACTCAAAATACATCTTCATAGTAAGACCTTCCTTGGCAACTCTCTAAAATTTTAACCTCCCCCACCCATACTTTGTATGCCCTTACCTGCAGGACTTTTGATCCTTAAAATGCATCAGTATCTAAAATGCTCTAACCTATACATAATTATCTTGTTCACTGCCTCCTCTGCTGCTGCTGCTGCTGCTAAGTCATGTCAGTCGTATCCGACTCTTTGCGACCCCATAGGCAGCAGCCCACCAGGCTCCGCCGTCCCTGGGATTCTCCAGGCAAGAACACTGGAGTGGGTTGCCATTTCCTTCTCCAATGCACAAAAGTGAAAAGTGAAAGTGAAGTCACTCAGTCATGTCCAACTCTTCACGACCCCATGGAGTGTAGCCTACCAGGCCCCTCCATCCATGGGATTTTCCAGGCAAGAGTACTGGAGTGGGGTGCCATTGCCTTCTCTGGCCTCCTCTACTATGGTGTAAGTTTCATGAAGGCAGGAATATTCACCTATACTATTGACTGTTGTTTTTCCAGAGGCTAAAACAGTGTCTGGCACAAATGAGACTGTCAATGTCTATCTGTCACATGAATAAATCCTTTCCAGAGACATTTTTTATTACTATTAACAGGCAGAATATATACTAGAAAGCACAGCCTGGCCGAGCAGAAAGAACACTGCCCTAGAAGTCTGGGACACTAGGAATTTAGTTACTGTTCTCTTGTTAACTTGCTCTGCATCTGTAAGCAAATTGTTTCCACTGTGCAGATTTCTATGTTCTTATCTGTAAATTAAGTGGAGTGGACTCAATGATTTTCTGTGTTCCAGTCAGCTCATGAGACAGAAGAATGTGAAGATCGAACTGAGAGGAAAGTTGTTGGTAGCGTGGATTTAGTGAGAGAATGTATGCTCTCAGAATTTCCAGTCTTTTGGGTCTAAGGTTTAGAGTAGGCATTGTACTAATGTTAAAAATACATTTGAGGTGACTTTTAAGAATCTACTCTGTAACTCAGGGGACACAGGTTCAGTTCCTGGTCAGTGAACTAGGATCCCACATGCTATGGGGCAACTAAACCCAAACACCAGAACTACTGAGCCCACGCATCACAGCTAGAGACGGAAAGCTCCATCAAAAGTTCCCTCATGACACAACAAAGACCCTGCATACTGAAACTAAGACCCAACATAACCAAATAAATAAATATTTTAAAAATTCCTTTTGAATTTTAATCCCTGGTTTATTTCTTCAGCTGGGTGTATGCACTGACCAACTTGGAAATCCCAAGCCACCCAACTTGAGCCTTGGATCTTGGGTAGCCCGTTGTGTAGCTAAGCCTTTGGTTCTTCTCCACACCCTGTGTCTTAATTCAGCAAAGAAGCTGATTGACAGGAGAGTTAGAATTCAAACTAGGGTTCTTGAATTTCCACCACATCACCCCACCAGGCTGCCTCTTCCACATGGGTGGAGGTGGTTGTTTGCAACATGAACCATGATTCACCTGCCACAGGGCCCGTCTCAACAGGGAAAAACAAGTGAATCCCATCTATTCAACACAGCATGCTGTCATTTTTGAATCTTGAACTGATCACCTCAAAGGACCTTGGCAGTTATTATTTCCTCGAAGAAAGAGACCAAGGTTCAGTAAAAACACTGGGGCGTGCTGTTTTCATAACCATTCCACAGAAATTCACTGATGGCCAGTAATGCAACTGCTCAAGAGCCTGGGTTTCTCAGTCCCCTCTCTCACTGCATGACCTCCAACATGAAATATCACTGCTTTGAATCTCTGCTTCTATGGCAGACGAGATAGTCACTCACGACACCCCTCTCTCTTTTCCTTACACCTTAAATTTGTCAATCACCTTCCTAGTGGTTGAATTTGCATGCTGAATATCATTCGACTCCACCCATTCTGTCCTCCCTTTCTGGATTAGTGCTTAGTTGCTAAGTCGTGTCCGACTCTTTGCGACCCCATGGACTGGGGCCCACCAGGCTCCTCTGTCCATGGGATTGTCCAGGCAAGAATACAGGAGTGGGTTGCCATGCCCTTCTCCAGGATTGCTGTCTACTATAAATATGATGATGCTACTTTCTTCTTTAGCTTTCCCTTGCCCTGGGACTGAAGTCCCAGAGTCTAAATAAAGACTGCAAAGGGTATCCCCTAAGCTCATCAGTCTCTGGTCTTTCCTCATCTCTCTGTCTAGAATGTTCTTCCTCTTCACTAGTTCACTGCTGTCCATGCTTCAGGTCTCTGTTACAATATTTTTTTCTCAGGGAAACCTTCTCTGAGAAGGTTACATTTCCTTGTTGTACACTCTCATAAAACCTTGTGTTTTACTTCTGTAGCAGTTCTCACAAATATAATTAAATATACTTTTCTGTAATTGATTCTTCAATTTGATTCACCCTTTAAATGGCAAGGTCTACTAAGCCAGGAATCCATGAATAGCACATTTACTATGGCATACTCAATATAACCAACATCCGGCACACAGTAGGTCTTCAACTTTTTTCCCCTCTGTTTTTCCTGCTGAATCTTTTTTCTCTTCATTCTTTTTTCTTTCTCTTCTTGTTTTCTCTTTCTTCTTTAACTTTTATGATGAACATTTTTAAATACAAATGTAGGAAGAATAGTTGAATGAACCTCCACATAACCATCACCTAATTACAAAAGTGATGATCCATGATTGATTTTGCCTCATCAATAGACCCCCAATACACACCCATACTGGATTATTTTAAAGCAAATCCCAGATATTATTTCATACATATATATTTCAGAATATTTTTATAAAGAGCTATTATAAAAACAACCACCATGTCTTCATCACATATAAAATGTCAACAGTAGTTTTTTGTTGTTTTTTTTTTAATCAGGGCTCAAACACCCATATGATTCTAAACTTCTTTTTCATTATTTATTCAATTCATGATCCAAACAAGGTCCAATTTTTTTTTTTTTACTGATATACCTATTGAGTTTTATGTGATCTACAGGTTTTTGTTTTTCTGGAAAAGTATTTGTTGAAGAAACAGGCAATTTGTTCTGAAGAGATTACCACAGTCCAAAGTTTTGCTTATTGTGTCTCATGTCTGTTCTCTTAAATCGTTCATTTGTCTTCCTCCATGGGACACTTCTTTTAGTAGATAAACGTGTTCAGTACTTCCTCACTCAACCCCCAATAAAAGCAATACAAATGCATTCATGGTAAAACACACAAGCCATGATCTCATTTCTCAGAATGTAGATACGTGAATGTCGAGGACTATGTACAAAGCAATGCAGAAACAAAATGGCCACAGAAATGTTGATGGCAGTCTCTCTGTAGGGAAGGGTTTTAGGTGACTTGAACTTTTTTATCCCTCTGTGTTAACATTTGTTATGATTAGTACATATTTATGTAAACTTATAATGTGGCTATTTTTTGAAATGGGGGAAACAGACAAAAATCCTAACTCTCCCACTTTCTCTCTGTTCCTGCTCTACACTGATATTTCATAAGTTCACTTTTTTGAATGACTAACAGAAATTCATTGATTTTACATATTTTCATTAACTCAAAAGTATTTCTGAATATCTACTAAATACCAGATGCAATGATTTGAAGCTCTGGGTTCCCCTAAGCAACTGTGCTCAAAAGTAAACCTGAACAGGTTAACGCAGTCCTTTATATGTAGCTCTAGTTGCTCGTGGTTAGTTCACGGTAAAGTCCAAATGTTACTATAAAACATAAGGGCCTTCCTGGTCTGGCCTCTGCATAACTCATCAGGGTTCACCTTTCGCCACTCCAACTGGAGCATTTTGAATACTCCAGTTCCTTGAAGACTCACCAGGATCTCTCTTGGCTCTAACAGAATTGCTCATGCTGATCCTACTGGCAGGAAAACTGTCTCCTTTTTTACCAACTCTAATCCCCATTTCAAATAGCTGGCTCTGATTTATTCTTCAGCCTTTAAAATGCAGTTCAGATGTCACCTCCTCTAGGAAGTATTCCATAATATGATCTCATCACAACCGGTGCATGCTTTAATCACAGAAATGATGAGTTCCACATTATATGCTATTGGTTTGTAAATATAAACAGCAGGCTGTGAGCTCCTGGAGGGCAGAGAACCATGGTTTAGTTCATTTCCTTAGATACTCACACCACACCATGACATAGTACACACTCAATAAATAGATTTGAATGAATAAATGAGACATCCCTTCTTCTGATGAAATTACTTTCATAAGATTCCCCATTGCACTACTTATGACTGAATCCAGTGGTTCCCTCTAACCCCAATTCTCTTCCTTATCCATAGCCTTTAATACCATCGTCTACCTTTTCCTTCTCAGAAATCCTCTCTTCCTTGGCTTCCATGACAACATATTTTTCTTATACTCTCCTAGTTCCTGGAATCTCTCCTTGATTTCCTTCAACATATCTACTTCCATAGCCCCTAGAATATTGATAGCTTCCAAGGTTTGGTCTGTTGACTTTGTCTTTCTTCATGCTACATTCCCCCTTGGAAACCTTAGCAGCTCCTACAGCTCTTACTCACTCATCCCTCTTCCAAGTAGATGCTACCCAGGTTCTGAGATTTGCCCTGACTTCTGATCCTGAATCCCTGACCTGGCTTGCTCAAGGTCAAATTTCTACAAAGACATACTGCAGGAAACTATGCCCAAGTATCTAAAGAATCTCTCATCTTCCTTGGCAACTTCTCCCTCACCTCCCAGCATGCAAACACATGCACACATCCACATATACTCACAACCTTCTCTACTTCTTTCTACAGTTCTTACCTTGGTTATCATTCCCATACTTTTACTATACTTGGCTCAAAGCACTAACATATAATTTTTCTCTTTTCTTTTTCTAACTTTAAATGCAGTAAACTGAAAATATTTGCTGAATCTATCTTGATAAAGTTGAATATCACAACACCTTTTTTGTATAAAAAATTAATATGAAGCACTTCAACCACATAAAATTCAGAAAGTATTGTGACAAACGTTTCTGCTGTACCAGAGTCAGGGTTTCTCCCCCCACCTCCAAAACATAAAATGTTCTAATTACTGCTGAAGCAGCACTCTGCCATCCAATTCTCTTACCCCTCCCCTAATGTAACTGCCAGCCTGGAGTTGCTTTATATTATTCCTGTACAATGTAATTAAATAAAGGCAAAAGGAAGACATTTATTAAGCTTGAAAAATAAAAACGCTGTACATGAAAGAAAGTGTATTCATAATATCCTACTTGGTTCAGAAATGGATGGTATTTATATAACCACAGTACAAACATGTACTGGGGGGATAAGAAGCGATGAGTGGTAGAGAAGTTGTTTAAAAACTAAATTCTCACTTAACACTTCCTTTTTATATCCTCTTCCATGGCCCTAATTCTGTAACTCACTGAATTAACTCCAATTGCAATGACTTCCTAACTGGCTCCCGCCTAGGTCTCCTGGATATCTTCCTAAAGCACAACATGGTCTGTATCATTTCTCCTGCTCAAAAGCCTCCAATGGTTCCTGTTAGACCTGTCCTCAAAAATCTGTCTTCACTCTATCCTTTCATAGTATCTCCCTCTAAACCAGTTGTTCTCAGTCTCAGCACTACTGACATTTAGGGCCAGTTCATTCTTTGCTGTGGGAGGCTGTTCTATGCATTACAGAATGTGAAGCGGTATCCTTATCTTCTATCCCTAGGTGCCAGGAAAAACCTTCCCCTGCAAGTACATGCACCTGTTTGTGCTCAATTGTGTCTCTTTGTCACCCCATGGACTTCCAGGCTCCTCTCTGTGGGATTTCCCAGCAAAAACACAGGATTTCCTTCTCCAGAGGATCTTCCACACCCAGGGATCAAACTTATGTCTCCTGCATTGCAGGTGGATTCTTTACCATTGAGCCAACTGGGAAGACCCTTCCCCAAATAGTGACAATCAAAAATGTCTCCAAACATTTTGCCAAATGTTCCCCAGAAAGCAAAACCGTCCCACTCCATGACCCCTGCTCACTACCCAGTGAACTACTGCTCTAAGCCATAAACCTAACCCACATATTAACACCCCCATATGGGCTTCCCTGATAGCTCAGTTGGTAAAGAATCTGTCTGCAATGCAAGAGACTCCAGTTCGATTACTGGGTCGGGAAGATCCCCTGGAGAAGGGATAGGCTACCCACTCCAGTATTCTTGGGCTTCCCTTGTGGCTTGGCTGGTAAAGAATCCACTTGCAATGCAGGAGATCTGGGTTCAATCCCTGGGTTGGGAAGATCCCCTGGAGAAGGGAAAGGCTACCAACTCCAGTATTCCAGCCTAGAGAATTCCATGGACTGTATATTCCATGGGATTGCAAAGAGTCAGATATGACTGAACAACTTTCATGTTTCACTTTACGAATCCTAGATTCACACTATAAGGAACTGTTTGCTGTTCCTTGAATTCCCAGCTTGTGATTGGTACCAAAGCTGGAACTGAATTCCTAGAGGCTGAGTTTTGTGTTGGCTAAAAGCTGTTTTTTGTGGAGGCAAGAATTGAAGTTCAGAAAAATAAAGCTATTTACTGCTAGTGGAGATGGTACAGCCTGATAAAGAGAAAACAGCTTAAATATTTCCTTCTTAGAAACTCCCTTAGAAGTGGGAGGTGAAACTCACTAAGAAACAAGATTGGAGAATGTGAGGTTGTGAGAAGGAAGAGGCTAGGAGGATTTGAGGCATTGATAATAATAGCTAAAACTAGCATATTTACCATGTGTCAGACACTCTGTTACAGTTACTAGTCTCAAAACAAACTCTGATGTCCATATTATCCTCACCGCTTTACAGATGAAAATAACTATAGCCAAAGGAATTAAATGATTTTCCAAGGTCTCACAGTTAGCGATGAACAGAACTGGGATTCAAACACGGGAACTTTTGCTCTATAATCTGTGGTCTTACCCTTTATATCCTACTCTCTTAGGAAGAAATGCATTCCTGAGCTAAGCTTTTTCATCCTAAAGTAAAAGTGGTCTTGCCCTGGGTGGGCCTCCGTGCTACAGTTTAGGGCATTCAGAACCAATCCTCATACCTTTTTCCAAGTCTGAAGGGTTAAATATGATACAGATACATTTTGAGGTTAAGTTCTAGAAGGTTTGGTTAGCAGCTCCATCAAGGATGCCCTCAGGTAGCCTTGACTGTCTAGTCCTTCCACTGCCCTCAAGCTATGAGTGAGTGAGTCTTCTCTATAAGCGCCAAAGATTCCTCTGTGAACTTTCGTTGTCTTCCTGCAGTGACCTCGGACCTTCCTGTCCCCTCACTGGAATGTTATCTCCCAGGACAAAAGGCTTCACAGACATCTTCATGCCTGCCCTAAATTCCTCATTTTATTTTTCTCAAAAAAACAGGATAGAAATAATCTTTCTCATACCACATACCCAGTACAATGCTAGCCCAAATAAGATGCCAATAATTCATAGCTAACCATGAACGTGTATTGAAGGTCAAGTGTTTTCTCATTTAATCCTCACACCATCCCTCTTAGATATTATTATCCCCATTTTACATGTAAGAAAAGGTTAGCTCAGGGAGCTTAAGTAACTTGCCCAAGGTCACACAGTAATAAGCCTTGGAGCTAACCTACAAATCCAAGCATTCTGAGTCCAGAGTTCATGTTCTAAATATTAGTTGGGCAAATACATAGTTAATAATCATGTGGGCTAGCTTTTGGCAAGCTTGGCTCTGACATCTACTGTTTTAGGCTAAATTCTGAGCCATCTTCATAATCCTCGAGAAATAATGCCAGTTATACTGCTCAGTGCCTGGGATCCTCCAGCGCTGGGAAACCTAGAGACTACACTTCCCCAGTCGGCTCCTGGAGGCTCTCATTTTTAGCACTTAATCCTGGGCCAAGTCTTTCAACCTCTTGTGGTGATGTCATAGCACCTAGCTGCAACTTGACCTTCCCCTGGGAGAGGTGGCTTCAGAGTGTTGAGAGAAGAGACCCTTGGGGGGCTGGTGCACGGATGGCAGATCAGGAGGGACTGGTCAGTTTTCAAGGGCGCAAAGGAGGCTGTTTCCACTGGGGGCACGGAAATCAGGAGCTGGGGGACAACAGGAGGAAGGCATGCTCTGTGGCAGAAGGACTCCTTGATACTCTGTGTGTTTATTCATTTATTTTGTGTGTATATATTCATAGCTGCTTTTTAATAGCCCCAAGCTAGAAATATTCAGATGTCCTACAGTAGATGAATAATTAAACAAATTATGGAGACAGCAGCCTCAGATTGAAGGCAGGAGGAGAAGGGGATTAAAGAAGACAAGATGGTTGGATGGCATCACTGACTCAACGGACATGAGTCTGAGCAAGCTCCGGGAGATGGTGAAGAACAGGGAAGCCTGGCGTGCTGCAGTCCACAGGGTTGCAAAGAGTTGGACAGAACTGAACAACAACAACCCTTGGACTTGCCAGGGTGGTCACTGCCTATGGAGGGCCCTTCTTGGTTTAGAGGACATCTACATCCACTGAGACAAGGGGGCTGGAGTGGATGACTTTACACATCCCCATTCTATAACACCATCCCTCAGATTCTTTCCACAAAGAAGCAACCCACTTTACATTGTCTGCTTTCTTGACTCAGGGAAACAGAGAAAGTGGGGGCCTCCCACAGAGTAGCTCCTCATGAATACCTCCTGATACTTTAATGTTAAAGAGTTTAGGGAGAAAGTAAGTGTGTTCTTGGCCTGCTCTCCCTCCATAACTTTCCAGCCGTGATTTGCAGTGTTCTGTCCACCATCACAGACATAGCCAGAGTCACAGCTCAGCAAGTACAGGGCAGGGAAAGCAAAACCATCACAAAGGTAGATGGTTCCCTGAGCCATGTGGGGAGACTATGGAGGCAAAAGCCTGGTGTTTGACATCTAGGAGAACCTACGCACTGGGCCACAGATCTTAACTGCTTCTGCCTCTCAAAGTGCCTGCCCTACCAAATGCTTTTGCAGAAACCCAGAGTGTGTGTGCGTGTTCAGTCACTAAGTTGTGTCTAATTCTTTCCAATCCCATGGACTGTATGTAGCCCATCAGGCTGCTTTGTCCATGGGGTTTCCCAGGCAAGAATACTGGAGTGGGTTGCCATTGCCTTCTCCAGGGAATCTTCCTGACCCAGGGATCAAACCGGCATCTCTTGTATCTCCTACACTGCAGGCAGACTCTTTACTGTTGAGCCACCAGGGAAGACCAGCTAGTGATAAATGTGCTGTGTTGTGCTTAGCCACTCAGTCAAGTCTGACTCTTTGTGACCCCATGGACTGCAGCACACTAGGCTCCTCTGTCTATGGGGATTCGACAAGCAAGAATACTGAAGTGGGTCCCCATGCCTTCCTCCAGGGGATCTTCCCAACCCAGGGATTGAACCCAGGTCTCCCACATTGCAGGAGGATGCCTTACCATCTAAGTCACCAAGGAAAGGTGAAAGTCTCTCAGTCGTGTTTGACTCTTTGCGACCCCACAGACTGTAGCCTGCTAGGCTCCCCTGTCCATGGAATTCTTCAAGCCAGAATACCCGTGTGGATAGCTGTTCCCTTCTCCAGGGGACCTTCCCAACCCAGGGATTGAACTCAGGTCTCCTGTACTGCAGGCAGATTCGTTACCTTCTGAGATAGTAGGGAAGCCCAAGAACACTGAAGTGTATAGCCTGTCCCTTCTCCAGCAGATCTTCCTGACCCAGGAATCCAACCAGGGTCTCCTGCATTGCTGGCAGATTCTTTACCAGCTTAATCACCAGAAAAGCCCAGCGAAAAATACTGCAAATAAATAAATAAAGCAAGGTACGAGAGACAAAAACCCTGGAAGGAGGTAGGCTTCCATTTTAGAACTTTTTCTAAAGTAAAGACTTTAGGAGAGAGGCCTGAATGACACGAGGGAGGAAGCAATGTAGATTTCTGCAGCTGGAGCTTTAGGGCAGAAAGAAGAGCTGGTCTAAGTCCTGAGTCACGATGATGTTTATGCAAAGAACAGCCAGAGGGCCAGTGTGACTGGCTTAGCATGAACAAGGGAAGAAGGATTGAATAGACAGCCAGCAGCCAGTGTTTGGATTTTCTTCTAAGTATGATGTGAAGTTCCTGGGCTTTTTAGGGCTGCTGCTGCTGCTGCTAAGTTGCTTCAGTCATGTCCGACTCTGTGCAGCCCCATAGACGGCAGCCCACCAGGCTCCCCCATCCCTGGGATTCTCCAGGCAAGAACGCTGGAGTGGGTTGCCATTTCCTCCTCCAAAGCATGAAAGTGAAAAGTGAAAGTGAAGTCACTCAGTCGTGCCTGACTCTTCTCGACCCCATGGACTACAGCCTACCAGGCTCCTCCGCCCATGGGATTTTCCAGGCAAGAGTACTGGAGTAGGTTGTCATTGCCTTCTCTGTTTTTAGAGCTAGAGACTACTAAAAGTTTCATTTGGGCTGTTATACAAAAAACTGATTATGATGCCATGGTTGGGGCAGGGGATGGGGGAAGTAAAGAAAAAGGGAAAACAAAAGTTGGTGAGGATTGCCATGAGTCAGATGAGAGATAAGCGGGGATGAATGATCTGGGGTGGAAAGGTGGTTGAAAGTGGTTGGTTTCTGGCTATATTTTAAAAGTAAAGCTCATAGAACTCAGTAATGGGTCGGCTATGGAGTGCTCAGCTTAATGACCGGATAAATGAAGGGATCACTGAGGGAGCTGGGAGGAACGAGAGGAGGAGCAGCCTGGGGTGGAGGTGGGGGTAGTTCAAATCAGTAGTATGTATGCTCCTGATGGACAAATGTTTTGAGAATGTGGGGAAGCCTTTAAGAAGAAATTGGCAAACCGAACTATAGGAGAAGATTCCAGAAGTAGACTGGAACTTCGTGGAAGGCCCCAGAGCCAGGAGGAACCTGGACTCCAACCTCCAGGAATCACATTTGACCCCGCCCTACAATCATGGCAATAATTCATTAATCCTCACAGCTCCTCTTACAGTCCCCATTTCACAGACAAGACGCTGAGACAAAAAGTTGAAATGGCTCATCCAAACTCATGCATCCGAGGAGGATGCTCTGAGAGCGTGACTCTCTGGCCTGTGGACAGAGCCCCTCAGGAGGGCCATGAAAAGCTCTGTGCTCTGGACACCTGCCCCTGTGAGCAGCACCCAGGCAGCCTTTCTGGAACTAAGACTGCTTTGGAGGAGTAACTAGTGCCTCCAATCTCCACAGTAACGATGGCTCTGTGTAGAAGCTTCCCCCTGGAACAGACCTTTTTTATTTTTAAGGCATTGACCCTGCCCCAGGGTGTTTTCCAGAACTTGCACTGCTCCCTAATTACCTAGGAATGCTGAGGGCTTATGCAAATGCTGTCATTTGTGGGAGAAGGGGAGGGAAGAATGAAAGAGGGGGTGAAAAAGACAGAAAATGCTGTTAAACCTGGCAGAGCTCCAGGGTGGGTAATTACATTCTTCGGGGTGGTACTCCTGCCACACACAGCCTGCGGAGTATTTTAGGAGCCTTCTGCAGGAATTGTGCTAATAACATGGAAAATATTATCATTATTAGTTTTTTTTTCCTATGTCTTTTAAAATGGGGCCTTTTGAAAGCCACAGAGGCACCCTCTCTCTGATTGCATTTTTCCCAATTTGTTAGCTGTCAACAATCTATTCTCAGATCATAAATTTGATGGCTTCTCCCACCCTTGAATTGTTTTACACTAGAAGCCCAAAACATTCAAGCCAGAAGAGACCTTAGCACACTGCCCCCCGCCATGTTTTACAGATAGAGACGTGAGCCCAGGGAGGGGAAGGGCCAGGCTGATGCCACTCCAGGAAACAGGAGGCAGAGAGCACGGGTCTCCCCAGGCCTCCTCTGTCAAATGCATCAAAGGCGGTATGTCAAAGCCAAAACAATAGGCAGCCATCAAGTGAGAGACTCTTGCCATTTTACAGATGAGCAAACAGAGGCCCAGAGAGGAGATGAACTTGTTCCCCAAGTTGGCACTGGGGCTGGTGGCTGCCTTCCACTTAACTAGAACTGACACTTGGTAGGTAGCCTGTGGGCCAGATCAAGCCCAGAGACACTTCCCTCTATCCTTTGTTTTTCCTGCCCAATGCAAGTAAGTTATACTTAATGTTGTTAAAAAAACAAAAAAGCAAATTTAGGGTTGCCGGGGGAAGGGATAATTAGGGAATTTGGGAGGTCATGTACACACTGCTAAATTCAAAATAAATAACCAACAAGGACCTATTGTATAGCACACGGAACTCTATGTTATATGCCAGCCTGGATGGGAGCGGGGTTTGGGGAGAATGGATACATGTATATGTATGGCTGAGTCCTTTTCTTTACACCTGAAACTACCACAACACCGTTAATCAGTTATATTCCAATACGAAAGAAAAAGTTTAAAGTTTGGGGGGAAAAAAATTACCAACAAAACCTACTAATAAAATGAAAAAAACGAACAAGAACAACAAAAAATAAGCCCCACAAAATCTTTATTTCTGCTCTCTCTTAAAAATGAAAATCAGATCTGTCCACACCAGGCCTACACTTCCTTATGGCAACCGTCAGCTGCCTTCAAGCCCTGCAACCACTTTGGACACAGCCTAGGCCCTGTTCTCTCTGCTCTCACAGCCTTCTCCCCAACTTGGAGGCTCACTTCATTCATCTGCCTGCTTGGCCCAAAGAGGCATTTGAATGTGAAATCCCTGCCCAACGCGATTCTCTTTGGTTTGTGGTATAAGGCCAAAGCCAAATAAATAAATCTGAGGCTATTTTGGCCACATGGTGGTGGAACTTACAGTATGCCAAAGAAATGAACCAGGATAGGTCAGAACTGACTTGGGGTGGTGGTCGTGCTATCTCTGGGGCACCATTTGAGCAGCATTAGGAAAGCTTTTCCACGGGCCTGTCAGCTGGAACCCCTCCATGAGATACTTGTCCATTTGGACTTTTCGGGACACCCACCTTCAGGGATCCCATTTTAAAATGTGAAAAGCCTTGAAAGAAGATGAATGTAGTTTTTCTTCAATGTAATATAACAGAGAGGGAGACTAGAATGGGGGGCTGGTGACTAGTGCTTGGTGTGCTCATTGTTATGTGCCCTTAAGAACGGTGTTTCAATCCACTGATGCTTTGGCCCAGGTAATTCTTTGCAGTGGGGGCTGTCCTGTGTATCATAGGATGTTCAGCAGCACCCTTGACCTCTACACACCAGATGTCAGTCACACCTCCCCAGCTGTGAGAACCAAAAACATCTCTAGACATGGCCAAATATTCCCGGGGTGGGGAATGTGAAATCACTGTCCATTGATAACTATTGTCTTAAGCTAACCATCTAGCCACCCTGAGCCTTCCTTAATCTGTAAAATAGGTTCTAATTCCTGTCCTTGTGGGGTTGTTGGGAGGATGAAGTGAGATGAAGGATATACAAATGCTATGTCAATCACAGTTTATCATGTATCTGTAGGGTTGGGTTGCCATCAATCATGACAGATTATGAACAGTCAAGTCTTCCAGACTGATATCGGGGATGGCAAATAGGATTGGGAGCTACAGAAGAACAGTATAGAACAACTAATGAAGGATAACATCAGAACACGCCGCTCAGGGATGTATGATATGTAGTGCTAACCTCTGAGGCTGAGATATAAGAAAAGCACCTCCCACCAGCAGTCAGTCTCTTCTTCCTCACATCCATTCCTGGCCGTATAACTATCATACTAGTAAAACACATCCCATGGTTCTCCATGGCTGCCAGAAATTCAGTGGCTTCCAAATCCCAACCCTGCCCTCTCTGAAGTCTCACAATTCCCTACCCTGTCTTTCCAGTCTGTACCATGGCTTCAGGCTCATGGAGCATATGGCGTCCTCACCTGCCTTCTACCCCTGCACGTGCTTTTTCCTTGGTCTGAAGTCTTCCCTCAGCCCTCACTTTCTGCCGGTCGTCTCCTCCTTACCAGCTCAGCATTTCTGAAGCCCCGCCAGCTCCCTGCAGACAGACATATTGGTCACTTCCTCCCGTGCTCCCCAGTGTGGAGTTTACATCTCTATTAGAACACGTTCATGGCTGCCTTGGATGACAGTTGGCTGGGTCCCTCTGTATCCCTCTTCCACCACATTCACCTGCCCTGAGGCAGAGACTGTGTCTGATTCCTTTCCATAACCCCTTCACCTGATTCCCCATTGGACACAGAGAAAGTTCTCCATCAATGCTTGAGTTAGAAATAGGATAAAGAGTTGACCCTAAATGTAATTTGACCTAGATGCCCATGCTTGAGATATGTAAGCTCCAGGTTTATTTGATGACTGAATAATTACGTATTTAATAGGCCAAGGAGAGCTGCTTGACCATATTTGAGCAGGGCCATGACACAGTTAGAGCTGTATTTTAGGAAAATCCATTTGACTATATGATTTATAATGGTCATCGAAAATGCATCATTTTGACTCCTTTAAGTCCCTCTGCCCCAGAGTAGGCAAAACAAGTCTTACCCATTACAGGTAGGCGTTGAGGTTTTGCTAATTAAACCTTGCAAAGGGCTTTGAGATCTTGCTCTGAAAGGTGACAGAAGTGTGAAGCTTTCAGTGACAGCCTAATTATTATTATTACCAGACACAAAGCTCAGAAAAACTTAAAAGATCCCCAGATACCATTCAAAATAGTAAGAGACAAAAAATGCAATTGGAGAAATTTTAAGATGGAATCCTTGCATCACAGACTCTTCCTGTTGTCAGAAACCTTAGAGGGTTCCTGATCTGTTCTCACACCTTCCCAAGCTGATAATGACACTACTTCTATGCCCCTTCCCAGTTCTTCCTGCTTTTGGAGTCTGAGGGTTAACAGCTTGGGCCTGATGGTAGTGTTCCTTGTGTTCAAATCCCCATCTTTTCCCTGTTAACAGTGAAACAGGGGTAAATGATTAGGCCTTCGTTTCTTTACCTATAAAATGGGGATTTGATTACCTACCACAGGCATTGCTGCACAAGTAATGATGCCACACTGCTTAGTAGGGTACCTTGCTGTTGTTTAGTTGTTAAGTTGTGTCTGACTCTTGTGACCCCACAGACTGTAGCATTCCAGGCTCCTCTGTCCATGGGATTCTCCAGGCAAGAATACTGGAGTGGGTTGCCATGTGTCCTCCTCTGGGGGATCTTCCTGACTCAGGGATCAAACCCACATCTCTTATGTCTCCTGCATGGTAGGTGGGCTCTTTACCACTGACCCACCGGGGAAGCCCAGTATGGTACCTGGCCCATGGGAAAGAATAAACATTAGCTATAAAATCACTTGAGCTAATTAATATATGTGAAAGTGCAGAGGAAATCATAAGGCATTCAACCTCTAAGTGGTTCCTAGTTTAGGGGCTCCATGGAACAGTCCAATATTTCTCGCAAATCCCAGCCCTTGTAGCTGTCCTGTGTGTGTATGTGATTATGTAATGTTGGTGAGGGAAGAGAGGAGTTTTTTGATAAAATGGCCTAGTCAAGTGGCAAAGCAAAACCAAGTTCAAAGCCTATTATTCTCTCCTGTTCTAACCGAGGAAAAAATGTGGTTTCCTTTTCATGGATTTTCAACTGTTGGGTGGGGGTTCTGACCAGGACAGTGGGCAAATTGCCCAGAACATTCAAGTTCATAGGTCAAAGTGTATGCTGGTGCTGAAGGTTCAGATTCCATCTTAACAAATCTATGTCTTTATGATTTAATCCCTGGAGGCTTGTTTGTTTGTTTTTTCATGGACACTTCCCAGGGCCGGTGTAAGAAGAGAGTGAGGTAACCCTGTGAAGTTGCTTCAGAAACTGTAAAGTGCTCTGTGACTGCTCAGACGACTGCTATGCAACCCACAGGATGGCCCTGAACACAGCTGTCTTCTTTAGGGACTGTTTCAGCAGAAGCCCCTGTCCAGCAGGGTCTAGGGAGTTCCAGTTTACTCTAGTAATGACCAACATCCAGAGATCATTGAAAGAAGCCTGGCTCCTCTCACTAGAATCCCTGCAAAATGACTCATGTAATTGCTCTGTGTAAGTATCCTTAGCCTTTATTGTACACCCACAAGATTAGGATGCTGTAGACTCCTGTGGAATGCAGAGGAAGGGGGAAGGGGGCTCATTTAAAATGCAGAGGATTGAAGAGACCACCAATTCCACTTGTAAAGGCAGCAGGGACCACCGAGTGTCCAAGTCAAGACATGTGATTGCCAATCATTCCAGACCCTCTTGTCTGCCTTTCTAGCATTCCTCCCAGCGTGGGGGGGGTGGGGGTGGGGAAGCCTCTTTCCTTTAAAGTTCCTAGCAGGGCTTTCTAGGGTCTTCCCCTCAGGAATTAGTTGTAGGAATAATTGGGCCAGTGGAGTGCAAGAGATATATCCAGCACAGCTCTCGCACTCCTAGAAAAGTGACCTAGATCAAGCAGCAAGCATCGGGTGGATGCAGGACTACTGTGGGGACCCCCTGCCACCTACTGACTTACAGCTGAACCCACATTCCCAGTTGCTTCTGCTGGCTGGGGGGCTGGGGTCGGGGTGCAGAGAGAGCTGAGGAAGGCGGGGGAGGGTGAAGGGGAATGGTAGGGCTGTCCCTTTCGGGAGCAAGCTCCAGGTATCACACCCCCTCACCCGCCCACCCACCCATCAGCACACCCAACCAGGAGGCTAAGGTGAGGATGGGGAGGCAGGGGGCCATGGGGAGAGGAGGTCAGCTGCGGATCCAGGGAGCTGGCTTGCTGGTGGGTATTAGCATAGAGCTGGCTGCCTGTGTGAGAGTGAGGGGGAGAGCGAGGGAGCAAGGGAGGGAGCGAGAGGCAGGCGGCGAGGAGAGGAGAGCAGAGCAGAGCAGAGGGGGAGCGGCGCTCAGCTCGCAGGAGGACAGGCTTCTCTTTTCCGTGCTCAGTTAATCTGGCTGTCAGTTGGTGTTAACGCTGCAGTTTAAGCGCTCGGATTCCAAGGGAAACAGACAAACCTCGCAGAAGGCAGGCAGGAAGCAAGCGAGGAAGGAAGGAACGGCAGGAGGAAAAGAATCGGCAGAAGAGAGAAAGGAAGAAAGGGAAGGGGGGAACACCAAATCTATGATTGGACCTGGGCTTCTTTTTCGCCAATGCAAAAAGGAATATGCAGCACATTTTTGCCTTCTTCTGCACCGGTTTCCTAGGCGCGGTAGTAGGTGCCAATTTCCCCAACAATATCCAGATCGGTGAGTGAAAGGGGCAGCCTGGGGTGGGACTTCATAGGTCTGGCTAGTTTTTTGAGGGGGAGGGGGTTTGTGTCCTCCCCCACCCCCACTATGGGCTGTTGTGCTGGCCATCTACCCCAAGCTGTCCAGCAGCGATGTGAAGGCTTGGGCGATGGTGTGGGGAGGGGGCTTCTCTGGATGGGATATGGGGCAGAGAAGGAAACTGTGCTCTGTCTCTCTCTCTCTCACACACACACACACAGACACATAAACACACGCAGGTCCTCACACACCACTCACACTCTAGGCATGAGCATGTGAAATGGAGGAACCACTGCTTTGGAGAAAAAAAAAAATCAGGCTCTAACAAGGAAAGAGGTGGTAGGTGTTTAAAGAGTTAACTCCATGGCTTGGTAGATGATGCCTGATTTCATTTATTTATATAAATATGTGTGGTGTGTGTATTTATGTGTATGATTATGTATTAAATATACACATTTATATTTGAGAGAGGCAGTGATTTCTCCTCTGGGGGAGGGGAAAGAGACCCTCTAAAAGAAGGAATGAAGGATGCTGGGTTCATTGCATTCACTAAAATAATCCTAAAAAGCCACCCCCTACCCCAGGTGAAGGGGGCTCTCTCTCCCACTCTGGACTCTCCTAGCTGCCTCTGTCTGCTGTCTGCCATGCTGGGTTGGGGGTTCCCGCTCCTCCAATTCTGGAACTTCCTAGCCTGTTTTTCTCCCCCTACTCCTTCAATCGCCCACTCCTCTTAGATTTTCTGTCCATGAGACGGTCTGCCTTTTATACACACACACACACACACACACACACACACACACAAACACACATCCACATGTCCCTCTCCCCTCCTCCTAGCTCTCCCCATCACTGAGCTCCAGCCTCGCAACTTGGAGGCAGGTTTCAACATGATGCCGCATGCTTTTTTTGTTCCCCATTTCCCTTTCCTGGTTGTCATGCTTCTCAAAGAGGACCCCCACCCTCCCTGAATTTATGGGACAGCGGATAGATACTGCTTCTCCCAGTAATAACGGGTGAAAGCCAAATAAACAGGAGCAGTAACACCAATAATGACGCGCGTCCACAAGGGCTTGGGAATTCAGTATGACCAGCATCTCAGGGCTGTTTGTGTCCCGGAATCCAGCAAACTGCTTTGCTTGGAGGCATCTTGCTGGGTCTGGGTTGTTTACTCTCTCCAGATAGAGGCAGGGCTCCAGTAGAGAAAGTTCCCATTCCTAGGAGTTTGTGTTCCTTGTAAGCATGTGTGTTTGTGGGGCAACGTGTTGAAGGTGGTCTTTTGTTGGGCACACATGTGCTACTGTACTCTTTTGGCCTCTCCAGTGGGCTGGCTCTGAGGGTAGCAGGAATAGCCGCGGAGCAACTTGCTTTGTTTCCTGACACCTGTTAAGCTATATCCTGAAGTGTGTCTGTGTATGTGTATTAGTGCCTTAGACGCAAAACAAAACTTCCTGCCTCCGGAGACACTTCTCTTGCAGCCCAGCCTATAGCCACCTACCTCCCCACCCCCACTCACTCTCCTTCATTCATTGCAGGGGAGGAGGGAGACTGGGAAGTGTTTGGGGTGTGGTCATCTTGGGGTGGGGGTGGAGCATCAGAATTAAGAAGGAGTTTTTTGTTTTTACTCTTTAAAATGGAGACATATGACCATGGGTAAATCATTTGCTCTTACGAGTGGCATTCTTTATGCTGGTACTTATGTCTTACCCATACTTTGCTGATTGGAAATACTTGTCTTCAGATATGTGGACTTGCTTTCTCCAAGTGCATCTGTGTATATTGCCATGGATGTATAAATGCACGAGATGTTTTGTGTACATATCTATGGTATGTTTATTTATGTATCTCTGCAGATTTTTCATCGTATTTAGCCCCAATTTGATTTCAAATGATTGAACCATTGTTTTTATTTTCACATAAAAGGTTGAAATGTTAAGTTATGGAACACACACTGAAAATATCACTGTCATCAGACGTTACTTCATTCTACTTGCACTATCTGTAACAAAAGCCTTACAATTTATTCACTGATTGTTAAAAACAAACACACATCTACTGTATAGGAAGTTAGAAATGCATCATATTGGGATTGAGATTTCTGAGGAATCTCAGATTAACTTCTATGTAAACACTCACTATACTTCAGTCTCTGGAAACTGCTGATTTCAGTTCATAGAAACGCATTTTAATTTATTTACATGTTGACAGTAAATACGAAGGTAAGGTGTGTACTCAGGTTGCTTGGAACAGGAGCCCCACCAGGCACCTCTGGTTCTGCTTTTTTGCTAGAATAGAATGCTAGCATCTTCTGGACATTCCTAAGACCCCACATTTTCCAAGTCCAAGGTGTTACCATGCAAATACACACAATAGCAACCCCTTATGTAACAAGTCACTCCTGGGATCATGAGTGATGAGAGAACCGGCAAATAATCAAGATAATCAAGATGTGCAGATAATCAAGAGTTTTTTAGAGGAAATGAATAAACTGTAGAGGACTGGCAGACAGGTCTTGCCAGGTCAAAGACTACAAGGGTCAAAGCCAAAGAAAGGGTCATAGTGCTAGAGAAGCTCACAGGATCCCAGGGCTAGAGTTCACTCTGCAACACACATTAATACTACTTCCTGTATGGCTCTCTAATGAGAATTGGTTCTGATACAGGAAAAATTAGACACGGCTAGGGTTTACATGCATACGAGAGCACAGGCTGCCTAAGTGTTTTGCTTGAGAGAGAGGGAGAAGAGAAACTCCACAATTCTGTTTTCTCTGACCTGAACTGAGTTGAGGGGTGAACAATCAAATCTTTGGGCAGAATGACAGATAATTAGAGGCTTTATCAATAAAAGCTCACCTGTAGAAGTTGAAGCCCCAGGGTCCAGTTGAGTCCATGTGAATTCGGATCCCCAGAATCAGGCAACAACTAGTGACTCTGACCTGGGGAGAAGAAATGGGCCCATCTGGGGTGGGCTGTTGAGGAATCAAACTTATCTCTAGCCCAGATACCATGTTGCATTTTCTTTCTTTGCAGGGGGATTATTTCCAAACCAGCAGTCACAGGAACATGCTGCTTTTAGATTTGCTTTGTCACAACTCACAGAGCCCCCAAAGTTGCTCCCCCAGATTGATATTGTGAACATCAGCGACAGCTTTGAGATGACCTACAGATGTAAGTAAATGCTTCTTTTTCTGAGAATTCTTTCTGCGATCGACCATTAAAGGGAGGGCCTGTACATAGCAGGTGGTGCCGCAAAAACGATGAGTTGTCATCCCTTGTCTTAAGAGAAAGCACTCCAAGAAAACTGTCCAGGGCCTTTTGAGTGATTCTGTTCATTGATATTTGAGATCCTGCAGTGCTTCATGGGATGGGTTTGCGTTCTTGCTGTCAGCTAACTTTGAATGCCAGCCTGATGGGTACTGGGGTTGACTGCATCTCCCCTAAACTCGCAGAGGTTTTCTGGTTCACTTGAGAGTTTCATATATAGGAAACTTCTGAGAGGCGTAGAATGAAAAATTCTGACTTGGAGAATGTGGTTTACAATACTTATGTCCTTCCTGTGCACAGTTAAAAGAAAATGCTGTTAGATAAGAAAGGATACCTGAGGTGTCTGTTTAGTTTCCCATTTTTAGAAAGGACCAATAATTATTTAAAAATTTGAAGCCTACATTATTTCCTAAGTGTTCTGAAGTGACTGATGGCTTACATAGTTTTGGGGATGGCATTTGAGCACAAAAAAGAACAGAGGTGACCTCAAGAAGGAGAAAGTGACAGTGAAGTCGTTCAGTCCTGTCTGACTCTTGGTGACTCCGTGGACTGTAGCCCACCAGGCTCCTCCGTCCGTGGGATCTCCAGGCAAGAATACTGGAGTGGGTTGCCATTTCCTTCTCCAGGGCATCTTCCCCACCCTGGCATTGAACCCAGATCTCCTGCATTGCAAGCAGATGCTTTACCCTCTAAGCCACCAGGGAAGCCCAAGAAGGAGAAAGGAGAGATGAATTTCAGCCATCTGAACTGAATGCATTATAAAATGCGGGCAACAAACACCGTTCTGAGTTTTTCTTGACTACTGGGTGAAAAGGAAACCTGTATGGTGGCATGACTGCCATTTTAAGACAGGTGAAAGCACAAAATTTAATCAGTAGCAACATTTTCCCTCTAGGGATTAAGCTCACATGGGAATTGATGGCATAGAAGTATAAACTGAATGGGCAAGAACAACTCGAAACTGGATTAAATTGGCACTGTAGGCTCTGGGTGCCACTGTGGCCTCAGTAGCTTGTGCTGAGCTGTGGATGGCAGAAGGCAGGTACCATATTCCCTCCGTCTCTTTGCCACGGTTCCCCTCTTGACAAGCTCTCAGCGATTTGAACTGAACATGCCTTGAAGGCTCAAACAGAGAATTCAGCATTCTCCCTATTCCTAAGAACACTCAAAAGATAATGTATATGCAAATTCCAAGAATTTAAATTATTAATCCAACAACTGGAATTATTATTATAATTACTCTAATTACCCAGCCATAAAGAAGAATGAAAGAATGCCATTTGCAGCAATATGGAAGGACCTAGAGATTATCATATTAAGTGAAGTCAGAGAAAGACAATCATATGATATCTCCTGTATGTGGAATCTAAATAAATCATATAAATAAACTTATTTAGAAAACAGAAATAGATCTACAGACATAGAAAACAAACTTACGGTTACCAAAGGGGAAAGTGGGGGGAGGGTGATAAATTAGGAGTTTGGGATTAACAGATACACACGACCATATATAAAATGGATAAGCAACCAGGATCTACCGTATAGCCAGGGAACTATATTCAGCATCTCGTATTAACATATAATGGTAAAGAATTTGGAAAAGTATATATATATATAGCCTCCCTGGTGGCTCAGTGGTAAAGAAGCTGCCTGCTAATGCAGGAGACACAGGAGACGCTGGGAAAATCTCATGGACAGAGGAGCCTGGTGGGCTACAGTCCATGGGGTCGCAAAGAGTCAGACCTGACTAAATGATTGAGCACACGTACACATGAAGTATATATATATGTGTGTGTGTGTGTGTGTGTGTGTGTGTATATGAATCACTTTGCTGTACACCTGAAACATTGTAAAGCAACAATACTTCAATCAAAAAAATTATTATTTCAGATTCCATTTACTGAGGACTTACTGTGTGCCAACAATTATTTTATGGACAATTATAATAACATTCATTACATTTATT
Organism: Bos grunniens; assembly: GCF_055505025.1. NCBI lineage: Eukaryota > Metazoa > Chordata > Mammalia > Artiodactyla > Bovidae > Bos > Bos grunniens. The sequence continues at coordinate 64,722,756 of NC_141171.1, forward strand.
GAGCATCTACTATGGCCCAGTAATGCACTAATCACTTTTCATGTGTTGGTTTATTCAAGTTATTTTATTCAATCTTCACAGGATCCCTACAGTGCTCTATATTATTAATATGTTCCTTTTAGAGAAGCTGAAAGTAAGGCTGCAACAGGTTATACAACTTTTCCAGGGTCACCTGAAAAGTAAATGGTGGTCTTGTGAGCCCAAGGTCCTTGTTCCTGGGCACTGTGAAAGATACACAGATCCCATGGTAACTAGATCAATTTTACTGAGATTACCCAAGAAACAAAAGGGAGCATTCAGAGTCTTTACAAGCAGTGACCTGATAAAGCCCCTAAGGAGGAAACTTTAAAAAGCTTCAGATTGTAGCTACGGTTTTGCATAGGAGTGACCTGCTGAACAAATAAAACAGCAATTCTACATTTTGGTAATGTTGAAGTTAAAAATCTTGTCAACTGTGTTACTCATTATCCTTGAAAAAGAGCTGAAGTTTAATTGGTGAATTGTAGTTCTATGAAACCATCTCCCTGGAAAGTGAAAATAATATTGCGTAGGTATTTGATTATTAGACAACCTCTCATTTCTTTCACTATGGATTAAAGGAGAATTTTTAAGGGGAAGATTTAGGTGTGGTCATCAAGGTATCTAAGAACCACCAGAGATTATGCATAACCTTTTGCATGTATGTGCCTATGCTTATTTATTCCCTGGACAGAGGCTCCGTAGCTTTTGTCATTCTCTCAAAGGGGTCCATTGCTCTAGAAAGACTACAGGCTTAGGGAATTTGCAAGAATCAATGGCTGGCATGTGCATTCACTCACACTGCTGAGACCTGTCTCCAGCAGAGCTTGGTGGAAAGAGATGTTAACTGTTATTCTGTTGTCAAGATGTTGACCGACAGGACAAGACAATACAAGATAAAAATTGGAGGAATGTTCTAAGGCAAAAAGTGATGCTTCTATACTGTTATCTTAACTACCTAAGACTTGATCTCTAATAGGGTTGCTGTCCATTTACTGAGAGGATTGAAATGTGATCAGGGTGTTATCCACTGTGGTTAGTGAACTTGAATCGAGTAGATCTGGGTTCTTCATCTTGATTCCTGCCATATACCAGAGCATAGGTTTCTATGAATTTAATCATTCTTTAAATGTTATGAACTGATACGGTTATTGGAAAAACAGATGATAAAAGGTTTTTGTTCTCGGTGGTTTGCAGTTCAGTGGGGACACTGCTCAGGGGATTGCCTGAGAAACAGTAATGCTATTTTGTTCTTAAACCGTTAGTTTCTTCTCTTTAGTTCCGGGAACTGAGAGAGTACTAGGCAACTGGGGTGGTCATGGTGACATTGTAATTCCCAGCCTGCCTGGAAGATTCTCTGTTAATTATCACATGAGATTAGGAAACCCTCTGGGGCTGTGCTCACTGTGGTTCACTAGTCTGGGGAAACTGACTTCTATCCCAATTTGGATTGAGTGAAAAATATTGAAAGGAGTAGAGAGGTTTTAGGTACAATGCCTTAACTAATAATTTATTGAAAACAGAAAAAAACATGATATTCGGATTTAATTTCATGTGCTTTTTGATAGCTGGACTAGTAGTTAACCTTAAATTAACTATCCCAGTCTTACCTCCAGAAAATAACCAAATCTTTATTTTTCACCATTTTTCTGGTCATTTGATTGTTTTCCTATACATTTTGCTATTCATGATCCCTCCACCAGAGGGTGGAGAAGGGAAAGGAGAAGAAGTGTAACAGGAACTATTGCTGCTAGATGTATTAGCAACAGGAGACTGCTTAAAAAGGCAGAATGGTGCTTAGAGAAAGGGATGCAGGAGAACTATTGCTAATATCTCCGGCCAAGAAGAGAGTTCTACATCTTTGTGGCATCCCATCTTTCCTGCTCTCCTTTTCTGCCATCATTAAGGGGTAAAGTCACTGAATTGGCAACCCAAATGCTTTAGGATCTCCTCTGAGTCTGAGTGAACTCCGGGAGTTGGTGATGGACAGGGAGGCCTGGCGTGCTGCGATTCATGGGGTTGCAAAGAGTCGGACACGACTGAGCAACTGATCTGATCTGATCTGGTCTGAGTACTCTGTTGGGCCGCCCAGGTGGTACCTGGTGGGCCACAATCCACAGGGTCACAAAGAGTTGAACACAACTGAAGCAACTTAGCATGCACGCACGCACCGAGTACTCTTCCCATCTCACAAGGGCAGGAGTTGAGGAGTCTGTCCATAGAGATGGTAGTTATGGACCAGCTATTCAGCCTATATTGTGTGTCTTTATATCTGAAATACTAGCTGGGGTGTCCATTAGATTTTGGAGGAGCATTGTTGTAATGATTTTTAATATTTATGTATTTATTTGGCTGCACCAGGTCTTAGTCACAGCATGCAGGATCTTTAGTTGGGGTATTCAACTCCTCAGTGCTGAATGTGGGATCCAGTTCCCTGACCAGGGATCGAACCCAGGCCCCCTGCACTGGGAGCACAAAGTCTTAGCCACTGGACCACCAAGGGAGTTCTGAGCACTGTTGCAATTTAATTCTTACTTTTCATTTATCCATCCATTTATTTGTTCAGCAAATACACTGAATTTCCAGTGTATGCTCAGCTCTGTGTCAGGTGCTAGGAACACCATGACCAACAAAGAAGACACAGTCTCTTTCCCTGTCGGGAGGAGGCAGTTACAGATTAGCTGAGAGATCCTGTGCACAAAAAATTCACCCAGGGAGCTTGTTTTAAGCAAGACTCAGGGGCAGAATCTAGACTTTCTGAATCAGAATATTCAAGAGATAGCCCTGGGGAGATATGGTAGCAGTCAGTATGGCAATCACACTTGGAGAAATTCTTTTAAAAGTCTTGCATGCCATTAGCAAGCATTTTTTGAGCCCTTAACCAAGCCCAGGCATAGTGTTAAGTACTAGAAATGCAGACAAAATTAAGACATGTTCCTTGCCTGGCAGGACTTTATTCCCAGTGAAACCAACTGTGCCGTAAAGAGAAAATTAAAATGTAATGCAAATGTTATAGCTCAGGTGGTAGAAATCCACCTGCAATGCAGGAGACCCCGGTTTGATTCCTGGGTCAGGAAGAACCCCTGGAGAAGGGATAGGCCATCCACTCCAGTATTCATGGGCTTCGTTGTGGTTCAGCTGTAAAGAATCTTCCTACAATGCAGGAGACCTGGGTTCGATCCCTGGGTTGGGAAGAACCCCTGAAGAAGGGAAAGGATAACCACTTGAGTATTCTGGCCTAGAGAATTCCATGGGCTGTATAGTCCATGGGGGTCACAAAGAGTTGGACATGACTGAGCAACTTTCACTCACTCACTCACTCAAATGTTACAGCATCCACTTACATGGAGGATCAGGAGATGCTTTGAGAAGTGGGGTTAGTCTCTCAGAGGCTGGTGGTTCATCTGAGTTTCAATGATAAGCAGAAACATTCCAGGAGGTCAAGGGTGGGGAGCAGAAAGAGGTGAGACAAGTGTGTCTCAGGCAAGAGGAACAGCATATGCCAAGGAGAACTCTTGACCTAGTTCTTCACCTGCTCTGACCTCCTGTGGTACTCCATGCTGGCCTCTCATTGGCCAGTTATCAAACTCTGCAGAAGGAGTCATCCAATGGCCATCCATAAGCCCCCGTCAGCAAAGTGTTTAAGAAGCATGGAACTGCACATCAAAAAGTGGGCATCTTAGCTCTCTTTGAAATTTTAAACCATTTGGCCACACTGGACCCTGGGTCTATGTAACCCCACTTGACTAGGATGGGAGTATCCCACCTGGATGGCTTCTTTCTTAAACAACCTACTACTCTCCTTGTCTTCACCTGCTTTGCTCCTGGAAGCACTGAGTTTTTAAGTCCCAGTTGATTTGTCCTGCAATGTTCCCGGTGTTGTGTGTTTATAGGTCAACTCTACCACCAGAATGTGAATTGTTATTCAGAAAGACCATGTATAGGTATTGCTTGGTGTGGCTGAGAACACCTGGCACAGGACTAACACATGAACAAATGTTTCCAAAAATCAAAGAATCACACAGCATAGATGCTGGAAGACTACATGACAATCAGGTTGAGGTCAGTGTGCCTATTTGCAGGGCAGTTCCCTCTGATGTGGACCTACTTAGGAAGCCCGAGGGCATTCTAACAAGACGTTAGGCACTGGCAGCAGACACATGCCTTCTTAGTTCTTGCCGAAGCATCCCTCATCATTTTCAGAGCTGCAAACTAACAGTCCAGGGACTTGTTTTGCTTGACTTGCACAATTCTTTTCCAACTTTGGCATAAAAATCCACATTTCTGGCTTCTCTGAAAAAAACCTGGGGCATCAGACAACTCTGGACCCACATTCCTGCTCAGCACTATGGTCTTTAGCTGAGAAATGCTGCCTGATTTAAGTATAAGAAATAATCTCTCAAGTTTACCAAAGTCCTGCCTGCTCCTTATTAGACATGTGACCAGTATAACAAAATCATGTTACTTGCCTGGGACTGTAAGCAGGCCAATGTGCTTACACCTGATTCATATCCTTCAGCATCTGCCATTGTATTATTTTATTTTAATAATAGCTATTCCTCACTCTGCAATAAACAGTAGAGGACACAAAAGATATGTAACTCTTGCTGTCAAAAGATTGGTCTAGGGAATTCCTTGGTAGTCCGGTGGTCAAGACTCCATGCTTCCACTGTAGGAGGCTCTGGTTCAATCTCCAGTCACAGAACTAAGATCTCGTAAGCTGTAAGATATAGCCCAAAAGCAAAAAACTGGCTTTCATGTAGTAATTTATAAAATGGAGGACCGGTGGGACAGTAAACAAAGGTTATTTTGAAGACCCATCATGTAACAGAGACTTCATACATGTCATCTTTCCATTTTATAGATAATGCTACTGACAGTGAAAATGATTGTGCCTTCTCCGTATTACACAGTGAATAAGAGTCTAAGCTAATATGTGAAGCCAGCTTTGCAGACTCCAAAACTCAGTGACCTTTCACCCTTGTAAGATAGAGGACATAAAAAACTGAAACGGCAGGAAAAAGGCCCAACACAAGAAGTACCAAAAAGAAGTGAAACTTACGATTCAGGATTAAGTGCTAAGACTTCCAAGGCAGAGGCGGGTGGCTGTGGATAAGGAATGAGTATCGGGGGAGGTGGAACAGGGGTAGCCATTTAAGGGAGGAGCAGATTTTTGGAGTGTCACGAGAGGAACATTTTTGAGTAAGTAAAGTCACAATATTTCTCCTCCCCTCATCTCTACCACTACCATATACAACTGTTTTGCAATCAAGGTAGAGAGTTGTTGTTTTGTTTGTTTGGCGAGGTGGAGAGCTTGGACTTTATCTCTTGTGTATACACTCAGTTACATGGCGGATGTCTGCATTGCTCAGTTTCTCCGTCTTTACCTAAGCCCTCACTTTGAGATACATGGGCCCCAACACTATCTGTGGGTGACTCTTGATAACATTGATGATTGTAATTTTTTTGTTCAGAAATGTGTTTATGAACATCACTTCCTCTGATTAGTTTGAAGACTTCTGTTGAGAAGGGTGACATTACTGTTCTCTTGGATGCTCAAGAGAAAGTAGTTACATAGGACATTTGGAAAACGAAGGTTTGTTTATTTGTCTATGCATTCCTTCAAAGCTCTTTTATTATTGGCCCCCCATGGAGTATATGTACCACTATGGCCCCCTTTCATACCCTTGTATACTGCATTTATTGATTACAGAATTTTTTTCCACTGAATCTAGACATAGCCTTAAATTCCCTCTCGCTGGAGCATTCCAAGCAGCTACTACAAATTGCTCAGAGTTGTAGTTGATACACAAGATAAAATCCATTTGCCATTACAAGGTACTACACTGGGAACTGGGAAAATAAAATGCATTAGGCATTGATTCTCCCCTTAAGGAGCTCAGAGAAAATAGGCATGCATAAAAAAACTGATATAATGGATAGGTTCTCGGCACTCCCTCTCTCTCTCTCTCTCTCTCTCTCTCACACACACACACACACACATGATCAGAGAAGGAAAGGAAAACATCCAGTTGAAGGAATCAGACCAGGTTTCATAAAACAAGTACATTTGAATTGAATTTAGAAGGGCAGGTAGAAGGTAGACGGGAAAATAGGAAGATACACACACAAACATATACACACACACCAAGTTCAACCACTGAAAAGTATATTGGATTGAAACTTACAGACATGGGCTCAAATGCCAGACTATTTCCTTGGATCATTCATGTGTAAATGATGCAGAGGACCACTCCCAAGCTTCTGTGACCTCTAAAAGTCCTTCTAGGGCTGTATTTCTATGATAAGAGTTAACAGAAGACTCCAGCAATAAACTAAACTAAGATGCTTTTGTACCAGCCTTTAGCTGGATGGAGGCTCACTAAACAAATTGAGACTCTGAGAAAAGCTCCAAGTTGCACAGTCAGGCTACATATGTACGTATAAAACAGGTATATTAAGCCAAATGTGGGCCTCAGGTGCATTCATTCAATATTCAACATATATGCTACATTTAAAATGGATAATCAACAAGGACCTACTGTATAGCACTGCCAACTCTGCTCAATATTATATAACAACTTAAATGGGAAAAGAATTTGAAGAGAATTGATATATGTATGTGTATAACTGAAGAACTTTGCTGTATACCTAAAACTATCACAACATCGTTAATCAACTATGAACAAATGAACGTGAAGTCACTCAGTCATGTCCGACTCTTTGCGACCCCACGGACTGTAGCCTACCAGGCTCCTCAGTCCATGGAATTTTCCAGGCAAGAGTACTAGAGTGGGTTGCCATTTCCTTCTCCAAGGGATCTTCTCAACCCAGGGATCGAACCCAGTTCTCCCGCATGGCAGGCAGATGCTTTACCGTCTGAGCCACCAGGGAAGCAACAAGGAATCAACTATACTCCAATATAAAATAAAAAGTTTAAATTCAACAGGTATTTATGGAGTGCTACTACTGTGAACAAGAAAAGAAGGCAACCCCGTGCTCATGGAGCTTTCTGGCTAGTAAGGAACATAGCTATTCTTAAACTAATCATATAAATAAATATGTGAAAGAAAGGCCATGATTCAATAGAAACATATTACAAAGGAACCAGCATTGGGTAGAGAGATGAATAGGCGTCTGAGCTGAAAACTGAACGCTTTCAGCAATGTGGTGCTAAAAACAGGAGGAATATTCTAGAAGCATTCTGGGCAGAGGACTGGTGGGGGGAAAGGGATGTGGGAAGCGTGGGGCTGGAGAGGGTGACACAAGTCAGGCTTGGTGTGCCCTGTTATGGATTTTGATCTTTAGCCCAAGAGCTGGGGAAACCTACTGAAGGGTTCCAAGCAGAGGAATGCCGTGTTCAGATTTGTTTTCTCACTGGGAATCAGAGGCTCCAGAACACTTGACCACTTTCGTGCTCCCTGGAGATTTTTTGCTAATGCAACAACAACAATTGTTCCTTTACTCCTGTCTCCAACTTGGGGTGGAGTCTCACAGATGGGCAGAGGGATGGGGACAGACGGTGGGGGAAAGGCTGGGTACAGGGCTGACTCTGTGGTATGTCCATGGATGTATTCTTGGAGATGAAGCTGATTCAGCAGAGGGCTAGGAAATCTGGTGAGTATGTGTGCAGAGGCAGAGAATCATCCAGAACCCCACTTAATATTATCAACAGGGAAGGTTACATGACACTGAATCCTGCTCTCCACTCAAACCAGGTAATTCAATGGTCCTCAAATTGATACTGCTGTTTCCTCCACCTACAAATTCCTCCTCCCACATTCCCTTGTCGAAATTCTGTCCTTCTGGTGTGTCCTAGTTCTTATATCACGCATGATAAGTTGCTTCTGTCATGTCTGACTCTTTGAGACCCAATGGACTGTAGCCCTCTAGGCTCCTCTGTCCATGGGATTCTCCAGGTAAGAATACTGAAGTGGGCTGCCATGCCCTCCTCCAGGGGATCTTCCTGACCCAGGGATCAAACTGGAGGTGTCTCTTATGTCCCCTGCATTGGCAGCCAGGTTCTTTACCACTAGTAGTGCCGCTGGGACTCTCCTAATCCACCCCTGCACCCCTCTTCTCTGCCCTGTGGCCCTTTGTATCTTCCTCACAGCAGATGTCAAATTTAACCCTGAGTTTTAGTTACCTGGACCCTTATTTTATCTGCCCAACTGGACTAAGCAACTTGGGGGCAGTGACTTTGTTTTTTTAGGTTCCCATGACAGACTCTACCAGAGAATAGTGTGTGGTGGTGCTAGTGAAATGAATGAATGAATGAATGTATAGCTGTATATTGAAAAAAAAAGTGAAAGTGTTAGTCACTCAATTGTGTCTGACTCTTTGTAACCTCACTTACTGTAGCCCACCAGGCTCCTCTGTCCATGGAATCCTCTGTCTAGGCAAGAATACTGAAGTGGGTTGCCATTCTCCTCTTCACATTCTCATTTCTCCACAGAATCATCTCAACACATAGATCGAACCTGGGTCTCCTATATTGCAGGCAGATGCTTTATCATTTGAGCCACCAGGGAAACTGGATATTATGTAACATCAATGGCAGGGATGAAAATAAGGCTGAATTATTACTGTTTACAGGGTAGCACTTTGCTACAATGAGTTTTGAGAGTTTCAGTGGAGGACTGTATTGTAAATTCCTTTGGAAGGCTATTATAACTATATAGCTGAAAAGTGGGGATGAAAAGTCCAATCAAAATCTCACTGCAGTTCCTACTGGACTGTTGTCAGTCAGGGTCCTCAGTAAGATATATATATATATAAAAATAGCTCTAGGTCATGTCTGACTCTTGCAATCCCATGAACTGTATCCTGCCAGGCTCCTCTGTCCATGGGATTCTCCAAGCAAGAGTAATTGAGTGGGTTGCCATTTCCTTCTCCAAGGGAACTTCTCGAACCAGGAGTTGAACCCAGGTCTCTCCCGCATTGCAGGCAGATGCTTTACCAACTGTGTAAGTAAGGTATGAGGCTCCATTTTCTAAATAACGGATTTCTGGTTCAAGGATCTGCCATGGATGCCCTGCCTGGGCACGTCAGTTCTCTTTTTTGAACATCAGTTTCTTTCAAATGAAGGTAATAATTATAGCAGTGATGCATGGCTATTTTGAGAAGGAGTAAATGATGGTTGATTTCAAATCAACTTCCCACTCCATAAGATGCTGAGAGGTAGATACTTTTTTCCTCCCCTTTTCACAGATGAGGAAGCTGTGAACAATTTCCAATTTCCAATGAGTGAGCGGGACAATGGCCTGGGTTTCTGGTTCCGTCCCTAGACATGTGCGGCTGGGCTGGGAGTGCTTTCTTCATTTCACTGTATGCTGTGTCTACTCAGACCCTTTTAAATGCTGCAGCTTCCTTTCTGTGGCAGCAGCCCCCGTCCTCCCCTGGTGTCCATGCCTGCTGCTTATGCCACACAGTCCTGCATACCTTCACGGGACCACAGCTCTGTGCCAGCTGTGGTCAGGATGTGCAGAGCACAGAGGTTACCAGAAATCTCTTTCTATCTCCAGCCAGCCCCGTGACTTTTCTGTAAGATAGCTTGCTGTCCTGCAGGCACAGGGAAGCCCAAGGTCACCAGAGGTCTGGATCCCAGACGATGCAGGCAAAACCGGGGTTAATGAGGCAGCTGGAGGCTAATGACATTACATGGAATCTCTAGAAAGGAAACGAATTTTTTGAGAATAGCTCTTATTTTGTGTACAGAAGTAATGTGTGTATTATAGAAACCATGTGGACAGACACACCAAACACAATAAAATTTGTACAATTACAGTACTAAGGATAAACTTCCCATCTTTTTATGAATGTATCAATTTAAAAATTAAGAACTAGAGGGGTGGGAGAGAGACTCAAGAGGATATAGATGTATACATATAGTTGATTAACTTTTTGTACAGCAGACACTAACACAATATTGTAAACCAATTATATTCCAATAAAAAAACCTAAAAATTAAGAATATATTTATATTATGGCTTACTTTTTAGAAGACATTAAAATGAACGTGTAATGTTGAAAATAACATGTGTTCCACTGAGTTTAAAAAAAAAGCCATTTTATTAGCCAGTAATTTATTTCATCTATCTCCTTTTATTGATTATCTAGTTTATTCCCAAATTTTTTTTTCTAAAAATAATGTTATAATGATCATCCCAATAAAAGTTTAGCCATTTGTATATATCATTCTGATTTTAAGAGCATTAGAGAATCAGTGGGACAATTTCCAATAAGATTTAATACAATGGCATAAACAGGAATTGAAATAACTTGTTTGATGCCAACTTTGACATTGCTTTGTATGACCTTGAGAAGTTTTTGTGCCCAGTTTAGTTTCTAGATGTATAATAAGGAGTTGATAATAATATATTCTCAGGGCTATTGGGAAAATGACATTACTTACATGAAGCAGCTTGTGCTAGGCAAACACAGTGTAATATAATTAACGAGGTGTTTAATCTATTAACATAGTGTATTTGGCTTAAGAAATTATGCAACCCCATTTGGGCAGTGAGTAGTCACGACTCTTTTGGTGGCAAGGGATAGAGAACTGGAGTTTTGATTTCAGCTAGATTCAGGAGCTTGAATGATAGCATCAGGACAGAGAGAAACCCTCTAGATTTGGGGTTTCGCTTTTCTCTAATTGACTTTACACTCAGGTGACAGTTCCCAGGATAGAGCCAGCCTACATCTGCCCATCTCAAAGTCCAGTGGAAAGGGAACTTCTCTTTTGCCCTCTGTTTCACAGAAGTCCTAGATCTGATGTTACTGAATAAAAATTAGGACATACGCTCATTTCTGAACATGGCACCTTGGCCAGCAATTTACATTCTTCAGGTTGTTCTAAGATTACTCACACGACCGTTCTTAGATCTTGGGGTGGTAAGAAGAACCAAATGGACTGCTGGTTTCCTTCAGCCTATCCAAACTACATGGACATAAGGGAGGAGTGATTCCTCCAAAGGAAGTCAGGATGCTGTTACCAGAATAACGAACATTAGATACTCAGAAGACAAAATACCACACACACACACACACACAGATGTCCTCCTATGGCACGTGTCTTCAGAAGGGAAAATTCAGAGTAGCTGGTGCTAGACCAAGGGTCAACATGGTAAAACAGAAAAGAACCGCCAATGAGAGAAGCGCATACAAGGGATGGTGGTTGGTGTGGCAAGATCAAAGGTCAGTGCAGGCAACAAGTTTGAAATCCAAGCAGACTCATGGGTTAGTCAAAGCTATGTGGAGTCTCCGCTAATCCCTGCTCAGCCTAAGAGCAAACCCTTGTTCATGGAACAGTTTTAGGAAGCCCACATGCATATGGCTGGGGGTGTCCCTTCAGGCCACTCTCTGACAGAATGTTGGCGCTGTCAGGAGCCCTAAGTTATCTGGTGATCTTGAGGTTAGCCATACTCTCTCTGAGTGATCAAGACATTCTCTGCTCTACTCAGACACTCAAGCTATTGTGCACAAACTCTTTAACAGTTCCTGTTGGAGTTTTGGCTACAATTCTGATAAGCCCACACCACCAGATGGTAAGTTCTTCTAATTGGTTCTATCTCTTCTAGTTTTTGGCAGGAATGAAGCCTTCCCTATGCCTCAAGATGGGGGATAGAGAGAGCCAGGAAGAAATGAAGGAGGTTTTAACCTCTGTTAAACAGATAGAGATCTTAAGTTAGTTCTTGTTCAAGGAAAACAGAGTGGTATTTTTTTTTTCTCCACATAAGGCTGTGGATTCACCATGGTCTGAAATTCTAAACTGAATGCTGATAAAACACAGGATTGTAATGACTGAAAAATGGTTTAGATAGAAAAGTCAACTGGTCTAATTCAACCATTGATATTTATGGAGCATCATGGTAGAAATAAATGCTTATTTGGTAATCATTTCTTCCCCAAACTCCTTGGGAAGAGTATATCTCCTGGTTCCACTAATACTATGTTTGGTCATGTGACTTGCCTTGGAAAATGGGATATTTGCATGTTTCAAGCAGAAGTCATTGAAAGAACATGTTCTAGAGAACCATCTGCTCCCAGAAGAAAGATAAATGCAAAAAACAGATGCTGCAGTCAACCTACACACTGAAGTCTGAAGCAAAGTCATCTCAGCTGACTGGCAGACTCATAATACTAAATACTCACTGTTATATACCATTGGAAATGGGGTGGTTTGTTATGCAGCAATAGCTGACCAATACAAGCAACCATGGCACGTTCCACACTTTGCTAGGTACTGAAGGAACAATGAAGAGTGAAAGATATGGTCTTGGTTCCCACCAAGCTCATTTTCTATAGAGAGATAGGAAATAAATAACATTTACAAATAAAAACTAGTAATAGAGATTGTATCTATGGTCATAAAGAAAATAGGATGTAGTGACAAATCACTATTGTAGAAGATTGTAAAAGAATCACACCTACTTTGGATTAAGTGGTCAAGGAAGACTTCCCCAAGGAGGTGATATGTAAGTTCAAATATGAAAATTTGAAAGGAGCCAGACAGGTGCATGATCCTCTGTGGGATGTAAAAACACAGCACATGGGAAAGTTAGATTAAGAATCTCGCTCTAGGCAGGAGAGAAGGAGGGGCTCTGAAAAAATTCCTTGCCAAGTCAGGTCACTCCAAGGGCAGGTTGTCCAAGAGCGTATGCTGGCTTGCCTGCACCAAGTTGCATGTGCAAGTCAAAAGCTGACAAAGATGTGCTTGCTGCCAAGGCAAGACAGCCACAGGACATGGAAGCCATGGGGCATAGCAGAGATAGAGGTAAGACTTCCTAGGGCATTCCTAACAGAGAGGTGATAATATTAAGTTGGCTTAAAGCTCAACATTCAGAAAATTAAGATCACAGCATCTGGTCCCATCAGTTCAGTTCAGTTCAGTCACTCAGTCATGTCTGACTCTTTGCGACCCCATGAATTGCAGCACGCCAGGCCTCCCTGTCCATCACCAACTCCCGGAGTTCACCCAAACTCATGTCCATCAAGTCGGTGATGCCATCGAGCCATCTCATCCTCTGTCGTCCCCTTCTCTTTCTGCCCCCAATCCCTCCCAGCATCAGAGGCTTTTCCAATGAGTCAACTCTTCGCATCAGGTGGCCAAAGTATTAGAGTTTCAGCTTTAGCATCATTCCTTCCAAAGAACACCCAGGACTGATCTCCTTTAGAATGGACTGGTTGGATCTCCTTACAGTCCAAGGGACTCTCAAGAGTCTTCTCCAACACCACAGTTCAAAGGCATCAATTCTTTGGCACTCAGCTTTCTTCACAGTCCAACTCTCACATCCATACATGACTACTGGAAAAACCATAGCCTTGACTAGATGGATGTTTGTTGGCAAAGCAATGTCTGTGCTTTTCAATATGATACCTAGGTTGGTCATAACTTTCCTTTCAAGGAGTAAGCGTCTTTTAATTTCATGGCTGCAATCACCATCTGCAGTGATTTTGGAGCCCCCAAAAATAAAGTCTGACACTGTTTCCACTATTTCCCCATCTATTTGCCATGAAGTGATGGGACCAGATACCATGATCTTTGTTTTCTGAATGTTGAGCTTTAAGCCAACTTTTTCACTCTCCTCTTTCACTTTCATCAAGAGGCTGTTTAGTTCCTCTTCACTTTCTGCCATAAGCGTGGTGTCATCTGCATATCTGAGGTTATTGATATTTCTCCCGGCAATCTTGATTCCAGCTTGCGCTTCTTCCAGCCCAGGGTTTCTCATGATGTACTCTGCATATAAGTTAAATAAGCAGGGTGACAATATACAGCCTTGACATACTCCTTTTCCTATTTGGAACCCGTCTGTTGTTCCATGACCAGTTCTAACTGTTGCTTCCTGATCTGTATATCTGGTCCCATCACTTCATGGCAAATAGATGGGGAAACAGTGGAAACAGTGGCTGACTTTATTTTGGGGGGTCCAAAATCACTACAGATGGTGACTGCAGCCATGAAATAAAAAGACACTTCCTCCTTGGAAGAAAAGTTATGACCAACCTAGGTATCATATTGAAAAGCAGAGACATTGCTTTGCCAACAAAGGTCCGTCTAGTCAAGGATATGGTTTTTCCAGTAGTCATGTATGGATGTGAGAGTTGGACTGTGAAGAAAGCTGAGTGCCAAAGAATTGATGCTTTTGAACTGTGGTGTTGGAGAAGACTCTTGAGAGTCCCTTGGACTGCAAGGAGATCCAACTTGTCCATCCTAAAGGAGACCAGTCCTGGGTGTTCATTGGAAGGACTGATGCTGAAGCTGAAACTCCAGTACTTTGGCCACCTGATGCAAAGAGTTGACTCATTGGAAAAGATTCTGGGAAAGATTGAAAGCAGGAGGAGAAGGGGATGACAGAGGATGAGATGGTTGGATGGCATCACCAACTCAATGCACATGAGTTTAGGTAAACTCCGGGAGTTGGTGACAGACAGGGAGGCCTGGCATGCTGCGATCCATGGAGTCACAGAGTCAGACATGACTGAGCAACTAAACTGACTGACTGACCTATCTTGGCTCCAGAATAGCCAAGAGCTACTTCTGTTGCTTCTAAGGATGGCAGGAGATGTGTGTGTGTGCCTGTCTACATATATTCATTCTTTCACAGAGGAGGGAAATGAACTAGACAGCTTCTAGATCTCCTTCCAAATCTGTGATTATAAAATGTAAGAATTCTGAGACTTAAATTATGTGTGAAGGAAATGTTAAATCAAAGAACTTCATCTTAGCTCTCTGCCAAACTCCATTTGTTAATTGAGGTGGTTAATTAGGGCAGAGTCTCTATTTCCTAAGCAAGCTGGATAAGCTCCACCCATCCCTCACCCATCTGGTAAAGCCCACGGAGATGTCAGAGCTGCAAGGGAGCACAGAGAACATCTGATGCAGCCTCCATTTAATCTGCACCCCAGACACAGAAAAGCAGGAGCTGGGGAGGAGGGGGACAGAGCGGGGGATGGGAAGCTCATAAGGCTAAATGTGGAGTCTAGAATCTGAGTAGCTTATTAGCTTTGACAAAATTACTTTGCTGCACTTCCTACCTCTTCTTCCTTACTCCAAGATCATTCTGAATATCTTACAATATGGTTTCCACTCTAATCATTCTAATGAACCAGTTTCTATAGGGTTATGATAGATATCTCTTCCACAAATATTATGTCTTTACTTCTTGTAGCCTAAGATTTGGAGAGGATCTTCACACCTCTCCCTAAGAATCCTTCACTTTGTGATGCTATATTCTCCTCATCACCACAGCTGGGGCTCTCTGTGACCTCTTCTGCTCCCCTTTTCTCCCCAGTGTCTACCCTTTCCCCAAGACACTAACTTCCGCATTTGGGGTTGAACTTATAAAAAAGAACTGGACGTGTTTCCTGCCAAATGCTCTGCTTATCCCTCACTTTATTTATGTTGAATCACCCCTGCCCCCCCCCCACTTTCAATATGTCATCTCGTTTGATTCCTTAGGCTCTGTCATCTTCTGCATCCAATACTATAATCTGTTGATTTCACCATTATGATTCTTGAGGGCCTCCCTGATGGCTCAGATAGTAAAGAATCCACCTGCAATGCACGAGACCTGGGTTCGATCCCTGGATTGGGAAGATCCCCTGGAGAAGAGAATACCCACTCCAGTATTCTTGCCTGGGAAATCCCATGGACAGAGGAGCCTAGTAGGCTATAGTCCATGGGGTCACAAAGAGTCAGAAACTGACTAACACACACACATATGATCTTGAATCTGTTCTCATTCTTCTTCTCTCTTCACTGCATTCTATCTTGAGCCTTCTGACTAGTCTTTTCATGTTATAATCCACTTGCCACACAATGGGTGGATCAATTTCTTGATGACTATTTCTAATCATGAAATTTCTTTCTCTTAAACAAACTGTCAATGTCTCCCATCTTATCTGAAGTTCATACTTAGCCCAGAATATGAGTCTCTCAATAATATGATCTCAATTTCAAGAAAGTATTTTTGAGACTCATCTAACCCAACACACTCTATATTCCAGCCAAAGCAGGTTACCCAGTATTGCCAGAAACATGCCTCTCAGTCTCTCTCTGCTTTCTTTGGTTCATGCTTCTGCTTCTACCTGGAACAGTCCTCACCACCAATAAATGAACAATGTGTTAATATTTCATTGATGTATTCCATCAACTAGAAACGCCTCTTTACTAGACCCCAGGGATGTAGCAGAGAACAAAATCAACCAAGGCCCTGTGCTCTCCAGTTCTGTATTCTGGTGAACAAACAAACAAATATAACGATTTCAAAGTATTGTTAAATGGCAAGTGGACATGACTCGAACAGCAGCAGCAGCTACAGATATAGCTAAACAGAGTCATGGAACGTAGGTTAGACTAGAAGACTGCTTAAATGAACAATAGGCTGCTCCGAGGAGGTGATATTTCACTGAGACTTGTTATGACCAGCACAACTTTCTGCAATGGTAAGAGACATTCCAAATCTACGCTGTACAGTAGCCACGAGTGACTGTGCCTATTGAACGTTCAAAATGTGGTTAGTATGAAGGAGGAACTAAATCTTTAATGTTATTCTATTTTAGTTCATTTAAATTGAAATAGCCACAGGTGGCTAATGGCTACTATATTGAACAGTTTAGATCTGGACTTTGTAACTCTCCAGACAAAAAGAATAGCAAGTATAAAGGCTTTAAAGTGGGAGTAAGCTGAAGCTCCAATACTTTGGCCACCTAATGTGAAGAACTGACTCATTGGAAAAGACCCTGTTGCTGGGAAAGATTGAGGGCAGGAGGAGAAGGGGACGACAGAGGATGAGATGGTTGGATGGCATCACCAACTCCATGGACATGAGTTTGAGCAAGCTCCGGGAGTTGGTGATAGACAGGGAAGCCTGGCATGCTGCAATCCATGGGGTTGCAAGGTATTGGACAATACTGAGCCAGTGAACTGAACTTAAGCTTGTCTATTCAAAGTACCAAAAGAAGGCCAGAAAAGCTAAAGCATACTGAACAAAGAATTGATCGTATTGTAAATTAATCTCAACTGAAGAATTGAGATTGATTTGCAATACAATAAAAATCACTCCCCTCACAGCTCAATTGGTAAGTCATCTGCCTGCAATGCAGGAGACCCGGGTTTGATTCCTGGCCTGGGAAGATCCCCTGGAGAAGGAAATGTCAACCCACTCCAATATTCTTGGCTGGACAATCCCATGGACAGAGGAGCCTGACAGGCTATAGTCCATGGGATTGCAAGAGTAGGACACGACTTACCAACTAAACCACCACCACCAACAAAAATCACTAATGAGGTTTAAGTTTAGGAGTGGGTAATCTGATTTATATCTTTAAATGATAGTTACTGGCTTCCTAGGTGGTTGCTAGTGGTAAAGAACCTGTCTGCCAATGCAGGAGACATAAGTGAGCCAGAAGGTTTAATCCCTGGGTCAGGCAGATCCCTGGAGGAGGGCACATCAACCCACTCCAGTACTTTTGCCTGGAGAATCCCATGGACAGAGGAGTCTGGTGGGCTACAGTCCATGGGGTTGCAAAGAGTCGGACATGACTGAGTGACTAAACACACACACATATTTAAAGCCTCTTCTTGTGTTGTGTCTTCTGATATTCTAATGGCTAAAGAAAGGCATTAGACCAAACCTAACATTCATGGAGTAGAGAAATCCACTCTGCCTTCTCACAGGGACTACAGAGTCACATGGCAAAGGGATCACATGTAATTCTATCACAGTAACCCAGTGCACCACAGAAGACACTCAAGGAGGCCAGCTAAGAGGCTCCTGCAATAGGGTATGTGACAGATGATGGTGACGTCGCTCCACTGGGTGACAGTGGAGACAGAAGGGCTAGCTTTGAAATCTATTTTGAAGGTGATTAGCAACAGGACTCGGTGATGAACTGAAAGTAAAGTATGAGATAAAAAAACAGACCTACTTTTCAAGGTGCTTCTCAGATATTACCACTGTTCTACAAAACTGTGTCTCATTCTTTCTTTATTTGTAACTGATGTAACTGAGCTCTTCATCCTTTACTTTACAAGCTCCCCCTTTTTTTAATGCTTTTATTGGCCCTTTTGACTTCCTAGCTTCTGTGAGGGAAGTTCATATCTACTACTAAGACTCTGAGCTCTTTGAAGGTGGACAAACAAAATTACTTGTATTTACAACCCAACTGCTTGAGAGAAATGTTCAAGAAATAATATAATGGTTAATAGCAAGGATTTTGGAGGCTGCTTCCTAATTTTGAATCTTGTATGATCTTTATGAGTGAGTTCACCTCTCAAAGCCTTGGTTTCTTATTTTGTAAAGTGTCAGTTATACATACATGCCTCTTAGAGTTGTAAGGGTTAAAGGAGACAAATTTGGAAAGTGCTTAGTATAGGACTGGCAAGTAAGTATCCAATAAATGGGAGCTATTATTGTTCAATTTAATTGTTTGTGATGACCAGTTTCTCTGGAAATGCCCTCCAGAGTCTTCATCAGAAATATAAGGTTCTTGTTGAAATGAGGGGCATGGAGAATAAAAAACACTGTGGAGGGGATTTTGTAATTTAGTTCGAACTATCTAGATCTAAGGCTTCTTTGATCTGAAAATGACAGCAACAACAAAACCCCAAAATAGAGCCACTTTGCTACTTGTTTCCTTTTACCATCTGCCAAGATGATTCCTTTTAGTTCTCCAGGTCTTGGAGTCAGCTGCCTTAACATAATAAAATAAAATAAAATTTAAAACTGGTCCTGTACTTATTTGGGAATGAGAAGGCAAAAGGCTTTAAATATAAAGCTAGTTGCTGCTGGAGTGAAATATAGGGCAATGGTGACTAAGATGTTTGAGAAAGGAACTGCTATGGGAAAGTGAATTTTAGGATAAAACAGAGGATTCATAAGAACCCAACAGAGACTTTCTCTGGTGGTCTAGTTGTTGAGAATCTGCTTGCCAATGCAGGGGACATGAGTTCAATCCCTGGTCTGCAAAGATCCCACATACCATGGGACAACTAAGCCCATGTGCCCCAACTACTGAGCCCAAGTGCCATAACTACTGAAGCCCGCACCATAGAGCCCATGCTCCACAGCAAGAGAAGCCACCACAATAAGAAGCCCGAATAGAATGAACAACAGCTCCCGCTCACCACTACTAGAGAAAGCCTGATCACAGTAATGAAGACCCATCACAGCCCAAAATAAGTAAAGTGAAAAAAAAAAATACTGACTTTTAAAAAACACTTGTAACAAGACAGATTCTAAAATGTACTCTTCGGCTTTCGTTCCTTGATAAGATGTCTGTTTTGATCCCAGTTTAATATTGCCTTTACCACAAGTATTCGATAGGACCAGGGGGCATTGTAAACATAAATTATCCAGGACCATAGATGAGAATGGGTGAAATAACCAAAAAAGAGTCCATGAAAGAGTTAACAGGATGAGTTTGAAGATTTGGATGAAATTTTCCAGGGAGCCCTAGAAGATATATTTGAAGAAGCAGACTGGTTTCAGACTAAATAAGGCTTTAAAGGCCAGGAAAAGGTATTTCAAAGACAGAATAATGAGTTAAAATTTCACAGTTGATATTTGAAAGGTCCTCTTTGTGGTTCAGATGGTAAAAAATCTGCCTGCAATGCAGGAGACCTGGGTTTGATCCCTGGGTTGGGAAGATCCCCTGGAGAAGAAATTGGCAACCCACTTCAGTGTTCTTGCCTGGAGAATCCCATGGACAGAGAAACCTGGCGGGCTACAGTCCATGGAAGGTCGCACAGAGTCAGACATGCTGAGTGACTAACGCAACAAAACAGCAATAACAACGATGGCTTTATTTAGTAGCTACTAGAACAATCTTCCACCAGAATAAAGTTCCCTTTATTTTCTGAGCGCCAAACGACACATCTAAATGACAAACAACAAGTGACCATCCATTCCTACATGACAGACATCAATGTGTTTGTTTTTAAGATCCATCTAGTCTATGTTTCCTATTAGAACTCTGATGTTCCGAGGCTAATAGGTTTTCTTTGGGGACTGGGGTGATTAGGGGAGGTTATGTGCCCATAAACTTAGTAGTACTGGATTAAACAAGGCAGAGGGTCTATTCATCAGGATTTTGAAGGCCCTTTAATATGCTAATGTGTTTTGTTCTTTTCTCAGAAGAGGGGAAGAGTATGTATTTTCCAAATTTAATAGTCTCTTTATTTTACTAAATGACCTGTTCATACCCTATGGGACTCAAGGCCTAGTTTGATCCTGTTCTACATATTTTAAAACTAAGGCCCAGAAAGTACAAAGGGCTCTGTCTGCTGGGTCATGATTCTCACCCAGGATTGCTGACCACCAAGCAAGGCCTCATCCCACTATTCCTGGCTCCTGTCGTGTTTTTAAGTTTAGGGAATGTTGGGAGATTATATCTATTTTATTTATTTTATTTTTAAAATAATTTTATTTGTTTGTGGCTGCACTGGGTCTTCACTGCTGCACGTGGGCTTTCTCTAGTTGCAGCAAGCGGGGTCTACTCTCCAGTTGCAGTGTGCCAGCACTAGGCACACGGGCTTCTGTAGTTGTGGCTCCAGGACTCTAGAGCACAGGCTCAACAGCTGTGATGCACAGGCTCAGTTGCTCCTCTGAATGTGGAATTTTCCCAGACCAGTGGTTGAACCCATGTCCTCTGCATTGGCAGGTGGATTCTCAACCAGTGGACCAACAGGGGGGGTCCTCTATCAAATTTTTTTTTTAAGATTTTTTTCATGTGGACCATTTTTTAAGTCTTTATTGAATTTGTTACAATATTGCCTCTGCTTTATGTTTACCGGTTTTTTTGGCTGTGAGGCATATGGGATCTTAGCCCAACAGCGATCAAACCTGCACCCCCTGCGTTGGAAGGCAAAGTCTTAATCTCTGAACCACCAGGGAAGTCCCTCCCTATCAATTTTCGGAGCCAGTCCTCCAAACAGTTTTACCCAGAACAAGGAATTGCCAGTGATTTCAGGAAGAACCAGCAGACTCCAGTGAAGCACTTCCAAACTGGCCCAGGTCAGCCGTGCTTTCTTTTCACATTTTCCTGCAAAGCCAGTTCTGAGTAACCTACGCTTAGATGTCCATCCAGGAATGACACCCAACCTCTGTACTACTGTTTTTTTTTTTTTTATAAAGCCCCAAATCTGTAATAAAATAAGGCAAGCTGATATAAATCCCTTTTAATGCAGCATGTAAAGCTAATATCAAAAATAAAAGTGGCAAGTTGTACGGAGAGGCTGAGAGATGCTGACATACAGTCAGGAGGGTGACAAGAAGGGGCGGGGGAAATTTGCAGTGTCCTTGAAACAGCAAAATGTATTAAGGTCCAGGCTTTTGTCCGACAGACCCAAATCTATTAATATTTTTACAAACAGTATAAAGAAATCTAGTGGCTGGACCCACTCTACCTTGGGTAGTTGGACTTTGGGCTTCACATGCAGGTTTCGGTAATAGTGGTACCATGAGTTAATCACCAAATTCTCCTTTGGAATTCCCTGATGGCTCAGCAAGTAAAGAATCTGTCTGCAATTCTCTCTACAAAGAGAAACAGGTTCAATCCCTGAATTAGGAAAGTCCCCTAGAGGAGGAAAATGGTAACCCAATCCAGGAGCCTGGCAGGCTACAGTCCACAGGGTCACAAAGAGTCAGACACAACTGAGTGACTAGGCACACAAGCACTCAGGTGGTCTAGGGCCTGGAAGGTATGCCCAGTGAGAATTCTCTGCAACGTAACTAAGAAGCCAAACAAAACCCAGTGAAAGGGAGATCTAGCTTGACAGATCTTAGTTCAGCATGGCAGAGCCCATTCTAAGAGTATGGATTGGCTGGTGGTGGAGAGTCATCGTTTGAGCATGGCTATTGGAAATCTGGCTCTTTTACAGAATTACCACCTCCACCCTGGTGACATAATGCCCATGGTACCACTAAAGGCATCTGTGGGCTTCAAATACGCCCTCTCAGCATCCTTGACCAATCAAGACAAATCTTTCTGAGCGTGGCACTAATGCCATGAACCAGTGCTAGGGACTGAACCACGTCCCTCCAAAATTTGTATGCTGAATTCCTAACAACGTGTGGGCTAATGTTTGGAGTTGGAGGCTTATGAAGAACTTTAGATTTAGATGAAGTTATAAGGGTGGGGACATCACGGTGGGATGAGTGTCCTCCATAAGAGGCTATATCCTAGCACTTGCCATCTGCAAGCCAGCATGAGGACTCTTAGCAGAACTCAATCATGTCAGCACCCTGATCTCAGACTTACAGAACCATGAAAAAATAAATTTCTGTCACGTAAGCCACCCAATCTATGGTATTTTGTTATGGCAGCTTGAGCAGACTAACACAATGGATCATTGGGGTGTTTTTCCCACAAGAGTGAACCTACTTAGATGGTGGATAGGAAGCCAATAGAAACTTAAGCAAAAGGGTAGAGGGTGGTACCTTGGGGAACCAGAGGGAGTCCTGCAGACTAGACCTCGCCTCTGACAGTTCTGCTGAGAGCTGGCCCTGTGCCCAGTCTCTTCCCACTTCTCTTCATCTCACTAGACCAAGAAAATATCCACATCTGCTATCCACAAATACTCTGAATTCCCCCGCCCACTCAGATCCCCGGGAAAACCTAACAAGCAGAACAGCGGAAAAGATGCGCAGGATATATGGTGCTTTCTCAGGAGGACAGCTGACTTTTTTCTGACACCCTCTATCCTTGTCTTTTCATTTGTCCCTAGTCAGTGAGCTGCAGTATGGTCCAGAGGCAAGAAATAGGACTGTTGGACATAAGCCTTAGTGTGGTCACCGATTAGCCACGTGATCTTGGGAACTCACAGATTCTCTCTTTCCTTCAAGTTCCCCTCCATGGCCCAACTACCCCACAGTCTCATTCTCCTCACCCTCCTAGATCCCTCTTTAACAAAGAACCATAAAGAGTAGCAATTATGTTTTTATTTTCATTACTCCAGGAGGTGGGTCAAAAGAGATCGTGCTATGATTTACGTCAAAGAGTGTTCCGCCTGTTTTCCTTTAAGAGTTTTATAGTCTCCAGCCTTACATTTAGGTCTTTAATCCACTTTGAGTTTATTGTTGTGTATGATGTACAGCAGTGTTATGATCTTATTCCTTTACATGTAGCTATCAAGATTCCCCCCAGCACCGCCTATTGAAGAGACTATCTTTTCTCCATTGTATAGTCTTGTTTTCTTTGTTATAGACTAATTGACCATGTGGGCTTCCCTGATAGCTCAACTGGTAAAGAATCTGCCTGCAATGCAGGAGACCCCGGTTCGATTCCTGGATCGGGAAGATCCCCTAAAGAAGGGAAAGGCTACCCACTGTACTATTCTGGCCTGGAGAATTTCATGGACTGTATAGTCCATGGGATCACAAAGAGTCAGACACGACTGAGTGACTTTCACTTTCACTTACCTTCAATTGACCATAGGTACACTGGTTTATCTCTGGGCTTTCTATCCTATCCCATATTAAGTTAACCTTAAAAATGCATTCCAATATACAGCAGGTGTGCTGCTGCTAAGTCGCTTCAGTCGTGTCCAACTCTGAGCGACCCCAGAGGTGGTAGCCCACGAGGTCCCCCCCGTCCCCCGTCCCTGGGACTCTCCAGGCAAGAACACTGGAGTGGGTTGCCATTTCCTTCTCCAATGCATGAAGGTGAAAAGTGAAAGTGAAGTCGCTCAGTCATGTCCGACTCTTCGCGACCCCATGGACTGCAGCCCACCAAGCTCCTCCGTCCATGGGATTTTCCAGGCAAGAGTACTGGAGCGGGGTGCCATCGCCTTCTCTGTACAGTAGGTGTAGATGAATACTATTTGATGCCACTTATATGAGGTAGCAGGAACACTTAAATACATAGAGTCAGAAAGTACACTGGCAGATGCCAGGGGCCAGAGGGCAGGGGGTGGGGAGGGGGAGTGGGGACTTAGCGTCTAATGGGGACAGGGTTTCAGTTTCAGTTCAGTTCAGTTCAGTCACTCAGTCGTGTCCGACTCTTTTCGACCCCATGAATTGCAGCACGCCAGGCCTCCCTGTCCATCACCAACTTCCGGAGTTCACTCAAACTCACGTCCATAGAGTTGGTGTTGCCATCCAGCCATCTCATCCTCTATCCTCCCCTTTTCCTCCTGCCCCCAATCCCTCCCAGCATCAGAGTCTTTGCCAATGAGTCAACTCTTCACATGAGGTGGCCAAAGCACTAGAGTTTCAGCTTTAGCATCGTTCTTCCAAAGAACACCCAGGGGTGACCTCCTTTAGGAAGGTGAAAAATTCAGGAGATGGATGACGGTGAGAGCTGTACAACAATGTGAATGTACTTAGTGTCACTGAACTGTACAGTTAAATATGGTTAAAATGCTATGTATTAGGTGGCTTTTACCATAATAAAAAAAATTTTTTTAAAGAGTAGCAATTACGAACCCAGACTTTGGTGTCATGTATCTCCTGAATTCCACATCTGCTACTTCTCGTCTGTGAAACCTTGGACAAAATTAGATGATAGCTCCGAGTTTTAGTTTTATAGCCATCAAATGGGGTCAGTAACCATCCCTATCCTGAATGGTCTTCACATGCACGAAAGGAAGAATTGCTTGTGAAAAGTTGAGCACAGGTCCTGTGATGCTTAGTAAACATGATCTTATATTTTCTCAAAGCTACAGAACAACTTGCAGGGTCCGCCTCCACCACCTCCCCTCCCCAGTCCCCCCACCAAAACACTTGCTGTAGACTCTGGCTATGCAGGCCTAACAAACTCCTCATCACCTTTTGAGCCCCAAATGTAAACCTACTGACCTCAAGGAAGGCTTTCCTGGCTATGAAGGTAATGGGTCCCATACTCTTATGGAAGCAGAATTGCATCATTTTTCAGCCATTATTGCTCAGAATGCATCACATTGTGGTGAGTTTTTTACAAGACTGTCTCTCTTACTGCATCTCACATTTTTGCTGGGGCCAAGGCCAATGCCTTTTTTTTTTTCTTTAGCCAGTTTTTAACCAAGTTAGCTTGGCCTTTACTAGGCATGAAGTGTCTGAAAGATGGCCACTGGGTAGCAGACGGATGAACGGATGCACAGTTGAGAAGATGAATCACAATCTACCATATCCATTTCTGAAGCATAAACCTGTAACCATTTCCTTTACTTTTACATCAGATGAGTAACTATTTAGGATCATCTACTTGTAAGACCTAAGTTTGGAGCATTTGCGTTAAAAGAAATGCTCACCATTCATGTGAACCAGTCCCTTTGAGGAAAGAGTAGATGATGATAATGTGATTTTACTAATGAGCAAACAAAGGCCTAGGAAAGTTTAAGATGATTCTAAAAGGTTACCCACCCCCCAGCTCTATATAAAGACCTAAATCTGAGTCTGTACACTGCTGGCTCGCTGTGTGACCTTGGCGTAAGAGATTCCCTTCTCTGGGGTTTGGACTGGTGTCTGAGGTCTCTTCTACCCCGGAATCACATGAGTTGAAGAGCCTAACCAGGGGGTTGGGGGAGGAAACAACGAGGCTGCCTGCTTCCAGATTCCCCTCTGTGACAGAAAACTGTGTACACACTTTGACCCTATCAAAGCACTTGAGCGGCGTGGAGGAGTGTTATGATGGGCTTGATGGATCCTCCCTGGACTGGCACTTCAGTGTTCCCATGCCAACTGAAAGGAAAAAAATTAAAAAACTGAAAAATACGAATCAAACACAAAAACCGAGCATGACCTTATGTCTGATGAAAAATATTCTACTGATTGCAGCATGTATTACCATATTATGGGGAAAGAATAAGAGAAACCTTGGCTGGGCTTTAATGACTGGATCCTAGGACTGGTGAAAAGGGGAGAGAGACTGGGTATGAGAGATGCGGGGGCTGGGAGGGAATCAGGCTGTGGGCTCGGATTCCCTTCTTTGCAGCATCTATCAAAGAACACGTTGTCCTCAGCAACCAACTGGGAAGCCAGGCAGGCCAGGAAGATGCTTTCTGCTTTTTTCATGGTTCTGCCACTCCCATCAGCTCTAGGAGGCCCAGACCAGCAAGACAACAATTCTCTCTTAATATTCAACTGAATTCGTTTTCGGTTTCCTGCCAGTGTCCCGGATCCCTAGAGTGCCTGCGTGGCTTTATTTTGTCATCTGCTGCCTGCTGACTGGCTGCCCTGCCACTGCCCCACGGAGGGTTTGCTTCCTGTCTTGGAGGGAGTGAGACATCTGGGCTTCTGGGAGAGTAACCATCAGTGCTAGGCTGCAGAACCTCAGAAATCAGGGCAGGGACCCTCAAGGAGCCTCAGAAAGGCCCCTGGGCCCTGAAAAAGGGGAGGGGCTGGATTGGGTACTGGAGGCAGGGATGAGATGTGAGCAGATGGGAAGTTAAGTAGCTGTGGCAGCTTCTTATAAAGAGATCACAGCTGGAGATGTGTTCATTAAGTCCCTAGAGTGGTCTTTTCCTCGTCTTTCCTCTACCCCCACATTAGTTCATCAGCAAATCTGTCAGCACTAGCTGCACAACATATTTTGAACCCAAACACTATTTTTTTCCCTATCTCCACTGCTTTTTTTATATTTCATACCAACACACTCTTTTCCCATGTCCCTGCATTAACCTCCTAACTTCTCTCCTTTTCTCCAGGCTATGTACCACCCAGAAGCTAATATGACTTTTTGAAAATATTAAGCTAAACATGTCATTCAACTGCTTAAAGAAAAAGAGCTCTGTACTTTGACCTACAAGGTCTTCCATGAACCCATCCCAACAGTCCTCTAACCTCATCTCTTATTTTCGCTCATGGAACTAGATTCTAGTTTTCTGAGCCTTCTTTCCATCCTTTGAGCAGGCCAAGCTGCTTCTTGCCTCAGGGCCTTCACACTGGCTGTTCCCTCCTCTTAGATCTCATGGTTCAGATCTCAGCTCACAGGTTATTTCCTCAGAGAGAACTTCCCTGAACACTCTACCCAAAGGAAATCTCTAATAGCCCTCTACTTTAGTAAATTTTATTCCTTCAAAGTATGTTTTTGTAATTAGTAACTATTCTGCTTGTTTAATCGTATTAATTAATGTCTCTCTCACCCACTCAGTGCCAGTTCCACAAGGACAGGGTCTGCTGCTTCTTGTTCACCATATTCCCCAGAGTCCAGCCTGGGTCTGACACAGAGCAAAGGCTCAGTAAGAATTTATTACTTGGATGAATAAATAACTGAGTGAATGAATGAGTTTCTACAGTGTGCTCTTCCTTCGTGTAGGGCATTGTCCTCAGCACTGGGGATACAGAAATGAATAGGACAAGACCACTTCTCTGAAGCTGCTCACAGTTTAATGAGGGAAACTGGGATGCCAGGAGTTTTGCAATAAGAAGTATAATAATATGTACACACACTATCATGATGATTTTGCTAGCTAACCCCAAACATTGAAGGTGTGCTCAGCATTGTGCAAAATACTTTGCATGCATTTTTTCATTGAATCATCACAAAAAACCCTTTAACTTAGTATGATCACACTTAAACTATGTAACAACCCATCTGACAGATGCAGAAATGGCGACCCAGAGAGATCCAACTAACTCGCCCCTGCAGGCAGCTGGTAAGTGCCTGCAGGAGCTAAGATTTCAACCTAGCATCTTAATTCTATTCCAAATCCCGTGCTTCTAGCACTAGGCCAGTGATTCTCTATATGATTTTCTTGAACCAGCAGTGGTCCAACTCATTAGAAATGCCAATTCTCTGACCCACCCAGACCTTCTGCAGAATTCCTGGGGGTAGGGCCCAGAAGTCTGTTTTAACAAGGTCCCTGGGTAATTCTGGTGACGCTTGGTAACATTTGAGAACCACTGCCCACTGAATGACTTGTTATTTCTGGATAATGGGATAGAGGGGAGTCAGGATTTTTCCTATAATAACTCAAATTTCAGCTCAAGCTCCATGAGTGTGGAAGACTTCCTGATCCTGAGCTCAAGGAGCTACACTGTGACCCGAATTAAGTCTGTTTCCCTGTGTGACCATGGTCCTCGGTACTTGTAGCATGTCAAACCACACCCAGATATGCAGACCCTGGGAAGAAGGACGATCTCAGTAGGATGGAGTCTGTGCCCCATTAACCTGGAGAAAGGGGTGTCACCAGGCAGGAGAAGGGTACAGAACCCAAGACATAGGGCCATCCTAAGAAGTTCTCTTCCAAATGCAGTCAGCTGGTTGTTTAGCAATGCTCCATGGAAGATATATTGTTGTGGCCACAAGGTCATTATATGATAAGAATCAGTCAGTTCAGTTCAGTCGCTCAGTCGTGTCCGACTCTTTGGGACCCCATGAATCACAGCACGCCAGGCCTCCCTGTCCATCACCAACTCCCAGAGTTCACTCAGACTCACATCCATCGAGTCAGTGATGCCATCTTATCCTCTGTCGTCCTCTTCTCCTCCTGCACCCAATCCCTCACAGCATCAGAGTCTTTTCCAATGAGTCAACTCTTCACATGAGATGGCCAAAGTACTAGAGTTTCAGCTTTAGCATCAGTTCTTCCAAAGAAATCCCAGGGCTGATCTCCTTCAGAATGGACTGGTTGGATCTCCTTGCAGTCCAAGGGACTCTCAAGAGTCTTCTCCAACACCATGGTTCAAAAGCATCAATTCTTCGGCGCTCAGCTTTCTTCACAGTCCGACTCTCACATCCATCATGTTAATAATAAATAATCATAAGAAAAGTAAAATAGTCACACCATAAATTTTGACTACACTTGGCCCATTTTCAGGGCATTTTCACATGTATTTTATCTTTTAAAGATCTTTTTTTTTTTTTAGTTTTTTTAAAATTTATTTTAGTTGAAAGCTAATTACTTTACAATATTGTAGCGGTTTTTGCCATACATTGATATGAATCAGCCGTGGGTTTACACGTGCTCCCCATCTTGACCCCCCTCCCACCTTCCTCCCCATCCCATCCCCCTGGGTCATCCCAGTGCACCAGCCCTGAGCACCCTGTCTCATGCATTGAACCTGCACTGGTGATTCATTTCACATATGATAATATACATGGTTCAATGCCATTCTTTCGGATCTTCCCACCCTCACCTTCTCCCAGAGAGTCCAAAAGACTGTTCTATACATCTGTGTCTCTTTTGCTGTCTCACATACATCTTTCTAAATTCCATATATATGCGTTAGTATACTGTATTGATGTTTTTCTTTCTGGCTTACTTCACTCTGTATAATAGGCTCCAGTTTCATCCACCTTATTAGAACTGATTCAAATGCATTCTTTTTAATGGCTGAGTAATACTCCATTGTGTATATGTACCACAGCTTTCTTATCCATTCGTCTGCTGATGGGACACCTAGGTTGCTTCCATGTCCTGGCTATTATAAACAGTACTGCGATGAACATTGGGATACACGAGTCTCTTTCAATTCTGGTTTCCTTGGTGTGTATGACCAGCAGTGGGATTGCTGGGTTGTATGGCAGTTCTATTTCCAGTTTCTTAAGGAATCTCCACACTGTTCTCCATAGAGGCTGTACTAGTTTGCATTCCCACCAACAGTGTAAGAGGGTTCCCTTTTCTCCACACCCTCTCCAGCATTTATTGTTTTCAGATTTCCAGTCATACAAAGTAGAGTACTGTCAATCTGCCTGATTAGTGAAGGGAGAGAATGAAGACATGTGTCTCATGGCCTATAAGCTTAGTAGTAACAAACGCTAATGTGTGTTGAGAGCTTATGTGGGCCAGGCTCTGTGCTACGTGTGTTGATTTCCATTGAATTTAATAAAACCTCTAGATTTGAGGCTTCCAGACTCCCAGCTAGTCAGCTTTAGCCAGCAGTTTCTTTACTTTCACTTCATTCTAGACTGCAAGCTCTCCAGTCATTTGTTTAATTAGTCAACCTTTCTTTAGCTCATATACTAGGCAGAGAGGGAGCATGGCACAAAGGTGAATGTGCCTGCCCACAATCTGCTAGCTCTCTCTGGGGGACCCAGAGCAATGTAGTATCACCCAAGGTGGATTCAGCAGGATGAAGGCAAATTATTTGTCAATTTCAAAGTTGCCAGATTCACAATCCTCCGGAGTTCTCTGGGGTTTGAACTTGAGGTTTAAGAAGAAAGGATAGTTTGTTTCTGAACAAAGACATAGCACCCAACTGGCTACAAATGTTTCTGGAGTGAATGAGGACTCCATCAAATTTGTCTTCATGGGAGCACATCAATAAAGAAAGGGTTAGGGTAGGGGTGCCCACACAGAGGGAAGATTAAAGGTGGGACCGCTCTAGATCTAGTGCTACAGCCTCCACAGTTTTGACCCTGATGGACTCTGTGACTTTGGGCAAGCTTCTCTACCTGTCCCATCCTCTCCTTCCTCCTTCCTGAAATAAGGACTGGGGTTCCCTACTTGCCTGCTTCACAGGGGCCTTTGAAAGTCAAATGTGCGAATAAGTAATAGAGTAAGTCCTCTGCCTACAAACAAGTTCCCTTCCAAGAGGGTGTTCGTAAGTCCAATTAGTTCTTAAGTCCAACAAAGTTAGCCTAGGTACTCAACTCTCACAATCATCTATATAGCACTGTACTATATACAGGAGAAAGAGGAGAGTGAAAAGACTGACTTAAAATTCAATATTCAAAAAACTAAGATCGTGACATCCAGTCCCATCACTTCATGGCAAATAGATGGGGGAAAAGTGGAAACAGTTACAGATTTTATTTTCTTGGGCTCCAAAATCACAGCGGATGGTGACCATGATCACAGCCAAGAAATTAAAAGTTGCTTGTTTCCTGGAAGGAAAGCTATGAAAAACCTAGACAGTGTATTAAAAAGCAGAGACCACTTTGCCAACAAAGGTCCATATACTCAAAACTATGGTTTTTCCAGTAGTCATTTATGGATGTGAGAGCTGGACCATAAAAAAGGCTGAATGCCGAAGAATTGATGCTTTTGAATTGTGGTGCTAGAGAAGACTCTTGAGAGTCCCTTGGACTGCAAGGAGATCAAACCAGTCAATCTCTGAAGAAGGATTCTTTACCATCTGACCCACTGGGGAAGCCCGCTTACTTAGTCACCCCTCAAAAATGATGGCCCAAGGATTTGAATTCACATCTGTCTTATCCCAAGACCTACTATTACTAAATCACTGCATCAGAGTTCAAAATCAATCGAGAAAACCATTAAGATTCCACTGTGTAAGTTACAGTGATAAAATGGGTGGACTCTAAAGAGAACAAAATTGAAGGTCTGGCATCAGAAGCTGTGAGCTTGGCCTTTGACAAGGAAAGTGTTTCCAGATCCGAGGTGCTCCAGTGAGTGACCACAATAGTCCAGGCTAAGCAGTAGAACCCTAGACGGGGAGTCAAGGTTTAAGAGTCAGGGTCAGAAAGGGTTCCCCCAGGGTGACTGAATACATCCTATAAACTGCAGAAAGCAGCCGGGACTAGAGAAACAGACACTGGGAAGCAGAGGTGGTTATCAGGCAGCTGCAGATTCCAAAGGCCTCGGATTTTTTTTTTTTTTTTTTTGCTGTAATTCCAAAGAGGCATCTCATTTAACTCCATTCCCAGCCACCTGGTAGGGTTGGGGAGGAGCTTTCCGCAGGACAAGAGTTTTCACCTCTCACTCAGTGGGTGAGGGAAACTGGTCCTCTCAGGGGAAAGAGGAGAAGCTCAGCCTTGCTCCCCTCCTCTGGGTCTGGGTAAGGACCAGCTTCAGTGGTGAGCTGCTGACACCCATTTGGGACTGGCTCAGGGGACCAATTGCTGCTTTACTGCAGAATTTCAAATGGCTTTAGATGTGTCTCTGTTAGTCAAAGCTAAGGTCAATAATGAAAGAAATAGGATAGCTAATATGTGTTAAACTCTATTCAGGGGGTCCTTTTAAGGTATATTTTAGGCTCCAAGCACTTTTACAAGTCCTGCCTACCCTCATCATGTCAAAGATATTACAGTGCATGCAAATCTCACATTTATTTGATTTCTGTGAGTTAAGTGGTGGAGTTGTAGACCAGAATACATTATGACAAATTTTATAGACACTGAAATATTTATTAATTTGATATTGCCACTTGTGTTAAATATTTCAGAAACAATATATTTATTTTTATGGCCAGAAATATTTTTTTAAGGCTCTTCAAACAATCAGAGGGCCTGGATACTGAACTTATCATGCCAAATGAAAAAAACAATTCTCTGATAATTGTGTCCTAGGAGTTAAGTGCTTCCACACATTGTCAGTGGATAAGTGTGGGGACTCTGGAATTAAACCACATTGAGCTGGAATCTTAGCAGTACTAGTTATAAACTGTGTGGTCTCTGGCAAGTGCCACAATCCTGACTCTGCCCCAGTCTCTTCATCTGCAAAACAGTTACTGTGAGGACTAAATCAGATAATGTGAGTAAAAAGTTAAGGATGCCGCCTATAACACAGCATGGAAAATTGGTTTCTTGTCATTTTATTATTTTTTTTACAGTGTCCCATGAAATAGCCACCAAATAGCGGTTATTCCCATTTTGAAGATGAAGTGACTGAGGCTAGAAAGGCTGTGACTTACCAACCTTGGTACATGGTGGGGGGATTCTGAACTGAGATCTCCTTCTAAATCAGTAAGGGTTTGTATTAGTAAAGGCAGACCAGGTGATACAATGGTAGCAATAACTCCCACATTGCATATAACATGCGTTTAATCTCTGGCTCATGCTACAAGCCCATCCAGGATGGCAGAGGAGCATTGCTTCTCAGAAGCACTGAGGCACCCAGGCCAGGAGAGATTCCTTCTTAGAAAAGCTTCCATCAAAAGTATGTGACAAAACACACTGGCTCATAAACTTTCATCTCAGAGGTAACAGACAACACTTCCGCTCACAGGTCTTGGACCCAGCAAGTTTCAAGGCCGGGCTGAGTCTGAATAGGAGGTGGAGAAGACCAGTCACACCATGTGAGTAGAAGCACAGCCCTAGTGTTATTTCAGAGGGAAACTTTGAGGATTAAGTTAATGAATACAAATGAATGACTGAGTCTGGAACACGGTAAGAGCTTCCTTAAAGGTTAGGTATTCATCCTTATTAGTTAATGGATTGCTGACAAAGGCCCATAGAGTCAAAGCTATAGTTTTTCCAGCAGTGTCATGTGTGGACATGAGAATTGGGCCATAAAGAAGGCCAAGTGCCAAAGACATGATGCTTTCGAACCGTGGTACCGAAGAAGACTCCTGAGAGTCCCTTGGACAGCAAGGAGATCAAACTAGTCAGTCCTAAAGGAAATCAACCCTGAATATTCATTGGAAGGACTGATGCTGAAGCTGAAGCTCTAATACCTTGGCCACTTGATGTGAAGAGCCAACTCATTGGAAAAGATCCTGATGCTGGGAAAGATTAGGGCAAGAGGAATAGGGACAACAGAGGATGAGATGGTTAGATATCCCCACCAACGCAACGGACTTGAGTTTGAGAAAACTCCGGATACAGTGGGGCACACAGAAGCCTGCTATGTGAGCTGCAGTTCATAGGGTCACAGAGTCAGACCCAACTTAGCGACTCAACAACAACTCCTGTGGCAATATTCCCATATAAATATTGTCCACCTGATTCCCTTGTCCACGGCCTTCCTCTCCCAGAGATCCACTCTGCTGACTACTTGCTGCACTGTATTCTCCAGATCTCCCTCTCATCTGTTGTCCCTCACTGATTCCTCATCATCTTACACAACCAAGTTCAGACACCCAAGCTTAGCATCAGAAGGTACTCTGGCATCCAGTGCCAACCACCAGTGGAGTTTCCTCTCCCATTCCTAACACTCTGCCTCTGCTCTAGCTGGAAGCTAGAGTTAGGGTTCCCAAAATCAGTCTTGTACATTCCTACCTCAGGCTCTGATGAGCACCCTTCCTCCCACATGGCGCAGTGATAAAGAATGTGCCTGTCAAGCAGGAGACTTGAGTTCAATTCCTGGGTGGGGAAGATCCCCTGGAGAAGAAAATGGCAACCCACTCCAGCATTCTTGCCTGGGCGATCCTATGGACAGAGGAGCCTGGCAGGCTACAGTCCATGGGGTCTCTAAAGAGTCAGACCCTTCAGAGTGACTGAGTACTGAGCACTTGCTTCTTGTATGAACTCCCCTCCCACAATGCGTCTTCCCTTTGTGGGTTCCTGTATTTTCTATGAACCCATTTTCTAAGTCCTCCAAGAAGCCTCCTCCCCCAGCTCAGCCTGCAACGATTTCATGCAAGGCTGAATAGCCTCAATATTCGGGAACTATGTCGCTCATTTGGCACTGAACTCAAGACTGCTTTGAACGTTTGTTTTCTATTCTCTTTATACCCATGTTGCTGTTGTGTAAAGAACAAGAAGGACAGCATCAGACAGACACTGGAATAATTTCAGGTCTGTCATTTACTGGCCTTCAGACCTTGTGCAGGTCGGCTATTTTCCTGAGCTCTCTGCTCCTTTCCTGCAACACAGAACTGATTATACCTGCCTCCCAAGGGAGAAGTTATGAAGGGAGAAGTAAAAACAGTGGTGATGCCCAGTGTAGGGTAGATTTCTGTCCTCACCGGGCTGATTCCCTAGTCCCTGGAATAGTAGCTGACACATAATATGCAGTTCAATGCCTATCTGTTGAATGAATGGATAATTATTCACTACTAGCTAGTTTTAATAGTTTTCTCCAAAACTCTAAGTTCCTTGAAGACAGAGTGCTTTGAAAAGTAAACATTCTTTGGAAAAGAATTCTTAGGTGATTGTTCTCAAACTTCAGTGTATAGAAGAAGCAAGGAAGGTTATTTAAAAAAAAAAAAATGCTGGACCTTGAATCTGTCAGAAAGAGAAAAACAAATATCATATATTAATGTATATATGTGGAATCTAGAAAAATTGTACAGATGAACCTATTTTCAGGGCAGGAACGGAGCTATAGACGTAGAGAAGGACTTGGGGACAGGCAGGGTGTGGATGAGGGGTGGGATGAATTGAGAGACTGAGATCGACATAAACACTACTATGTGTAAAATAGAAAGCTTGTGGGAAGCAGCTGTATAGCACAGGGAGCTTAGCTTGGTGCTGTGTTGACCTAGAGAGGTGGGAAGGTGGGTAGGGTGGGAAGGAGATCAAAGAGGCAGAGGATATATGTATACAGAGAGCTGATTCACTTTTTTGTAGAGCAGAAACTAACACATTATAAAACAATTATACACCAATTTTTTTAAATGTCGATCATTGGAATCTAGGTTTACTGAATTAAAATTTATGACGTAAGGTCTAAAAAGCTGTATTATAACGAGCTTCCTAAACGATAGTGATACTAAGATCTATAGATTAGGCTTTGAGAAATCTTATTTTGGGATTTCCCCTCTTGAATGGATATAAATTCTTCTAGGTAAGTCTCTGTGAGGCAACCCATCTAGCAGGGATGACCCTTCTAACCAGTCTCTCTGCTTAGCTATTCACTTAACTCTAGACTAGAGTACTTCCAAAACTCAGTTCATTAGAATTGAATTAATCTTTGTACACTTAATGGGCATAGCCTGTGTTTTTCTAAAAGGTGTTAAGTTTGAAGTGAAGATGGTGATGATTCTTTACAGTAGGTTTCTCTGACAATACTTGATTTTATCTTTATACCCAGTGCCTTCTGTTTAGCATCCATTTCAGGGATTGGTGGCCAACAAGCTGTGATGATGAAATAAAAAATACAGTTTCCTAATTGTAATTCCAGTTGACCTGTAATGCAAGATCTTACGGGTCTCTGGAGGAAAGTATTGTTCTTAATGTCAAAGATCACCCATTAAGCCCATCTGATAGCTGATAGAAGTCCAGAGGAAATATTTGCTATCTTTTGTTAGTTCCTGGATAAATAGTGAACAGACACAGTCAGCCTTAGCGATGTCAATTCAGGATCTCTCAAGGATTCAACTATTTATTTAACTAAGGTACAGCCCACGGGACATACATCACCTATTGAATTCCAGAGCTTAGCATTTTATTAGAAGTGTACACAATGCTTCCACACAGAAGAGCCGACTCATCCAATCACCAAAATGATCTACCTCTTCCTTCTTTCTTTACGGTCTAGTTCTTTACAGCAGTGGTTCTCACCTGGGGGTGATTTTGCTTCCTTCCTCTCCCCAGGGCACATGTGGCAATATCTGAAGACATTTTTTTAATATAAATTTATTTATTTTAATTGGAGGCTAATTACTTTACAATATTGTATTGGTTTTGCCATACATCAACATGAATCCGCCACAGGTATACACATGTTCCCCATCCTGAACCCCCCTCCCACCTCCCTCCCCATACTATCCCTCTGGGTCATCCCAGTGCACCAGCCCCAAGCATCCTGTATCATTCATCTGAAAACATTTTTGGTTGTCACAACTTGGAAGGGAAGTGGCATGCAGGCAGAAACAATGGATGCTGCTAAACGTCCCCTGATACAGAGGACAAAGCCCTATGACAATAAATTATCTTGTCCAAAATGTCAGTAGTGCAGAGGCTGAGAAACCCTTGTCTAGTTTTATTCACTAAGTGCTGGGCACTGGTCCCCTCCAATAGTTCATTGTATGGAATTCAGATAGATTCTTCAGAGTGTTCCCTGTTCAGAATCAGCTCCAGCTGGCTTCCCCTCAGTGAGCAGACAAGGCTTGGGGGATATGAGTAGTTCCCATCCTTCCTTTCCTTAAACCTGAAACAGGTCTTATATGGTTTTGTATGGTAATATGGAAATCTGTCCATGGCATTTTATAAATCGAGCATTATGGTCCTCCCTCTAGCTGGAACCCAAACCGCTCTTCCCTGGCTAAGTGCAGCAGCCAGGCATGGGTTTCTCCAGATACAATCCTTGTCACCCCTTCCCTGGTCTGGCTGGAAAATAGCTCAGTAAATTGAGGAGTTTCTTTAGGTACACAATTGGCACTTTGATTGATGATAGTTTGTTAGCTGTGATCGTGGTGTAGAACAGCCAGAATGGAAGCCAACTTTCCTTTTAGCTCCTTAGCAACAGTCACTCAACACCATAAAACAAAGTCAGTCCTGTGGACACTAAAGAGTGGGAGGACCCTGTGCTAAAAGGGTCACTGGGTTCAATCCAACAGGACTGGGTTGGAATCTTGGTGCTAAACTTACTGGTGAGTCAGTTTCTTCATTTGGATGATAGGAATACTAATTCTGGCCCTGGGATTAAGAGGATCACTGATCATTGCTCAGTTGTTCTGTAAATTATACTGTAATTGCTCCCCCAAATGTGGACCTTAGGATAGGAAGTCTTCTCCCATACTGACCCCAGTCTGTGAAGCCACATTTACAAATCAGTGTATTATAATTTGAAGAAATATTTTTGTGACTGCAGCAAATCAAAAAAAAAAAAAAAAAGAGGCCAACAGAGTAATGCAGTTTTATAAGACTCCTTTATTCTGAGACTATGAGCTTTTTCTTCTTTGTTGTTCCAGTGCCTTTTCTATTATGAAATATGATGGTGATAGATTGCAGGATGTTTTGTTTTAAAATATCCTGACATGAAAATATAAAATATTCACATCTTATGTCAATCCCTGAAATGTCTTTAAATTTTTTCTGATCTACAAACCCCAGTGCGACGGAGCTCAGTGAAATCTCCTGGGCAGGAATGTTATTATTGCTGGTGATATATTATATATAAGTTTGTGTGCCTGTGGACTGGATATGTGTGGCATGCATGGAAAGGACCTTTCACACAATTTCTTAACCTATTTAAAATCTATTTAAGTCACTTCAGTCGTGTCCGACTCTGTGCGACCCCATAGACAGCAGCCCACCAGGCTTCCCCGTCCCTGGGATTCTCCAAGCAAGAACACTGGAGTGGGTTGCCATTTCCTTCTCCAATGCATGAAAGTGAAAAATGAAAGTGAAGTTGCTCAGTCGTGTCCGACCCTCAGCAACTCCATGGACTGCAGCCTTCCAGGCTCCTCCGTCCATGGGATTTTCCAGGCAAGAGTACTGAAGTGGGGTGCCATTGCCTTCTCCGTCTTAACCCATAGGCAGATCTTATTTGCCTGGGATCACAATGAAACACAGAGAGGGTGAGTGGATGCAACAAAGTAGAAAGGTCAGCTGCTTTGGACTCAGGCACAGCTGATACCCTCTCTGGTCAGCTTTGTGACTCTATAGTAAGTTTTAAGAGCATCCATTTCCTCATCTGCAAGAAGGGAAGATAGTAATACAACCCCAGAGTTGCTGGAGTAAACCAGTGTAGAGGAGGGGCTAGGAGAAAAGACAGCACTTGGTGGGTACTTGAGATTGTTCCTTTTCTTCCTTTAAATCATGTCCTCTGCCAAATTGCTTCAGTCGTGTCCAACTCTGTGCGACCCCATGGACTGCAGCCTACCAGGCTTCTCTGTCCCTGGGATTCTCCAGGCAAGAACACTGGAGTGGGTTGCCATTTCCTTCTCCAATGCATGAAAGTGGAAAGTGAAAGTGAAGTCACTCAGTCGTGTCTGACTCAGCGACCCCATGGACTGCAGCCCACCAGGCTCCTCCATCCATGGGATTTTCTGGGCAACAGTACTGGAGTGGGGTGCCATTGCCTTCTCCCAAGCATGTCCTCTACCTGCTACTATATACATGGTGCATCTGTGATATGGAGGCTCTTCCAATGTTAAACCAATGGCCTTCTAAGTTCCCTGCCTCTGAACATCTGCCACCCCAGTAACTGAAGTAACCCTGACTTCTAGGTACAAGCTCAGAGGACTAAACTGAGGTTCTCAAACTCTTGCATGTGTCAGACCCACCTGGAGGACTTGTTAAACACATGGCTTTCCTGGACCCACTGCAGAGTGTCTGATTCTGGTCTGGGTGGAGAGAAGAGTCTGTGTTTCTAATCACTTCCAAATGATGCTGATGCTGCTGGTCCAGGCACCACCTCTTGAGAATCACTTGGCTAAATGTTCCCTCCTCTTTTCAGCAACAGTTCACTCCTGTGCTTCCTGATGGTTGGCTGCAGTTTTTCTGGCCATTTTCAAAACCTGGCCTGTACCCACTATCTCCAACCCTGGTAGACACTCCATATCCTTCCAGCAAAGGCATCCCCCTGTCTACCACCTTCGCTCTCCCGCCACGTCCCATCCGTCTGCAGGGCTTACCTCACTAACCCCTGGCTCATCTCCCACTCAGCGGACATGCAGCCTACAGCCCCCAACTAGTTTAACCATTCCTCCTTCACGTAACAGCTACATGACCTTGCATAAATTGGTCCCCAGAGTAGATGTCAGAGCATGAATAAGCCTCTCCCATCTCAAGAACCAGATTAGCACAGTCCTCCCCAGAACAATGGAGATGGTCTATTGTCAGCCAACACAAACAATTCCAGCAGATTTTCTCATCAGGGCCGTGTCTGCCTATTTCATGTTAATGAGAACTGTTGTTTGTTTCAACTGAGTCGTCTTTATTCCATTTCCGCCTCAGAGTAGGAGGCATCTGTGTTTGCAGTCCAGGGGGTGAATTACAATACAGTCTTGTATTGTCAGACACATCTATCCCTTTGGGGAACATCTTTCCAGATTACCAGTTCTCAGAGAGATGCACAGGAGGGCAAGACTTAAGCTAACAAATGATGATCTTTCACTACAAAACTACCTGTGGACCTCAAACTCCCAGGTTCCTCCCTCCAGGTACCAAGATGGTACCTCCAAGACCTCCAGGACTCAGGTTGAGATCTTTGGTCCAGGACACCCCATAACCTTGGGTGTCAGGTCTTTAGAATGGGGCACCTACCCACTCATGAGCTACCTCAGCTCAGTTCAATTGCTCCGTCTTGCTTCAAATACTTTCACTAAGAGAGCTGAAACTTCAGTCAGTCACAGCCCTGGGAAAAGACGAGTTGACCTCGTCACATCCGAGTGTTCATGACAAGCATCAGAAATGCTTCTGAGGGCTACTTTGGCCAAGCAGACAAGGAAGAACATGTGAGAATACCCAGACCCTAAAAGTCAGGGCAACACACTCTAGCAGAGCGGAAGCGTGTAGGCTTGAGGACTCAGAGTCCCAGAGAATCCCTGAGTGATGTTCACCAGCTCTGAGGGCTTGCTGTAACATGAGCCTGGCCTCAGGGTGACAAGACATCCTGAGGCTCTGGGCAGAGCACATTCAAATTCTCAAACCCTCTGCTTTGCTTAGAGGCAAATTACTAGAGGAGGGCAGCTTTCTGGAATTCACACACTGAGCTGAGCACCATTCAGGCCCTCTGCTGGGTGACCTTGGGAACTCACTTTTCCTTTCTGAGCCTCAGTTTCTGGTTCCCTCATTTTTGAAATGGATTAATAACCTCTGTTCTGCCCACCTCACAGGGATGCTGTGAAGCCAAAATACTGCTGCTGCTAATAATAATAATAGTAGTAGTAGTAATAATAATAATATAATGGTTGTCCCAGCAACAACTCTAACAGCATACACACTCACAGTCCTCTTGGCTCTGTGGACTGTCTGTGTCAGCCCATTCTTCTGGCAGCCCTGGAAGGTGCTTACTATCATGATACCCAGCTTAGAAACTCTAAGTGACATTTCTTCCCTAATACGCAGTGAAGAAACTCTAAGGCACAGGGAGGTTGAATAGCCTGTCAAGGTCACACAGCTAATATGGTGGAGTGAGGATTAGCGCCCTGCCCTGTCTGACTCACCTGTATGTAAGCACCA
Organism: Bos grunniens; assembly: GCF_055505025.1. Taxonomy (NCBI): domain Eukaryota; kingdom Metazoa; phylum Chordata; class Mammalia; order Artiodactyla; family Bovidae; genus Bos; species Bos grunniens. Next base: position 64,763,391 of record NC_141171.1, read on the forward strand.
AGAGACACTGTTCTGTGATACAGGTTGACTTTTTTTTTTTTTTGGTAAATGTGAAATATCTCTGTGGCTGGAAGGTGACTTCTTAGCCATGCCACAGCTTGCTCTCCAAGCTTTAAGCAGATGGCCTTGAATGCCTCCATCTTGGTGCCTGGCCCCAAGTGGGTGGGCTCTCATTTTTTCTTTGTTTCTCCTCCCTTGCATTATGAAAATGAGAAGCAGCTGTGAGCCCTGCTGATTGCACATGGGACTGTGAGTGTCGCTACCTCTGCTAACAACTAATTCGTTACCAGTTGGCAGACAGCTTCCACTGTGCTGTTACAATCTATTTGGCTTCCAGGTGCCACAGGGAATCAAAAACAATTTGCTCAGTGGTCAGGTCTGGGTGTCGTCTGCATGCAGATGGGGATGCTCTGGTTCCCTGTGCTCCTGAGGGGTAGGCTGTCTGGTGATGGACCATCCTCCTGGGGAGGACAAGCTCTCTGCAGGACACAGAGACTGGAGAATGTGTCTAGGCTTGGAGGGAACTCAGTTTAGTCTTTTGTCCCCTTGAAGAAACACTTAGCAAAGGTGTATGAAGCATCCACCATGTGCCAGGGACTGTGTCAGGACATAGGGATGCAGTGGTGTGTTAAGACAGACAGAATCCCTGCTCTTACTGGAAGTGCGGAAAAGCACACCATAGCCAAGTCAACAGATAAGTAATGGAGACGATGTGAGATCATTATAAGGGGCAAGAAGAAATGAAAACTCAGTGATGTGATATAGAGTTGCTGGACTGGGCAGGGAGGGATCCCTCAGTTAGGATGATCAGGGTCTGTTGGGGAAAGGGATATTTGACCTGGGATGGTAATGGTAAGCAAGAATTGGTCCTGAGATAAATAAGATCAGGGAAGAACATTCTTGGCAAAGGGAACTTCAAATGCAAAAGCTCTTGGGTCCCAAGAGCAAAGGTTGGGTCCCAGTGCAAAGGCGCAAGACACAGAAAGGAGGCTCAAATAGGGTCAGTAAGCAGGGCACACAGACCATGCTCCTGCCTGGGGGCTCCTCTGTGAGAAATCCTCTGGGCCCCTGTCAGCCAAGGCAGGAGATCCTTTCTGTGCATTCATCGTATCTCTACAGACTGTCTCTGAACCATGTCATCTCTTTTTCATTCTGCATCTTTCCAAGGCTAGGACCATGTCTTCTTCTTTCTATATCTTTCCAACCAAATGGTACACAGTTCTGGGCACGTAGCCAGTTATCCAGATGGCCTGATAACTTTAAGGTGTAGCTTTTGGATAATGTCACAGGCCACAGAGGCAGAGTTCACATACACCCAAGGAAGAAATATTTTATTTTCACCAAAATGATCAAGTGCCTCAGTAGGTAATGAGCGTTGTAATATCCTCATGTATTACCCATCAATATATTTCAGGCACTTTAGGTATAGGATCTCATTTAATGCTCCTACTAACTCAGTAAGGAGGTACTATTATTATCCCCTCTTCCCAGCCCTGGAAACGGAAACCCTAGTTGTCTGAGGACTGTGTGCCTGGGGTCACAAAGTGAGGAAGTGTCATGGTCCAGATTAGAAGTCCATACGCAGTAATCCTCTCTAGAAAAACTGGATGACTTGAGTCCATCTTTTGGCATCATGTATCCTGGCTTTCATTTCTACTATAAACATTATCAGGGGGCTTGTGCAGAGTCTTTGGGGTCCCCTCGTGTGTCTTAAATAATAAAATAATGCAGACTTATAGAGTTGAATTTAATAGAATATGTTGGAAAGGATGGCTGAAAGCATATTTTTCTTCAGCAAAATCATTCCCTAAAGATGCTGCTGTTCTTGCCCACCCTACCCGCTTCTCTTCACTTTTTCTGAGCAAAGCGTTAGCTGCCAAAACCAAAGGTTAAACTATGTCGATGAAGAAATAAAAAATAAAAATTCACCCTGATGCTCCCCTCATCTTCCTTCAAAACACTGTAAATGAGGTCATAGCTCTCTCTAAGCTAACACACAAGCATCTCGAGAAGAGGTGAAGGGATTTAAAGAGTAGGTAAAAAAGAAACTTCAGCCATGAAAATGAATGTATCCAGAGTTCAGATCATATAAAGCTCTCTGCCTTCCCTAGTCTTGCCCAAGTCCTCCAATTTCCTTACAATCTTATTCACAAGATACTCCTGCCCCACCCACCCCCCGCCCCATATCCCATCCTTCTGAAGCCTCCTTCATCCAAGAAGATCCATTTAGGTTAAAATGGCCAGCCTGAGAAATTAGGGCAGCCTAGAGTGGCATTTCTTCGGGGCAGCCCAGCGCTTTAAAAAGACTAAGGAGAAATATCTCTAAAAGGATGTGTGGGTTTCCCAGCCCAGACTGCCTCACCCACTCATGACACATGCCTGGGCCTGCTGTGCATTTGCCCTGAGACCCTGGGGAAGGTCACAGAACTCTGGATCACAAGGGATCCCTCAATTCAGACAACTTTCTGTGAAGTCTTCTCAAGAGGGACATTGGATATTAGGGCTCGTTTCCTTGCACATGCATTGGACCTGACAAGTCTAGATTTGTAATAGTCACTGTCTAGTATTTATAAAACTTGATAATGCTACTAACAATCATTATTAATATTTACTATGAACGTTTGGTTTCCCGGGTGGTGCTAGTAGTAAAAAATCCGCTTGCCAATGCAGGAGATGTAAGAGATGTGTGTTTGATCCCTAGGTTGGGACAATCCCTTGGAGGAGGGCATGGCAACCCACTCCAGTATTCTTACCTGGAGAATCCCATGGACAGAAGGGGCCTGGGGGCTATAGTCCATGGGGTCACAAAGAGTTGGATACACCTGAAGCGACTTAGCACACACGCATGCACTATAAATGTGTACTAGAACCTTCCAGATCTTAAGCTAAGTGTTCTTGAGCATCATTTGGATTAGTCTTTATCACACCCCTATGCACTGGGGACTGTTTTTTCCTCATTAGTTCGATGAGGTTAAGATGCTTATTCAAGGTCACACGACTGGTAAGGATGTAGAGCCGATATCTGACCATAGATACTGATGCTACAGCCAGCTTCCAGACCAGGAAACACCGAGAGGCTTAACCAAGATCCTCAGGTCAGGCATCCCAAATTAAAATGCCTACAGGAGCTGGACTGATAATGTGACCAAGTGAACCCAGAGGATGTCACCCAGACAAGAGCAATGAGAAATGACAGATGGGACAGCTTCACTATTGGAGAGACTAGGGGAATGCCATGGGGACAGGAGAGCACCTCCCAGCTAAACAGGGGCAGCCACTCAGTTCTTAAGCCTCCCATGGCCAGAGGTGAGTGCCTAACCTTCTGTCTACTTTTTCAAGGGAAGTTAAAAATCTGAATTTTTACTTGAAAGCATTCAACTGTTGGATATCGGCAAGTAATTCCAATTTTTAAAAACATTTTGCCAACTGAACAAAATACACCAGGTTTATGCCACCTTGGTGCTTCCCTGGGGGTTCAGATGGTAAACAACCTGCCTGCTATTCAGGAGACCTGGGTTCGATTCCTGGGTCAGGAAGATCCCCTAGCAAAGAAAATGGCAACCCACTCCAGTGTTCTTGCCTGGAGAATCCCCATGGACAGGGGAGCCTGGTGGGCTACAGTCCATGGGGTCAAAAAGAGGCAGACATGACTGACTAACACTTTCTTTCATTTATTTCACCTTGGACCTTATCCAATTCCTTCATCCTCTGTCTAGATGAATGAAGGAGGAAGAAGGAACTCAGAGAATGAGAATGACTTTCTGAGGATCACACAGGGAAGTCAGAGGCAGGGCTGATCCTATAGCTCAGGGCTCTTTCATTACAAGGTGGTACTTGCTATTTCCAAATGATACAAACCCCACTCTGACCTCTAGCCGTACCTGTATATGTCTGATGCTCAAGAAATTTTGAATTCAATTTCTTTTCATCTTGCTGATGTTCCTCCAGGTATTAAGTGGATCTGTCCTTCATTGATGGTGGAAATGAAGTTACATAAGATAAGGCACTAGCAGGGGAAGCCAATGAAGGCCTTTTACCTACAGTTTGTCTAGCAACCAGACCCAGAGTCCCTTGCCTTCCTCTCTGAGGACAGACGGATGATGTTCTCTTGCTGTCAATTCAGTGTTCTTCTTGCCTTTTTTGGTCATAGAGGCCAGCTTGCCTCCAATTTAAGTGGGGATGTTGGCAGAGGGTCATCAAGCTAAGGCTTTCCTTCCTACTAGTCTTGGGTTCAGGGTCTATTGTTCCCCACCAGTTTACAGAGGCCCAAGAAGAAGGCCCTGCCCAGGTGGAAACCACAGAGACAAGACTCCCTCCATGAAATAGCAGCTCTGGAAAACAGGTGACTGGGAATGATCTGAGAGCCCACAGAGGTGTCAGTCATGGCCCCGGGTTCTTGACGTTATCTCTGAATTGCCTACCAAGTGGTGCTGTGACTTGACCCAAAAAGTTTCTGGAGTTGAAAGGAAGAGAGATTCTTAGGGATTAAGGAGCTAGAAAGGAAGTAGGGGATCTGGGTTTTATGAACAGAGCCTTTTTCTTTTTTAATAATAATGTTTTGAATTTCAATCAGCCTTTGTCCTTTTCAAAATGCGTTCCCAAACTTGGCTGGAGAGCCAGAATCACCCTGTGAAAGAAGGGGTTCCCTGGCTTGCCTGAGAAAGACCAGTGGGGCTGTGAGGGTGGAGAGCACCCCCTTCAATGTGCTGTGGGAACAACGGGTCTGGGGAGCCCACGATGAGAGACACGGGGAGACGGCGGGGGCGCGGAGGGAACAAATTCTCCTAAAGGAGAACGCGGTGCGCCCGTATTTCATAGACTTAAAAGGAAGTTCCTAGCCAAGGCTCCCAGCATGAGAGGACTTGCTGGGCAGGAACCCAGAAGAGAACACTGGCTTGTAGAAGAGGAAGTTTATGAAGACAGGGGGTGTGTTTCTTCCCTTTCTTCTGCCAGTGGAGGAGCTATTTTGGGCAGAAGCCAGCAGGCACCTTGAACAGGATGTGATCTCCCAGGAGGAGTCAGACAATCTGCCTGACTAAAAGAAAGAGAACTTGCCCTTGGCATCAGCACCGCTGAGGCTCAGCTCACACATCCCCTTCCATGGCAGTCTAATTCCACAAGGGTGGGGTGCCAGAAACCCTGGGTCTTCTGTTTCCCTGGAAACAGGACGATTGCCTTTCCCAAGTCAACTGGGGGACACAGATCCTGGGAGCTCCACTGGAGGCTGATTCCTGAACACTACGAAATGATTTGCATGCTAGACTATCATCGCAGAGCCCTTGGACACTCTGCTTTATTTGCATCACCCTGTGAGGCTGAATGGACCCCAACAGGCAGCTGCAGAGATGTATCTCAGGAAATGGTCTTCTACTCACAGGTCGTAAGAGCTGCCCCGACGCGGGCGAGTCAAAGCCTTCACCCCTCCAAGGAGTGTCTGGGGCAGGGGGAGGCCAGGAGAGATGTCAGGGAGAGTCCACGGCCTGAAGACGGGAGATCTGGTTCACATCCTTTGCTGCCACTTACTAGCCTGACCTCGAGAAAGCTCTTCCTCCTTTTTCTGAATTCTGCTTTTTTATAATCTGTAAGATCTGAATGGGAGTGGAACCTTTAATCTTTAAAGTCTCAGATCATGTCACTCTAGGGAGCCCTCTGATACCCTCCTCTTACACGTTCCCCACCTCCCCTTTAACTGGACCTACATGGCCCAGTGGAATGCGGTCCCCGCCCACCACACCCGCCTGCATCCTTGCCCTCTCCCCGCTCAGCTCTACTGAAGTCCTCCTACTTCAGGGTCTTTAACCCCACCAGAACAATCTTCCTCCCTGCCCACATCGCCTCTTCACCTTGCTAACTCCTCCTTATCCCTTGGTCTCAGCATTAGCATCACTTCTTTAGGGAGTCCCTCCCTCATTCTTCCTTGGTAGCTCAGATGGTAAAGAATCTGCCTGCAGTGCAGGAGACGCTGGTTCAATTCCTGGTCAGGAAGATGCCCTGGAGAAGGAAACCGCTACCTACTCCAGTATTCTTGCCTGGAGAATTTTGTGGACAGAGGACTGTCAGGCTACAGTCCACGGGGTCCCAAAGAGTTGGACACAACTGAGCAACTAACACTTTCACTACTTTCACTCCCTCCCTTGCTGAGGTTAGGTTTTTCTTTCCATGAGTTGATAAGCACTGTATACTTTTCCTTGGAAGCACTCACAGCAAGGCAAAGTCTACCACTGCTTCTGGAATCCCTTGCCTGTCATCTTTCTCTCCCGGAGAATAAGCTCAATTAAGTTATGACCCAGGTCTGTCTCCTTCACAACTGTAACTTCCAGCATTAGAACCCACAAATCTAGAAACAGGAGGTACTCAGTGACTGTTTTTTGAGAGAAGAAGGGGTCTATGTGTATGTAAACACCCCTGGCTTCAGTGTTAGGGATGCGATCACAGCGCTTGTGAAAATAAGAAATACACTGGGCATACCATCACTTTACTGGCTTGATGAGAAAACGGAACATCTAAATGTCCCTATATTTATCTCCACCTTAGAGTGGACAGCACACCCAACGTGGTGGCACAATATAGAGCTGGCTCACCTGCGTGTGTGATGAAAATAAAAAGAGAGACAGTGATGGAAGAAATATGTTCCTTCTGTCTCACAAAAGACTCTGCCCACAGAGCCAGGCAGAATCTACTAGATCTACCAAAATAGTGACAAAGGGGACAGGAGAGTGATGAATCAGCGATGAATCCAGGAGGATATTGATGGGCAATTCATCACAATGAGTATTTGCTGGGCACCTACTCTTCACTGAGATGTCACGCTTTGCTTCATGTTGTTGATATAAATGTAATGATGGTAGCTAATAGCTAATGTTCAGCGATGTTAAGTGATCTACCCAAATTAACCTAAGTCTTTGCTGGAAGGACTGACATTTGAATCCAGGTTGATCTGAAGTCAGCCTTTTCCTCTTAACCTCTGGAATACACAACGTCATGTCACAAAAGAAAAAAAATGATCTGGGGCTTTGGGATGCTTAATCTGAGGAGCACTGCACCTAATACATTATTCATTCAAGATATCTGCCCTCTTGCTCCATCCTACTCATGACAGTGGGACTTTCATAAAACGGCTGGCTAAGGAACAGTTGGAGAAGGCAATGGCATCCCACTCCAGTACTCTTGCCTGGAAAATCCCATGGATGGAGGAGCCTGGAAGGCTGCAGTCCATGGGGTCGCTGAGGGTCAGACACAACTGAGCGACTTCACTTTCACTTTTCACTTTCATGCACTGGAGAAGGAAATGGCAACCCACTCCAGTGTTCTTGCCTGGAGAATCCCAGGGATGGGGGAGCCTAGCGGGCTGGCGTCTATGGGGTCGCACAGAGTTGGACACGACTGAAGTGACTTAGCAGCAGCAGCAGCAGCAGCAGCAGCAGAGAGAAAGCAGGAGGTAGGAAAAGTAATTTTAAAACTGAGGGTCCAAAGACGTGCAGTCAAGCCCCAGACTTACTTTTCAATCTTACTGTAAAAAGGATGATGTTCTGTTAGTCCAGACACCTGATGCATCCAATGGGAATGGAAGTTTCTAGGGTTTTGTCCTATACCCCTAGAATTTAACCAGCTCTCTCCCAATCTGGGTAACTTCCTGTAGGTTTCCTCCTTGACAGCTAGGAGATATGGGAGTCCTAAGGATTCTCTCCAAAGGTGGTATACCTGGAGATGTTAAGCCTCCATTTAGAGTCAGGACTGAAGCCAGGGAGGAGCAGGTATCTGCTTGCCTATCTTCAGGGTTCCTGTCCAGCACCCAACAGTGGAGGCTCCATCCAATTTCTGGAATATTTGACTGTGACTGACTGATTTTTGAGCACTCAGGTGGCAGGTCCTCTTTCACCCACCCTGTCCAGCAGGCATCACCAGGGGGCCTTAACACCCAGCCCACCCAGGTGCAATCACCTACCTATTTGCCCACAGGATAGATGATGAACATCTTATAACCACTTGCTCTGTCATTTACATATTATACCAACTCATAGAGGGTTTTCCCACTCATTATGCCTTCAGCTCTCACTGCGGTTCTTACTGGGTCCATTTTGCAAGTCAAGCCTGCAAAGATGAGTAGTTTTCTCATGGCCACTGCTGATCACCAGCCTCCAATTCTTTGGCAAACTTCCCACTAATAGCACTCACTGTTAGTTTAATATTTTTCTTCCTTGGTCCATTAGTATTTTCTTGAATAATTTAGCCTTGAGATAGTCGGAGACTAGTGGTTAGCAAATTTTCCCATCTGACACGATCTACATTTATTTATTTGCTCACACCTAAATATAGAGAAGGCCCTGCTCTTAAGAGAGCTACAATCTAGCGAGATACATCAGTCATAAACATACGAGCAGTTTATAGGCATTCACTCATTTATTTAAAAAACGTTCAGCATCCAAAGCCTGCTGGGGACTGTTCTAGAAATGAGGAATAGAGAGATGCTTGAAGCAGCTTCCTGCTCCTCTGATGCTTGTGGTCTCTTGGGGGCAGAGGGAAGAAAGATAAACTGTAGATAAACCCATCGAGAAAAAACCTCAGATAGTCATTAAGCTCTAGAAGAAAAACATTAAAAGGAATGAAAAAGAGTGTGATGGGAGAGGAAAGTTAGCCATTTAATAAGGGAGGTGATGCCTACTGTACAGCGCAGGGAACTCTAGTCAATACTCTGTAACGATCTGTATGGGAAAAGAATCTTAAATAAGAATGGATACACGTATATGTGTAACTGAATCACTTTGCTGTACACCTGACTAACACAACATTGTTAATCAACTACATGCCAATAAAATTAAACAAAAAAAGAAGGGTGGTCATGGAGGAAGGTGATGACTTGTGAGTTGGGGGCTCCATGAAGAGAAGTGGTCAATCATGCCAAGATCTCAGGGTGGAGGGTAGCGAGTGCATGGCTATGGGGCAGGAACAGGCATGAAGCACTGGAAGACAAGAAAGGAGGCCCGTGTGGCTGAAACAAACTGAGGAGCGTGGAGGTCACACAGTCATTTGGGCAAACAGGAACCAGGTCACAGAGGGCCTTAGAGGTGTGGTAGGCTGAACATGGAAGAGTGTAAAAACTCGGACCAGGCTACAAGCCATGGGACTTCTGAACTGTGAGTCTGATCAGCTTTCAGAGGAGAGAGAGATGGTGGTAGGCTGGGGCAGTCCAGGAAAAGTCTCCAATATTTGCAGGAAGAGCAGCATCTGGCTGGAAGCATGGGGGGACATTCCAAGTCTGGAGTCAACATGGTTGGCATGGAGACAGGAACTGACATGGTGTGTGTGTGTAGGTATGTGTGTGAGTATATGTGTATATACATGAGTGTTGGGGAGTGAGGGCTACCAGGAGAAAAGACAAAGTTTAATGACCAGAAGAAAGTGGAAGATGACTAAGCAGTTGTATTAGGAAAGTCAAATAGTCAAGGTAGCGTCTGTTTAGGGCCAGATGAACACTTTCACTCAGAAGCAATGTCAGGTTCCAGAGCTCCTCTGAGGTATCTTTAAAGTTCTGACATCTGAAATCCTTTATCCCCTGTTATTTATATTCCAAAAGAGACAGCCTACCATGGAGGACCCATTGAACTGCAAAGGGTCAGAACTTAAGAGTTGTTGAATCCATCCCTACCCCTAGCCTTGCATTTAACATAAATGAACAAACTGAGGCCCAGAAAGGGGAAGGGACGGGCTCACACACAGGTAGTGTTGGAACTGTGCCTGACTGTGAGAACAGGGAAATCTAATCACAGGAGGACATCTGAGCCACTGGGAAGCCTTCACAGTACTGTCTCTTCAATTACATCGCATACCATCTCCCCACCCTCCAAATGAAAATGCACAGGGAGTGTTAGAGTTGTTGCGACCTCCGTGGTTCTCCCTGACTCCTTACCAAGAACCAGCATGTAATCCATTCTACAAGAGTCTCCTGTGGAATGGGGCGGGACAGGGGAGGAACTGCCAGTCCTCTTTCTCGTCCATTTCTCCCGGCAGGTCTGCCCGACTCTATGGGCCACATGCTTAGAGGTCCCTCATCAGATGGTGCAAGGCAGGAGAACTGGGGGTCACTGCTTCTGAACTTGGAGGGCTCCTTTACACATGCAGAACCCACATGTGGACATTAGCTATGAACAGATTTGGAAGGACTGAAACAAGAAGGGGGAAAAAAAAAAAAGCCTCTGAATGGAAACCTAACTGCAGAAAATGAATCCATTTCCAAACTTTTTACCCTGTTCTCACCTTTACCTCCTCTGCAAAGCCTGCTGCCAGTGGCACTGATCTATTTCATTCATGATTCTCACAGAGTCTTAGAGGTCATTGAGTCCTGATCTGTTCTCACTACAGGAAATGAAAGTTCATTTGGAGGGTGGGGAGATGGTGTGCGAAGTGACTGGAGAGATATACACCATGAAGGCTTCCCAGTCGCTAAGATTTATACCTATGATCAGATTTCCCTGCTCTCCAGGCTACAGATCCTCCTATTACTACCCCTCCCCAAAATTTAGTAAAGAAATTGGTACTTTTAACTGATAAGTTACCCAGAAAGGTCTAATACAAGGCTTATTTACTGGCTATTTATACATGAGTGTGAAAAACTTGTAACTTGCTGTCCATCTGAGAATTTATGCAAAAACAAATTTTCAGCAGGAATACAGTTGAAGATTCTCATGGATTCCAGGAGAGATTTTGATATAGTTAAGATGAGACTGCTATATCCCACACGCATGTTCCTAATCTACTGACAAGTGAATGGTGTTTCTATTTGAAACAAGTTTCTAAGCATTGCAGGTCAAGAACTTCACTCAACTCATAGTATGAGGTCACAGAAAAGCAAATATTAAGAGCAATACGATTCATAGATATGTTTTTGCTTAACAAGCAGTATCTTTAAAAACTGCATGTGAGTTCTTTCAGAAAGGAACGCTTTCTTACAGTTAGCTACTGCTCTTGCTTTTCCATATAGCATATTCCCAGGCCTTTTCACTCATTCCAGTTCCCCACATGACTCCCAAAGGCATTTGAGTTTGTGAATCCTCCCACTGCACACTGAATTTGTCTTTAAACATATATGGAGGACCCACTATGGGTTGGGCACTGTAGGAGACATAAAAAGGATTAAAAGATTCATTCATCCATTCAATGACCACTGGGTGCCTGCCATCTTCTAAGTACCAGGGCTACAACTCAGGTCCCTGGTGGGAAGACAGATAGCAAATCACAATAAGGTGTGGTGACCATGACAGGTAGAGAAGTACAGGAATGAATATGCAGTACAAGGCTGTAGCATCTACCTTCAAATACTTTGAAAAGCCAAAATGCTTACTCCAATAAAAGTACTACATGACATGAGAAAGTCAGAACACTACTAGTCAGCACTTAAAGGAGCAGGATGCTCCTCCAATTTGGTTGGGAAGCTGTCAAAGAACATTGTGTGGGAGAGGGAACATTTCAGCTGATCCTTGAAGGGTGGTTGAATTTCTACTTTTGGCAAAAGTGTTGGGAAAGGCCATTCTAAGCAGCAACACTGCATGTACACAGGCGAAAAAGCAAGAAGGCAGAAGATATTTGGTTAAAAGGTTGCAACAGTCACACCAGCTGTCATGAGTGTTAGATACTCTGCGAAACACATCTTGTGCATCATCTCACTTATTGCTCACAATTGTCCTCAGAACCACACCATTAAAGTGCCCATTTAGAAAGGGTAGCTCAAGTGAGGCTCAGAGTATAATTACTTATCCAAAGTCATCCTTCTAAAAAAAAAAAATCAAAAAATGCAGAGCTGGGAATCACATCATGCCAAGTCACTTCAGTTGGGTCCAAATCTTTGCAACCTTATGGACTTATCCTGCCAGGCTCCTCTGTCCATGGGATTTTTCAGGCAAGAATACTGGAGTGGGTTGCCATGCCCTCCTCCAGGGGCTCTTCCCAACCCAGGGATCAAACCCACATCTCTGATGTCTCCTGCATCAGCAGGCAGGTTCTTTACCACTAGTGCCACCTGGGAAGCCCCAAGAACCACATCAACGTCTGTCAAATTCCAGAATATGGGGACTGATCGATGAAATCCTCTGTCACCAGGCCATGGTATATCTACACTTGATTTGTGACAGGGAGTCCTTAGAAGATCTGGGGGCTATTCTCATACTTGCCCTGGAAAAGTTGCCTAACCTGGAAATGTTTATTTTCTTCCAAAGCATGCTGAGAAAAGAGATTCAACTGTTCTTTCCTCTCTGTGCCTCTGCTGCTAACATTTCTCTGAAACTTCAGGTCCACGGAGAGTAATTAGCAGCCTGGCCTGTCTGGGAGAACAGCTGAATTACTTGACTTCAGTATTTGATGCCAAGTGAAGGTGTAGCTGAAAGCTCTCTCTCCTCTGGGGAGAAGGAGCTGTGGAGGAGCCTGGATCTATTGGCAGAAACTATAGGGGGAAAATGACCTTAGAAATTCAAACTGAAAAAAGATCTGGGGAAAGCAGAAGGACCAACTAAGGCAGTAAACGCTTCAATAAACTTTAATAATAGCAACCTGAAAAATCTTGCATGTTCAGTTTTGTTTCATAAACCTCTTGGTGATGAGATGAATAAAGATTTCTTGCCTGGAAATGTAACTAGTAGATATACAGATGGCAACACATTGTCAGTGACTCATGGAAAGACAGTGGCAGGCTATGGCTTGAGCCCCCGGACAGTCACTACCAGTTGTGTGGCCCGTGGGCACATTGTATATACGTTCTTGGGCGTCTTTGACACAGGATTGTAACTCCCCACTCTAACACACTGGCCAGTCTTAACAAAGGGTCAAGGGGACGACAGAGGATAAGATGGTTGGATGGCATCACCCACTCAACGGACATGTGTTTGAGCAAGCTCTAGGAGACAGTTAAGCATCACCCACTCAACGGACATGTGTTTGAGCAAGCTCTAGGAGACAGTTAAGGACAGGGAAGCCTGGCGTGCTGCAGTCCATGGGGTTGCAAAGAGCTGGACACGACTGAGTGACTGAACAGCAACAACAATTGATAAATGCTGACTTCTGTGGCCTACATATCGATGTCTTCAGGGAATGGGGCACATTTGAAAAAGTTTATTTAACATTATAACATGGTTTTACATGGGGAAATAATCACATTCACTGAGTTTTTTAATACATGGAAATAATGCTTTAAGAAACCTTTTGGGGGACTCCCTTTGTGGGCCAATAGTTAAAACTCTGTGATTCCACCGCAAGGGGCACAGGATCAATCACCAGTTAGAGAAATAAGGTCCTACAAGCCATGTGGTGTGGTCCATAAAAAAAATCTTTTTGCCTCAGCAGATGCTCAACTCTATATGAACCAAGCAACTTCTTCACTGGGTCCATGTATCCATTTTAGTGGGGGTGTATCAAAATCTCTAGGGGAGGGAGAGTGGCACATGGATTTTTTTCATTCTAAAGAGGCATAGGTCATTTTTACTGTGTTGTTAGGATCAGGTGAGTGGAGGCAAAAATTTCCCATAAATTTAGTGTTGGATGTACGTACAGAGTAATGCTATTACCCACTCTCCACCACCATTGTTCATTTAATTGCACATCTAAGAATTGGGACAGTCTTTTAGTCCACTCAAGAGATGATCCAAGGTGGTCAGAGGTGTGGCCTGTGTCTATTGAGTAGAGCAAGGTAACTGACCCATATGGTGGACAGAAACATCATCCCAGACTTGTGAACATCATTCTCTAGTCAATCGAATAGACAGGTGGTAGACAAGAGCATTAATGATTCAAAATTGTTTCAGAACATGTTTGGAAGATGTGTGATGTGAGTATATGCAACTTTTATTTCTTGTCCTCAGGTTAGCTCTCCCTATAAAGCACCCATTCCCAGTAGTAAGTATCTATAAATGCCAGCTGTTCATTGCCTGGTCACATCCAAATTCAAGGTTGTAATTTTCCCCTCCACCTCATTCTGTCCCTCCTCTTGCATCCCGTCTCAGTGATAGTGCTGCCGTACACTGAGTCACCCAGAAGGAGATCAAGAGGCTCCTGGCTCTTCTTTTCCCCTTACTCATATCTTTGATTTGTCACCAAGACAACCCTCCCAACAGCCAAGGCTGGCAGTACTGGCAGACGCTCCTAACTGCCCTCTACACCTGTGCTGTCCCTGCCACCAAATCTGTCCCCATTTCTGCCATCAAAATCAACATCTTCTCACTTCCGCAGAGGTCCAGTGGTTGAGAATCCGCCTGCTGATGCAGGGGACGTGGGTCCGATCCCTTGCCCCAGAGGATTCCACCTGCCACAGGACAACTAAGCCTGTGTACCGCAACTAGAGAGCAGCCCCCACGTGCCGCAACCAAAGAGCGCCCACGCACCACAACGTGCAGCCAACGTAGAAACACATAAATACCTCATTTTGCAAAAAGTCATCATCTTCAATCACTAGGCCACCCCACTTCATTGCTCACGGGGAAGTCCAGGCGTCACAGGTAACATTCAGGGCACAGCGGAGGCTGACCCTCTCCTATCACTCTTGGCCTTCCACACCCCACCTGAATCCTGCTTCAAACCCACACCCAAGCTCTAAGCCATGGCTAGATCGCCCTTCTGTGCTCTCTTGCTTCTACGCTTCAGAGGAAGCTAGTCACTTTGTCAGCAAAGACTTCCTACTGTTTTCTTCCTCTTTTTTTTTTTTTTAAGAAATATTGAATTCCAATGTTTTGTATCTGAAACTAACATAGTAACGTCAGTCAATTATATCTCAAAAACAAACAAATTCACAGAAAGAGAGATCAGGTTTGTGGCTATGAGAAGTGGGGATTGGAAGAAGGAGGAATTAGGTGGAGGCAGTCAAAAGGTACAACTTTCGGTTACAAGATAAATAAGTACTAGGGTGTAACGTACAATATGATAAAGATAATTAACACTGTTTATGTTATACATAAAAGTTGTTAGGAGAGTAAACATAAGAGTTCTCAATACAAGGAAAAAGTAATTTTATCTATGTCTTTAATATTGTTTCTATATGATGATGGATATTAAGCTTATTGTGGTAATAGTTTCATTATGTATGTAAGTCAAATCATTACATTGTACACCTGGAGTTTATACCATGCTGTATGTCAACTATATCACATAGAGTATAATCTATAACAATACTGAATCACTATACTGTACACCTGGAATTAATATGATGTTGTAAATCAACTATAGTTCCATTTCTCAACAAGGGACATAAAAAAAAAAGAATGATGGAAGCAGATTGTTTAAACTTTTATTTTATATTGGAATATAGTTGATTAATAGTGTTATATTAGCTTCAGGTATACAGCAAAGTGATTCAGTTATACATATACATATATCTAATCTTTTTTCAAATTCTTTTCCCATGTCTGTTTTCTTTTTCTTCACCCTTCCCTCTCTCCATTTAAGACTCTCAATCATCTCTCAGGGCCAAGTTTAGGTCTAGTCTCCATCAATAGACTTTCTTGGACCTTCTACCCTCAACCCCATAAACACTGGCTCCCCCCTCCCCCACTGTATCCCTTATTATGCAGCTCTACATGAGCAAGATTTGTCTGCATGCCTGTCTCCCCCTACCTTAGACTGACAGCTCCTCTGGGGTAAATGCCCTTATCACACCCATCCACGGATCTTCCTCCTCTCACCTCCTCCCTCCTCACCCTCTCCTCCAACCCAGGCATCTGAGTGCATTTCACACAACAGACACCCCAGCTAAGCTTGTTCAACAGAATCCATTAGTTTGTACTCTGTTTCCTTGGCAATGGCTGATGGACTCCTCAGGGCTGAGTAAAAATTTTAGCTAACATGATATTGGATAAAAACTTTAACTGTTTTTCTCATATGCCTTTTAGAAATCTTTTGCTGTATTCCATCACTCCACCTCCACCTGCTAATCTCTTAAGTAGCTTGAGGTTTCAGGGAAAGGGCAACTGAATGACTTTTCTGCCTCTTTCATATTCCCAGTCAGTTTTCTCTTCTCCATTGCCATCACCAGCACCTTCAGAGTTCACCTTTGTGGTTAGTGTTCGAGGGTCCTGAGATCAGAATGTCTGAGTTTTAATACTAGTTGTGCTGATAAACAGACCTTAAGTGAGTCAATTACTCTCTCTGGGTCTCAGTTCCCTCAACTGTAAAATAAAAATATCAATGTTACCCATTTCAGAGAGAGGTTCCAGAGGCCTGATGAAAAGAAAAGAAAAGCAAAGGGACATCTTGAGAACCAGGTAATCTATAAACTTGCCAATGACACCTGCTGTCTGCTTTCAGCCACATGCAGTTTGTGCCTGTAGATTGTAAGCTGAGTGAGGAAAGAGATGGTGTCCACTCCTGGCTCCTGACACACAAGAAGAGCATAAATAAGCTTTGCAAAGCAAAGCCCAGCTCTGGAATTCTGCAGCAGCCCAGAGATCCAGCCCTGCACATCAAAGCCCTGTGAAAAACTAATGATCTCTCCTCTGTAGCCCTGCAGAGCAGATTCTGGCTGGCGAGAGCTCTCTTCATTCTCCACATGCCCCTAGTTCCCCGTCTCTGCCCACCCACCCCGTCTTCCAGTCGAGCCACTGTGTCTCCGGCTCTGTTTATTATTGCCTGGGTCCTTCTCTGCACTGCTGCCAAGGCACTGTCTTTGATGAGTTTAGCCTGAAAGGTGATTCAGGCTAAAGGTGATTCAGAAATAAATTGCATTGTGATTTAGGTCCATGGCAGTCCTCCTCTGTCATCACATTTGTAAGAGGCTTCATAATAGCTTTAGGGTCTTGGTGTCAGAATCAGGGATTCCAGCAGTTTCAAGATAGAGGAATGCTACAACCAAATGCACAAGCAGACGGTGGTGTCGTGAGTTAGAGGTGAGGATCCAGGTGCCAGTGCTACGAATCAATCATACCTCCATCCTCTTTATCTGCCTTTTTGTTGTTCTCTTGTTGTTGCTCAGTTGTGTCTGACTCTTTTGCAACCCCACAGACTGTAGCCCATCAAGCTCCTCTGTCCATGGGATTTCCCAGGCAAGAATACTGAAATAGGTTGCCATTTCCTTCTCCAGGGGATCTTCCCCACCCAGGGATTGAACCTGAGTCTCCTGCTTGGCAGGTGGATTCCTTACCAGTGAGCCACCAAGGAAGCCCCTCTTTATCTGCAGGTTGATGGAAATCAAAAGCTGAAACATAATTCTGTTTTGTTGTTTTGTTCAACTGGAGAAGGCAAATGCTACCCACTCCAGTATTCTGGCCTAGAGAACTCCATGGACTGTATATAGTCCATGGGGTCACAAAGAGTCAGACACAACTGAGCGACTTTCACTCACTCACTCACTCACTCACAAGATATATTGAAGGGACTTCTCTAAATGGAAAAGAAAGGGCCTCAACTAGAAATACGAAAATTACAAAAGGAAAAAATCTCACTTTTGTGTTGTGGAGTAAGCACTAGAAAATGGAGGCTTCTTTAACCTAGCCTTAGTTAACATCTGTACTCTTATTAGCCTTGTGATTTGATGAAAGATAAAGTTCAAAATGTTGTTGGGAAAGAGAGAAGTACCAAAGACAGAAGAGACAGGGGTTTACAGTGACTGGCAGGGAAGAGCTGGTGCAGAATCTGGGAGGCCTGAGGCTTGGACCTGATTTAATTATCACCCCGTATGTTAAGGGGCGGTAAGGGCTATGGAAGTAGGAGGGAACCAAGGGGGTGGACTCAATAAGGACGGGATGAGTACTGACAGGAAAGAAAGGAGGCATGAGGTTTTCCCAAAAGATTCAGAAATGATGAGCAGTAAGGGGAGCAGGGATGATGGCTCCTTGAGCACCCAGAAGAGGTCCCATTCCCATCACTTTTAAACAGTCTTATTGATGTATAATTTACATGCCATAAATTTCACTCATTTAAAGTGTATATCCCATGACATTTTAAGCTGATAAATTGTGACTCTGACAAGATTATGGAGAAGTAGTAAGAAGCAAAGAATGTGAGATGGGTACAGGAGGTTGGTAGAGGGACAAGCATTTTTTTTTTTTTTTTTACTGTCTCTACTCCCCCAAAATCTAATAGTTCAGCCCTCATTGGCCCCTCCTCCTCCAGGCCTGCTCTTGCCTGCAGGTTCTCTGCATGATGTCAGGATGTTGCTCTTAGCTCACAGGATGTTCGTACAGCTCAATGCCGGAAATCCCTTTGGGAAGCCCATGGAAATCTGGGAGATTTAAGGTTTGTTCCACTTGAACTTTCTTCTGGACAAGAATCTCTGGATGCAATCAAGAGGTCTGGGTTCTAGGCCAGTTTACAGTATAAGCTGGGGAGCATTCTTCCCCTTCAGGTTCCCCATGTGAACAGTGAGAAGATCAGACTGGGCAGGTTCCAAGTCCTTTCAGCTCTGCAAATATGATGTTGGGTTGTTCCCTTCCTTTTGTCCTGTATATACAGACTGAACCCAGGAGGATGGTGAGGGTAAAACTGGAGATGACAAGATGACATCTGTGGTCCATGGGATGAATTTTTTCCCTGTGAAAAGCCAGTTACATACATGGGGAGAAGCCTGTATTACCTCTGTCCACCCTGCCTTAATAACATATACTCTTCACACACTGCCCAGGCAAGCAACAGTAAAAATACTCAGTAAGAATTCCGGTAAGGTCAGATTGGGCCCTACTAAAAGGCAAAAGAAGAAGGAAGAGCTCTGTGATGGCCAAGTGAGAAGAAAGGAGACTGCAGTCGGCTATGACTGGCTTAGATCAACTCTTTATATCCCTGTGATGTCCGAGATTAAGATCTGAGTCTGTGCTTCCACATTCTTCTTTCTATAAATGCCCTTCTTCTGATGAAACATTTATGTCCACCATCCAGAGACTAAAAACCAAACATCTCAATTCAATCTTCATGGCCCCTCAGGATACTACTGTCCAGACCTCTCTGCCTTGACTCCCATGATTGATCAATTGCTTTACTGATCAAACTGACTGATTAACTTACTTACCATATTTTTGAAATATCTACCCTGTGTCAGTCTCCCTGGTAGTTACTAAGAATCTGGATCCATGAATTAGGCATCAACAAGATCTTTGGTACCTATTTATTTTCAGCCCAGCTTACTTGGACTTTTGGGCCACTCTGCCTTCCCACTGGTAATTAAGTCTTGGACCTAAACCCATTCTACCTCAGGCTTCATTTTCAGTGTTGACTGCAAAGTCCACTCAGGCAGTGGCATTAGCAATCTAGAAGAGTATCAAAAAGAAAAACTCATTTTCTCTAACAGCACATGACAGAACCTCTAAAAGTCAAAATATCACGTCTTCCCTGTATTCTCTACATTGTATACATTCCGGGAGACATCCAAATACTCTCTTTTCCCGTGCATAAATGAGCATCTGTGGAATCAGCATGGATTACCAGTCTTCCTTCTTTTTGAAGGAGTTGCATGGGAGCAGGACTTGTCGCGTCGGGGTGATGTACTTGCTTCAGATGTATAATGAAGAGTATCCTGTTGGGAATAGCTTGATGACAGCTGACAGCACTTGGCAAAGCATTTTTCATGAACTATGGTGTGAAATCAGCACTATGCCAAGAGTAGAGTCTTTGTGAGCAACTGGAGATCAGGGATTAGAGAAAATAATTTTGTGTTGCAGAATGGGGTTTTACAGGGAACACGCACTATGGTGTGAAATCAGCACTATGCCAAGAGTAGAGTCTTTGTGAGCAACTGGAGATCAGGGACTAGAGAAAATAATTTTGTGTTGCAGAATGGGGTTTTACAGGGAACACGCAGTGGAGGGAACCCAAGGTCCCAGAGCCGTCTTTGTTCTGCCATTTGCTCGTCATAAGGCCTTGCTTAACTCCATTTCAGGTTCCAAGATTCGCCTCATGATGCCTTCTCTAAGAAGCGTTCCTTACCCAATCCTTCTTCCCACAGTCTGATCAGACGGACCTCCTGTGTGCTTAAGTAGTGTCTATGTTCTTCAGTTGTCACACCATAACATAATAGTTACACAAACACCTCCCTCTCTCACTATATCTTGTAAGTACAGTAGCGTGATTAAGGATACAATTATCAGGCAGCCACGGTTGCAATTCATTGTTCTGCTGTCTTCCAGCTGTGTGAAATAATATACTTTTCAGAAGGCTGCTGTAAGGATTAAGGATATATAAAGCAAGTAACACAGAATATAACTTAAAGCTGATAAAGCTGCTGCCTTTTATTTTTGTCTGTATTCTATAGCCATAATGCAATACAATGCCTGGTACACACTGGCAAAGCCTGTGGTGGTAACGATGGTGATGCAATGATGGTGGTGGGGTGACAATCCTGGTGATGAATGATACGGTGATGATGGTGGTGGTGATGAATTATATGATGGTGACGATGGTGGTGAAGAACGATATGGTGGTGATGATGCTGGTGATGAATAATGTGGTGACTGTGGTAATGAGTGATATGATGGTGATGGTACAGAGATGAGTGATGTGGCGATGGTGATGGTGCAATGTTGTGAGGGTGGCGGTAGTGATATTGGAATGATAGCAGCCGTGGTGTTATAATGGGGATAATGGTAATGTGGTGATGGCAATGATGCTGATGCTGTGATGGTTGTAGTAATCATATGTAAGGATAATAAAATCGGCAGCTAACACTGAGAGCTTCTTGTATGTCAGGCACTGTACTAAGTACTTCATCCTCTTGATATCTTCGGATACGTATCATCTTTCTTTAAGAGAATGAAATAAGGTTTCAGAAGTTTAGTAATGTGCCTGAGATCCTATATTTAAGAAATTAAGACAAAGTCAGAATTTGACACAAGCTGTGTGATGTCACCACATAGATGCAAAATACTCAACTATTGATTATTTGGAGAAAGGAAGGAAGGAAACGAGGGAGGGAAGGAAGAAAGAATTGGTTTGGTTTTTGATCTTAGGATTTTCTGAAAATGAAGATAGTAATCCTTGCTTTTATGAAAATCAAATGAAATAAAGGATATCAAAGCCCCCTGAAAACCATCTAATGCTCTCTGTGTATAGAGATCAAATTGACATTGTGCTCTGAGACATTGCTGACGTTGTGAATCTGTAAAAAATTTTATATACAAACATATTGTCTCGGGACTTCCCTTGTGATCCAGTAGTTAAAACTTTGCCTTTCAGGGGGTGAGGGTTTGATCCCTGGTCCAGGAGTTAAGATCCCATATGCCTTG
Source organism: Bos grunniens (assembly GCF_055505025.1). NCBI lineage: Eukaryota > Metazoa > Chordata > Mammalia > Artiodactyla > Bovidae > Bos > Bos grunniens. The sequence goes on from NC_141171.1 coordinate 64,784,570, forward strand.
GGGCCAAAAATCCAAAACATAAAATAGAAGCAATATTGTAACAAATCCAATACAGACTTTAAAAATGGTCCACATCAAAAAAGTCTTTAAAAAATCAGATTGTCTGTCAAGTTTTTTTTTAACTTCTTCTTTTACAAACAAACAAACAAGACCAAATGAGCATCAGCAACAGCTCCACAATTAATCACTCAACCACTCAACAAATATTCAACTCTAGGCACTGGGAGTATAGTGAGCAAAACAGACTAAAGTTCCTGCCCTGAAAAAAAGTGCTGAAGAGCCGACCCTTGGGGCATGGGGATTATGGGTATCGATCCCTTCCACAGCCAAAAAGTCACATATAACTTCTGAGTCCACCAAAACTCAACTCATAATAGCCTACTATTGGCCAGAGCTTAAACAATTTATTAATATACATTTTGTATGTTATATTTATTATATATTGTATTCTCACAATAAAGTAAGAAAATGTTAGTAAGAAAAGCATTAAGGAAAAGGTATATATAGGTATTTATTGAAAAAATTCCCCATATAAGTGGACCTGCCCAGTTCAAATCTGTGTTGTCTGAGAGTCAATCATATTATAAATTTCAAAGTTGCTCAGAGACAAGATCTTAATTGTTCCCACCACAAAAGAGAATTGGTAATTAGGTGATGTAACAGAGGTTTTAACTAATACCACAATGGTAATCATACTGTAATATATAAAAGTGTCAAATCAATACACTGTACACATTAAACTTAATACTAAGCTATATACCAATTATATCTCAATATAAATAAAAATAATATATAAAATTCCTTGTTCTCATGGAGCCCTCAGTCTAATGACAGACAAGAGTATAAACAAGAAGGATATATAGTGTTATAGTGGAAAATAAAGCATGGAGGGATTAGGGAGTGTGGGATTGGGGGGTGGCATCATTTTAAATAAGGGAGTCAGGGAAAGCCTCTGATAAGTTAGCATTTGAGCAATGCCTGGAGAAGGTGAGACAGGGAGCTGTGCTGGGGAAGAGTGTTCTATATCCCAGAAGACAGTTTAAAAGTAAATTTGGAATATTCAGAAACAATGAGGTCACTGCAAAGCAAATGCTGGGAATGAGCTAATGCCAGAACCGCGAGGTCTGATCCCAGTGGCATAAAGAAGAGTGGAATTCAGTGTTTCCCCTAGTAACCTCCCCAGCACTGGTCCTGAAACCTCAGGCAAGATGTGATGTCATGGAGGGGAGAGACCATTATTGTAGCATGGTTCCCTGGGCAACAGGCCGTGGGCTGGGGAGAAGTGACATCTATTCACCACTCAACCATCCATGCACAAGAGGATGCTAGATGGGTCACCCAAGCCCATGGCTTTCTCACTCCTCTCAGTGGGGAAAGAAAATCAGGGCTTCTCACCACATCAAAAGGAACAGGATTAGTCCAGCCCAGCTCCACAGGGGTCTATAATGAGATCGACACTGTTTATTAAAACCTATAATGATACGAAATGAAGCTAGCCGTATACTATTCAGATTTATTGTTGATGCCAAAGTACACAGAATTACAAGCCCAGGAGAAGATTATGAGAGAAATTATCAACTGGAATGAAGTGCTTAGAGGAATAGGTAAACAGTCCAGGGAAGATTTTTAATTTAGATAAACGTAAGAAGAATCTCTGGAAGGTTCCAAGGTCAGGAGGAGAAGAGAGAGATAAAAATAGCTACTCAGGTGGAAGAGACACAAGAAGGGTTCTGGGAAGGTTGTTGGTGGCAATGAGACCAATATCATGATAAATTCAGAGGAAATGAAATCACTGGAAAATATGACTTCTCTGGGAATCCATAGAGTCATGGGATCATATGTGGAATAGAGCACCAGACTGGGAGCTTGGGGGCTGGAGTTCAAGTCAACCAGGAACTGGCTCTGGGACTGGGGAAAACCTTTTGATATTTCTGATCTTTAGCTTCCTCTTCTGCAATGATCTATGATGCGGCTCTTAGCCCAGTATCGTTGGTTCTCTTACATTTAAGAGGATGTCATGAGCTCTGAGGAGACTCAACCCATTCCAGCAGACCTGGATGGGACTAGTAAAAGATACAGGCTCATGGCAGAGGCCCCACAGAAAAGCAGTCATTTGGGAGATAGACAAAGCTCCAGGCCTCCTTAGAGACACTGAAAGAAATTTAAAGGTTGCAGAATCAAGAAAGGATGGTGGATATGAAGGTGTAGTATAACTGGGCTGTATTGAGACTGCAGAGATAATAAAAGGGAAGATTGAGCTAAAATAGTTCAGAGGTGTAGGTAATGCAGGATGATGGTGGTGCTAACTAAGACAAACTATAGGCTGGGTGTTTTTCAGGAAAGAGGTGACGTTTGAGTGACTTTAAGATGGTGTGGCAGTCTAAGATGCATGGACAGCTATGTTCTGGACCATATGGACCAGCCAACTATCCATTTCAGAATCTGCCAAAGGAGATTTGCAAAGAAGAGCATCTCAAAGAAAGAACAGTTGCTCAGGTCTTTGGTTAATTCATCACTTGAGCAACGTGGGAGCTAAAAACATGCTAAGCTGTGTCTGCAGGGGTCAGCAAACTTTTTCGGTAAAAGGCCAGATGGTAAATATTTTTGGCTTTGTGGATCACAGGATCTCGGTTGCAACTATTCAGCTCTGCTGTTGGATAGTGAAAATAGCCATAGACTATACGTAAATGAATGGGTATAGCTATATTCCAGTACAACTTTTACAAAAGGAGGCAGCCTGATTTCAGCCTGCACACCGTACTCAGTCAACTCATGTTTAAATGCGTGATGGCCCCACCTCATATCCAATGTGTTCTCATCTGTATCTTGAAATCTCTTCCCTTCTATGAGTAGTTTTTTCCTATCACAGAAGAGAGTGAAGATGGAAAAGCCCTTCTCCAGTAGGTGTTCTAAAGAATGGAATCACTTGTTGAGCCATGTGTCACTAGAAATGTATTTCAACATGACAAAAATCCCAGGTGTTCAACATGGTCATTGGTATGTGAGGATGAATCTATAGAACATTAGATGCTTGCATGAGTGGTGCATTTGAGATAGATTCACCAACATGGAGGCAGGTTTTGACTTCCTCCAGTGAGGAAGAGTTGTAGAAATAGACTCTCAAGCTGACAGGAGAGATATTTGAAGGAACATCAGGGAAAAGAGAGAGGAAAGTAAGATGGGTGAAAGTCATAAGGAATTCTGTTGTGGCAGGTTGTAACAGATATGATGCATCGGGTGCTTTATAGTTTAGAAAATATGTCTGTCTACAATGCGAGAGACCTGGGTTTGATCCCTGGGTTGGGAAGATTCCCTGGAGAAGGAAATGGCAACCCACTCCAGTACTCTTGCCTTGAAAATCCCATGGACGGAGGAGCTTGGTGCAGGCTACTGTCCATGGGGTCGCAAAGAGTTGGGCACAACTGAGCAACTTCACTTTCTTCTTTCACTTTCTTTCTTGACTTACTCATCAGAAGATGTAAGGGCATTTCTCATAGGTGCCCCAAACATGGAGGAATTCAATTAATAAGTAGGCCTAATGATAAGTTATGCTTACAATAATGCAATAGTAATTCATCCAGTAGCAACCAGTGGTGAAGCACGATGCCAATGCTTCATGCATCACTAAATCTTCACATCAGCCAAGGGAAGCACATTTGAGAAGCACTGTACAAGTGAAGAAACTGACAGTCAAGCTTGGTAACTGACCCAAGGAAACACAATTCATAATTAGTGCCAAACCTCAGCCCTGAATTCACATCCAAACCCATAGCTAACCCCTTAGTTGCCACACTTTCCTACTCCATGGCTACAGCACTCCTTCATATGTTCAAGTGACTACTCAGTGTTTAGATGACTTCAGTGACCTACAAGGATCCTTTAAATCAAACTTTCATTGTGGTGGAAGGGCAGAGAACTAAATTATCGAAATGTATAAACCGAGATAGAGACCAGAATGTAATATCCACAAAGGTAAGGTCCTTATATGCTTTATCCACAGTATTATTTCTACCATTTAGTTGTGTCTGATAAATATTTGAACCAATAAATCAATGCATAAACACTTGGGATTACTTCTCTTTTTAGTATTAAAAACCTCATAACCATTTAGCCCAACAATTTTATGCCTCATACTTCTCTCTCTTTTAACCACATAGGCTAATACCCTGAGTATGGTAGGCATTTAATGAGTATTAGCCAATGATGAAGAATAACAGCTAACTCTGAATATGTCGAGTGCTATACAGCTACAGAGGGCTTCCCAGGTGGCTCAATGGTAAAGAATCCACCTGCCAGTGCAGGAGATGTGGGTTCGATCCCTGGGTCAAAAAAGATCCCCTGGAGAAGGAAATGGCAACCCACTCCAGTATTCTTGCCTTGAAAATCCCATGGACAGAGGAGCCTGGTGGGCTACAGTCCTTCGGTTGCAAAAGAGTCAGACATGACCGAGTGATTGAACAACAACAACAACAATATAACTACAGAAATCAACTGCAATTAACCACTTTTTATCCCCTCCAGCTTCCATGACAGATGCATCTACTACTTACTCTCTTTGTGTTGGAGCTCAACCGTTTTCTCTCCTGTTTATAGATCCAGGGTAGAAAGCAAATCAGAGAGGAGTATGCTAAAAATATGCTCTGATTTATAAATGGTACCTTGGTGGAAACCTTGTTGATTATATTAATGATGGGTTACTTGGACTGCAAGGAGATCCAGCCAGTCCATTCTAAAGGAGATCAGCCCTGGGATTTCTTTGGAAGGAATGATGCTAAAGCTGAAACTCCAGTACTTTGGCCACCTCATGCGAAGAGCTGACTCATTGGAAAAGACTCTGATGCTGGGAGGGATTGGGGGCAGGAGGAGAAGGGGATGACAGAGGATGAGATGGCTGGATGACATCACTGACTCGATGGACATGAGTCTGAGTGAACTCTGGGAGCTGGTGATGGACAGGGAGGCCTGGTGTGCTGTGATTCATGGGGTCGCAAAGAGTCAGACACAACTGAGCGACTGAACTGAACTGAACTTGTAACACAGTTCACAGCTATTGACAGAAAAGCTGGTAAGACTTTTATGTGACTCCATGCGGCAGAGCTCAGACCTATAGGAAAATCAGGGTAAGAGCTGGAGAGATGTCATCACAGAACAATCCAAAGAATGAATGGGCAAAGAGGCAAAGTCATGAGCTCCCAAACCTCAGATATACTGAAGAAGAGATGACCAGGGGTGAGGTTTAGAGAGGACAGTTACATTGTGGTCAGCACATCATCACTAAAATCCCTTTAAAATATAAACTTGGACTTTTTAAGTCCTGCCTCAGTTGACTATGACATTATCCTTTGGTAAACAGAACCTTTCTGTAAAACTTTTTATCAGAATGTAATAAATATCACTTGCTTAATTTTTTCTCCTCCTTGAACAGTCTCAACCTTTGTCAGGACCCCAGTCTATGGAAAATGTATTTTTTCTTCCCCTGCATTAAGAGTGCAATGATTTTTAACTAATGAAGTTCATTCTATGTCACACAACATAAGCCCATGAGTCCACGCAAGAGAACTGCCATGACAATCAATACATAAGAATTAGTCCAGCACTATCTTTTCAATCCTGGATTGTGCTGAAATGACTTGAGATGGGGTCTGGCCATGAGGGATTTTTAAAGTTGTCTTGATTCTGAAACACAGTCCTGAAATGGGATGCCATTATTTTATTTTCACAGTAGCCTGTAAGGTGAATGGTGTTATCCTAATTTTACTTAGAAGTAAACTGAAACTCAGAGATCAGAGGTCTGTGTGATTGGAGGTACAGCAGTAGTTGGGGGAAGCTCTAGAACTAAAAATCCATAATAGTTTTCTGCAGATTGAAAAATCTCCCTACCAGGCAACTTTTTATACAACACTATAACTAGGACTTATTTGGAGATTGTTAGTTATTGGTCATGTGTACTTATAATAAAAAGAGTATTCTTTTAAAAATACATAAGTGGTACATGTTTATTGTGGATAAATATAAAATATAGGTAAGAAAAATGGGAGAAAGAAAGTACCTATCATTACACAACTCTGAGATAACCCTTTTAATATGTTGATACAAATCATTTTACACTTACTATCCATTTACTGGGTTTTTAAAATTAGTTCATAAGACTGGGATCAGTTCAGTTCAGTTCAGTTCAGTCGCTCAGTCGTGTCCGACTTTTTGTGACCCCATGAATCGCAGCACACCAGGCCTCCCTGTCCATCACCAACTCCCGGAGTTCACTCAGACTCACGTCCATCGAGTCAGTGATGCCATCCAGCCATCTCATCCTCTGTTGTCCCCTTCTCCTCCTGCCCCCAATCCCTCCCAGCATCAGAGTCTTTTTCCAATGAGTCAACTCTTCGCATGAGGTGACCAAAGTACTGGAGTTTCAGCTTTAGCATCATTCCTTCCAAAAAAATCCCAGGGCTGATCTCCTTTAGAATGGACTGGTTGGATCTCCTTGCAGTCCAAGGGACTCTCAAGAGTCTTCTCCAGCACCACAGTTCAAAAGCATCAATTCTTTGGTGCTCAGCCTTCTTCACAGTCCAACTCTCACATCCATACATGACCACAGGAAAAACCATAGCCTTGACTAGACGAACCTTTGTTGGCAAAGTAATGTCTCTGCTTTTGAATATGCTACAAGGTTTTCACTCTTAAACATTCACTCTTTGTATTATGAGCATCTTACATGCCAGTAAGTAGATACCTTGTGCCTGTTAGGATGGCTATTATCAAAAAGACAAGGGATAACAAATGCTAACAAGGATGTGGAGAAAAGAGAACACTTGTGCGCTGTTGGGAGGAATGTCAGTTGGTACAGACACTATGGAAAACAGTTTGGAGTTTCCTCAAAAAGTTAAAAACAGAACTACCATATGATCCAGCAATTCCACTTCTGGGAATACATCCAAAGGAAAAGAAAACTCTATGTCAAAGAGACATCTACAGCCCCATGTTCAGAGCAGCATTATTCACAGTATCCAAGGGATGGAAAAACCTAAGTGTCCACTAATGGATGAATGGATACAGAAGCTGTGGCCTAATTATAAAATGGAATATTATTCAGCCATGGAAAAAGAGGAAAATCTCCATTTGTGACCATCTGAATAGATCTTGAAGGTATTACACCATAGGAGACAAGCCAGACAGGAAAGACAAACTCTGTGTGATCTCACTTGTTTGGTGAATCTAAACAAACAAGCAAAAAAAAAAACTCTTAAAAAAAGAGAACAGATGTGCAGTTAGCAGAGGCAGGGGGTGGGGTGGAAGAATTGGATGAAAGTGGTCAAAAGATACAAACTTTCAGCAAGGTAAACAAGTTCTACGGCTGTAATGTATTATATAACATGATGGCTATAGTTAACACTGCTTTATGCTATTTGAAAGTTGTTAACAGACTAGATCCTAAGACTTCTCATCACACACAAAAAAACACATTCATTTTTTTGTATCTATATGAGATGACGAATGTTAAATAAACTTATTGTAATCATTTCACCATATATATGAATATGTAAGTCAAGTCATTATACTGTACACCTTAAACTTGTACAGTGCTGTATGTCAACTGTATATAAAAAAAAGAAAAACTTTTTTTTAAAGCAGATATTCCCACTAATAGTTGATTATAGAAGTCCTTCATGTACTAAAGCATAATATGTTCAACAGAATCTTATTGTTAGATGTCTGACATCTATGGATTTTTAAAACAACATACTTAAGTGAACAGCATACAACTTACCAAAGCTCAAAAATGGATAGATCAATGGAACAAAATAGAAAGCCCAGAGATAAAACCACGCACCTATGGACACCTTATCTTTGACAAAGGAGGCAAGAATATACAATGGAGAAAAGACAATCTCTTTAACAAGTGGTGCTGGGAAAACTGGTCAACCATTGACCAGTAAAAGAATGAAACTAGAACACTTTCTAACACCATACACAAAAATAAACTCAAAATGGATTAAAGATCTAAACATAAGACCAGAAACTATAAAACTCCTAGAGGAGAACATAGGCAAAACACTCCCAGACATAAATCACAGCAGGATCCTCTATGACCCACCTCTCAGAATATTGGAAATAAAAGCAAAAATAAACAAATGGGACCTAATTAAAATTAAAAGCTTCTGCACAACAAATGAAACTATAAGCAAGGTGAAAAGACAGCCTTCAGAATGGGATAAAATAATAGCAAATGAAGCAACTGACAAACAACTAATCTCAAAAATATACAAGCAGCTCATGCAGCTCAATTCCAGGAAAATAAACGACCCAATCAAAAAATGGGCCAAAGAACTAAACAGACATTTCTCCAAAGAAGACATACAGATGGCTAACACACACATGAAAAGATGTTCAACATCACTCATTATCAGAGAAATAGAAATCAAAACCACAATGAGGTATCATTTCACGCCAGTCAGAATGGCTGTGATCCAAAAGTCTACAAGCAATAAATGCTGGAAAGGATGTGGAGAAAAGGGAACCCTCTTACACTGTTGGTGGGAATGCAAACTAGTACAGCCACTATGGAGAACAGTGTGGAGATTCCTTAAAAAAACTGGAAATACAAATGCCTTAAGACCCAGCAATCCCACTACTGGGCATACACACTGAGGAAACCAGAATTGAAAGAGACATGTGTACCCCAGTGTTCATCGCAGCACTGTTTATAATAGCCAGGACATGGAAGCAACCTAGATGTCCATCAGCAGATGAATGGATAAGAAAGCTGTGGTACATATACACAATGGAGTATTACTCAGCCATTAAAAAGAATACATTTGAATCAGTTCTAATGAGGTGGATGAAACTGGAGCTTATTATACAGAGTGAATTAAGCCAGAAAGAAAAACACCAATACAGTATACTAACACATATATATGGAATTTAGAAAGATGGTAATGATAACCCTGTATGCGAGACAGCAAAAGAGACACAGATGTATAGAACAGTCTTTTGGACTCTGTGGGAGAGGGAGAAGGTGGCATGGTTTGGGAGAATGGCATTGAAACATGTATAATATCATATATGAAACGAATCACCAGTCCAGGTTCGATGCATGATACAGAATGCTTGGGGCTGGTGCACTCGAATGACCCAGAGGGATGGTACAGGGAGGGAGGTGGGAGAGGGGTTCAGGATGAGGAACATGTGTATACCCGTGGTGGATTCATGTTGATGTATGGCAAAACCAATACAATACTGTTAAGTAATTACCCTCCAATTAAAATAAATAAATTTATATGAAAAAAAATTTTTAAAATAAATGACATCATATACCAAGTTAAAAAAAAATGGAATGTTTAGGTAATAAGCAGTTCTGATGAACGTAAAGATGTAGCATTCAGTTAACCCCTCCTCAGTCTAGTTGAATAACTGAGGTGGAACGTACACATTAATGACCCCCGCATTCATATCACTGTTGAATGACAGGTGTGACCAGCACTCTGATGCATGAGTAGTCAGGTTCACTGAGTTTACTTTCAGGTTTGAAATTGGGCTCCACACGATACCAGGACATTATTACTTATGGGTTCTGGAGACTTCTCTGCCTACTTCAAGAGCAGAAGTGAGATCTCTGAACTTAGCAGTCAGCACAGAATTTTCATCAGGAAAAGGAAGGGAGGCCATTAATCCAAACCCTGGAAAAATCTGATGTTTCCCTAGAAATAACAAGAGAATCAGATTAGAGCCCAGGAGAAAAGTGTCATAAACTTGAGAAAGATCCAGGTGACAAGGGTATGTTGGACGTGTGAGATCAGAAAAGCAGAGTTCTAAGAAATTCAGGGTAATCACAACCAAAAAGTGGGCAAATGTGATCAAATCATGGACTCTGGTATGTTCGGAGAGGAAAATGAATCTGGCCTGTTTTTGAGAAGTTGTCAGAAAACAAATTTGCCAGTCTATCCATTTATAGAATGAAAGGGATGCTCTAAGTGATCCCGCAATTCCCAGAACATCTTTTCCTTCTTTACTATGAGGTTCAGGAGAGACACCAGGGTGGTTAGTAAAGTGCCTTGAGGTCTACATTCTTGACCTGGCTTCAGTCCCTCTCTGTGCAACTAAGAAAATTCTTTCCTCTGTCTATTTAGGTTTTCTAGCCATTGAATAAGAAGAAGTAGAGAGGTATTATAGTATACACATCAAGAATTCCAGGTCTACCAGTTACTAACTATAAAACTGGATTTCTTCTTTACTTTCTTTCCAGTGTTCAAAATTTGCCAGTCCTTGAAATAGAGCTTAAAATATGTATAAGACTGTACTGAGTATTAAAACAAAATGAGATATATAAAAAGCTTAGCTTAGGACCCATGACACAGTGGATGCTCAATAATTACAGGGGTTGGCAGCTGTTTCATTTTCTTTGTTCCTTCCTAGCTCCAAAGTACTATTCTATGATAGGTGTTAGAGGCATATAGAGATACTAAGACACGTTCATTGCTTCCAAAGAGTTACAGCCCACTGTGGGGAGCAGACATGTAAACATAGCTGTATGGGAAGATCAAGAAGAGAGCTGTATAAACAAGGCAGAGGTGATGTATCCTCACCATGGGGGAGTGGGGTAGGCTTCATAGGGGAGGCATCCATGGAGTGGGTGCCAAAAGATAAAAAATTTATGGCAGAGTAGGAGTAGAGGTACTCAGATAAGAAAGTAAAAGGCACAGTGGATAGTTTGTTATTATTATTGTTTCAGTTCAGTTCAGTTCAGTCGTTCAGTCGTGTCTGACTCTGCGACCCCATGGACTGCAGGACGCCAGGCTGCCCTGTCCATCATCAACTCCCGGAGTTTACTCAAACTCAGGTCCATTGAGTTGGTGATGCCATCCAACCATCTCATCCTCTGTCGTCCTCTCAACTTTCTTCACAGTCCAACTCTCACATCCATACATGACCACAGGAAAAACCATAGCCTTGACTAGATGGACCTTTGATGGCAAAGTAATGTCTCTGCTTTTGAATATGCTGTCTAGGTTGGTCATAACTTTTCTTCCAAGGAGTAAGCATCTTTTTATTTCAGGCTGCAGTCACCATCTGCAGTGATTTTGGAGCCCATAAAAACAAAGTCTACCACTGTTTCCCCATCTATTTCCCATGAAGTGATGGGACCGGATGCCATGATCTTAGTTTTCTGAATGTTGAGACTTAAGCCAATTTTTTCACTCTCCTCTTTCACTTTCATCAAGAGGCTTTTCAGTTCCTCTTTGCTTTCTACCATAAGGGTGGTGTCATCTGCATATCTGAGGTTATTGATATTTCTCCCGGCAATCTTGATTCCAGCTTGTGCTTCTTCCAGTCCAGTGTTTCTCATGATGTACTCTGCATATAAGTTATATAAGCAGGGTGACATATATAGCCTTGACATACTCCTTTTTCTATTTGGAACCAGTCTGTTGTTCCATGTCCAGTTCTAACTGTTGCTTCCTGACCTGCATACAGGTTTCTCAAGAGGCAGGTCAGGGGGTCTGGTATTCCCATGTCTTTCAGAATCTTCCACAGTTTATTGTGATCCACACAGTCAAAGGCTTTGGCATAGTCAATGAAGCAGAAATAGATGTTACTGTTATTGTTTAGTTCCTTCTAATGAACTAATTTTGTCAAGGTGGAAAAAATAATCAGAGTATATATTTACAACTGAACCCAAATCAACTCTTGCTAGAAAATTAAAATTTGGCCCACTTGATCAAAGTAGTCAAAGCCTGATGTGGCTTTGTTTTGATACTAATAGTCTGACTTTGAACACATGATGTCATCCACTCTGAAACTCTAAAATGAAGACTACATTCTTCCTAACCACTTCCATCAGTTGTTGTGAAAATTAACTGAGATAATATAGGATATACTTAAGAATCATCAGGAAGGCTTGCGAAAGCACAGTTTACTAGACCCTGCCTTCACTGGCTCTGATTCAGTAGGTATGAGGTGGGACCCAAGAATTCATATTCCAAACAAGCTCTCAGGCAATGCTAATGTGGCTGTTACAGAGGACTATATTTTGGAAACTGCTACTTTAGGACACTGAATTTTTCTCAGCTATTATTCACAATTGGTTCAAGAGTAATATAAGTGTTTACTATGTTTTATTTTGCTTCTTGCCCCTTAAGAGACTCTATAGGGAGTATGCACAAGTAGAAGACACAATATTTGCCCCAGCTATCCCTACACAATATTGGCCTTGCTCAGTCATACACAGTTAATGAATATGTTGATTTGATTTGTCCTTATATAGCTCCTAGTCTCACTAGAAAGACATCACAAATGTATTAGAATGATAGCATTAATTGGAATAAGACTAAGTCTTTTTCTAGTTTTCTTTTTCCCCCCTCAGTCATGAAGTCTACAATTCCTAAAGGACCTTTTCTTTCTTCTCTCTTAGACTTTGATACAAATTGCATCCTTAATGTGGCCGATTTCTCTCTTTCTGCTCCTATGACCACATCTCTCAGTAGTCTTAAAGGCCCTTGGTTGGGTGAGATTTTGATTAGTGTTAAGAGGACAGATATTTATGGAACTAGAGTCAGATGTACTTCCCAGGGGCACTAGTGGTAAAGAATCTGCCTGCCAATGCTGGAAATGCAAGAGACACTGGTTCGATCCCTGGGTTGGGAAGATCCCCTGGAGAAGAAATGGCAGCTTACTCGAGTATTCTTGCCTGCAGAATCCCACGGACAGAGGAGCCTGGTGGCTACGGTCTATGGGGTTGCGAAGAGTCAGACACGAATGAGCACTTGAGCACAGACCCAGATACCCCCTCCAACATCTGAAACAGGCTTTCTAACCATCAGAACTCTAAATCACTTTCAAAATGTTCTTTCTCCCAGAAGTGGAGTCTTTGCTTTACACATACTCCCATTGCTATAGTACACCCTTATCTCAGAAAGATCACAGCCAGTCATCATGCTTTCACAGCCCATCCACTTCCTGTACCCCATCTCCTTTCTTGGCCTCCGAGTGTTCATGCTTCACATGTCTTTTGCACACTCTGGTCTTTGAACTTCTTTGGAGAGTGACATTTTCCAGGGCCTGGCTCCAGCCATGCCATGGGCATTGCCTCTCCATGTTCATGAAGTATTTTAAAGCGCCTGTTTCCTCTTAGAAAGAGGAAGGAGCCATTCTAATTGCTTCAAGCAACAAGATCAAGAGAACTTGCTGCACCCTCACTGAAGCAGTTACTGTACATGTATGGACTCAGTCGAGTCCGACTCTTTGCAAACCCATGAACTATAGCCCGCCAGGCTCCTCCGCTCATGGAATTCTCCAGGCAGGAAACCTGGATTGTCATTCCCTTCCCCAGAGGATCTTGCTAACCCAGGGATCAAAACCCAGTCGTTGCAGATTCTTTACCATCTAAAGCAGTCACATCCTCTCTTCAAAATGTGGAATGGCCTGCCTATATGCAGCATGGTGCGGCTTCTGGTCTTTCTACACAAAAACCTGTTTTCTCCCTGTCGGGGGCCCCAAATTGGTGTTCCATGGACCATAGTCACCTTGGGTAAAGTAGACTTTTGTGTTTTTTTTTTTTAAGAAAGAAAAGAAAATTGAATTTGTGACCAGCATTACAAAGAGAGAGAGAGAAAGAATTTCTATAAAATTTGGATTCCCAGCTTATCAAAAACAAAATGTTCAGAAGCTCTGTCACCCTGGACTCCCATTGTTTTGTTTTTCTTTTCTTTTTTTTTTTTTGGTGGTGGACAAAATTTATTTCATATTTGTCCCATTTTTTCTTTTTTTCTCATTTATTTTTTTTTAAATTTTAATTAATTTATTTATTTTAATTGGAGGCAAATTACTTTACAATATTGTAGTGGTTCTTGCCATACATTGACATGAGTCAGCCATGGGTGTACATGTGTTCGCCATCCTGAACCCCCCTCCCACCTCCCTCCCCATCCCATCCCTCAGAGTCATCCCAGTGCACTGGCCCTGAGCACCCTGTCTCATGCATCAAACCTGGACTGGCGATCTATTTCACATATGGAAATATATGTTTCAATGCTATTCTCTCAAATCATCCCACCCTTGCCTTCTCCCACAGAGTCCAAAAGTCTGTTCTTTACATCTGTGTCTTTTTTGCTGTCTCATATATAGGGTCATTGTTACCATCTTTCTAAATCCCATATATATGTGCAAATATACTATATTGGTGTTTTTCTTTCTGGCTTACTTCACTCTGTATAATAGGCTCCAGTTTCATCCACCTCATTAGAATGGATTCAAAGGCATTCTTTTTAATAACTGAGTAATATTCCATTGTGTATATGCCACAGCTTTCTTATCCATTCATCTACTGATGGACATCTAGGTTGCTTCCACGTCTTAGCTATTGTAAAGACTCCCATTGTTAAAGGCAATATTGAAGGAACCGAGGGCTGTTCACCTCCTTGGGCCCAAGCTCTCTAGTTTGCCACTGTCCATACTAGTAGGCTTGTCACTCATTTATATTACCTGCTTGCTTCCTGAAGGTATTGATGTTAGTTGCTTATTTTTGCTCTTCTTGACAGGCTCACAGACCTGCAACATTCGGGAGCTAGAGAAGTTCCTTAGAGCAGGGATTTCCCATCAGATTCACCAGGTAGCCTCTGCGAATTCCAATATCCAGGCTGGATCGAATGCTAATTAAGTAAAAATCTCTAGAGTAAGACCAAGACATCAGTATTTTTTTCTTAATTCCCCAGATGATTCTAACATCCAAACATATTCAAGAATTAGAACTTTAGCAGTGGTTCCCAACCTTTCTGGCACCAAGGACTGGTTTTGTGGAAGACAATTTTTCAGTGGAACAGGAGTGATGGGGTGGTTTGGGGATGATTCACAGGCATTACATTTATTGCATACTTTACCTCTATTACACTACATCAGCTCCACCTCAGATCATCAGGTATGAGAGATTGGGAACCCCTGCCTTAGAGGGGTTTTTCTTCAACATTACTGTGCATATGAATTACCTGGGGAACCTGGATGCTGCTGCTGCTAAGTCACTTCAATCGTGTCCAACTCTGTGCGATTCCATAGACAGCAGCCCACCAGGCTCTGCTGTCCCTGGGATTCTCCAGGCGAGAACACTGGAGTGGGTTGCCATTTCCTTCTCCATTGTGTGAAAGTAAAAAGTGAAAGTGAAGTCGCTCAGTCGTGTCCAACTCATAGCAACCCCATGGACTGTAGCCCACCAGGCTCCCTCATCCATGGGATTTTCTAGGCAAGAGTACTGGAGTGGCTTGCCATTGCCTTCTCCGGGGGAACCTGGATAGTCAGGTTCTAATTCAGTAGGTCCGGATGAAACCTAAGATCTAGAATTTCCAATAAGCCAAAGCTGCTTGTCCCAAGACAACACTTTACATAGCAAAATCTTAGAGGTCCTCTGGTCCTGTTGACAGGTTTAAAGGGATGCCAAAATAATACTGTATTCATCATAGTTAAGTATCTAAACTTAGGAAGAATTTACTCTATTTTTAAGAATTTACTTTTAAAGCCATGAATGATAGTGGTGTCAAGGACATTTCTGTAACAAAGTGGGTGCTTTTCTTCACTGACTTACATTCTGTTATGACTTCTTGACTATTAATAAAAGAGGCAGGGGTAGGTCTTCATTCAACAGAACATTATTTCACCCCAGTGGTTCTCATCTTTTGTGATGGTGGGTGGGGTGAAGATTAGAAAATAGATCCTTACTTACCTTTCCCTGTTATTGTTCAAGATCACATAACTATGAATTAGAGCCAGTAGGGTTTCCCAAGTGGTGCTAGTGGTAAAGAATCCACCTCCAATGCGGGAAATGCAAGAGATGCAGGTTCTATCCCTGGGTTGGGAAGATCCCCTGGAGTAGGAAATGGCAACCCACTCCAGTATTCTTGCCTAGAAAATTCCATGGATAGAGGAGCCTGATGAACTACAGTTCATGAGGCTGCAAAGAGTCAGACATAACTGAGTGAGCGCATGTGCACGCGCACAAACACACACACACACAGAGGAGCCAATCCACAGAGAAAAATATTTCTATCTGTCTTTGTAATCAGGCTAAAACTCTGAGAATTTCTTTTTTTTTTTTTTTTTTTTGGCTTTTGCATTATCCATATTTACTGGTGCTTTTTGGAGTCTTAGAAAACAGCTGAAGTGATTCTTTTTTGTTGTTTAAAGTTTTTGTATTGATCTTTTTTTTTTTTAAACTTTACAATATTGTATTAGTTTTGCCAAATATCGAAATGGATCTGCCACAGGTATACATGTGTTCCCCATCCTGAACCCTCTTCCCTCCTCCCTCCCCATACCATCCCTCTGGGTCGTCCCAGTGCACCAGCCCCAAGCATCCAGTATCGTGCATCGAACCTGGACTGGCGACTCGTTTCATACATGATATTATACATGTTTCAATGCCATTCTCCCAAATCTTCCCACCCTCTCCCTCTCCAACAGAGTCCATAAGACTGTTCTATACATCAGTGTCTCTTTTGCTGTCTCGTACACAGGGTTATAGTTACCATCTTTCTAAATTCCATATATAATCGTTAGTATACTGTATTGGTGTTTTTCTTTCTGGCTTGCTTCACTCTGTATAATAGGCTCCAGTTTCATCCACCTCATTAGAACTGATTCAAATGTATTCTTTTTAATGGCTGAGTAATACTCCATTGTTTAATCGAGTTTTAGATTCTGGCAGCCTCTCTTTCAGGTGAGAGTGAAGCAGTCAGTTCAGTTCAGTTCAGTCGCTCAGTCGTGTCCGACTCTGCGACCCCATGAATCGCAGCACGGCAGGCCTCCCTGTCCATCACCAACTCCCAGAGTTCACCCAGACTCACGTCCATTGAGTCAGTGATGCCATCCAGCCATCTCATTCTCTGTCGTCCCCTTCTCTTCCTGCCCCCATTCCCTCCCAGCATCAGAGTCTTTTCCAATGAGTCAACTCTTCTCATGAGATGGCCAAAGTACTGGAGTTTCAGCTTCAGCATCATTCCCTCCAAAGAAATCCCAGGGCTGATCTCCTTCAGAATGGACTGGTTGGATCTCCTTGCAGTCCAAGGGATTCTCAAGAGTCTTCTCCAACACCACAGTTCAAAAGCATCAATTCTTCAGTGCTCAGCCTTCTTCACAGTCCAACTCTCACATCCATACGTGACCACAGGAAAAACCATAGCCTTGACTAGACGAACCTTTGTTGGCAAAGTAATTTCTCTGCTTTTGAATATGCTATCTAGGTTGGTCATAACTTTCCTTCCAAGGAGTAAGCGTCTTTTAATTTCATGGCTGCAGTCACCATCTGCAGTGATTTTGGAGCCCCAAAAAATAAAGTCTGACACTGTTTCCACTGTTTCCCCATCTATTTCCCATGAAATGGGACCGGATGCCATGGTCTTTGTTTTCTGAATGTTGAGCTTTAAGCCAACTTTTTCACTCTCCACACAGGTCTAATTGCCTGGTTATGCAAGTGAACGGAGTAGGTAACTTTCAACAGTTTAATCTGAGGTCTGAAACTGGAGAGTTGAAGCTGGAACACATTCTGGACTTTCTGGGGCCAAAAGATTTCTTTCGGGCTAGCCATTTCTCTGAGCTAAAAATGCCATCATGGTGGATTCTTTTTTTTTTTTTTTTAGATCCATGTTTCTCAAAGTATTATTAAGAGGCAGTGTGTATCAGACTCTCTGGAGGCTAGAATTCATTTTCAGGCCCCATACCCAGAAATTCTGAATGGGTAGGTCCAGGGTGGGAGCCAGGAAATGACATTTTTAAGAAAATTCATCCATGTGAATCTGATGCCAGAGGAGCTCCAATGTAGAGAAATATGGTCTGTACATAAATGACCTTCCCTCCCTGCCTGCTAGTATAGGGGCTATTTTCTTCTGAACCTGAGCCTAGGAATCACTTCGGCAGCAGCCTCTTTATGTGCTGAATCATGACAGACATCACCCAGGATCCCTTTGCTATTAGGATGAGCAGCTTGGAACTCAGCTATAATCATTTTATTAGCAGAGAAGAGCTGGGAGGTTTTCCAAATGTGTTTACTACAGTAAGACATGAAATGGGGTAAAACTTCTCTCAGTCTTTAGATTTTGAGGTCTCAGTACAGCACTGTTTTGCAACTTTTAAGAAAAGAATTAATAATGATTACTCCCTCTGCTGCTGCTGCTGCTGCTGCTGCTGCTAAGTCGCTTCAGTTGTGTCCAACTCTGTGCGACCCCATAGACAGCAGCCCACCAGGCTCCCCCGTCCCTGGGATTCTCCAGGCAAGAACACTGGAGTGGGTTGCCATTTCCTTCTCTAATGCATGAAAGTGAAAAGTGAAAGTGAAGTTGCTCTGTCGTGCCTGACTCTTAGCGACCCCATGGACTGCAGCCTACCAGGCTCCTCCATGGGATTTTCCAGGCAAGAGTACTGGAGAGGGGTGCCACTCCCTCTGGATGACATTAAAAGCCTCAGATCCTGCTATTCTCCGCTAGGTGTGAATATATCCTTAGACGATGCCCTCACTGAGTATCACTAAATACAGAGTGACAATTCCATTTTCTATGCATTGTCAGACACAACTGAGTGACTAAGCACATGGGTTGCTCAGTCAGTCAGTCAATGTTAGTCGCTCAGTCATGTCCGATTCTTTGAGACCCCATGTACTGTAGCCCGCTAGGCTCCTCTTTCCATGGATTCTTCAGGCAAGATTACTGGAGTGGATGGGATTACCATTCCCGTCTCCAGGGGAATCTTCCTGACCTGGGGATTGAACCCAGATCTCCCACATTGCAGGCAGATTATTTATCATCTGAGCCACCAGGGAAACCCCTATGCATTGCTACTAACACAGAAAAATCTTATGTACATGACTTTTGGAAACCTGTTACCATCCAAACAAACAGGTATGCATAAATACTTAATAACTTATGATATTTTAATGTTGAAAATGCTTTTGCCACTGCTCCTGCTGTACTAGAGGAATCCTGTGGTACATTGTTATAGAAGCCCTTTCCCCTAGCAGGCATGCCCCCACTTCCTCATGCCTCTCCACTGAGATTCACTGTTATAATGCCAAGGCCAGGGAGAGCAAGAAAGGCGGCTGGTGCATGCCTGTCACCGCAGGGAGCCTAGGCCAGAAGAGAATGACTGACCTCTGGGTGCAGAGACCTATCTGGAAGGCCCCTGGGCATGTGAATTGGCCTGTCCAGGCTGGAGCTTCAGACATTCTGACAGCCTGCTCAAGGAGACTCAGGTGTACACTTCAGCAACTCGATCACTCTTCCCCTGCTGGATGTCAAATGATTTGATCCAAAAGGAGAGAGGCTACAATTGCCTTGCCTGGTGACTAAATAACAACCTGGCCTTTTTAATCAGAATCTCTCAAGTGATACAGAAAGGAACAGCAGAAATTAGAATGATGATATTGATGACGATGGCATTCAGAGCAGCAGCCAGTGACATTAATTAAGAGATGGTAATGTGGCAGGCACATGTTTTATCCTGTTTAACCCAAACACCACCCCTGGGAGGCAGTGGTATGACTGTCTCATTTTACATAAAGAACCTGAGGTTTAGACCTATTAAGTGACTTGTACCTGGTGATATAGGTAGTATAGGGCTGGGTTTGGTCCATCTCACCTTCAGGTCCATTCTACTCTCCCCCACTGCACAATTATGATGCAATTGCTTGTTGCAGCTACCATTCTGGAAGGCTTTTAACTGGTGCACTAGGCTATGCTTCTGGGGAATCTTCGTCTTTGCATAGTATGGGATCTGATGCTGGTCCTTTCAGAAATTCAACTATTTTCTCATCCAGCTGTGGCCAAGAAAGAAGAGGCTCAGAGATCAGCTGGTGTCTCAAAAGGTCACTCTTTCCTGCAGCTTAGTTAATCCATATGCAGGTCCTCTTATCCTTAGTCCAGTAATCCAGCAAGATCCAGAAACTAAATATTCCCTGGAGAACTTCTAGTCTATTGGAAAAACTATAGAGTCAAAAACTAGAGTTAAAATCCCAGGTCTTCAAGGCAGTAAGTCTCATTTTTCTTCTAAGCGGGGATACTCGGCTAGGTGTGCAACTAGCATCATGTCTAGGATGCAATAAATATGCAACTATTATTGGTTACAAGAAAGAATATCACTAGTAAGGGCTATAAACTTGGGGAAAGCACAGTATTTTCTTTCTCCAATTTTTCTATCTTTGAAATAAGTAGGTGTGGGCTACCTGTTCAGGGAGGTCTTTCAGCTTCAAAATTTCAGTTCAGTTCAATTGCTCAGTCATGTCCAACTCTTTCCAAACCCATGGACTGCAGCATACCATGGACTGCCCAATACATCACCAACTCCCGAAAACTATCCAAACTCATGTCCATTGAGTCGGTGATGACATCCAAGCATCTCATCTTCTGTTGTCCCCTTCTTCTCCTGCCTTCAATCTTTCCCAGCATCAGGGTCTTTTCAAATGAGTCAGCTCTTTGCATCAGGTGGCCAAAGCATTGAAGTTTCAGCTTTAGCATCAGTCCTTCCAGTGAATATTCAGGGTTGATTTCCTGACTCTCAAGAGTCTTCTCCAACATCACAGTTCAAAAGCATCAATTCTCCAGCACTCAGCTTTCTTTATAATCCAACTCTCACACCCATACATGACTACTGGAAAAACAACAGCTTTGACTAACGGAACTTTGTTGGTAAAGAAATGTCTCTGCTTTTTAATATGCTGCCTAGGTTGGTCATAGCTTTTCTTCCAAAGAGCAAACGTCTTTTAATTTCATGGCTGCAATCACTATCTGCAGTGACTTTGGAGTCAAAAAATAAATATAAGTCTCTAACTGTTTCCACTGTTTCCCCATCTATTTGCCATGAAGTGATGGGACTGGTGCTATGATCTTTGTTTTCTGAATGTTGAGCTTTAAGCTACCTTTTTCACTCTCCTCTTTCACTTTTATCATGAGGCTCTTTAGTTCTTCACTTTCTACAATAAGGGTGGTGTCATCTGCATATCTGAGGTTATTGATATTTCTCCAGGCAATCTTGATTCCAGCTTGTGGCTCCTCCAGCCCAGCATTTCTCATGATGTACTCTGCATATAAGTTAAATAAGCAGAGTGACAATATACAGCCTTGATGTACTCCTTTCCCAATCTGGAGCCAGTCTGTTGTTCCACGCCCAGTTCTAACATGCCAAAGTTGAACTTCTTGACCTGCATTCAGATTTCCCAGGAGGCAGGTCAGATGGTCTTGTATTCCCATCTATTTAAGAATTTTCCACAGTTTGTTGTGATCCACACAGTCAAATGCTTTGGCATAGTCAACAAAGCAAAAGTAACTTTTTCGATGATCCAACCAATGTTGGCAATTTAATCTCTGGTTCCTTTGCCTTTTCTAAAACCAGCTTGAACATGTGGAAGTTCACGGTTCATGTACTGTTGAAGCCTGGCTTGGAGAATTTTGAGCATTACTTTGCTAGCATATGAGATGAGTGCAATTGTGTGGCAGTTTGAACATTCTTTGGTATTGCCTTTCTTTGGCATTAGAATGAAAACTGATCTTTTCCAGTCCTGTGGCCACTGCTGAGTTTTCCAGATTTGCTAGCATACTAAGTGCAGCACTTTCACAGCATCATCTTTCAGGATTTGAAATAGCTCAACTGGAAGGCCATCATCTCCACTAGCTTTGTTCGTAGTGATGATTTCTAAGGCCAACTTGACTTCACACTCCATTGTGTCTGGCTCTAGGAGAGTGATCACACCATCGTGATTATCTGGGTCATGAAGATCTTTTTTGTATAGTTCTTCTGTGTATTCTTGCCACCTCTTCTTAATATCTTCTGTTCTGTTAGGTCCATACCATTTCTGTCCTTTATTGAGCCCATCTTTACATGAAATGTTCCCTTCGTATCTCTAATTTTCTTGAAGAGATCTCTAGTCTTTCCCATTATATTGTTTTCCTCTATTTCTTTGCACTGATCACTGAGAAAGGCTTTCTTATCTCTCCTTGCTATTCTTTGGAACACTGCATTCAAATGGGTATATCTTTCCTTTTTGCCTTTGCTTTTTGCTTCTCTTCACAGCTATTTGTAAGGCCTCATCAGAGAACCATTTTGCCTTTTTGCATTTCTTTTTCTTGGGAATGTTCTTGATCACTACCTCCTGAACAATGTTATGAACCTCCATCCATAGTTCTTCAGGCACTCTGTCAGACCCAATCCCTTGAATCTATTTGTCATTTCCACTGTATAATCATAAGGGATTTGATTTAGGTCATACCTGAATGGTCCAGTGGTTTTCCCTACTTTCTTCAATTTAAGCCTGAATTTGGCAATAATGAGTTCATGATCTGAGCCACAGTCAGTGCCCAGTCTTGTTTTTGCTGACAGTATAGAGCTTCTCCATCTTTGGCTGCAAAGAATATAATCAAGCTGATTTTGGTACTGACCATTTGTGATGTCCATGTCTAGAGTCTTCTCTTGTGTTGTTGGAAGAGGGTGTTTGCTATGACCATCGCGTTCTCTTGGCAAAAGTCTGTTAGCATTTGACCTGCTTTGTTTTGTACTCTGAGGACAAATTTTCCAGGTAGCTCCTGACTTCCTACTTTTGCTTTCCAGTCCCCTATAATGAAGAGGACATCTTTTTTGGGTGTTAGTTGTAGAAGGTCTTGTAGGTCTTCTTAGAACCATTCAACTTCATCTTCTTCAGCGTTACTGATCAGGGCATAGACTTGGATTACTGTGATATTGAAGGTTTGCCTTGGAAACAAACAGAGATCATTCTCTCATTTTTGAGATTGCATCCAAGTACTGCATTTTGCACTCTTTTGTTGACTATGATAGCTACTGCATTTCATCTAAGGGATTGTTGCCCACAGTAGTAGATATGATGGTCATTTGAGTTAAGTTCACCCATTCCAGTCCATTTTAGTTCACTGATTTCTAAAATGTCGATGTTCACTCTTGCCATCTCCTGATTGACCACTTCCAATTTGCTCTGATTCCTGGACCTAACATTCCAGGTTCCTATGCAATATTGCTCTTTACAGCATTGGACCTTGCTTCTATCACCAGTCACATCCACAGCTGGGTATTGTTTTTGCTTTGGCTCCATCCCTTCATTCTTGCTGGAGTTATTTCTCCACTGATCTCCAGTAGCATATTGGGCACCTACTGACCTGGGGAGTTCCTCTTTCAGTGTCATACCTTGTTGCCTTTTCATACTGTTCATGGGGTTCTCAAGGCAAGAATACTGAAGTAGTTTGCCATTCCCTTCTCCAGTGGACCACGTTTTGTCAGAACTCTCTGCCATGACCTGTATGTCTTGGATGGCCCTACATGGCATGGCTCATAGTTTCATTGAGGTAGACAAGGTTGTGGTCCATGTGATCAGTGTGGTTACTTTTCTGTGACTGCGGTTTCATTCTGTCTGCCCTCTGATGAATAAGGATAAGAGGTTTATGGAAGCTTCCTGATGGTCCTAAAGATCAGTCAATGTACTCTCTATAACCATATGCATGCTGCTTCTGCTGCTGCTAAGTTGCTTCAGTCATGTCTGACTCTGTTCGACCCCATAGACGGCAGCCCACCAGCCTCCCCCATCCCTGGGATTCTGCAGGCAAGAACACTGGAGTGGGTTGCCATTTCCTTCTCCAGTGCATGAAAGTGAAAAGTTAAAAGTGAAAGTGAAGTCGCTCAGTCGTGTCCGACACTCAGCGACCCCATGGACTGCAGCCTATCAGGCAAGAGTACTGGAGTGAGGTGCCATTGCCTTCTCCGAACCATATGCATAGTACCCTTAAAATATGATTTGCTGATGTGCTCAGTTGTGACTGACTTTTTGTGACCCCATGCACTGTAGTCCGCCAGGTTCCTCTATCCATGGAATTTTCCAAGCAAGAATACTGGAGTGAGTTGACATGTCCTTCTCCAAAATTTGATTAGGTTTTGTATAATTTATATATAGTAAATTGGAATTAGTTTTATAACTACTAGAAATTAGTTCTATTAGTTCTATAACTTTTGACAAATGTATAAAGTCACATAACCACCACTATAATCAAGATGGGGTCGCTAGAGTCAGACACAACTGAGCGACTTCCCTTTCACTTTTCACTTTCATGCACTGGAGAAGGAAATGGCAACCCACTCCAGTGTTCTTGCCTGGAGAATCCCAGGGACGGGAAGCCTGGTGGGCTGCTGTCTATGGGGTCACACAGAGTCGGACACGACTGAAGCGACTTAGCAGCAGCAGCAGCATAGAATAATTTAGTCCAAAAAGTGCCCTTAGATACCTTTGCAATCAATTCCCTTCTCCAACTCAAGCCTAGACAACTAGTGATCGTTTTTCTCTTCCTATAATTCTGTATTTCCAAAACACCATGTAAATGGAGTCATAGATTTTACAGTCTGGCTTCTTTTCCTGAGCATGATGCTTCTGAGATTCAGTCATGTTGCTATGTGTATTAATAGCTTGTACCCATTTATACCTGAGCCAATATTCCATTGCATATGGATGTACCACAATTTGCTTATCTATTCCAGATGATGGACGTTTAGATTGTGACCAATTTGAAGTATTTATAAATGAAGCTGTTACAAATATTCCTGTATAGGTTTTTCACACATATTTATTAATATCTCTCAGGTGATTATTGTGAGAGTGGGTCCATGCAGAATTATTGAGTGTATAGATGTATTATTTTTTCTGGGCAGATGGTTCATAGATTTTATCATACTTCCCAAATGGTCAGGGTTTACAAAAGGTTAAGAGCCACTGATCTTTGAAAAACAATAGATATATGTGTATGTATCATTGAATCAGTTTGCTGTATACCAGAAACTAACACAACACTGTAAACCAACTATGTTTAGTCACTCAATCGTGTCTGACTCTTTGTGATCCTATGGACTGTAGCGCACCAGGCTCCTCTGTCCATGGGATTCTCCAGGCAAGGATACTGGAGTGTGTCACCATTTCCTCCTCCAAGGGATCTTCCCAACCCAGGGACTGAACCAGATTCTCCTGTACTTCCTTGCACTACAGGCAGATTCGTTACCACTGAGCCACCAGGGAAGCCTAACATAGTTTGTATTCCAACATAAGTTTTTATAACTGAGGTATAGCTGCTTTATAACACTGTATTAGTTTCTACCGACAGTAAAGTTTATCAGCTATATGTATACATATATCTGCTTTCTCTTGGACCTCCCTCCCACTTCCCCCATCCCCAACCCATCCATCTAGGTCACCACAGAGCACAGATCTGAGGTCCCTGAAAATGATTATGAAAGAAAAAAAAAAAAAAAGAACAACTGATGCCATTGCTGCTTCCTTTTATGTGTGGAGTTCCCTAAGCTCAGTGAGCTGACTTCTCAAATGGAATATTAACAAATTGAGATGCAGCCTAGCTTAATACAGTAGGCATTGGATTCGATTTGAGGCGCTATCCCACTGTAGTCCAGTCTTTCACTGTGTGACAGTGTCAGTCCTCTTTCCCTTTCCAGGACTCAGTGGGTCCTGGAAGCTAAGCTCCGCTTCTCCATCCTATGTTTACCAGGCAACATAATGCAAGCTTCTTGCCTGGCCTCCTGCCCCTTTGGAGTTCTGGCTCAGACACTCCAAGGATTCATCATTCAGATTTGCCCTGCTTCCTGCAGAGGCCCAATCACAGAGCATGAAAGTTTCTATCCACTTGCACTCATTGTTGTTCATTATTGCCTATACCTGAGAGGATGCACCCCAAGAAAAATGTTTATCAAGGTGCAGCAAACAAGAAGGTGGGGGCAGGGGAGGTGACCAGATTTCCAGTCCCAGAAATTGCTAACAGAAGCTCAATGGAGATGGGAAATTCACTGTAATTTCCCTTGCTTAAAATATTGAGTGGCTTTCCAAAGGCCTTGGGATAAAAACCCCAAACCTTCACAACATGCATAAGACCTACCCTTTGCCTGCCTCTCTAGCGCCCCTCCATCCTGCCTCACCTGCAGTGCCCTCCAATGACTCTCCCCACCAGTGGTTTGAAAGGTACCATGAAGAATTTGAGCATAAGCTGTGAGCTTTTGGCTTTAAGGCTCTCCAACATTTAGCTGGACAATGACATACCATTTAGTGGAGTTCTGAAGATGCTCCATGTAAGGAATTAAGCCAGAGCAGCAGAATAATAAAGGCCTGCATATGTGGAGGAGACAGAGTAACGAGGCCAATTCTCAGGCTGCAACTGTCTCAGTAAAGCAATGAAGATGAACTTAAGACCAAGGAACAGGGACTTTTTTTTTCTTGTTTGGTATCTGTGTTTATATAACTTCTTTCTTCTCAATTATATGGGTGTCCCCATAATACACATCTTTAGGAGAGCCTTAGAATAGTAGAAGATTCTTCATGTGGTCTTGATTTATCCAGTTGGCATTTACTAAACCTGGGAGGGGGGCAGTGAGGATCAGGAGTCCACTAACATCAGATCCTGGCCCCCCAAGCAGCTTTTTCAGGTGGAAATCATGAAAGCTACCCATCTCTCTAGTGTCTTCTCTGGGTTCAGCATCTTGCTAAGTGTTATATCCACTGCCTTACGAAATCATTATGATAAAATTAACACCATTCATATTTTACAGATAAGAAAACTGAGAATTACACTAAGATAGTTCCTTGACAAAGGTCATGAAGCTACTAACTTGTAGAGCCTGCATTCAGCTCAAGTGCCCGTGATGCCGAAGCCAATCCATGTAACTGCCCATTACCACAAGGGAAATCAAGTTCACTCCTTGACCTTATAAGGCTTCCATTTCCTCTGTAAATGGGATAACTAAGTTCACAGGCTTCCAACATTTACAGAAACTAAAGATAATTAATATAAAGTATTTATTTATCATAATGCCTGGCACAGTGAAATTCTCAATATAGTCTAGCTGCTATTATTCTTATCCTCACTACCATCATTATTGTTTGCCAAAAGAGAGGCATATGCAGAGTATTATAGTGATTGAAGAAGAGGCAAACCCTTTCACCAACAGGACAGTCCAGGTGTGCGAGCACAGGTGTAAGATTCATAAAAATTCAAACTTGACCTCAAAAGGAGAATGTGTAGGTAAGGGATTTGGACTTCAAAGGTCCAGTATAAGAAACAACAGCTCAGTGCTCTGTGCTGGCCTACAGGGCTGGAATGGGGTTAGGGGTGGGAGGGAGGCCCAAGAGGAAGGGGATGTATGTATACTTGGAGCCGATTCATGTGTTGTACAGCAGAAACCAACACAACACTGTTAAGCAATTATCCTCCAATTAAAAATGAATTTAAAAAAAAGAAAGAAAACACATCAAGTACTCATACAACTCAATTTTCAAAAAACAAAAACCTGAAAGAGTAGCACTGACATATACACACTCCAATATGTAAAATAGCTAGCTAGCAGGAACCTGTTGCATGACACAGGGAGCTCAGCCTAGTGCTCTGTAACAACCTAGAGGGGTGGGATAGGATGGGAGGCAGATGCAAGAAAAAGAGGATATATATTTATACACATATACCTATGGCAGATTCATGTTGAGGTTTGACAGAAAACAACAAAATTCTGTAAAGCAATTATCCTTCAATAAAAAAAAAATGTGTTTAAAGAGAAAGGGGACAAATATATGTGTGTGTGTGTATATATATATATATACACGTATATATACACACACACAACTATGGTTGATTCATGTTGTTATATGACAGAAACCAACACAACACTGTAAGGCAATTATCCTCCAATTAAAAAAATTTTTTAAATAAACCTAAGCCTAAGTTTAATGCCAACAATGTGTGTATATGTGTGTAAAAAAAAAAAAAGAAACATGAGGAACTTCCCTGGGGGAGGGGGTCATGCAGTGGCTAAGACTTTATACTCCCAATGCAGGGGGCCCAGGTTTGATCCCTGGTCAGGGAATTAGATTTCTCATTCCACAAAGAAGATCAAAGAGTCCATGTGCCAACCAACACAATCAAATAAATAAATAAATAATTTTTAAAAATCTCTTTCTAATAAAAAAAGGAAACAACAGAAGTGAAAGCAAATAGATACTATGAAAAAACTAGTGATGACTAAAAATGGTGAATAGGCCATTTTGGCTGATTGATACCTAGAAAAATGCAGAGAAGGTAGACAGATGCCTTGGGGTGAGAGTTTGGAGAACTGAGTTGAGCAGAGGCATGGTTTTATAGGAAGAGAGGAAACACTAAGCAGTTATGAGCAGGGGAGCAGCAGAAGATCCTGAGAAGATTCTGGGAAGATTCTGCTGGCCATCTCTACCCACTGTGGCTGGGATACACATAAGGGAGTCACAGGAGACAAATAAGACTTGGGAAGGACCAGTTCACAATAAGTCTGATTCAGTGCAACACTGTATATCAGCTGTCCTGAACCTTTTGGGCACCAGCAACCAGAAGACAATTTTTCCACCAATGGGGTCAGGGGTGTAGTTTGGGGATGATTCTCCAAGGAACATGCAACCTAGATCCCTTACATGCGCAGTTCACAGTAGGGTTCTCACTCCTATGAGAATCCAATGCCCCCACTGATCTGACAAGAGGTGGAGCTTAGGTGGTAATGTGAGTGATGCTGAGCACTTATAAATACAGATGAAGCCTTGCTTGCTCACCCACTGCTCACCTGCTGCTATGCAGGTAGTTCCTTATAGACCAATGGTCTGTGGCCCCCTGAGGCTGGGGTCCCCTGCTGTATACAATCAGCAAGACCTCTTTGGGCTTTAGATGGAGACAGAGAATTGGAGATCTCTGTACCAGCCTTGTGAAATGCCCAAGACTTAACAGGTCTTGCAAGGTGCATTTTTAACATGTCACAGTATTTTAAAACAGTCCCCTCCTTTGCAGCATTAATATGAAATTCATGCATGTCTTTCAAGTCCATCAGATTCTTAGGACAACCCTGTGATGAAATGAGGGAAATATTTTGACTTGTGAGCTTACTGAAGTCAAAGATTGTATGTGTGTGATTGCTTGACTTTTGCATACTTGAGTGTGAGTGAGTGAACATCCATTGGACTCAAGCGATCTAAGTGAGGAGACAGGATGAAACAATCTCAAGGTGTCTGGTTGGTAACACATATGACTGAGACTTGAACCCAGGACTTTTCATCTCTCCCAATGTCATTATTGTCATACATATCCATTTACATTTCCGTAAAGGGGTGCTTTCTGGAGGTATACACAATTGAATAACTTGGAATCCTGCTTGCTTTTTTTCTTTTTTTCCTTCCTAAAAGCAATGCTTTGCCTGTTCCCTTTTAAGTCAGTCACAGAGGGAGCACTGGCTTTGTGCCCTCTGAGAGCTGATTTTCCAGCCCCTGCTCTGATACTGATGCAAGATAATGGAGCTTAGCCTTCAAAGATATGAAAGGTACCAATTGTTTTGTTCTCGAAGCACTCAGAGGCAGCTGTTGTTTTTTATTTCCCCTTACAAAGCTTTCTTTTCCTTACAGCAAGGAGAGTGAAGGATAGAAGGTAAAAGGAGGAAGTCAGGTTCATCTATGCCCCAAGGTCTTGAATAGTTTGGAAAAAAATGAAATAACACAAAACTCTAACTTCTCATTGTTCTCTGCTGCTTCTACCTCCTGCTGTCAGTCTACTCTTTCCATCAAATATGTACAATATTGGCTGTGGAAAAGATTTTTAAAAATTCACTTTTCATTGGGATGTGCAGTCAGTCCATCTTGAAGAAGAAGCGTGGCATCAAAGAAGCTCATTGTCACTCTCACTCCTTCATTCTTCCCTTCCTCTCCCCTTCAGGGGGAACAAAAAGCCAGGGATGCAAAACAACTCTTTCATCTCAAATTGTTCTCTTTCCATTATTTTCTTGGATCCCAGGGAATTTTTAAAAAGCAGATATTCTATAAATAGCATTATTGAAGACACTAAATGCTAACTAATAAGATTTTATATTTGTAGAGTACAAAGTACACTCCTTTTACAGACAGAAGCTTATGCTGCTGGGTTTTAAACAAGTACATGGAGGAACTATTTTGTGTATGTATGTAAATTGTGTCTGCTTGTTGAAGGGTGTGCCCAGATCAAGGTGTAAAGAAAAAGTGAAAGCATTAGGGCTCAGTCGTTTCTGATTCTTTGCGACCCCATGCACTGTAGCCCACCAGGTTCCTCTGTCAATAGAATTCTCCAGGCAAGAATACTAGAGTGGGTTGTCATTCCTTTCTCCAGGGGATCGTCCCAATGCAAGGATTGACCTGTGTCTCCTGCACTGCAGGCAAATTCTTGACTATCTGAGCCACTAGGGAAGCCCTATCAGTGACCTCTGAATAATTTATGGTCCTCGTGGTGGCCAAATCTAGAGTGTCAGCTTTGCCAACACTCAAAGACAGTAAGGTTCAAGGTGCCTGCATCACAACAACTGAATCCTTGAGAAAATGCCCTAAACATAGTTGTTGCACTGGTATCTATCTGCCAGGATGAATATCCAGTCATGTGGACTGGACCTTGGAATCTGCAAACAATGCAGACTTTTCTAATAGGGAAGTCTTCATGGGGAACCCAATTCTGATTAGAGGTATTTTTGTTCTGTATTTTGTCATCATGATTAGGAACATGGGGTTGGGATCCAGACAGATTTTATGCATTAGTTACCTATCACTGAATAACAAACTACCCTAAAGTGTGATAGATTATTACAATGATATTTATTATCTTTTATGGTTCTGTGGGTTAGGCATTCAAACAGAACACAATGGAGATGGCTTGTCTCTGTTTCATACTATCTGAGATCTCAGCTGGAAGACTTGAAAACTGCAGGCTGGGATTATCTGAAAGTTCCATCCTTCTCATGTGGTCTTTGCTGGAGCTGCTGGTTGGAATTCCCACTCATGGCCTCTCCACGTGGCCTGGGCTTCCTCACAACATGGCGACTGGGCTCCAAGGCTTAGTGTGGAGAAAACTGTAATAGAGACCATGATATTATGATGCCTCATGGAAAGTTATGTCAGCAACAGAAAGTAGATGGTCAAGACAGGAAAAAAAAAAAAAAAGGAGAGAAACAGGATTAAAGGAGACCAAAAGTGGAGATATGTGTCTAACATTGCTTCAAAGAAAAACAGATAAAAAAATGATAACTTCTCCCATTTGTTGTATCTATGTATTGTGTAAAAATCAATGTATTAGAAAATTGTATGTAACAGTAAATTTAAAAATAAATCATCCAACCAACAGCCTTGCCCTTGTTCTAGGCTCACCACTACTGCCAAACTGACATTACCTGAGTCCCTCCTTTGCCTAAGCATTTTCACACTTAATTCTCTCAACATCTTGATGAACCCAATGTTATAATTTTGACTCCCTTTTCTGAATCAGAACTTTGAGGATATGTAACCTTCCCAGGATCCCACTCATAAGTGCTGAGAAAGTTTTTTTAAAGATGTAGAGCCCTTGTGCATTCTCAGACACTCACCTATTTTAGTCTCTGAGTACTTCAGTGGTAACCTTATCTAATACTCATGGTCACATAAGCAAGTGCTTTGAATGACTGGTTCAGAAATTCCTATCACATGATCTAATTTAACCTTTTTTCTGCCAGCAGACTTGCCTTTGATTTCTCGTGTCATTATCTTTCAAAGCAACTTCCAATAAAAAGAAATCTACACTAAAGGATTTTCCTGGTGAGCTAACGGTTAAGACTCTGAGCTTCTACTGCAGAGGATGTGGGTTCAATCCGTGGTCAAGGAACTAAGATCTCACATGCTAAGCACTGTGGCAAAAAAAAAAAAAAATCTACAGTAAACAAGGAAGGGTACTTCAACAGATCTATATTTCTAAGCAATTGCCTCCTCTCCCAAAATAGTAAACCAGCAAAAGCACTCTATTCAAATAGGAATAAAAGTTCTCTCCATTTCAGTTTCTATGGTTGTCTTTTTTTCTTTTAAAAGCTTTATTAAGACATAAGTCACATATAATACAATTCACCACTTAACATGCTGAGTTCCAAGTCTTTTAGCATATTCACAAATGTGTGTATCCATCATCACAATCTGATTTTAGAACATTTCCATCCAAAAAAAAAATAGTAGTTCCGTACCCATTAGCTGTCACTCTCCACTGCCTGCCCAGTTGCCAGTCCTAAGCAAACACAAATCTACATTCTGTCTCTATAGGTTTGCCTATCCTGGACATTTCGTATCAACAGAATCACACAATATGTGCTTTTTTCTGACTGACTTTTTTCACTGAGCATATTTTCCAGATTTATCCATGATGTAGCATGTATTAGTACTTCATTCCTTTGGTGGGTCAAAAACTATTCCAGTGTATGGATGTATCACATTTATTCATCCCTCCATTGATGGACGCTGGCTATTTCCCTTTTGGGGGCTATTATAACTAATGAAGATATGAACAAGCTTGTACAAGTTGTTATCTGGGCACATGTTTTCATTTTCCTTGGGTAGCAGTGGAATTACTATATTATACAGTAACTCTATGCTTAACTTTTTTAGGAACTGAAAAACTGGTCCCAAAGTGGCCGCACTATTTTACATTCCCACCAGCAACACAAGAGGGCTTCAATTCTCTACATCCTCACTAACACCTGGAGGAGGAAATGGCACCCCACTCCAGTACTCTTGCCTGGAAAATCCCCTGGACGGAGGAGCCAGGGGGGGCTACAGTCCATGGGGTCACAGAGAGTTGGACACGACTGAGCGACCTCACTTCTTCACTAACACTTGCTATTGTCTGTCTTTGGGGCTCTAGTCATCCTTGTGGGTCTGAAATGGTATCTCACTGTGGGTTTGATTTGCATTTTCTTAATGACTAATGGAGTTGAACATCTTCTTATGTGCTTTGTAGCTATCTGCATATCTTCTTTGGAGAAATGTCAATGCAAATCCCATGCATATTTTTAAATTGCTTACTTGTCTTTTTATTGTTAAATTATCTGAGGTCTTTATAGATTCCTGAAACAAGTCCCTTATCAGATACGTGTTTGCAAATACTTTCTTCCACTCTGTGTCTTTTCTTGGTGGTATCATTTACTCCACAACATGTTCTTTGATCGTTTATTTTGATGTCCTTTGGTCACTTATGCATCTGTTTCATTTTATGTTGCTTCTGTTTTCATCCATTCCTTCCTTCATTCATTCATTGAGTACCCACTATGTGTCAGGAATTGTTCCAGGCAGTGGGGCTACATTAGTGTACAAGGTAGGACAATGTCCCTGCTATCATGAAACTGTTTTTCTAGTCAGAGGAAACAGATGATACATTAAATAAATAAATACATTAAATAATTTTAGATAATAGTGAATATTTTGATGTTCAAAGTTCCCCAACCAGGGATCAAACCCATGCCCCCTGCAGTGGAAGTGTGGAGTTTCAACCACTGGACCACCAGGGAAGCCCCAGTAGTGAATATTTTTAAGAAAACAAAGTGGGGTATAGGATAGAAAGTTTTTATGGGGCAAGTGTCAGAAGTGGGGAGCAGCTTTAGATAAATTAACCCTATTTGCATTTCAGGCCAGATAATTCTTTGTTTTAAGGGGTGAGGGGGGCTTTCCTGTGCAATTACAGGATCTCTTGCAGCACCCCTGGTCTCTACCCACTAGTTGCCAATAACGCCACCTGACCCAGCTGTAACAAGCAAAAATATCTCTAAACACTGCCTAATGTTCCCTGGAAGACAAAGTTACCCTTGGCTGAGAACCACTGAGGATGATGGTTGAGGATGGCATTTCTAAATGGAGACCTGGGGAAAGGAGTTGAATTTATGGGAAGCTATAAGGCAAAGCCATTCAAAACAGGTAGTAGATCAAGTTCAAAAGTCTGAAGATGGGCATGTGTTTGTCCATTTTGACAACACAAAACCAGGCTTTGAGTTAGAGTGGAGTGAATAAAGAGAGGATTGGTAGAATATAAAATCTGAGAGGTGGGCTGGGGCGAGGTTATGACAAACCTAGCAGACAGTTATAAGGAATCTGGGATTCAGTCCAAATATAATCAAAAGGCAATGTGTTAGGGATGGTGTCTTAGTCCATTCAGGCTACCTATAACAAAAATACCATAGACTGAGGGGATTAAATGACAAATGTTTTACTTCTTATAGTTCTGGAGGCTGAGAAATCCAAAACCAAAGCACCAGCAGATTCAGGTCTGGTGAGAGTCCACTTTCTGATTCATAAATGGCTGTGTTCTCTGTTTCATCGTAAGTTGTAAGGTAGATAATTCTCTAAGGGTTCTTTCATAAGGGCACTAATCACATTCACAAGGGCTCCACTCTCATGACCTAATTACCCCCAGATGCCCCACCTCCAAATACCTCACATTAGGGATTAGGCCTCAATGTATGAATGCGGAGGGACAAAAACATTCGGCGTATATCATTCTGCCCCCGCCTACCCCTCAATTCATTCTATCCCAACACCCCTAAAAGTCTTAATTCATTCCAGAATCAAAAGTCCAAAGTCCAAAGTCTCATCTAAATATGTAAAACTGATATGTGTGTTTGTGTGCTAAATCACTTCAGTCATGTCCGACTCTTTGTGACCCTTGGACTGTTGCCCACCAGGCTCCTCTGTCCATGGGGATTCTCCAGACAAGGATACTAGAGTGGGTTGCCATGCCATTCTCCAGGGGATCTTCCCAATCCATGGATTGAACCCACATCTCTTACGTCTCCTGCACTGGCAGGTGGGTTCTTTACCACTAGTGCCACCTGACAAAGTACTATTCATCCCAAAGCAAATTCCCCTCCACCAATGAACCAGTGAAACCAAACAAGAGTTCCAAAACACAGTGCTAAGACAGATAGAGGAAAGGCATTACCATCCAAAATGGAGAAAACAAGAAAGCGATAATGAGTAATGGGTCCCAGGTAAATCCAAAATGTAATGGGGAAAACAACACTAAACTCTGTACGGCTCCAGAATAACCCTCTTTATCTTAATGTTCTACTTTCCAGGCCCACTGGGATGGCAACCTCGCTCCCATGGCTCAGTGGGATGGCCCCACAGCATCTCTCTGTTGGCATCCCATACTGGTGGCTCTTGTGAGCTTGAGTCTTATGCCAACAGGTCTCCAGGTTGAAGTTATGAGCCTCTGATTCTGCCAGTGGCCCATCCTTTGAAATCTAGGTGGAAGCAGTCTTATCCCCATGGATCTTCTAGGCACAGCTCATTCCACAGCTCTCTGCAGGGGCCCCAACCCCAAGGCATGGAGAGGGGCATCCTGGCCCACTTAAAAAGGACAGGAGGTCCCACTCCTTTGAAACCCTATGCACCCCCTCCCCATGCTCTCACTCTCTGGGCCTGTGATAGGAATGGCAGCCTTGATGGTTTCTGAACCATCTTCTGTTCTTCTCCTGTTGTCTGGGAGAATAGCTTCCAGCTTCCGCTGAGAGGGCTGACCCATACAAATCTCCTTATTAAACCATCACTTGTCCATACTTCTAGTGTTCTCATTTTTTGCAATATAAATGGACTGAGAATTTTTCAAATCTTCAAGTGCCAATTCTTTTTTACTTAATGAGTCCCCTCTTAAATCATTTCTCTCCTCTGGCATTTTACTATAAGCAATCAGGAGGAGCCAAGCCACACCCTTCAACACTTTGCTTAGAAAACGCTTCAGCTAAATATCCAATTTCATTGCTGGCAAGTTCTACATTCCACAAAGCACTAGAACAGTAACATAATTTAGCCAAATTCCTTGACACCTTTCCTCTAGTTTCCAGCAACACCTTCCTTATTTTTGTCAGAGACTTTATCAGAATGAACTTTACCATCCATTTTTCTACCAACATCCTGTTCATGATTACTCAGGTATTCTCTAAGAAGATGGAGACTTTCTCTACACCCCTTCTTTTCTCTCTCCAAATTCTAACTAGAATCACTTTCAACAATCCATTCTCAGCAATACAGACTTTTTCAAGCATACACCTCAACCGTCTTCCAGCCCCTCTACCCATGACCCAGTTCCAAAGCCATTTCAGCATTTTTAGATATTTGTTACAGCAACATCCATATATCTCAGCACCGATGTCTGACCTGGTCCATTCAGTCTGCTATAACAAAACTACCCTAGACTGAGTGACTTCACATTTATTTCTCACATTTCTGAAGGTTGGGAAGTTCAAGGTCAAGGCACCAGCAGGTACAGTGTCTGTTGAGAGCTTGTTTCCTGTTACATAGATGGCTATGTTTTCACTCTGTCCTCATGTGGCAGAAGGGGCAAGGGAGTTCTCCTGGGTATCTATTAGAACGGCAGTAATCCCTTCTCATGAGGGACTCCACTCTCAGGACCCAATCACTTTCCAAAGATCCCACCTCCAAATTCCATCACATGTGAGAACAGGTTTCAACACATGAATTTTGAGAGGGCACAAGTAGGCAGCATTTGGCAAGTGCTCTGAAATACAGAAACTGAGCAGCAGGTTTGGGTTTTGTCCCATGTTTTCTTGTTCAAGGACCTAAAAATAGACAGTGATAGAGCTAAGACTAACAGTCATGTTTCCTGCCTCTTAGCCTAGTGGTCCTCCCTTTTTTTTAAAACTTTGCATCTATTTTTTGGCTGCACTGTGGCCATGTGGGATCTTAGTTCCTTGACCAGGGATTGAACCCACACCCCATATACTGGAAGCGCAGAGTCTTAACCACTGGACCACCAGGGAAGTCCATTGTCCTTCCACTAAACAAGAGAAACTAAGCAGTTCTCACCTATTAACTGTTGTGAAGATTACACATGACCATTAATATAACTAGCCATTCCCTCAATCCACCTTATTTAAGAAGTCCCAACATGGTTGTTGACATTGGTATGAAGATCAAAGAAAAGAAACTCTAGTCTATTACTAATTATAGTTCACAGACCAGCAGCATCAGTGTCACCAGGGAACTTGTTAAAATGCAGAATCTCAGGCTCCAAATCAAACTTACTAGATTAAAATCTATTTTAACAAAGTCCCATGCAAGTTGTATGCATGTTAAAGCTTGGGAAGCACTCTTCTAGTTTATCAAATTATCATCAGAAGCAGTTTCATAATTGAGATGGGTTTTAATGGGCTTTCCCTGAGTCAGAAGATTAATGATGATATCACCAAGCTTTTATTGTAACACGATCCTGATTCCTTTGTTTTCAGTAATTCTTCACTCCCAAGGTCACAAATTAAGCAGTTGTCCTTGATTAGGACACACATCCTTTCTTTTCCGTTTCTGTGGCCACCATCTTTGTCACCCACTCTACTCTGACCCTGGACTATTGCAGATCCAAACTTATCCTCCACCTCCTTTATACCCTTCCATTTGCCTAAAGCTCTCATTTTCAAATCTCGTCTGGCTTTCTCTTGACTTCAAGGTAAAATTCATATCCTAACGCCGGCTTTGAAGGCCATTCTATTCAAATCCCAAAACACTTCCCAGACAATCTGTGGCATATATGCTCTTCTGTCCATGACTCTGTTCATCTTCTGGAATGCCCTTTCCCATCTTTTCTACAGTATTCAGGGCTCTGCTGAAGTCCCACTTCTATCATGATTGCCACATCTACCCAGGTTTCTGTTGCATCCCCCATGTTCTGAGGTCCTGTGGCACTTCAGCATTATAATTTCAGGTAGAAGTCTATGTCTCACAACTAGATCATAAACTCATAGAGAACAGGTTGCATCTTTATCCCTCTTCCATATTCAGCATCTGACAAGGCACTGAGCACATAGTAGGTAATCAGTAAGTATTTTGCTTCCGAATCTGATGAAGTTGTAGAGTAATGCCCAGAATTACAAGCACATCATTCCTACTAAATTTTTTCCTCTAAGGGTTCATAGTACAGTTTAGTAATTATGCAAACAGCGTTGTTTATAAAATCAGCCATGGGTAGGCAGCCTCTGATCAGCAAGGCGGTAAGCATTGGAGACAGTCCAGAATTTCAAGCCAAATAAAAACTGTGAATGTTTATTTCAAGAGCCACTGTATTCTGTGGAGCAAATCTCTATTCTTGGTGTCAGAACAACAGGTATCCTTTCCCACCTCCCTTCGTGGCCCTCAAGGCCAGCTGCTCTGAGGGCTGTGTCAGGTGTACAGCCCCAGTTGGACTGTCCCAGCTGACCTGGTCAGCCAGATACAAAATGCTGGTAACATTAACCCTAACTTTGTATTTTGCTAGAGCTTTGTGTCTGCTTAGCACTTCTCTCTTGAGGCTGTTAGCAACTGTGTTGGTTATTCACTTAGCTCAGCATATTATTAGCTTTTTGTATATAGTTTTCCATCAGTATATGTGGGAGATTGGATCCAGGACTCCTGTAGATACCAAAATCTATGGATGCTCAAGTCCCTTATATAAAATGTGGTGGTACAGTAGAATCAGTTAGTTTTCCTATTCCTGGACATTGGTAAAGATTCCCATAAGGAGACACACCTACTGATAACCTTCATTGTGTATATACTAGCTCCTATGAACCTCCTAAAACCAAAGAGATATAGGGGAAGTGCCACCATTCCCTTGTAATACCTAGGGACATGGAGGCACAGACAAGTGATCTAACTTGCCCAGGATCACAATGTTTGTTCCGGAGCTGAGACTGGAGTTCAGGTTTCATGAATCCAGGACTAAAATGCAGTTAATAGGCTCATTGCAGCCTTACAGGTTGATGGTAAGTAGACAAAGTTTGATATTTGAATCCAGATGATCTATTTCAGGAGTCCACACTTTTACTCAACTATCAACATGGCCCTATCTGACAATCCATATTGATTCATTTAAAGAGAGATATTTGCCATTTCTATTCTAAAACAGGTTTGCCAAAATTGGGAGCAGCATCCTCTGCCTTTGAGGTTCACTGCTTCAAACACCCGTCTACTTTTTCTTCAAAGTTATCCCTTTATAATGATGTTCAATTCTGATTATACCTGAGAAAGAAATAAGAAACTATTCAGATGCTAACTGACTAGCATCTCAGTGCATCAACAGACTCATGTATTTCCTGTAAGAAGCCTCTGGAAATTGATCGTGCAGTTAACAGAGTTTTGCTGACCCACTAGTTTCTAAGTGGTTCAAAGAATTTGAATTTACAAAGCCGTTTTATAGCAAAGGACATATGTGCTAAGGACAGTGTCTTACAGGCTAGGCTTTGGGTGGCAATTATTTTCTTGTGCATCATGGTAGGGATGCAGGATGAACAAATTGTTCTGCCCACATCAAAGACGGGAAATGAAGAGACAATGAGTATTCTAGGAAGTTCATGGTATGAAAGTAAACAGTTAAATGTCTGGTATCAGATTGTTTAGGAACAAATCACTGCTCTACTTCGTAGTAGCTTTGTGACCACTGGCCTCAATTTCTGAGCATCAATTTCCTTATCTGCATAATGGGTGTCATAATGACAATTAACCCCACAAGGCAGAAATAATGACTAAATAAGAGGATAAATGTAAAATACCTGGCCCACTGCCCAGCATGCAGTGCTTCATAAAAATCAATCATCATTATGTTTACATATTAATTAAGAATTCCTACACTCAAATAAAATTAGAAGTCTTCCTATCCTTCAGAAACATTTATGGAGTGTTCTTCTCCCAGGCCTGAAGGAGCAATCCCCTCAAATGTACTAATATCAAGAGTCATTTGGGGGTTTAATGGAGATAAGGACAGAAATGAAAGATAGAAGTGGAAGTCAGCCTTTAATATTACATGGTTTATACCACAGTCTCTCAGTCTCAGCACTGCTGACATTTTGTACTGGATAAATGTTTGTTCCAGGGGCTCTTCTTTTGGCCAAAGGATGCTCAGTAGCATCCCTGGCCTCTGATCATTATGAGATGCCAGTATGACATCCTCCTCCACTTCTTCCACTCATGACAACCAAAACATCTCTGTATACTTCCAAGTGAGCCCTAGAAGGCAAAAATGCCCCCAGTGGAGAGCCACTGACTTACATACTACATTTTCCCATCATAGGGGCATGTATGGTCATGGGGTAGCCAGAGACAGACCAATTCAGAAGTGTGATTTTTTTTGTTTTCTGTAAAAGTGCAGACAGTAAGTATTTTAGGCTTTGTGTCTGTCACAGCTACTGAATTCTGCCATTACAGCATGGAAGCAGCCACAGACAATGCATAAACAAATACATTCAAATGAAATGTCTTTTATAGACACTGAAATTTAAATAGTATATAATTTCCATGTGTCACTAAATATTCTTTATTTTTTTAACCACTTTAAGTTATAAAAAAAACATTTCTGGCTCACAGGTCATATAAAAACAGGTATTGGGGTGGATTTGTCTCATGGGTCGTTTTTGCTGACCTGTGTGTAAAGAGCACCTGAAGTCCTGGTATAAACATACTACTTCTACTGAAAGTATCAAACTAATTTTAAAAATTGGGAGAAAAAATTTTTTATCAGAATAACTATTGCTATATTCTGGAGCAGAATCCAAACCCATATGCATTTTCAGGATAATACATATTTCAAAGTAATGTCTTGCTTCCCATGTGTTGCTTGGAACTTTGCCTCCTGGAGGCCATCCCGGCCATTATTCTCCTCTGCTTTTAAGCTACTTACGTGAAAAATTTGAGAAGTTGCCATTGTAGGAAGAAACTAACTCACATAAACGTCTTTTGGGCTTTTCATAACCGATTGTTCTTGGGTGGGATCCAATAAGACACCTAGAAATATTCTAAGTGCCCTGGTGGTCCTCTAATGTATTTCATCCAGAGACTGGTTGAGTAATATGTAACTGTCTAATCCAAGGTGGTTCCTATAAATCCTTTTTTGAAATTTTCAAGTGTGTCCTCCATACACCCAGTATCTAGAGTCTACTCACTTCTCTTGTCAACTAAGTAGCCTGAGTATTACTCAGCATAGTGACTACTTAAGAGATTAACGAATGACCCAGGCTCCACCTTCAAGAGGCTGAAAATTTCTGGTAATATTAAAGTTGATTCATGCATGTGTGTGTGTGTTTAGTCACTCAGTTGTGTCCGACTCTGCGACCCCATGGACTGTAGCCCGCCAAGCTCCCCTGTCCATGGAATTTTCCAGGCAAGAACACTGGAGTGGGTTGTCTTTTCCTTCTCCAGGGCGTCTTCCTGACCCATGGATCAAACCCACATCTCATGCATTGGCAGGTGGGTTCTTTACCACTAGTGCCACCTGGGAAGCACATTCATATGAAAGCAAAAGTGAAAGTCGCTCAGTAGTGTCCGACTCTTTGCGACTCCATGAACTATACAGTCCATGGAATTCTCCAGGTCAGAATACTGGAATAGGTAGCCATTCCCTTCTCCGGGGCATCTTCCCAACCCAGGGATCAAACCCAGGTCTCCCACATTGCAGGTGGATTCTTTACCAGCTGAGCCACCAGGGAAGCCCAAGAATACTGGAGTAGGGTAGCCTATCCCTTCTCCAGGGGATCTTCCCAAACCAGGAATTGAACTGGGGTCTCCTGAATTGCAGGCAGATTCTTTACCAGCTGAGCTTCCAGGGAAGCCCGTATTCATATGAGATGATCCCATAAGAGGCTGTCATCAAAAATGATACAGTGGAAAAGAGCATTGGATTGGCAAGCAAGGGGCTTCTCTTTTAGCCTCTTCTATGCCTTTTATCCTGAATGGGAGAGTTACTTTTCTCTTCTGTCCAAAGTGCTTTTTTGAGAACGATTCTGAGGCACCATTCAAGCTGAGCAGGAAAGAAAGCGCCACAATTGATTAGAGCTGTCTGCCATGGATAGGAACTCAGGGGGTGGCCGGCACAAATGCCAGGGTATTGCCATACTTAGTTTCAACGATCTCTACGGTCGTTCCCTCCTAACTAGAAACATCTGCAGTTGTCTGCCTCAGATGGCATGGTTTCATGGTACTGATGGGATCCAAAGAAGACAGGACCACCATGGGATGCAAAGGTCAGGGGAAGATTCTGTGGCAGAGGTGAGAGGGCGGCCAGAGCTGTGAGGCCGTTTATTTTCCCTCACAGCTGGGCTCCAGCAGAATACACGTTGCCTGGCTTGGCTTTTGGTTGGCTGGAGACTGAGCGCCCACTGTTGTCATGTTGGCACGGCAAGAGGGAGGCCTGCAGGAGCCCCCATGTCCCTGCCATTCTCCCACTCCCTCGCAAAAGGGGATGTCTTCTTAACGAGCCTATCCCAGAGAGTCTGGCCTTTCAGACAAACAAATAAGCACCGGCAGGAGATGCTCACAAGAGGCCTGGAGAAAAATAAGGCCACTTTGAGTGACAGCCAAAATAAAGGAGACCTAAGAGGTCTGAAGTTAGCAACTAATGAGCACATCTCCTCCTTCATGCTTTCCTGCCTGGCCAGGACAGCTACTGTTGAGGATGCCAGGAATCTCCGTGTTGAATTCACACAGGAAGAAGCCTTTCTGGCCTCTGTCCCAGTACTGACTTTTATTTTGTTTTTTATGTTGGGGGTAGGGGCCTGCCTGGAGGGAATATGCAAGGTGAGAAGAAATCTAATTTTGACCTAAAGCAATATACTTATATTTTTTTCCTCTAATAATAATTAGAGAAATTAATTTCTCTAATAATTAGTTTTCTCTAACATATATATGTATGTTTTCTCTGATATATGTAGATAAGCTGATACATATGTATTAAATTAATACATATATATACATATATATGGGAGAAGGCAATGGCACCCCGCTTCAGTACTGTTGCCTGGAAAATCCTATGGATGGAGGAGCCTGGTAGGCTGCAGTCCATGAGGTCGCTAAGAGTCAGACACGACTGACCGACTTCACTTTCACTTTCCACTTTTATGCATTGGAGAAGGAAATGGCAACCCACTCCAGTGTTCTTGCCTGGAGAATCCCATGGACGGAGAAGCCTGGTGGGCTGCAGTCCATGGGGTCGCACAGAGTCAGACACGACTGAAGCGACTTAGCAGCAGCAGCAGCAGCATACATATATATGTATCAGTTTTGTCACTTGGGAAATGGGCATAAACCTCCTCCTGGAATTATTGGGAGGATCAAATAGGAAAGCACCAAACACAGTGCTAGGCATTCAGTCAGCATCTGATATATGGTAGCTGCAGTCATTAATAGTGACAATAAAATCATCATTTTCCTCTCTATGCATAGAAGTACACAGGAAAAATCTGGAGATGAGGGATTTGGTTCCAGTTCTGCCATGAGCTCCCTATGAGATTTGTAGGGAAATCATCTCTCATGTCAACTGAAGAGTACTGGACTGGCATCTTGGTTCGTTTAGTAAACATACTATGAAGACGTACTAAGTGCCAGACTTTGTCCCATCCACTAGATACCTAAAGGTGAGTCAGAGGCAGTTGATATAACTCAAGGGATTCCAGGTGTAACCAGGGAGACAGGCAATGCACATGAGAGGATAATATGAGAATTACTATTACTATGGTGACATGTGCCAAGTGCTCTGGAGTCCAAGGCAAGAAATCA
This sequence comes from Bos grunniens, assembly GCF_055505025.1. Lineage (NCBI taxonomy): Eukaryota > Metazoa > Chordata > Mammalia > Artiodactyla > Bovidae > Bos > Bos grunniens. Next base: position 64,827,924 of record NC_141171.1, read on the forward strand.
GCCAGACGAACATTCTGTCCCAGTCCAAGCTTCCGTGAGTATGCAACAGAAGCAAAGAAGAGACAAGCTGGGTGGCCATGGACAGCGGAAGAACTCATCTGTATGGCGAGGGACCTAAAACCCAGGTCTTCTTCTTCTAGTACCTGAGTTCTCCCCAGATACCAAGCTGTCTTAAAATAAAATCATTCAGGAAAAAGTGATGTGGGACTTCCCTGGTGATCCAGTGGAAGAAAGAAAAAGGGATGTGCAGAGAGGTGATAGTAACTGGGGTCTGGGAACAGAACAGGAGACTTCAATTTGAGTTTCAGAACTGATATTGTGATAGCTTGATAAGTTTGGGAAAGCTGTTGAATGTCTCTGAGACTCAGTTATTTCACCAGCAAGAAGGGCATGACTGTGACACCTACTTTACCCTCTGCTATGGTGTGGAGAGAGGAGATTGTTTAAAGGCTTGGCAAACTGCAACTTATATCAATTCTAGTTTGTGGTGTTTCTACTTTTATCCTTAAAAATAGTAAAAATGAAAAATATCCAGCTATGTTATAGGAAAAAAATGCTCAATGGCCAGTAATTGAATTTGGGTGTCCAAAGAAGTAGGTAAGGGTTTTGTTTGTTTTTTTTTCCCCAACAATCAATATCTTTTTTCCAAGAGAATAGGCTGAATGGCAAGCCTCTTTTTAATTCTGATAAAAGCCGTCTTGATGTCTATATTTCGGGTATGTATGAGAAACAGAAGGAGGGAAGGAGGGACAGAGATTTCTGTTTCTCCCTAAAGCTAATCAGGGAAATTGTTTCAAGGTAAGAATCTTGGGACCTGATCTCTGACTAATTGAAATTGCTATGGGCTGTTGTGATAGGAATCCCTGAAGGGGGTGACTGATTATCTATCTAATGATAGAAAGAGAGATTAAACAATTGAAGTAAACAAAAGCCTTTGTGTGAGGGAAAACAAAGGAGAAATGATGTAGGAGAAATATAATATAGTTGGGAATGAGAGGAGAAAGGGGTTCTAGTTCTTTGAGGTAGATGACCTTGAACAAATCTCTTCCCATTATTTGGTCTCAGTTTCCCTACAGTGGAACCTAGAGCTTGGTCTAGACAATCCCTAAGGCCCCTTTCAGGCTTGCCAGAGTATAAGATTTCTGCCTGCACAACACTGAAACACTGAAACAACGGGGAGTGAGGGCGAGATTGAGAGAAGGGGAGCCGGGGAAGAGACAGGAGATCTGACTGATAAATTGAAAGGGAAACAGACTCATAAAACCCATTGATTCAAATTAAATGGAGAATTCATGTTGATTTAGAGCTGGCATTTTCAGGCTTCTACATCACAAGGAGACTCTATTTAATCTTGGGATGGTCTCTTGGGCCTTATCTTCCTCAGCTCAGTAGTGCTATGCACAGAGCTCCCTTGGAAGTTGAGATGAAAGAGAGACAGACAGAGAGAGAGCTGTTTTAAAAAGGAGAATATACTTAAACCACCTGGGGAGCTGGCCCATACCCCAACCCCAGGTACAGGCTAAAAGACCATGAAAGCCTCAACCAGGCGTTAAATATTGGTAGCCTACCCACTTAACTCTTTATAGCCTGGTTTCTGGTCCCTAACAGATGATTTTGTGTAGGGAAATAAAACACAATTTGTACACTCTCTGTTTAGTAATGCTGTTTACCATTTTTAGGATGCACAAAGGGTAGAAAATTCAAGAGATCCACAATCCAGCACTCCAGATTTGGAAATTGACCCCTTGAGAGTCTGGGAAGCCCAAAAGTGTGAGAAAAATCATTGAACATCAGCAAAAAGTCATTGAACATCCTGTCTAAAGGAGACCATTTAGACAGCTTCCAAAATCTGTTGTGCAACTAATAAGAAACAGGGTCCTGAAAAGGCTCCAGGGCTTTGCCATAGCCACCTGGGAATCTCAGCAGAGCTGGGACTAGAACTCGGAATGAGAACTGAACTCCAACACAGTATTACCAAGTTTCCCATGACCTGGATCCAATGACTGCACACCTTCCCAAGAAGCATAAGCATACTCTGCTTTCTGGCCCATTGCAGAGTAATGTCAGAAGCAAATTAGGATTCTCCTTGAGCATGAGGGACATCAGGTACCTTAGATACACAGTTAGACAAAGGAATGTTGGATTAGTGCAGCTTTGGTGACTTGTATACATCAGGTCTTAATATAAACCACTAGCACTAGGGGAAGAATTATATGTTCATCCAGACACCCAACTGCTGTTCCTGATTCAAATCAAGCCAACATCCTGATTCAGATACAGAGAGTTGTGCTGTCAAGAGATAGACTAGGAGTCTGAAGACCTACTTTTTTTTTTTTTTTAATTTTATTTTATTTTTAAACTTTACATAACTGTATTAGTTTTGCCAAATATCAAAATGAATCCGCCACAGGTATACACTGCCAACACTCACTAGTCACCTAACCTTGATACTCATTTCAATTCTGTGAGCCTCATTCTTCTCATCATTAAGACAGAGATGATGAGGACAGTATCTGCTGAGCAGAGTTAATTTGAGCCAAATGAGAAGAAAAAAAGAAACCAAGAGGTATGGGAGGACGTATGAATTTTTTGGACCTATTTTATATACATTATAAGAATTTAGAGAGAGGAGGAAAATCTCTAAGAATCCTGAGGAGGTTAGAAAATGCTTCCTGGGAGAGATTAGGGAGCAGCAGAGTCTTCAACACCTGCATTGCATTTGCAAACGAGAAAGGAGGCAGTAGCCTGAGCAAATGTCCCACTACACTTTCTTGGATGTTTCTTAACGCTTTGGATTCTGTACTTTCATTTTAAATAATGTTCCAATCCTTGACACCTCCTTTCAACAGTGCTTTCTATTTTACTTTTCTGAACTGGTTCCCTGGGGAAGAATGGGGACTATTCACTGAAACAAGTCACATCATAGAAACTTTTCTTTTATTAAACTTTTGTATAATATATTAATTGTCAAAAAAAAGTAAAGACTATATCCAAATAATTCCACAAGTGAGCAGCCACCTTAGACTTTAATTATAGTATGTTCCCTCTCCGCCTTGCTCTCTGGTTGCTAAATTGTACTACTAATAATTATAACTCCTTCTATGTGTTCTAGACTTTACAGTTTGTAAGGAATGGTATTTATATCGCTACCTGTATCCCTCACAGTAAGCCCCCAGAGCATTTTAGGTTGTCTGTGCTTTAGGAAGGTCACTAGTAGTTGCCCGGGTTGCCTGATGCATAGTCTCAATAAATACCAGATGGATGGATGGATGGTTGGAAGGATAGATGCGAGAGGAAGGGGACTGAATTGATAGCTTCTCCAAATATCCACCAAACTATCATTTTCCTCTATGATAATCCCAGATTCAGCAGAAATCCCAGAGCACAGAAGGCAGGCCTGCCCTGCAGCCATTTACCTGTGGCCTACCTTGGAGTCTGTCAAATGGGGATGGGCACTAGGTCTGTCTGCTGTAATTCTGTGATATAGGAAATCTAGTAAATTTCCTGTGAAACAAAGCATTTAACAACGAAGGCTATTTGTGCAAGAGACTATCCCCTTTAGCATGATGCATGATAGTGTACCTGCTGCTGCTGCTGCTAAGTCACTTCAGTCGTGTCCGACTCTGTGTGATCCCATAGACGGCAGCCCACCAGGCTCCTTTGTCCCTGGGATTCTCCAGGCAAGAATATTGGAGTGGGTTGCCATTTCCTTCTCCAATGCATGCATGCATGTTAAGTCACTTTAGTTGTGACCGACTCCGTGCAACCCCACGGACAGCAGCCCACCAGGCTCCTCTGCCCATGGGATTCTCCAGGCAAGAATACTGGAGTGGGTTGCCATTTCCTTCTCTGAGTGTATCTGCAGTTCCCCTCATATAAGAAACAGAGAATTCTTGCCATTCCCAACCTATGGCACAGAGTTGAGGGTAATGATGACTGGGCTGCAGGGATATCATGCGGAATAAAGAGAAGGACCAGCAGACCACAAATCAGTAGACCTGGGTTTGAGATCCAAAGTTTATAAACATCATTCATTCACTCATTCATGTATTGCATACTGAGTTCCTCCTCTGTAGCAGGCTCAGCCAATCTCTGGGAAGACAAACATGAATAAAAGGAACACGGCGCTTGACTTCATGGACCTTAGTTCTAATGGGTAAGACAGACACAGAAAACACACACACTGAACAAATATGTATCTAAATGTTATACATGCAATCATGGGGTGATGATATTTAAGGCCTGTCTTAGAGGCTAAGAAGGGATGGAAAAATTGGAGGGGAAATTAGCTCTACAAAAAAAAATTGAGGGAAAATGCATTCAAGTCAGAGGAAACAGTTTGTGCAATGGTTCTGTGATAGGAAAAAGTTTAGTGGTAAAGTTTGAGGAACTGAGGGGCAACCAGGTAGCTGGAGCATTTTTAGCAAGGGAGCTAGCAATAGATTACATTGGGAAGACAGAGACTGGACCAAGCAAGGCAGAGCAAGGGACCATGGAGAGAAGTTCAGGTTTTATTTCGTGTGTATGAGAAGCCACTGAAAGGTTCTAAGTAGAAGCAGCACATGATGTAATCTCTGTTTTAAGAATCTGACTTCGGCCCAATTACTCAGTATCTCTGACTTCCTTTATTCTCCTAAAAATGGAGTAAAAAAAAAAAACAAACAAACGAAAAACTCCCATCACCGTGCCCTTCCAAGAGGTTGTTGAGGAATCATATATAATGTTCATCATAATACATGGCTCCAAGGAGAGTTGGATCAATGTTGAATTGATTTGAATTGTTCAATAACAATATGAACACACATTATAAGCCATAAAACATGTCACACATATGTAAGGTTTTATCAACATCATCATTTTCCCAAAGCCCAGACTTCTTCACAAGAACAGGTAAGATAATCGGCTACAAATGCCTTGAAAATCCCATTCCCATAAAAAGCACTTTATATTTCTGTTCACTTGTTTATTAGAGTCAAGATTTAGTTTCTTTATTCCACAGCACCAACTTATTCTCTATTTTTGACCTGGGACACATCAACTAGACTCAAGTTTGCTATTTAACCCTAAGAAATAAAAATATCCAGAGAGAATATGATAGACAGGATTGGGATTCAGGTTAGCAAGTGTATGCTTAGAACTGGGCACTTTCTAACCTCTCCTTCTGCAGCAGGTGGGAGCTTGTCCCCATCAGTCATAAATCCCCTATGAAGGACTTGTGAAGAATAATACCGACAATGATGATAATAACAAATGATTAGTAATGCATATAGATATATATACACACGTGTGTATATATAGCCCTTTGCTTCTTTTCTCAAAGCATTTTTTTCTATCTATTGTTTTAATTTAGCTCACAGTCAGGCGCAGAGGCAGAGTGGGAGTGTTCTAATTGGGGAAAGGGCCATGAAGCACTTAGTGGTTTGTCTCAAGGTCATATGTGAGTGATGGAAGTGGTGAAACCAGGTTGCAGAGTCTAAATTCTGGACCAGCACAGTGTCGAAACCCCTCAGCTCCCCTGGGAGGCTTAGGAGAGAAAACTGAGACCCTAAATAAATAGGAATTAGAGCATTGTGAGACTTTACAGAACCTCTGATCCATACAGTCTAGCCCTCTTCCCCAATTCTGCACACAGAGAAACTGGAACTCGAGCAGGAGCACACATGGGCAAGTAACCTTCCTACCACCTGCTCAAGTACCTATTAAAGTTCCCACCACCCTGCCTGTCAACCCCATATGTAAGCTGGGGGCTGCAGTGGCTGGGGAAGACAAAAGAAACCCCAGCAGTCTGCAGTTTGCTGCATGGCCAAAGAGGGGATAGGACTGGGAACAGCTCTTCAGTAAGCTGAGAGTTTTTTATTTTTTAAATTTTCAATGGGATATAATTGCTTTACAATGTTGTGTTAGTTTCTGCTGTACAGCAAAGTGAATTGGTTATATGCGCCATTTGTAGAGACGCGGATGGACCTAGAGACTGTCACATGAAGAGAGTTTTCTCTTTTAGATCCTAAGGAGGTCTCTGGGACCTTGGCGCTGACCTTGGGCCAGACATGCATTTGCCCTAGGCCTCTCTTGCTCTCCTCTCTTGCTTTGAGAAAAGTAGCAAGGGGCTATATACACACACTTGTGTGTGTGTGTGTGTGTGTGTGTGTGTGTGTGTATTACCAACTATTTGTTACTATCATCATTGTCAGGGGTTTAGACAAAGTGAATCTTTGAGTTCTTTCCAACTGGATAGGATATATTTGACCATTTTGATTATACATTGAGTCCTTTGTAATATCAAAGGCTCCTATATTTTGGCTCATGGAATGCACGATGTTTCCTTAGTTTCAGATATGGACACCCTCTATGGAAAAAGACAAATTTTCTATGATTTTCCCGGAACCACCTCCTTCTCCCAAACTCCTAACCTCACCTCCAGTAACTCAAGAGTTTTATCTGCCCTAGAACATTATCTCCAAAAGTTTATCAGTCAACAAAGTAGATGCATATTGAGGACCCAACATAACAACAGGCACTATGCAACCAGATAAGAGAAGCACCTATAAAGAATAGGAAAGGACCCAGCATTTAGTAAGTGCCCACTAAAAGCTGGTTTTTGCTGCTATCATCATCATCATCGCCATCCATGTCACCACATCAGAACTGGTCATTTCCCAGAAGAGGCTGCTTTATCTCACCTATGTCTCACAACAACTGAACAGAGTAGAAACTTTTATTCCCACATTTTACAGATGAGTTAAATGGAACAGAGGGGGATTGTGTAATTGGCCTGAGCTCACACAGCCAGTCCTCACACCCAGGAGGACTGGTTCATAGGAGGCATCTTTAAAGTACTGCACTGGCTGCATTGGCCTTCTATACAGCTTGGCAGCTAGACACATTATCTTGTCCAATTTGAGCCTAAAATGTGATGTAGCTCAGAGGCAGCCAAGTTCACTGGGATGGACATGAGTTTTGGGGTGGGACCCTGATGTCCAGGTGTGAGCCTTCTGGTCTTGGCCTGCCCTGGGGCCAAGCTTCTCTGTGGGTGAAATGGCTAAAAATATCCACCCAGCTCTTCTAGAAAAGACATGAGGGTCCAACAGGATCATGGGTGAGAATATACTTTGTATTTTGCAGCCTTCTACTCAAATGCATGTGTTCATCTCATTGATATTATAGTCTGGTCCCAGTTTCCGGGGGGTCAGCCACAGAGAAGCCAGCTCAGGCTGTGACATCTCATTAGAGACTGAAATTTGGATTCAGGGAGAGGAGAAAGGAGGGGGCGAGAGCTGCCCTCCACTGACTAGGTTCCTACCACTATCTGTATTCAGAGCAGCTTGCTGGTACCTTGGCAGTGCCGCTTGGTAGGGCATCTCTGACTTTGATGTTGCGTGTGTCAACATCTTAATGGGGGGGGGGGGCGCAGCTGAGATCGAGTGTGAGTTTGGAGAGATGTCTCATGACAGGTTTTGCCTAAAGATGTTTCAACAGATAACTCTTTAGAAATAACAAAGGTAGTTTATGCATTTCACAGGGAGCCCGGGGGCTTGGGCAGCCGCTCAGTTTGACGTTGGCATGCAGACAGCGTCCTCCTCTCTTTTCCTTCCCCCGCTGCACATCTGCGAGAGATCATAGCTTGTCACTGCAGTACAGTACTGTGTTTAGTTACACTGATGTTCTGCCCACGTTGACAGCAATAATGGAAGGACAGGAGGCTGTTTCCTTCTAGAATGTCCACATCGAAAACCTTAGAAAGTCACTCCTTCTCCTTAAAATGTAAATCAAATCGCCTTGTTCTGCTATTTAAAACTTCCCCCGTCTCCCTGCGCCCCACTCCCGGCTTCTCATCATGCTTAAAATGAAATCCAGAAGCCTTCCATGGCCCGGAAGTTGAGCCTGATCTGACGTCTGCTGACCTCTCTCACCTCACCTCTCAAATAGCACCCCCACCTCACTGTGCAGGAGCCCCACTGGCCTTCTCTCTGTACCTCATGCTCGCCGAGCTTTCTCCTACTTTAGGGGATATGTGCCCAAAGTTCTTCCTGCCTGCATTTCTCTTACCCCCAATTTTCCACGGTTGACTCCTTCATATCCCAGGGTTCCAGTTTGTCTCAGAAGTCTCTACAGCCAGTACTTCCCGGACTTTCCTGTGTTACTCATCTACTTAGGGGTGGTCTTACTAGAAGATTAGTGCCTTGAGAGTAGAGATCCCTCACTATATTTCAAATATTTAGCATGTAAGAGCAGAGGTGCTATGACACAGAGTAGATGGGCAATGGATACACGTATGATGGATTAAAGAGCTCCTCCTCCTAAAGACTGAGAAGAAAGAAGCAGAAAAGAGTGGCCATCACTGCCCTGTTTTCCCTCTGAAGGTTTTAGGTTAGCACCTTTGGGCTAGGCTAGGACTTTGTCAAATTATAGCACCCAGGGATTCTTGGCGGGGTATTCATAGATTTCTGGGAAGTCAGCAGATGGGGATCAGGGTGTCTGGAGCTCTGTGAAAGTGTAGGCATACTTCTGGCAAGAATGTTTATGGCTTTTATCGGTCGCTCAGAGGGATCCCTGACTCACTGGTGGTTCTCATCAGCTTTTCCTTTTAAGTAGCTTAGGTTTGGAGGGATGTGAAGTGAGCCTAGAAAGAGAATGGATTGATGGTCTCAGCAGCACCTTGAGGCTCTTCCTCTTTTTTCACTATTGGCATGACTCCATTGTTCTGCCACAGAACATAGGGCAGCTTCCCCTTCTTTCCTAGTTCTAGAAAAAGCAACTCTTTCCTAGTTCTTTGTTTCCATTGCGTATCTCGAGTGCCAGAAGCTGGAATCAGACTTCCACATGAATCAAAGAATTTAAGAGTTGGGAAGGCACGTAATTCAATGTTTATGAGCCATGATGTTCACCAGATTTTTCTAGGGAGCTTTTTATAACCGTGTGCTTCCACCAGTCCCTACCCTGACTTTTTTACTCAGCAAGATTAGAAACAAGATATATTCATTTCCTAGGGCTGGTGGAGCTAAGTGCCACAAACAGGTGGCTTCAAAAAACAAGAATGTATTGTCTCACAATTCTGAAGCCTAGAAGTCTGAAATCAAGGTGTGGGTAGGGCCGTGCTGCCTCTAAAAACTGTAAATGAGAATCCTTCGTCTTCTCTTCCTAGCTTCCTGTAGTTGCCATCCATCCTTGCCATTCATCAGCTCACAGATGCTGAGCCTCAGTCTCAGTCTCCATCATCACACCGTGTTTTCCCTTCACGTATCTGTGTCTTTTCTTCTCAAAAAGATACCATCGTCTAGGACTAAGGGCCTTCCCTACTCCACTGTGACCTCATCTAACTAATTACATGGGCAATGACCCTATTTCCAAATAAAGTCACGTTCTGAGGTTCAGGTGGTTGGGACATGAACATATGTTTTGAGAAGACACAATTCAACCCATGAAAAAGAATACTGGAATCTGTTTTGAAAAAAAATCTCACCAATGATTCTTATTGAGAAACACTGCTCTTATCTATCCCTTCGGTGAACAGATGGGAAACTCAGGCCCAGGGAAGGGATGAGTCCAGAGCCACACAGAGACTCGGTGACAATGTCACAATAGGATGCCAGTATCATCAATTCCCCCAGCATCTCTCCCAATAAGACAAACTGCCTTTTGGTCTTCAGACGTGGTGGTCCCCGCACTGATTTATGAAGACGAGCGTTTAAGTGGGTATTTCCAGTTGCCCATGTCTGCCCACAAGGCCTCCTTTACTTGCCCCATGCTTTCTATGGGGGCCTCAGTGGATCCTTCGGTCCTATCACCTGTCTTCATCACGAAGGGGAAGGTTTCAGGGCAAGGCGGTCCACCACAGCAGTCATGGACCCATATCCTGGGTTCCTCCCAGCTGTGCCTGTGTCGGTCCAAATTCTTGTGGTTACTGAATGGTATTTAGATGAGATGTGGGAAGACTTCCTTGCTCTTCTGTCACTTACTCAGAACACAACCATATGGTGCGTGTCAGCACAGTCCCTTCACTTGGGTTCTCATGTGGGTGGGTTCTTGGGAAAAGAAATTAACATCTGGAAAGACATCCTGAGCCTTGCACATAGCATTTGAGATATTACTCAGTGGAAATATTGGTTGTCATGCCCCATTTGTGTTCCATCCCACTGTATTTTTATGCTGGAAGTCTGCATGATCTGTGGATCCCCATCTAAACCAGTTCTTACAAAGCAGATGTATTTAAACTCACAGATCTCAGAGTAAGCAAACATAAAGTGTTTAATCTATTATTAATCAGCCAGTTGCCAAAATGATAGCACTCTTGGGGGGAGGGGGGGGAGTTGAGGAAGACATCAATATTTATGGCCTCGTTAGTGAATGCATATTTTCTCTCTCTCTTTCCCCTCTCCTCCACTCCTTAAGATGGGAAAAGAAATATGGAGCCTGTTATGCCTTATGCAATTGTACAGGCAGAAAGGGCTTCCCAGGTACTACTAGTGGTAAAGAACCTGCCTACCAATGCAGGAGACTTAAGAGATGTGGGTTCGAGCCCTGTGTCAAGAAGAACCCCTGGAGGAGGACATGGCAACCCACTCCAGTATTCTTGTCTGGAGAATCCCATGGACAGAGGAGCCTGGCAGGCTATCGGCCACAGGGTCGCAAAAAGTTGGATATGGCTGAAGCAACTAAGCATGCATGCAACGCAAGCCCAGGGCAGAAATGTCATGTTCTGGAAGGTGACAAATCCAAAATGGTATTGCAGATTTGTTTGAGACTACTGGCTGTTAGAGCTGCAGTCACCTCTGCCAGGTTGAGTTAGCAACACCAGTCTGCAATCCATGGTAACACAGTGGGAGAGCTTAGGCACAGAAGGACCTGGGACATCATCTGTTACGAAGAATTCATTTTCTGGATGAGGCAGCTGAGGCTCAGAGAGGGCAAGGGGCTTCTTTTGTGACCACACATTTATTTATTACTCAACAAAGTTTAACTGGCTGCCTTTTACCTGTCAGACACAAGTGAGCTCCCAGGGATGCCAAGATAAATCTTAACATGCTCCATTTACAGAGCATGTCCTCGGTGTTAGGTATATGCTAAGTCCTTTAAATAGTCTCTCCTGCTAAAACCCTCCAACAGTTTCCAGTTGCACTTGGAATAAATGCAGGTGCTTTGCCTACAAGGATCTATGTGACCTTGCTCTGACCTCACTTCACTTTATTCTCCCTCTCCTTCCTCTTGCTCCAGCCTCAGTGACTTTCACTGTTATTATTTCTAGAATATACACCAGGCTCATCGCCCCTTTAGGTCTTTGAGCCAGCTGTCCACTCAGCCTAGATTATTCTTCCCTTCATCATTTCTGGATACTCATTCAAGGCCTGAAGACAAACTTCACTTTTTTAGAGATTCCTTGACAATGAATTACCCACTCCCACCCACTTAGTCACTATCTCTTAGTCAACCTATTTTAGTGCCTTTATACACAGCAATGTGCTGATAAATACTTAACCCCTGGATCTAGTGGGGCCGAGGTAAGGGATGCTAACTTGTAGCATTTGCTAATTTCCTAGTGTAAATACTTCCACTACAGGTCATTCAATGCTCCAGGTTATCCATACTGTCCAAAGCGAAACTGGGAAGAGATACATAGAATTCACTCTTGTGAGCCAATGTGAGCCAGCCTTGGCACACGTCTTACTGTCTGAAATTACTCTGTTTATTTAGTTGAAAGTATTTCTCCTTCCCAGGCAATATAAGCTTGGAAACAGGAGAAACCTTTTCCATTTTCTTTCCAGCTGTATTTCTAGCATCTAAAACAGAGTCAGGTATATGATGCCCACTGAATCAATAACTGGAATTGATTATGAACGGTTGAATGAATGAGAATCCTTACAGTCACTCTGTTAATTAGGTTCAGCTATTACCTTATTGGTGGCTCAGATGGTAAAGTGTCTGCCTGCAATGCAGGAGACCTGGGTTCCATTCCTGGGTCGGGAAGATCCCCTGGAGAAGGAAATGGCAACCCACTCCAGTACTCTTGCCTGGAAAATTCCATGGACTGAGGAGCCTGGTAGGCTACAGTCCAAAGAGTCAGACACAACTGAGCGACTTCACTTTCACTTTCTTCATTACCCTTATTTATCAAAGACATCAAAATGCAGAGACAGATGCAGTCCCTTGTCCAAGTTTACAGTCAATACATGAAGAGCCAGATTTGAACCCAGACGTATTATCAATATCTCCAGAGTCCCTGCTCTAAACCCCAAGCTATATGAAGCTGATGATGTCCTTACTCTCAAAGAGCTTATAATCTAATGGGGAAAAAAAGATATTTGAACATAAAGAAATAATGTGACGTGACAGAAGTATGCAGAACATACCCTACAGGAGCTAGTCGTTTAGAGCAGATCTAATGCTTCTGGGGAAGAGTGAGGGTGTCCCGATGGTCAGGTGAGGCCATGTGACAAAGTTACTATCTGGTCAAGGCCTTGGAGGATGTCAGTGCTTTTTACACCATGCCTAGTTGATCCCCACCTGGGACAACTAATGTTACAAAATCTCCCTGGATCAGGAAGAGGAATCAGGCTTCACTCAAATGTAAAGGAAATTGCAGCAGTGTCAGTGACATGGCTTGAGGATCAACTGGATATTTCAATAGCCCAGGACATCTGATAATCTACCCCGGGGCACAGGTCCCCACAGGGACTTAATTTCTCCCCACAGCTGCTCTCCTATGAGATTCTCTGATGAAGGGTGTGTTTAGCTCTAGGCTAAATGGCTTGCCCATTTCTGCTTCTGATTCTTTCCTTCTTGCTTCAGAATTTCAGGTGGCTAGTGACCACAGATGTTATGAGCACCAAGTATACTATTGCAGGCTGTTCGATTTGTTCAGTAGCCAGGTCTGAGCACCACAGAGCTATTAGGGAAAACTGTCTAAACCTTCGCATTCCCTGCCTCTGCTTCTCCCCTCCCCAACCCCACATCTACCTTGGACCCTTTGGTCAACACTTTCATCATACCTTTCTGTTCGTTCCCACTGCTCTCATCCTGACCAGTATTCATTTACCCAGCCATTCACTCACTCACTCCACAAATGTTGAGTGCCTGCCCTGTGACAGGCAGTGCAACAGGCCCAGGGAATACAGTGATGAGCCAAAACAGACATGACTCCTGCCCTAAAGGAGCAGATATTCTAGAGGAGGCAAACAGCAGTTCAGTGAATAATCACAAGGATAAATGGATCATTTCACCTGGGATGAATGGTACAAAGGAGAGCATGCATAACGCTGGGAGGGCCTCTGACAGGGCATTTGACATGAACAGAAATACCAGGCAAGACTTATCAAGGGAAGTAACATTTAAACCAAAATCTGAAGGATGAGGAGAAGGATACGTTAAGTAATCAAAAGGAGGAAAAATCATTTCTGCCAATCAGAACAACATGTACAAACACTCTTTGGTGTCAGGGAGTATAACTCTGACCAGCACAGTGAAAGCTGACTGGTTTGGATGGCGACAGAGAACAAAGGTGGAGGGTGGAGAGAGATAAGGTTGGGCAGGCATGGAGAGGCTCTGCAAGGACACTGGCAGGCCAGAGTAACCCCCACGTCTAGACGCCTGAAGGAATCAATTTTTGTTCTTCCCTGTGTCTCCCCTTCTGGCTCGCCCTATGTGCCCACTGCCAAATTCCTTTTTCTAAAGCACTGTTGTTGCCTTTCCTGTTACTCTCCTATTTCAAAAATTACCCATTGCTTTCCACTCCCTACAGTGTGAAGCCTGAATCCACTGGCATCCAGAATGTCTATAATTCAGCACCAACTAAGCTTTTAGCTGTCATCTCTCACTGTGGGGAAATCATATGGTATAAATTTTGAGAGGAGGGGCTCAATAGTCAAATAGCCAGTGTGAATCTCATTTCTTCCACTTTCTACCTCTGTGACCCAGAACAGATTATTTAATCTTGCTGAGTCTGCCTCTTTGCATCTTTAAATCAGATCAAAATAAAAGATTAGATCAGATAAGTATATAAAGACTTGTGCATAATCCATAATACAGAAAGTACTGATTTAATAATAACCTATTAGACTCTGTGGTCTACTCACCATTGCCCATTCTTCTCTAACGTCTCCTAGCCAGTGATGCACTATTTTTCTTGCCAATAACAGCTTCTTCTGCATCTATCCAAATGCATCTATCCAAACGCATCTATTCAAAATGCATCACCAGATCAATACCTGTCTCCCAAATCGCCACCATCTCTCTCCCAACCCTCCTTCTACCACCAGTCTTATAGGGAGGATACTTTATCTAAACTAATAAAAAAGTTTTTTGATATTTTTCTTTGCATTAAATTATTATCTTTTATTCATTTTTCAGCTTCTGTATGAGTGTCTTCTTTTTATTCTCTCTTATTACTAGCTTTTCAAGGTCAGGTACCATGCCCTGTACTGGTCTTACTACTCTCATGACACCTAGTACAATACATAGAAAAAAAGTGAAAGTGAAAGTGAAGTCACTCAGTCGTGTTTGACTCTTTGTGACCCCGTGGACCATAGCCCGCCAGGCTCCTCTGTCCATGGGATTCTCCAGGCAAGAATACTGGAGTGGGTTGCCATTTCCTACTCCCAGGGGATCTTCCCAACCCACGTGGCTCTTAATAGAGCTTCCTGGGGTGAACGAATAATGGAATAAAAGAGTGAAAGAAGAAAGTGTCCATTTTTATAGTGCTATAAGTGGGGGAAAGAAGAGAAGTTAATTGAAGTGCACAGAAAATAGAATTCTATCCCTCTCTTTGAGCTTGTTCATTTATTAATAAGCCAGGGACCATGTTACATACTGTCTATTTAGTCTTGTGAGCATGTTAACATCATTAAGATGAAGTTTACGAAGTACTTGTACTGTCTTGGAAAGATGGTATAGAAATTTAAAACATTATGTATAATCTCTTCAGGAAGAAAAGAAGGGAAAACATGCATTTTGTGAAGTGCCTTAATTTCAAATCACTTGAGCGGAAGGTACCCAAAGGACTTCATACACCTCTTCAAACATGAATTAGTTTGTACTTTTCAAAGCCTCTGATGAATTCTTTTCATTTGAATTCAGAATATTTTGGAGAATTTTGCCTTTAAAATCTAAATAAAATAGTTCCCATAGTTGCTCTGCTACAGTATTAGACATAAATATAATTATAAAGAGTATGTTATCAGCTTCTCAGGCTGACATCAACCACCCACAAACCTTTTATCAGGGACTTGAATACTTGAATGTATCATCAATTTAGTTGCTCAGTCGTGTCCAACTCTTTGCGACCCCATGGACTACAGCACATCAGGCTTCCCTGTCCATCACCAACTCCTGGAGCTTGCTGAAACTTGAATGTATATCTATTTGTTTAATTTGGTGTTTTATTTTGATCATCATAAAAAAATAAGGAGTGTATCTTAGAATGTTCACTTCATAAGTGAGTACTGCCACAAATTCAGAGTCCTTGCTGTTATCTGTATTTAATATCACAAAGGCACAGAAATAATGCACAGTAACATAATGCAGGGTGAAGGCTAGCTGACATAATGATGTACTGCGTGGGGAAATGATGGGACTACCAAACCACCTGACCTGCCTCCTGAGAAATCTGTATGCAAGTCAAGAAGCAACAGTTAGAATCGGACATGGGACAACAGACTGGTTTAAAATTGGGAAAGGAATATGTCAAGGCTGTATATTGTCACGCTGCTTATTTAACTTATATGCAGAGTAAATCATGCAAAATGCCAAGCTGGATGAAGCACAAGCCGGAATCAAGACTGTTGGAAGATATATCAATAACCTCAGATAGGCAGATGACACCATCCTAATGGCAGAAAGCGAAGAGGACCTAAAGAACATCTTGATGAAGGTGAAAGAGGAGAGTGAAAAAGTTGGCTTAAAACTCAACATTCAAAAACTAAAGATCATAGCATCTGGTCCCATCACTTCATGGCAAATAGATGAGGAAACAATGGAAACAGTGAGAGACTTTATTTTCTTGGGCTCCAAAATCACTGCAGATGGTGACTGCAGCCATGAAATTAAAAGACACTTGCTCCTTGGAAGAAAAGCTATGACCAGTCTAGGTAGAGTATTAAAAAGCAGAGACATCATTTTGCTGACAAAGGTCCATACAGTCAAAGCTATGGTTTTTCCAGTGGTCATGTATGAATGTGAGAGTTGGACCATAAAAGAAGGCTGAGCACCAAAGAATTGAAGCCTTCAAACTGTGGTGCCAGAGAACATCTCCCTGGACAGCAAGGAGATCAAGCCAATCAATCCTAGAGAAAATCAACCCTGAATATTTATCGGAAGGACTGATGCTGAAGCTGAAGCTTCAATACTTTGGCCACCTGATGCAAAGAGTCAACTCATTGGAAAAGACCCTGATGCTGGGAAAGACTGACAGCAGGAAGAGAAGGGGATGACAGAGCATGAGATGGTTGGATGGCATCACTGACTTGATGGACATGAGTTTGAGCAAGCTCCGGGATATGATGAAGGACAGAGAAGCCTGACATGCTGCAGTCCATGGGGTCACAAAGAGTTAGACATGACTGAGCAACTGAACAATAAGAAAAATGTGGAAAAAGAGGGAAAATACTGGTGAGAGCACCAAATCTTCACACAGTACACAGAACTTTAGACATGCTAACTCACAGAATCTATGTAATAACATAGGGTCATATTGGTGTCATCAACATGTTTTGGAATCAGCACATGGCATAGTTTGTCACATTAAACCCATGTTGGTAATCCAAAACACATTGGTCAAATCATTTGTGTCTCATTTGTATATTTTCTTCTGTTCTGTACTTCTACAGAAGCAATAAGCAGAGAGTTGCGCCCTGTTTTAATGTTTGCACCTTTTTAATTCAGCTCAGTTCAGTCACTCAGTCTGACTCTTTGTGATCCCATGGACTGCAGCACACCAGGCTTCCCTGTCCATCATCATATCCCAGAGCTTGCTCAAACTCATGTCCATCAGGTCGGTTATAACAAAAATAATTTGTCAACATTGTAAGTCTGGGACAGTTTCCTTTCAAATGGGCCCATAAATTAAATCAGTTTGAGAAAACTGCCTGAGTAGGTGATAGTCAAAGCCTTCATGAGAGAGCTGCATAGCAGCCAAGCTTTAGTATACCAAGTCTGCAAAACATAAAGGCGAGGGTCAAAAGTGTGGAGAATTCCAAGTATGGAAACCTCAGGTTTTCAGGTAAGAGAAAAATACTGAAGTTCTAAAGAGGTGTTCAAGGTTGGATGAAGTGGAGAATTCAAGATGGAGAATGACACTCAAAAGTCCTGATAATGTTTTGATGAACCCCCAGAACACCCAGCCTCCACCAAGTCTTATGTGAGTGTATGTGCACGTGCATTCGTGTGTTTTCGTCCTGTGTGTGTGGCATATTCACATGTTTGTGTGTACGTGTGTTCTGTGTGTCTGTGTATTTGTATGTATGTGTGCATGTGTCTCTCTGTGGTATGTTCATGTGTTTATATATTATGTGTGTGGGGTATGTTCATGTGTTTATATATATGTATGCGGGGGTATTTCATGTGTTTGTGTGTATGTATGTTTTGTGTGTCTGTGTATTTGTATGTATGTGTGCATGTGTCTTTCTGTGGTATGTTCATGTGTTTATATATGTGTGTGGGGGTATATTCATGTCTTTGCGTGTATGCATGTCTCCCTTCCTCAGTATTTTGGAGATCCCCTGCCTACTAGGCTGCTTTTCTAATTTCCCAATCAAAAATTTTGTAGAAATAGTACTAATTTTAAAGAAATTCACTTTGCACCCATATTTTTCAGAAAGTCTTTTTCAAACAAGGGCATCCTTATTTCACCTCTTAAAAGCTGTCCTCTATGCTAAGAGACTGTATAGGCAGTAAACCTGTGTTTGCTAATTTCTAAACTTTATTTTCAGCCTCCTGTGTTTATAAACGTTTGTTCTCATTTAGGGTGTGTACAGTACTTGTTAGAAGGACACCCTTTTTTTGTTTGTTTTTTTCTTACCCTTTCAAAGTTGAGAAGAAATTTCTAAGAGTGTGAAAAGGTCTAAGCATTGTACCTTTGACGGAGTATTGTGTTAATTGCAAGCACTGCAAACATGGGTTGCTATTTTATGGCTGTTGTCCGTGGTGTCAAAAGATTTAGCTACATCCTGACCCAGTCCTAGTTATTCAGGAGCTGCTGAGCAGAAATTTGAAATTGTTTTTTAGACCGTATTGGAAGAAGGCAAAAGGGTAAGGAGGGAAGTCAGCTAGATCTTCCTGGTCTAAGCAGAATCCTTCCAATAATTTCCCCCAAATCCAGTTTAAGCCTCATTTTATATCAGGATTTTTTTTCCTGACTTTTTATTGACTTTCCTTAGGGCATAGTAACAGGTTTACTTTGTAGACAACTTTGAGTTTTTCAAAACCATTCCAAGGATATCCATCCAAGAAATGGCCAACGTTTATTAGGCACTAACTTGCCGCTCAATACTATGGAGAATATTTGAGGTGTCCCACTGAGTATCACACAACAGCCCTGACCAACACCCTCCATTCCAGGTCAGTTAGATCCTTATTCACAGGGTCTCATGGTACCTAAAATTCCATGCACAACCCTATATCACATTATTATTATTATTAATTGCAATTATTAATACAATAAGTATGTACCTCAGGTATGATTTATCTACCAACTGAGAGCCCCAGGGGGACAGAGGTGGTATCAGTTTTGCGTACTGCTAAATTCCTACATTCCAGTTTACTGTCTAGCACTAAAAAAAAGGTATTCAGTAGAAATGCACTGAAATGAATAAGAAAAGGAATAAATGATGATCTCTGAGAGAGCTGAATGAGTCTGAGAAGTATATTATTGCTTGAGGAAACAAGGAAAGCCTTAAAAGAACTCAGGACTGCATACAGGCAAGTACCTGTGATAAGTGTCCCACACGGGGCAGAAAGTAGGGCAGATTATTAAGTACAAACTAAGAAAGTAGAACAATCTCTTGTGATCGCAACATGAAAGTGAAAGCCCAAACCAGGATGCATCTCACAAGACAGAGAGCATCTTAGGAAAACGCGCTTTAACTGCACCAGGCAGAAAAAGAAACAGGCTCTCTCCCGGACAGTGAGGGAAAGGAAAGCAAATGACTAGTTTAAGAAGGAAAAAACATCTAGGGCTGTATATCTTTCTTCAGTTCAGTTCGATCACTCAGTCATGTCCGACTCTTTGCAACCCCATGAACCACAGCACACCAGGCCTACCTGTCCATCATCAACTCATGGAGTCCACCCAAACCCATGTCCATTGTGTCGGTGATGCCATCCAACCATCTCATCCTCCTGCCCTCAATCTTTCCCAGCATCAGGGTCTTTTCAAATGAGTCAGCTCTCTGCATCAGGTGGCCAAAGTATTGGAGTTTCAGCTTCAACATCAGTCCCTCCAATGAACACCCAGGACTGATCTCCTTTAGGATGGACTAGTTGGATCTCCTTGCAGTCCAAGGGACTCTCAAGAGTTTTCTCCAATACCACAGTTCAAAAGCATCAATTCTTCTGCACTCAGCTTTCTCTATAGTCCAACTCTCACATCCATACATGACTACTGGAAAAACTATAGCCTTGACTAGACGGACCTTTGTTGGCAAAGTAATGTCTCTGCTTTAAAAAAATATGCTGTCTAGGTTGGTCATAACTTTGCTTCCAAGGAGCAAGCGTCTTTAAATTTTATGGCTGCAATCACCATCCGCAGTGATTTTGGAGCCCAGAAAAACAAAGGCAGCCACTATTTCCACTGTTTCCCCATCTATTTGCCATGAAGTGATGCGACCAGATGCCATGATCTTTGTTTTCTAAATGTTGAGCTTTAAGCCAACTTTTTCACTCTCCTCTTTCACTTTCATCAAGAGCCTCTTTAGTTCTTCTTCACTTTCTGCCATAAGGGTGGTATCGTCTGCATATCTGAGGTTATCGATATTTCTCCCAGCAATCTTGATTCCAGCTTGTGCTTCTTCCAGCCCAGCTTTTCTCATGATGTATTCTGCATATAAGTTAAATAAGCAGGGTGACAATATACAGCCTTGATGCACTCCTTTTCCTATTTGGAACCAGTCTGTTATTCCATGTTCAGTTCTCACTGTTGCTTCCTGACCTGCATACAGGTTTCTCAAGAGGCAGGTCAGGTGGTCTGGTATTCTCATCTCTTTCAGAATTTTCCACAGTTTATTGTGATCCACACAGTCAAAGGCTTTGGCATAGTCAATAAAGAAGAAATAGATTTTTTTTTGAACTCTCTTGCTTTTTCCATGATCCAGCGGATGTTGGCAATTTGATCTCTGGTTCCTCTGCCTTTTCTAAATCCAGCTTGAACATCTGGAAGTTCACGGCTCATGTATTGCTGAAGCCAGGCTTAGACAGTTTTGAGCATTACTTTCCTAGCGTGTGAGGAGTGCAATAGTGTAGTAGTTTGAGCATTCTTTGGCATTGCCTTTCTTTGGGATTTGAATGAAAACTGACCTTTTCCAGTCCTGTGGACACTGCTGAGTTTTCCAAATTTGCTGACATATTGAATGCAGCACTTTCACAGCATCATCTTTTAGGATTTGAAATAGCTCAACTGGAATTCTATCACTTCCACTAGCTTTGTCCATAGTGAGGCTTCCTAAGGCCCACCTGACTTCACATTCCAGGATGTCTGGCTCTAGATGAATGTGAGTGATCACAGCTTCGTGATTATCTGGGTCGTGAAGATTTTTTTGTACAGTTCTTCTGTGTATTCTTGCCAGTTCTTAATATCTTCTGCTTCTGTTAGGTCCATACCATTTCTGTCTTTTATTGAGCCCATCTTTGAATGAAATGTTTCCTTGGTATCTCTAATTTTCTTGAAGAGATCTCTAGTCTTTCCCATTCTATTGTTTTCCTCTATTTCTTTGCACTGATCACTGAGGGAGGCTTTCTTATCTCTCCTTGCTAATTCTTTGGAACTCTGCTTACCCAGACTGAAAGTTCTATTGCTGAAGCATGTGACTTCAAGGAGGAGCTGGAGAGGAGTATGAGAAAAAGACTTAAAGGGCTGATGAAAGATGATTTTAGGAAATGGCTCTTTCATTTCAAGAGGCTGTGTACTTCACGTACTCTGCTATTTTTCAGAACTCACAAAACGTAGTAAAGGTCAAAGAGCGTCCCTGAAACTTGCAGATCATTCTAGATTCCACTGAATCGCTGCCCACACACCTGACAGCATAAATTAATTTTGTTGCTTCTTTTCCATCTAGAGTGGACAGAGCCCCAGACTGCGAGTCAGGAGCCCCAGGTCTGGTCCTGGCTGTGGCATCATCTGTTTTTTGTGATTCTGAGCAGGTCACTTGATCTTTCACATCCTGTGTCTCCTCTTCCAAAAAATGCAGAGAGAGGATTACTCACTCTTCCAGTCATTGCTGAGTAGGATCAGAATATTTTTAAATTCCATTTTCCCCCTAAGTAATGCATTACAACTTATAAAACCAAATTGCATTCTAAGTAATTGAACAAAATTCAGCATTCCCTTCCCTCATCCATTCCTATCCCAGATTCCAGCTCAGGAGAATCATTCTAAATTTTTTTTTGCTATTTCTTCTGATATTTCACCTTCTTATCCTTTATACTGCCTTTTCCTGATTTCTTATTCTGCTGCTGCTGCTGCTGCTAAGTTGCTTCAGTCATGTCCGACTCTGTGTGACCCCATAGACGGCAGCCCACCAGGCTCCCCCGTCCCTGGGATTCTCCAGACCAGAACACTGGAGTGGGTTGCCATTTCCTTCTCCAATGCTTATTGGATTTCTACTATGACACATGAGGCATGAGGGTTGAGCTCACACATCTTTGACCCATTCACCCCCAGTCACATGGCTCCCATTTTCACAACATCATATTTTTTGTGACATTAATATTTACATAACTATACAAATTTGTAACTACACAAATACCTTCATGGAGAAGGCAATGGCACCCCACTCCAGTACTGTTGCCTGGAAAATCCCACGGATGGAGGAGCCTGGTAGGCTACAGTCCATGGGGTCGCTAAGAGTCGAACATGACTGATCGACTTCACTTTCACTTTTTACTTTTATGCATTGGAGAAGGAAATGGCAACCCACTCCAGTGTTCTTGCCTGGAGAATCCCAGGGACGGGGGAGCTTGGTGGGCTGCCGTCTATGGGGTCGCACAGAGTCAGACATGACTGAAGCAACTTCGCAAATACCTTCACAGTGGAGCTAAATAGTGTACTCTGAAACTTTGGTTTTCCTGCTTTGTTTATACCATTTGTTTGTTTTGTTGATTTTTTTTCTATGTACTTTATCATTGACTCAGACCCAAACTTGCAGAACAAACTGCAGAACTCCTCTTAGCTATATGTGCACATATGAGATCTCTCAGTTTCATTGCTTCCTCTCTCCTAGATCTCTCAGTTTTCACTGTTCTCCTGAAGTGAACAGGAGAACATCCCTGGTCCTTCCTGCTCCAGCCTGGCCTGGCTGGACCTGGTGGGCCCAGCAGGAGAGCTGTCTTCTGGGGCTGGCTCTCTCATTCTCTAAATTTGGCTCTCCTGGTCTCCCTATGTCATCCTTCCTCAGGTTTTCATCGACTCTCCCATGTCAGTGGATTGTATCCTCTGGTACCTCCTTAAGAAAGAGTAAGTGAGAGAAATTTCTAGGTCTTGCATATCTGAGAAGGCTTTTACTCCACCTAAAACTCCATCGATTGGGGATTAATGCAAGCTTGGAAATAATTTTCATTCAAAAGTTTACAGATATTTCATTCCAACTTTGCAGATATAGCTCCATTAACCTCTCTTTTCCACTGGAGCTGATGAAAGGCAAGCCCATTCTGAGCACTCCTCCGTTCATGTGATCTCCTTTCTTTCTCTCCCTGCAGAAGCTGTAATGACCACCCCTTTGTCCCTTGAATTGTGACTGTGGTTTAAAGTGTTTTTCATTCATGGGTCATTTGTGAGGCTAGGCATTCTGTGAGATTTTTCAATTTGAGAATTCAGATCCTTCACTTTTAGGATATCTTCTTCTATAATTTATTTAACAGTGTCCCTCTCTCCATTTTTTCTCCTCTCCTTCACTTTCATTTCCTACTAGTTGTATGTTGAACTTCTAAGACTCTATTTATCAGACTTTAAGCTTTTTTCTAGGTGCTTCCCTTGCAGCTCAGTTGGTAAAGAATTTGTCTGCAATGTAGAAGACTCAGGTTTGATTCCTGGGTCAGGAAGATCCCCTGGAGAAGGAAATGGCAACCCACTCCAGTATTATTACCTGGAGAATCCCATGGACAGAGGAGCCTGGCAGGCTACAGTCCATGGGGTCACAAGAGTCGGACATGACTTAAGCTATCTTCTGAGTGGTACCTTCAACTTTACATTTCAGCATTTTTATTAGCTAATCTATTTATCTATTGCACTGAATTTCCAGAGTTCTTTCTTATTTTGTTATTATACCTTTATAATAGCATCCTATTCATGCTTCTCATCTCTCAAATAAGAGTATCTTTTTTTGAAACATTCTTTTGGTCCCTGAAATGTGCTTGTTTCCTGTGATTTACATTTTTCTGTTTGTTCATTTTAGTTGCTGTCCTCCCATACTTAGAGACCCTTGCCTTTATTCTTATGGCAAGTGTGCTAGTGGTAAAGAATCTACCAATACAGGAGATGCAGGACATGTGGGTTTGATCCCTGGGTCAGGAAGATCCCCTGGAGTAGGAAATAGCAACTCACTCCAGGATTCTTGCCTGAAAAATTCCATGTACAGACAAGCCTGCCAGGCTACAGTCCATGGGACCGCAAAGAGACGAACACGACTGAGCACACACACACACAACTATCTATTTTTATAAATGCCAAAAGTCAATAGGATGGTCTGCATGAGAGCGGGAAGATGGCCAAGAGATGGGGATCCCCCACACCAGGTATACCCAGTGACCCAGTCTAGAATCCCCTCACTTCACCTCCACTGCAGCCTCCAGTCTGCTGCTCGGCTGAAAAGAAGGCTGCATGCTTGGCTGCATGAGCTGGGAGAGGGGTTCTGCAGCTTTCTATCAGTTTCATCCTGTTGTACCTCAGCGCTTTGAGTCTCTAGTACTTCAAATTGCTACCCCTTTCTGGTAACCTGTGGTATTATTAGCTTCTCTTACTCTCTTATTATCATCCACCCACTTTCTCTGCCCACAGGTAGGCTTCAGCTTTACTCACCTTGCTTATATCAGTTACCTTCCATGTATCCACTTTACATCCTACAAATGTTTTACTTCCTTTGCCTCCTCTTGCCTTTTCTCAGTGTCGCTTTGTTCTGTGGGTTCCCACCTGTTTCATTCCTTTGCTATGATTTTTGTGGGTTTTGCGGGAGACAGCAAAGACAAGCATGTATATTCAATATAACATGCATTAGACAAGCACACAGTTGTGAAACTACGTTTCTAATGAACTTTTTATCGTAGTTTTATATTTATAGAAAGGTCTTTAAGATACAGCTGCCCCCTGATATCTATGATGGGATATCCCTCAAATACCGAAATCCACAGATGCTCAAGTCACTTATATAAAATGGCATAATGCAGTTGGCCCTCCAAATTTGAGACTTCTGCCTCCACAAATACAGAGGACTAATTGTAGTTCAGAGAGTTCTGGTATACCCCACAGCCAGTTTTCTCCCTATAATTAAAATCTTACACAAGGATGGTCATTTGTCAAAATTAAAGAACCAGCAGTGATGTATTATTACTAACTAATAAACTAAATATTTGTTTGGCTAACTCTTTGGAAAGAAGTCACTATGCCCAGTCTACATTTAAGGTGTGGAGAATGAGGCCCCATTTTCTTTAAAGGCAGAAAGTGAAAGTGAAGTCGCGCAGTCGTGTCCGACTCTTTGCGACCCCATGGACTGTAGCCTACCAGGCTCCTCTGTCCATGGGATTTTCCAGGCAATAGTACTGGAGTGGATTGCCATTTCCTTCTCCAGGGGATCTTCCTGACCCAGGGATCGAACCCAGGTCTCCCACATTGTAGATAGACGCTTTACTGTCTGAGCCACCAGGGAAGTCCTGGAATTCTGCCTGGGAGACTGTCTATTCTCACCCATTTATTTACCTATTTCATTATTTATTTACATAGATATGAATTCATATGTTAATATTATACTTTGGTTTATAATCCAATACTACTTTATTGATTTTGTGGCTCACATTGAGAAATGCTTTTGAGTTGTAAACTCCTATTTAAAAGTAAGATATGATTTAGATAATATAATTCTATTTCCTAGAGTTCTTGAGCTCCATATCATGTAACAAAGTGCTACACACAAAGTAAGAGGCACACGGGATTTGAACATGAAATATTTGAGTGGCAAACTTATTAAAGATGCACTGAATCATTTCCAAAATGCCAGTGTCATATTCCATGATAGATGCATAAGGCCTCCCTCAGGGACCTGTAACCTTATAAAGAAAGTAAACAATACAGAATAATAAGAAAACAGGTCAGCACTTTACAAAGTACCAATTGTGTCACTTTCACAGTTTAAAAGCAACAAATCTCAGTGGCCTGGGTAATAAATTTGGATAGATTCATCATGGCATCCCAGAAGAGACTTGAAATGATTCAAAGAGAGCAAAAGGGAGAGAGGAGAGAGTCTTTTAAGCATACAGAGTTTAACAAGTTTCCATCTATTCTATTTAACAGGTCCCAAAATTGTAAAATGGAAAACATTTTAAAACACACTTTCCATTTAGAAGTATATCCTACAGCCTGTTGTTTTGTATTTGTTTTTGTACCTGCATGTGCATTACAAAATCCCACAAACCATGATCCTTTGTTTATTTCATTGTGGTCTCGAACTGACAAGACCCCTTGACATGATGGTTCAATGATCACCACAGTAGCTCCAGTTAAAGAGGCAGATACAACAGTTGTCACCTATAGCTCAATTTTGCAGATGGGGAAATGGAGATCCTTGATTTGCAGCAGGTCATATAAGATGCAAATTGAAGATGCAGATCTAAAACCCAGGGTTCCCAACTCCAAATCCAGTGCTCTCTGTTCACCACCCGAGTAGGTCCTGTTGTGACACCAGGAAAGCTGGAGTGGAAAGAGGGCAGGAGGGAGAGAGAGAAAGAGACCCTGAAATCTCAGCTAATGGCTTACGAATTCCCTCAGTCCTTGCTCTTCCTCGTCAAGTGATATTTGCTGCAATAGCCTCAAAGAGCAGAGCGGGTTAAGAGTGCTTGCATCACTGTTCTTTGCCAAACATTGACAAGCAGTTCAATGGAAAAACACATGTGGCTTCCAAACCTGCTCCTATCCGTGGAAGCCCAGACCTGATGCAGCTCGGCTGTCGTTCAGGCCAGTGGACCAGGCGAGTGGGAGAGACAGGTCTCTTCTCACCTGACACACAAAGCAGTCCAAGCTCGCCTGGCTCCCCAGCCTCCCCAGCTCCGCAGCCTCCCTGGGCACCCTGCACATTTGGCTGTCTGCTAGGAACAGAGCAGAGAGAGCAAGCAAACATCAGCTGGAATGCTTCACCCTAAAGGGAATCCTTTGAAGGGTTCACTCTGCGGGAGAGAGATGGTTTTGAAAATTTCAGCTCAGCAGAGCCTTATGCTCTGTTTTGAAGGGGCGCTTTGGTCAATAGAAATCTGGTCCTTAGAACTTGCTTTCCCTCTTTTCCTTTGTCTGTTTCAACACTTAGGGGGCCACTTGAATATGAATCGGTTAATGACACTTTTAAGAGTCAGGATCTCTAGAGGTCTATGCTGTGGTTCCTACACCCCCTTTTGCTATTTCTGAGAGTCTGTTCTTCTCTCTAGGACTGTTGCCCATGGAAGGGTCACCAAGTCCTTTTCAAGAACTCAGGCTCTGTAGTCATACTTCTAGGGTTGTACTCTGCTGCCTCTATTTCACAGGTATTTCAGACAAGATACTTAAGGGTATCTCTTACTTTCCTCATCTGAAAAAGACAACAATGAGAGTTCTTGCTTCAGGGACTTCCCTGATGGTCCAATGATTAGGAATCAGCACACTTTCACTGCCATGGACCTGGATTCAATCCCTGGTCGGGGAACCTAAGACCCTACAAGCTGTACAGTGTGGCCAAAAAAAAAAAAAGTGCTTGCATCATTGCATCAGAGGGTCATGGTGAGCATTCACTGAGATAAGACATGATTCCTAGCACCCAGAAGTGCTCTTAGAATGTTAGCACTATTATTAGCCACTGTTGAGCAAACTTGGCTATTTCTAAGTGCCACAGGAAACATCAAGATAGATAAAAGACCACCTCTGCCCTCAGAAGGCAATGGCACCCCACTCTGGTACTCTTGCCTGGAAAATCCCACGGACGGAGGAGCCTGGTAGGCTGCAGTCCATGGGGTCGCTAAGAGTCGGACATGACTGATCGACTTCACTTTCACTTTTCACGTTCATGCACTGGAGAAGGGAATGGCAGCCCACCCCAGTGTT
The DNA here is from genome assembly GCF_055505025.1 of Bos grunniens. Classification (NCBI taxonomy): domain Eukaryota; kingdom Metazoa; phylum Chordata; class Mammalia; order Artiodactyla; family Bovidae; genus Bos; species Bos grunniens. The sequence continues at coordinate 64,855,393 of NC_141171.1, forward strand.
CTTGCCTGGAGAATCCCAGGGATGGGGGAGCCTGGTGGGCTGCCGTCTATGGGGTCTCACAGAGTCAGACACGACTGAAGTGACTTAGCAGCAGCAGCAGCAGCCCTCAGACTTCAGTCCAGGAGGAGCTCTTGAGAATGGCATGTAAATAATCAGTCACAAATTATATATATGAGCCCAAATATACAAAGTCTTGTCAAAGAAGTACAGTCAAATTATCTGCTAGAAAAAATTCAAAAACAGGGAGATCATAAACTTTTCCTTTGATTAGAATAGTTTCAGAGATGAGGTTGCTGGAGCTTAGATTGTGGGTTGGTTTTAGTCTATCTTAGAGGGAAAAAAATATATATATATGTATATATATATAAGCAAAGATAATAGAAGGAGATTAAAACTACATTTTGAAAACACCAAATAGTCCATTTTCTGGAACACAGGGCAAACAGAGAAAATACGAGAGATAAAACTGGCAGAGCATCTGTGCTTAGAATAGGGAGAGTTTCACATGAAAAGATGTTGAATATCACTAATTTTTGGAGAAATGCAAATCAGAACTGCAATGAGGTGCCACTTCACACCAGTCGGAATGGCCTTCATTAAAAAGTCTATCAATAATACATGCTGGAGAGGGTATGAAGAAAAGGGAACCCTCCTATATTCTTTCTGGGAACATAAACTGGTGTGATCACTATGCAGAACAGTTTGGAGGTTCCTTTAAAAACTAAAAATGGAGCTATCATACGATCTAGCAATCCCACTCCTGGCATATATCCAGAGGAAACTCTAATTTGAAACCATACAAGCACCCCAGTGTTAATAGCAGCACTACTTAAAATACCCAAGACATAGAAGCACCCTAAATGTCCATGAACAGATGAAGAGATAAAAAAGATGTGGTATATGTATACAATGGAATATTTTTCAGCCATAAAAAGAATGAAATAATGCCATTTGCAGCAACATGGGTAGAAATTATATTAACTGAAGTAAGTCAGAGAAAGACAAATATATGATATCACTTACATGTGGAATCTAAAAAAAAAAGTAAATGAACTTATTTACAAAACAGAAATAGACTCACAAAAAACAACCTTATGGCTTCCAAGGGGAACAGTGAAGAAGGGAGATAAATTAGGAGTTTGGGATTAACATGTGCATACTAGTGTACATAAAATAGGTAAGCAACAGGGACCTACTGTAAAGCACACGAAACTATACTCAATATAATAATCTACAATGGAAAAGAATCTGAAAAAGAATATATGTACACACACATATATATGTGTAGCTAAATCACTTTGCTGTATACTTCAGTAATTTAATTTTTATTTATATTGGAGTATAGTTGATTGACAATGTTGTGTTGGTTTCAGATGTACCACTTTGCTATATAATTCAAACTAACACAACATTATAAATTTAACTACGTGTCAATTAAAAAAAAAAAAAGAAAGAAGAAGAAAATATGAAGAGCCTTGAATGGCCTGCTACAGAGCAGAGGGAATAACTGAGATCAGAGGGCAGCCTCAAGAACTGATTTTGATAATCTATTGTATTTATCAGCCTTCCTTAACCACATGTGAAATTATATTTCCATCTCAGGAATCCCTCCATCCTTTCATTCATTAAGTATTAATATTTATTGTACTCCTGAGTTCAGTGGTCAGCTGAAAATCACACAAAGTTGCCTGTCCATTTAATTTAATGGAATTAAAGTCAAACCATGGTAACTGGCATTAAGTAGCTTAGCTTTAATTGAGTTGACCAGAGTGGGACTGCTGATTTGATATAATTTCCTTTCTTTGTGGCTGACGTGAGGTCCACTGCTAGTTCTAGCTTAATACGTCTATCATTTCAAATAGATTCCTTTTATCCAAAGAAATTTACTAAGCATCTATTAGGCTAGGCACTTAAGAAAATATGAAAGAAGTATAAGTCATAATACTTAACCTAAATGACCATAATACTCATAAAAATACTACTCATGGACAGTACTTATGAAATTATTTCAGAGTGGTCAAGCCTGCCAGTGAACTTGCCACCAATTCAGAAAACTAAAGTGACTGCATCTATATTATAGGGATGGATTCTGGGTTGTTGGGAAGGGCAAGATCATAGATGGTAGGTCCAGAGAAAGTGGGGCTTTGAAGTAAGTAAAAGGCAGGAAAAGAGGAGATGCTATGCCTGAGATAGCATGGGTAAAGGTCCTTAGGCATTAGTGTCACAGGGTAAAATGAAGAAAGCTACTAGCTTGACTAAAGAGTCTGTGCAGGGTGATAACGTTGGTTAGATGAAGTAGGCAGAGCACTGAGTGCCTTGATGACCAACAGAGTTGGTCACAGGTGGTCTGTAGTGTGTGTTATCTCCTACTAATTGAGGATAGAAGTATGGAGATTGTAAGGACTGCTGCTGCTGCTAAGTCGCTTCAATCGTGTCTGACTCTGTGCGACCCCATAGACGGCAGCCCACCAGGCTGCCTGGTCCCTGGGATTCTCCAGGCAAGAACACTGGAGTGGGTTGCCATTTCCTTCTCCAATGCATGAAAGTGAAAAGTGAAAGTGAAGTCGTTCAGTCGTGTCGGACTCTTAGCGACCTCATGGACTGCAGCCTACCAGGCTCCTCCGTCCATGGGATTTTCCAGGCAAGAGTACTGGAGTGGGGCGCCATTGCCTTCTCTGTTGTAAGGACTAGGTTTCCAAATACTAGGAAAAGAGAGATTCTCTGTAATCCTGAATTTCTTAAGAAAAGAAATGTCATGTATCCACCAGATTTTCCACCATAAGGGTTCACAGGGATCTCAGGCCACTGTACTCAAGGAGCTGACAAGTATAGGAAATGATAGTCTCAGATTTCAGACTGAAAAGGAAACATTCTGAGTGGACTAAAGAGAAGTACCTGTCTGTTCCTGGCGAGGCTAGGGGCTGGAGGCAAACTCATAAAGGAAGCAGCTGGATGTCCACCACTTAGGAACCCTGCTGCGAAAAAACTTATTTCAGAGTTTCCCTCTGTCTGGCAGGCCAGTAATTTGGGTTTAGGTGAGCTTTGCACAGACACTGCCAACCCAACAGACATGGGAGGTGAAGCCTTTTGTTCATCTCAAGTTTAACTCTAGGCTCGACTGTCAGAGTGGCATTGCACTCTGGGATCCCACCGGAATGGTCTCATCTCGGCCTCCAGGGACTTCCTTGTCTCAAGAGGAAGGCAGAAGTCTGAGCTGATCAGATGCTTGAGGGTTAGCTGATTCCCCTTGAGGTAGTGAGTTCTCCATTCCTGGAAATTTTCAAGCAGAGGATAATTTGGCAGGGATACCATCAAGAGAATTCATTCAGCAGCTGGTTGGTCAGAACGATTATAGCTCCCACTGACTGAGCACATCCTGGCTGCCAGGCTCTACATTAATATTTTATATACTTTCCCCATTGTGTCTCCAGAAGGTAAGGGATGCTGTTATCCCCATTATACAAAAAAAATAAAAATAAAACCAAACCTGAAACCCAAAGAATCCGGTGTCTTGCAGAAGTTCCTCTAGCCAATGAGTGGTAGAGTTAAGATTTGAACCAAGCCTGTCCACACTTTTTTTAACTTTATTTTCAGGAAAGTATCCTGACGTTCACACTCTGCACCATGATACCACACTGGAGATGACTTGTAGCTATCCTCCAGCCCTGCTACTTCATAATCCCACTGCTAAGATGAAGGTGTCTTGGTTCCTGACCTTTCACCTGGACATGAAGGGCTTGGAATTAACTTTCAACTTACTCTCATGTGTGGGCGTGTTTCCTGTTGTCAGAGTGCATGTCCAAGGCAAAGGTGAAAATCAAATCAGAGTTTAAAAGAAACAGGAGAGGAAGAGCAGAGAACGCCTCTCCACACAACTCTGGAGAGCCAGAGGTGGAACTGAAGAGCTCAGAAGTGAACTAGCCCATGGGCCAAGAGGCCAGAGACTGAGTCCTGGGACCCTGGAGTGCCGGATGGGAGAGCCAGTTTGCTACCCAGCTCTGCCCATACCTTGCTCTCAGGATGATCTTAAGCAGGTCCCTTAGATGACGGGAGTTTCTGAGTTGGAAAGGAACTTAAAGTGCCCTGCCCTAGATTGTTATAAACTATTCTCTCCAGAAACACAGAAAACTCACACTTCACTCTTCAAATATTCATTGTGAACCTACTGTGTGCCGGTACTGGTCCAGAGTATTGGTCCAGGAGCTACCTCCAAGGCAGCTCCAAGGAGGGAAACTTGACCTCTTCTCCTCACTACCTAACCATACCCTGCCTCGTACTGGAATTGCAGTTAAGATTTGTCAGAAAGAAAAGCTTAAATTCCTTAAAAAAAAAAAAAAAAAAACCTTTATTCTAATACTCCCATTCGAAAGATAGTGAAGTCCAAAGAGATGAAGTGACTTGCCCAAGTGCCATTGCTAACTAGTCATCATGTGTGGAGTGAACATCTTCTCACTACTACCCCAGGTCCCATATCACCCTGGGCCTCAATTCCCATAGTCTAGGATGGAGAAAAGGGACCAGACTATCTCTATTGGTATTTTTCGAGACTAACGTGTTTTAATTTTCTAAATTTCTTTTCTTTAATGCTGTTTTATTGTGGTAAAAGTCACATAATCTAAAATAAAATATTTTACCATATTTAGCTGTACTAAGTGGCACTAAGTACGTTCACATTGTTGTCTAACACCATCATCCATCTCCTGAATTTTTCACTTTCCTAAACTGAAACTCTGTCCCCATTAAACACTGAGTCCTCATCTCCCTTCCTCCCAAACCCCCTCCCTGGGCCCTGGCATCTCCCAGTGTACTTTCTAACTATGAATTTGACTGTTCTAGGTACCTTATATATGTGAAATCAAATAGTATTTGTCTGCACACACCATATATTGGAATGCATTTTTAAGATTAGCTTAATACATGTCTTACAAACAGACTCTACCTTCTTTTTTCCCCCCTGTGCTATGCTTGAACACTCATTACTTAGCCTGTATTGTCCTTGATCCTACAGTAAGGGTGTACTGACTGCTATGACTGCTGCTTTAGTATAATTCTGGTCCGCTACATGTAAACTCTATGACTGCTAGATGCCTTTTCTTTCTATGTGCTTTGTGTTCAAGCTGGGGAGCTGGTCTGGGCTTTGTTCAACCACACTGAGCTTGTTCCAAGGGTCTCAGGGAAACAGGGAGGATGAACAGATTGTAACAATTACCCATACTTATTGAGCGCTCAAGGTAGTGAGAGCTTTAGCAGCTGGAGCCCATTTTCATGTGGAATTGCAAATATGTCTATATTTCTCACATGAGGACTGATGGCCTCACAACAATGATGTAATGGTTAGTAATAAACCGCCCTAAGCAAAAATCCTGTCTGTGCCATTTACCATTGGCATGCTAAGTTCTTGAGCCTCAACTTTCTCATCTGTAAGACAGATCTGATAATTCCCATGGCACAGGAATATTTAAATGGTATGATCACTAAATGATATGTCAAGAATCTTGTACAGGGCTGGATGTATATTAAGCTCTCCATAATGGTAATGCTATTACTATATTTTTTTCTCCTCTGTATTATAATCTCCAATAAGCCTCAGAAGCTTCAGAATGAGTGCTATTTCATTTGTGAGGTTGCTATCATGCATGGGCTTCCCTGGTGGCTCAGATGGTAAAGAATCTACCCATAATTCAGGAGACCCTGCTTCAATCACTGGGTTGGGAAGATCCCCAGGAAAAGGGAATGACAACCCATTTCAGTATTCTTGCCTGGAGAATCCCCATGGACAGAGGAGCCTGGTGGGCTACAGTCCATGGGGCTGCAAAGAGTCAGACATGACTGAGCAACTAACCCTACTACACTATCATTCATGGACATATCAGAAACAAATTTGTAAAATGTCTCCCCGGAACTTTCTTCAGTGCTCTGCTGCCACTGACAGAGAGGAGAGAGAAAAAAGGAAAAAAGCTGAGAGAAATAAGTTTGACTTGTTCAGTTCAGTTCAGTCGCTCAGTTGTGTCTGACTCTTTGCAACCCCATGGACCGTAACACACCAGGCCTCCCTGTCCATCACCAACTCCTGGAGCTTACCCAAACTCATGTCCATTGAGTTGGTGATCCATCCAACCATCTCATCCTCTGTCGTCCCCTTCTCTTCCTGCCCTCAATAATTCTGGTCCTCTACATGTAAACTCAAGTGGTGGCCCCTAACTTCCTCAGACTCTTAAACGCCAGAAAAGAACCAAGCTCCCTTCCCAGAACTGCCAAACAAACACAGGTTACCTTAAGGAGTTACACAGTGGCAGCTCATAGATAAAATGGATATGGCCCACACAGATGTCTCAAGTTTTCAAAATTAGTTGGTAATATTTTCAATCCAGGAATTCCATTTGAAAATCTAGGTTTCTTGTCTCTCTCCCATTTTTAACTCTCATAAATTGTAAAATCTAACACACATACTCAGAGCAAAATCATACAGCAAAATTGTATAACTATCACAAAGTTAACACCCAAACAACCACCACCCAGGTCAAGAAATAAAATGTTTCCAGACCCACGAGGAACTTCCATGTACCCTTTTTAGCCATGTACACTGTCCCACCAAAGAGAATTTTCTATGTGACTCTGATCATGATATTTTTGTTTTTCTTCATAAATTTACAATCTAACATGCATTCCTAAGTGTTGCTTAATTTTGCCTGCTTTTTGAAATTTATATAAAGGAAATAATCCAGCATGATTTTATGTGTATCTGATTTCCTTTGCTCAATATCACACTTCTAGCATTTGTCCATATTGTTGTATATGGGTGTAGTTGACTTGTTTCCATTTCTCTGTAGGATTCTATTGAATGAATATGTCACAATTCATCCATCTGTGGTCTTACTGTTGAGGGACAGTTGAGCTGCTTACACTTTGAATAATGAGTCTGTAAATATTCTTGTATATGTCTCTTGCTGTACATGTGCACGCATTTTTGTTGGATGTACACGGGGAGTGGTAGGAGAACGTTCAGTTTTAATCGATCCTGCCAAGTAGTTTCCAAAGTGGCGGCACCAATTTACACTCCCACCATCAGTATGTGACGATTCTCAGTGCTCCAAATTCTCTCGAACACTTGTGATTGTCAGTCATTTTAATTTTAGCCATTCTGGTGGGGGTGTAAGTGACAACTCATTGTGATCTCATTTGTACCTCTCCTGATTATTCGTGAGGTTAGCTTCATTTCTATGTTTATTGAAATGTTGATATGCTTTTTAAAGGGATAAATAGTTCATGCCTTTTTCCCATTTTGCGACTTGCTTTTCTGTGCTTTTCTTACTGCTTTGTAGATGTCTAGATATGAGCCCGTGGTTAAATGTGTATGTTGCAAATATGTCCTTCCTTTCTGTAGCTTGTATTTGCACTCTCTTAATGGTATCTCTTGATGTACAGTTCAACTTATCAGTTTTTTAAATGGATATTTAATATCCTATTTCAGAAGACCTATACCACCCTGAGGTCATCAACATATTCTCCTAGATTATCTTCTGGTGGCTTTATGTTTTCCATTTAGATTATCCTACCTAGAACTGATTTTTATATGGTCTAATACAGGGGGGTATTTTTTTATTTTATTTTTGATACAGGAGTTTAGAATCAATTTTCCTCCATACTGATATCCAACTGATGGCATCATTTATTGAAAAGCTCATCCTTTCTCCATTGAACTTCAGTGGCATCTTGATCATAAATCAAATGACCAAATACACATGTAACTGTGTTTATGGTCTTCCTTTTCTATTCCATTGGTCTATTTGTATACCCTTAAGTCTTAAATTTAATCCAAGTTTTTATATATGTTCAAAACAATTTTGAACCTGTTAGACATTTACATTTTACATATAAATTTTAGAATCCACATGTCAAATTGTGGGGAAAAAAAACTACAAGAAATGAGATGGCCTTTAACTTACATGTCCACTTGGGAGAACTGACATCTCTAAATACTGTCTCTCAATCCAAACGTATAACATATTGGTCTACTTATTTGTTGTTGCTTAGTTGTTAAGTTGTGTCCAACTCTGGTTTTCCTATACTTCTTTTAGTGTTGCTATGTAGTTTTCAGTATAGAGATTTTGCACATTGGTTGTTAGATCTTTGTTCCAGGTATTTGATGTTTTTTGATATTATTATAAAGAGTATCTTTAAAAATATTATGTTATAATTTTTGTTGCTGATAGATCAAAATAGAAATAATTACTCTTCTATAGATTTCATGTCCAGTGACCTTGCCATATTCACTTAGTAATTCTGATATTTTTCAATAGCATTTTGGGGCTTTCCTATAATCTTGTCACCTATGAATAATGACAGTATTATTTTTTTCTTGTCAACTTGGTCATGATATTAACTCCTATATCCTGTTTACTAGTGTTAATATTTTGTTTAGGATTTTCATTTTGATTATGAAATAGTGTCTGTAATTTTCTCTTCTCTTATTGTCCCTGTTCAGAGCTGTCTTGACCTCAGAAGAAGAAAGGAGTGCTCCCTCTTTCTATTCTCTGGAAGAACCCTATAAAATGGTGGTTATTTATTTCTTAACTATTTTTTTTAGAACTCAGAAGAGAGATATTTGGGTCTGGAGTTTTCTTTGTGCAAAGCATTAAATGACTTGAAGAGTTATAGCACTAGTCAATTTTGCTATTCGTGTGGCAGTTTTGATAATGTATATTATGTAGATGAAATTTTCCCATTTCATCTATATTTTCAAATATCTTGTTTATAATGTCCTCTAACTGTCTTCTTCATGTCCATATAATTTGTAAGTGATGTTACTTTTTATACTCCTGACATTGGTTGTTTTTGTGCTTGGTGGCTCTTACACTTTCTCTAAGATTCCTTAGGGGTTGCTTTTGATTTCATTGATCTTTTCTATTGTATGCTTCTTATGTAACTAATTTCTAGTCTTCTCTCATGTTCTTGAAATGGATGCACAGTTCACTGATTTTTTTGGTAACAGTTTTCTTCTTCTCTAATGTGTGAATTTGTAAAGCCATTCATTTCCCTCCAGAGATAGGCTTAATTACATCATTCATTTGTTGACTTTTCAGATTTACTAATTTTTTTTTTATCTTTCCACTTTTTACTTATCTTATTAATTTGGAAAGTTGACAACCCTTACCTATTCTTTTTGCAGTTACACGAGAGATCAAAATATTTATTCTTTCTTTAAAAATATGTATATATTTATTTATTTATTTGGCTGCATCAGGCCTTATTGCAGCGCATATGCTTAGTTGCTCCATGGCATGTGGGATCTTAGTTCCCTGACCAGGGATTGAACCTGCATCCCCTGCATTGCAAGGCAGATTCTTAACCACTGAACCACCAGGGAAGTGCCACAACATTTATTCTTGACTAACTAAATGTTATTGTGTATCTCTACTTACTCCATCCTCCCAGACAGTGCAAAGATCTTAGAACACTGCAGCTTTATTTTTTTCTAGCCAACATACATAACATGATTGTTGTGTAATTTTTGTATTTTTAAACTCAACAAAATAAAATATGTGGGAAATATGGTGGGTACAATGGAAAACCCTAACATACATGGTAAATGGGATGTCATACAGAGAAAGTAAGAGGATTCAGAAATAACGTGTGAAGAGTCAATTGCTAAGAGCTTTCTAAACCTGATAAAAGATATTATAATACAAATTCAAGAAGTCCAATATACCCAAAGCAAATTAAATGAAAGAAATCACACCTAGACACAACCTACTAACATCACTGAAAACCACAAACAAGTTCTTAAAAGCATTCAGAGTGAAGAAAGGGTGAGAGACAAATTACTACAAAACGATCAGCATTAAGACGGACAACTGACTCTTCACAAGAAATAAGTGAATTATATTTTTAAAGTGCTGAAAGAAAATAACTGCAAATGTAAATTTTATATTCAACAAAGATGTATTTTCAAGAGAAAGTGTAAAATGAGGACATCTTCATACAAATAAAAAAAAAAGTCTCAATAATAGACATACTCTAACGGAAATAACTCAAGGATATTACTCAGGAAGTAGCAGAAGTATTTGAGATGGAAACTCAGGAATCAAAAGGAACTAGAATTATAAAAATATGGGTAGATACAAACAAACATGGACTGAGTAAACAGCAATCATAATAATTTTCCATTCTTTTTGCTTTCTGTGCTTTAATCTTGTTATTTTATTTTGATCTATCTTGAAGTTTACTGATTCTCTTTTAAGAAGCACCTAATAGTCTATAAAATTCTTGACGTCAATCTTTTATTTTTCAAATTTGAAATTTCCCCTTTATTATTTTGCATGGTTTTCAGTAGTCTGCTGAAATTATCTATCTTGTATTTTATTCTCTGGAAGGTAGTAAGCATAGTTACTTACTATGTAAGCATAGATCAGGCATACATGCCTGATCAATCTAATATCTTGAGCACCTATGGATGTGGCCCTATCTTTTCTGTTCAATTATACTTAATGTTGTTTTAGCTTCTGGTGTAACTGGTTATTTTTTATCGTGTTCTGGATGTTGTATTGCAGAATTTGTCATAGAAATAATTTGATGCCTAGGGTTATGTTAGCTTTTTCCCTAGTAGATATAGGTTTGCCTTGTTAATATCAATCCATTAGCATTTCGGTCCCGTTTCAGAGATTGAGATGATTTAAAACTAAATTGCTGTCTCTACAAGCACCTATTTCCAGGTTCATTCTCATTTCTGCTGGGCAGCTATTCTGAGTCCTTACCCAAAATGAACATTCTTTAACAGCCTCATTCCACTGCCACCAATTTTTGTTTCTGAACTCCAATTCCCACATTCTTATTCCTGCCTTCTTTTAGTTTATTTGTTTCTTCTGGAATTGGTAAATGTCTCCAGGGCAAAAATGTCTCCAAACACAAGGGTTACCCACTGACTTTGCTCTAGCCTCAGCTCCTTGCTCTGTGATTCTTCACTCTTTTGTTAGCCCTTTAGATCTTAGAGCAGATTTTTAAGTATTTTGTCCAGTTTTTCTTTTTGTCCCCACTGGTCCAAGTTATATAGTTTCTCATTAAGATAAGTAAAAGTCCTATGCCTTTTCTTAAAAAAATTCACAGACATGTCCACAAGAGACTGACTGCAGGCAGTGGTTTCCCCCTCTAGATGATTCTCCCAGATCATCACAGTTTCCAGCTGGTCACTTCTCATTTACATCGACTCAGCCACTATGCGTCTCAGGGACTGAGACTCTGGCCTTAAATCCTTTCTAAAACAAAGCAAAAGATAAACATTCTGATAAAGCACTATTTGGTCTTCTAAGTCAAATTTAAACTTCTGAGTCTATTTCTTCTAAATTAGGCTTTAGGTACTTGGTAAATGAAGGTTAAGTTGTTTATTATTTTGCTGGGAAAGAGCTCCTAAGGGTTTTATAGGGTTGCTATCATTCTCCTCTCCATGTGCCTGGAAGATCTGTAATGTTTAATGGTCCCAGGCTTGCCCTGTGAGGATGGACTGATAGTCTCTTCTGAGCAGCCGAACATCTGCTGGTTTCTAGCCTCAGTCATGGTGTGAGACCAGGACAGGGCTGAATGAAAGGCTGAAGGCAGGATGACTTGGAAACAGATGGTGTATAGCTCCCACAGGGTGTGGAGTCCACTTCCAGAGTCAGTAGAAGGAGTATTAATGCCACTAGGATGCCACGTTGAGTGAAAACAAAACCACTCACACACACACAAATAAGATAGAAGACAACTCTTCCTGTCAGTAACCAGGAAATCTGTTCAAGGACTTAGGGGATTCACAATAGACTTTGCCAAAGGGTCAATAAAATGGAATAAAAGCCTACAAAGATTTTCAGATACCCTGGGAAAGACAGAAGGGTGTGACCTTTTCTAAAAAATGAACTCCTGTCCTTTGCTCAGTCTAATTCAATGAAAAATTTCTGTGTACGGCTGTTCTATGCAAAATAATCTATACTTTCAGGAAGAAGTTACTTTCCCTAATTGTGGTTGAGTGTGCAGTTTCCAGAACCAGGCTGCCTGGATTCCAATCCCAGCTATGTAGTATACCAGCAATGTGATCTCAGGCATGTTATTTAATTTCTCTGTATTGTCATTTTCCCATATATAAAATATAAATACTAGTGATACTTAGCTCACAGAGAGAGGGTTAAAAAAAAATAATGCAAGTAAAGTACCTAGAATAGTGACTGATCTAAAAAAAATGCTATTTGCAATTAAATTTGTTTTATTATTATTATAATCATTACTTAACAATATCTAACATGTTTATCTTGTGGGTCTCAGAGCCATGGACTTCTCGCCTCTGTTCTATAATCTTTTATTTACCCATTATAAACAGGCTGAATGTTAGAATGGTTTCTTTACTAGCTGAATGTAGGGATTGCACTGGGGATTCCCACATCTTGCTGCTCTTTTCAGAAGGCTCTTTGAAAACACTACTTCCTAGGATCCAAACATAGAGAGTCTGATTTAGTAGATCTGGAATGGGCATAGGAAGCTGAATTTTACTGATGAACATAAATGCAAAAATCCTCAACAAAATTCTAGCAAACAGAATCCAACAACATATTAAAAAGATCATACATCATGACCAAGTGGGCTTTGTCCCAGGGATGCAAGGATTCTTCAATATTCGCAAATCAGTCAATGTGATACACCACATTAACAAATTGAAAGATAAAAACCATATGATTATCTCAATAGATGCAGAGAAAACTTTGACAAAATTGAACATCCATTTATGATAAAAAAAAAAAAAACTCCAGAAAGCAGGCATAGAAGGAACATACCTCAACATAATAAAAGCCATATATGATAAACCCACAGCAAACATTATCCTCAATGGTGAAAAACTGAAAGCATTTCCCCTAAAGTCAGGAACAAGACAAGGGTGCCCACTCTCACCACTACTATTCAACACAGTTTTTGAATTTTTAGCCACAGCAATCAGAGAAGAAAAAGAAATAAAAGGAATCCAGATTGGAAAAGAACAAGTAAAACTCTCACTGTTTAAAGATGACATGATCCTCTACATAGAAAACCCTAAAGACACCACCAAAAAATTACTGGAGATAATCAATGAATATAGAAAAGTTGCAGGATATAAAATTAACACACAGAAATCCCTTGCATCCCTATACACTAACAGTGAGAAAACAGAAAGAGAAATTAAGGAAACAATTCCATTCACCATTGCAATGCAAAGAATAAAATACTTAGGAATAAATCTACCTAAAGAAACAAAAGACCTATATATAGAAAACTATAAAAAAATTGATGAAAGAAATCAGAGATGACACAAATAGATGGAGAAATATACCATGTTCATGGAAGAATCAATAAAGTGAAAATAAGTATACTACCCAAAGCAATCTATAGAGTCAATGCAATCCCTACCAAGCTACCAATAGTATTTTTCACAGAACTAGAACAAATATTTTCATAATTTGTATGGAAATACAAAAAAACCTCAAATAGCCAAAGAAATCTTGAGAAAGAAGAATGGACCTGGAGGAATCAACTTGCCTGACTTCAGACTATACTACAAAGCTACAGTCATCAAGACAGTATGGTACTGGCACAAAAACAGAAATACAGATCAATGGAACAAAATAGAAAGCCCACAGAGAAATCCACGCACTTATGGACACCTTATCTTTGACAAAGGAGGCAAGGATATACAATGGAGAAAGGACAATCTCTTTAACAAGTGGTGCTGGGAAAACCAGTCAACCACCTGTAAAAGAATGAAACTAGAACACTTTCGAACGCCATACACAAAAATAAACTCAAAATGGATTAAATATCTAAATGTAAGACCAGAAACTATAAAACTCCTGGGGAAAACATAGGCAAAACACTCTGACATAAATCACAGCAGGATCCTGTAAGACCCACCTCCCAGAGTAATGGAAAAAAAGGAAAAATAAACAAATGGGACCTAATTAAACTTAAAAGCTTTTGCATAATGAAGGAAACCATAAGCAAGGTGAAAGGACAGCCTTCAAAGTGGGAGAAAATAATAGCAAATGAAGCGACTGACAAAGAATTAATCTCAAAAATATACAAGCAGCTCATGCAACTCAATACCAGAAAAATAAACGACCCAATCAAAAAATGGGCCAAAGAACTAAACAGACATTTCTCCAAAGAAGACATACAGATGGCTAACAAACACATGAAAAGATGCTTAACATCACTCATTATCAGAGAAATGCAAATCAAAACCACAATGAGGTACCATCTCACGCCAGTTAGAATGGCTGCCATCAAAAAGTCTACAAACAATAAATGCTGGAGAGGGTGTGGAGAAAAGGGAAACCTCTTACACTGTTGGTAGGAATGCAAACTAGTACAGCCACTATGGAGAACAGTGTGGAGATTCCTTAGAAAACTGGAAATAGAGCTGCCATATGGCTCAGCAATCCCACTGCTGGGCATACACACCAAGAAAACCAGAATTGAAAGAGACACACGTACCCCAATGTTCATCACAGTACTGTTTACAATAGCTAGGACATGGAAGCAATCTAGATGTTCATCAGCAGATGAATGGATAAGAAAGCTGTGGTACGTATACACAATGGAATATTACTCAGCTATTAAAAAGAACACATTTGAATCAATTCTAATGAGGTGGGTGAAACGAGCCTATTATACAGAGTGAAATAAGTCAGAAACAAAAACACCAATACAGTATATTAATGCATATATATGAAATTTAGAATGATGGTAACGATGACCCTCTATGCAAGGCAGCAAAAACGACACAGATCTAAAGAACAGACTTTTGGACTCTGGGAGAAAATGGGGCTGGGATGATTTGAGAGAATAGCACTGAAACATGTATATTACCATATGTGAAATAGATCACCAGTCCACGTTCAGTGCATGTTCAGCACTCAAAGCTGGTGTACTGGGACAGCCCTGAGGGATGGGGTGGGGGGTGGGGTGGCTTCAGGATGGGGGACACATGTACATCCACGGCTGATTCATGTCAATGTATGGCAAAAACCACTAAAATATTGTAAAGTAATTAGCCTCCAATTAAAATAAATTAATTTTTTTAAAAAACCTCACCAGTGAACCACTAGACTCTGGTATACCAATTATTAAATATCTGGAGCCAACTATTAAATGTTCATGAATTTTGCAAACTGGTTGCTCAACTAATAGTAGCTATTGGCTATGGTGGGAATATTTACATTATGAAAATTGGCAAATGCTACACTTTTTCTTTTTTTCTCCCGAGCTAGTTGACTACCAGGAGAAATATCAATAGCCTCAGATATGCAGATGATACCAGTCTAATGGCAGAAAGCAAAGAGGAACTAAAGAGCCTCTCGATAAGGGTGAAAGAAGAGAGTGAAAAAGCTGGGCTTCAAACAATATTAAAAAAAACTAAGATCATGGCACCCAGTCCTATCACTCATGGCAAACAGAAGGGGAAAAGTGAAAGAAGTGACCGATTTCTTCTTCTTGAGCTCTAAAAATCACTGCAGATGTTAACTGCAGCCATGAAATTAGAAGATGCTTGCTTCTTGGAAGGAAAGTTATGACAAACCTAGACAGTGTATTAAAAAGCAAAGACATCACTTTCCCAACAAAGGTCTATATAGACAAGACTATGGTCTTTCCAGTAGTCATGTACAGATGTGAGCTGGACCATAAAGAAGGCAGAGTGCCAAAGAATTGATGCTTTCAAACTGTGGTGCTAGAGAAGACTCTTTAGAGTCCCTTGGACTGAAAGGAAATCAAACCAGTCAGTCCTAAAGGAAATCAACCCTGAATTCTCATTGGTAGGACTGATGCTGAAGCTGAAATTCCAATACTTTGGCCACCTGACGTGAAGAGCTGACTCATTGGAAAAGACCCTGATGCTGGGAATGATTGCAGGCAGAGAAGAAGAGGGTGACAGGGGATGAGATGGTTGGATGGCATCCAATGGACATGGACATGACTCAATGGACATGAGTTTGAGGAGATGGTGAGAGACAGGGAGGCCTGGTGTGCCATAGTCTATTGGTGTGCCATAGTCTATTGGTGTGCTGTAGTCTATTGAGTCACAAAGCGTCAGACAACTTGGTGACTGAACAAGTTGACTATCACACTGCAGGTATAATCTTCTCCTTCCTGGGAGTGTTTCTGCTTGACCAAAATCTTCACTGTTCTCAGGGTTTGTTGATTGAGATTTGGATCTCCCGTGGAATGGGGATTCCCATGGCGAAAAGGTCTGTTAGCCAGATATCTCTGCATCCATATTGAAACTCTCATGTCTTCAGTGTGAGGCAGACGTGGAAAACTGCCTATTGGTTACTCTAGCTTATGGATGTGTGATAGTCAGCTTTCACAAAGATTTAAAATCAACTTTGAGGCAGCTTGTACAAAATCATGACAGTGAACATTAAAATCCAGATTCTCTTTAAAGCTTTTCTTTAAAAAAATGAGGGACTTCCCTGACAGTCCCATGGTTAAAACTCCACGCTCCCACTGCAGGGGACCTGGGCTTGATCCCTGGTTGGGGAACTAAGATCCTGCATGTCATGCTGTGGCTGAAAGAAAGAAAGAAAGAAAAATAAATAATCTATGGAGAATTTTTTTTTAATGGAAAGATCTGGACCTGTTTCTCATTTGAAAAATTCTGGCTAAAGCTGAGTGACCACTGGCAGGATGAAAAATGTTCTCTCGCCTGCCCATTTGTTCCTTTATGCTTCCTGCCTGGCCCCTGAGTCTGCAGCTCACTGCAGCCGTGTGCCTTGCTGGAAAAGGTGACAGACCAGGACTTTGCAAATGGGAGCCTGTCGTCATGATGCTGCTTTTAACTCATTGTGTGGCCTTGGCTGACTCACTTTCTCCATAGGAGTCCTAGTTTCTCATTTGCAACCTGGGAGAATGCACATCTTATCTGCCTCTAAATGACCTTGGGATGATCTGAAATGGGAGAGTGTAAGCCCCTGAATGCCAGCTGCAGGAAAGTAAAGAATTACTGCTATCTGTTGATTTCTATTATCTACTGTCCCCTTAGTGGGGATGAAGGATCCCAGAACAAGATCTGATAGGAAAAAATGTCTGACTGCATTGGCACACTGAGAATGGATGGGGAGAGATGGTTCCATGGTGAGAAAAGCATATGTAACAGAAGTACCAATGAACTTGCTGAATCTGCAGTCTTGCTCAGGGAGCTTTGGGACCATGATAATTTAAAGGCCTTGTTATTAACCACTTCCACTTTACATTTATGAAAATATGGGCTCAGAAGGAACATGGCTTAGAATCAGATCTGCGTATCAATCCTAGCAACATTCCTTAACCTCTCTGAGCCCCTGTTTCCTCATGCATAAAATGGGAATGCAAGAATCTGTCTTATAACACATTGTGAAGATTCAGTAAGATAATGCGCTTTTGTTACCTAAAACATATTGTAAATATCCATTAAGTGACAGCTGCTGTTATTAAATGAGGCATATGGTAATTGAACCACTGGCAAACCAGGAAGTAGTTAAGAGAATAAGACGTATTGCTAGTGGATAGTTCCCTACAGGAAAAGAATTTTTCATCAACCAGATGGGGCTCCTTTGCCTTCCCATTGCGCTGAGGTACTTCAAATCAGTATTCTTCCTAGCATTTGCTACAAGAAGCATGAGACACCCAACCATACAAGCCCAAGGTAACGGCAAGTGCTGAGAGTCAGAGGTGGTATTATTAATATTATAAAGCATTTGCAGAGTTGAACTGGTGTGTTTCCCCTTCAAAACTCCTTAAATATTGCCCCTACTCAGCTGGGAATGAAAAATTTGGGCTCAGAGAACACTTATTTATTTTCCCTGCTTTTCATGCCTCTTTTTACCAGCAGGTCTGAATATCAAGGCAAAAGTGTTCAAGCTCCTCTGGGCTCCTGAAGGCTGGAACAAATTACAAATTCTTGGAGCCAGTCCTTCTTTTGGACTAAACTCCTTTTTCTTTTCCTCTTTCCCAATAAAATTTTCAGTTCCAGAGAGTCCCTTCTCTCACCCACTCCTCTCCTAATGCAATTCTGTTTGATTTCCACTGAGCAGCTCCTGAAAGGAGCTGCTGAACCGTGCGGCGGCCAGCATTTCAATTCCTGAACACCCGGAGCTGTTTCAGATGCTTCTGTAGATCCAGCAATCTTGCATTTAACCAAAAAGATTGACACAGCATTTTCCCCCTCCCCAGCATTTCCAGCTCATTAGTCTTACTTGTCTTCCACAGAAAGACTCCCTTGGTTTGGTTTCCTGCCAAATCAGTGAACTTATACAAATACATGCATAAGTCAAACACACCTACACACGCATAGATGTAATAGGTACTGAGTCTGTACCGGTGGTGAATATTCAACAGTTCATTTCTAGACTTCATGTCTCCACTGAAGTTTTAGTCACTTGCTCTTTTCTTATCTCCCCATCTTCCTCTTCCCTCCCCTCCCTCCCCACTTCTTTACTTTCTACTTTTCCCAGAAACTGCCTCTTTTTTTAGTAGTAATTATAAAATCTCATATTCTTCAATGTCAAAGAGGTTTGAGAAGCTTTCTTATACAATCCTCTCACTAGTTTTGAGAAATCTGTGTGCTGGAAGGGAATCCATGTGCCATCAGTGGTTTTTCTTTGCCTTTAGGAAAATTTTCAAGCTCGACAGGCATCACCCAGCACTGCAGGCTCGGGCCCTCCATACTGCATCGGCCACTTCTCTACCTCAGTCTCCACACAGATCCTTCAGTTCCTGCCTCAGGGCCTTTTCACATACTTTTCTTTCTTCCTGGACAGTCTTTCACACCTGAGCACACACCTCTTCTTCACCACTCTACATTCTATTTATTCCTTAAATCTCAACTCAAATGGTACTCAGACCACACACTGTTCCCTGTTCATTTCCTTCCTGGCACTCATCAAATTTATAACTACATATTTAGTTGTTTAATGTCTCTTCACCTATTAGAAAGCAAGATCTCTGGGGCTGAACACCATGTCTTGTCCCTTCCCCACTCTACTTCTTCAGTGCCATATACAGTGCCTAGCACTTGACAGTAACAACAGATCGTAACAAGAAACTTAAAAGTGCATTCAATAATTAAATGCACTTAAAAGTGCATTCCAACATACTGTAGGTGCAGACAAATACTGCTTGATTCCACTTTTAGAAGGTGCCTAGAACAGTCAAATTATTCATAGAGTCAGAAAGTATACTTACTGGCAGATGTCAGGGGTCAGGGGTGAGGGGAGCGATGAGGACTTGGTGACTAACAGGGACAGAGTTTCAGTTTAGGAAGGTGAAAAATTTGGGAGATGAATGATGGTGAGAGTTGCACAGCAGCATGAATGTATTTAGTGCCACTGAGATATACAGTTAAATATTGTTAAAATCGTATGTTTTATATGACTTTTACCAAAATTTAAAAAAAACATTAAAAAAAATCCAGTGAATTTTTACAGTAAGGATCATGGCTGAGCTATTCATATTCCTATCAAATGAATAACTATTGCTTATTAAAATATTTACTTGTGATTATCTATGTTTTGCTAGACAGCCAAAGGATATATGGTTTATTTTGTTATCTTAATTAAAACCTATTCATTCTGTTTCTTTTGTTGAATGTATACATGGTGTAACATCTAAATGTGATCAAATATGTCTCAGATCAGTCACTTTACTGCCTTATTAAAAACATGAAAGTAATAGTGTCTAACATTTACTGGGACCTTGCAAGTTTCAGAAACATTGGTCTAAGACTTTTATATGTATTAACTCAGTTAATACTTACAACTATCCTATGAAGAGGGTATGATTATTATCCCCATTTTGCAGGTAACAAGACTGAGTGGTAAAGTCACCCACCCATTATTACACAGCTAGAAAGTAACAGAGCTAGTTTCTAATCCAGGCAATTCTGACTCCAAAGCCTGAACACTTATCCAGGCCATGCTGTGTCTTTATGAAGTGTTCCATTAATATTCATTGAAAGAGTAAATGAAAAATCTATCCAAATTGATTAGCAGCAAAACTGAGGTTAAAACTTAAATTGCTTGATTGATAATCCACTCCTCTTTCTATGCAAACAGAGGGCTTCTCAAGAACTGCTGCTAAGTCGTTTCAGTCATGTCCAACTCTGTGCGACCCCATAGATGGCAGCCCACCAGGCTCCCCCGTCCCTGGGATTCTCCAGGCAAGAACACAGGAGTGGATTGCCATTTCCTTCTTTAATGCATGAAAGTGAAAAGTGAAAGTGAAGTCACTGAGTCGTGTCTGACTCTTAGTGACCCCATGGACTGCAGCCCACCAGGCTCCTCCGTCCATGGGATTTTCCAGGCAAGAGTACTGGAGTGGGTTGCCATTGCCTTCTCCTCTCAAGAACTAGCAGAATGCAATAAAAAGAGAAAGAAGAAATTAACAAATTGGTCTGTTGCTGGTAATGACTATGGGAGGGACCTTGTGTTGTAGATTGTGGAGTGAAATGGAAATCATCCTTTTAGATTCAAGCAGGACCTAGTGGCAGGTAGAGAAACACTGAACTATTGAAGAGGACTTAGGATAAGGAATTACATTCTCTAGAAACATGAAGTGGATTTATAGTTATTATCACCAACGATTCTCATATTTTTCAAACGTGTTTATGAAGTATAAGCAACCATCAATTTTATGAGAGTGCTGGTCAGAATTCTATTTAGGATGAAAGCTCCAGCTGAGTGCCTTGTTCGCTGATGCAGCCACAGCATGTGGAGCATCGCCTGGCACATAGTAAGTGCTCAGTAATATTTATTTAATGAGTTAATGGAAAAGGTACATCCACAAATCCATCAGCGTGTCCTCACTGAGCACCTGTTATTAAGTTTATGCAGTCAAGGCACAGTAAGGCTCACAAAGAAAAATAAGTCAGATTCCTTTCCATGGAGATGTCCTAATCTAGGTGGACCTCATAACCACCACCACTATGAGTAAAAGTCACCATCTTGGGGGTGTGCTTTGTCTATATGCTGTACTATGTCCCTTTACATATTATGTCATTTTCACACTTCTAACACCCTTAGGATAATGGCATTAGTACTAGACTCCATTTGTAGATGTAGACACTGAGGTTTAGAGATGCCAATTCCTTGATCACAATCACAAAGCAAGGAACTTGTGGCGCCAGGATTTGAACTCAGCTCCATTTGACTCTGGTATCAACTATGCCAAATGCATTTATCCCATTATTTCCAGGTCACCACCTATGGGTGAGAGGCATGTTGGGAGTACCAGTGTTTGCAGCATTAGAAGGTGGGGGCAGAGACAGAGACAGCACCACAAGAAACACCACTCAGCCTCTCCAGGTCTACATATGCTGCTGACCTGGATCTGAGATACTCCATTCTTCCCCTGCCACAACCCTATTTGTTGTGTAGGACAGATTCAGTGACTCCCCTTCCTGGTAGCCTTCTCAAACACTGTAAGATCAGGTTAGCTCTGCCCTCCTTCACGACCCCTCATTTTAATACTTCTCATCCCACATTCTAATCTCATGTGTTCCCCACCCACTATTCTTTGAGTTCTTCCAGGAAAGTGTTTTATCCTTTCAGGGCTAGTACAGTGCCTGACCTATAGTGTATCATTTCCTAAATATTTACAGAATAAATGAATTTTGGGTAGAAAGTGCCACATATGGATCCAACCAAACTATCACAGAATTCAAAGGAAGGAATACATTTTAGGGTGCTAATTAAAACTCCAAGTAAAGAACTGCTGAGAAGTTGGGTGAGATGCTCATGCAGTGCTGCACTGCACATGTGTGGACCTAGTGACCTCAGCAGATGAGTGGTGTGCAATGTGGTCCTGGCAATGTCAACATGGTGAAGACATTCTGCATGTACCTGTTCGTGACCTGGGAACTCATGCTAGGGCGCTGCTGTCACTGGTGCTCAGTACTGCCCCTGCCCTATGCTGGGGGCCACAAGGTCAAGATCAGGAGAGAATCAAGAGTGGAAGTCTATCATGGTGATGAAGCTGAGCCCAGAGCTGCATGTACACTGCAGTTCAGTTCAGTCACTCAGTCATGTCCAACTCCTTGCAACCCCATGGACTGCAGCACACCAGACCTCCCTGTCCATCACCAACTCCCAGAGTTTACTCAGACTCATGTTCATTGAGTTGGTGATATCATCCAGCCATCTCATCCTCTGTCATCCCCTTCTCCTCCTGCCTTCAATCTTTCCTAGCACCAGGGTCTTTTCCAATGAGTTAGTTCTTTGCATCAGGTGGCCAAAGTCTTGGCGTTTCAGCTTCAACATCAGTCCTTCCAATGAATATTCAGGACTGATTTCCTTTAGGATGGACTGGTTGGATCTCCTTGCAGTCCAAGGGACTCTCAAGAGTCTTCTCCAGCACCACAGTTCAAAAGCATCAATTCTTCAGTGCTCAGCTTTCTTTATAGTCCATCTCTCACATCCATACATGACTACTGGAAAAACAATAGCTCTGACTAGATGGACCTTTATTGGCAAAGTAATGTCTCTGCTTTTTAGTATGCTGTCTAGGTTGTACATGTTGTCATAGCTTTTCTTCCAAGGAGCAAGGGTCTTTTAATTTCATGGCTGCAGTCACTAACATCTGCAATGATTTGGGGGCCCAAAAAAATAAAGTCTCTCACTGTTTCCATTGTTTCCCCATCTATTTGCTATGAAGTGATGGGACCAGATGCCATGATCTTAGTTTTCTGAATGTTGACTTTTAAGTCAACTTTTTCACTCTCCTCTTTCACTTTCATCAAGAGGCTCTTCACTTTCTGCCATAAGGGTGGTGTCATCTGCATATCTGAGGTTATTGATACTTCTCCCGGCAATCTTGATTCCAGCTTGTGCTTCCTCCAGCCCAGCATTTCTCATGATGTACTGTGCATATAAGTTAAATAAGCAGGGTGACAATATACAGCCTTGACATACTTCTTTCCCAATTTGAAACCAGTCTGTTGTTCCATGTCCAGTTCTAACTGTTGCTTCCTGACCTGCATACAGATTTCTCAGCAAGAAGGTCAGATGGTCTGATACACTTAATCTTATCAAAATGAATGGAAGTAAAGCAATCTGAAGGAAATTCAAGACCACAAAACTTATTGAACTGAAATACTGGATTGGCCAAAAAGTTTGCTCAGATTTTTCCATAACATCTTATAAAAAAAAAAAACCAGGATGAACATTTTGGCCAAACCAATACATCATACTCTTTATACCAAGAATAACAGTGTTGTGAGAAAGACCATCCTGCTAAGTCATGATGGAGGCGGAAGACAAACAACAGCCCTGGAAGACAATCTTTCCCTTGGAATTAACTAAAATGGAACTTCATTTTCATCTGAGTGGATCCATTAGTTCTAATGCCATGAGGAAATTAGTACACAATAAACCAGGTCTTAAAAATCCATGACTAGATGACTATGATTAACAAGGGAAAGAAAAGAACTTTGGAGGAATGTCTCCAAAAGTTTCAAAGTATTCATCAGCTTGCTACTGAAGAGATGTTCATGGCCACAAAAGATGTTATTAAAGAATTCACAGATGATGGTGTCAAGTGCCTGAAACAAAGGAACACACCCAGAAAAGAAACTACGGAATGACTGAAAAGACTTATGTGGAATTTGTACTTGATACTATAAAACAGTCTGAAAAAAGAGAACAGAGACACTGATGTTAGGTATTTGACAGCAATCAACAGAAGAGGTGGCCCTTCAGTAGCTGAGGAGACTGTTAAGCTTCCTGAAGAGTTCTTCCTTTCTACTGAGGACACAGTTCTTGGGTTTGACCTCAGTGGAAACCCTATGGTAGGACAAACAATATTCCTTGGAACTTTTTTAGAATCTGATAAAACATATCTTCATTTGCCATTACATTTTACAGAGATCCCAAAGCAAAAAACTGAAGGAAGGATGGATGGATGGATAGATGGATGGATGGATGGATGGAAGGAAGCAAGCAATCAATGAAGGGGGGGAAGAAGAAGGAAAGGAAAGGAAATTAGGGAAGGGAAAGGAGGGGAAGAAATAAGAAAGAAACTTATGTATTCCTGGATCTGCCTCCTGATAGAATTAGTCATGGGACATTTCTCAGTTTCCCTGAGGGAAGATCCCTGGATCCAGTGGACTTTGTAAGGCATCGCTAGATACCACTGGGTAAAGCTTAGGGCTTCAGTTCCCACAGCAACGCTCTGTTCCTCTTGCCCCACCCCCAGGTTGCAGTTCATATGGAGAGAAGTACTGTTTTAAGAATATAAATGTCATTTAGAAAAAAAATGATTTAAAGTAGAGTTGGGGGTAAAGTGGTTATTAAGATTCCTGTCTGGAGGTTTGGACTATGTTAACCTAGGAAAGTTATCCTCTATGAGCCCCAATTTTTACATCTATACAGTTGAGATGACAAAAATTACTGCTGGGAAGTCAAAATGAAGCAGTACATTAGGAACTCATCTGAGCGCTCTGTCCTTTGTAAGTGTTCAAATGTTTGTCATGGTCACTGCTGCTGCTGTTGCTACTTGTCTTCCAGCATTATTATTAGGCAAAATTGGGAGAGTAGGCATTTTATGCAGAAGTGCCCTTCTGAGGAAATGAAGAGACGTGAAGAAATGTCCTGCCCTCAGGTATAAAGATGACTCGAGGCGTCAGCAAAAAAGGCTACAGGTATCTCATGCTGAGAGAGAGAGACTCCTCTGAACTGAGGAATCAAATGCTCAGAAAGTAAGAGAGCTGGTGAAACCATGCTCCATTCTTGTTTTAAAGAGCTGAATGTCAAAATGAAGAGCCCAACATAGGAGCCCAATGCGTGTGTCTTTTCCACTAAACACACAGCTGAGGCACAGTGACTGCCATTTTGTTCTCAGGAAATGATCCCCTGGGAATGTGGGCTGCCGTCTCTTATTCTTTCTGGAGAAGAGTGATGTGTCATTAGACATCTTTTCATCTAGAAGAGTGATACCAGCTCTATGTCTAACCACCTAGTCTTTTCCAAAGGCTGCCCAAACAGAAATGTGAAAAGATGGGACTTGGTCCTTATGCCTAGGATTACGGGAGAGTGGGTGTGCTGGTATAAGTGATCCTTTAATTGGCTCTTTTTATGAAAGCTGGGACATGCATAGAACCTATTAGGAGGTTTTCAAAATATGTGAAATTATTTAGCTACTTATAAGATAGATCGGTTTACTACTTTCTCGAAGATGCCATTTCCTGACGATGCTAATTATGGAGGCATTTCAGAATAATGACCTCATAAAGTTCAAGCATCTGTCTCTGTGTGCAGACTTAGATAACACACAGCTATGACCTCACTCAGGCCAAGGGCAGGTCTTAATAGCTTGAAAGGACTGTGGTCAGAAAAGGAGTTTGGCTTAAACTGTTTTCCCTCTTAACTGTTTAATAAAAGGAAGTGTCTCATTGCAGTTGCTTATTTCCTCCATGATTCCATGGGGTTAGGGCCATGGTACCTTCGGGTCATTAGACAAAATGAGAGTAATGTCTTGGGATAGATTGGGAACCCCAAAACTCAGCCTTGTACTCCAGTCATTGGAACACTTTGGTTATTTTATTCCATCACACTGGTCATTTAGAGTTGAAGAGTCTAAAGATACTAGTCATTTCTAAAGGCTGATTAGGGCATTTTCCCTGGGGAAAGAGCTTCTCTACAGAGGAACTCCAAGATGTCCAAGAAGATGGGCTCTGTGTTTATTGAGAGACAGGAGAGGTGTTCAGGCAATGACAGAGCCCATGGTACTGGGGAGTAAAACGAACTGCTGCCCATACGTAACGGAGGGTCGGAGGCAGAGTGAGGTAATGCGAGCCTTATAAAAGCATAAGGAAAAACTAGGACCATCCACTTATTTAAAATGGAAAAAGGAATGTGTGTTTTTATCCCAATGCCCATCAAATTTCTTTTAGGAAAAAAGAAGTGAGAGTAGGAGGAAATTAGGCGTAGGAAAATATACAATTTCTTGGCCTTTCAAGCATCTTAACATCTGAGGCAGGTCAGGAAAACCATGGTGGAATGAAGAATCTGGATTCAGGAAACATAAACTCAAGTGTAGATTCTACAGCTGTCACCTGTGTGACTTGAGGACAACATTCCCCTGCCCCCCCCAGCCTCCACCCCTTGCCTTTCATATAAGGGAGTTAGATCAAACCTCTATAGGTTCTGTCTTTTCTGGCATTCTAGGGTATGATAACAAGCTAAAACAAGGATACTGTTTTCCAATGTGTAAGACACAAGAAAAAGTACACAGTGAAGTGACCTATAAATTTTGCTGAACTTTAAATGTGAATTAGATGCAAACATGGAATTAAAAATTAGCATGAAAATCATTATCCTCTGTAGTTTAGGAAGTATAATGCAGTTGCTTTGCAGTGGGAAGAATGAATTTTGCACATCCTGAAATAAGCACTGAAAAATGTTAGAAGAGATAGACGCTACAGTAGTCTAGGCTTTTTTCCCCTTTGTTAAGACTTTTTCTTTTCTCATTTTGCATCCATGGTTAGATGGGGGACAAACATCCTTGAGATTCTACACGGGTCAATGGTACAAGGATGTAGAAGAATGTCAGGTCACCTGAGCACAGTCATAAGTAATGACATCATACATAGGTTTATATGACCCAGATGACCTGAGGATATACAGCCTCTGGTCAACCTGAGGTAGTATCTACCTGTCCTGAAAGAAAGGAAAGTTTATGCAATTGTTACACTTGAACTTGAGCTGAGAAAACAGCCTTGGAGACGGGAATTCATGCTTACTGAATGCCACAACATATGTTAACATTTGACACATTTTGTTTCATTTAATCCTTATGCTAAAAGCACCCTATCAGAATGGGGCTGATTCCCCGGTGGTTCGGTGGTAAAGAATCCACCTGCAATGCAAGAGACATGGGTTCAATCCCCAGATCAGGAAGATCCCCTGGAGGAGGGCACAGAACCCACACTGGTATTCTTGCCTGGAGAATCCCAAAGACAAAGGAGCCTGGTGGGCTACAGATCACGGGGTAAAGAGTCAGATACGACTGAAGTGACAGCATGCACACACTCTATCAGAATACAGTTTTTAAACATTGTTTGATTTTTTGATTCCTATTTGTAAAATGGGGACGTGAAACCTTGACGAAGGTAAGTAAGGTCTTACAGCGTGTAAATAATATTGGATTGGCCAAAAATTTCACTCAGGGAGCTTACGGAAAAACCCAAGTGACCTTTTTGGCCAACTCAATATAAGCTGAAATTGAAATCTTCCCTGACTCTGAAGCCAGTCCTCCTCCACAGTACCTCATCACCTTCTGAAATCCTAGTTTTCATTCTAGTTCTGCCTTTGTTTGACTGTGGTACCTGAAAAATAACCACTCAGTTTACTCATCTGTTAAAAACCACAACCAGCCAATTGACCAAAACAGTGACTATTTGGCCTCTGTTCATCTTCCATGGTTTGTGGGTGGACATTACAGTACCACATTTAATTCTCTAGGAGCAGTGCCTCCGACAGTCATGAAACATGGTGGCCCTCAACTTTAAAAGGTCCTTGTACAACCTGAAACTATATGTAAACTGTACCATATATTTATATATTGGTAATGTTTTAGAAAAGAGTCCAAAGCTTTCCTAAGGTCTCAATGGAATTCGTACCTCCAAATGCTTTAGAACCTCCTGATCAGTAGATCTCCTTGTGATATCATCTAGCTCAAGCATCTGTAACAAACTGAAATAAATTAAGGTTTGGTACATGAAGGGAGTTCAAAGACAGAACTTACACTTGCACCAAAGATTATGCAATGTCATGGAAACAGACCTGGCAAAGAATCGAGGACTCTGGATCTGGCTTATTCTGCCTTGTCACTCAAAGAGATGTTAATTCCCTATCTCTCCTCTTGTAAACAGTTATTATAAAACCAAATGTGATAATATGGATGAGAATACTCCTGAAAATATAAAGTTTCCTGCAAAAGTATGACATTAACTGTGAGATATTAAAGTATCAAGTCGTTTCACTAGTTGTCAACTGAGAAAGAGGGAAGATTGTGAGCTCCATCAGCAAGATTTAGAAGCCCTGCTTTTTCATCCTTCAGCAAGGTCTTACATCTGATACTTATGTGTAAATTTCCTTGACTTTAATGAGAATCAGTTGCGAATACAGCTCGCAGGGTTCAGATGGAGATCATCACCAATCTGGGAGCTGATAAATAGAACTTAAGTTTCTTCCCTAGGCAACAGTATTTCATCGTTTTTTAAAATCTCCTTTATTCCATGAGGCAGGGGTTCTTAAAGAATGGTCCAGAGTCAGCAGCATGAGCATTACTCAGGATCATGTTAGAAATGCAAATTCTCAAGCCCCACCCTTGACCTACTGAATCAAAAATTCTAGGGGTGGGCTGTTCAGTCTGCAGTTTAACACGCTCTCCAGGGAATTCTGATACACTACAAGCTCAAGTTTGAGAACCACTGTCATAAGTGATTATCCCAGGACAGACCTCCTGGGCTACTGTGTTGGTTATGGGAAGTCGAAAGAGAATGACAGAGTTCCAGTAACCTGGAAGAGGATCTAGCACAGCTCACTAAAGGGCAGAACACGACGGGGCACGTTCAGGGCTCCCCTGGTGGTCTAGTGTAAAGGATCTGCCTGCTAATGCAGGAAACACAGGTTTGACCCCTGGTCTGGGAAGACCCCATATACTGTGGAGCAACTAAGCCCGTGTGCCACAACGACTGAGCCAGTGCTCTAGAGCCCAGGAATCGCAACTACTGAGCCCATGTGCCTAGAGCCGGTGCTCCGCGACAAGAGAAGCCACCACAATGAGAAGAAGCCTGCACACTGCAACTAGAGAACAGACCCTGCTCGGAAACTAGAGAAAGCCCACGAAGCAGGAAAGACCTAGAACAGTCAAAAATAAATAAACATAAATCTTGAAGTGCAAGTTGAGGGTGTTTTCACAGGTCTAAGTGAGGCAGCTACACTCAGTCTTATGCAAACAGAGGTTTCTCAGAGAAAGAAATGCCTAAATTTAGGTTTCCAAAGGATGAGAGAACTGGTCATTTTAAAGCGGAGAAAACTAAGATTTAGGGCACTTGGACAACTGTACTCCAGGTCACACTCTGCGAGCAAAAGGTAGTGTTGGGATTTGAATTCAGGTCAGTCCAATTCCAGAGTTCTTGCTTTTAACCACTACAGTTTGGCTGTAAAATAGGTTTTATCAAGCCTGTCAATCCTGATAAATTGATAATGGCTTCCAGGAAGGCTGGTGATGAGGACTCTGAGACCTGGGCTGGGCTCAGCAGGAAAGGATGCCACAATCAATTAGTGATGTCTGCCTTGGGTACAGAATAGGGGAGTGTATGTGTCATGCATGCGTTTGCTGACCCTGCACAGCAGAGTACTGCCTCCAGGACTTAGCACAAAGAGGGACAGACCTGCATAGCTGTCTCTTATTCATGGAAGATTGTCTCTGACTTTAAGGAACTTATAGCTCTGTGGCATCAGTGGGCACCTATTATATGTTACTAGGAGGTAGTCAGTGACAGCTGAGGATGTTATGAGCTGATGAAGCATTCATTAAGAAAGGGAATGAAGTTTTCTTCAAAAAGTGAAGCTGCTGATTAAGTGTAACAGTGAAAAACAAACAACGATAACGAACAATCTTATGAACCTAAGCTTCAAAGTTTGTAGGACAATTCACTTTCATTTTTTACTTCTGTTATTTCCATCAACATGGCAGATGTTGATATGATAGAAAATGTCACTGTTCGCATAACATGTCAAGTTGGGACTCTCGTGCCTAGGGGAAACTTAAATTTAGAAACGCCACCCAAAAAGTATGCATTCAACATACCTAATGGCTCAACTGCAGAGTAGTTTAGAAGTTACTATCAGTCAGAGGGACTGAGAGCGTGGCTCTTTAAGGCAAAGATGGTACTAAGTTAGTGCCAGTTTGCTTCACACATGGTTTACGGTGTTGAGAAGACGGTAGGTGAGCTCTTTGAAGGGTAATCAAATACTGTTTTCACAATATATTTGTTAAACCGATGTATGGATTGAAACAACAGTAACAACACAACAGCAGCAACTGTTTCTAATAATCAGAGGAAATCTGATGGGTACCATCAAGTTGAGAGTCATGGGAAATGACTTCTGGATGAATTTCCTTTTCAAAACTTCTTTTTCACTTCTCCCTGTCTCAACTTCACACTGAACTGTTATAAAAACACTTTTTATCCTTGAAATTAACAATTTTTGGAAGGAACTTGTGCCCTGGACATAGAGATCAAAAGGAGAAGATGATCTCCCCCAAAATCCCAGGTCAGAGCTGTTGGCCACCTGGACATTTCTCCCCAGGAGTTGTGAACATTCATCTCTCAGTAATCATGACTTGGACAACCCACGTGTACCCCCGCCCCCATTATCAGAGGCTCACTTTACGGTTATGGGCAGCCTTGGGTTTCAGCATCTGAACAACTGGGGCGTAAGCCTCAGTGGTCCCCCACCTCAGGGTTCTGCCTGCTGATAGAGCTCCCCTAACCCCCACCTACAGTTATCAGGAACTGGCTTCCCACCGGTCCTCCTCCCCCAAAGCATTTACACCAGAGATGATGGGGGAGCTTATCACCTTAAGATTTATTTACCTTATCTCACATTGGGAGAAGAGATTTGACAGTACCGAGAATCAAAACATTTCTCTGCCCAAGTCCTGCTGACCAGTGCAGAATTATCTCTGATCCATTTTACATTTTAAACATTATCTGAAACCTCAACAAGGAGAAAAAGAAAACATGACAGCCGTCTGTGGAAAACAGGCCCTGGGGTGCAGGCTGATAAGGACTTCACCTTTAGATAATCATCTGGAGAACCATAAGAAATGGACTCAATGTGCAGAGGCTGTGTATCTTTGTATCTTAGCATCTTCTAAGGTACAAATTCCAACACGAAGAAGGTGCCCTGGAGACCAAGGCTGGGGGGTCTCTAGTTTAGATTATACGTTCTGAAAGAGGAAGAGAACCATTTAAAGGTTCATATTGAATACACTGAACCCTGAAGCTTCTCTTTTGCAGGGCTCCTGATCCTTTCATGGAGCAGCGAAATACCAAGTCAGTTCGAAGAAACTGCCTTATTGGCTGTGCATCCTTCACCCCTGGTTGGTTTTGTAATGTGTATCCCAAATACATCCCTACCCATTGAGCAGTTCTGGTGCTGAAGCTTAGCTACGTGCTGTCATTGTCCAGCCTTCTCTCTTTAACCCAGGTCCATGGCTGTTTTCTCCTTCATTCCATGGAGAGAGACAGTGTAGTTCTTTGGGTTGAGCCCAGGGTTGAGGGTAGGAACAAGATCCGGTTTCTATATCTGCTTCTGCCACTGTCATCTTACATGACTTTGGACAAGTATCTTCCTCCTCCCAGCAGCCCAGTGATCTGCTGTTAGTGCAGGACTGGCTTCCCTGGTGTCTCAGACAGTAAACAATTGGCCTGCAATGTGGGAGACTCGGGTTTGATCCCTGTGTCAGGAAGATCCCCTGGAGGAGGGCATGGCAACCCACTCCACTATTCCTGCCTGGAGAATCCTATGGACAGAGGAGCCTGGCGGGCTACAGCCCATGGCATTGCAAAGAGTTGGACATGACTAAACAACTAACACTCATCTCTAAGGAGACTTTCCACCCTAACATTCTAGATCTTCAAGGGGACTGGAATTCTGGGTTCAACTGAAATTGGTGTAACCAGAATTTGCCAACTTTCTCCTCTCTGGCATGAAGCATCACGCTAGGCATCACAGGGGATATGCTTCTATAAGATCTCTCTCTCTGAACCACAGCACTCACAGGCAAGGGGCGAGTGGGAGAGAAAAACAAGTTTACAGTTATCTCTGGTGCACAGCAGAACATACTGTGTGCTATGAGGAAAGTACAGATGATTACAGGGTCTAAAAGAGGCAGAAATTGCATCTATTTACAAAAAGTCAGACTCACACTTCACGGCATTTCAGACGAGCCTGTCAGGGAGGGAATTCAGACAGGACACAACTTAGTTTCTATAGCAACATTTACTGAGCAGGTCTTTTGTGCCAGCCACGGTTCTGAGTACTTTGTACACAATAACCCTTTATTCCTCTCAGTCTTTTGATATTGAGACTGTGATTATTATTCCCATTCTGCACATGAAGAAACTGAGGCATACACTGCTTAAGTAACAGGCCACAAAGAAAGGGGTATGTGTCCGGATTCAAACACAGGCCATCTGGTGGACAAGCTCCCATTGTCAATCTGGTGGCTCTACTGATTGTGACACATGGAAAACCATTGACTCTGGAAACTGGAGAATGATATTTTACAATTCAGTAAAATAGTGGATGTAAATATGATTTAAATGATACAAAGTTCTATATATTCTTCTGTTTGTAAAAGCTTTTTTGATGTGGATCATTTTTAAATTATTTATTCAATTTGTTACAATATTGCCTCTGTTTTGTGTTTTGGCCACAAGATATGTGGGATTTTAGTTCCCCGACCAGGGATTGAAACTGCATCACTTGCATTGGAAGGTGAAGTCTTAACACTGGACTACCAGGGAAATTCCTATATACTTTTTTTGAATTTATTTATTTTTAATTGGAGGGTAATTGCTTTACAATATTGTGTTGCTTTCTGCCGCACATCAACATGAATCAGCCATCGGTATACCTAAGTCCCCTCCCTCTTGAACCTCCCTCCCCTCTCCCACCCCATCCCACCCCTCTAGGTTGTCACAGAGCACCAGGTTGAGTTCCCTGTATTATTTACAACAAATTCTATATATTTTTAAATAATAGAAGAAAGCAGAAGGAGCAGCATGAAGAGAAGTCTGAAGGTGGTAAAGTGCAAGGTGTATATATTTAGGCACGTGTTTAGGGCAGAGTGATCGTCCAGAGAGTCCCATGAGTAAGGGCTACCTGATGGGTCAGGCCTGGGGTCTCTTCCTCAGAGTTACACCTTGGGTAGTTTCCACTCAAGGCTTTACTTCATCTCATCTCTATATCTATGCTAGGCCTTGACTGTGCTCTCTAAAGTAGAGAATGACAAATGTAGTCCATTTTCCTCATGTTTTGCACTGTTGAAGCTCATGCCCAGAATGCCAACACAGTTCTCATCAGCATTTGAGTTCAGCCACAGCATTTGAATGAAAGGACTAGACCCTTAACCCTCAAAACTAATACAGGCATTGGCACATTAGTTTCAGCAAAATTAGCCCATGTAAGAGCGACACTAGGGACAATCCCAGCATAAAGAAATAGACTCATCTCAGGAATGTCTGTGCAGTAAGATGTGTTACCATCATCTTCTCAATGCTGTCCAAGGCAGCATCTTCAGATGGTGTCCAGGTTACCATAGGAACTGGTGGTAAAGCTGAAGGGATACGCTAAGAAAAGGGCACCAACTCAAGGAATACTCGGTGGGAATTACACTGGACTGGCACCAGAAGATCTGAGTTTGAGCCCTAGCATGACTGATTTTTGACTGATTGCCCCTAGAAACTGGAGGAGGAAATAGCAGCCCACTCCAGTATTCTTGCCTGGAGACTCCCACGGACAGAAGAGCCTGGTGGGCTACAGTTCACGGGGTCGCAAAGAGTTGGACATGACTGAGCGCGCATGCACGATCCTTTTCTGTAAAACGGCACAACTGATACAGGTGCTCCTTAAAGCATCTTTGAGTCTGAAAGCCCAGAGCATGCAGGTTATTTTAAGCAGAAACTTAACTAAAGCTATTCTTAGGCTCCCAACTAGAAGCTACATGTGATTTTGCATCTCCTACTAACTGCAGAGGTCACGTTTTCCACTGCTTCTTGCTCTTATCTCTCTCAGCTACCAGATGCTGCCGTTTACAAAGCAACAACAATAATAATGTGACAACAGCAACAGACATAGTGGAGGACAGGAACTGTGCTAGCAATACATTTTCAACGCATTCAACTCTCAGAGCAGCCCCACTGGGTGGGTATCATCATTATTTCTGTAACACAGATGAGGAAGCCAAGGTTTCAGAGTTAATCATTAACTTGCCCAAGAGACAGTGGGGAACTGAGTCCAGTCTGTCCGTGGCACACCTGTGCTCTTAGCCACCTAGATATCCAGCCAGGACTGAACATAAGGGTATGAACCTAGGTGTCCCAGGCGGCCCTGGAGGCCACTTGCCTTTGAAAAATGATTTCTAAAGACTTTTTCATAGGGACCAGAGCCTTTCTTCCTCAGGAAGAAGGAAGTCACTAACTCCAGAGAGAGAATAGGACAAGCAGTCCTTTCCCTAAAGTGAATTCTGATGATACAAGAGTGGACAGGCGTCCATTGAAGAGAGAAAATCAGAGGGAGAAAAGTAGCATGAGGAAAGTGCAATTACTCACTTTCTTGGTGATCTGAGAGACACTCCACACAGGAGCCCCCGACCTCTGCCCGACATTGTTCATTGACCCTGACTGAGCGTGCATGGAAAAGTACACCAGGATGTGTGGGTGTCAGTGGAGGGGGAGTCACGGCTCATAGATTAGACAGAATGAAGGAACCAGCTGCATGGACCAGCCTCACTTAGAAAGCATCTGTTCCCAAAGCCCTATTAAGTGCCAAGCACACAGAACCATTCCTGAGACAGAGCCCCTGTGCTCCTTGTGTGAGACAGGAGACAAATCCAGGCTTGGCTGGCATTAACGCCAGACGCTAAGTGCCATATGAGTCTAAACAACTTGCTTTGGGCGTAGAGTGGAGGGAGGATCCACTCCGCAGCTAACTCCAACACAAGGCAGAAAGTGCTACGAGCTCTAATGAAAGCACAGGCTGAGAGCTCCAGGAGCTCAGAGAGGGATGGGTGGATTCTGACTGGGGTTAACACTGAAACAGTGGTGTTTGAGTGGAATCTTGAAGAACTGAAATGAGTGTGAAAGGGCTGAGATGAAATTCCTTTCATCTCTGGGATGTCAGTATAAAGAAAAAGTCAGTTTGTCTATGTTTGCGTTTCTGAAGGCAGAATGGCTGCAAACATCAGAGTCGAAGTTCAGAATGATCTGATTTTGACTTCCGGATCTGCCGTGTCTGTGTGACCTTAAATCTTGGTATCGTCATCTGTAATAGGAGATACTAGTATCTTTTTCATGGGATTGTTGTGGGGAATAAAGAAATTAACTATGGTGAATGTTTAGTAATGCAAGTGTCTAGCAAATAATAGATGATAGCTTTTACTGTAGTATGATTACTGATGCACTGAACATTATCTAGCTCATCTGGACAACACGTGACTATTCAGCCATGCTGGATATTCGGACAACTTCCAGAATTAACTAAATGCACCTGCATAGTCCTTGGCACTTGTCTTCATCCTGGGTGCATTTTCCCTCTCTCCAGACCTTTGCACAGCCAGCACCTTTGTCCACTCCTGAATCACAGTTTTGCCCTTTTGGTTTGCATTTTGGTGTTCTCGTCCATACAATGGACTAAATTCCTGGGTCTCGTTTTCTCACTTCTTCATGCAGTACGGTTCTGCACTGGAGGGTACACCCTTTGAGGTGCTTTCAGATCCAGCAGTGAAGGCACCGGGCCATTATGACAGTCAGCTTCTCGAGTGAAGTCCTGCCTTGTTCATGGCCAAGTTTTCTCTGTCTCCTGTTCATCGTGCTACTGAGAATCAACAGAGGACACTGGAACCACAGGGAACTAGAACCAAATCTTCTGTTTTACTAAGGAGCACCACACAGGCCAGAGACAGGAAAACATTTGTCAAGTTTCTGTAGAGAGGCAGGCAGGGGTGGGTCTGCGCACTAGACCCTAAGTGTGGAAACTCACGGGTCAGTGCACCCTGTATGACTTCCCGTGACCTCTGTGCCTTTGCTCTGCAGACCCAGGCTTTGATAAGGTCAAAGATGCATTTCCTTCTGTCCCTTCATCCCCCTTGCCCACCCTCCTGACTATGGGTAAAACTGGAAAGGGCAGCCCCCTGGAGGTCCATTTGGACACACATTTACCACTCCTGCAAGCATCCTTGGATGTCGCTTACATACCACGTACTGACTTTGAGGCCTCACAGTCTGGAGACCAGCTGACAGGAAGAGAGGCAAGAAGACTGAAAACACTTTAAACAGCCTTGGAATTAAAGAAGTGAGAAGGAAGGCAGGAAACATTTGTGATGACCAACATCATAGAGAAGTGATAAAAATGAGGAGACCTTAACACTTGCCTTCTGCTCCCCTGAGATCAAGGATATAAAGGCTTTTCATCTCACATGACAGCTCCAGCTGTTTGGTGGTGGTGACCAGGCTGCAATAGATTTCAAAGCAGCGCCTGGGCTCCTCAGGCAAGAAGGCTAGGTAGAATCCTGTGTCTGCCCCAGGCTCCCTCTCGAGAAGCATTCACCCTTCCCTCTGAATATACAGAACATGCTATACTTCTACTTTAGAATTTATTTCATTTTCTCATGTCCAGTTTTTATTCATGAATCATGGGTCTGTCTTCCTCTTCACATTAGAACATTCCTCTTAAGATGCAGATGTAAGAACAGACTTGTGGACACAGCAAGGGGAAGAGAGGTGGCAGATGAATTGAGAGAGTACCACTGACATATATACAAAACAACAATATTATCATGTATAAAACAGATAGTGGGAAGCAGCTGTCTAGCACAGGGAGCTCAGCTCGGTGGTCTGTGATGACCTAGAGGGGTGAGATGGGGCGGGGTGGGAGGGAGGCTCAAAAGGGAGGAGATACATGTATACTTATAGCTGATTCAAGCTGTCGTACTGCAGAAACCAATACAACATGATAAAGCAATTATCCTCCAATTAAAAATAAATTTTAAAAAAAGAACATCCCTCTTAAAGGTAGGCCCCACAACAATACAATTATGCAATTGCACTGTATCATATGTGATACATGATATAACAATATTGTATTGAATCATATATAATGTGCTTATGACGCTATTTATGATGACGTTAATTATATGATGTTAATTATTCAGTGAATATTATGGTTAGATATACTGCAAGGTACTTTAGCTTAATAGTAAGAACTCACCTGGTGGGATCAGACATGGGTAGGTTTGAATGCTAGCTCTACCTTTATCAGTTCTCTGACTTCTACCTACCTGTGCCTCAGTCCATTTATAAAATAATAATAATAGTGCATACTTTCTAGGACTGTCACACAGATTTAAACAGTTTATTACTTTAAAATGTGTAGTTAGTTCCTAGCATTAAAGGGCTCAATATACACAGCAGCTAGTAGTAATATCAGAAATCACCACTATCATCACCATCGTCGTTTGTTGACAGTTATTATGCTGGTAACCAGAATCCCCAAATCCTCCATCAGCTCCTGTCTTTCCTTAGATAGGAGAGGGAGAGATGCAAAGAAATAAACTGAAGGAAAGAAAAGAAATCCAGTGCTTCTTACTCTGTGGTTGTTGCACCAAACCACACGGTGGGCTTCTGTGCACTGAAGGATCCCTAAAAGCTTCTTTCCGGAGGCTGTCCCCTAACCTTGGCTCTGTGGATGCCAGCCCTCTGGAGACAAGAAAAGACTAACCTAAGGCAATGAAGGCGCTTCCCAGGTGGCTCAGTGGTAAAGTACCTGCCTGCCAATGCAGGAGACACAGGAGACATGGGTTCGATCCCTGAATCAGGAAGATCCCCTGGAAAAAGAAATGGCAACCCACTCTAGTATTCTTGCCTGAGAATCCCACTGACAGAGAAGTCCAGTGGGCCTCAGTCTATGGGGTCACAAGGAGTCAGACACAACTTAGCAACTAAACAACAAACAACAAGGCAATAAAGGGGTGAGGGGAGAAGTTTTGCCTAATTTCTCAAATAAGGCAGGTCCAAGCTTTCCACTCAAATCTTCAGGGTGAAAGAGGTCCATCCTACCCACACTCAAAGCTGCCCCAGGCTTGCCTGTCATGTCAGAGAAACAACGCCAGCAGCTGTGGCACCACGGCCCAAACTGGTCTTGCTACCTCCTTACTTGTTTCGAGGGGAGGAGCAGGGGGAGTGGGTTATCCTAAACCAACAAAAAATGGGTGGGAGAGTAGGTACTGGCATGGCTGTAGGGGTGAGTAGGCATGTGGGTACAAAGAAGGTCACTAGTATGATGCTCTAGAGTGTGTGTAGAAAGTATGGAGAAAAACAGAATCTGAAACATAGAAATGATTACTGGATGTAGCTAGTGGTAACAGAATGTGGAGCTGAAAATGACCATGCTTGTATAGTACACGCCTATCCTCTCACAGCTGAGGAAACAAAATTCTTCACTTAAGAAGGAAAATAGTCTACCCACTTGGTTATTCACTTACTTGGCATGGACTGTACTGCTTAATGCCAAGGACGATGCTATGTGCTGTGTATACAGGCTGAGAAAAAGGGAAAGAGGCCCTGCCCTCACAAATGTACACCCTAAAAGAGGGACAGATAATCAACAAGCCAACAATCCATCAGATGCAGTGGAGTCTCTCATGACCAACTTCTATTCAACCATGTCTCTGGACTGACCTGTATTCTCCATGACCTCTATAAACCCCACACCTTCTGGACAGTAGCCTCTTCTCTGATCAGCCCCTATATTTCTGTTCACAGTAGCTTTGTTGGAGACAGACTAGAAATCCATTCCATTTGTTTCCAAACCTATTTATACTCTGTGTTTTACTTATATATTTGCCATGTAACTAGAAGTTATGTAAAATGTGAGTGCAAAAAGAAAGTTGCTTTACTTTCTGGAAAGTCAGTTGCATGCTTTTGAAAGGCTCAAAGATGAATCACTGAAACCATTATAATGCTAGGTATAGGCAAGGAAACTATAAAAGTCTGTGGCGGGGGACACAAAAAAATTCTGTGCTTACATTTACGTTATGTCTTCAAGCTCCCACTACATAAAAGTTTGATAAATGTGTGTACACTTAAATCTTTTAAGTTAGAAGAAAATCCTTATGATGAATCATTTTTTGCAATTCTTCACTTCAACCATCTTTTCCAAATAATCTAGTAGCAGCCCCTCATTGCCTCAGATGAAAGGATTTCTGCTGCAATTACAACTTGAGTAAAGTGCTGTGAGGGAAGCAAACTGAACGAGGTGACAGAGCACAGTGGATGACCTACTTAGGGTGGTCACTGAAAGATGCAAAGAAGCCAGCCAGACAAAAGTAGGAGAGAAGAGTTCTAGGCAGAAGGGACAGCCTAGCAGGGAGCCCTAGCATGTTGAAGAAGGTGCAACAGTGGATAAGAAAAAGGGACAGGATGAATGAAACTGTTCAGATTACCAGGGTTCAGACAAAAGGCAGACCCTGCCAGGTCATGCAAGGCAATAAAAACATTACTGACAGGGACTCCCCTGGTGGTCCAGTGGCTAAGATTCCACTCTCTCAGTGCAGGGGGCCCAGGTTTGATCTCTGTTCAGGGAACCAGATCCCACAGGCCACAACCGAGACCCTGCGCAGTCAAATAAATAAATATTAAAAAATTACCGAACACATGCTGAGGACCCTTTCAAAGCTCAAGGGGACTATGTCAGGACCCCATTTCCATTTTCAAAAGAACATTCTGGCTGCTATGTGAAGAATGGAGGAGGGTGAGAAAAGGGAGAGAGCAAGATGGAGGCAGCAATGCAGGAAAGTGATAAAGAAAGCAGTAAATATGGCTGTCCCTCAGTATCTGTGGAGGATTGGTTCCAAGACCCTCCTCAGATACCAGAATCCATGGATGCTCAAGTCCTTATGTAAAAATGGCACAGTATCTGCATACAACCTCTGCGCATCCTCCCATACACTTTAAAGCATCTATAGATTACTTACAACACCTGATGCAAGTAAACTCTGTGAAACAGTTGTCGGCACACAGAAGATTCAAATTTGGCTTTGTGGAGCTTTCCCAATTCTTTTTTGCGAGTATTTTCAATCCACAGTTGGTTGGTCTGTGGATGTGGAACCCACAGGTACAAGAACTGACTCTGCATGGTGAACAGCGACAGAGCACTAGGCCGCTGGGGGCTGGGGGTATAGTAGATACGTTCGTGACATCTTTAGAAGGACGTTTGTCCATGTTTTCTCCTGTCAATCAATCAGCATGACCAAACTTACAGCTAATTTTTGAAAGGTATTTATGATTCAATCTAGAGAGAGGGGGGAACCCAGAAGTCAAGTAAATCGGTTTTCTTCTCCTAGTTTGCTATTTATTGACTGTGCTACTTAAAGCAAGACTCTGAACTCTTGGAAGCTCATCTGGATAAAGAGAATAATAATATCCTCTCCAGTCTATATTATATTTAAGTTATGTAATTTGAATAAGATGATGTACTACATCAATGTGTATATTACCCTTTATAGTGAATGTAAGGACTTGGATAAGCTTAACAACTGGTAAGGCAGGTTTTATTGCCTTCACTTCACAGGTGAGAAAACCCAAATATATTCAACAGTTACTGAGCATCTACTCCATCAAGACCAGGGCTAGGCCCTGAGACTTTAAAAACAAATTAGACCCAGCCCCACCCTGTAGAAGTTCACAGTCTGATGAAGAAACAGACATGAAATTATAGAATATCAAGATAAGCACTAAGAAAGAAAGCACAGTAGAAGCTCAGAGAAGGAACTCATTTTTTCTGGATGGGTTGGAAGACTTCCTACTGGAGTCAGCATCTAACTGGGGTCTTGAAGGAAGTATAGGAGTTTTTTAGGTGCTGAGGGGCGTTTGTAAGGAATGTTTACAGAGGTATGAAGACCTAGCTGTGTGGCTGTGGTCTCCAGCATCCAGTGGGCTGTTAAGAAACGAGGCTGGGGGTGGATCAGGATCACTGAGACTCTCCCACATGGAGCCCTGTGGGTACATTATGCCCAAGCAAAAAAAAAAAAAATCTAGTACAGTAGCTTCCGGAGTATGTTTTCTCCAAATGCTCTCAGCAGTTCTGCATTGTATCTGCGCCTTTTACTCTCTCCTTCCTCACTTACTATTTTCCCCAGAATGAGTTTGAATCTCAGCCTTTCCCCTCCCACACACACTCCTGGATCTTAATTCAGGGGAGGCATACAAAGAGAGCACCCCTAGTCAGTAAGAACTGCTATTATTCTCTGAATTTCTTTTAGAAATCAAGGAGTCTGGACTGTTTCTTAGCAGGAGCTATTTCATCCTATTTCATGGATGAAACATCAAAACTATTTCATGTTTTGAGAAACCTTGAAAAGTGACTCAAATTTTGGAACAAAGGGAACTAAATACCAGGGAGTTGCTTTTGGAGGGGAGGCATGTCTGCAGAGGAGGAGGCTGGGCTTTTGCTAAAAAGTGTCAGTTGGAAATTGTCTAGGAGACCTGAGTTCTCATCCCTGGGCACAGCATGCTTTCATGCCTCAACAGTCCCATCTGGAAAATGACAAATAAGAAAATGTGTAGTTTTAGAGGTGGAAAGAGTGTTATAGCTAAATGAATCTCACTTTTTTTTTTTTTTTAAACAAATGAGGACATGAACTCCAGAGACGGGGAATAACTTGCTAAAGGTAATATAGGGAATGGGCAGTTTGTTTGGTCATTCACTCATCCACTCCATTCAGCAAATGTCTTGGTGAATCCCCAGTGCCAAGTACCTTGCTAGATGCCAGGACTAAAGCAGGAGATGAAATAATCATGATCTCTGCTGTGTTGGGAGAAATGAAATGACGCCAATAAACAAAACGTTAAAGAGGATAATTAAAGACAGAGATAAGCTATGATGGAAATAAACACAGCACTGGTATAGAGAATAAAAGGGCAAAAGCACAGAGAAAGCCTCTCTGAAGAAAGAACACTAAAGCGGAGACCTAAGCACTACAGACTCAGCCACTTGAAGAGGGTTTGGAGTAACTTTCTAGGGGAGAACTGCATGTGCAAAAGCCCCAGGACAAAAAAAGTTTGGACTGTCCTGAAAGGTGAAAGAAAGACCAGTGTGTGGATAGACAAAAGGGGCATGGCCTGGGTAGGAGATGTGGTGGGAGAGATGGTTGTTGTTCAGCCGCTAAGTTGTGTCTGACTCTTTGCAACTCCATGGACTGTAGCTCGTCAGGCTCCTCTGTCCATGGGCTTTCCCAGGCAAGAACACAGGAATAGGTTGCCACTTCCTTCTCTTGGGGAACTTCTCTATTCAGGGATAGAGCCTGCATCTCCTGCATTGCAGGCAGATTCTTTACCACTGAGTCACCTGGGAAGCCCAAGGAGAGGTAGGCAGGGAACTTAAAATTCAAAGTGCTCTTATTGGTAAATTCTTGATTGACCTTCATGTCTTTGTTGGACTCTACTGGTTGATTAAAATTCACTATTCTCAGTATGCTTTTCTGAGACCTGGATTAGATGAGCAGGAAAGAAAAAGAAAAAAAAAATGTTGAGCTGTTCTTCTGTATCCACTTTTCTCTTTGCTTAGGGTTCAGCTCAAGAATTCAGCCAGGGGCAGAGTCAGAAGTGAATTCAGGTATCAGGCAAGGTAGAATCTGGTTCCTGGTGGTGTCATATAGTTTTGAGAGCTGTAACCTCTTGTTTCTATAGCCTTATTCCTCCTTCATTTTTGTCCTTCCCCTCCTCAGTAGATATACCCTTGCTAGAAAAATGAATTTCACTGATACAGGGCACCCTCAGGCAGTCATCTGCAGATTTTCATGAAGGTTTGCCTTGATAGACAGATGCCAGTCAAGTTTATGGTGTGCAGTGCATTGTGGGCTTGCCACTTGGCTTAGGAAAGCCTATTTATATGCATGATTTTCATAGAAGAAGAATAGCAAACGAGAAAATATTTTTCCCACTCAACCAGGGAATAGAATCAAGATCGTCAGAGGGTGAGTCTGGCTTCATTTCTGGAATGATTTACCTGGTGTTCCTTGCAGGGACTGTTCATTCATGAACCAGCAGAAGATGCTT
This sequence comes from Bos grunniens, assembly GCF_055505025.1. Classification (NCBI taxonomy): domain Eukaryota; kingdom Metazoa; phylum Chordata; class Mammalia; order Artiodactyla; family Bovidae; genus Bos; species Bos grunniens. The sequence goes on from NC_141171.1 coordinate 64,898,267, forward strand.
TGTGATGCGGGGGGAGGTGGCACAGGGTGGTGACTGGGCCAGAGGCAGAGGATGCTATGAGGCTGATCTCTCCCGTAACCCCTTCTCTTTGGCTAGTGTCTTACTCTCATTCCTTCTGCTCTAGTGGGTTTCTGTGCTAGTTCCCCAAGGCTGCATAGCAGCAGAGCTAGATAGATGTAAAAAAAAAAAAAAAAAAAAAAAAAGAGCTAGATAGATGTAATCTCTACCTGGACTTTTGAGTTAACCCTACCTCCTACCCACAAATGAGGCTGAATGAGCACATGCCCTAGTACTGGTCTGCAGCCTTGACCTTGGCCCCAGAACTTGACCCAAGAATGAGCCCTGACCTCATCCTCAAATCCAAGTTCCAACCTTGTGCAGCCCCTCCCCGAGCCCTGGACCAAGTGCTCCTGCCTAATCCCCTCTGTGTGCCTGAGCCTTGGCCTCGAGGGGTGCAGCCACAGTGATGTGCATTCCCTTTTATGGAAGCCTCTGAAAGCCCCTGGCCTCTCGAGGCCCAGGTCTCCCTTGCCAGACCACTGCAAAAGAACCACAAGATGTGGAAAGGAAGACATGGGTTCACACCTGTGTCCCTGGTTCCTCATCTGTGTGTGGGCTCGAGGGTCATCAATCCTGCCCTACCTGCCCCACTGGGTAGTCTCAAGAGGAAGTGGATGTGAAAGATTTTAAGCTCATATAATGTACTGTGAACTATTACTACCTCTCTCAAAATGTCAACATTTCAGCCTTCTTGCTGTCCTGTAGCAGAAGCCCACAGAGTAGGAGCTGGCCACAGACCAAATCTAGCACAATGTCTGCTTTTGTAAATAAAGGTTTACATGGTAAATAAAGTTTCACACTCATTTTATATACCTATTGTCCTTGGCTGCTTTCATGCTACCAAAGCATCACAGAACAGTTGCAGCAGAGACTGTAGGGCCCACCAAGCCTAAGATACTCTTTGTTCCATTGCTGTCACCCGGCAGAGAGGAGCAGAGCAATGGCTCTGAAGCTAGAATTCCTGTGTCTAGAGGCTGAATCTTCTACTTGGTGGCTATGTGACCTTGGGCAAGTAAATTAGCCCCAGTTTTTTTATCTCCACAAAATGGCAATAAGAACTGAATCCCTCTACACTAGTGAAATGGCAGTAAATGAGTAATTCATACAAAGCAGGTAGCAGAGTCCCCAGCGTACAGTAAGCATTCAGTGTTGCCTGGTACTGTTATCAGGGAAATGAGAGCTCTGGTTTGTGATGACAGACTTTCTGGGGACCAGAGTTAATATGGTTCAAGGCACAGGGGAGAGGAACCGACCTGGATTCATATCTCAACTGTCACTTATCACACGAATGACTTGTGAGAGATTAATTAACCTTCTTGAGCTTCAGCTTCTTCATGCATGAAATAGGACAAAAAAAAAATTATAAGGTTGTTGTGGGAAGTAAATGATAGTGCTTAGACCAGGATTGGGTGCATAGTCAACACTCAACAAGGGACAGAACTATAATAATAAATAAGATGAAGAACAGTATTTTTCCCCAAGTAGGGACAGCCACCCAGAACAGATAGGTAGGGAGAAGTCTCCAGTACACCACCATCTTCAGGAGGTTCTAGCTGTGGCTGGTGGTGACCTTGACATCAGGTTTTGCATATTCCAAGCACATTTAAATTCTACAGACTTCAAAGTAGAGTCAGGCAGACAGATATCTTTTAGGAGACTTTTCTCTAGGTTAAAAGACCCTCAAGACCAAGTACCTTCCAGCAACAACAATCCATTATCCTACAGTGGTTCTTGGGTTAAGTGAGAGGCAAAGAGAACAGCACGTGTGTGTGTGTGTGTGTGTGTGTGTGTGTGTGTGTGTGTGTGATTACATGAACTATCTCCAAAAGATCTTCTGCCTATAATGGTTACCTGGTTTGCTACATAAGGGTGAAAATGCCCTCATTTTGAATCCTTTAGAAAACCTAAGGGTTGAGTCATGTCATGGTTTGTAAATCTTGCCTAGGAAGCACTGGCTAAGGAGACTGACTGTTGCAGGTGGAATATATTAAGGGTGGCTGGGTTTTGGACACCAGCCTAGGAGAACATCTCTAATTCTCTATTGGCCTAAGATAACAGGGAGTGACAGAGGTCAGTGGGCTGAAGCAAGGGGAATTTGGACCAAGGGTGGGGCATAATGGATATTCCCCAAGTTCATGGTTGCTAGATGGTCATCTTTGGAGAAGGCAATGGCACCCCACTCCAGTACTCTTGCCTGGAAAATCCCATGGATGGAGGAGCCTGGTAGGCTGCAGTCCATGGGGTCGCTGAGAGTCGGACACGACTGAGCGACTTCACTCTCACTTTTTCACTTTACTACATTGGAGAAGGAAATGGCAACCCACTCCAGTGTTCTTGCCTGGAGAATCCCGGGGACGGGGGAGCCTGGTGGGCTCTCATCTCTGGGGTCGCACAGAGTCGGACATGACTGAAGTGACTTAGCAGCAGCAGCAGATGGTCATCTTAATTTAGAAGACTGTGAAACAAAGCAATATAACCAAGCATGTATGGTTATTCCCTATCCAGCTGTATACATAACATTGAACATGCCAAGAAAAATCATAGAGTTTGAAAGGCTTCTACCTTCAAGAGAGTTTACACCTCAATTGTGAGTGAAAGATATACATACACAAAAAGTCATTTGATAATACAAAGAAAAATAATAAGTCTACCCAATGTAAGAAATGCCATGGAAACAAGATTAGGTCAATTGTCAAAAATAGTATCAAGTAGTATAAGTGAATGATATGCACTCATTCATTCAATCAGTCTTCATTCTGTCATTTACCAGAAATACTGTGTAGTCAATGTGTGATGCCCTCTAAGGACTGTAAAGAATAAAATGAGCTTTATGAAAGCAGAGGCATCATCTGTCTTAGTCACCACTCTGTTGCACAGCGTCTAGCCCATAGGAAAGAGGCAACAGTGACTGAAACAGACAGACGTGGTGTTTAGATGATTGTGACACTTATGGAGCTCCTAATATGGTCCTAGGCTTCGGCTTGTATTATAAAATACTAGCAAATAGAAATGTAGTAGACATCAGTTGGTTTGATATGCCTGACATCCATCTTCTCTCTGTCCACAACACATTCATTGTCCTTTGGCTGATACCTTCTTAGTAAGTGAAGTGAGTGAAGTCACTCAGTCGTGTCCGACTCTTTGCAACCCCGTGGACTGTAGCCCACCATGCTCCTCTGTCCATGGGATTTTCCAGGCAAGAGGACTGGAGTGGGGTGCCATTTCCTTCTCCAGAGGATATTTCCGACCCAGGGATCGAACCCAGGTCTCCTGCATTGTAAGCAAGATGCTTTACCATCTGAGCCACCAGGGAAGTCCTAGTATGGTTACCTTATCTTAGGAAGATAATTAACTAGTTTCTCTGCCTTCCCTTGACCAAGGGATGATTTCTACTCTGAAAAAGGCCCATCTGGAGCTGTGTGGAGCAGTGATTACAAATGGCTGAATCAACGGTGATATTCTGAAGACACCATCTATGAAATTCTCACACCCAGATTCCCCAATCTCCTGCAATTTCCATCGTCTGAAGTTCAGTCTTTGAGCTGGCGGTTCCCTCTCCTTTCTTCTTTTGTCTTCAGTTAGGATGCATTCATTTCTGTCCTTGCAATCAAAGAACTCAAACTAATAAAGCATGAGGGCTGCATAAAAATTGATAAGAGGCATGCATTTCTGTGGACATTTAAGAGAGGGATGGACTACTACTACTTTTATAGACTACAGTTAGGAAAAGGGAAGCGTGAGAGCTTCATGGAAGAGGTGGCATTTAAGCTGGACTTTTAAAGATTGGAAAGAATTTGTAGAGGGAAACGGTAGAAGTCAGGAAGTCTGTACAGTTTGGAACAAGAACATGAGCAAAGGCCCAGAACCTAAAGCAAGCCTAGAAACATCCAAGAGGAGAGTGTCTATACTCAAACCCCATGAACTCACTGGTCCATGCCTGTACCCCCATTACACTTAAGTCAGATTTCCTTTTCCCATTTTGCACTGGATCAGAACCAGCTTCCCCTCCATGGTATCTCTTCTCCATTGCCTTTATCTATAGGATGTTAGAGCTGAGGGCTCAGTTAAAATCAGACCTAGACTATCTCTGAACAAGGTGATGTTCTAGAGCTGAACAGGTACCCGAGCCACACATGAAGTGCTGTGCACCTTAGGGGAGCATTAAGTTTGCTCAGAAAGTTACATATGGTCTCCTTCACCTCCATTTCTACTGCTTTCTCCTTTGGCACTGCATCTACCTTGGCCTTCTTTTTCTTTCTCAATTTCACCAATATTTTCCTGAACCTTATTATGAGCCTTTGCATTTCCTGTTCCTTCCACCTGAAACTGTTTCCCTGGCCCTCTGCCCAGCCAGCTCCTCCATATGATTCATTTTCTCAGCTCAAAGGTTACTGCCACAGACAGGGTCTCCTTCACCCTTTATGTAAGTAGCCCCATCAGACACACTCCCATCACCTCATATTATTGCCTTCCTAACACTTATCAGATCCTAACGATCTTACTGACATGTACACCAACTCTCTCCCCTCTGTAGATCCTAAGCTCCATGATGGAAGGTTCTCAGTGTTGTATTGCCCTGGAACCCCACTGTCTGACATACACCATGAGCACAGTAAACATTTGTTGGAAGGGTGGACGAGTAGTTACATAGAAGAAAGATGGAAAGAAGGAAGAGAAAACCCCTGTCTGTAGAACTACACATCTTCAGGGAGCACAAACGTTTTATTAGAGGTACTCCACACACACACACACACACACACAGGCACACAACATTGATTTAGTAGACACTCCATTGTCCAGATGGGGAAAATGCAGCTCACAGAGGGAAAGGGGCTTGTTCATAGTCCCTGATTTGTTTTTCTGTGTTTACTTTTCCAGAACCAGGTCAGGCACCTGAAGAGCGTTCCCACAGAACCTACGATCTCTCCGTCTATTTGTCCTTCCCCTGCCCCTGGTTTCATATGTCAGCCCACAAGGTGAATCTAATTCCAGGACCAGTGAGCCCAGCCTGTAACCAATTCTTAGCCTCATATACCATGTCACATCTCATTGACTTTCAGTGCCTGGTAATTAATACTCATGTTTCATAATAAATACGCAAGTCTGAGCAGGGGAGGAGGCCTCCTCTTCTGCATCTCCCTCTGTTGCCCGGTCCCAACTGGGCCCCAGGGCCAAGGTGAAGAGAGGCTCTAGGAAGCTGAGAGGAACCCAATGTCAAAGTATATGCAACATGGACACATGACTCAGGGGCTTAACACGGCTAGTCCTGGCAAGGCCCTTGGCAGTCTGGTCCCCCACCACCACCTCCAACTCTGGCACACCCGTCTCAGTTGTACTGGCTTTTCTGGACTTTCTCTAAGGCCCCTTCCTCTCTCTCACCTCATTGCCTTTGGATAAACTGGTCCCTCATCCTGGATATTGGCACAGGCACTTAGCACCATGACCCCCTGAAGTAAGTACTCAGTAAACACTGGCTATCATGATAGTTAACAATCATTTGTTCTATGTTTAATACTTATTACTTTCTCAAAATATCCTTTCTTTCCCTTAATTTAAAACTTACTGAACACTGATCTCCTGTCTAAGCTCTGAGAAGGCAGAAGACACACCTCTCTTGCATCATCACTGCTTCCCAGTTTCCTGGTGCTCAATAAATATTTGTTGACTCAACAAATGAACAATGAGGCTTTATCCAGTAAATGTCAGAGAAGCCCTAGACATGTCTCAGAATCCTAAATAATTGCTGTTTAAAGGAGATGAGATGTCTATAAATAGACAATTTATATCTATTATGGTAATTAAAGACATACAGATCTTGAATGTAAGCGAGTGTAAGGGGATGGAGGGGCACTCTCATTGTCTGAAAGACAGAAATAAAGCACCTTCGATGTCACAAGGTTAGAGTCAGATCAAGAATGTCATTTCTACCCATAAGGATACGCTTATTCAAGGATCACGATGAGTGTCTAAAAGTCCCTACACACACACACACACACACACACACACACACTTTCCATCTCCCTCCCCCTGAATGGAGCCACCCTGTCACCTCATTAACCACCATTTACAATGAGGCTGCCACATTTTCAGGGACCGCAGCCAGGAGCCAAGGAGAAATGTCGGTGTGAGAGGCCTTAAATGAAGTGACAATAAAAAAGGAGTTGCTAATACCAGGAGATCCCTCCCTGGGAGAGAGCTGTCAGGAAGAGTGCCCAGGGCTGGGAGATTTATTGATACTAAGTGGATGGTGCCTTAACCAGAAGTGATTATCAAAGAGGTTTGAGCCGAGTGAGGATGGAATTGGACAGCCTGCGCTTTGCAGAGCGGGGGTTTTCCTGCCCTTGCCAGGGCTTGCCCTCCTACCTCCCCAAGAGGGAATTCCTGGCCTTGTTTTTACTAGTTCTGATTGTTGGCCGCATTCTGCTGCAGAATCTCTTGGAGGCAGGGACCTCGGAATCTGACACTCTGGCGGGGTTCCCTGAATGTGCGATGGCTTTTCTCTCTGCCAGGTCTTTGCTGCTGTTCTTCCTTCCACCTGCACTCTACTCTTGCCCCCCACACACACCCCTTCTTATGGCTGATCTCCGATTATCTTTCAGGGTCAAAGCTGGCACTTCTTCTTGGAAGCTTTCTCTGAGGTTCCCAAAGGCTGAGGTTGGGTGCCCCTGCCTGAACCCTGACCTCATCCCCTCCACAGCACTTACATGAAGTGTACTTACTAGTTCAGTCCTGGTCTTTCCCATTTTCCAGGCAACGGTCCTTGAGGTTGGACCTTGCTGATTTCACCACTGCAAGTCCACCGCCTAACATGGAGTCTCACGAGTGGTAGATGTGAAATGTTGAGAAGTGGGTGGATGGGCCGATGGACCAATAGAAGAACAGATGTGTGTGTGTGTGTGTGTGTGTGTGTGCTCTGCATGATCCCCAGGGACCAGAGGGGGATGAATTGAGCACCACCCGGTTTCATTTTGTTTTCATATCAATAGATCCTAATGCACTAATGCCTCTTGATCTGGCATCAGGGGAAGGCAAAGTGCTATAGGAGAGGATTTTCTAGAAACTGAAGCTGTCCTCTTTGCCATGACTGTCTCCTTCCAGTATTATAGGAGGGAGGGAAGGGGTGTCATATCACAGAAGTCAAGAGTTCAAGCCTTGTGGTCTGACTGGTAGAGTTCAGATCTCAGTTTTGTCTTACCCTGATCTTGGACTTGCCCTTCCCAATTTGTAACCTAACTCACAGGATGAAAGAAATCATTGCCAGCGAATGTCTTTGCATGAGTCTGGTACTTCATAAGTGCTCAAACATCAGCTCTTAATTATTACTATCAGAGGCAGTATATTCACCATTGCTGTCTTAAATGGAGAATACATACATAGTCCTACCTACTCAGATTCTCCATCAGCCTGAGAATCTGACTGACTAGTACACCGCAGGGTCCCCAGGCTGCTTTCCAAAGTTTCCATTTCTCCTCGGGCTCACTGTATCTAATGATACAGGGTCCACCTCTAGCCTGCTTTCTGACTGGCCTTCACTCATCTACTCTCTGAAAGTGAAAAATGTTAGTCGCTCAGTCATGCCTGATTCTTTGCGACCCCATGGACTGTAGCCCACCAGGCTCCTCTGTCTATGGTATTCTCCAGGCAAGAATACTGGAATGGTTTGCTATTTCTTTCTCCTAGGTAACTAACTCACGGATCACATTAAAAACTTAAATACAACTCAAGACTCTGAATGCATCTGGATTTAGTGCCAGGATTCTATTACAATGAGATTTAAGAACTCAGAACCTTTATCTGATTTCTAGGTTTGAAAAACTGCACTGGAGTTTGCGAAAAGTTTAACTAGCAAATAAACAAAGTATGCTCAATCGGTTAATATTTTTCAACTAATTTGACTAGAACGTAGACTGTAGGAGCCTGAGGGAACATTTATTATGAAGTCTGAAGCCACCAATTTACAGATGGGAGACTGAGACCCAGAGAGAGCCCGGGATTGGTCCAAGGTCACATAGCCCTGTCTTGTGATAAAAACCCCAAAGAGAATCCTCTAGGTTTCTGGCATCTAGTTTAGTACTTTTTCTACAAGACCAAGTTATCTTTTTTAATTGAACATTTACTGTGACAGATTTAAGGAAATGCACTACAACCAATTATATTTCTGAACATTTAACCAATTATGCAGTGTCCCACAGGCCCTGGGCCTGCAGAGTCTTAGCCTCAGTCTCTCGCTGTCCCATTCTCTGTTGCTGCTCAGGCTTAGTTGAAATAAGGAGCCAGATTGAAGATCAGATGCTGAACAAGTCTGGGGCCAGGGTCCACTTCGGTATATCCAGAAGGCTACCTCCAAGCCATGTCATTTTAGGGAGAAGTGGGCAAATGCACCCTCTTAGCCTTAGAGGATAATATATTCAGTTCAAGGGGGAAAAATGGACTTGTAAAAGGTAAAACTAGGAAGATAATTTGAGAAGGGAAAATATCCTGGCCTCTGTGAGTATAAAGATTCTATCATGCTTACCTGCGCCCATTTCTTCCCTCCGATCTCATCCTTTCCTCTTCCACTTCTAAAGTTCCAGCAAGAAACAGTGGCCACAAGGTCCCTAGAGGCCCAAGGAAAGGTGCAAAACCACGTAGGTAACGCCAGGGAATGGACTGGAACATGAGATTTATATCCCACTGGATAATATTTCATTTCAGCAAGGAAAGAGGAGATCCTAAAAATACTGCAGAGAGCATATTATAATATTTTAATGGGGTTTATGTGCTCCTCATTACACTTCACCCAGTAAGATGGATTGTGCTTTTTGACAAATCTATATTTAACACGAGGAGAATAATATACAATGTATGCTTCCTGTTGGAGAGATCCATATTTATGGAAGTCGTGATTCTGACAATCACAACAGACATTTAAAGACAGGGCCTATTGTCAGCTGCAAACAGACAGAGTGGCCTCATTAGGGCGAAAGAGAAAATAGTGTGAGCAGTAAAGGATATATAGCTAATACAGGAGACATCAACCCAGAACAGAGGAGGAGGAAGAGGTCCAGGGTGACCCACCAACTCCTCCCATCCCTTACTGCAGGCATGTGACCCTCTCATCAGCACTCACCTACCATGTGCTGGGGATTATGCTGGCTTTGGGGCATAAATGAGACCTCTGTTTTTCGGGAATTAACGTTGACCTGAGCAGTCACAGATACATACAAGCAAAAAAAGAAAAAGATAACTATTTCAAATAATAATCATTGAAGTATGAAAGATACGATGGGAGATGTGATAGAGATTTATAGAGGGTTGAGGGGAGGATGGAACAACCATCTAGAGGAGGTGATGAAGGAAGGCCAGTCCAGGCAGGAGAGATGTGAGCTGAGACATAACTGCTGAAAAGCAGTGAGCACTGCAAAGAGGTAAGGGAAGAGCACTGCAGGCGGAGAATCTAAAAAAAATCAGTCACTTTGCTGTACACCTGAAACTAGCACAACATTGAAAATCAACCACAGTCCAATACAAAATAAAAATTAAATTAAAAAACATATACAAACACACAAAGGGCACCTGCCGGGTTTCCTTAGACAATATGCTGGGTTACACTGGAAGTTAAACAGATGACTTGTATGGCTCCATTACAGTCTTTAAGAGAAGATCTTGCAGGGGCATGAAGGGAAGATCTAGGAAGTAACTGATCTGAGACTTGGTAGGCAGCTGTGTCCTAGCAGCTAATAGCATTCTTCAGTTCAGCCTGACACAGTGCATCAATTACGTGTTAAAATGTTTTCACCAACAAAGGGCCCTGGGAGTGTTTGAATTTGACAATAATCTGGATTTTTTGGAACAGGATTCCTCTCAATCTTTTATGTGGCTACTATGTAGTATGAAACTGCAAAAGGAGGACAGGGTTTACATCATTTCCAAAATGTGTTTGCACAAAGAAGTCTTTCTTTTTTAAGGAGCACTTTGTGGTACTAATGTTTCATGGAACACATTTGGGTGATGCTCACGGAGCATAGTTTGAGAGCCCATCTACAAAGGCAATGTGGGGTCATGAAAGCAGGTGATATGGCCAAGAGAGCAGAGAATCTAAGAACATCAGCTTCTTCATCTTAAAATAAAACTGATAATACCAAAGTCACAGGGTTGTGATGAGAAATGAACAGCCTAACATATACAGCAAAGCACCCTAAAATACTGTCACTGTGATGAGAATAACTTGTCTGCCTCACCATCCATATTAGGACAGTAATCTGGGGGCACTGGGGTTAGCATTACAGTTGGGCACTTGACTGGGGCAAAGTCTAGGAACCCTGTATCACATATTAAAATGAAGTTTCATTGGTGAATGACCTGAACTTGGTCCCATAATTTTCGTCTTTTTTACCGTTATAGTTTAACCAACAGTCTAACTGAATACCAACCAGTGTTGGTAACTTAACTGGCATCTTACAAAATGACTCCTGTGGGGATATTCACACAGCTAAGCTATTACTGTGGCTGATACACCAGGGGGCCTGAAAAATCAGCTGGTAGGATGTACAAACACGCGATGAACATTAGCAGAGAAATGTACACTGAAAGCTGAGGGTAGACTGGGAAAATCAACACTTGTTTTCTTAAACGTGCATCAGCAGCAAGCTGACAGACTTTCTTCCTGCGGCATCTTATTATGCTTTGCCTTGAAGTGATGGGCAGTGTCATAGAAAGATCGTTAGATTGGGTTCAAGATACCTGCCTAACTCAGATCCCGTCCATCTGTGATACCTTGGACATGTCCATTACCTTTCTAAGCCTTGGTTTCTCCCTTTAAAAACTGACCTAGTCATCCTTTTCCTATCTTAATAAGGTTGTTGTACAGATAATACGAAAGAACATACAGAACTGCATTGTATACATTTATAATGAATAACCATGACAACTCTTGGCATGGAAATGGCGCCTAATAAAGACTGGTTCAACAGATGGATGGGTGGGTTGGACAGATGAATGAGTGAATGGATACACAGATGGGTAAAAGAGACAGGCAGTTAGATAGGTTGGCAGGTTGAAAGGATGGAGGGATAGATTGCCTGAGTAAGTAGAAGGCTAGCTAGATAATAGAAGGATGATGAGTTAGATGGATAGGCTAATGGATGAAATAGTTTTAGAGCCACTGACAGCATGTTTGCAGCATCTTCCTCTATTCATTAATTTCTCTCTTCTCCTTTTCCAGTCTGTTCCCAGTTCTCTAAAGGAGTCTATGCCATCTTTGGGTTTTATGAACGGAGGACTGTCAACATGCTGACCTCCTTCTGCGGGGCCCTCCACGTCTGCTTCATTACACCAAGCTTTCCCGTTGACACATCCAACCAGTTTGTCCTCCAGCTGCGCCCCGAGCTGCAGGATGCCCTCATCAGTATCATCGACCATTACAAGTGGCAAAAATTTGTCTACATTTATGATGCTGACCGGGGTAAGCCAGGGGCTAGGGGAGGGAGACGTTGAAGGGATGGAGAGAAAATTACCAGCAGGAAGAAGAATGGGGCCTCCCTGCTTTCTTGAAAGCAAGGAGGAATGATCCAGAAATGCTTTATGTCTGTGGACTGATTTTTCAGTAGCTAACCTGTAACTCACTGTGCAGAAACACATCCTTGGAGAGAATAACCTTTTAACGCACCATTCAAAGCTTCCATCGTTCCTGAACGCAGACTCAACGTCCAAGGACCTTAGCTGACTGGTTCAGGGCTCAGGGCTCATGGCATGGCTTTGAGGAGCATATGGAGTCAGACCTGGATCTGAATTCTATGTTCCTTCTTCTCCAGCTGTCTGACTTTAGGCAAGCTCTCTCTGCCTCAATTTGATCACTTCTGTAATGGGAATAAAATTCTCTATTCCTTCATTTTTTCATCTCTGTAATGAAGATAAAGCCAGTCTCTATCTCATAAAATTGTGAGGACTGAATGACACAATAACTAGATGGGGCTTGTATGGTACCAACAACACAGTCAATGCACAGAGTCTTTTATACATGTTAACCTCTATCAGCATCATCACCAGCATCACCATCAGCCCTCCCAGGCCTTAATAATTCTGCCTCTACCTAAATTTCAAATTTGCCATTCCATTTTCTAAATATGTCCAGCATTTGTTTTTCTACTCTATATCTTGAATCAGAGGATTCTAGTTTCTGGGGAGCACTTCCCTTTTCAAATCTACATATGCAAATTATTCCTTTCTTTTGCAATGGAGAACACCACTTTCTCTATTTCCTGACCTTGTAAATGGAAACGCTCTTCTTTTCTCTAACTCCTGTGATGGTTGTATTATACGATATATCCTACCATCCCCTGCTATACTCAATGGTCCAAAAAGAACTTAACCATTATTGGTGTGAAGAAATAAGTGGATCGTACAAGGTCTGGGAAGTGAGGCACAGGAATTCCACCCTGTTTAAAAAGAGAGGCTTTATAGGAGCTTGCCTTTAGAGAGGCTTAGAAGATTTTTCAATAGAAGAGTGGCTGGCAAAATGTTTTTTCAGGAAGAGTTAGGCAGGCATTATTCAAGGAGAATTAGCTGGCAGGTGTGGCCAGAAGCACTCTATTTGCTTTGATTTTTCCCTTCTCTTTCCTTATTTTGATGATTTTCCTTCTCAGACAAGCAGGCATTATAAGGATGAACTGCAGAATGGCTATTTCAGGACAACTTTGCAGCATAAATAGGGCTTCCCTGGTGGCTCAGATGGTGAAGCATCTGCCTGCAATGTGGGAGACCTAGGTTCGATCCCTGGGTCAGGAAGATCCCCTGGAGAAGGAAATGGCAACCTACTCCAGTATTCTTGCCTGGAAAATTCCATGGAGGGAGGAGCCTGGTAGGCTACAGTCCATTGGGTTGCAAAGAGTCCAACAGGACTGAGCGACTTCACTTTTGCAGCATAATGAGGCTTGAGGCCTAGAAGCAGCAAAGCCAGAAAAATCTCACTTTCATTAGAGGATCGTCTCTGGAGTTTATCAGCAAAAAGCGCCCATACTCTTAAAGGGGCTCCACCTACCTCACAACTCTGAGCTCAGAGTTCTGCCATTTGCTAGCTGTGTGACCTTGAGCCAATGACCAAGTCTCTCTGAACCTCCATTTCCACATTTGTGAAACATGGATAACAATGGTACCTATCTTACAGAATTAAGTGAATTGAAGACAGGAAAGCTAATGGAGCAATGGCAGACACATAATAAGCTTTCAGTAAATGTGAGGCTTAAGAACACCAACCTTGTACTTAAATAAAATAAATAAAGCAAGCAAAAAAGAAACAACAGAATCAATCTACAGATGATTCTTTATGCTGGGCACCATATTGGTCACTATCAGAGAGATGAGCAATGTTATATGGCGACAGAAATGATATATGTGCACAAGATAGATTAACAGTGCACAGGTAATATAATGATTTGTTGCAGGCAGATTTATGACCTCCCCTTTCTTCCCCAACAAAGACACCCATGCTCTAATTCCTGGAACCCCTGAATATGTTATGTTAAATGAAAAAGGCATAAAGGTTACAGATGGAATTCACGTTGTTAATCAATTGACCTTAAAACAGACAGATTATCCTGGATTATTTGGGTGAGCTCAGTGAAATCACAAGGGTCCTTAAGCATGGGAGAGGCAGAAGGGTCAGTATCAGAGTATAACATGAGAGACTCAACTAGTCACTGAAGATGGAAGAGGCTATAAACCAAGGAAAGCAGGTATCCTCTAGAAGCAGAAAAAGCAATAAAAATTTCCCCTCCTAGAACCTCCAGAAAATAACACAACCCTGACAATAACTTGAACTTAGGCCAGTGAGATTCATTTCAAACATCTGACCTCTGGCAGTTTAACATGATAAATGTTTTTATTTGAAGCCACTAAATTTGCAATAATTTGTCACAGCTGCAGTAGGAAATTAATATCCTACCTATGTCCCAAAGATGAAACAAAACAGTATTAAGTCACGGATTCCTCTATCATTTAGCTGTAAATCAGAAGAGAGTAGCTTAATTCAGTACACGGTGATCGAATACCTACTGTATGAGAGGCAAAGTGCTAGGATTTGAGATATACTATATATTAGTAACTGTGGTTGACAGCTATCAGGTGCTGTTTAGATATCAGATCAACACACTTAATAAGCAGTTACTAAAGGCTGAATAGTAATCAATATTTATAAAACCCCTGCCATGTTTGAGACACTCTCATTCAATCCTCATGATGACACTGTGAAGTGGGCGTTAACATCACCATTTTACCACTGAAGACACTAAAGTTTTGCAAAGTGAATTAATCCATTCAAGATCATTTAACCAAGTATATTGTAGCATTAGAACTGGAGCTTCAGATTACACTTTTAATCACTAACTCTACTGCCTCCTATGCTCTGCAAACAGAAACACAAAACAAACACAGAGCCTGCCCACCCCAGCTCAAACTGGCCTTGGAGCAAGCTGGAGCTGAGTTTAGTGGAGGAGTGGGGAAGGTGGGGGAAACTGCTGTGGATTCTGACTGCCACCTCTGTCCTACTCACCCCACCTCCAGGTCTGTCCGTCTTGCAGAAAGTCCTGGACACAGCTGCTGAGAAGAACTGGCAGGTGACAGCCGTGAACATTTTGACAACCACGGAAGAGGGTTACCGGATGCTCTTCCAGGACCTGGAGAAGAAAAAGGAGCGGCTGGTGGTGGTGGACTGTGAATCGGAACGCCTCAATGCTATCCTGGGCCAGGTAGTGAGCGCAGCGAAGGTGCCCTCAGGGTGGCTGTGGGGATGGTTCCAAGGGACCAGACTGACCTCTGGCCCTCTGAGTTACAAGGAGAGTTCTTGACTAGGTGAAACCACAGGCTGTTTCTCAAATCCTGTAACTGATACAATTTAACTCTGAAATGTTATGAGATAGTACGGAGTAGGAGCCATCACCTAGGGCTTCCCATAGTTCTCAGATCAGTTAACCAAAAACTTACCTCAAGTGCTTCCTTTTCTTGTTAAAAAGAAAAATGCATTGCACTTTAGAGTTTGTGAAGTTTATCACATCCTTAGACCTGATTCCTGGGTTTGGCTCTGCATTCTGTCACCCACGGATCCAGCATTTGGTTTCTCGTCCATTTGGCCCACTGACCCATTTTGAGTCCAGGGAGGCTCTGAGCATCTCCCTTTACTCTTTCCTGAAACACACACATGTGTCTGAAAGATGAATTGATTGACTGTCCATTCTAAGAAATTACACCATAACCTCAACAGTCTTCAGCCAGATGTCTCTAAGTCATGGTTCCTCCTATTCTCAGAGGTAAAGCATGTGGCACTGGATAGATCACTTGTCTTTTTTAAATTACATCTGTGTATTCAGATGAGCTAGCAAGGAAGGAGATGCTACAATTGTTTTTGAACAGTACTCTACAATTAAAGATGACAGTTTTAGGTACTTGACAATAAGACAGTGCTTGTTAATAGTCCTCAAGACCCCTGGGGCACCCGCAGGGAATCTCAGAGTCAGCTCAGCACTTGTTCAGAGGCCTCAGCAATTGAACAGGAGAGATTCTGAAAGCTGGGGGTTCTTTGAGGCATTAACTCTGTGTTCTACTTTACAAAGTGTGAATCTGTGCCTCCCTCTCAGAGAGAAAAAGCAGCAAAAATTGTTCCCATTAAGATGGGAGTTTTTTGAGCCAGAGTCAGAGGACTGGAATTCTAGTTAGGTAAAGCAGAATAGCGGAGAAGGCAATGGCACCCCAACCAAGTACTCTTGCCTGGAAAATCCTATGGCTGGAGGAGCCTGGTGGGCTGCAGTCCATGGGGTCGCTGAGAGTCAGACACGACTGAGCGACTTCACTTTCACTTTTCACTTTCATGCATTGAAGAAGGAAACGGCAACCCACTCCAGTGTTCTTGCCTGGAGAATCCCAGCGACGGGGGAACCTGGTAGGCTGCCGTCTATGGGGTTGCATAGAGTCAGACACGACTGAAGCGACTTAGCAGCAGCAGCAGCAAAGCAGAATAGAGTATTAATAATAGTTAAATGCAGAGACCCTGGAGCCAGATGCACATCCCCAGCTCTAATGTTCATTAGTTCTGAGACCCTGGGCCAGGTTTTTAATTTCTACATCTCAGGTTCCTGACCTCTAATATGGGCATAATAATAATAAAAATGGCTACCTTTAGAGAGCTCTTGTGAGGGTCAGAAGAATCTATGTATACAAGCACAGCACTTAAAATAGAGCCTGCCCCACTGAAAGTCATAAATGTAAAGATTTACATGTTTTTGCTATTCATAATGCCAACTGATACTGGTTTTGCTTTGTGTTTTTTTTTTAGTTCAACTTTTTAAATTTTGAGATATAAGCTCATATGCATGTACAAGATATAATGCAGAGAGATCCCATGCACCACATGTCGGGTTATCCCAGTGATAACATCTCACAAAACTGTAGCAACTATAGTGCAATACCACAACCAGGAAATTGACATTGATACATTTCAGGTACAGAACATTTCCATCACCACAAAGATCTTCTGCGGTCATCCTGCTTCCCTCTCTCTCTCTCCTTTTCCCTTTCCCTAGGCACTCACTAATCTGTGGTCCATTTCTGTGATTTTCTTATTTTAAATGAGTGTGATATAAATGGAATTACATAGTATGTAACATTTTGGGTTTAGCTTTTTTCACTTGGCATAATTCCCTGGAGATTCATTCAAGTTGTTGTGGGTACGATACTGGCTTCTTGAGTCATTTCTTTTTTGGTGTAAGTGTACTCATCTGTAAAATAGGAATGAAGACCCCTGTTCTACGAAGCTGATAACAAGATTAGACGAAAGGTAGGCAAGTGTTGGATGATGAACAGGTATTCTTAGCAGACTGAAGACTCCTACAGTAAAGATAAAGCTGTTGGTACTATTTTCTGAGTACTTACTTTATACCAAACACCATGCCAAGCCCTTTCCATGTATAATTCCACTTCATCCTCACATTCTCTCTATAAAACTGCTTCCATTAGCGCCCTTATTTTATAAATGGAGAAACGAGGGATTACACTTGCCTGAGATTTCACAAGTAGCATGGAATGAAAGTAGGAAGTCAAATCCATCTTGGTCTAGCTACCATGCCAGACCTCTTAAAAACTCAATTGTCAGCATCTGCTGACTATAGCCATCCCCTCTGTCAAAGGAAAAACGTGTTTTGGAAGAAAGTAACTTGTTTTTTGAATATTTTATATTGTAGTATATTATCTTTTTTAATTGTTGGACTCTTCTATTCTGAAAAGTAAAGACAAAATGCTGAAAGGATATTATAAGTTATGTGGTTTATCACTTGCATTTACACTTTACAGATGAGATGACTAATGGTCATATTTGTTGAATCATTTGTCTTGGGTTCAGACTAGTTAGTGACAAAGGACTTCCATCTTCCGATTTGCAGTCTGACATCTTGGCATCATCCTAGACTATCTCACACTCAAGAACTGGGATCTTTTCAGTCTAACACAAATGTTCTGCCTAATCTAAGGAGGAAGACAATGATTCCAAACTCCACATAGGGAATTAACTGCCTGTCTCAGTCTCTAGTGCTCCACCTGGAATATCAGCTGTGTTAGGATTCTTGTTCTGTTTTCTTCCCTGCTGTATCCACAGTGCCTTGAACAGTGCTTGGCACCTAGCAGGTATTCAATAAATATTTTTTGAATGAATAGGAAGAATAAGGAATCAATGAATGCTCTAAGATCCTAAATGTGAGATGGGTCTAAATATCTACAGGTAGCCTTTGACTGGAAAAGAGCCTTTAAGCTGGAGGTAAGAGCAGGTAGGGAGGCCCAGAGGGCTTGTGGGAGCCAAGGTTCACAGAGGGCTTAAGAGGCCAAGTGGAGGATGTCAGTTGTTTACTGGAAGACAGTGATCTTTGGAAACCATTCTAAAGAGTCTGGGGGTTATTTTATAAACAGTGGAGAGCCAGTGAAGGTCTGTGAGCAAGGAACAGAGTTATCAAACTATAGTGTGTGTGTGTGTGTGTGTGTGTGTGTGTGAGTGTGCGTGTGCGTGTGTGTGTGCGTGTGTGTGTGCGCGTGCGCGTGTTTGTGTGTATGTGTTCGGTTGGTCAGTCGTGTCTGACTTTCTGGGGCCCCAGGTACTGTAGCCCGCCAGGACATTCTACCCATGGAATTTTCCAGGCAAGAACACTGGAGCAGGTTGCTATTTCCTACTCCAAGGAATCTTTCTAACCCAGGGATCAAACCTGCATCTCTTGGACTGGCAGGAAATTCATTAGATTATAATACTTTATCAGTGTATGGTATTTAATTATGTAATACAGTCCTTAAGTTCAGAAGGAGTCAAAGATGGATGAGGGAGACTAGGACCAGCCCATCCATTCACTCTTATTGTCTTCAAAGTGCTTTTCATCTATTGAAATCTTGTGCATTTATCTGTTTATATATTTACCATCTGGCTCCCTGCTAAATTGTCAGCTCAGCTCAATGAGGGCCTGGGGACCTTGCCTCACTTGTTCATAGCTTGTCCCTAGTGCATAGTGTGGGGCTTGACATATGGTCCATGTTCAATACATATTTGTTGAGTGAATTAATTAATCATAGAGGCTTTACAGAGCAGTTGGGATTAGAGCTTAGCCATAAAGGTTACGAATAATCAAAGAGAACGGGAAAGGGCATGCCAGACACAAAGACTGTGAATTAAGGCAATCCAGTGAAAATGAGCTTTGAAGAGATGGGGTCAGTGAGGCAGTGGACTGCAAGTGTACATTACCTTTGTGTCAACTTTCTCAGTGAGGAACCTTTTATCTCTTTATCTCTTTAGTATTGCTCTTCTCCCAGTAAACTGTGGCCTCCAGCAGAGCAAGCACCATGCTTTTTCACTTTCCACTATATTCTCAGCACAGTGCTTGGTAGATAGTAAGCACTTAATATTTGTAAAAGGGAAAGGAGGTCATGAGGTGGGTAGGTGAGTAGATGGGTGGGAAGGTTGGTGTTTAGGTCCAACTATATGAAATTACTAATCTTTATTGGTCAAAAATCATTCATTATTGTTTCTTATGTTTCAACCTGTAATTTCATCCTCCAGAGACTATTCTTATCCATTGCCGTAAGGCAGTGGGTTTCAATCTGTCTTTTGTTTGCTGTTTTGTGTTAATTTGAAGCTGAACAGGTTTCTGATAATGGTATCTCATTGTTGAAAGCGCAGCAAGCCATTTGACAAGAAAATGAAAAAGCAATGAAGAATTATTAATAAAACTATCATCCCAATAGTCTTTGAGCTCCATGGTCTGGAATTTCACATGCTAGCCACTATTTCAGAGCATTCATTGTATGCACTTGCATTTAATTATTCTTTCCATAAAAAAATGTGAGCTGCTATGCACATACATCCAATTAAGTAGATATCTGAATGTGGCTGTTAATAACCTTGAAAATTTATTCAGTTAGAAAAGAAGCCCAAATGCTTCTCCTATGTTTTATGCCTCCTTGTTACAGTGTGGGGCTGGTGAGGGGGGGGCGGGGCGGGGGCACTGAGCAGGCTGTACCAACCTCATTTTGATGATTAAAAAGAAACAGATCAAGTTACCTTGCTGGCTGAGCTGGGGCTAAATCAAGGTCCACAGTCTTAGCTGCTCCCAGATGGGTAGTGCGTCTGGATGCCCAAGCAAATCTCTGGGTAGTTCTTTCTACAGATATTTTCCTGCCTAGAATGATTAAAGACAGCCTGTGCACATAAGATGGAGGGGTGTTTGGAGACCCTGGCTCTTATTTCAGGCATTATATGGAAAGGCTCACAATAGCCAGGTCCCTGTCCTAACACTAGAGATTTCCAGGTGGCACAATGGTAAAGAATCCGCCTGCCAAGGCAGGAGATGCAGGTTCAATTCTTGGATTGGAAAGATCCCCTGCAGAAGTGGGGATGGCAACCTGCTCCAGTACTCTTGCCTAGGAAATCCATGGACAGAGGAGCCTGGTGGGCTATAGTCCATGGGGTCGCAAAGAGTTGGACACGACTGAGCATGCACAACACACAATGCAATGTCTTGACACTGTTAACATACTGCTGTGGGATCTGATATATCACGCCCCAACTCTGGGGCATGACTTCCCATCTGTACAGTGATTGGGGGATCAGATGATCCTGACATTCCCTCCCAGCTTCCAGCTTGTACTCAAACTGGAAGTTGCTCAGAAATGTCTGAATACCCAACTGGTTTAGGGAAGAAGGCACAAAGAAGGAACTGTATCTAAATGTGATCCATGCAAGGATGTGAAGTTCAAGAACTGGGGTGCAATCATCCAACTACCCATTTGACCATGCGTCCACTTCTCTGTCCACTCAAGCAGCAGATATTGTTATATCCAATACAACAGAAGATTCTCACTGTGTATAGAAAGAATCTCCATGAATGGAGAAGGCTTTACGGAAGAAGAAAAGAAGTGAGCATTTTAGCCAGGACCTCGGGGTTGTAATAACACTAATCCATCCCTGGAATCAGGGAAAAATTATTTCAAATCTTGTATCTGTACTTTATATCCGGGTAACCTCAGGGAGCTTATTTAACTTCTCTAAGCCTCCATCCCTATCTGTAAAATCGAGGGTATCAGCAATGCCACCATCATTGGGTGGTTGTGATATTGTAGCTTGAATACTTAGGATAGGACAGGGCAGTCAGTACTCAATGTTCATTGCTATTATTATTGCAGGTGTAGCTTTAATTGTCAGTATGATTAATGCATGTATCCCCCGGGTTGTGTTTTATAGATTGTAAAGCTGGAGAAGAATGGCATTGGCTACCACTATATCCTTGCAAATCTGGTGAGTAGAGAACACTGCAAGCCCTCAACTGGTGGGGCCATGTTTGGGGCCTGGCTTGCTACTGTGGTCCCTGGCTGGTAGGAACTGCATGAGTGGGACTGGCAAATTTTGAGCTTCAGCTGTGCCCCTGCAAAACCCATAACACTTAAGGTGATTCTCTAAGCTTCCTTGTAAGAGATCACACTGGTGGGCAGGCCTTTATTAGTCATCACAATTCCACCTTTAATCGACTCTGCCACTTGGCAATAACAACAAAATCACCACATCTTTTAATGGACACAAGATGCTTTAACCTCACTGGTTTTGATTCTCTGTTTTGACATCAATGATAGTTTACTGTTTATAAATACAAATGTTTAAATGATAAGAACACTAGCACTGACAAGTCTTTAACCAGAAACAGTTTTATAGCATGAACAATATTATGACAATTTAGTTTTTATTCTCTTTTTTATGTGGCATAGATAAGCTGTCTTTTAAAGAAAATTTTTACTTTCATTTTTATGTACTACAGTTATTTTTATTGGGTGCAATTATTTTTCAGGGTAGGAAGACTTGACTCATAAGATAATTTTTGGTACACATTAAATTATTCCTAGTGACATGTATCATTATGAGTTTTCATTGTGGCCATCATTTTGGCAAGTCTATTTTGGCAAGTCCTGGGTCATGTTTTTTCATCTACCTTTCTAAATTATGAGGTTTGAGACTTTCAGTGTTTTGTTTTTTTTTCCCCCCAAAGTCAAATTTAATTTTACTTTGCATTTGTCTTATTTTTATTTTTTTATTTATTTTTTTTAGTTTATTTTTTTTAATTTAATTTTATTTTTAAACTTTACAATATTGTATTAGTTTTGCCAAATATCGAAATGAATCTGCCACAGGTATACCTGTGCATTTGTCTTATTTTTAAAGAGCGTTATTAAGATGTAATTCACATGATGTAAAGCTCATCCATTTAAAGCACACAAGTCAATTCTCTTATGTATATTCACAGAATTATGAAACATCACCACAATCTCATTTTTAAACATCTCCATCATCCCCCAAAAGAAACCCCATACACATTAGCAGTTGCTCCCCATTTTCCCCCAGATTCCTCCAGTAATCTACTTTCTATCTCTATGGACTTGCCTATTCTAGATATTGGAATCACAGAATATCTGGTCCTTTCTGACTGGCTTCTTTCACCTAACATAATGTTTTCAACATTCATCCATGTTGGTACCACGTATCAGTTCTTCATTCCTTTTTATTGCCAAGTAACATACCATTACACGGATGCATCCCATTTTGTGTATCCACACACCAGTTGATGGACACTTGAGTTGTTTTCACTTTTTGACTATTATGAATTCTGCTTCTACAAACATTTGTATACAAGTTTTTCTCTTGAGCACAAACCTAGGAGTGAAATCGCTGGGATACATGGTAACTCTATGTTTGATATTTTGAGGAATGCCAAAACTATTTTGTAAAGTGGTTGCATCTCCCAGCAAATTTTTAATAAATAACAAACTTTGCCATGTGGTAGTTTGAGCATGTCAGATTTCCTTAATGATAGCTTTTTCTACAAAGTTTGCTTATTATCCTCGCCTTCTTTATGATTTTCTGTGTTTCCTTTAAGATGTGATTTTTTAGCTTTTTGCCCATAACAAATTATATCACCCAGTTTTAGCTACGTTATTCAATATTAATTGAATAAGAGGTTGATATTTTCCTACTTATCTTTAGAATAAGGATCACTAACAGAACAAAGGCACAGGATCTAGGTGTAGTAAAGGTCAAAGCGGTAGGACTGAAAAGTGGGACCAAAATATCTTGCCTGATTCTTAAGCTCTGTCTCTCTTTCTGACTGATCTCCAGCCTCAGACATATTCCTACCTGAACCATCTTGTCTTTCCCCTTGGAAACTTCCTAGCCTTGGCTGTCTTGGTATTTCATGGTCAGGACTAGAAATAAGGACTTATTAAGATAAGTTAATTAAGGTCTGGTTATTAATAAATAAATATGTTACTTTTCTCAGAGATACTTGCCTTTTAAATGGATGATAACTGTCCAGACACTTTTGGGGGAACCAAGAGTTGCATCCTCAAAAGCCATTTGCAAGGATTAAATTGTTGACTTTGTGATGAAAAAAAAACTCTTGACATCCCTTGAATCTCACTCAGATCCTTATCCTAGAAGGGACTGTGGAAGTCAGCTCTAAGTTTCATTTGCTTACAGGGAAACTTTGCTTATGGTCAAACCAGCAACAGGGTATGACTTGGCCAGGCTCACACCAGTCAGTGATAGAGCCAGGCCTGGCACCAGGGTTAGCAGGTCTATGCCTTTTCTACTATATCAGGACATCTCTCAGCATAGATCATGTGGGCACCCTGCTGCTTGAGAATACACAGAACAAGGGTGGGGGCATGCATAATCATCTCTCCAGGATAAGATAGAAATTACACATCAGTGACCTCAAAGCCACCCAAAGACCTCAGGTAATTACATTGCCAGCCTCCATCTGTTGCCAAGTGACCCCTTAGTCACAGCATCACCAAGTCAGCCCTTTGGGTGTCTGCAGCCTTCTGATCTGCATTCTTTTTTCTCTCCCCTGACCTAATGAGCTCTCAAATTCTTACAACTGCCAGCTAATAGGATGCAAATTGCATATACCATCCAAATACAAAAGACTTGCATGTTCCAATAGATTAGTTGATAATTGGGCTTCAGATTACTAATTAATTCAGTTTGAAACATAGTGGAGTATGTGGTGTGTGTTTTTCTTCCCCCTTCAGAGGAATCATGCAATTTATAAGATGATAATTTTTAGAAATTCTGCCACATAATTAGCCCACTGCTGCATGGAACTGACCCCCTCCTTCAGCATGCTTGTGATTAGGGTGTAATTATAGAGTTAGAAACTAAGGGAGCTTTTGAAAGGTTTAACAAAGGAGGGAGCTACTTTTTATTTCAAGGTTGTTTCCGTCCCTGTCAGACTGTGTGAGCTTCAAAGAAGCCAACAGCGTCCCTGTAACAGGTCACTTTGGAGGGATGCTTTTCTGGGTTTGGAGGGCTACTGGAAGAGAAGACGGAAGGAGAACCCTGGGTCAGGGAGGAGAGCTTTATAACAGGGAGTCATTAAAAAAACAAAGAAATAAAAACCCTGCTTTTTGTCCAGACACCATCCTCGGCTAGCTTCTTTGTGATTTTGGGCAATTCGCCAGCACTCAGTTCCCTCACTGAGAATAATAGTTCCTATTCTATATGCTCATAGAGTCACTGGGGAAGGCCAGTATGTTGCTGAATGCCACCATGCCTAGAAAAAGTTAAAGTGCTCTACATAGTGGGGAATCCTTGCTTCATATAGTCAATGTGCCCATCTGAACACACTCACATGTTGTATCTATATGTATCAGATCAGATCAGATCAGTTGCTCAGTCGTGTCCGACTCTTTGCGACCCCATGAATCACAGCACGCCAGGCCTCCCTGTCCATCACCAACTCCCGGAGTTCACCCAGATTCACGTCAATCGAATCAGTGATGCCATCCAGCCATCTCATCCTCTGTCGTCCCCTCCTCCTCTTGCCCCCAATCCCTCCCAGCATCAGAGTCTTTTCCAATGAGTCAACTCTTCACATGAGGTGGCCAAAGTACTGGAGTTTCAGCTTTAGCATCATTCCTTCCAAAGAAATCCCGGGGCTGATCTCCTTTAGAATGGACTGATTGGATCTCCTTATGTGCATGTATATGCCCATGCATATATATGCTGATACATGCATTCTTATTTTATATATGATAGGATAGATGTATATTTATATTTCCATAGTATTGGGATGGCCATAAAGTGAACTTGAGTGCATGCTCAGTTGCTCAGTCATGTCCAACTCTTTGCAACACTATGGACTGTAGCCCGCCAGGCTCCTTTGTCCATGGGATTTCCCAGGCAAGAATACTGGAGTGGGTTGCCACAGAAATTGGTGAACTGTACTGTTACTACTTAAAGAAGCTCCTGGGTCCTGGAATCCCCTGGAGGACCAAGCTCTCCTGTCTGGCTGTCAGTCCTCCTCCAAACCCAGCCCTGACTCAGCTTTCACTCACTACTCTGAGACTGTGATCAAAGCAGACAGTTACCAGCCGGGGCTCTCCAGTTATAGCTAGTTCTTATCTCTATAATGCATCAGCAGCAAATCTTAGAACAAGCTAGTGTTTCTCAAAAGAAAGATATGTGGACCCTTAGAATGCATCTGCACAGACAGTTGGGGAAACACTGAGCTAATGATTAAATTTTTCAGTCCACTGGGACTGCAAACAAGAGTACTCACAACATGAGACAAATGATCAGATAATTAATATTGATGATTTGAGTTTCATTGAAATAAATAAGCACAACATTTAAAAATTCTTGCAGAGAAGACAGCAAAAGAGACACAGATGTATAGAACAGTCTTTTGACTCTGTGGGAGAGGGAGAGGGTGGGTTGATTTGGGAGAATGGCATTGAAACATGTATAATATCATATGTGAAACGAATCACCAGTCCAGGTTCAATGCATGATACAGGATGCTCGGGGCTGGTGCACTGGGATGACCCAGAGGGATGGTATGGGGAGGGAGGTGGGAGGGGGGTTCAGGATGGGGAGCACGTGTACACCCATGGCAGATGCATGTTGATGTATGGCAAAACCAATACAATATTGTAAAGTAATTAACCTCCAATTAAAATAAATAAAATTTTAAAAAATAAAAAAGAGAAAAAGTGCAATCCAATATACGGTAGGTACAGATTTTTTCAAATATTGTTTGATTCTGCTTATATGAGGTGCCTAGAACAGACAAATTTGTAGAATCAGAAAGTACATTGGTAGATGTCAGAGATGAGGGAATAGGATGGGGAGGAGGAATGGGGAGCTGGTGTTTAATGGGGACAGTTTCAGTTTAGGAAGGTAAAAGATTTGGGAGATGGATGATGGACAGTTGCACAGCAATGTGAATGTACTTAGTGCCACTAAATTGCACAGTTAAATATGGTTAAAATAGTATGTTTTATATTATGTGACTTTTAACACAATAAAAAAAAACTTTAAAGAAAAAAAAACAAAAAAATAATAATAAAAGTTAAATAAACTCCATTTACACATATGAGAGACTGATTATGATACAATAATGTAGTGAAACAGGACTGAAAGGATTCTGATCATTTCTTCCATCAGTAAAAATATTTTAAGCAAACTCAATATATTTTGATTATCTGTTTGAAATTATATATGTGTAATACTTTGATTAGTAAATATAATGTGAAATAGACATACAAATGAAATAAAGATAAATAGAAGTTGTAAAAAAAAAAAAAATGTTTTTGCAGAGAACTAGCACACCCCTGAGAATTTATAAAGGGTCCACCAGATCCCAGTTTGAGAAGCACTGAAATACTGAAGGTATTGGTTGTCTTTCAATGTGCAGCATTTGGTGCTGCCTAGGGCATTCATAACCCACTCCAGTACTCTTGCCTGGCAAATACCATGGACAGAGGAGCCTGGTAGGCTGCAGTCCATGGAGTCGCTAAGAGTCGGACACGACTAAGTGACTTCACTTTCACTTTTCACTTTCATGCACTGGAGAAGGCAATGGCAACCCACTCCAGTGTTCTTGCCTGGAGAATCCCAGAGACCAGGGAGCCTGGTGGGCTGCCGTTTCTGTGGTAGCACAAAGTCGGACATTACTGAAGTAACTTAGCAGCAGCAGCAGCAGGGCATTCATGAGCTTCCCAGGTGGCTCAGATGGTAAAGTGTCTGCCAGCAATGTGGGAGACCCAGGTGTGATCCCTGGGTCAGGAAAATCCCCTGGAGCAGGAAATGGCAACCCACTCCAGTACTCTTGCCTGGAAAATTCCATGGACAGAGGAGCCTGGTAGGCTACAGTCCATAAGGTCGCAAAGAGTTGGACACAACTGAGCGACTTCACTTTCACCTTTCAGGGCATTCATAACAATAATAATAACAGCAATTCCTCTCATTTTTACACTATGCTATAGCTGATGTGACATTTTGGCATACATCACATCCCACAGTACCCGTATGAAATAAGCAAGGTAGACTCTATCACCCCCATTTTACAGAAGAGAGAACTGAGGCTCCAAGATGTTATGTGACTGAGCTGCAGAGGAGGAAGGCAGTCACTACTGGTCAGTGGAGTTTGGCTCTCAGGAACCTGACAAAAACCAAGTGATGTGATCCTAAGAATAGGATGACCAGGCTAAACTTATGCCAAACCCCTGGAGCCACTGAACTAGACCGCCTTACACCCCTAATAAATAACTACAATGATAACAACAGCTATTCACTGAGTGATTGCTACAGTCCAAACACTGTAAGTGATTAACTATTAAATCTTCATAATAGTCCTTGAGGTTGATAAAAACCCCATTTATCAAATGAAGAAACCAAGGTTCAGAAAGTAAGCTTTCTGGTCACTAAATTTATAAAGTTTTCCAGTTACTAAATTGATAAAGTCATGGAGCCAGGCTTCCCCTCCAGGACTACAGAACTCCCAAATTCATGTTCTTACACTGTGCCATATGACTGCTGAGCATGAGGAGGGGGGTCAGGTGCAGTGGGAGGACGGGCTCTTGACTAGAGGGCTTGAGTTTAAATCTTGCTACAATTGCAGCAATAGACCCGGAATTCAGACTCAAGCTCTCAAATCCCCATTTCATTTTCCACTGGACACTGATGGAATTTTATTATAATTATACAGTTGGTCTTTCACATCAATGGGTTCTATATCCATGGATTCAACCCACCACAGGTCAAAAATATTTGAAAAAAAAATCCAAAAGTTCCCAAAATGCAAAACTTGCATGTGCTATATATTGGCAACTATCTACCTAGCATTTATATGGTATTTCCAGCTAGTGACATAGCATTTACATTTTATCAGATATTATAAGTAACCTAGAGATGACTTAAAGTATTCAGGAGAATGCACATAAATGCACAGGTTATATGCAAATATTACAACATTTTATTTAAGGGATTTGAGAATCTGCAGATTTTGGTGTCTTCAGAGGTTCCTCAACCAACCTCCCATGGATACCGACTGCAATTTCTAGTGCACAAAAGCTGAGGGAAACACAAACTGAGGACAGGTCATCCCATGTCTTATTGGGGTATCTGGGGACCAGGGTGTCAGACATTTCCACCACGTGGTTGCAGATGACCTCCTGTGAAATGTTAGAGTTAGAAGTAGTTCTGGTCCATGTGGCAGCTCATCCAAGATTCAGCTCCACGCTGCTGTCCCTCTGCTGTAAGAGTCCTAAGAAGAAGGTGCTCTTTCATCTCCTTGCTGCCCTGTGCAGAGAAATCTATCTACGCCCTCTATAAGGCCAAGCGTGTCTGGTTTCTTCTGCCCACGTCATCTCAGTGCATGTTCGTGTTTGGTTTCTGTGTTGTTTCTTTGGTTAGGAAGGTGGTACAGTAGTTGGGGAGAGTGGCTCTGGGTCAGACAGACCTGGGTTTGAATTCTGGCTTTATATTGATTAGCTGTGTGGTATTAGTAAAATAACCTACCCTCTCTGAGTTTCCACTGCCTCATCTGCAAAAGAAAAAAAGGAATGTAGTATCATCTACCTCCACATGGGCTATCATGTGAATTAAGTGAAATAACAACTGTATAAGTCCTCATAGTTATAGTTGGGCCCCCAAAAACACTCAATAAATGTTAACAATTACCACCATCATAATCATTGTAATTACCATCATCATTATCATTGAGGGGGGGAAGAAAACACAATATCTGGGAACAGGGTACCATCTTTGAGGTCCCTCAACCCCCTTCTAGACTAAATCTCACCCACCACTATAATAACAGTGGTAATGATAATAATAATTATCGATAATATAACATTATAATTATAAAAAATAAATATATATTATATAATTACATTATATTATTACAATAATATAATAATTATGGTAAAATAATAATAGAAATACAATAATATAATACCTTCCTCCCTGTTTGTCTGTAAGATCCTGGAGGAAGGAATTTGCCTTTCTCACTGATGAATTTCCAGTTCACCAGGCAAAATGAGCTTCACGTAACAGTGTTCTTTAAAAAGTCACCGAATGAATGAATGAGTGAGTGAAATGACTTCTCAGGAAATAAACAATGCTGGTATCCATTTATCACATGAACTTAAAGGCAAATTCCTTGTGTCTTGCTAAAAGAAGCAGAGATCAATGGTAGACTATAAGTACGGCTATGAATATGCAAATGACTCAGAGGGCAGCTAAGCCACTTCCCATAAAAGGCCAGACTCTCCTCTACAATGTCCTTAACAGAAGCACATCCATCTGGTTCCTGCTCGAATAACACCCACTGATAGGGAATCGTGTATTTGGAACCACCTACCCTGCTTGCTCCTGGCATTTGCTCCTCTGGCCTGGATGCCCCTCATCTTCGCATCCCCAGTGCCTTCTCATAGGACATGGTTCTGACAGCCCACCAAAGGAACATCAAACATGAACTGAGCACATCTTCCACTGCACCAGGCTCATACCAGCAGCACTAAGAAGCACTAAGAAGCATGTGGCTTCACGTTTGTCCTGGAAACAACTTGGCTTTGTCTTCCAGCTAGAACATATAAGTAAAGTTTGTAAAGAATGCCAGAGAAAAATCACAAAATAAGTACAAATTTTTAAAAAGAGGGACAAGTAGGGAAGCAAGGACCGAACCTTCCGAGCTGTACATTACCCTAAGTGAAAATGAAAACTGAAAGTGAAGTCGCTCAGTCTTGTCCAACCCTTTGGGACCCCGTGGACTGTAGCATACCTGGCTCCTCTCTCCATGGGATTCTCCAGGCAGAGTACTGGAGTGGGTTGCCATTTCCTTCTCCAGGGGATCTTCCCGACCCAGGGATCAAACCCAGGTCTCTCGCATTCCAGGCAGATGCTTTAACCTCTGAGCCACCATTGGCACTTAAGGGGTCTGTCTCTCCTGATGCTAAGCTGATGTGTACATTCAATTCCTCTGATTCACCACCCTCAGTCACTGACTTGGAATCTCCAAGCCTGTGTGTTTTCTGATTAGAGGGTTCTTCCTTGCACTCTTCACCCAACCAAAGCCTCCTATTCTTTCAGCTTCTGTGTTTCCACTGGGAAGCCTTCCCTGAGTTCCAGGGCCAGGTTTTGTCCTACTTATTTTGCTCCATAATTACATGGGTAATACTAGTCTTTCTCACTAAACTTTAAACGAAAACAAGGATCAAGTGTATCTTATTCTCTGCTGTATCCCTTTGTCCCATATGTGCTTGGCAATATTAGATACAGATGAATGAATGAATGAATGAACTAGAATATTCCTTTCCCCATCCTGCTAAGTTTCAAATTTAATGCTATGTTGGAATTTTCATTCGTTTTTCACCAAGCATTCAGAGGGTGCCTACCCTTTGGGAGCCCCTGAGAATGCTTAAGCTGGTGTTTTATTTAAAAAGTAGGCTGATCCTTCTTAGACAGAAAGGTTTTCGTCATATGAAAGGGAGACGTTGGTTTCAAGTCTGTCAGGAACTCCAGGCATAAGCCCCTTCATGGGCCTAGATGGCATATTTTTTGCACAGCCATCACTTTGCCAACAAAGTTCCATATAGTCAAGCTATGGTTTATCCAGTAGGCAGGTACAGACATGAGAGCTGGACTACAAAAAGGCTGAGCACTGAAGAATTGATGCTTTTGAACTGTAGTGTTGGAGAAGCCTCTTGAAAGTCCCTTGGACTACAATGAGATGAAACCAGTCAATCCTAAAGGAAATCAACCCTGAATATTCACTGGAAGGACTGTTGCTGACGTTGAAGCTCCAATACTTTGGTCACCCAATGTGAAGAGCCAACTTACTGGAAAAGACCCTGATGCTGGGAAAGATTGAGGGCAAGAAGAGAAGTGGGTGGCAGAGGATGAGATGGTCAGATAGCATCATCGACCTGATGGGAATAAATTTGAACAAACTCTAGAAAATAGTGGAGGACAGAGGAACTTGGCATGCTGCAGTCCATGGGGTTGCAAAGAGTCAGACATGACTTAGAGACTGAACAGCAACAGGTAGGCACAAGGGCATAATCCTTAAGCTGAATTTTCAACTGGTCTTTGGCTCTTGCTCTGAGGTGGCCATGACCAAGTGGCACCCCTGACTGCAGACAGAACAAAGTTAACATTAAGGGAGATTCTGGAAGACCAACCAATACCAGGCCAGATACTATACTTCTTTAATCATGCTTTGACAGCCTAGTCTAGGGGCCCCCTGACTTTCTGCCACAAAGTGCCACCATTTTATCCTAAACCCCCAGACTGTGAGATCCCAACCACCTTTTAAAATAACTTGTCAACAGCGGACTTGTGTTTGGGGGATATGTCTGATTGTGCGTTTGAAGGTATCGAAGCATATAGGTGCCAGCCCCTCTTCTTTGAAATGTACTTGGATAAGAGTTAACACTAGAGGCTTTTTTCTTTTTTTCAATTCAAATGACGTTTTAGCTGTTTTAAGCATAGCTGCAATGTCTTATTGACTTGGCGGGAACCAGATAAGCCTGTACTATGAGGGATTATATAGGGCGAGAACACATTCAAGTTCCAGTCAGTTAAAATGGCTAAAATAGGAAAATCTGAACACTGTATGCAGAGACGTGGTTATTTGAGGACAGAACAAAGTCCTCATCTCAGGAATATTCCATGAACTCACGTATCTCCATATTCATGTGCACACACCTGTGTGATCACAGAATTGTAGATCAAAGCTGAAAAGCCCTTAAGAGAAAAATCAACTGGCTCAGAAGTTTCCAAACTTTTTAGTTTAAAGCTCTATTTTCAAATGGAATCCTGGGGAGAACCCCGGTATGTGAAACAGATAAAAAAGCAAAGCTGCTTTGATGGTAGAGGGAGGGCAGGAATCTAGAACCCCATTCTTCTCCCTTCCCCCTAATTCAACATGGGAGACTCTAAAATGCCTACAGCCTGGGACAACAGTTGGAAGGATCACTCACTGATCTAGCCAAGGGCCTCACTGTGCAGATCAACAATCTAGTGCCTGGATCAACATTACCCCAAAAGAGTCAATAACAAAACTCTTTGGTCCACAAGATGTAAGTTTAGAGGGTGAGAGATGAAGGATGGAAACTTACAAGAAAACCATGAGAAGGATGAGTGAAGAAATTATTGTTTATTGCTTCACTCTTTGGTGTGAATTAAGCCATCAGCCCGCTCCAGGAACTGTGATGTGGATACTGGTAGAGACTCTGAGAGAGAGAAATAAAGAACTTTGAGGTTCACATCCCAAGAACCAGCACACATTAAAATTTTCAGAGACATGGATGAACCTAGAGACTGTCATACAGAGTGAAGTAAGTCAGAAAAAAACAAGTATCATATATTAATGTGTATATGTGGAAGCTGGAATGTGAAGTCAAGTGGGCCTTAGAAAGCATCACTACGAACAAAGCTAGTGGAGGTCATGGAATTCCAGTTGAGCTATTCCAAATCCTGAAAGATGATGCTGTGAAAGTGCTGCACTCAATATGCCAGCAAATTTGGAAAACTCAGCAGTGGCCACAGGACTAGAAAAGGTCAGTTTTCATTCCAATCCCAAAGAAAGGCAATGCCAAAGAATGCGCAAACTACTGCACGATTGCACTCATCTCACACGCTAGTAAAGTAATGCTCAAAATTCTCCAAGCCAGGCTTCAGCAATATGTGAACCGTGAACTTCCAGATGTTCAAGCTGGTTTTAGAAAAGGCAGGGGAACCAGAGATCAAATTGCCAACATCTGCTGGATCATGGAAAAAGCAAGAGAGTTCCAGAAAAACATCTATTTCTGCTTTATTGACTATGCCAAAGCCTTTGACTTGTGGATCACAATCAACTGTGGGAAATTCTGAAAGAGATGGGAATACCAGACCACCTGATCTGCCTCTTGAGAAATTTGTATGCAGGTCAGGAAGCAACAGTTAGAACTGGACATGGAACAACAGACTGGTTCCAAATAGGAAAAGGAGTTCGTCAAGGCTGTATATTGTCACCCTGCTTATTTAACTTATATGCAGAGTACATCATGAGAAACGCTGGGCTGGAAGAAACACAAGCTGGAATCAAGATTGCCGGGAGAAATATCAATAACCTCAGATATGCAGAAGACACCACCCTTATGGCAGAAAGTGAAGAGGAACTAAAAGCCTCTTGATGAAAGTGAAAGTGGAGAGTGAAAAAGTTGGCTTAAAGCTCAACATTCAGAAAATGAAGATCATGGCATCTGGTCCCATCACTTCATGGGAAATAGATGGGGAAACAGTGGAAACAGTGTCAGACTTTATTTTGGGGGGCTCCAAAATCACTGCAGATGGTGACTGTAGCCATGAAATTAAAAGACGCTTATTCCTTGGAAGGAAAGTTATGACCAACCTAGATAGCATATTCAAAAGCAGAGACATTACTTTGCCAACAAAGGTCCGTCTAGTCAAGGCTATGGTTTTTCCTGTGGTCATGTATGGATGTGAGAGTTGAACTGTGAAGAAGGCTGAGTGCCGAAGAATTGATGCTTTTGAACTGTGGTGTTGGAGAAGACTCTTGAGAATCCCTTGGACTGCAAGGAGATCCAACCAGTCCATTCTAAAGGAGATTAGCCCTGGGATTTCTTTGGAAGGAATGATGCTAAAGCTGAAACTCCAGTACTTTGGCCACCTCATGCAAAGAGTTGACTCATTGGAAAAGACCCTGATGCTGGGAGGGATTGGGGGCAGGAGGAGAAGGGGATGACAGAGGATGAGATGGCTGGATGGCATCACTGATGGATGTGAGTCTGGGTGAACTCCGGGAGTTGGTGCTAGACAGGGAGGCCTGGCGTGCTGTGATTCCTGGGGTTGCAAAGAGTCGGACACGACTGAGTGACTGATCTGATCTGATCTGATACGTGGAAGCTGGAAAAATGGGATAGATGATCTTACTTGAAAAGCAGAAATAAAGACACATGTAGAGAACAAAGGTGTGGATACTGGGTGGGGGCTGGGGGAAGGAATGGACTGGGAGATTGGGATTGGCATATCTACACCACTAGGTATAAAACAGGTAACTAATGAGAACCTACCGCATAGTACAGGCAATTCTACTCGGTGCTCTGTGGTGACCTAAATGGGAAGGAAACCCCAAAAGAGGGGGTACATGTATATGTATGACCGATTCACTCTGCTGTACAGTAGAAACTGACACAACATTGTAAAGCAACTATAATCCAGTTTTAAAAAAGAGTTGAAGACTAACACCCAGGTCTCCTAGAAAACTGCTGATTCCTTTCTAATAACAGTATAGAGATGCAAGCCAGTCCAAGGGCTTCATTCATGGCAGGACAGGAGATAAATGAATCAGACTAACTAGTGATGAGGAGGCTTAATGTACAGTGGTCAGAAAGTAAGCGCAGAGTCTTGTCACTTGCTATGACTTTGGTCTCTGCCCCTCACTAGCTATGTTATATTGGGCAGAAGCTACTGCATTCGTTTAAGCTTCAGTTTTCTAATCTGCAATGTGGAAATGATAAAAGTACCTGCTTCATAGGATTATTCCAAGGATTATATGAGATCATACAAATAAAGCTCTCAGCATAGTGCCTGCTACATAGCTCAGGTCTAATACGTGTTAGGCACTGTGGTTGTCATCATCATTATTTTAGCCGAAGTCTCACTCCCATGACTTCTATCCATTGGTTGGTTCTGGCTTACCTTAAAGAACAAATATCCCCCCCCCCCCCCGAAAGCCCTCTGGGATTGGAATACATCCTTCACTTCCCCTCCTAGTCTTTCATTATTTTCAGGTTGAACATCCCCACTTTTTTCAAGCATTTCTAATGTAACGAGACTTTTTGAACTATACTTTCCTATAACTATCCTCTCTATGGAGCTGTCATCTAAGAATTTACCTGACAATCTGGGGAAACTTGCCATGTTCAACTTGTGCCACTCAGAGTATAAAGTGAAAGTTCTTCAATTTGTTCTAATCTTACCTCTTTTCTAGATCTCAGGTGGATGAGATGGAGGGAGTTTTCTTTCCCACCTCCCAGGGCTTGTTAAAAATCCTTCTCTTTGGCCCCTTTCTCTTAACAATGCTGGCTGTTCCCTTTTCCATCTAATGGGAGTGGTGTCAGCCCAAGCAGGATGATGAGGGCTGAGCAGCTTGTCTGTGACCCCTTGAAAGAACCCCAGAGAGAAAGGAAATCTGGCTTTGAAGATAAAGTTTTTATCTTTTGAAAGCTGCATTCCTGTACACCTGGCTCCTGTGGGCTCAGGTGTCTTGCCTGACCCAGTGCCTGGTTTGGGGTTTTTTTTTTTACTTTGTATTTGGTATTGGGGTATAGCCAATTAACAATGTTGTGACAGTTTCGGGTGAAGAGCAAGGGATTCAGCCATACATGCACATGTATCCATTCTCTCCCAAACTCCCCTCCCCTCCAGACTGCCACATAACATTGAGCAGAGTCCCATGTGCCATATAGTAGTTCCTTGTTGGTTATCCATTTTAAACATAGCAGTGTGGACATGTCCATCCCAAACCCCCAGTGCCTGGTTTTCAAGTAGTTAACACCTAACCTCTTTGGACTGCATCATAGTGATGATGGTAAATATGATGATGATAATAATAGCTAAGATGTATTAAATGCTTACTTTGTGCCAGACACAGCTCTAAATATTTATACACACTTTAAAAAAAAATCTTGTACCAATTCTATGCTGTAGGTGCTATTATATCTGCATTTTAAAGACCAGAGAGTTAAGCCTCAGAGAGCTTAAATAATCAGTAAGCACACCTCCTCAAGATGTTTTGTTTCCAGGCACACATGATAATTAAAAGTCATAATGATAGCCCAGAGCCTCATCACCATCCTCAAAGCATTTTCTAAATCTTTACAGCAATATAAAAGTACATCTAATATAGTTATGGTGTTAAACATCTTTTTTGGATATCATAATTATTTGACATGCCTTTTTGTGCTAATCCTTTGAAAATTATCATTGAGATACGATAGATGGAATGACTATTGTAACTGGTTTAGTTAATTGAGCACTTCCTCCCCTCCCCCAGTCATGCTATTCTAACAGCTGGTCAGCATTGCACTGCCTCCTACAACGAGTGCTTAGGGAATATAGATCCTAACCCCAGCTCACACTCTAACCAGCCTACAACTTGAGGCCAATAGTCTCCTCTCTGGACAACAGGGGGTTTGATCTGATCTCTAACATCTTTCCTTCAGGCATCAGTAAACCTAAACTGTGGCCCATGGGTCAAATTCAACCATTTCCTGGCTTTGTTTAGCCAGGAATGATTTTTACATGTTTAAATTACTAGAAAAAAAAAAAAATGAAAAGAAAAGTGATAGCTCATGACATATGAAAATCATGTGAAATTCAAGTTTCAGTGTTCATGAACACACTTGGGGGTGGAGGGGACACAACCATGCTATTTCATTTTCTATTATCTAGGCCTGCTTTCATGCTCTAAAGGCTGCATTCAATAGTTATGACAGAAACAACATGACCTGTAAGCCTAAAAAATTCACAATATGATCACTTATCCAAAAAAAAAAAAAAAGTTGCTGACTCCTGGTATGGATATGGAGTAGGTGGGTACTAAAAAACTTCATATAAATCAGAGGCTTGAGAAACATCTACCCAATCTGTAACCCCTCTTTGGCAGAGTGAGACCTCTGTTCTAGGCTATTAACTGTCAGCCACGCTGTCTGAGCTTCTTTGTCCCTCTTTATCTGGGGCAATCTGGAAACCCCATCCTAAAGCTACATTCCTGTGTTCCTCGGCTGGCAAAGCAGTGTACCACACAGATGAAGACAGATTTGATAGCTAGACCACAGCTGGAATCCCTGCTTCTGGGGCATCTCTGGGTGGGGAGAGGGGGTAGGTTCCAGAGGTCTTTGAACCACAGCTCCTCACATGTAAAACTGGGACAGATACTCACTCATTTATGCAAACGAGTACCCGGGGCCTACTGTGCATGTCCACCCCTCAGGGCTGTTTGGGGGGATTAAATAGGATTATGTATATAAAGCATTTAATAGAATGCCTGGCTCAGGAAAAGAGCTTGGGGAATGTTTAATAAATCCAAAGGTGACTGCTGATGGATTATTTCATTTTTCAACTTTAAATGACAACAACTTCAGAATTCTCCAAGAGCTATATAAATGAAGTTATATGATGCACAAGAAGCCACAGCTTCGCCATTGTTGTCACATCTGTCATCCTTAGGAACGATGTTTCTAGAGCTATGTTTCAGTAGAATATTTAACGGCACCAGTGTTCTTTAATTCTAGGCCAAGAGACAACAAATTAAGCAGGGCTCCCTTAATAGACCATATCAACCCATGCAATGACTTCTCTTCCCTGTTCTGTCACTGACACTCCCTCTCCCACTTTCTAGGGACTTACAGATGATTCTGAGCCAGTAAGGTACATCAGAATTACCTGGGGATCTATTTTTATTTTTCAATAGTACTAAAAAACACACACACACACATTCACATGGTTATAAAAAATAAAAAAAAATATTATTGAAGGTTATTAAAAAAAAGCATATACCTAATCTCTCTAATCTCATACTTAGAAAAAACTATTTTAAACATTTTCTGTGTTTGGTGATTCTAGTAGTTCCCTCTACACACTTCTGTGTAATATGTCTATGTCTCTTTTTCTTGCTTTATCAACTTTCATCCCATGTGTCACTCCTCAGTTAAAAAAAAAAAAAAGATGAACACCTCATACTGTTTTCCACATCCTGTCCTCAATGTTCATTAGTCATGCTATTATTTGGAATTCTTCTAATTAGTCCCTTTATAATATGTTTTACCTTGATTTTTGATTGACTGGCATTGTTGTTGTTTAGTTGCTAAGTCATGTCTGACTCTTCTGCAACCCCATGGTCTGTAGCCCGCCAGACTCCTCTGTGGGATTTTCCAGGCAAGAATACTGGAGTGGGTAGAGATTCCTTTCCTACCATTTCCTTCTCCAGGGGATCTTCCCAACCCAGAGATCAAACCTGTGTCTCCTGCATTGTTGGCAGATTCTTTACCACTGAGCCACATGACCAGCATTAGAGCTTTATAGAGATATCTGGTTTCCTCTCCAGAGCCCCTGCATGATAACCATTAGGAATGGCTATTATGAAGAACCTCACTTATATATTGTGATGGGTCCCTCAGATGAAGGACCTCTATCCTAAGAGCCTGTTCATCTGCACTTGAATGAAAATGATAGGCAGACCATTCTTCTGTCCCCCATTCATCAGTAGCACATGGGACAGTGTGAAAGGCCACAGAGGAACCACAGAAGCAGACAGGGACACAGTGATCTAACAGCTCCAGGAGCTCACTTATCACAGAGGCTTATCTTAGATGATAAACAGTCACTTTGTGAAGAACAGCATCGGGTACAGTGCTGGAGGGACACTGAGAGGCATCTGCGTTTAGAAGAGCTGAATTCTCATACTGAATAACTTGAACAGAGCATTTTGTGGGTTAATTTCATTTCATTCACTAGTCACAGCATACAGAGCAATAGACTCCATATTTGGGGGCATGTTATAAAAGAGGCAAAATGACTCAAAGACAGTGCTTAAAATCAGACTTCATCATTTAATCTTTAATATAATACAATTAGCAATGTTGTATCCTTTTATAATATTATATAATTAATAGCACAGATAAAGCAAAAATGTACTCATTACCAAATATTACCCCCTAAGGTTTTTTAAACAAAATGGCAAAGAAAATTAGAAAATGATTTAATTAAACCATGTTTAATGAGCATGCTCAGGGGACTAGAGTGGGTGGGTTGAATTTCCCAGCTGACCGGTAGGCAAATATTTCACACCTTTATTTCCTCTTCTTAGTCATGAACAGTTTTCTCTATTGGAATGGTCTGTTTTCTTGCATTATGGAGAGATCAAGTCCAGTAGCTATAAGAGACTGCTTTAATCTTCATGATTAAAGACACTGTGGAGATTCAAGATCACCATTCAGGCATGAAATCTTCCATGAGGGGAAGGCAAGGATGTCTTCTACTAAGTGAATGCATGTTGATGCCAAGTTATTCCCTCATTTCGTGCCTTCCCTAACAGTACAGATAAAAGCTTATTTTATCTTTCTTTGTCCCTTCTTTCTCAGGGGAGCTGAGAAGTTCAGGTAGAGGTCCCATCAGTTTGATTGGAAATAACTTCAGGTCTGGCTCCAGTCACCTTGCAGTCAGACATTCCGGTGATAGAGCTGAGTGGCATTTATGTTTGAATAAACTCTGCCATTTCCTTTGGCCCCCATTACATTGATGGGGGCAGTCGGTACAAAATGTCCAAGTGCTTGTTACAGATTTTCAAGCAATGGAATTTGATTACAGGAGATCGCTTTCATTTTATTCTCTCAATAGTTACTTTATGAATAAAATGTTCTTTGGCTGTACTCTTAGGTGGTAGAATGTCTTAGGATGCCTATTGGGTATAAGAACCTAACTCCAATTTCATCGGTACTAAAAGCTTGTTAGAACCCTTGCACAATTCAACAGACCCCTGTGAATGTC
Source organism: Bos grunniens (assembly GCF_055505025.1). Classification (NCBI taxonomy): domain Eukaryota; kingdom Metazoa; phylum Chordata; class Mammalia; order Artiodactyla; family Bovidae; genus Bos; species Bos grunniens. The sequence continues at coordinate 64,937,709 of NC_141171.1, forward strand.
TGTAAACTATAGCTGTAGGTATAGTTAGTCACTAAATGCATTTCCAACATGAGCTTCCCTTGTCAAACAATTTAAATCATCCACTGGATTTATTACCTGGAGATCATACTTTTCCTGAAAAATTAGCATTTTTGCTTGAGGAATGTCTTTGGCTTTTATTCATTCACCCAATGAAAATGTATTGAGAGCCTACTTTGTGTCAGACATGGTGCTAGATGCTGAGTTCTAGGGCACATCCATGAACAAAACAGAAAAATATCCCTACTTTCATGGAACTGACATTCCAACACAAGGAGAGAGGACAAGGGAACAAATGAGCAAACCAGATCATCTCAAATGGGTGATAAGCAGAGCACTGAAAAGGAACTGACTAGACTGCATATTGGAAGTAACTTGACTGAGTTCTATTAGAACCAGGTCTTAAGACAGCAATTCAAATACAAGTAGCTTCCTTGGATGCTAATATGAGAAATAACATCAGGGAATCAGGGATTCCCTGAGATAGGGATATAAGAGCTGACCCATTGGAAAAGGCCCTGACACTGGGAAAGATTGAGGGCAGGAGGAGAAGGCGACAACAGAGGATGAGATAGTTGGATGGCATCACTAACTCAATGGACACAAGTTTGAGCAAACTCTGGGAGATAGTGAAGGACAGGGAAGCCTGGCATGCTGCAGTCCGTGGGGCTGCAAAGAGTTGAACACCACTAAGCGACTGAACAAGAAGAAAGTAGGGATGGGAGAGCAGGCAGCTGAAAAAGGTGCATAATCAAGGCACTTATCTCTGGGGCTATGGAACTCCATCCCTTACAGAAGCTCTAGACTTGGGTGTAGAGTGTACCTCATGGTAACCCACCCAAGGGAGAGGGCTATGGTTTCTACTAACTCCCCAAGAGCAGAGAGCTGCTCTGGGTTTATGAACTCCTCAATACATCTGGCTTGCCTTACCTGTGGTGAAGTGATAGGTAGCTGTAGTTAGTATAAAAAGTGCAATATCAGTGTCTATTGGGGAGATGTGGAAATAAGCAGGGCACCAAGGGCATCTATCAAGGATGAGAACTGGGTCTTTAGATAAGGAGTCCCATGTGGCTCAGATGGTAAAGAATCCACTTGCAGTGCAGGAGAACCAGCTTGATCCCTGGGTCAGGAAGATCCGCTGGAGAAGGGAATGGCAACCCACTCAAGTATTCTTGCCTGGACAATCCCATGTACAGAGGAGCCTGACAGGCCCTAGTCCATGGGGTCACAAAGAGTTGGACACAACTGAGCAACTAAGCGCGTTACAGGAGACACTGTATTTTAGCTGGGACCCAAGGATGGACATGAGCTGGCCAGAGAGAACTCCCTTCCAGGCATAGAGAATAGCTGGGCAAAGGCTCAGAGTAGAGCTGAGCTTTGTTTGTTTGTAAAATAGAAATAATAAAGAATCACTGAACTTTAGAGGCATAGGGTGGGGGGAAGGTCTTTGAGTCATGAAATTATTGATGACCAGATCTTTTTTTTTAATTCTATTCTTTTTTTAATTAATTAATTTATTTTAATTGGAGGCTAATTACTTTACAATATTGTTGTGGTTTTTGCTGTGAATCAGCCATGGGTGTATTTGTATCCTACCATCCAAACCCCTCTTCTCACCTCCCTCCCCACCCCATCCCTCTGGGTTATCCCAGAGCACCAGCTTTGAGTGCCTTGCTTCATACATCAAACTTGCACTGGTTGATGACCAGATCTTTTAGGTAAGGAAACCAGATCGAGTCAGTGAGAAATCAAGAGACTAGGACAATGTTTTAGGATCTCCAGGCAGGGCTGAGGCAGTGATGGGGGCTCAGAGCTGCCAGACCACAGTTCTTCCTACCCTGAATCCACCAAACTACTTCCTGTGTTCATTCCCCCATTTCGCCCCTTGGGATCTGGCAGTTTCCCTAAGCCACGGAGTTCAGAGAGCAATGACTTTGTGATCCCTACTCAAATTCCTGAAGTGGGTACCAATTATACCCAGAGAGAAACCCAGATGATCACAAGGCTTTCTAGGATCCAACCCTGGGCTGACCCCCACCCCCTCCCCCGCAACTGCATTTCCCACCCTCTCTCTCTCTCTCTCTCTCTCTCTCTCTCTCATGCTGTGCTAGTCACACTAGTCTTCTTACTGTTTCTAGAATATGCTAAGCATCCTCCAACCTCTGAGCCTTTGCTCAGAATGCTCTTCCCCAGATTCCCTCAGAGCTCATGCCACAGCTTCACATCAGCCAGGTCCCTGTGTTGACACCACCTCCTCAGGGTGGCTCATTTGGACCAGGCCTCCCGGGGCCAGGCACTGCCCTCCTCTCCTCATCCTCTTTCCCCACTTCATCTTCCTTCAGAGGACTCATAGCTACCTACCACACAGTATCCTCTGCTGGATTCGACCTTATACACTGCTACATACTTCTTTTTTAAAAATTGAAATAGAGTAGATGCATAATAAAAACCATGTTGCTATTGTTCACTTGCAAAGGTGTGTCTAATTCTTTGTGACCCCATGGACTGCAGCATGCCGGGCTTCCCTGTCCTTCACCATCTCCCGGAGCTTGCTCAAACTTATGTCCATTGAGTCGGTGATGCCATCCAACCATATCATCTTCTGTCGTCCCCTTCTCCTCCTGCTCTCAATCTTTCCCAGCATCAGGGTCTTTTCCAATGAGTCAGTTCTTTGCATCAGGTGGTGAAAGTATGGAGCTTCAGCTTCAGCATCAGTCCTTCCAATGAATACTCAGGACTGATTTCCTTTATGATTGACTGGTTTGAGCTCCTTGCTGCCCAAGGCACTCTCAAGAGTCTTCTCCAGCACCACAATTTGAGAGCATCAATTCTTCGTGATTCACAATGTTTAAAGGCTATATTTCATTTATAGTTATTATAAAATATTTGCCCTGTATTGTACAATATATCCTTTTAGCTTATTTTATACACAACAGTTTATTTATGGTCCATTCTTCCCACTAAAAAGTAAGCTTCGTAAGAGAAGGAATTTGTTTTACTCGCTATTAGAATAGTACACTGCATTAGGATAGCATTAGAATAGTACACTGGCTTTCAAAAAATGTTTGTTGAATTTATGACAAGAGAATAAGTAATCATAAGCCTTCAGAAGGCCTAGTTCCGGTCCCCTCTATGCCACTAAATCACTGAATGACTTTGTGCAATCAATTCTCTATCTCAGTTTCTTTATCTGGCAAACAGATGTACAGTTTCTACCTTATAAAGGCATTAAAGTGAAACACAGCCATAGATTTGAAAGTACCATACACTGTGGAATAAATTATACAGATACAAGGTTTCCTTTCTATCTTGAAGGCTTCCTGAGTTTGAATGAACTTCGTCAAATGGGGAGGAAAGTTTCATTCCAATAAGAAATCCTTTGTGGATAGGAGAATTGATCAGGCCTCACTTGCAAGACCTTGCCTGCAGCACAGGAAAAAGCACAGGGCGGGGAGGGTTGGGGGGCGAGGCAGGGAGGCATAATCAGCATCCAGCCTCTTCCAGATGTGCTGGGGACATGCTGGGGACCTTTGGGGGCCACAGAAGCTTGTCCCGGATAGAATTCAGATGCCTCTACAGTCGGAGCAGAGTGATGGTGGTAAAGGACAAAGGTCCCCCCTCATGTTTTTTAAACTATCACGTATCTGTGTTGTTATAATAATCCCAGCCGCTGTTTATTGATCACTCAGTCTTGCAACATGGACTTGACATGCATCATTGCACTGCTTTTTCTCCTCAGCCTCCTTACCTCCATTATTCATACAGGAAACCATCAGGGAACTTGGTCCAAGGCAGTGTAGGTAACTCATAGCTCTGAGTAGCAGAGCCTACCCTTCAGCCCAGGCATGGCTGGCTCCTGAGCAAGTGCTCTTAACCAGTGTAACAACTTAGCACACAAAATAAGTGATAACAGAGGTCAGAAGGAAGGGAACTGCAACTGCCTCTCCACTAAGTCAGTTTCACCTTAAGTCTGAACAGGTGGAAAATGCTGTGATTCTGTAACATGGTTAAACTGATGCATCCAGGCAGCATATTCTAACTTCCTTCCCTTCCTCACCACCCAGGGCTTCATGGACATTGACTTAAACAAATTCAAGGAGAGTGGAGCAAACGTAACAGGTTTCCAGCTGGTGAACTACACAGACACCATCCCGGCCAAGATCATGCAACGGTGGAAGACCAGTGAAGCTCGGGACCACAGCCGGGTGGACTGGAAGAGGCCTAAGGTGAGAGGGTGGGCAGCGGGCAAGAAAGGCCCCCGCTGGCCTCTGCCTGCCCTACATTCCTGGCACAGACTTTCTCAGAGGAGCAAGCTAAGGGAACCAGATCCATAAAGGCTGAGGGTATGGACACTCCAGAATGACAATGGTTTTAACAGGATAGACATTTTGCTCCTTTTTCATATAAACAAAATTCAGAAGTCAGCAATCTGGGGCTTGTATAATGGTTTCACAATCACCAAAAACATAGCGACTTTTTCTATCTTCTTGTTCTGCTATCCTCAGCATACAGCTGCTACCTTATAGCCCCAAATGGCTGCAGAAGCCCCACAATTACCTCAGTATTCTACCCATCAGGAAGGGAAAAGGAAAACAGAAAGCAAAACTGTTTCCCTTAAGAACTCTTTCCAGCAGTCACATACAGATCTTCCCCTCACATGCTATTGGCCACATCTCAGGAACCTACCCCAGCTAGCTACAGCAGGAGCCAGAAAATGGTGTCTCTACTCTGGGCAGGATCGCCATGTTGATTGAGCCTCCTAGATTTGTGCAGTGGGCTGGTCCTTCTGGTCAGCTGCATACCTGGCTACAAATCAAGGAAATTTAACTAAGCAATAACCAGTACATTTCTGCCTCAGAGAGTCAACTCCCAATTATCATGCAGACTACCAGCCTCTCATTCCCTGCAAGGCAGCTTTAAACTCTGCGGCTAAAATCTATTTTGTTTTCTATTTGAAAATGGCTTAGAATAAAGATGAGTTTCTCTGATAGCTCAGTTGGTAAAGGATCTGCCTGCAAAGCAGGAGACCCCAATTCGATTCCTGGGTCATGAAGATCCGCTGGAGAAGGGACAGACTACCCACTCCAGTATTCTTGGGCTTCCCTTGTGGCTCCGCTGGTAAAGAGTCCTCCTGCAATGCAGGAGACCTGGATTCAATCCCTGGGTTGGGAAGATCTCCTGGAGATGAAGGGCTACCCACTCCAGTATTCTGGCCTAGAAAATTCCTTGGACTGTATAGTCCATGGGGTCCCAGAGAATCAGACACAACTGAGCGACATTCACTTTCACTCCAGAGTAAGAATAGAGGATAATTTCTCTTTCCCACGTCAAATCTAACAGCTTGGCAGTGGCTATGAGGAACACTGTTGAGAAGGATTCTGAGTCTAAATCTGTTTATCCAGGGCCAACTGTGGATCCTTGCCAACTTTCTCTTGCCCCTGGTCAGTTGCATTTTGTAAATGTCAGGCCACTGAACCAAGACACTGTCATCCCAGTTTTGCTCAAACTGATTCAGGACTTTAGAAATAAAGGCACTTCGACATGACCTTAAGCAAACAAAATCACAAATGTGATTTCAATCAATGAGTAAACTACAGAGGAGTTTCATTCATTCAGTTCAGTTCAGTTGCTCAGTCGTGTCCAACTCCTTGTGACCCCATGAGCTGCAGCACGCCAGGCCTCCCTGTCCAACACCAACTCCCGGAGCCTACCTAAACTCACGTCCATTGAGTCATCCAACCCATCCAACCATCTCATTCTCTGTCGTCCCCTTCTCCTCCTGCCCTCAATCTTTCCCAGCATCAGGGTCTTTTCCAATGAGTCAGCTCTTGCATCAGGTGGCCAAAGTATTGGAGTTTCAGGTTTAGCATCATTCCTTCCAATGAACACCCAGGCCCTATCTCCTTTAGAATGGACTAGTTGGATCCCCTTGCAGTCCAAGGAACTCTCAAGAGTCTTCTCCAATACACAGTTCAAAAGCATCAATTCTCCGGTGCTCAGCTTTCTTTATAGTCCAACTCTCACATCCATACATGACTACTGGAAAAACCATAGCCTTGACTAGATGAAGCTTTGTTGGCAAAGTAATGTCTCTGCTTTTGAATATGCTATCTAGGTTGGTCATAACTTTCCTTCCAAGGAGTAAGCGTCTTTTAATTTCATGGCTGCAATCACCATCTGCAGTGATTTTGGAGCCCAGAAAAATAAAGTCTCTCACTTTTTCCACTGTTTCCTCATCTATTTGCCATGAGGTGATGGGACCGGATGCCATGATCTTCATTTTCTGAATGTTGAGCTTTAAGCCAACTTTTTCACTCTCCTCTTTCACTTTCATCAAGAGGCTTTTTAGTAGTTCTTCACTTTCTGCCATAAGGGTGGTGTCATCTGCATATCTGAGGTTATTGATATTTCTCCCGGCAATCTTGATTCTAGCTTGTGCTTCCTCCAGCCCAGCGTTTCTCATGATGTACTCTGCATATAAGTTAAATAAGCAGGGTGACAATATACAGCCTTGACAAACTCCTTTTCCTATTTGGAACCAGTCTGTTGTTCCATGTCCAGTTCTAACTGATGCTTCCTAACCTGAATACAGGTTTCTCAAGAGGCAGATCAGGTGGTCTGATATTCCCACCTCTTTCAAAATTTTCCACAGTTTATTGTGATCCACACAGTCAAAGGCTTTGGCATAGTCAATAAAGAAGAAATAGATGTTTTTCTGGAACTCTCTTGCTTTTTTGATGATCCAGCGGATGTTGGCAACTTGATCTCTGGTTCCTTTGCCTTTTCTAAAACCAGCTTGAACTCTGGAAGTTCATGGTTCATGTATTGCTGAAGCCTGGCTTAGAGAATTTTGAGCATTACTTTACTAGCATGTGAGATGAGTGCAGTTGTGTGGTAGTTTGAGAATTCTTTGGCATTTCCTTTCTTTGGGATTGGAATGAAAACTGACCTTTTCCAGTCCTGTGGCCACTGCTGAATTTTCCAAATTTGCTGGCATATTGAGTGTAGCACTTTAACAGCATCATCTTTTAGGATTTGAAATAGTTCAACTGGAATTTGATCACCTCCACTAGCTTTGTTTGTAGTGACGCTTCCTAAGGCCCACTTGACTTCACATTCCAGGATGTCTGGCTCTAGGGGAGTGATCACACCATAGTAATTAACTGGGTCGTGAAGATCTTTTTTGTACAGTTCTTCTGTGTATTTTTGCCACCTTTTCTTAATATCTTCTGCTTCTGTTAGGTCCATACAATTTCTGTCCTTTATTGAGCCCATCTTTGCATGAAATGTTCCCTTGGTATCTCTAAATTTCTTGAAGAGATCTCTAGTCTTTCCCATTCTATCAGTTTCCTCTATTTCTTTGCATTGATCGCTAAGAAGGGCTTTCTTATCTCTCCTTGCTATTCTTTGGAACTCTGCATTCAAATAGGTATATCTTTCCTTTCCTCCTTTCCTATTCACTTCTCTTCTTTTCACAGCTATTATTAACATGTGACTATCCCACTCAATTTCCAAAAGATTGGAAATGATTATAAAGATACCAAATGTAATGTCTTTACTTTAAAAAGGAAGTGTTTGTGTGTCCAAACTCATGTCCAGTTCTTTACAACCCCATGAACTATAGCCTACTAGACTCTTTCTGACCATGGGATTTCCTAGACAAGAAAACTTGAGTGGATTGCCATTTCCTTCTCTAGTGGATCTTCCCAACCCAGGGATTGAAGCCATGTCTCCTGCTTGGCAGGTAGATTGTTTACCACTGTGGCACCAGGGAAGCCCCAAAAGCAAAAGGAACAAAATTAAAAGCTAGAAAAATACCTATACATTTATTCTACAAGACTGCACTGTGAACTTAGGATGTACCAGAGAACATGCTAGACATCAGAGACAAATTGATGAGAATAGATATGATTGCTAGTGCTGGAAAATGTTGTTCTGGATTGTTATCTTGCTTTTGTTTCAACATTTTAGTACCTTCTTAGATAAGAGGGGGATAAAATTGAGGCTTAGCATGAGGAAGCACAAGAGGAAATTTTGTGGAATATAAACTTGCCACTTGAGTGAGCTGCATGCAGAAATAATTAAGAGCTTACCCTTCTCAGATTATTCTTTTTCTTTCTTTTACTCTCACCAGGGATGGTGGAGTAAACTGTTCTTCTCGGCTCCCAGTTGGTGACAGAGAGAAAACCAAGTTGTTTTCATGGACTGTATCAGACAGATACAGATGAGTTGTTTTGTATTCAAGCTATGCCTCTTCCCCCAGATGAACCAACATTTTAACGTGGATTGGATAGAAAATTCTAGAATTCTCTTTGAACCTCACAACCAGCAATAATACTGAACTCGGAAGTTCAGGAGGGCAATATTGGCTAGGGAGGTGGAGCAGCAGGTGCTTCGTGGCTTACAGTGGCTCCCCATCCCCACCATACCCCCCATCCCTGGCTCACTGCAGGCATCCTCATCACCAGGAGGCTCCTTCCCAGATACAGCTCCCACCAGCCTCCCTACCAGCTCTCTCTCTGACACCCAACTGTCTCTGTTCCTCCCACCAGTACACCTCTGCGCTCACCTACGATGGGGTGAAGGTGATGGCTGAGGCTTTCCAGAGCCTGCGGAGGCAGAGAATTGATATCTCCCGCCGGGGGAATGCTGGGGACTGCCTGGCTAACCCAGCTGTGCCCTGGGGCCAGGGCATCGACATCCAGAGAGCTCTGCAGCAGGTGAGGCTGGCAACAACGGTGGCCCCACCCTATGGGAGCCTCGCAGGGGATTTAAGCATCAGTGTCAGGCGGGATATAGCTATTGAAAAAAAAAAGGTGGAGCACACCCAAAGCTTGAACCACCACTGCATTGTTTGTGGCTCTGACATAGGAAAGGTCGTGTAGAAATTTGAAGAACAAAATGAAAAAACGTAATAGTATGGACTAGTCATTCCTGACAGCACAAGAGCTCTATTTTATGCTTAGGGATTATGCTAAGAAGGGGAAGCCAGTGATGCTGTATTTGAAAGGGGACTTGAGATACACAAGGATGAAACTGAACCATTTTTGCAGGCTCTCAGAGACTCTGCTCTCTTGCCCTGATTTTCTAGATTTCTTCATTATCTTTGCTCTCTGTGCACATGTCAGGATGGGACCCTGAAAATGTTTCTCAACACTTCTGATTCTATTTTCTTGCTTCTCAGCATTGCACTCATCAATTTTGTTTGCACTTACGAATGGGCAAACAACAGGGATATAAAATGGTCAGGATCCTCCTATCAACTGACTCTGCAGAGGATTCTGAGGTGGAATCCAGATTCAACAGGGAGGAATATAAGCACTCAGTGATATGTCTGCTGTGGAAGCAGGATGAGACAGATACACGTGAGCCATGTGTTTGACATTCCTGTTTTAGAAGGTTCTGGGGACTTGCCCAGCTTTATGATTCTCTGAACTCCTAGAAATCTCTAGAAGTTTCTAGAAGCACCTGAAGCACAGACTAGTTCTCCAAGTCCTGACACATACCACACTATATGATGCCTCTGATGCCTCCTGAGAGAGACCGTATTTCCAAAGGGGACTGGGCACAGAGGGCAGGGCTCACTTCACAGGAATGTCCAAGTATCAGACACAGTGGCGAGCTGGCAACAGCAAAATGTTCTGGTGCAAATGACTCTCAGGACATACTCTCTCCCAGAGGGGAGCATTTCTGAATGAGGGAGAAATGTAGAGGAAAACACACAACTGTTACCACCTGTTTTCCAGCCACACATGCACAGCTCTAGCGATTTACAACCTGGAGAAACACACAAGATGGCAATATCATCAGTTGTTCTTTAGCTCAGCTGAAGCACCTGCACGTGGAGGAGAACACAGACTTCTGTCCTTTGGAATGAAGCAAAGCAACTGCCCTGTGGCTAGATGCAAACGGGTCCACCCACAGCCCTTTCTGCCCCACCCCCCGTCACTGTGCAGGGTGGCCCCGAATCCCTAGGCAGCAAGAGCCGGAAAGCCAGCAGCTTCAGAATGATTGCCAAAGGTGTGGTGCCTGCCTTCTGGCTTATTTAAAATGCTCTTCCAGGCTCCACAGTCGAGACAGCTTCTGTTTGCAATGTGAAGCTGGTTTCAGAAGGTCCCAGGGACTTGCCCTCAGCTTCCCAGCCCTTCCAGCTCCCTTGCCTCTCTCATCTTAAGGATGTCCCTGGAAGGATACGCTGACATCACCATGACAGTGATGAAGCCTGGAGACAATGTGAGTGGCAGAAAGGACTCTTACTCAGGAGACCTGAGGTCCAAGACCAGCCAGGCCCTTGAGTTTCTGGGTGACCTTGAAATACTAATTCAGATCCCCCACACCCTTCTCTTTCCTCACCCATGACAATGAGGCAGTCAGAGAGACCAGTCTCAGTTCTCACCTGGCTTACGAATTCTAAGCATCTAATTAATTTTCCTTACACTCTAACCCATGTCTTTCTGGTTGTAACATGCTCAGTCTTCTGTTTCTGCCTTCAGTGGGGTTGAGAGGAGGCAGTTGCTTTCATCAAAATAATAATGATCTCCTCTATACCAGGGGTCCCCAAATTCTAGGATCTAATGCCTGGTGATCTGAGGTGGAGCTGGTGTAATATTAATAACAATAGAAATAAGTACAAAATAAATGTAGTGCATTTGAATCATCCTGAAGCCATGGCAGGGGCCACTACCCTGGTCATGGAAAAATTGTCTTCCACAAAACCGGTCCCTGGTGCCAGAAAAGATGAGAACCATGCTCTATACCATCTTGAATCAAGACATGCGTGTGCCAGTCAGCTTGTTCCTGTGAGCCTACTGTATGCTCTGCCCTATGCTCTGGGGACAATTAGAGAAGGCAAGGCCTGTCCTCAAGAAACTCTCTTTAGTCTCTATTGTGGCTAGAGGTAGGGTGGGGAGAACTAGCCGCAAAAACAGAAACAAAATATAATCAACATTCTGATCCGAAGATCAGCTGTTCAAACTGAATCAAATATTTGTTTATCACTTCAAATCACAAAAATGTATGGCAGAAAGAGACCTGAGAAATGACGACTCCCACTTTTTCTTACATTAGAGATGAAGCAGCTGACCCAGAGTGAGCAGGAACTCCCCCAGGATCAGCTTAGCAGTCGAGACTGTAACAGACCCTGAACTGGGGCTCCTCCTCCTGCCCCTAGCCTGCCCTGTGGCCCCAGGGACCTTTGCTTGTATGTACTGAGCCTCAGGGCCTCCCACACACAGTCATGGCTGCTGTCTAGCCATTTCATCCTCTAGACCCATCTCTTTAAATAGCCATGCCACTAGGGAGAATCTGTGTGCCCACAGTAGACTTGGTAAATCCCAATGCCAGTCAGTCTTTGGACCCCAACTTGGGATCTCAAATCACTTCTACCCTGACCTCGGACCTCCAGGTCACAAGTCGGGAGGGATCTGAGGGTTAGCTTGTGGTCAAGCTGGAAAGTCTGTGAGTTAGACCAGGAGGAATAAGCACATTATTCTAAAACTGAGGGTCATACCAGCTATGACATGGCCAGGGCTCACTATGCACAAGGTTCTGAACATATTTTACATGACTGATCTCACTGAATCCCCTATAATATAACCCTCCGAGGTAGCTGGTTTTATTAACTGTGCTTTATAAATATACACACTGAGCTACACAGATGTTCAAGAATTCCCCCAGATTATACAGCTAATTAGTGGTAAAAGTGGGATTCCACCCCACATCTCCTTGCTACCTCACTGTACCCTTAACTGCTCTGCTCTGAAGCCTCGAAGACCCAGCCCAGCAGATGAGAATGAGTTCTGGCCCAGCCAGCTACAGCACGTGGCCTCGGGTCCCCCTTACCCCGCTACAGTTTTCCCAGGAGCAGGGTGAAGATAACTCAGCCGCCTGCCTGCCCCCATCTCCTCACCCTGCCTGACCAAGGAGCCACTCAGAATAGTAATGATCCCACAATCCTGGAACTCCTCAACGCTCCAGGAAAGAGGAAGCATTAGGGTACCTATAAGTTGGCTTCTGACTGGCAGAAAAGAGTGAATTCCCCAAGTCAGGCTTTTAGCATTTAGGTCATCGGCCCTTTGAGGATATGACAGGACAAAAAAAGCTTTGTACCTTTTCCCCAGAAAAATGCACACACACACACACACACACATATATTTTTGCATGACCATGAGTCACGGGAAACCACAGACACTTCCAGAAGCCAAGCCAAGAAGTTGAAGTGAAGTTGAAGAACACCTGCCCTAAATAATGATCAGCCCTCTTAGCGTTTGTGTTTGCAGTCTGTCAGCCAATGATCACACCCATCAAAGTGAAGATTAACAGGGCACTTCGCTAGATGAGGTCGGGGTGGGGGGAGGGGAATAAGGGTATAAGACACAGTCCTGCAACTCAAACTGAAGACCCAGTGTTGAAGGAAAGATAAGCTCCTAAGAAATAATAGCCATAAAGTTGTGGATTCGAAGCTAAATCACATACGTAGCCAGGCTGTTGATGCTCTGGATGGTCAGAAAAGAATGCTACGACTGAGGACTGTGGACATTACCAGACTATCTGTAGGCATGTGTCTGGGGCTTTAAATAGGATGACCATATAATTTATCATCCAACCTGGAACACTGGGGAATGAAAGGGAGAGCTATTTACCAATTATCCCAGAACAAGAGATGTAGACTGGATCGATCCCAGGCAAACTGAGATGGATGGTCATGCATGCCATAAAGGAAGGATGACTTTAAACAAAGAGTGATTTGGGTTTTGGAGGGTCTGGGTGAGGATGTAAAGGGTACCAGCAGGAGTCTACAGCGAGGGTACAAGGAGGACTTCGGGCCATTGTGCTTGGCCATTAGTACGTTAGGAGGACAAGAGCGGGGCTCTCACCATGCCTCCACCAAGCACTATCTGGAGGATCCTGGATTAATTGCTCAACTTTTCTGGCATTAATTTCCTCATCTCTTAAATGAGTATAATCCTCATAACACTGCCTCCCTTTCTGGCTTGTGACAAGGCTCAAAATGAAATTTTTTAAAGGATAATATATAAGTTTCTTTGATGCTCAGGGCAACTGCCTGAGATAGCTAAAGCCAGGATTATTCTTCCCATTGATCAGGTGGGAAAGTGGAAGCTCAGAGGGGTCCTGAGACTTGCTTGCCCTACTAGAATAACCAGCACCCTGGTCCACAGGCTCTGGCTTCCCTAGTGGGCATTCAGGAGGAGAAGCCAAGAGAACAGACCTGCCTCAAGGCAGCCACAAAGAGGCTTTAGAAGCCCCAGACCAGGGTATCTCCACTGCCCCCACCCCCAGGGCTGGAGGTGCAGGAGTCAGTCGTCAGGGCTAACGGCTCAAGTAGTAAAAATGCCAACCAGCACTCTCCCAGCACCAGCAAGAAAGAACAAGTATGCTTCAGCATCTCATGGATGGCAAACACTGAGCTGGCACCCAATACAAATGACTGGAAATCCAAGGTTAAACCCCCATCTTTCATGGAGGGAGTCAGCAGGTGCCAGGATAGTGATAGGAGGTCCAAAAGGCAGGAACTCAGGGAGACTCCAGGTCTCCCTTGGCCTGACTCCTGTCACCCCAGCGTGGGGGTGGGAGGGAACGGGGGCTCAGAGGCTCAGTACTGATGGATAGGATGGCAGTTTCCAGATGTGGCCAAAGCATATGTTTCTGAGAAGCTTATTTCTCTAAGAGTCCAGACTGTCCTCATAAATGGTTTGGGGCTAATCTAGTCTCCTGACCTCCCCCCTTGCTCTGCCATCATGGAACAGTAGTTCTGGGACATATTCTTTCCCACAATTTAATTTATCTCAGGGTGTGTACATCCTGGCTTCTATAACTAGACAGTAAAGAGCCTTCAGCTCGCCAGGCCTCTCCTGACTTGCTGTGAATCCTGAACACAGGTGCCACAGCTCTGAGTCTCAATAATCCTACCTGTACAATCAGCAAAATAAGCTCTGCTTTTGCCACTCACTGGGTTTCTGGGAACATCACATAAGCAGCATCCTGTGAAACGGTGTGGCAATGTAAGAGGCCCTCAGGTCACAGAACTTTGCTGCTGCTGATTATTTTTTTTGGAAACTGAGAAAGGCATGTATAAATGACAGCGACAAGACCCTCATTTCTGCTGAAAGGATCCCCTGCTGTGAGGTCACAACTTATCACGCCCATGTTAAATCTTATTGTCCATACTTCGTACCCACTGAACACAGCACAGCAGTAGTAGCAATAGTAGTGATCATCATTATCTTCAGCATCACCGCCACTGAAATCACACACACCATACATTGAACATTTATGTCCCAGACAATATGCTAAACACTTCAGTCCTTTGAAGAGGAAACTAGGAAACAGATAGGCCTAGTGACTTGTACAGAGGAATTAGAGTGCGGCCTGGGGAAGGCCCAGCTAGAATAGAGGGTGGCAGCGGAATGCCTGGAGAACACACGACTTTACACATTTCTGTGTCACCTCTCAGAGCCACGGACAGTAGTGTGGGCCTCCATTTGAGAGGCCACTTGGTATATGAAGTGACGAAACCAGAATATGTCAGAAGCTCTGGATTTCAGACCTGCCTCGGACACTTGTAAGTCCTAAGTCATGAGCAAATCACTTTGCTATCCAGAGTCTGGGTTTCTGCCATGAAAGTGAAGACTGGGACTTCCCCAGTGGTCCAGTGGCTGGGACTCCGTGCTCCCAATGCAGGGGGCCCAGGTTTGATTCCTGGACGGGGAACTAGACCCCACATGCTGCAACTAAGACCTGACATAGCCAAATAAATAAAATAAATATTAAAAAAAAAAGAAAGTGAAGATCCTAATCTCTCTCTGACCAACCTATCTCAGGGGTTCCTCTGAATGAAGATAAAGTAATATGTGCCAAGTGTTTCATAAACACTTGGAAAATGGTGGTAATATTAATAACATTATTAGTAACAATAAAAATAAGAGCTAGCCTTTGTTGAATACTTGCAAGCATTGATCAAAAAATATCTAATTTCATCCTTAAACCAACCTTAAGACATAATTAACCCTAATGGGTCCTATTAAACAAATGAGGAAACTGAGTCATAGAGGCATTAGGCAATTAGCATATGAATTATGACATAATGATAATTAGTATGACACTTGACACTGGGGCCAAAAATAGATGCCTCTTTGAATCATTAATGACACATTTCTGTTCCTGCAAATCATCTGCACATCTGTTCCAGTCTATTTTTCCAAATGAGTCACACGAGCTGGCACATAGCAATGAATGGGAAGCTCAAGATGGGCCAGAGAGGACCAAGGAGGGAAGGTGAAGCTGCTGATGGGTAAAAACTGCTCCCGTCTCATTCCTTGTAGCAGGATCGGTGCTTTGCTTTCCCTTTGAAAAGCAAAAGTAGCCCAGATTTTCCAGAGTGAGAATTTCTCCAGATTTCATCTCAGAGAGTGAAGGATGCACTGCATAATTTGTTCAGTGCTCTAGGCCTGTTGTGACCTCCCTACTGAGACTTCAAACCAGGAGGTGATGGGAAGGTCAGCCTGAGAAGAGACACACTTTTCTTTCTTCCTTCCTTTCTTTCTTTCCTTCCTTCCTTCCTTCCCTCACCCTCCCACACACCCCATCTTAAATACATACACACACCCCAGCTATTCTTGTATCTTCCAGAGGCAGAGGGGTTGGTCATTCACTGTCAGAAAATGGTTACACCCTTCAAGGCTTCCTTTGAAGCCTATTTGAAGAGGGGGGAAATAAATAATGCTAGATTAGAGACATTACTTTGCCAACAAAGGTCCGTATAGTCAAGGCTATGGTTTTTCCTGTGGTCATGTATGGATGTGAGAGTTGGACTGTGAAGAATTGTGAGCGCTGAAGAATTGATGCTTTTGAACTGTGGTGTTGGAGAAGACTCTTGAGAGTCCCTTGGACTGCAAGGAGATCCAACCAGTCCATTCTGAAGGAGATCAGCCCTGGGATTTCTTTGGAAGGACTGATGCTAAAGCTAAAACTCCAGTACTTTCGCCACCTCATGCGAAGAGTTGACTCATTGGAAAAGACTCTGATGCTGGGAGGGATTGGGGGCAGGAGGAGGAGGGGACGACAGAGGATGAGATGGCTGGATGGCATCACTGACTCGATGGACATGAGTCTGAGTGAACTCCGGGAGTTGGTGATGGACAGGGAGGCCTGGCGTGCTGCGATTCATGGGGTCGCAAAGAGTCGGACATGACTGAGCGACTGAACTGAATTGAACTGAACTGAGAGGGCAAGGTTCATATTGGTTACAGGTACAGACTTATTGGTTACAGGTACAGACTCATCTCACTGGCCTTAGGCCAGACAAATCTGAGGAAACGTGATAGATTATGGTTGGAGAATGTGATTTCTAGTACCTGAGCTGATGACACACAGCTAGACTCATCCCCAATTTGAGGGTGGACCAATTTTATTCGTCACCTCTAGAGCAGCAGGCTTGGTCCCAAAGATCCTGGATGTTCCATGCTGACTGCTCACCCTTTAAAATGAGCCTGAAGATAGGAAGCCATGAAAGTTTAATCTGACTCATTTGTGGAGAAGAAATCCTATGAGGCATATTTGGGGGCTTCCTATATACATGTTGATTCAACAGCTAAGACCTATGTAAAGTCCTACATGATCTGGTCTTACCATAAAGGGTTTCCTCGGATGCTTTAAAGTTTGCATAACACTTTCACATTTGCTGTGTCATGTAAGGTGGATAGAGCAGGAATTTTGGAAACTAGAGTCTTGGAGAGGCGATCAGCCAATCACTTGGCTGTTCAGAGGAAAACTGGGGTAAAACCCAGGTCACCCAATTCTAGGTATTCAGGTTCCCAGGTATTTTATTCCCTGGCCTCACAAGGGATTACAAAGCAACACTGAGGCATGGCCCAAAGCATCACAAGGCTGGCTCCCAGTCCTAGGTCTTCCCCTGCCTCACCAGGGAGGGCACAGCAGTCTCTTCCTTCATGGGCCTGCTTCAGTTTCCGCATCTGAAGGTGTGTGTCTGAGGAGCGGTGATTCTCATGGGGTGGTCCTGATAGGGGTATGGGACTGAGGATGACACAAAGATTTCCTATGAAGATTGACTTCGATCCACTCTTACTGTTGGCCAAAAGCAATGGGTGAAGCAGTTTTCAGGAAGAATTTCATTTTAGTAGGAGAACTGTTCTCCAACAGTTATGCCTGCTCCAGGCCACGGAGTAGAGAGGTGTTTAGGATTGCTGCTACTCTAAGACCTCATCCCATGTAACTTTCTCAGGTTCTGGGCTTTCGGTTCAGCAGAAAAAGCCAGCAAATGAACAAACATGAAGCGCAACTTCAGAGTTCACTGGTCATCACCTGGCTTTTTCTTGCAGGTGCGGTTTGAAGGCTTGACAGGAAATGTGCAATTTAATGAGAAAGGACGGCGGACCAACTACACCCTCCACGTGATTGAAATGAAGCATGATGGCATCCGAAAGGTAAAGCTCCCTTTGCTTCCATTACACAGGGAGGAGAGGGCTGAACAGAGGCTCAGGCCGGAGCTGAGGGCCTGGGGAACCCAATGTTCTGGACTTGATCTCTTAGAAGAGAAGCAGGCAGTGAGGATTCTAATCTGGGCTCTGCTGTGAGCCAGCTAGGATTTTGGGCAAGTCAGTTGTTCCTCTGAGAATTGATTCACTGCAAAATGGAGATAAAAAAAAATCTCTACCTTTGCCTTAGGGTGCTTGTAAAGATCCAAGGGATGGGAAAATATTTGTAAAAAATGAAGTAATAGATGTGTATAAAATGTCACTACTGTTCCTGAGGGGTTTCAAGTAAGAACTTGAGAATGATGGTTTGTTGAGGAAGTTAACCATATTTCCCTAATCCACACTTGGTAGTATTCTCTCTCTCTCTCTCTCTCTGTCTCTCTCTCTGTCTCTCTCTCTCTCTCTCTATATATATATATATGTATGTATATATCAGTTCAGTTCAGTCGCTCAGTCGTGTCCAACTCTTTGCAACCCCGTGAATCGCAGCACGCCAGGCCTCCCTGTCCATCACCAACTCCCAGAGTTCACCCAGACTCACGTCCATCGAGTCAGTGATGCCATCCAGCCATCTCATCCTCTGTTGTCCCCTTCTTCTTCTGCCCCCAATCCCTCCCAGCATCAGAGTCTTTTCCAATGAGTCAACTCTTCTCATGAGGTGGCCAAAGTACTGGAGTTTCAGCTTTAGCATCATTCCTTCCAAAGAAATCCCAGGGCTGATCTCCTTCAGAATGGACTGGTTGGATCTCCTTGCAGTCCAAGGGATTCTCAAGAGTCTTCTCCAACACCACAGTTCAAAAGCATCAATTCTTTTATATATACACACACACACACACACACACACACACACACACACACACTTACTAAACATTTTAGAACAACGTTCAAATTCTTGGAGAAAACATTCAGAATTCTACCAGACTCTGCATTCTGGCCTTGGCCAATTTCTCTGACCTTGATCCTTGACACTCACTTTCTTTGTCTTTCCACTCCAGTCATTCCAACCAACATTCACTTCCAGGAAGATATCATATTCTTTCTCACCCCCCAGCCTCCAAATGCATTCCCTCTGGCTGGGACTCTTCTATCCCATCCCCCAATTCTAGCCTGACTTCAGGAGTCAGGGTAAATGTTGCTCCCCAGGAAAGCCTTTCCTGGGCTTCCTTGTTATGCCTCATGGCCACCTCTACTTTACTGTCCCTGGCCTTCACCACATCCCTAGTTCCTTGGGGTGGCACAGTGGGGTAAGTAAGAGGCTGTGCATGCACAGTATGAAGCTGGTAGAGTGTCAGAGCATTAGCGCCAGAATCCTGGGATTCCATCCTGGCGTCACCACTTACCAGCCTGTGACCCTGGACAAGTAAATCAGGTTCTTTGTGCCTTAAGCAGGGATTGAATGATCTAAGGACGCAGAAGTTCTGAGGGCTGGACCTGGCACATTGCAGAGTAGGTCTTAGTCTCTCAAACTTGATTCTCGCTATGCCTGTGCTGTCAAATACAGTTGCCACTAGCCATGGTTGGCTATTTCATTTTAATTCTAAATAATGAAAATTGACAAGTCCCGCAGTTGCACTAGCCACACTTAAGTGCTCAATAGCCACAGGTGGCTAGAGGCTGCCACGCCAGACAGCACGGCTGTGGATCACGCCCATCGTCACTGCAGGCTCTACTGGAGAGTGATGCTCATGTTCTCTACGCCCAGCCTGTGGGCTTCACGGTGCTCTGGGTGGTGTGGTGAGAAACACTGGCAGAATGGCTACAAGCGGGGTCACTGAAAACAGACACACAGGAATTAAGTCTCTGCCTCACTTTCTACTACACACATGACCTTGAACAACTGAGCCTCCTAGAGCCCCAGTGACATCACCTCCAAATGGGGAATAATGCCCTTTATCTCACAGGACTTCCACCAACATTGAGTGAAACAATGTCTGCTACCCCCTTGCCTGTGTGAAGGGGTCCCCAAAGCAGCCCCTGGCATGGATTGGGTATTCAACCCACATTTTGTTTGTTTGTTTCAACTGCCTTCTTTGGGCCACAAGGATTTTTATATCAGCCTTGACTATGAGTGAGTCAGGCTGTGCAAGCCCATAGAATGGATAAATCAGCAAACCGAAATAACAGAGTAACTTTAAAATCCACGAGCAATAGTTGTGCTTTATTTTTCAGGTCTCGGGGCTGTTTTTCAACTTCCTTCCCAATGACTAAATCCTTTCTTTGAATGTGGGTTTAGGCAGCCTTTGGTTACAGGGAATCTGACTTTCAGAAAATCAATTCCACCACATCTGTGGCTTCAGGTCTTTTACTCAATCAGCCTCCTAACAAAGTAATTTCTCAGATTCACGGGTAACCTTGTTGTGCTGGTTTCAGTGAACAGTGTGTGGCCTTACCTGACGTATGTAATAAAAAGGGACTGCTGCTGTTTAACTGGGAGCCTTGGGGACTCTCTCCTGATCTTTAGGCACGTATCCTGGCCACTGATCTGCCAACACACACTCTAGGTGTCTGGGTCCAATTTGACATCCTACTGAAATGTGTGTGGTCTCTGGGCATACGTTTATCCCACACTTCGGAGCTTCAAATGCCAGAATGTGCAGTGGCTCCAGTAAATCTAGAGCCTTCTGAAATGCCATTCAGAGATTCCACTTCGCCGTGGGGTGCTGATTCAAATAGGGATCTCTATTCAAATAAAATGCCTTGTCAAATTCAAGTAGGATCACAAATTCTTAGAGTGGCTGTCAAGAGAGAAGTGCAGGGACATTCTTGAAGGTCTTTCATCAAGGGACCAGCATTAATGATGTAACCATCTTTTCTCATCACCATTGGTCCTGTAGCTATGTTTTGACTTAAAAAGGACAAGTCTCAACTTGAATTCAGTCACCCTTGCCCTGTCTCAAATTTTTCATTCCCAGTTATGACCCAAGTGTAACTGGAAAGGAAGGACCAGGTAGCAAAGAAAGTGACACAAAGTCCTCCCTATGTCAAAAGTAATTAAAAGTCCTGAAGCATTCACAGCCCTCAAGTCCAGACATCCTTTGGAAGTTTTTTCCTGAAATCTTTGCTACCCAACTTTAGACATACTGGTGGTGGTTTAGTCACTAAGTCATGTCTGACTCTTTGCGACCTTTACCACCAGGGAAGCTCCTTAGACATACTGAGTCCTGTTCTATTCTATCCACCCACTTCTCTCCATTTCCACTGCTGACTCCAGAGCTCAAGCCACCTTCTACACCTGCCTAGACTCACACAGGAGCCTCCCTACTGGTCACTAGTCCTACTGGCCAGGTTCTTGTCCCTCTAGAAGGCTGTTTTTCAACACAAGAGCTGATCATCTTCAAATATATATCAGGTTATATTGCTTCTCCGCTTAAAGCCATTGACTGGCTTCCTACTGCAGGGGCTTCCCTGGTGGCTCAGATAGTAAAGAATCTGCTGCCTGCAATGCAGGAGACCCAGGTTCAATCCCTGGGTTAGAAAGGTCCCCTGGAGAAGGGCATAGTAACCCACTCCAGCATTCTTTCCTGGAGAATTCCATGGACAGAGGAGCCTGGTGGGCTACAGTCCATGGAGCCACAAAGTCAGACACGACTGAGCGACTAATACACCACTGCAGGTAAAAGGTAACAGAACTCCTTCCTGTGGCCTTCAGACCCAGATACTGCAGCCCTCTGAACTCTTGCTCCTCTTTCTCTAGCTCACAACTCCACAGCTACCCCGGAATGTCTGCTTCTTTACCCGACATTCGCCATCACTGTGGTTTGATGTACATCTCTCTCCTTGTCATTCAAGTCTGGCCCAGCTGAAGTCACTCTGGAAAGGGCATTCCTGACCAAAATATCTAAAGTGACCCCCATCCGCCGAGCACACTCCCATTATCCTAATTTTTCACAGTGCTTCCCCTTTCTGAGATTCTCTTGGTGGTTTACTGATCTCTATTGGGGTTGGTAAACTTCAGCCTGCAGGCCAGATCCAGCCAACTGCCTGTTTGTTTACAGCCCGTGAGCTAATGATTTTTACATTTTTAAATGGTTGAAGTAAATCAAAAGATGAATACTTCATGATATGTGAAAATTACATGAAATTAAAATTTCAGGGTCCATAAATAAAGTTGTGGGGTTTTTTTTTTTTTGGAATACAGCCAAACTCATTTGTTTCAGTATTGGCTATGGCTGCTTCTGCACTGTGACAACAGAGATGGGTAGTTGCTACAGAGACTGTTTCACCCACAAAGCCTAAAGTATTTACTGTCTGGCGCTTTAAAGGTGAAATCTGACAACCCCTGGTCTGAATATGTATTGTCTTTCTTCCCCTCCTCTCCACCTCCTTCCACTAAAATGTCAGCTCTCTAAACGCAGGGACATGGTTGTGTTATTTATTATATCCTCAGTGCCGATAATATATTGATGCATAGTAAGCACATGCAAATAAGTGGTTGTTCATTAAATGAGCAGGCAGCATATTGAATGTTGCTTGGCAACCAGGAAGCATACTACTCTGGCCCATTTTCCCATAGATCTGCCAGCAAATAAGGAAAAAAAATGCTGATAAATTTAATGAAATAACACCTCAAGCAGAACTCAGATAAAGTCACATGCAAACTTACAAAGTTCAAATTCTTTAAGTATGTTAGTTAAGGTGCAATAACAGATAAACTCTAAAAATCTCAGCTGTTTAATGCAACAGAGGTCTACTTCTTATTCACCTAGTGATCAGTTTGGGGGACTGGGGACTCTGGTTAAGACTCAGGCTTATGGAGGCTCCATTGTCTGTCTGGGTCTTCCGCCTATCAATAGCCAGCTAACAAGTGAGGAAGAAAGATATTAGAAACTGTGCTGGGGATTTGGGGGAGTCAGGTTAGGAGAGGCACTCATCACTTCTGTGTTCCACTGGCCAACCCGATCTCCTGGCCCATCTAGACACACGACAGGCTGGGAATTGCAATGGCAGTCTAAGTAACTACTTCCCACCATACCTGTAGGCTATGAATAGTGAACAAGAATCCTTGCTGGTCATCAGGTTGTCTCTGCCACAATAGGCAACTTCCTTTTAAAAACTTTATCATAATGGATCTCATTTTTGGAGGTCAGGAGCTGTGGCTTCAGAGGCAGCTTAGAGCTACAAATGATACAACTACAAATGTGTCGATGTGATTTGATGACTGTGTAAGGTGGACCTATTGTATATACTCTTCAATGATCATCTTCTTTTTAGGCTATATTTACTTTAAAAAATCTAATCTATCATCCCATGACAGACTCATTTCTATATTCAAAGAATCTTTAGAAGTAGATGGAAAACAGGAGATCAAAAATTCTAACTGGCTCCAGGAGAAGACCTGTCACTGTCAGAATTGTTTAAATCTTCTCTTGAACAGTGGGGCCCAATTTTTTACCAAACTACTAGCTCTGATTTACTTTGAGATAAAATCAAAGTTCCTCCATATCCTTAGTAGAGAATCAAAGGACTGTATAATAATCCAGCCCATTTCTCTAAGAAAAGGAAATTTGCTTCATCTCTGAAGTGCAATGTCTCTTCAAAAAACTTTGCCAGTTCTCTTTTCATCAAAATGTGGAGCTAGATTTCTCAGCCTCCTAGCTGACATGGGAGGCAAAGCTGGGTTTTGGCATCACCCTGCTCTTCTGACTGGTGATATTTTTTTATTTCCCTACAAAAGGGTTAGGAATAAAATAAGCTTGCTTACAACATATAAGTGTTCCTCTGGCTTTTGATATAAGCCAACCTAAACAATAATTTTTATAGATACCAATTTAACATTAGTGCTAGGATACTAACTCTGAAGGATCCTTACCCTTAAAAAAGTCTCTTTCTAAGCCATATAAATCTTATCTACACAGATTTATCTTGCTTTTCCCTTCTTTCTTTAATCGAAACAGCTTGCAATTTTAGAGTGGTGTTTTGTGGGGTTTTGCACCATTTATCCTAGGACATGCTGCATATCAGGAGGGTTACATTGTCAAATGAGTTTGAGAAATGCTCCATAATATATACTCCTTTTGGAAAGTGGAAACATTCAATAGCAAAATGAAACTGAAATGTCCTATAGTACAGAAGCCTATTAGCCTTCAACTAGGCGTTACCCTACTGAATAGCATTTTTTAGTTTAATAACAACTTAATATGAACCACACACTATGATTATTGTTGTCAATGAACTAACTCATTTGGTTCTCACAGCCACCCTGTGAGACAGGTACTCTTGTTGTATCCCCTCTACAGGGCAGAGACTGAAGCCCATTGAGGTCAGTTAACTGGCCCAAGTCATACAGTTAGTAATTAGGAAAATCTGTCTTTTAAACCAGGTCTATCTGATGCCAAAGACCAATCTCTGTACCATTAAGCCCCCACTTTTACAGATAATTCCCATGAAGGGACTTCCCTGGCGCTCCAGTGGCTAAGACTCGGTGCTCCCAAAGCAGGGGGCCTCGGTTTCAACCCTGGTCAGGAAATTCGATCCCACATGCCTCAACTAAGAGTTGCCAAGTCACAACTAAGACCCGGTGCAGTCAAATACGTAAGATAATTTTTTTTTAATATTTGAAAAACTCTATCAAAACTCAATAGATTTTAGAGAACTTAGTTGCATGTCAAAGGAGGCAGCTACCTTGATACTGATGGTACAACTGATGGTTGTAGAGATTCGTAAGAACAGCTGAGCTGGTGACAAATCATGAAGAGGGTAGAAGGAAGAAAGAAAAAAAAGGGAAGGAAGGAAGAAAAAGGAGGAGGAAGTGGGAGGGAAAGGGCATGAAGACACCAGGGCATCATCTGCAGGAGGCAAAAATGGTGATTAAATTTGCTAGATCATCTCCCAACTTTGTGCTGATTATATTAAACAATACTACTTCTGAGGTCCATGACCTGGCTTCTGTGCTTTGCCACTCATCTGCTATATAAACTTCATAAGCTTGATCATCTGATCTCCCCAAACCTCAGTTCTCTCATCTGTAAAACAGGGAAGATAATTCCCAGCCTGTCTGTGTTATTTGAATAGTGTGAGGAGCAAAAGAGTTAAGTGTTGGGTAAGTAGTTTGGAAATTATTTTTCTAAACTTGCACTACGATATACTACAATAATGGTTTGAAACATTTATTTCTCAATTAAAGGTCTCCTTGTAAAAATGAACTCTTAAGGGGAATCCCAAAGTGTGAAATTGATTAAAAGCAGAGCTGACGGTTGAATCAGGGATGAAGAACCAATAGCTTCCTCCATCTTCCCTGACCCCTGGCCCACATCCCGAGGAAGTGGCAAAGGGGTTTCACAGGTGCCCTAGGGCCCCTTGAAGCACAGGCCTAGCAAAGCAAGGTTGCACTGTGGTCTTGAGCAGGTCCCCTAGTGCCTGAGCCTCTGTTTCCCTCTATAAAAAGAAGAAGTTAGAAGAAATGATTCTTCAAGCCTCTTTCAGCTCTGATATTTTGGAAATCTACATTTCTAGTTCTTGTCTTTAGAGAGAAATGTCTCCCTCCAAGCTAACTGAAAGTGCCCCCACATGAGCAGCATGGTACCCACGCCTGCAGGAGGGCAAATCCTGACCCAGTGTTCTGAGAGACAGCCTCCCACCTGCCTTCATGCCTCTGAACTGTCTCAGCATGAACAGGATCCACTGTCTCCGTGCTGGATCCACTCATTCTCTCAACAAACCTTCTTCCCTGAACTGCTTCTCTGTGGAACAATGGGCAGCCTGGAATGAATAGACCTCTAGCTTTGTTCCCAAGGAGCACCATGGAGAGACGGGGACAGATGTACCAACAGCTAGACCATAGGGCCAGTGGGAACCAACACGAGGCACTCAGGGTCAGCTGGCAGCCTAGCGGAACACGGACACACACAGCCGTGGCCAGCCTGCCCCATTCCAATCCTGGCTCCACAGCTCTCCTGCAGCCTTGGGAAAGTTATTCCACTTCCCCGCATCTCAGTTTCTTCACATTTAAAATGGGAGTGACAATTAATTACCCACTTCATAGGTTTTGAGGAGGATGAGAGAAGTTAAAACATTAAAAAAAAAAAAAACACTTAGTATTAATATTTATTTTTATTTGTTTGGCTGCACCGGGTCTTAGCTGCAGCACGCAGGTTCTTCCGTGGCACGTGTGAAGTCTTAGTTGCAGCATGTGGGATCTAGTTCCCTGACCAAAGATCAAGCCTGGGACCCTGCAATTGGAGTTCGGAGTCTTAGCCACTGGACCACCAGGGAATTCCCTAAAAAAACACTTAGAAGAGTGCCTAAAATACAATAAGCACCCAAATACTGTTAAGCAACATGCTTTCCAGCCCAGGGCTAAGTCCCCTCTGGTGGTGAAAAGCTGCCCCTGGAGACAGATGACCAGGGTTCCTGGCCGGCCTCAGCCACTTAGCTGCATCACCACCCTCACCATGCAGGTTAACAGACTTCTCTAAGCCAGATGCAGCAGCACAAAGCCTGTCACACACAGCCTCCGACAGAGCAAGAACATGATCAGTGTTGGCAATTAATACTGTTGCTGTTAACGGCAGTGAGATCGCAGGGAGAACTATTTATTTCTAGCTGAGGGGACTGGGAAAAGCATCAAGGTGAAGATGACCTTTGAGTGGACGGCTGGCATGTGCCTCGGATTTCATGAATCTGGACTGACTTTGCAGAACTGCTCTTCCTTCTCCATGTGTACTGCAGTTCTCCTTCCTGTTTGCCTGTTACAGCTGCAGCCAGCAGAACCACCACAAAACACAGTGGTCTAAAGCTTAATAGAGACAGAGGTAGAGATGGGGTGTGTGTGTGTGTGTGTGTGTGTGTGTATGTGTGTGCGCGTGCTTAATAGAGACAGAGGTAGAGATGGGGTGTGTGTGTGTGTGTGTGTGTGTGTTAGCCATGCCATTCTGTTCTTCCCAAACCTTCCATGACTTCCTGTTGCCTTCAGGATAGGCCTACACCATTTAGCTTGGCCTGCAAAGCCCTCTGCTACCTAGACCCAGGCCCCACTTTCCTCTGGAGCTAACCCAGTCCTCCACCCAGGACCCATTAAACGTACATATCCGGGCAGATTCCTGTGTCTACAGCTTGGCTCATCTTTTCTCTGACCTGACAGATTTGGACCCAACCTATCCATCCCTCGCGACTTCAGCCTCACCTCCTCCAGCTACCTTCTTCCCAGCATAGGTTTCATACTTGGCTCCTGCTTCTCCAAACTCCTTGGGCTCAAGCTACCGGAGTCACTCACTTGTCACTTCTGGGGCCACACGCGTGTGTGTGTCATGTATTCCTGAATAGAGTAGAGGGACTGTCAGAGCAAGGACTATCTCTGAGACTTCTGTGTATCTTTCTCAACTCTGCCACACAATACCACCAACATCTTAGCTCAGAGTCTTACACACAATAGAGATCCTATAAATATTTGCTGAAAGACCTTGGAAAATGAGTCAGTATAAAAAAGTACTAACTAATCTTTAAAAAAAATAATGCTGTCAACCAGTATTTGAAGGTACAACTGTATGCTCAGTATTATAATAGTTTAAAAATTGGAAATAAGAGAAATAAATAAACACTAAAATAACCATCACCTAGCAAGTTGAATCTAGATGGGAAAATAGAGTTAACCTAAAAAGAAAGCAAAAAAAAAAAAAAAAGGTTTAAATCCTATGATTCCAACTACAGTTCAGAATGAGCTAAGGAAGAGAAGGATTACTAGGCAGGGAACAAGGAGGAGTTTGACCTTGTGAATAAGGCAGGGAATTAAATCTCTGTGACCCTGACTTACATTGTGCAAAATAATTTGCCACATAAACAGTTAAAACCTCACTTCTCAAGAGAAGCAATTTTCAGGCTTCCCCATCATGATGAGGATTTTCATGGGGGTGGGGCTGGGAAGACCAGACCTGGAGAGCATCTTATCTCTTGCTGTTTATATCTAGCACAGTTTAAAGTCTGGTGTGTCCAGCATTGCTGGTGTGACACTCCTTGATTTCCTATCTGGTGTTGGCTAGAGGGTGCAGAGTGGGCCATTCCTGAGAATCCTGGCTCACCCTATGTCACCACACCCCTCTCCTTAACAGATTGGCTACTGGAATGAAGATGACAAATTCGTCCCTGCAGCCACAGATGCTCAAGCCGGGGGGGATAACTCAAGTGTCCAGAATAGAACATACATCGTCACCACAATCCTAGTGAGTACTCAGTCCTTTGTGGAGGTTACCTGGGATGTGAGCTAGGCCAACACAGAGGCTTCCTCAAGAGTGAAAGCTGGTCATTCTTCTGGCCAAAAGTGTGCAGTGGGTAGGAAGAGGGAGTTAAAAATTATCCTGAAATTCAGAGGGATTTTCGCTCTCTGGCTCTGCCATGATTTCACTTTGTGCCCATGGATAAGTCAGTCACCCTCCTATGAGCCACAGTTTTCCCATCTATAAAACATAAGAGATTAAATAAATTGTGGTGCTTCTGACTCTACTCTTCCTCAGTAGAAGTCATTTTCAAAGAAAGCCCCTAACGTACATCACCTAGAGTGGACAGAAGTGAAGCTGCTGTGATTTTCAGTGGTTGGTCATAAGAAACCTGGAACCTATTTAGGATCTACTTCCCCACTGTCACACCCCCAGAGGTACCTTCAAAGAAACACAAAAGCTCCTGAAACATCACTTGAAAAGCTATGCACGACATCTCAATGAAACATTCTTATTTTACCAGTTTTCTTCTTTAACCCAAGAAGTTTTGTAATTGGAGGAGCAGAAATGCAGGAAGTGGGTTTAGGGGCTAGAGAGACTCCCCCAAAGTTAACCAATGTTAACTCCTCTGCCATGCCAAAGGCCTCCCTCCCCAAGAGTGAACCCCGAACCCACACTCTCTGTCTCCCATTTCTCCACCAGGAAGATCCTTATGTGATGCTCAAGAAGAATGCCAACCAGTTTGAAGGCAATGACCGCTACGAGGGCTACTGTGTGGAGTTGGCGGCAGAGATTGCCAAGCATGTGGGATATTCCTACCGTCTTGAGATTGTCAGCGATGGAAAATATGGAGCCCGTGACCCTGACACAAAGGCTTGGAATGGCATGGTGGGAGAGCTGGTCTATGGAGTAAGTCCCCCATAGGGTAGGGAATTTGAGGCAGAGAAAGATGGTTGGACAGGAAATTTTGGTGGTTAGATGACCCTACCCATAGATGCCTATTGGACCCTATAGTTTAGTATGGTTGCTGCTAGAAAGATGAACAGTCTAAAATCCAGTGTCTTAAGACATTTTTTGCTCATGTTCCTGGTCCCAGCTCCTTCAGCCAGACTCACTTCAGTCTTGTGACTTCAGTTGATCATCACCCAACACAGGTGACAGTTTAGCTTTAAGGTTAGTTTTCCCGAGGCAGACCGCCGAGTGCTCACTTTCCTGTTCAGTCACTTAAGGCCCCCTCGAAATAATTTCTTCCCTGGATACAATCAAACTTTCTAGTCACTTGCCCTTTCTGGCACCTTCCATTTCAGCCAAGCCACCCCAAGTCACTCTGTTCTCTAGGGTGCCTGCTTCCATTCTGCCCCTCTAAAATCTTACCCTTCCCCCCAAACCTGATCACATACTGCTTTTTCCAAGGTGTCATTCTCCCCATAAAAGGTACGGGGAGAACCCTTTTTAACTCTTCTTGCCTTCACCGTAGGATTTAGTTTCTGCTTCTATTATGGCTTACCTTGCCTTGTACACTTGTTATCTGTGAATAGGGATTGGTCTACTCCATTCCCTACCCTTGAAATAAGACCACACACAATTGCTATAACACCTTCAATAAACTGAAGCATTTTGGGGAAGTCACTGAATGCTCTGAATTGTTTTAACTATTTAAGGAACCATTGAGAAGTAAAAGATCTGATCCCTGTCCCCAAGGAACTTGGCATTTTCTGACATAGAAAAGACAACGAGAGAGACTGGTAATATAGCAAAGAATCAAGGTCCATGCAGAAGGCCAGCATGAGGTGGTCTAGCCCACGAGAAAGATGTGTAACCTGGAAAGCGGCCATGTCCAGGTACAGAGAAAGGCAGCCCAGGAATGTCTATAGTATAAACTATAAGATGGTGATAGAAATAAGTTGTGAAAGAAGAATGAGAAAAGACTGATGATTTTTTGTAGAGGGCTTCAGTTGAGTAGTCAGTGACAAGATTGAGTAAGAAATGATAAGGGAAAGGGTGTGGATTGACTCAGCAGGCTCTGAAAGATCATGAAGATACTCGAGTAGAGAAACAACAAAAGGCAATAAAAGAAGAATCCTGCCGCCACATGCAGGAAAGGCACCACCACAGCTTCACTCATAGAAATCAAAGACTCCTGCCTAGGGCTTTGAACAGAAGCAAATGCCGAGCCCCAGGATGGTAAGAAGTTCTGGTCAGGATAAAGCAACCATTTAGGAGCTTTTAAAATCTCATTGTCTCAGATCGAGGAAATAAGAGTCATGATGGCCATAAGAGCCATAAAAAGGGAATTCAAAGAAGAAAGAGATAGAATAAAGAAAAGTCTTTCTAAGAAGGTGGCCTTTGATATGACCTGGGAAGATGGTTAATGAGTTAAGGAGGTTGTGCTTCTACCTTCTCTCTCCTCTGCTGCCTCTCGCTTTGGGGAAGTATCATCAATGAAAGATAGAAGATCTAGATGGTTAATGCTGCATTGGGAAGCTGGTTTCCATGGGAACCTCCACCAAGTTCTTAAGGTCATCCCCATGGCAACTGCTGTGAACTTTTCACCTCCACCAGAATTCATCTTCACCTTCACCCAGTGTAATCTGGTTCCTTCAGTAAAAGGCCCAAGATCTGGGCTGAACAACAGTATGATTATCCTGAGGGAAAGCCCCCCAGTACACAGCCATCAGCCATGGGCCACTGGCTCATCAGTGACAGAAATCACCTCTGAGTGCCTCAGCTGCCAGTCTTTCTTGTTCCCTCCCCTCCACCAGGCCTGTTACAGCTGTATTCTGAAGACTCTATGATGGGCCCAAATGGATGCCCTCTCTTGAGGGCATTTT
Organism: Bos grunniens; assembly: GCF_055505025.1. Taxonomy (NCBI): domain Eukaryota; kingdom Metazoa; phylum Chordata; class Mammalia; order Artiodactyla; family Bovidae; genus Bos; species Bos grunniens. Next base: position 64,968,219 of record NC_141171.1, read on the forward strand.
CAGTTTGGCTTTCCTTGTCTGTCCCATCTAAGAAAGAATAGAGGGGTCTGAGGAGGCATCTCTAGCCACAAATGACCAGCAAGGTCAGAAAAAAATTTACTTGGAGGGCTCCAGATTTCTTCTTTCTGTGCCTCTCAAATAAGCTAAGTCAATCAGGGTGTCTCACCTTCCCTTTGCTCATTCTTGCTCTTATGCACCATGGTAATAGTAGCATTTCAGCACATTGCTTATACTGGGCACTGTGCTAAATACTTCACCCAAGTTATTTCACTTACTCCTCATAACAACCCCAGAAGGTGGATGTGATTACTCTCCGCATTTTATCCATGAGGACACTGAAGCCAGGGAGACTAGGCAGTTGGGCAAAGGACACAAGTGATGAGAATAGCCACAGTGCATTCTCAAATACCACAGGCTACAAATGAAGGCTCTGCTTATTGCATAGGCACGGCTGTGTGCCTGGGTCGCCATGACTTTCTGGCCAGTTCTTTGTCTTAATGAAGCAGAAGTAGAGTGAACTTTGGAGACACACACACAAATCCAGATTTGAATTCCAACTCTGCCTGCTCACTAGCAACATGACTCCTGCGAGCCATTGATCTCCTCCCGGGGTTCCCCTGAGTTCTTTGTCCCAGGGCTGGGTGGGGAGTATTTCCCTACACAGGGCCTGGCTCAGAGTGGCTCTCCATCCCTGATGGTTTTCTCCCATTTTTGCTTTTACCTAATACATCCACAATGTTTACTATTTTCCCAAGATTTTTTCCAGACATATTTGGTTTGGGGATCTCCTAGGTCAGTGTTTCTCTAAGTCTGGACCAGCAGCAGCAACATCACCTGGGAACTTGCTGGAAATGCAAATTCTCAGGTCTCCCCAGACCCAGTGATCTAGAAAGTCTGCCATCTGTGGTTTAAAAAATCCCCAAGGTGCTTCTGATGTCTGCACACTCAAGTTTGAGAATCACTATCTCAAGATGTCAGTTTCAGAAAATAATTTTGAGCACCTGTGAAATGCCCACGGTTCACGGTGCTCTCACGTATTTGAATTCTTTTGACTCTCACAAAACACTGCTGTCCAGTAGATAAAGCAAAATTTATTATGCCTCTTTTTCTAAAGAGGAAACTGATATTCATAAGGACAACTGTCTCACTCGAGGGCACATGGTCAGTGAGTCACAAAGCCAAGAAGGCAGGTCTACTTTCCCAGATGAGCCGTGCCTATAAGTGATCCTGCAAAGGTCCAGTGACTTCCTCAGATGCTGGAAATCAACTCCTAAGACCTTTCAGTCACCATTAAACAAGCTAAAACTTGTTGTTCAAAACTCATGCTGCTTTGCACAAACCACCTTCTCTCTCTGGACCTGGGCTCCTATCTGCAAAATGATGTCACTGCATTTCCCACTGCGTGTGTATCCTATGCATATGGGTGCGTTTTGATGCTTGGGGCTCAACAGACAAAGAATTTTGGAAATACTAAATCTGCTTACCCCTCTTAGAAATTCTCAGTGCACAGTAGTCTGCTAAAGGTTCTGAAAAGTCCTGCCAGTTTAAATTCATGTTAATTTTTATATTATAATTAGTTACATCCTTCCACAAATAATGTTACATGGAACAAATCTTGAAACTGCTAAGTTAAATAAGAACTAAGATGATTGGTTTTGTGATTTTTTTCCAGGTCACAGTCCCTTTTATTAACTCACATCTGGAGGCATAAGACAAATCCATTCAATTCCCTTTACCATCTTTGAAGCCGGTCTTCACCCACCTCCCTCTTGGGTAACTTGTAGTTATTCACTCCGAGTCATTTCTAAAGACTTTTCTCCCCTATTCCTTTTCTACCTATTAGAAAAAAGGAGATACTGTCTCCCTGGCAATGGCTTGTAAGTGTTTGTAAAAAGTATCAAGATTTAGGCAGTAGGTGTTAGCGGGAAAAAACAGAATTGCTGAGACATATACTCAATCCCACATTGCTTTACAGAAAGTTTCTTTCTCTAAGTGAGAAATTTAAGTCATTCTAAAGCCAGGCTTTTTATTCCACTTAAAATGCCTTCTCAAAAATCCCATCCAATGAGAATAACCAGAGGAAACCCCTCCTGAGCAATACCAGCTGGCAGCTAGGTGTGGCTGGGGTCTGGACAGCATCAGTCTGCAGCCTCACATCTGGACTGTTACGTGGCATCATAAGAGAAAGCCACCTGCCTTGAACAGACTTGCACAGACATGCCTGTCATTTCAAAAGTGAATGTCATGGCATCCCTCCATGAAACCGCGTTAGACTTCCAGGATCGCTTAATCTCAGGCCAGGAGAACAGTGGATTTTCAGAGCATAGATGCCAGTGCTCCTACCATTAAGAAGAGCAAGGCTGGTGTGGTATGCCCAAAGATGAACATTTCTTGCAACTATTTTATGTTTATCTACATGAATTTTAAAAACTGAATTATTTGTGCACTTCTTAGCAGTCTTCCTGGAAAAAAAAATAGTTGTGATACTACTTTATTCTCTCTGCCAGGTCTTCCTCACATGATTCTCTCCTCTGGGAATGTATTCTGTATCCGAGCAACCTGTTGAAATCCTACTCCCTCATCAATGTCAGTGTATATGTTACCTCTTTGAGGATGCAGTCCCTGACCTCCCCAGACAGAATTAATTCCTTTCTGACCTCCTGTAGCACTTTGCATCTCTCAGATACAAAACATATCTCACAGTATCTAGCATGTATCCAATCTACCCTGTAGTTTGGGAAACTACTTTGTGTGTGTGTGTATGTGTGTACCAACTTTTACTAGTTGTAGAGATCAGTTTTCTTTTCAGCATAGGGCTTGCATATGAGTGCCCAATAAATATTTATTGAGTTAAACTTGCTTCACTATCTATCTTGTTAGCCAGGACTGTCTTGGTCGCAGGTAAAAGTACCCCAACTCCAACTGGTTTAGGCAAGCAGAAGGATTGGTTCATGTTCCTGGGGACAAACAAAAGAGTATTTTGGCACATGTTTCTACCATGTTCCTAGGGATAGCAGGATAAGCCATGAATTAAGGGTCACCCAAGTTATTTCATCATGGATCATCTCTCACCCTGACTTTCAGGGCTCATGCTCATGAAAGAGACTCGGGTCTTGTGCCATCCTTGAATGAACCACTGTAGCCAGGGGAGTGGACTACACTAATGGCCAGATCTGGGGGATGTGCTTCACCTATAATAAGGGTTATCAGCCCCACTTGAACCGGAGGACAGGCAGTGGAGCAGGAGTAGTTCTTTAAGGGGAAGAAGGCATGATTGCTGGGTAGGCAAAAAAAAATAAGAGACATTACAAGAGCCCCCTTCCTTCCATAAGGTGAGGAAGTCACCCCTGACAATTAGAACTGTCAAAGAGTAGGATAATCTCTCCTGCGAGATATTGAGCTGATCAACCATTTATCATAAATATTTCACAGAGACAAGGAGGAGTTGGATTTCTGAGGTTCTTCCTCTCACATCCTTTAGATACAAAAGAATATTAGAATGAAGAGGAAAATGAGGGAACAGAGGGCTGATGAACTAAAGTGCACATTTTCTTCTCTCCCCGATATTTTCTGCAGAGAGCAGATGTGGCTGTTGCCCCTTTAACTATCACCTTGGTCCGGGAAGAGGTGATCGATTTCTCCAAGCCGTTTATGAGTCTGGGGATCTCCATCATGATAAAAAAGCCACAGAAGTCCAAACCGGGGGTCTTTTCCTTCCTGGATCCTTTGGCTTATGAGATCTGGATGTGCATTGTGTTCGCCTACATTGGAGTGAGCGTCGTCCTTTTCCTGGTCAGCCGTTTCAGCCCCTACGAATGGCACAGCGAAGAGTTTGAGGAAGGGCGAGACCAAACCACCAGCGACCAGTCCAATGAGTTTGGGATATTCAACAGCTTGTGGTTCTCCCTGGGAGCCTTCATGCAGCAAGGATGTGACATCTCTCCCAGGTCAGTTGGCTCTTCTCATCACCTTTACTCAATGCTATATATATACATGGGGAGTTAGCGATGGCAATTTTTTCCAGACTTTATTGTATTTAGTCCTCAACTATGCTTTACTGTCAACTGTCCATTCCATGCTACGGAGGATCTGGACACGCCTTGACCGGCTCTGTCTGCTGTCTGTGTGATGTGTTCTGTCAAGATTAACAGGCATAATTGTGACTCTAATGTTCTGTATAGTACTGAGAAGGGATGGGGGGTGGTATTGTACCACTAACATTTTTGAGCACCTACCACACACCCTAAGCAAGGTTTTGAGTCCTCTTCATGCCTTATTTAATTGAATCCTCACAGAAGAATTAGGTGGGGACACTTGTGATACCTCCTTTTACAAATGAGGAACCACGGAAATGTTGAATATCTTTCCAAGGTTACACATCTGGTAGTTAGGTGAGTCAAGATTCAGATCACAATCCCAAACTATTTCTGAGTGGCAGGAGCACTGAATTATGACTGGGTTCTTGCTCTGGTTCTAGCACTTTCTGTGTGGCTCTGGACAAGTCACTTGACTCTTGTAGACCTTGGTGTCTTCATCTTTAAGAGAAAATGGTTCTTCTTTTCTCAGTTCTGAGTAAGATCTTGGAAACTGTCTAGTTACAATTGTGATGTAAATTTGTTTCTTGTGGCTGGGAAGTTTCATGAAGTTTCTTGGAAATGCCTCTGATATCATATTGAGAATACTGGGGTGGCCAAATCAGTAAGGTTTCAGCCCTCGCGTTGGACATGAGTAGCTCCATTTTCATCTGTTTTACACACTGGACTTGTGAATACAATTTCTTTTGAGAAAGGTTTTTGGAAGGGAGAGAGGAAGGAAGGAAAGGAGGAGGGGAGGGAGAGAGAGAAGAGAAGAGAAAGAGGGAGGGAGGGAAAAGGTAAAGGAGATGGATAAAAAGAAATTTGACCACCACCCTGGAGAAGGCAAAGGCTACCCACTCCAGTATTCTGGCCTGGAGAATTCCATGGACTGTATACTCTCTGGGGTCACAAAGAGTTGGACACGACTGAGCAACTTTCACTTTCACTTCACTTTCATCTAAATCAGTACCCATATTTACTGATCTCCCTTTCCATCTCTCTGTGTAATGTTCTTTCAGCTATATTCTGGAATGTTCATGTCACAAATCCCCTCCAATTTACCTGTTAAATAAGCACTGATTGTATTTCCTTTTACAGTTGCTTAATATCTATGAGCTCTTTAATCAGGCAGTCCCTTATGGATTACCAAGCTTCAAAAGCATGCAGGGAGACATGGCTTAGCACTTGGCTGCATGAATAGATTTGCACACACTCTCACTTTCTGGGGGCATAACTGCATAAATACGAAGGCCTCATAGACATGTGCCGGAGGCATCAGTACCACCCGTCTGGCTCAGATCTGAGTGTCAGCAAGGACCAATATTGCTAAGTGGCAAGGGAATAAAATCTTCCTAAGGAGCTTCCCGCAGAACTCACTTCACCTGCTGTACAATTTAGATCATTTCATCACTCACCATTATAATCTTGTTTTTCTCTAAATAAGAAGACAGTCGGGGGAGGGGGGCGTTGTGTGGGAGAAGAGGTGTGAGACTGGCTGCCTGGCCAGTGCTGGCAGACACATGGTAAAGAGCAGAGAGAACCCAGCAGGGGAAGGGCTTGCTTAAAAATAACTCAGGCCAGTAGATAAACTGTGGGAAGCAATGATTCAGTGTCACGGGCCATCCAAACATGCAGGTGTCTGAGAAGACCCATGGGCTTGTTTTCTCTCTTATGTTCCCTTCTTGGCTGGGCATCTTACCTCCTAAAGGCACCCACGTGGTCTGACCTCAGGCTGTGTTTTCACACTCCCCACCGTTCCTCCCGAAGTCTCAAGTTAGTGACCCACAAACTGAATCTGCTACCAGGCATGAGTCAATGATTCGCACAGTCTGCCAATGATGCTCCGAAACTGAGTGACAGCTGCCCTCTGGAGCTGATCCATGACATCCCCATGGACCGCAGCCCCCAGTGATCCACTTCACTCCGCTGCGACTCAGCTGGCCCCTGAGAGAGTATGTGAGTTTGTGACTTCTGGCTAGAAGAGGGTTTTCAGACTGTGTTTCCAGGACTCCTGAGGGTTCTATGAGGCTATCTTAGGAAATGACCTTGAGGTGAAGATGAGACTAAACAGGAAAGTACCCAGCCTCCTTCCTCCTCACTTTTAATAAAACAACTCCACTCTGTGATTCTGTATCTTCCCTGGTAAAACGGCAAACAACCTCTAGTATTGTTAAAAGAGATTGATGTAAGGACTTCTCTGGTGGTCTAGTGGTTACGAATCTGTCTTGCAATGCAGGGGACATGGGTTCCATCCCTGGTTAGGGAACTAAGAGCCCACACGCCATGGAATAACTAAGGCGCCCCAACTATTGAGCTCGTGTGCTACAAGTAGAGAGTCCATGTACCACAATAAAAGTTCCAGCACAATGCAGTGAAGATCCCAGGTGCCACTACTATGCTGCTGCTGCTGCTAAGTCACTTCAGTCTTGTCCGACTCTGTGCAACCCCATAGACGGCAGCCCACCAGGCTCCCCCGTCCCTGGGATTCTCCAGGCAAGAGCACTGGAGTGTGTTGCCACTTCCTTCTCCAACGTGTGAAAGTGAAGTCGCTCAGTCATGTCCGACTCCTAGCAACCCCATGGACTGCAGCCCACCAGGCTCCTCCGTCCATGGGATTTTCCAGGCAAGAGTACTGCAGTGGGGTGCCATTGCCGTCTCCGGCCACGACTATGACCCAACAATAAATAAAGACCAATATGTATAGAACTCGTAACACACTATTTAGACAACACATAGGAAACACAATAAACGAGAAGCTACTTCAGTTCTTTTATCAAGTTTCTGTATTGTAAACTTCACTAGAAGGAAGGGTGCCATTGTAAACTTCACAGTGAAAACCCAATGGACCTCTGTCTCCTGGGCAAACCCACAGACAGAGAGGCACAGTGATTCACTCCTGGGTTCCTGAGACACCCCTCACAAGGACTGGGCAGAAGGATTTGTCATTTTGGCTTTGAGCAGAGAGAGGAGTCAACCTGCCAGAATAAGGATGAGATGGACTCCTGCTAACCAGGCCTAGCTTGGCCAACTCCAGCACTTAGGGGTCTGTAGAAGCCCCGCTAAGAGTCAGAATATGCATCGCAACATTTGATGGGAATATATGCTAAAGAGAAAAGGCACATACTTGTCAATAGGACCAGACAAAAACACAGGGATGCTAAGACAGTGGTGAAAGCCAGGGCCAAGCAGACAACTAGAAGCTTTCGTTATTGTTGTTTATATATTTAACGTAAACAACATCAAAAGTCCACGGAGCTTTAGGAGCCTCTGATATACATAGCATTAGACACCCTGGGGTTACAGTAGGAGGTATTATATTTTTAAGGGCTTTTTTATACTCAAACATCCTTTCAAATCAGCTTCAATTAATTTTTCTTGCTATTTATTAACAGTGTATCATAAATTCTCAAAATTTAGAAATTGGGAGACTAAATTCCAACTAAATTGCATATATCTGCATACATACACAAGTAGCTTTGGTTTTTTTTAATTTATTCAATATTTATATTAATGACCAACCTAGATAGCATATTGAAAAGCAGAGATATTACTTTGCCAACAAAGGTCCGTCTAGTCAAGGCTGTGGTTTTTCCAGTGGTCATGCATGGATGTGAAAGTTGGACTGTGAAGAAAGCTGAGCGCTGAAGAATTGATGCTTTTGAACTGTGGTGTTGGAGAAGACTCTTGAGAGTCCCTTGGACTGCAAGGACATCCAACCAGTCCATTCTAGAGAATCAGTCCTGGGTGTTCTTTGGAAGGACTGATGCTAAAACTGAAACTCCAGTACTTTGGCCACCTCATGTGAAGAGTTGACTCATTGGAAAAGACTCTGATGCTGGGAGGGATTGGGGGCAGGAGGAGAAGGGGACGACAGAGGATGAGATGGCTGGATGGCATCACGGACTCGATGGACATGAGTTTGAGTGAACTCCGGGAGTTGGTGATGGACAGGGAGGCCTGGTGTGCTGCAGTTCATGGGGTCTCGAAGAGTCGGACACAACAGTGACTGAAACTGAACTGATACTAACAACAACAACAACAAAAAAAAAAACAATTAAATGTGACCAAATACAGTTAGTTGTCTGTAAGTAGCTCAATCATCTGACCAGAGTAATGTGACCAGATGGAGAGTTATCTTTCTTAGATGAAAAGGAAAGTGGAGGCAGATAGTAGCCCTGGTTCAGTGAAATGAGGATCAGCTCTTTTGTGGCTGCCCTGGCGTTTACTCCCGTCACAAGGCGGCAGCTCCCAGATGCCATGTCCAGGTTCAAGCAGGAAGACGGGGAGGAAGTACTGCAGCCAGTTCTGCTTCTCTGAATCAGGAAAACAAAAGCTGGACAATATACTTCCCACCCCAAGCAGACGTCTCCTTCTATCCATCTCATTAGTAAGAACAGTGGCCCGTGATTACTTCTAGTAGCACCGAAGGTAGGAAAGGCAAGAATACAGTTTTTTAGCCTCTAAAATGGAAAGGGTGAGAACGGATGTTGATGAGTGAGCCAACAGCATGGGCCACAGTGCTTGTGCTGTGCTGTGCTTAGTCACTCAGTCACGTCCGATTCTTTGTGACCTCAGACCTCAGACTCTTTGTGACCTGGACTGTAGCCCGCCAGGCTCCTCTGTCCATGAAGATTCTCCAGGCAAGAATACTGGAGTGGGTTGCCATGCCCTAGAGCTGAAGTTTTCTACACTAGCTCCACAGATAGACAAAATAATCTGTCATTAGCACCTTCAGTGATGTATACCAGGAAATGCTACTGGTTGGCTTTCAAGATTCTTCCCTCCTCCCTTTAAAATATTTATATGAGAAATTGTCTTTGTGTAGCCTATTTTAACATTGAAAGTTAAAACTCAGTTGAGCTGTGATCACAAGAAATATTTTTTTTTAATTTTGTTGATGGTAAGATAGAAATGCCATCATGAATTGCATTTGCAGGCCTGTGTCTTATGCCCAAAATACCTATGTTTAATAGATATTTTAGATTTCTTTTTTCATAAATGAGAACATTTTGAGAAGGGATGTATGAAAGAAAGGACAAAAATCACCCCAGGAAAAATTTATCTTCAGTTCCCACAACTTTCATTTCTGTAGCTTTTCCTCCTATTTGTGTCCAGGGTCATTTATTTATTCAACAGATATTACTAATTGCCTGTAAGGTACAGCACAGGGTGCTGAGGATATAAAGATATGTTGATGATGGCGTTTGAGGGTATGGGAGTCTTTGCTTCCGGGAGCTGGCAAGTACAGTGAGGTAACACAGATGTTAAATAAACAATTGTGAATGTATAAACTGTGATGCACTATGAATAAAATGAAACTGCTGCAGCAACAGATAATAGAGGAAGTGGAATTAAAGGGGACTTAGGGTGTTCTGAGAAAGCTTCTCCACGGCGCAGAGAGGCAAGGAGGAGTTAGGCTGACACAGAGCTGTATTATTAGAGAAGCAGGCAGAGGCAAGATCTCACAGAGACTTGGGGCCATAGCATAGATTTAAAGTTTTACTCTAAATACATAGGAAGGCCCTGGGGAGTTTTAAGTAAGAGAAGGATTGATTTACATGCTATAATGCTACTCTGGGGAGCTATGAGGAAAATAAATTAAAGCAGAAAATAGTCAAGAGTGGAAGCAGAGGGACTGAGCAGTAGGCTCTCACAGCTGTCTAGGGGCAATTACAGTGATGGAAATTATGATGGTCATGGAGATGGATTAGCGGTCTACTTTGAAACTAGAAATGACAGCACTGGCTGAAGGATTAGATATCTGAAGGGAGGAGAGCAAGAGTCAGTGGTGCCTCCAAGAAGAAGGGGGCATTTGGAAAACATGGCACCACACTTCCGGAGACCTTTAGGTCTGGCTCTGATCAAGAGAAGGATCTGACTCATCTACCCCATGTTACAGAGGAGTAAACTGAGGCCCCAAAGGGGGAAGGGATTTTCTCTAAAGTCCCCATGGCAATGCCTCTGGCCAGTTGCTGCCCGCCCTGCAGTGTCATCCCAGGCTCCATCGCTTGCAAATGGACTAAGAGTGAGCCTTTCAACTCTATTCCCACGGCCCTCCCCATTGGCTTCCAGTTTTCTGGGATCAGATGACCCTAGTAAGAAAAAGGAGAAGGGTGTGGAAGGTCCCAGGGGAAGAGAGGAAAATGGGAAATGATGATTCCAGCTTTCAGAACTCTTACTCCTGATCTTAGAATGTGACAGAATGTATGATAATTATTTCCACCTAGGGAAGATAATTACTCTCAGCAAGAAGAATTCTAAAGCAGGGGAGTGGTAGCACTTTGGAGATCTCCAGGAACCCTGTACCACCACTCTGCTTCCCCCCAATCCCAGTTAATGTGCTTGCTGAGGGCCTGGAGACTGATTCACCATGGGAACAGAGTAGCCAATGAACAGAGCCTAAACTGATAACCAATGACAGCCTGACTTTCGCATTCACACACAAATCCACAGCAACCAGGACTACAGTGCACAGAGGGGTGATGAGGAATCTCCCCTTTCCACCTCTTGTTCTCCCCACTTCCCTCCCAGAGACAGTCATGCAAACCCCTTCCTCTGGCCAATACTGGTGTCACTGAAGTGTTGCATGGGGAAAAAGGGGGTAAATATTCAGGGAAGTTGATGGAACCAGCCTGAATTTATAAAATATTTCATCTTCCCAGGCGGTGCTAGTGGTAAAGAATCTGCCTGTCAATGTAAGAGATGTGGGTTCAATCCCTAGATTGGGAAGACTGCCTGGAGTAGGAAATGGCAACCCATTCCAGTTCTCTTGCCTGGAAAATTCCATGGACAGAGGAGCCTGGCAGGCTACAGTCCACGGGATTGCAAAGAGTCAGACATGACTGAGCGCTCTGAGCACACACACAATCCTAATCCAGTCTTTAGAAAACATAAGCCTCATTTAGGACACAGACTCGGTGCTGTAAGGAAGGATGTGTGCACAGCGATGATGCAAGAAGTGGGTTTGATGCTCTTAGGACTAGGTATGAGGGTTTCTGCTGGGACTCCCGCATCATAATCACCTGGGATACCTGTCAAAATACAGATTTCCAGGCCCCATCCTAAGTCTGAGGAACTGGAAATTCTGCATCTAGAGAGAGGAGTACACATTTCACAAGCCCTCCCCTTCCCCCAAGGCAGGTTGGCATTAAAATTGGAAAGCCATTGAGCTAGGATGTTGTTCAGTTAAGCCAGTTTGGAAGTGTAAGAAGTGAGGTCCATGGTTCAGCCAGAAATCATGCTAGTCAACTGCCACAAACACTGAGCCCAGCATCTGCCTGCCCTGCATGTGTTACCTGCCAAGGGAGTGAGACCCTGGGCGTGGCCACTGAAGGCAGAGGCCTTGCAGGGACGCCGCTTCCTCCCCAGGCCAGGCTCCTGGAGGAGCTCCTATAGGATTCACCAGAGCACATCTCCCTGGGTAACAGGAGCTGCAGCTGTGGCAGGGTGATCTGTGCAGGGACAGTGATTCCCCATCACTGGGGACTCCAGCTCCATGCCTCCTTCCTTTTCAACTTTAACCCTCTGCTACCCAGTGGCGAGACCCAGAGCCAGGCTCTGATAGTGAGCAGTTTCACAGACCGTGGAGAAGCACAGGAGGAGAACTTTCAGAGCCTGCACAAGCCACATACAGGTGTTCAAACAAAGGCAGTGACAGGAGGGTAAAAGCTTCGCTGGACGTGCAAATGAAAAGCACCATTTTCTGCCCCTCAGCCAGCAGTTCTGGCCATCAGCAAAGGGGAAGTCACATCTCTAGACTGCCATGGATGTCCAGGGTTTGAACAGTTTAATTGAAGGAGAAAGGTGTTTTGTTTTGTTTTGTTGTTTTCCTCCAAACAACACTCAGAAAGTGTTTCCCAAGCTGAAAAGGATGTTTAGGACAATTTCTATCCTGAAATGTTTCTTTAGTACCTGTTACATTCAGACATGGTTCAGGTTGCTACAAGAGACATCACCAAACAAAGCAGACAAAACCCCCATCCTCCTAGAGCTTACCTTCCAGTGAGAGGAGGCAGGCAGTAAAAAAAAAAAAAAAAAAATGATGTAATCAACACCCCCATCCCAATTCCATAGATGAAGATTCTGGCTTACAGGGAAGGGGAAGGGACTCAGACATAATTAGCATAAGCTTCCCTGGTGGCTCAGACAGTAGAGAATCTATGTGCAGTGCAGGAGACCCAGGTTAGATCTCTGGGTCTGGAAGATCCCCTGGAGGAGGAAATGGTAACCTACTCCAGTATTCTTGCCTGGAGAATCCCATGGATGAAGGAGCCCGGTGGGCTACAGTTCATGGGGTCGCCAAGAGTCGGACATGACTGACTGACTAACACTTTGAGTAACACAAAAACAGGGGTCAGCTGGGGGCTGTGTTGACCTGGGCGTGCCTGCGTCAGCTAAAAGGGGACTGCTCCCACTCAGCCCTGGACAGTCACTTCCCAGACAGCTCTGCAGATAAAGCCAAAGTTCACCTGGATTCAGCTTGTGGGCCAGCAGTTGGGCACCCCTGGAAGAACGATGAAGAGTACAAAACACCACTGTACCTTTAATGCATTTAGACACACTCAGAATATCATATTCGTAGAATTTTTTAAAAGGAATTCTCCTTTCTCTCAGCCCTCATTTTTGGTTCCAAGGATAAAGACCTGATTGCTGTGTTTTTCTTTCTTTTCACGTACCTTGGAAAATCCAGGCTGTGAATGGGACTGCATTAAAACAAAGTCCTCACAGCTCTATATGCAGAAAGACTTGCCTGCCTCTTCCTGAGATCTACATTTTCCTGGAGAGAACCCCTGTTTCTTTTTAATTCCCCTCCAGAAATGCAGCACCTGAGATCCACAGACCCAACTGTTTGCCTGGAAAGAAGTCCTGAGTTGTAAAAAGAGAACAATGAAAGCATCATTAGTTGAATTGATGGAGAATGTATGCTCAGAGTCCTGTGGGGATCCCCATGGTTTGAGTATGATTTATGGACCACCATCCACCTGTGGCAAATTAATGCTTCTACCCAAGTTGTGTTCAAGCAAGACCACAGGTGAATGAAGCCCAAGGTTGCTCGCAGAAAATAGCGCATTCCACTAACACAGAAACGAGAGACCTACATGACGACAGTCACCGTGTGAATCTGGTGGCTTAAGAAAGAGGACCTTAAAGTGAGGAGACAGTAGCTGCTGGGGGCAGAATGGAGCCCTTCCCAGGGAGGGAATCAGGAGCAGCTGTGTCACAGGAGGTGGGCCCACAGGATTGGCTGCTGCTACTGAGTCGTTTCAGTCGTGTCCGACTCTGTGCAACCCCAGAGATGGCAGCCCACCAGGCTCCCCCGTCCCTGGGACTCTCCAGGCAAGAACACTGGAGTGGGTTGCCATTTCCTTCTCCAATGCATGAAAGTGAAAAGTCAAAGTGAAGTCGCTCAGTCGTGTCCGACTCTTAGCGACCCCATGGATTGCAGCCCACCAGGCTCCTCCGTCCATGGGATTTTCCAGGCAAGAGTACTGGAGTGGGGTGCCATTGGAGGAGGTGATAAAAGATCTTAGAAAAAAGCTCAGTCTACTAGCCCACTGGGTGAGTCACGTCCCCTCTCTCTCTCACTTTCCCCCCTTCAGAATGGGAGAAGGATGGTGCCTGGCATGTCTGCAGCCCCCATCTAAGACTTCTGTCCCTTTGATTCCCAAGTCCAGACAAGGCTCTAGCCAAGCCAGGTTGTGCATCAGTCTATTCCCTCAGCCCCAAGCTGCCTTTATAGTCTTGACATTCCCTGTATTTGGAGCAGCTTCTCTCATCCCTCTTGCTCAATGACGCTCTCTTTTGCAAATACTGAAATCCCATTGCTCCCCTCCTCACCCCAATTCTCCCGGGAAGCTATGCATCGCAGGAATAGAGCTTGATCTCTGGAACTGGCCTGCCTCCAGCTGAATCCTAGCTCTGCCACTTACTGGCCATGTCAGCGTAGGAAAGTAACTCTCTGTGCCTTGGTTGCTTCTTCTGGGAGGTGGAGATAGTAAGACCACCAACTTCAAGGGTATTCTCTGAGTATTAAATGGCATCATGTGTGGAAAGCTCTTCCTTTGCACAGAGGTGATGAACACAGTAAATGGTATTGACATAGTTGTTGCTATTGCTACCTGAACCTCTCTGAGGGCATCATCTATCTTCAATGCTTAGCTACTGTTGCCCAATTCTGTTCCTTATCAAAACACAAACCAGAAAACCTATCCTTGCCACTCATCCAGAACCTGACACGGGGGTTAGGCATTCTTAATACTCAACACGTGCTTGTTGAATGAAAATATGCACTTTCACAAGTAGCCTTCTAAAGACCATGTCACATTTTTCACTTAATGGAGAGAAAGCAACCCAAGAGAGAATTTCTGGTGGTCACTCCCTGTGTAATGTGGGGAAAGTCAGTCCTGGGATCTCAACAGATGTGAAGAAAAGCAGAAAGAACTGGAGAAAAGGAAGTGAAATAGACCAATCCAGAAAACAAAGTTCCCTCTCTACTATGTATCAGGCACTCTCTTAAGTGTCATGTGATGTTACCTCTAATTATCATGACAACCTCTGTTCAGGGATATCGACCCCATTTTATAGATAAGAAAACTGAGGCAGACGACAATTAACTCCCTTATTCACGGTTTTCTAGCAGAGCTGGGATTATAACCTATGTCTATTGGATTCAAAGACTTGTGATTTATTTTTGAGACACCATTGTCTTCCAAGATCAGAAATCTTTTGATGGTCCCTCAGGGCTTCCTATGGATTGTCAGATTTCATGGAAATAAAAAGCATCCTTTTTCATCTGTAGGGTTCTCTAGCTTTTAAAAAATAGACTTTTTTGGCTTTGAGTTTTTCCATTAATATTCCTTACAGTATCTTTTTCCTTAAAAGTCATCTCCTGGGGAAGAAGAGGGGACCCCCTGGGAGTGCACTCTGCCCCCCCCAGAGTGTGTGCAGCGCAGCCAGTTGGTGAGGGAGATGGTGAAACAGACAAGAGCAAAGATAAAACTGGTGCCACTTTGGAGGAGCGAGTTTCTTGGTTTCAGCTGGGAGGTGACTGTGGGCATAGGGTGGATCCCACAGCCAGAGCCAAAAGCTGGAGAGAGAATGTTTTTCCCTGTAGGATTTTAGACTTGAATGGAGGAGGGACAAGGCAAAAAGAATTACAAATGGCCTTAAAATTATGGTCCATCTGGAGTCGACACATTCCTCTAGAAACGGTTGTGCACATGTGGCAAGAGGTAATATAAGGGTTTTCATTGCTCTAGTGGGTTCCTGCTGATGGTTGCTGTCTCCTGATGGTTGCTGGGTTCCTGTCTCCTGCTGATGGTTGCTCAGCAGCTAGTTGCAATTTTGGTGCTCTCACAGAAGGTGAGCACACATCCTTCTGATCTGCCATCTTGAATCAATCTCCTCTCACTTGTTTTAAAAAGCTGGAAGTAGCCTGCTGCCCATCAGCTGAAGACAGTGATGGTTCACCATCCAGGGGCAGACAATGCAGCTATTAGGGTGGATGAACAAGGATGCCTGTGCTACTCTGCAAGGATCTTCAGGATTGCATAGCAGGGGAATAATGGGCTCTGGTCCCACTGGTCCCAAATTGTAGGCTCTTTTCACTGCATCTTGCTGCCTCTTTGGAACACAGGGAATGTGTCTCTGAGAACTAAACTCTGTGGTATTTGGAGCTCATGCTAGATTTTCTTCTGAGAAATGAAATATTAGTGTGGGTTGTAGTACAAAGAGACCTCTGGGAAGCGCTGGACTGTGCCTTGAAAATGAGCTAAGATTTTCCACAAAAGCAGAGAGAAATGAAGACAGAAGTCTCTGGTGGGGGAACCACTGTGAGCAGAAGCACTGAAGCGGGCATGTGTTGAGCCAGGGGACCTGTCAATCACGCTCATCCCTAGGGACTCATTAGCCAAGGGTTCAGAGCTCACAAGATTCAATGACGCATTCAATACCATGACTTTGGGGGCCTGATAAGCTGTTGTATAGTCATTAGAGTGTCACCCAAGAAACAGAGAGTCTAAAGTGGGCAGTGCTGGGCCAGTTCTTCAGTTGCTGCAGGAAGTAACTCCCTACTCCCCATGAAGCACCTTTACTGATTGGTGTTAAGTCTTGGTCCACTGTGGACAAAACCATGTCAGTGAGGGTCTAATTTCTGAATCAGAGGATCTTGGCTCTCAAGAAGTCCCCGCCACTGCTGCTGCCAGGTAATTTATCTCCCGAGCAGCAGACAGAAGGGGCTGTCAGGCAGAAAGATGCCTTCCCTTCTGTGCAAGTCTGGCCGCGTACTCAGCTGGTATCCATCTCCCCTTTCATGCCCTGTTCTCTGTGGAGGTACCCATTCTGAGAATGGGCAGAGAGAATGAAGAGGGAGTTTATCTTGCTTTGTTTCTGGTTACAGTAGGTATGTATTCCGACAGATTCAAGTAAGGATTAATCAATCAAATGTTTTCGTTGAGGACCATTAGGATATCAACTTTGCCTTAGGCACAGTGGTAGGCATTATGGCTGGTGTGAAAAAGGAAGAAACCAGAGTACAGATTTCGGACTTTGCAAAAATCAAGATACACAAGGAAAAAAGATAGATAATAAAGCAAAATGTTCATCTGAATAATTTCCAAGTGCAGGATTTAGTCAACAGAAAAGAAAGATCATTGAGGCCCAAAATAGTCTGGGTTAGCTTTGAAGAAAAAGAGGGACTTGGACTGGTCCCAAGGGATAAATGTGGACTTCTAGAAGGAGCCTCAGCTAAGATATGGTTTGTGGCAGGGGAGCCCAAGCAAAGCCGAGAAGAGGACTGTGTTTCAAGCCCAAGTATCCTGTTAACTACTCAGACCTGGGTTTTGATCTTTGTTGCTGTTGTTTAGTCGCTAAGTCACGTCCAGCTCTTTTGTGACCCCATGGACTGTAGCCCCTCAGGCTTCTCTGTCCATGGGATTTCCCAGGCAAGAATACTAGAGTGGGTTGCCATTTCCTTCTCCAGGGGATCTTCTCAACTCAGGGATGGAACACACATCTCCTGCTTTGCACACAGACCCTTTACACTGAGCCATGATCTTAGTTCACTAGCTACTAGCTAGTAAGACTTGAGCCAGTAACTTAACTGCCAAGTCTGTTTCCTCTTTAAAAAAAAGAGGCCATTAAATAAAGAAGATGTGGTACATACATGTAACAGAATATTAGCCAACCATAAAAAGGAATGAAATAGTGCCACTTGCAGCAAGATAAATGCAACTAGAGATTATCATACGAAGTGAAGTAAGTTAAAAAGAGAAAGAAAAACAGCATATGATGTCACTTACATGTGGAATCTAAAATATCATACAAATGAATCTATGAAACAGAATCACGGACATAGAGAGCAGACTTGTGGTTGCCATGGGGAGCAGTTGGGAAAGGGATGGAGTGAGAAGTTGGGATTAGCAGATGTAAGCTTTGATATGGAGATGCATAAACAACAAGGTCCTACTGTATAGCACAGGGAACTATGTTCAATATCCTATGATAAACCATCATGGAAAAGAATATAACAAAAATAACGTGTATATATATGTCTATATATATACACACATATATATGCATATATGTATGTATAACTGAATCACTTTGCTGTACAGCAGTAATTAACACATTGTAAGTAAATTATACTTCAATTAAAATTTTTTTAATTTTAAAAAGAGGCTATTAATACGAATATCATAGGATCTTATAAGAATATACAAACAAAGAGAAGCTAAGCATGTTGTCTAATACCTGGCATACACCAGGAGTTCAAAATTTTTAATTTTCTTTCCCTTCTTTTGTGTTACCACTTTCCTTTCTTTCAGCTTTGTCCCTGGCCTCCCGCCAATCATTTATTCTCTGCT
Organism: Bos grunniens; assembly: GCF_055505025.1. Taxonomy (NCBI): domain Eukaryota; kingdom Metazoa; phylum Chordata; class Mammalia; order Artiodactyla; family Bovidae; genus Bos; species Bos grunniens. Next base: position 64,986,157 of record NC_141171.1, read on the forward strand.
AAGAGCTTTCAGAGCCTTGCTGACATGCAGTTTTTTATGTGCTCCTGGCCCAGCACTGGCCAGAGGGAAGTCTGTAGGCTGTTCCCACGAAGAGGGAAGGCTGCCAGGTGCAGTTATGACTCGAGGATGCTCACTCCATCCCAGGGCTATTCCATAGCTCAAGCCTCAGGAACTGCATCCAAGCTCCTGCCTGCTTCCCTGGCAAAACTCATCACCGGGGCAGTGACTCTTCCTGCCAGACCACACTGCCCACCAGTCCCCTCCTGATCTCCCAGGTACCTGGTTTTGTTTCTTAGCAGTCAGCATTATGATGGTTTCCTCTGTATCCCAGAATGACAGACACTGGTTTTGCAGGACTTGCAAATATGCAAGGTTTTTTTTCAAGAGAGTAATTAAGAACCTCATGAGCTCTGGAGTGAGACCTAGGCTTAATTCTGCTTCTTACACTAATTTGCTGTGTGATCCTGGGCAACTAGCTTTGCAACTCAGGACCTCTGTTACTATATAACAAGCCACCCTGAATTTCTGGCATAAAACAGCAGCCTTTTTATTCTGCTCATAGATTCCCTGGGTCAGGAAACTTGGATATGGGCACAGTGGGATGGCTTGTTCTTGCTTACAGATGCCTGGGACCTGGGATAGAGAAACTACAAGGCTGTCGGTCACTTGGCAGTGGGGCTGGAATTACCTGCAGGCTCACTCACTCACATGGCTGGCAGTGGAGGTTGCTGTTCTCACCACCTACCTATACATTCCCTCTCCATGCTCTGCTGGCGTTCCTCACAGCATGATGGCCAGGTCCCAAGAACAAGCAACCAAGAGGAGGCAGGCAAAAGCTGTAGCACGTCTCATGACCTACCCTGAGAAGTCACAGGGGGTGACTTCTGCCAGAGTCACCAGCTCAGACATATCAGAAAGGAAGGAACAAAGATTCCACCTTTCGGTAGGACAAGGGTCAAAAATCACATTGTAAGAAGAACACATGGAATGGTAGAGGTTGCAGTGGTGGTATTTGGAAAAAGCAACCAGCTACACCTTACATATAAGTAAAGATAATACTTTTGGAATCATTATGAAGATTAACAAAAATAAGGAATTTAAAACACTTAGTACAGTGCCTGACATGTGATAAGTGCTCAGTAAAAGACACAGTCATTCACATTCTTACCTCCCTCCCTCCCTTCCTCCTTCCCTCTCTCCCCATCTCTCACTCTCACCTCCCCACAAGTAGAGGTACACACACACATATATGACACTTCTGGATAGTGCTTATTAACGTGTCGTCTGTGCTTATTAATTGTTTGTGTCTATAAGAGATGCTAGTATTTAAGTTAATGAATCTATAGATTAGATCCCTAATGAATCTACAGAATAGAGCCTCAAAAGTCAGGTTGTTTCTTATCTAATTACCTTATTTTTATACTTTGGAAAAGCAATGTTAATAATCCGTGCTTGGATGAAGCATTCTTGTTGAAAAGAACTCAAGTGACCCTTAGCAAACAATAAGTAATTTTTCAAAAGACTGAGATTAGATTTCAACACCTTTCGGGATCTATAAGGATTTGAATTTCATCATTGCCCCTGGAGTTAAATGAAAAGGCACAAAAGGTGCACAAAAGCTTGATGTGTTCTCATTTTGCAGATCTGAACACTGAATTGAGACAGGTCACTTATTGTCTTTGACTTTTTTAAGACTACACAGATTGTTCCTCCTCCCTAAAGCCAAGGGGCCCCACATTTAGGCAGTATTTGCTCTGTGAATCAGCAAGCAGAACAATCAGAATTCACAAAACTGAGTTACTGTACTTTTGCATCTCTGCACTAAGAAGTAAGGAAAGGCCAAGGGAACAGAACAGAAGGAGCATGGCTTGTTTCTTCTCACCAAGACCGTACAGGGATCTTGCACGGTCTAGACAAGGATGGAACTTAGAAGACATAACGATGCCAAGTGGCTTTTGGCAAATGACTTACCTTCTTAGACCTCAGATTTCACAGACGCAATGATCTGACATTCTATTGGGTTGGCCGAAAAGCTCATTCAGGTTTTTCTGTATGATATTAGGAAAACCCAAATGAACTTTTTGGCCGACCAAATACAATGGAACGTGCTTACTGAGCCTCTGTGGTCCATTGTCTCCTTCTTATGGTGGAGAATGCACAGAAATAAGAAATGCTAGGTCTTGGTTTATAGGATGTTCACAGTCTAACTGGGGAGATAAGACTAACACACAAGCAGCAATGTGTTACTTACAATGTGAACTTACAAAGCTCAGGTATATCTTGAGCACTAAGTGCCATCCACAGGTGACCCAAAGGGACAGATGATGCTGGCAGGTCAGTCTTCATCCATCCATCTGGCTGGAGAAGAAGAAAGGGTACGCATGTTATTAAACCATAAGTCCATCTATCAGGCTGCCCCACAAAGCCAGTGTTCTTACATTTCACCATATCTTCCACATCAAAACTCAAAGATAGAAAAGGAATTTTCCTACTTATATAGAGAAGATTCCTAGTTTATTTTTTTAACTTCAACTCCCTTTTAAGTCAATGAACTCTTCCCTCTTAAACTTAATATGCCATGGTGAGCAAAGGAAGATGTTAATTAAAATCTGGCTTTCCTCATATCCTCCCTGTTTGACACACAACTGATTTAGTTTTTCATTTTTGTTGAAGTATAACACACATATAAGTGCATCAATCACAAATATACTGCTCAGTTAATTTTCATCAAGTGAAAACATCTGTGTAATCAGAATTCAAGAAATTAAATACTTTCAGGGAGATTGGGATTGACAAGTGTACACCACTTGTGAGAGTTGGACTGTGAAGAAGGCTGAGCACCGAAGAATTGATGCTTTTGAACTGTGGTGTTGGAGAAGACTTTTGAGAGTCCCTTGGACTGCAAGGACATCCAACCAGTCCATTCTGAAGGAGATCAGCCCTGGGATTTCTTTGGAAGGAATGATGCTAAAGCTGAAACTCCAGTACTTTGGCCACCTCATGCGAAGAGTTGACTCATTGGAAAAGACTCTGATGCTGGGAGGGATTGGGGGCAAGAGGAGAAGGGGACGACAGAGGATGAGATGGCTGGATGGCATCACCGACTCGATGGACATGAGTCTGGGTGAACTCCGGGAGTTGGTGATGGACAGGGAGGCCTGGCGTGCTGCAATTCATGGGGTCTCAAAGAGTGGGACACAACTGAGCAACTGATCTGATCTGATCTGATCTGATGAATAAAATAGATATAAGATAGATAACTAACGAGAACACTTTTGAATATCTGTTGCATATATACCCAGGAAAGGACTTCTTAGGCCACATTATTTATAATTTCCTATCATAGATTCTGCCAAATTATTTTCTGAAAACAAATCTATACTCCTATCAATCATGTATATGAGTTCCAGTTGCTCCACATCTCCCTTTTTTATTTTAGCAGGTGAATGTATCATAATATACACATTTTTACTCAGTTATACATGGACATTACCATTTTAATTGCATCTACCTGATGCAAATTAGGCACCTTTTCCATGTTTATCAGCCACGTGTAAAGCCTCTTTTAAGAATTTCCTTTGTAAATTTCTTTTCCATTTTTCTATTGTCTTTTTCTTATTGTTCAGCAAGCATTATTTATATAATTTTTATACAGGTCATTTTTCAGGTGTCTATTATATCAGTATCTTCTATTCTGTGGCTTGTCTTTTCACTATCTTGACAGTGTTGTATGAAGAACAGAAACACATAATTTTAATGCCGTCCACTCAGCAAGGTTTTTCCCGTATAGCTAGCATTCCACACATCTTGTATAAGAAGTCTTTGCCTACCTCAAAGTCCTGAAGATATTCTTCTATGATTTCTTCTGAAATGTTACTGTTTGGATCTATGTGTCCTATAGATATGAGCAAGATCATTTTTTTTCCTTGCATGTGTATATCCTATTGGACAAGCATGATTTGTTGAGAAGTCCCTCCTATTCCCCACTGCATGCCCCTTTCTCAAATCACCAAGTGCACATAGGTATGTTTCTGGACTCTTGATTCTCTTCTGTTGATATACTAGTCTATTCTTGCCCCTACTTCACCCTATCTTAATTACTAGAGCTTTATAATGTGTTGATACCTAGGATGATGCCGATGTCTGGAGAAGCTTGCTCAGGGTGCTGAAATAGAGGTTGGATGATTCCGCTGGGCGCTAGAATAGGGTGTAGAAGAGAATCTGTTATGATACCATGTCTGTGGTCTTTTTCTAACTGTAAGATGGAATATTCTGTTGAAGCACCAGTGACTGGGGGTCTTCTCAAAGCACTAGCACAAATCAATAGGTGAGACTCCGTCAGTGCTTGAAAACCTAAATGTGATGGTTAAAGCGCAGGACAATCATGAGCGGATAAGGGATCCAAACATGGAGCGTGTAAAACTCTCCCAGAGAGAAGGAAGAATCCTCTTTCATGTCAATTAATGTAAAAGAAGTAGGTACATGAAGCAGAAGCTAGTGAGGAACAGATAGGAATTTCTTGTGCACTCAAAACATGGTTGCTTTTACTAACCCTTAGTCACAACTCAATATGAGGAGAAAACAGCGCTGCGCACACCATAAGAGAGATGAAAATATAAAAAAATGTGAATTTTTTTTCAGGTATTAAGTTTTGTGTGAGTTGAATCTAAGGGTATTACTAAGTAATGGATGTGCTATGCAGTTAAATGAAGAGTATCGACCTAGCTATGAATCACCCATCTCTCCATACATAATAAAAATACAAATAACTCACAGAAAGAGCAAACTCATCCATAGCCTTGAGCCGCAGACCAAAAACTGTCCTGTGCAAAATTTGATTCCATTGCATCTTGTGAATTCTCCGCCCTGTTTATGTCAACCATGGTGAAATGCTGTGGCTTTGAAAAGGATAAACAACATTCGTTTTCTGCTGTGGCCAAACAAAACCTCCACACTTTACAAATCAAAACTGTACTGGCAAAAATCGAACAACTCCATCATTTGCTGAAACCTCGAAAATCCTAAAATTGGTCTTCGTGCTTCTGTAAGCAATTCAATCAATCAGTGTTAGCAAAAGCATGCGCTAGTCACCCACACTGGACTCAGGACAGGGCTAGGTGAGTCGGAGGTTCTCAAGGAGAATAACATGTGGTCTCTACATACATACATACACAGACACACACCATTACTTAAACATGCTTATTACATAATTGACCATTCAACAACATGGTGTTAGAGCTCGTATCCCTGTCCCTCCAGCATCACAGCCATCCATATGCTATCGTTACAGTTGTCTTTTCAACTCCTGTCTCTTAGAGCATTGCTTCTTGAAATTCTTTTGTGCATAAAAATTATCTAGGGGACTTCCCTGGTGGTCCAGTGGTTACGACTTCACTTTTCGATGCAAGGAGAGCAGGTTTTGGTCCCTGGTCAGGCAGCTAGGATACCACATACCCCATGGCCAAGGAACCAAAACAGAAAACAGAAACAATGATGTAACAAATTCAATGAAGAATTTAAGAATGGTCCACATTCTAAAAAAAAAAAAAAAAAAAATCTTTAAAAAAATTAACTATGGATCTTGTTAAAATGAGGTTTAAATTCAGTAGGTCTGGGGTTTGCAAGCTTGCTCAGTCACTTCAGTTGTGTCTGACTCTTTGTGACCCCATGGACTGTAGCCTTCTAGGCTCCTCTGTCTGTGGGATTCTGCAGACAAGAATACTGGAGTGGGTTGCCATGCCCTCCACCAGGGGATCTTCCTGACACAGGGATCAAACCTGTGTCTCCTACAATGCCTGCATTGGCAGGTGGGTTCTTTACCACTACCATCACCTGGGGTGGGGCCTAAGATTTTGTATTTCTAACAAACTGCCAGATGAAGCCAACGCTGCTGGTCCAAGGACTACATTTTGAGTAACAAAGCTCTAGGCCAATTCTGAGCTCCGTGAGGTTCAGGGCCTCTTTGTCTTGATGACCACTGTAACTCCAGCACCTACCATGCAGCCTTAATGGATGTTGAGAGAGGGAGGAAGTAAATGAATAAACATTTAAATAAACAGTACCTATGACTTGCATTTGTCGATACACTTTTATAAGTATACACATGAGAAAATTTAACAGTACGGGCATAAATACAAAGCTAGAAATCATAAGTCTGATGAAGAAAGCCTGATGCAAAAGGTATACAAAATGAAATAGAAAAGTAGTATTAAACTATAAACTGTTTTGAAAACCAGGCAAATTACTGAATATTAAGTAGGAAATAAAAGATGAATCAGAAAGTTTATAACCAGAAGAATTATGGACCAAAAGCTTTCCTTTGAAATCCTTAATCTGACTGCAATGGACACCCTGGTAGAGAAGCAGTTGGCAGTATATTGTTGCATTAATTCAAAGAGAAGACCAGACAGTTCCAGACTAGCTTCTAGGCAATTATGAGGGAGGAGGAACTGATGAATACCACCCATATTTCAAGTGTATAATCCGTTCTCTTCCTTTATGTCTGATAGTGATTGTTCTGACTCAGCCAAGTCAGCACAGTGCTGTGTTCCTGCAGAGGTTCAGAACTCAGGGAACTCACACACAGGGCTTTGTCAGTCATGAGGTCAGATGTGCCCAGAGACAAGCCTCCAGTAATAAGTTCTCTTTGCTTCCGGGTTTTCTCCCTAGAGTTTGCTCTGCAACTCAGATACAGCCCTTTAACCACCTTGATCAGACTCTGTTAATTCTCCCGCAACTCTGTAGGATAAAGCCTAAGCCTATTAATGTGGCCTTCAAAGCCCTCTAAAGTCTGGCCCCTCGCTTCCTATCTTTGTCTGTATCCCTATTTGTTTCTCTATGTGTATGTGTGTGCTTGGGTCTTCCTCCTCTCTCCTTTCCTTTCTTCCTCTTTTCCTCTCCTTCTCTCTCCCACTCCTCTCTCTTTAATCTCTGTCTCTCTCCTATATTCTGTCTTTTGCTATGCTCTGTTTCATTCAACATTCCTGGACCCTCTCTGAGTTTTCACTGTGCTGTCTCTTTGCCTGGAGAGTGCGCCCCACCCCTTCTGTGTCTAGTGAACTCATTCTCCACAGCTTGGCTCAAATACCACTTTCTCAGGAAATTCTCTCCTGATCTCCTCCACCCCACCTGCTATGTGGTTCTTATCTCAGAACTCTCAGGTATTTTTCACGTATTTCTGTTACTTCTTAGGACATTATCTTCTACAATTCCTCTTGTTTCCTCAGCTAGAATGTAAGCTCCCTAAGAGCAGACCCCAATTTTTACCCATCTCTATTTCCAGCACAAGGACTTGGTGCATGGCAGTCATTCTGTAATGTTTTATGTCTGTATACAGCACTCATGAAAGTCCAACAGTGTCGCTAAGGTCCCCGGTAAGAAAAACAAAAACATGTGCATGATGGTGGCATGCCACACAGAGTATGAATAACCTAAAGCAGAAGTCAAAGGAATCTACACCATAGAACTCAAAGTCAGTAGATGCTGTAGATATAATTACAGATACCAGGACCATGAAGAGCTCCCAGTGAGTGGGCTTAACCTGGCCCTGTAAGTTGAATTCACCATGATCACAGTTACTTTGAGCAGACCAAGGAAACAAGCTTCCCAGGTGGCACAGTTGTAACAAATAGGCCTGCCAATGCAGGAGATGAGGGTTCGATCCCTGGGTTGGGAAGATCCCCTGGAGTAGGAAATGGCAACCCACTCCATTATTCTAACCTGAAAAAATTCCATGGACAGAAGATCCTGACAGGCTACAGTCCATGGGGTCACGAAGAGTCAGACATGATTGAGCATGCACGCATGTACAGACCAATGAAACTTAGTGGAGCAGTATTTGCAAGTCACTGACATAAAGCATGTGAATTATTGTAGAGACTGTATACTGTATCATGTTACCTAGGTTAGCTACTGCCACTTCATTATAGGAAAAAGAGCAAACAACAGTTTATTCATGTGACACCAAATTATTCATTTTCTGTAAATGTCAATTAAAATTAAGTGATAATACAAATAGGCTTTACTCTGAGATAGCGGCATTCCTAGAAAGCCATATGAACAATTAAGTTGGGATAATTAAATTCTGATCTAACTGCATCGTGGGAGTTTGACATTTAAGTCAATCTTGGATAAAGGCCTTTAGCATCTCTGTTGTACCAATTTCACTTTTCAAGGATTTCAGTGTCTCCACTCAGACTGTATTAAGGGATCCATCAGAATCTGAAAAGGTGAATGCTTTAAAGATTTTCCCTTTGCCAGGTCACCTCTCTCAAGGGAAATCCTGTGAGTGAAAGAGATCTGAGATACTTTTAAAGGCTCAAGAAAAGTTATTTCTTTTTTTTTTTTTTTATTCTTCCAATTTTATTTTATTTTTAAACTTTACATAATTGTATTAGTTTTGCCAAATATCAAAATGAATCCGCCACAGGTATACATGTGTTCCCCATCCCGAACCCTCCTCCCTCCTCCCTCCCCATACCATCCCTCTGGGCCGTCCCAGTGCACCAGCCCCAAGCATCCAGCATCATGCATCGAACCTGGACTGGCAACTCGTTTCCTACATGATATTTTACATGTTTCATTGCCATTCTCCCAAATCTTCCCACCCTCTCCCTTTCCCACAGAGTCCATAAGACTGTTCTATACATCAGTGTCTCTTTTGCTGTCTCGTACACCGGGTTATTGTTACCATCTTTCTAAATTCCATATATGTGCGTTAGTATACTGTATTTATGTTTTTCCTTCTGGCTTACTTCACTCTGTATAATAGGCTCCAGTTTCATCCACCTCATTAGAACTGATTCAAATGTATTCTTTTTAATGGCTGAGTAATACTCCATTGTGTATATGTACCACAGCTTTCTTATCCATTCATCTGCTGATGGACATCTAGGTTGCTTCCATGTCTTGGCTATTATAAACAGTGCTGCGATGAACATTGGGGTACACGTGTCTCTTTCCCTTCTGGTTTCCTCAGTGTGTATGCCCAGCAGTGGGGTTGCTGGATCATAAGGCAGTTCTATTTCCAGTTTTTTAAGGAATCTCCACACTGTTCTCCATAGTGGCTGTACTAGTTTGCATTCCCACCAACAGTGTAAGAGAGTTCCCTTTTCTCCACACCCTCTCCAGCATTTATTATTTGTAGACTTTTGGATCGCAGCCATTCTGACTGGTGTGAAATGGTACCTCATAGTGGTTTTGATTTGCATTTCTCTGATAATGAGTGATGTTGAGCATCTTTTCATGTGTTTGTTAGCCATCTGTATGTCTTTTTTGGAGAAATGTCTATTTAGTTCTTTGGCCCATTTTTTGATTGGGTCGTTTATTTTTCTGGAGTTGAGCTGTAGGAGTTGCTTGTATATTTTTGAGATTAGTTGTTTGTCGGTTGTTTCATTTGCTATTATTTTCTCCCATTCTGAAGGCTGACTTTTCACCTTGCTAATAGTTTCCTTTGATGTGCAGAAGCTTTTAAGGTTAATTAGGTCCCATTTGTTTATTTTTGCTTTTATTTCCAATATTCTGGGAGGTGGGTCATAGAGGATCCTGCTGTGATGTATGTCGGAGAGTGTTTTGCCTATGTTCTCCTCTAGGAGTTTTATAGTTTCTGGTCTTACGTTTAGATCTTTAATCCATTTTGAGTTTATTTTTGTGTATGGTGTTAGAAAGTGGTCCAGTTTCATTCTTTTACAAGTGGTTGACCAGATTTCCCAGCACCACTTGTTAAAGAGATTGTCTTTAATCCATTGTATATTCTTGCCTCCTTTGTCGAAGATAAGGTGTCCATATGTGCGTGGATTTATCTCTGGGCTTTCTATTTTATTCCATTGATCAATAATTCTGTCTTTGTGCCAGTACCATACTGTCTTGATAACTGTGGCTTTGTAGTAGAGCCTGAAGTCAGGTAGGTTGATTCCTCCAGTTCCATTCTTCTTTCTCAAGATCGCTTTGGCTATTCGAGGTTTTTTGTATTTCCATACAAATTGTGAAATTATTTGTTCTAGCTCTGTGAAGAATGCTGTTGGTAGCTTGATAGGGATTGCATTGAATCTATAAATTGCTTTGGGTAGTATACTCATTTTCACTATATTGATTCTTCCAATCCATGAACATGGTATATTTCTCCATCTATTAGTGTCCTCTTTGATTTCTTTCACCAGTGTTTTATAGTTTTCTATATATAGGTCTTTAGTTTCTTTAGGTAGATATATTCCTAAGTATTTTATTCTTTCCGTTGCAATGGTGAATGGAATTGTTTCCTTAATTTCTCTTTCTGTTTTCTCATTATTAGTGTATAGGAATGCCAGGGATTTCTGTGTGTTGATTTTATATCCTGCAACTTTACTGTAGTCATTGATTATTTCTAGTAATTTTCTGGTGGACTCTTTAGGGTTTTCTATGTAGAGGATCATGTCATCTGCAAATAGTGAGAGTTTTACTTCTTCTTTTCCAATTTGGATTCCTTTTATTTCTTTTTCTGCTCTGATTGCTGTGGCCAAAACTTCCAAAACTATGTTGAATAGTAATGGTGAAAGTGGGCACCCTTGTCTTGTTCCTGACTTTAGAGGAAATGCTTTCAATTTTTCACCATTGAGGATAATGTTTGCAGTGGGTTTGTCATATATAGCTTTTATTATGTTGAGGTATGTTCCTTCTATTCCTGCTTTCTGGAGAGTTTTTATCATAAATGGATGTTGAATTTTGTCAAAGGCTTTCTCTGCATCTATTGAGATAATCATATGGTTTTTATTTTTCAATTTGTTAATGTGGTGTATTACATTGATTGATTTGCGGATATTGAAGAATCCTTGCATCCCTGGGATAAAGCCCACTTGATCATGGTGTATGATCTTTTTAATGTATTGTTGGATTCTGATTGCTAGAATTTTGTTAAGGATTTTTGCATCTATGTTCATCAGTGATATTGGCCTGTAGTTTTCTTTTTTTGTGGGATCTTTGTCAGGTTTTGGTATTAGGGTGATGGTGGCCTCATAGAATGAGTTTGGGAGTTTACCTTCCTCTGCAATTTTCTGGAAGAGTTTGAGCAGGATAGGTGTTAGCTCTTCTCTAAATTTTTGGTAGAATTCAGCTGTGAAGCCGTCTGGACCGGGGCTTTTGTTTGCTGGAAGATTTTTGATTACAGTTTCAATTTCCATGCTTGTGATGGGTCTGTTAAGATTTTCTATTTCTTCCTGGTCCAGTTTTGGAAAGTTGTACTTTTCTAAGAATTTGTCCATTTCTTCCACGTTGTCCATTTTATTGGCATATAATTGTTGATAGTAGTCTCTTATGATCCTTTGTATTTCTGTGTTGTCTGTTGTGATCTCTCCATTTTCGTTTCTAATTTTGTTGATTTGATTTTTCTCCCTTTGTTTCTTGATGAGTCTGGCTAATGGTTTGTCAATTTTATTTATCCTTTCAAAGAACCAGCTTTTGGTTTTGTTGATTTTTGCTATGGTCTCTTTTGTTTCTTTTGCATTTATTTCTGCTCTAATTTTTAAGATTTCTTTCCTTCTACTAACCCTGGGGTTCTTCATTTCTTCCTTTTCTAGTTGCTTTAGGTGTAGAGTTAGGTTATTTATTTGACTTTTTTCTTGTTTCTTGAGGTATGCCTGTATTGCTATGAACTTTCCCCTTAGGACTGCTTTTACCGTGTCCCACAGGTTTTGGGTTGTTGTGTTTTCATTTTCATTCGTTTCTATGCAAATTTTGATTTCTTTTTTGATTTCTTCTGTGATTTGTTGGTTATTCAGCAGCGTGTTGTTCAGCCTCCATATGTTGGAATTTTTAATAGTTTTTCTCCTGTAATTGAGATCTAATCTTACTGCATTGTGGTCAGAAAAAATGCTTGGAATGATTTCTATTTTTTTGAATTTACCAAGGCTAGCTTTATGGCCCAGGATGTGATCTATCCTGGAGAAGGTTCCATGTGCGCTTGAGAAAAAGGTGAAATTCATTGTTTTGGGATGAAATGACCTATAGATATCAATTAGGTCTAACTGGTCTATTGTATCGTTTAAAGTTTGTGTTTCCTTGTTAATTTTCTGTTTAGTTGATCTATCCATAGGTGTAAGTGGGGTATTAAAGTCTCCCACTATTATTGTGTTATTGTTAATTTCTCCTTTCATACTTGTTAGCATTTGTCTTATGTACTGTGGTGCTCCCGTGTTGGGTGCATATATATTTATAATTGTTATATCTTCTTCTTGGACTGATCCTTTGATCATTATGTAGTGACCTTCTTTGTCTCTTTTCACAGCCTTTGTTTTAAAGTCTATTTTATCTGATATGAGTATTGCTACTCCTGCTTTCTTTTGGTCCCTATTTGCATGGAAAATCTTTTTCCAGCCCTTCACTTTCAGTCTGTATGTGTCCCCTGTTTTGAGGTGGGTCTCTTGTAGACAACATATGTAGGGGTCTTGTTTTTGTATCCATTCAGCCAGTCTTTGTCTTTTGGTTGGGGCATTCAACCCATTTACATTTAAGGTAATTACTGATAAGTGTGATCCCGTTGCCATTTACTTTATTGTTTTGGGTTCGAGTTTATACACCGTTTTTGTGTTTCCTGTCTAGAGAATATCCTTTAGTATTTGTTGGAGAGCTGGTTTGGTGGTGCAGAATTCTCTCAGCTTTTGCTTGTCTGAAAAGCTTTTGATTTCTCCTTCATACTTGAATGAGATCCTTGCTGGGTACAATAATCTGGGCTGTAGGTTATTTTCTTTCATCATTTTAAGTATGTCTTGCCATTCCCTCCTGGCTTGAAGAGTTTCTATTGAAAGATCAGCTGTTATCCTTATGGGAATTCCCTTGTGTGTTATTTGTTGTTTTTCCCTTGCTGCTTTTAATATTTGTTCTTTGTGTTTGATCTTTGTTAATTTGATTAATATGTGTCTTGGGGTGTTTCTCCTTGGGTTTATCCTGTTTGGTACTCTCTGGGTTTCTTGGACTTGGGTGATTATTTCCTTCCCCATTTTAGGGAAGTTTTCCACTATTATCTCCTCAAGTATTTTCTCATGGTCGTTCTTTTTGTCTTCTTCTTCTGGAACCCCTATGATTCGAATGTTGTAGCGTTTAATATTGTCCTGGAGGTCTCTGAGATTGTCCTCATTTCTTTTAATTCGTTTTTCTTTTATCCTCTCTGATTCATTTATTTCTACCATTCTATCTTCTAATTCACTAATCCTGTCTTCTGCCTCTGTTATTCTACTATTTGTTGCCTCCAGAGTGTTTTTAATTTCACTTATTGCATTATTCATTATATATTGACTCTTTTTTATTTCTTCTAGGTCCTTGTTAAACCTTTCTTGCATCTTCTCAATCCTTGTCTCCAGGCTATTTATCTGTGATTCCATTTTAGTTTCAAGATTTTGGATCAATTTCACTATCATTATTCGGAATTCTTTATCAGGTAGATTCCCTATCTCTTCCTCTTTTGTTTGGTTTGGTGGGCATTTATCCTGTTCCTTTATCTGCTGAGTATTCCTCTGTCTCTTCATCTTGTTTAAATTGCTGAGTTTGGGGTGTCCTTTCTGTATTCTGGCAGTTTGTGGAGTTCTCTTTATTATGGCGTTTCCTCACTGTGTGTGGGTTTGTACAGGTGGCTTGTCAAGGTTTCCTGGTTAGGGAAGCTTGTGTCGGTGTTCTGGTGGGTGGAGCTGTATTTCTTCTCTCTTCTCCACTGGCCTCTGTCACATCTCCTTCAAAGCCACCAAGGGGCTGCTTCCCTATACCCGAGAGGACAAAGCTTCTTACAAGTGTCAATGTCTTCCTTCTCCAGGATCCTTAAGAGGTTCTGCTCCAGAAGGTGAGCCAGCATTTATATCCAAAGCTGAGTGTTATGAAGCCTCTTCTCCCCAGCTGACCACAAGGCAAAGCTTGAAGGGAGACTGAATATGAAAGAAAGCTTGTCACTTTGATGTGTTTAAAAAAACTGGGATGAGCAATTCCCAGCCCCTGACTGGTAAAGCCCCCTCTTTCCTTTCTGCAGTACGGTCCTCTGGGCAGCAACACCTGGTTTTAACATTCTAAGTCTGTGCTCTCCCCCCTCAAGAAAAGTTATTTCTCTTTGGAAAAAGGAAATACTTAAAAGATGTGGTAATCCCATGACTGCCTCAGTTTCCCTCACATTACAACAGCATTGGTTATTAGACTTCCTTGGTTCACCCTCCCCAGGAGGCTATTGAAGTTAAATCAGATACATTTCCCTGGAATCCTGTTGGTATTTTCTTAATAGTTGAATGAGAGAAGACAAACAGTGGTCATTCAAGTCTTTTCTCCAATCAGTAAGATCTTTCTTATCTTTTATATATTTTATATAATTTTGGTCCCAGATTTTCTTCCTAGTCATATTGTAATTTCAAAAAATAAATATGCAAAGATTCTCTAGTAATGAATATCAATAATCCTCCATGATGTACATCACAGTGCTAGATAGTTGCAGGGAAGAACAATAGTTATTCAACATCCCATGGACTGCAGCCTGGCCTGCTCCTCTGTCCATGGAATTCTCCAGGCAGGAGCACTGGAGTGGATTGCCATTTCCTTTTCCAGGGGAATCATCCCAACCTGGGGATCGAACCCAGGTCTCCCACATAGCAGGCAGATTCTTTACCAGCTGAACCACAGGGAAGCCCATTCAATATTCAACAAATGTTTATTGAAGGCTGACTAGGTACCTACAGAAGAATTGAGAGCTGGTCCTCATTTATAAAAAAGACTGCGAGAAAAGGGAGAACTTGTAGTTAGTGAGTATTTATCATGAGATATACATTGTTCTAGAATGTACGTGTTATCTTATTTAATGAGCTTACAGCTTAGCAAAGGATGAGTGAGGAAGTAAGGTATGATGGTGACAACAGGAATAATGATAATTTGTCTAACATTATTGCGCATGACACTCCGATAAGTGCTGTGCATGCACTATCTATTTAAATCCTTAATAACACTGTCAATCGGTAAGAACTCTGTACCTATGAGGAAGGTATAATTACCCTTACCTTAGAAACAAACAACCAAGATGCACAGAGGTGAGGGAACTTTCTCTAGGTCACACAGTTAATGAAGTAGGGAGCCCAAACTTGAATCAGGTCTGACTTGCTTCAAAGTGTGTATTAACTGTCCACGATATTGTCTCCCTTTTAAGTCTCTTAGAAATACCAAGATCTTCCATAGTCTGACCTGCTCTCCATAGAGAGGCATCTTTCGTCCCATTTAAGCCGAACTGTTTACAATTTCTGATCTTATCTATGCCATTTGGGGCTCCATATTGGTGGTTAGGTTTTGAGTTCTTGTTCTTTGTGGTGGAGGAAGGGCCTGAGCTTGACACTGAAGAATGAATAAGAAGTCAGTAGCGGGGAAAGAAAAGTTGGCCCAAGTGAGGAGCATGCCAGGCTCACAGTTCAAGAAGGAATAAATACGATGCTTGTAGCCTAAAAGTGAAGCCACTGGAGATAAATTCCGGGACTGTAGCGGGCATGGAGAAGATAAAGGGTTCAGTCTGCCCTGGCTCCTGCCTGTCTCTATAGCCTCAACTCAGGGCACTTCTCTCTCCACCCCACTCTGTGCTCCAGCCACACCAGACTCCCCTGGGTTCCTGCAAGGCACAATGTCTTGTTAGCACAGGACTTCTGCTTTGCAATTCTATCTGCACGTTTCCCTTCCCTGCCCTACTTTCTCTGGTGTTCACAGTACCAATTAAGTAACTTATTTCGTTATTATACACTAAATGACCATCACCCATGCTGGAATATGGTCCAGCCATATTCCATATCCACCCATATGGAATATGGAATATGGAATACACATAATTCCTCTGTATGTAACTTCCTATCCACCAGCAGATGTCTGGCATCCAGCCCAGTGCCTGGCTGAAAGCACACACTCAGAGAGTATTTGTTGAATGAGGGGTTTCTCTCACCAAGGATTTCTCTAAGAGCAGAGATTGTTCTTGGTATTTAACCACAGTAATTGTGTAACTACAGAATTTTTAAAAAGAAAATTGTTAAGACACTGTAATTGATTTCTTTATAGTTGTATCTGCTTCCAAGGTCTTAACCAGGGTGGATATAACTTTCCCATCTGTAGTGCAGGAAAAGCACAGTCTGTTACTCTAGTTGGTCCACCGTATTGTTACTTGAATGCACTGTTCCAGATCCTATGCTATGCACAGAGGAGAGATACAGTGCAAAGCAAGGCATGGTCCTGCCTTCAAGGAGTTCACAGTCTAGTAACCAGGCAATGGCAATGCAGCATGATATGCACTATGGCAGAGGAAGAGCAGGATATTATGGGAGTAAAGAGCAGCAAACTCAACCCAGATTAAGGGATAGGCAATGGAAGGCTTCCTCAAGGAAGCAACGTTTAAACTAGTAGATATTCCTCAAGAGTCAGGTAAAGTGTTTCAGGTAGGAAAAATAGCACGTGCCTTATAAGCTATAGTCAGGAACTTGGGTCTTTAAAACTTTTTGTGATAAGAACACTTAACACAAGGTCCGTCTGTGTGTGTACTCAGTTATGTCCAACTCTTTGTGACCCCACGGGCTAGTAACCCTCCAGGCTCCTCTGCTGCTGCTAAGTCACTTCAGTTGTGTCTACCTCTGTGCGACCCCATAGACGGCAGCCCACCAGGCTCCTCCATCCCTGGGATTCTCCAGGCAAGAACACTGAGTGGGTTGCCATTTCCTTCTCAGTCCATGGAATTCTCCAAGCAAGAATACTGGAGTGGGTAGCCATTCCCTTCCCCAACGGATCTTCCCGACCCAGAGATTGAACTCACATCTCTCGAATCTCCTGCATTGGCAGGAGGATTCTTTACCACTGTGCCACCTGGGAAGCCCATTCTATTTTATCCATGGTATCAATAGTGTACAAGTGTCAATTCCAACCTCCCAATCCATCTCACCCCCCTTCCCCCTTGGTGTCCATATGTTTGATTTCTACGTCTATGTCTCTATTTCTGCTTTGCAAATAATATCATTGATACTATTTTTCTAGATTCCCTATATATGCATTAATATATGGTATTTGTTTTTCTCTTACTTCACTCTGTATAGCACAAGGAACTCTACTCAATGCTCGGTAGTGACCTAAATGGGAAGGGAATTTTTTTAAAATGGGATACATGTATACATTTTGCTGTACAGTAGAAACTAAAATAACTATATTCCAATCAAAATTAATTTTAAAAGACTTCTATAGACTGAAGTTGGACAGAGAACCTGGGCAGAGGCAAGAGCCTTTTGCATATTGTCAAGATGTAATTAAACCCATATGACAGTGATTTATGATTCCTGTGTATCAGGGACACTGGCTCAGCCTCTAGCCTTTTGTATGATGCTGGGGTTTGGGGGTGGCTGAACCTAGAACTCTTTCTAATGACATCTCCCTGGATTCAAACAAGCTTCATTTTTCTCTGGTGCTTTAACTTTGACAGTCTCATCCTGATTACCTTTAATGAGGTAAACTACAATTCCCTGGGTTTCCTAAGTAGTGCTAGTGGTAAAGAACCTGCCTGCCAATGCAGGAGATTTAAGAGACACAGGTTCGATCCCTGGTTGAGAATATCATATGGCAACCCACTCCAGTACTCTTGCCTGGAGAATCCCATGGACAGAATCCCATGAACCTGGCGGGCTACAGCCCATGGGGTCATAAAGAGTTGGACACGACTGAAGCAACTTAGCACACACACACAGTTCCCTAGAGTAAGATCCGAGCACACCTTCTGTGTTCTCTTCATTTTCCAGTCTCTTCACATCTCTGAATACAGGATTTCCCTGAGAAAACAGGATGGACCCTCTAATCCTACATCAATCAAATTACCTCTTCTACCCCCACCGTTCCTCAGTTATTTGCATAAGATATTCAGCTAAGCTAGAACAAGGTACACACGAAGCCCCTTGATGAGGCTTTGAACTAAGATAGATAATCTTAGGAGTAGGCTTTTAGAGTAGGCTTGAGCTAGTATTGAAGATCATTAGAAAATGGTCTTCTCTTTGGCTTTACCCGATTCTATCAGTAAAATATACAAGTAAATGAATTAAGGTCAGGGGTGTATTGGGTTCAGTCAGAAACCTCTGAAGTTTAGAGTAGGTCAGTCTTCAATTGGGGGGTATGACATATGGCAAATATACAAAATATGAATTTAATTATAATAATCACTACCACTTTTAACCAGTTTCTGCAAGCATTATGCCACTTAATCTTTATAATAATGCTACAAGTTAGCAATTATAACTATTCCATTTTAACAGATAAAAAAGTGAGAATTGGCCAAGATCGTACAATTAATAAGTGGCAAAGCTGGAGGTTAAACCCCAGTCTGACTGCAAAGCCCACTGGGTCAGTTACTGTGTTATCCTTCCAAAGCAATACAGTAGAAAGAACTCTCAGCCTGAGGTAGGGGATTTGCCTTCTAAACCAAGTTTCAACATTAATTTTGAGGGTGACATTGGGAAAAGTCATTTAATCTCTCTGAGCCTCAGCCTGATTTTCCTCACCTGTAAAATAATCAGGACGACCTTGATGATCCCCAAGGTACCTTCCAGCACGTATGTCTCTGATTCTAACTTGCAATATCAAAACTTTCTGTCCTCTCATTTACAAGGAGTGTTTCGATTTTCAAAGAACCGTCATCTGCTATTGTATTTGATCTGTACAACCACCACAAGGTAGGCAAGCATTATCCTCTCTCTTGTGTTTTATGTACAGATGAGGAAACAGGCTGGAAATGCGTTGGGACCTCATCCATTAATGTCACTGCTCCCCAGTCAACAGTTCTAATATATTAAGTATCTCTCCCCACTTCTTTAGCTCAGGCATTTTTTCTCCCCACTGGGTCCTACCCCATTTCTTTCTCCCAGGAAGATTTTCAATACTAATTTCAATGTTAACTGTTAAGAAGCTTAAAGGAAAGTACAGAGGTCCCCATCCCCACCAGGGTACAGGGGCTGAGAGGCAGGGACAGTAGCTTAGGGCCAGTTCCAAACTCCTAGGAATAGTGCCTCAGGCTTCCCTGGTAGCTCAGACAGTGAAGAATCCACCCGCAGTGCAGGAGACCTGGGTTCAATCCTTGAGTCGGGAAGATTCCCTGGAGAAGGGAATGGCAACCCAGTCCAGTATTCTTGCCTGAAGAATCCCATGGACAGAGGAACCTGGTGGGCTACACTCCGTGGGGTCACAAATAGTTGGACGCGACTGAAGCGACTACCATTAACCAGGACTCAGGCTGACATCCATCCAGCCAGGATGAGGAAGAGGAAACAGCGGACATTTCTATAGGTAGGGAAATGCAAGGATGTAGATGTCACTGTCCAGGGTGGTGTAGTAGCTGCATCTACATCAGCAAGTAGAGGAAGCAGCCCACCCTTTCTGAGAAAATGTCTCCATCCTCTTCTGAGATGCTCCAACCAGAATCCTAGGAAGTAAGAGTAGGCAGACAGGATCGCCTAGGGCTTAAGGGTAAACTCTGGACTCAGACACTCTGTGCTGATGGGAGGACCCCTAACCTTGCCAAGTTTCAGTTTACCGTGTACATAATGGAGCTAAATCTTCCTTCACATGTGATGAAAAATAAATACATACATCTTATAGAGTGTCTGGCACTAAATAAGTGCTCAAAAAATGGAGCCCTCAAAAATGAGTGAGATCCTTTCTTCACTCTCTATATCCAATCAATCTTCAAATAGAAATTTGACCTTCTCAATCTACTGAAGTCTGTTCACTTTTTCTCCACCCTGGCTGCTATTACTTAGTCCAGGTACTCACCTCCTCCTATCTGGGCTCCTGGAATATTACTTTCTTATCCCCATGCCTCCATTCTTGTTGCCACATGATCCCCAATCCATTCTTCACTCTATACAGTAGAGTGATTTTGCCAAATTATGTGAATCGACTAATGTCGCCACCTGCCTTCCATCCTCACTGCCTTTCTGCAACAGACCTTCTGCAGTCCCCCAGGACCT
This sequence comes from Bos grunniens, assembly GCF_055505025.1. Classification (NCBI taxonomy): domain Eukaryota; kingdom Metazoa; phylum Chordata; class Mammalia; order Artiodactyla; family Bovidae; genus Bos; species Bos grunniens. Next base: position 65,006,115 of record NC_141171.1, read on the forward strand.
GGCACGGCCTCCTCCTCAGTCTCATCCCCCCATTGCCCTGCCCCTTCCCCACCGCGACCCCTACTGTAGCCCTCTGACATTCCTCCACTGGCGGAGGAGTGGGGTGGACAGTGGTGGGGGAGATGAGCCATTATTACTCCCACACCTTTGATGCTTGTGATTGTCTGTGCCCTTAACAACCTTCCCTGCAACACGGCTTTCCCTAGTGAACCAATTCTTTAGGTTTCAGCTTCAGGTCCTCCCCCTAGTAAGCCTGGGAAGGAAGTATTGTCAGTACAAGGCCTGGCCCACAGAAGGGACCTGATAAATATCTGTTGAATAAATGGCAAGAGTGACAGCATCAAATCTGATTCAACGTTGACCCTTAAATCCCTATGGACTGAAGACAAACTGGGCTCCCAGTCTGGGCCAGGACTCAGCTTCTGGGTTATGTCAGGACCCAGAATGGTGAGCCATAAAATAATACAGGTTCTTCCCTGAAATTCCTATTGGGTCAAGAGCACGTATGCAGTAAACAGCAAGTGATCAGCCCCCAGAGGCCCTGCAGGTATTAATACCTAAGACACACCTTCCCCTGTTAATCTTTTCCAACTTCTTCCTTCCCACAGGCTTCCCTTTCTCACCTAAATTCAGCCAATGAGACAAAAGACATCCCTTATGGGAAGAAGTTCTATCACATCCCTGGAAAAGAATTTTAATAGCTGATAAAGCTATTATCAGTGATAGCTTTAAAAACTTACATTTTCATGATTGCTAATTAGAACTGTCAATTTAGTATAAATCTCTGGAAGAAGTGGAGTCTCTTAGAAGAAAAGAGAGACTGAGAAACTACTTTGGCAGTTTTAAGAGTTTTATGAAATGTATTGTTGATGATCCTGTTAATCTCTTTTTCAAATACATGCAGATAGACAGCTAACATTCTCTATAATAAACTAGAAAAGCACATGCAAATCCCTATTAATACACCAGTTTGGGGAACACATGTTGGGGGATATAAGCAGAGAACAAATGTTTGGCATCTAAAGTGAATTTTCTTTTCAACTTTGTTTTTAATCCAAGGAACATTTGTTGGGTGCCTAATACATTAGAGATTGCAAAGGAATCAAAGTTTAAGATCCCACCCCTGCCTTTCAGTTGCTTGTGATCTAGTTGTGCAGGAGTGGAGGAAGATCACTCTAAAAACAGGTTGCACACGAGGCAGAGAGAGTGCAGAGAGGCAGGCATCAAGCCTGAACAAACAGGAGCGCAGGGAGCGAGGAGGGCTTGTTCTCTGCCGCATCCCCAGCACAGAGTCAGGCACATGACAGCATTCACTAGAATTGCAGCAGGGATGAAAGAAGGATGGAAGGGCAGTCAGGTCCTAGTTCCAACCCTGTTGATTAGAAAATATGTGAGCAATCACTGAGTCAAGATATGGAACAATCTAAATTTCCATCAGTGGATGAATGAATAGAGAAAATGCATTATATACACATGCTGCTGCTGCTAAGTCACTTCAGTCGTGTCCAACTCTGTGTGACCCCATAGACGGCAGCCACCAGGCTCCCCCATCCCTGGGATTCTCCAGGCAAGAACACTGGAATGGGTTGCCATTTCCTTCTCCAATGCAGGAAAGTGAAAAGTGAAAGTGAAGTCGCTCAGTCATGTCCAACTCTTCGCAACCCCATGGACTGCAGCCTACCAGGCTCCTCCACCCATGGGATTTTCCAGGCAAGAGTACTGGAGTGGGGTGCCATTGCCTTCTCCGATTATATACACATACCGGAATATCATTCAGCCTAAAAAGGAAATTCAGCCATATGGGACAATAGAGATAAACCTTGAAGATATTCCCTGGTGGCTCAGACGGTAAAGCATCTGCCTACAATGCAGGAGACCTGGGTTCGATCCCTGGGTCAGGAAGATCCTCTGGAGAAGGAAACAGCAACCCACTCCAGTACTCTTGCCTGGAAAATCCCATGGATGGAGAAGCGTGGTAGGCTACAGTCCATGGGGTTGCAAAGAGTCAGACATGACTGAGCGACTTCACTTTCACTTGAAGATATTGGGCTAAATGAAATAAGCTAGTCACGTAAGGGTAAATGTTGCATAACTCCAATTATATGAGGAGTCTAAAATAACTCAGTACATAGAATCAAACAGTGCAGTAGTAGCTGCCAGACACTGTAGCGGAGGGGAAGAGGGGAACTTGCTAATCAACAGGCATAGTTTCAGATAAGCAAGACTAGTAAGTTCTAGAGATCAGCTGTAGAACAGTGTGCCTATAGTTCACTGTGTTGTATGTTTGCAAATGTGTTAGGAAGATAAATCTCATACTGAGTGTTCTTGCCATGACAAAAGAAAATTCTTTTTAAAAAGAAATCTATTTGGTTGTTTTAAGAAAAGATTTGGGGAATCGTTTTGTGATCACAGTGAAACATATCATAGCATACAGAATTTAGTAATGAGAGAAAATCCTTCATCTAACCTAGGGCTTAAATAAATATAATAGCTAGCAAAGTGGCCAAAAAATGTGCTGCATTGGAAGCTACTGCACCCAACTAAATGGGGTTGAGAAAATCTCCTGGAGAATATGTCATCTGAGATGGATTTTGAAGTTGGAAAGGGTATCTAGGGACATGCACAGAGAAATAAGAAGATAAGAGGTATGCACAAATGAGAGCGCTCAGAATAGATAGGGAAGATCAGTGTGGCCAAGCAGTGAATGACTAATAAAAATAATAGTGAGAAAACATAGCACAGATTAGGCGCTTCCTATGTGCCTGTCTCTATCCTGTATGATGTACATGTGTTTATTCTTCACAACATTCCTGCATTTGTTTTCTATTGCTGCCATAACAAAACTTAGCAGCTTAAAATAACACACATTTGTCATCTTACAGTTATGTAGGTCAAAAGTCCGGTACAAGTGTCACTGAGCTAAAATAAGGGTGGCAGCTGGCCTCTGTTCCTTTCAGAGGGCTCTAAGGCAAAATCCATTTCCTCACTCATTGAGGCTTTTGAAAATTTTTAATTTCTATGGTTGTAGGATTCAGGTCCTTGTTTCCTTGCTGACTTTCAGCTAAGGGCTCGTCCCAGCTTCCTCATTCCTTGGCTTATGGCCATCTTTCCCTATCTTCAAAGCCAGAAGAGTTTCTTATGTTTGTTAGGGCTTCCCTGGTGTGGCAGACGGTAAAGAATCTGCCTGCAATGCAGGAGACCCAGGGTTGATTCCTGGGTGGGGAAGATCTCCTGGAGAAGGGAATGGCTACCCACTCCAGTATTCTTGCCTGGAGAATCCCATGGACAGAGGAGCCTGATGAGCTATAGTCCATGGCGTCTCAAAGAGTCGGACACCTTACACTCTTAAAAACTCTCCTAGCTATTCTTCTGTCTCATCTATCTGATCAATTGTCTTCCTCTTTGAAGGACCAGTGTGATTACACTGAGTCCAGCTGGATGGTCAGCCTGCTTTAAGGTTCCTTACCTTAACTCTGGAGCTTCCCTTGTAGTTCAGTTGGTAAAAAATCTGCCTGCAATGCAGGAGACCTAGGTTCAATTCCTAGGTCAGAAAGATCCCCTGGAGAAGGAAATGGCAATGCACTCCAGTGTTCTTGCCTAGAGAATCCCATAGACAGAGGAGACTGGCAGGCTACAGTCCATGGGGTCTCAAGAGTCGGACATGACTTAGCCACTAACCCTCCACCTCCACCTCCAACCTTAACTCTATTGGAAGTCTATTTTGCCATCTAATGCAACACATTCACAGGACCTAGGGACTGGGACACAGAGTGTTGGGTGGCTGATTTTCTGCTTACTGCATCCTGCCTGCCAGGTGAGGAACTGAGGCTGCGTGTGGTTAGGTAACTTGTCCAAGGTCATCACTTAGTTCTTGACAGAATGGCTTTTGATCCCAAGCAGGCTGACACTGAAGCCTTTTCTCTTAACTGCAGGCTTCCATCAGAGAACTTTCCCTTTTTCCATAAAGGGTAAGTAGAGGACCCAGCGAGAATAGGATACTGGGTAGGGATTTACTGTAGCCACCCTCAAAAGGCAGACACAAGAGGTGGATGGCTTGAAGGGACACTCCACAGTGATTTCTAGTCACTTCAATTTTCCATTGCTGGGTAACAAATTACCACAAACTTAGTAGTTTTATATAATATCCATGTATTACCTTACAGTTCAGTCTAAATTTGTGACCAGCCTTTTGTAATATTTTTAAAGAAATGCAGTTTTATTATTTTAACTTTAGGCAATAATTTGCTCTATGACAACCACTTTGCAGAGCACAGGTCTGAGGAAACATGATTTTATGACTATGTAAGAATTATGGATATCTGAGATGCATGTTTCTCAAAAATAAGTGCTCCTAAGATTTTTGAAATCAGTTTATGACCTCATAGAATTCCTCATGCAAATTCACTAACAAATACTGAGGCTGTTCTGAGTTCTAGATCATTATGAAGAAGTCTAAAAGCCCTTAAATTATTTAATAATTTAGGATGGTGCTAACAGTGCAAAAGAGGAGAATGAAGGAAGGTACTGGCAAGAAAAATCAAAGAGTTCAAAGAAATGAGAAGTGAGGAGAGGAAGCACCACCAGGCAGACTTCTTGGAGGAGGTGACACTAACAGCTGGATGGTTAATCATTACACACAGAGTCCATGTCCTGGCTTCAGATGTTCTGCTCAATCTAGTCCTTTCCTTACTCTCCACACTCATCCTATGCTGCCAGTTACCTTGAACATATGAAGCCCTTTCCTGTCCCTGAACCTTTGCTCTTCCCATCTCCTCTGTCTAGAAAGCTGTTCCTTCAGATTCTTCACCCAGCTGGATCATTCTCAATCCTCAGCTCTCAATTTAAATGTCACCCACCCAGAGAGACTGTCCCTCAGCTCCCTACTACATCAGTCCCTTCTGTCCCTCTTCCTGACCCCCCACCACCCACCAAATTACTGGAAAGAATAACAACTGTATTCAGTGCTGACATGAGGGGTGTTGCTATTATCTCCATTTTACAGATGAATGAGCTGAAACTAAGTCACCGTCCCAAGGTCACACAGTGAGAGAGGAAGCTGGGATTTGAGTCCAGGTTGGATGATGCCACAGTCCTTAATTTAACTGTTACATTCTAGGTTTTTCTACATATTATAAATTCTACAGGTATTCATTTAGAAAGTCAGAAAAACAGAAGAAAGAAGGTAAGGGGAAAAAAGAGCCCATAATCTAGCCTCCCAGCTGACTCAGTAATTTCTTAGATTACACACTTGTGACCACTTATCTGCCAAAGTTGATTTTCCAATCGGTCATACAGTAGAGTGTTTTATAATCTGCTTTTTTTCACTTAACAGCAACTGAAAATCTCCTGCCAGGGCATCTTTCATTTCAGAGCAGTAGTATCTGTTTGAACCAGGTACCTCCTCAGGTCCAGGTAGCCAGTGAAGCACATTACATCTCATCCTCACAACAACGCTTTTAGGTTGGTTCTGTTATTATCCCCATTTCACAGATAGATGAAACTGAGGCTCAGGAATATGCAATAACCTGCCTTAAATCACCATTAATAAATGGCAGGGATGGAACAGGAAGGAGGTCTCTACAGCTTTTGAATTCCTACGGCGTAACTGTCTGCAATGTCTAAGAACCGAGTGTTCCCTTGATGAAATGATGGGGAGAGCTGTGGGTGAGGAAAGAAGGCTGTTCTCAGCCTCCAGGGCTGCCCCACCAGCTTGGCTGGGGATACGTGGGTGAGAAGGTCTGAGTCTGCAGGGAACTGGGTAGGGTGAAAAAATACCTGACAAATGGAGGCTTTTCAATTGGTTATTTTAAGTAAAACAGCTTCTTATAATGCATGCCTTGTGTGGCAGCAAAACAAACATTAATTAAAGGAGACGCACGCACTGTTATTTTCTCTCCCATTTGCTAATGAGTTGGGGTCTATTTTTAAAAAGTCCACAACATCCCACATCTAAATCTGCTGCCTACTCTAAGGACCTCGAATGACAGATATGCTGGGCCACAGATGACAATTCAGACCCTCACCTGACCCACCAAAGCAGAGGCCCAGTCTCCCAGCACCCATTTCACCTGTAAAATCAGCTGGTGACCAGGAAAGGGTAGGGGCTCTCAGGAGGGTACAGGAAAAACGTATGTTTGAGTATTATGGGTTGTCCAGCAGGCTGCTGCTGCTGCTAAATCACTTCAGTCGTGTCCGACTCTATGTGACCCCATGGATGGCAGCCCACCAGGCTCCCCCATCCCTGGGATTCTCCAGGCAAGAACACTAGAGTGGGTTGCCATTTCCTTCTCCAATGCATGAAAGTGAAAAGTGAAAGGGAAGTCACTCAGTCGTGTCCGACTCTTAGCGACCCCATGGACTGCAGCCCACCAGGCTCCTCCAGCCATGGGATTTGCCAGGCAAGAGTACTGGAGTGGGGTGCCATGGCCTTCAGCAGGCAGCCAGCTATAAAGAGAGAGTGGTTTTTTCTAAGAACTTACCCCACAAAGTGTATGTTGGAGGAAGTTCCATTTCTAACACAAGTGTGATGCCCCCATTCCTTTGTGTCTAGGAATTATGGATAAGGGGTACTGGGGACCTGAGAAGGGCAACCTTGAGAGAGGTGGCAGCCCTGGTTCAAGCTGGACCTACTTTCTGCACAATGAGCTCATACCATTGGAATTCAATGGACCCAGGTTCACACATAAGCTCCATCACTTGCTTTGTGGGCTTAATAATTTCATCTGTCTGACCCTCAGTTTCCTCATTTATCAAAAAGTGGGTGGGATATGCTTGTGTGGCCTGCAGAGCGTGATGGGCGTTAGAAGAATGAATGTCAAGTATTCTATGCACTAAGCAGTTCACAGTAGGTGCTCAGAACAGTGGCTGCTGCTGCTGGGCGGTTAATATGCTGTGGGCATGTTCTTGTCCCATGTCCCCACCACAGTACAAGCTGTTCCTGCTCCACAAAATACCCTTCTTTCTATTTCAGAACACCCAAAGCTTGCCTGCCCTGTGTATCCCCAGTAAACGGCTCCTCTTTCAGGCCACCTCTTCAGATTTCCCAGTTGGGCATGGCTTTCTGCACCTCGGTACTTTCACAGCACTTAATCAGTGAAAATAGGATCGTGTTGTTCCCCACCCCATGCTGTTCTCCCCAGTCCAGGTATCACAACTGCTTCGTGTGTGTCACATTCATTCCATTGAATTGACTTTCTTAAGAAGAAACTTCTTCAGTATTCCTCATCAAGCTTGGTATGTAGTCAGTGCTCAATAAACACTGTGCCATCCTTCATTTATTCAGCATGTGTTCAATGAGCACCTACTATGTGCTAGGCACCCTGCTAGGTTCCAGGGATACAGCAGTGAATGACAAAGCCCCCTGCCCTCGCTGGACTTCCACTTTAGTGGCAGGAGACAGATAATAATGAATAAACAAATCAATAAATATATGGTTATTTAAAGAACACATTAGACTTTGATAAATGCTATGAAGAAAAGAAAACAAGGTCAGATGAGAGAGCTGGATGGCAGAGAGATTACTTGGAGGGGTTTATGTGAGGAGCTGATGTCTGAGCAGAAGCCTGGGCACTGGGACACTTTCAGGGAAGTAAGTTCCAGGTGGGGGAACAACTGCATATGTCTTAATGTGGGAAAGACTTTGGTGTGTTCTAGGAACTAGAACAAAGCCAATGAGGCTGGGGCAGAGCCATGGCAGGAAAGACGGTACCAGATGAGACTAGAGGAGGGCCAGATGAAGTTGACCTGATCAAGGCATTTGGATTTTATTTTCTAAGTGTGACAGATTTTAAGTGGGGTGGGAAACAACATGATCCTATTTACAGCTTCAAAAGGTCCCTCTGGCTATTGTGTGGACATAGGTTGTTCAAGAACAAGGGAAGAAACAAGGAAATGTGGTGCTAGTATATATTCAATAGTATCTCAAATGTTACCAGGGACTGTGGAGGATGACTGGATTTGATGGACTGGAGGTGAGGGAAAGAGACGAGTCAGAACGTCCACCTGGTGTTCGGTCTAAATAGCAGGGGCACAACGGTGTCATTTCCTGAGAGGAGGAAGATGGAGAAGAATAAGCACTTCATGTTCAGAAGGACAGGAGACTGATATTTAGGAGCTGTTAGCATCCACATCGGAGAAGGCAACAGCACCCCACTCCAGTACTCTTGCCTGGAAAATCCCATGGCTGGAGGAGCCTGGTGGGCTGCAGTCCATGGGGTCGCTGAGGGTCAGACACGACTGAGCAACTTCACTTTCACTTTTCACTTTCATGCACTGGAGAAGGAAATGGCAACCCACTCCAGTGTTCTTGTCTGGAGAATCCCAGGGATGGGGGAGCCTGGTGGGCTTCCATCTATGGGGTTGCACAGAGCCAGACACGACTGAAGCGACTTAGTAGCAGCAGCAGCAGCAGCATCCACATATGAAAGTTATGGGCTTGGAGGAGATCATCTGTGGTAAGATGGTAGACAGGGATGGGAAGAGGGCTGAAGCCTGAGCTCTGGACACAATAGGAACTTAAGATTAAGCAAGAAAGGAAGAGCCAACAAAGGAGACTAAGCAGGACCAACCTGCAAAGTACACGGAGACTAAAGAGAGCATGGAGCCTAGAAGCTAAGCAGAATGTTGCCAGAAGAAATCATCGTCACTACCACCACCACCATCATCATCATTGTATCATCACCATCACCACCTCCATCACTACCACCACCACCATGACCACCATCATCATTATATTATCACCATCACCACCACCACCACCACCATCATCATTATATTATCACCATCACCACCACCATGTCATCATTATCATTGTATTCATCACCATCACCACCTCCATCACTACCACCACCACCACGACCACCATCATCATTATATTATCACCATCACCACCACCATGTCATCATCATCAATGCATCAAGTGAACATCTCGATCCTGCTGAATCTGAGCTAGATTTGACTTGCTCATCAAATTCTCACAATTCTTGAGATGAAATTCAGGATCTCCATTTTCAGTTATAGAGACTGAAACTTAGAGAGTGAGCCAAAGAATCAGTAAATATTAAAAAATGAACAAATTGATCTACATGCATTCTTTTGTGAACTATGGCCACACTACACTCCTAAAGCTTATCTCAATGGAAAATAATAGGAACATAAGACCATCCCTCTTCAAAACACAGCTCAGCAAATTCTACTGGAAGAGTACCAGGCTCTTGTTGGAGCTTGTTGTCCAGCCCGCAGTTTCCCACCCTGGGACTCGGCACACGAGCCCAGACCTGCCCCCTCCTCTGGGGCTGGAACACAGTGACCAGCAGCTGGGCAATTAACATGATTCACTTCCACTCTACCAGGGAAGTGCTGCGTGATCTGCAGCTGGTGAAAATGGGATGCTTTGCCACTCAGGCATAGCATCTTGGATGAAGGGGACTCATCAGTGGAATTGTTGCGGTTGGCCAGTTATTTACCCCAGCCTGGGAACCTCAAGGCCCGATACCAAGTGAGCCTCTCTCTGAACATAGCTCAGCTGAATAATTAGTCAAGATGGATCTTTATCTCTCAGTAATTTAGAGGAGGGCCATCCAAGTCCTTGCCTTCATGCTCCTGTTTCCATTACTTTTTAAAAATAGCCATTTGAAGCAGATGACCAAGGGAAATAGCTTGAGTTCAGTGATCTCTTGAGTTCAGCTGAATGAAGGCACACAGGAGGTGTCCCTTCTGTCTCCTTCATCTTGGACAAAGCTTTTGAAATAAAGAAGAATGTCCATATCTAACTCCTTGTGACAGATGTCCTGGGCAGGGGGGAGATTGATGAGATCAGAAGCTAATTCCTGTTTAACGCCGTTCCACTCCCTACATTGACCCCATGTATCTGCTTTCCTAAAGGCCCCTGGCCACAGCACCTGCTGCCCCACCTGCAACCAGGACATTGCTCCAAACACCGTCTGCACATCTCCATCCTGAAACACTCTCCCCATTCCAGGCCCTGAACTACAGGCTTCATTGGTACTTTTTTCTTTCTCATTACTAATACCTTCAAGATGAGTACTAGCACTCCATTTTATGAAGAAACAAACACAAAGAGATTTAATGACTTGCCCAATATCATACAACCAATAAGTTAACAAGGCAGGACCATCCTGTCTTGTCTGGCCCCTGAGCCTATTCTCTTAAACAATGCGTTCACCTTTCTCCATGAGGATAGCACAAAAGTAACTGGCAAATGGATCACTGTAATACTTTAGGTGTTTGTGAGTGGTACTAATAACTGGATGCATGCTCAGTCACTCAGTCAGGTCCAACACTTTGTGACCCCATGGACTGTAGCCTGCCAGGCTCTGGCGCCTTCCAGGAGGTTGCCATTTCCTACTCCAGGGGAACTTCAGACCCAGGGATCGAAACCTAAGCCTCTCGTGTGGCAGGCAGATTCTTTACCACTGTGCCACCTGGGAAGCCTAATAACTGGATAGATGATTAAAAAAATAAATGTCAAAATAGTGTATCCACTTCAATCAAAGATCTCTGCAATTCAGAGTAAGACTGAGGGCAGAAGTCACTGAACTACAGGGCACAGGCTACATCCAGCCTGCTGTTTCTGTGATGCAAGTTGTAATGGAACCCAGGCATGTGCACGTGTGTGCACATTTTCTGTGGCTATTTTCACACTACACCAGCAGGGATGAGGAGTACAGCAGAGACTATAAGGCCTTCAAAGCCTGAAATATTTACTACCTGGCCTTTAAAAAAAAAAAAAAAAAATGCCCACTACCTCATCTAGAAAGGTAAATCCAAGCTATGAGATTTAGAAATACACATTTAAAGGCCTGTGGTGAATCCGAATCCATGCCCCAGAAGGAAATGCTAACTATCAGAACCCAAAGATGGTCTAGCCAGATCCTTTCTGTCTTTCATTAGCACCAAGTTATGCATTTAATGGTATGCTTAGTGTCTCACTGACCAAAGGGAAAAAATGTCATTTTCCAGAGGAGACCAGCATCTAGCAGGCAGCATCTGGCTCCCCAGGCCACGTCAGAATGCATTTACCCGGTGGGCAAGGACTGGCAATTGAGCATTTCTCTCTCTCACTGCCTCTGCCCCTATGGATCATCAAATCCTTATATATCTTCACCTCTCCAGTCAGCCTACTTCTCCCACTATCTATGGGCTCTGTTTTAGTTCAACCCATCATCATCAGTGTTAAAGAGTAAATACCATAAATAATCATAGTGACATCTTAAATCATCACCCCAGCATGGTTAGAATTTTAAGAGCAGAATGATCGTGGTATAACACGGATACAGAAAGGGCTAACCAGTGCTCTGATGGCAAAGGCAGGGAAGTTCACAGAGAAGGTGATACCCCACTCAGCTCCTTCTTATCTCTAGCCCCCCTCCCTTCTTCCACCTTGGCAGTCTCCTACTCATACTTCAAAACCCAGTACAAGTTTCTCCTCCACTGGTAACTTTTCCCAACCTCTGCTTAGCAAACGCTTCTGTGTTCCCTTAGTATTGCTTTCTTACTTGCCACATGATCAAGATAAAGCTACAATTACTGTTTATTATATTTATATAACATAGTGATATAAATACACCATCTGGATAATCTTAAAGTCAACTGGCTTTACTGAGTGATCGCTATGCTCCAGACTCTGCTCCAAACACAACACTCCACAGAGAATCAAAGTATCTGACCCCAAAGCCTCTGTTTGCCCACCACTTTCTCATTTTCTTCCTGGAAGGAAGAGACTGTGGTGTATTCATTTTTATCTCCCCCAGCCCCTGTGCCCAACAGTACCTATTGTATAAGCAATGCTTGTAAAATGAGTGAATAATCAGTATGATACATGCAGTTCAAAAAGTTCCTGTCTCTTGGTGATCCAAACCCAAATCTAGGTACTCCTGTGAAGAGACTTGACAAATGTAATTAAAGTCCCAAGCCAGTTGACTTTAAGATTATCCAGATGGCCGTCACCCAATCTGATAAGCCCTTTAAAAGCAGAGCGTTTTCTCCAGATCTAGAAGTCAGAAAAATTGGAAGAGTTAAGGGATTTGCCACACTCTCACTTGCTTGAAGGTGGAGGGGGCAGATGATGAGGGACGCTGGCAGCTTCCAGGAGCTGAGACCAGCCCCTGGTGGACAGCCAACAAGGAAATGACGGCCTCATTCCCACAACCACAAGCAGATGAGTTCTGCAAACAGCCAGTGAGCATAAAAGAAGACCCCAACCTCCAAATGAGAGCCACAGCCCCAGCCAATACGTTGATTTCAGCCTGGTGAGACACTGAGTAGCATCTAGACACCCTCACTCAGACTTCTGACCTACAGAACTAGGAGATCATCAGTGAGTTACTAAACTTGTAGTGGCTTGCTATTCAACAACAACAACAAAAATGCAAACAGGTTTCTAATTCTGTGAAGATGATGGTGGCCAAACTGCTTTGTGTGGATTCCAAAGGTTCTGGGGAACATTACAAGAGGTGAACATTCCTGGGCATATATCCAGACAAAAATTTAATCCAAAAGATGCGTGCACCCCTATGTTCATAGCAGCACCATTCACAACAGCCAAGACAGGGAAACAACCTCAATGTCCATCTTCTTTATCTTTATGGATAAAGAAGATGGTACACATATGCAATGGAATACTACTCAGCCATAAAAAGAATGAAATAATGCCATTTGCAGCAACGTGGATGGACCTAGAGAGTGTCATAATGAGTGAAGTCAGGCAGAGGAAGATAAATATCATATGGTATCACCTATATGTAGTATCTAAAATTGGACACAAATGAATCTACATGAAACAGAAAAAGACTCAAGGCCATAGAGAACAGGAATCTGGCTGCCAAAGGGGAAGGGGTTGGGGAAGGGATGGAGTGGGAAACCGGGGTTAGCAGATGTAAACTATTACACACAGGATGGATAAACAAGGTCCTACTGAATAGTATTGAGAACTATATTCAGTCCTATGATAAACCACAATAGGAGAGAATATTAAAAAAGGATGAATAGGTGCATAATTGAATCACTTTGTTATAGAGCAGAAATTAATACAGTGTTGTAAATCATCTATACTTCAATCAATCAATCAATCAAAATAGTCCCAAAGTAAAAAAAAAAAAAAAAGAGGTGAGTGTTGGCCATGATCCAGCATCATAGAGTCGTCATGGGGTGAGGAAGTCCATGTCCTTCTACAAACAGATCATAAGTTGGTGAAGTAGGGAGTACTCTGCAGTGACTGGAGTGGACAGGAAATACAAAGTCCTGGGTCCTAGTCCCAGCTCTGCCTCACTGCGTGACCCTGGACAAGTCCCTTTATGTCCCTGACCTGTGGTTCTTTGGTGTGTCAGATGGGGGCATTCATTCCTCTCCTGTCTACAGGACTATGAATCAAGTTCAAGTAAGATAAAAGTCCAACAAGCCACATAAATTGTGGCCAATTCTGGGGGAACATAGTGTTTCCTCGATCACCTAGGAAGTTTGGTGCCGGGAGCCGGCATATTGCATATTGAGTGCATATTGCATATTGAGTGCAGCACTTTTCAGGATCTGGAATAGCTCAACTGGAATTCTATCTCTGCCGGTAGCCAGCGTGAGGAACTCCACCCATGACAAAGGTCATGAGGAAGGAGGCTTGGCATACGCAAAGGCGGGATCAAGCCTCAGGAGTCTCCCTGGAAATTCTCGAGCAATCTACCCCCAAAACCAGAGTCTGCCTACTTTCTGCTTTGTGCTTTCACCTACACCTCTGACTTTACGGGGGGCTGTCCCCCACTACCTCTCTGAAAAAAGAGTTAGCTTATAGCTCCAGTTAATAATTCCTGTGTGTGACAGTGTTTCAACCTACAAACTCCCTTGGAAGTCCTCTAGCCTGTCTGAATAGGTTTTTCCGGCCACATGTGATTGCTCAGAGCCTCCAAACTGTGAGAGGCATGAGATGTTCTAAACTGTCTAAATACAGATTCCTTTGAGCAGTCAAAAGATTGATTAGAAATTGTATTGGTGAAGGGATTTTCACTTGTTGGGCCAATGTTTGCTGCTAAGTTTCCATATCCCTTACCTGCTGTGTCCCTGGCAGTGTATTGATTAATATAGTTGGTGTAAGTAGTAGCTTTAATGTTTGTAACCTGGGACCCTTGAGTTAATTCTTTTTCTTGTTATAGCCCACCACACCTTTGCTCTGTAGGAATGCAACTTTATCTAATGCTTTTTGGAGGCTGGCGCCTGACTTGAGAATAATCACCTTTAGAGAAAAAGGCCTCCGGGCCAGAAGATGATGCAAATCACCTAAGCTTTTGCATATGATAAGTTTGCAGGAAGAAAGCCTGGCTTGCTGCCTGACTCTACCCCTTCCCCCATTATCCTCTATGCATAACTTAAGGTATAAAAACTACTTTGGAAAATAAAGTACGGGCCTTGTTCACCGAAACTTGGTCTCACCATGTCGTTCTTTCTCTTACCTTCTGGCTGAATTATTCAGCCTCTTTTCTCCACTGAATTTCCTCACTGAGCTATCCTTATTTCAGCCTCTTTTCTCCACTGAATTTCTTCACTGAGCTATCCTCATTCTATTACTCTTTATATCCTTAATTAACGTTTAATTAAGCAGTTGTTTCCTGATCTTCGCCGACGCCGTCCCCGCTTCGAATTCCCTGGATCAGCCGGGGCTGGTCCCCGGCAGTTTGGCAAAGAGCTATGCCATATTATAAGACTAATAAAATTCAGGTGAAGAGCTATGCCAAGTTACAAGACTAATAAAATTCAGGTGATTACGCAGAACTTCAAGGGGTTCAGATTACAGTTGTTCCATCCCTACTAAGAAAAGTGGTTCTTTGCCCTGTGACTCCCTGGGGGAAACATCATCATCATCAAAATAATGTCTTCTGTTTCAACAGCACTTTTCAGAGTACTTTCCCCTCTACCATTTGAATTGCAATAGCTTGTATCCATTAAAGGAAAAAAAATGGACTAAGAATCTTTCTAGTTCTGAAAATTCTGGTTTCCCACCACGAGATAGGGTTAGTCTCACCCACTAAACGGGAAGGAGACTGATGCCCAGCCAGGTAGGCAGCTTGCCAAGGATACGGGGCTGGTCACTGAAGCAGCAAAGACTCTCACTGCCAGTCCTAGCTTCTAATATTAAATAACTCCAGCTCCCTGCCTCTGGGATGGAGCTGGGAACATACAGACTTCTCACGTGGAGGCTCAGCTTTGCCTGTGCCAGGTCTGAACTGAAAGGGGGTTCACTCACACTCAAGTTCCATATTATAGCCTGAATATAAACAAAGCACTGGAATCATGTCTCATTTTGAAGAGCCCCTTCTCCCAGCCCCTCAGCTATTCCATGATGACAGTTATTCTTCTGGCTGGAATAGAAGTGGAGCAGAAGAATTTTTCTTTGCTATCTTCATCAAGTAGGGGGATGTGGGGAATCCTCTATAGGGTGTGCTTCTCTCAACACCCAGCTGATAAATATTCATTAAAGAACAGGGAAAAGGGACCCACAGTCCAGGACCTTTCTTGGAAAGACTTTGAGCTTCACCAGATGAGCCCCAAGTGGGGAGACCTTAGCTGGGTCTCTCAGTTCACACAATGTGGCTATCCTGAACACACAGTTTGGGGCCATGACTCCAGACATGGTGAGACATAAGCAGGTTAGAATTATCCTGGCCCTGAAAGTTATTCCTGAGCTCTAGAGTCTAACATGAATGGAGCCATCCAGTTCTAAAAGAGGTGGCATCCACGCAATTCACTTGTTATTGAGGCTGAGTGTGTACTGGGTGCTAGAGATTCCACGGGGCACAAAAGAGCTGTAAGTTCCTTTACTCTCGCAGAGAACGTGCTCGAGGGGCACAACTGACAGTCACTCACACAAATAGATGTCAGACATCAACTGTGATGTGAGCTGCATGGGGATCTGAAAGTCATAAGCTCGAACACTGAAAGAGTGAGGACTAGGCTGAGGTCTGAAGGATGAATAGGGTTGATGCATTGATCACGGGAAAGAGCAGCGTGTGCTAAGGGTGAGAGGCTTTTGAGTATGAAGGATCAAACAAATTTCTGTGTGACTGGAGTTACAGAATCCATGTTGTAACGGCAATGGTGAGAGAACCAAGGGCCAGACCACACAGGGCCACTGAGGAGTTGAATTTTATTCCAAGTGTAAGAGGAGAGCTTTGATGGGTTTTAAGCAACAAAGAAACAGGATGTAATCAATGTTTTTCAAAAGATCGTGCAGGCTGCCTTGTGGAGAGCTGATTAGGCAGAAAGTGGGAAGATGGGGGGGGGGGGCGGGGCCGGTTGGGAGTTGAATGGAAACAAGAAATCCTGTTTAAGTGCCCTTGTGATCACCCAGAATTGGGAAAGAAGCATCTTCTCACAACCCTGCACACCTATAACAGGGCTAGTGGTAAAGAATCCGCCTGCCAACACAGAAGACGTAAGAGATGCAGGTTCGATCCCTGAGTCAAGAAGATCCCTCGAGGGAGAACATGGCAACCCACTCCAGTTTCTTGCCTGGAGAAACCCATGGACAGAGGAGCCTGGCAGGCTACAGTCCATGGGGTCGCAAAGAGTCTGACACAACTGAATCGACTTAACACACAGCACAGAAGGTGAACAGAACATTGGACCAGTCATCAGAAGACTAGTATGATCTGGAGTCCAACTGCGTATGACTCCTCGGGCATTAGGAAAACGATTTGCCTCTATGTGTCTCATCTTGCTTAACTGTCCAAAAGAATCCATGCATCCTGGCTTACCTACTAATGATTTCAAACACACAATGTCAGAGCTAGGCGTGTAAGAGGAAGCAGTTGGTCTCTGGTCCCATGTGATGCTTGGTCCTTCCTCTATCTGGTTTATTTTGTGTCCCTAGCACCTAGTACCCTGGAGAACCATGGGTGGGCACCAAGTACATCTCTATAAATGATTTATCACTTGAACATCTTCAGAAATGGGGAAACTCTCTCTTACCCCCATAATAGCCACCGTTGCCATCAAAACATCCCCCTCCTATTCAGACAGCATCTGTTTCCTGTAACTTCTGCCAAATGCGCCTGGATCAAGTCATGTGGCACAAGCCTCATGTCAGTCCTTCAGTGAACACACCTCTCCAAGTCTCTTCTTCCTGTACAGCCTCCCCTCTTCCTGCAGCTGTTCTTCAAAGGGCATGGTTTCGTTGCACTCTCATGCTTTCACTCCTTTGAACAAGTCTCCTTTTATGTCCCTCTTCCTCTGAAGCATCTAGGACAGTGCCATCCATAGAACAAGCAATAAGTATTTGTTGGTTTTCTTGGGGTGAACACTGCCTGCCTAGAGTGAAAAGGAATCTCCCAGGAACCAAAGCAAAGTGGAACAGACAGGAACGTGGGAATAATACAGAGAGGGTGACAAGGTCTCAACAATCAAGCCAGCCAGCAGGCCTGGGTGCGTGTGACTTGGGACTCCTGAGTTTCTTTATCAGTAAAACTTGGTGGTTTGGACTAGTGATTGCTCTCGTTGTTAAGCATGAGGTTCTCGTTAAGCATTGTCAACCCTGAGCTTGAGGCTGTCAGAGTACATGTTATAAAGGGATTAAGGGTACAGCAGCTTCGGGATGACACTTCCTTAACAAACTGAGCAGGATGGAAGGAGTAATGGAATAACTTTGTCACTATCTGATTGAGTCTGACTTGATGCCACGTCTGGCCACCACATAAAATCAGCCCATATAACATCAACATCACTGGTAATATCTTTGGGAAGCCCTGGACTTGAAATCTCCTAGCTAAATCCAAACAGTCACAGTAGAACTCTTGGCTGGTCATGTTTCTCTTCACAGCTTTGGGAATAAGAGAGGAGCATTAGCATTAAGTCACTTCAGTAGTGTCCAACTCTGTGCGAGCCCATAGACGGCAGCCCATCAGGCTCCTTGGTCCCTGGGATTCTCCAGGCAAGAACACTGGAGTGGGTTGCCATTTCCTTCTCCAATGCATGAAAGTGAAAAGTCAAAGTGAAGTCGCTCAGTTGTGTCCGACCCTCAGCGACCCCATGGACTGCAGCCTACCAGGCTCCTCCATCCATGGGATTTTCCAGGCAAGAGTACTGGAGTGGGTTGCCATTGCCTTCTCCGAATGAGAGAGGAGAACAGGACAATAATCTCAAGGATGAATTTCTCATATATGATTGTCATATTTACCACTTTGATCCAGATTAGACTATCATTTGTCTTTTACTTCAGTCAAGTTCTCTTTCACCGTGGTAAGGGAACTGTGCCTGCACTCAACAAGACATTCCCCGAAGTGGCTGGACAGAATGCTGGTGGTGTCTTTTCTTTCTAAAATGGTCTCCCCTCCCTTTCTTCTAATCTATCATTTTGGTGGCCTTTGCCAGCCAGGAGGGCATTGGCTAGAAGGCAGTCTGAAAATATTTCTGGACATGATCAAATGTGTGCATCGTGTGTGTAAATGCATTGCATTCATATATGTATGCTCATACTTTTGGTGTATATGTAACTGCACATAACAGGATGTTTATACGTGTTGGTGATTTCATGGGCAAGTGTTGGCATATCTGTTGGCATGTGTCTCGATGTGTATGCATGTGTGACAGTGAGTGTGAAGATGTGCTTGCAGAGCTGTCTCACCCCTGAATGGCAACCCCACAAGTCATCATCCACGATAAGGAACGAAAATGCACAGGAGGCTCTGACATTTGGATTCTCACACTCTGCTGACAGAAGAGAAGGGTGCAGTAGGGCTTGCCAGCTCTGCTGATGAGCTGGGGCCAGCCCTTGGCCCCGCCCACGTTTGTGCGTGCTAAGTCGCTTCAGTCATCTCTGACTTTTTTGCAACCCTGTGGACTGTAGCCTGCTAGGCTCCTCTGTCCAAAGGATTCTCCAGGCAAGAATAATGGAGTTGGTTACCATTGCCTCCAGGGAATGTTCCCAACCCAGGGATTAAACCCACGTCTCTTTTGTCTCCTGCATTAGCAGCTGGGTTTTTTACCACTAGCGCCACCTGTCACACAGCCTTCTATAATTGATGTCTGTGCTTCTGATATCTCTTCCCTTGGCCTGCAGGTCCTTGTCCGGCCGCATCGTGGGCGGCGTCTGGTGGTTCTTCACCTTGATCATCATCTCCTCCTACACAGCCAACCTGGCCGCCTTCCTGACAGTGGAGAGGATGGTGTCTCCCATCGAGAGTGCTGAGGACCTAGCAAAGCAGACAGAAATCGCTTACGGGACCCTAGAAGCGGGATCTACGAAGGAGTTCTTCAGGGTAGGGACATCCCTTGCCCAGGGGCACTTCCACAGAAGGGAACCAATACGGTCATTAAAATATCCCTCTCAGAGAGCACGAGATTACAGGCAACTGCTTAAGTGAGTGTACGCCAGGGACACTGAGAACGTTTCTCAGCTTTATACAGATCCCCCAAACACCCTCCATTTCTATATTCATGGACACTTCAAAGCTCTTCCACTGAATTAGACCCCCTCACATACCCTAGTCCATACCAAGTGCTTTGAGGACTGCAGAGTGTATGATATACAATTCCCTTCCTGCTCCCACCGGCACCTTTAGTCTTGTTAGTAACTGATTAGGAACAGTTGGTTTTTTTTTAATCTCTGAAAAATCCAGCTTGTCGTCCCCATGGCAGCCGAGAGCTCCTTGGCAGCCCCAACCCAGAGTCACTCAGTCCTCCATCGACAGTTAATTAAGATGTGTGAAGGGCCGTGGGAGCTGCAAATGATAGAGAGATCTGAGAACAAACACCCCAAGCCTGCTTTCCCATCCTCCCTGCCACGCTGTCTTCGTGTTCCTGGAGATGAGATTTTCCTGATAGTTCACACCCGGAGACTGTGAGTGCAGCCTTGGTGCCGGGAGCACTGGGGTGAGGCTGAGGGGACATATTAATTTTCCGCATACTGTTGCCCAGAGCACTCTGCAGCTCAGCCTGTCTGCAGCCCCGCTCCCTGCTGTGACCATCCTGTCAAGTCAAATTGCATCTTGCAATTGCCCTGCTGTGTGCTTTGTTGGTTCTGGGCCTGGAAGGTGATCTGAGAATCTGGGCACAGCTGATTTTATCTATTTCTCAGTTTCCTATAAGAGAATATTCAATATACTGTAGATCCCATGATTGGTCAGGGGTATTTCTTTTCCTAATTTGAGATCCTCCATCCCTTTTCTCCTTTCTTTTTTTTTTCCCCCTCCCCAGGACATTGTTGCTTGAATGATGAATCTTCATGTAAAGAATCAAATATTTCAAGTTAGCAAGGAACTGAAAAGTGACCATACTGAAACTCCTCATAGAACAAATAGGGAAAGTTAGCAGTAGATAGAAGCCTGGAACCCAGGGCTCTTCACCCCCAAGCCAATGCTCACACTGGTGCCCACTTATGAAACAAATCACCTAGTTTACTTGATTAAAGACTATCTTACAACTCCCTCTACTAAATGCTTCACTAACATTCCCAGTAACTATCTCCATTCATTTTTCCTTGAGAGCTAGAATTTTCCTGGGCCCAAATATCTTTAGAGATGAGCTGGCTCAAACAACAACCTAAATGTATGTCAGTATTTTGCCAACTCCTGTTGATATCAAGAAAATAATCCTGATATTGTGCGTGAGGAATAATGACATATTACATGTATAAAGAAATCTGTAATCTATATATCAATCACTAGATTAGATAGGTTGCCTGACTCTAGTAGTAACTGTCTTTAAAAAATATATTCCCTTTGTATGGCTGAGTCCCTTTCATGTCCACCTGAAACTATCACAACATTGTTAATTGCCTATCAGTTCAGTTCAGTACTGTTCCTCAGTCGTGTCCGACTCTTTGCAACCCCATGAACCACAGCACACCAGGCATCCCTGTCCATCACCAACTCCCTGAGTTTACCCAAACTCATGTTCATTGAGTCGGTGATGCCATCCAACCATCTCATCCTCTGTCATCCCCTTCTCCTCCTGCCCTCAATCTTTCCCAGCATCAGGGTCTTTTCAAATGAGTCAGCTCTTCGCATCAGGTGGCCAAAGTATTGGAGTTTCAGCTTCAACATCAGTCCTTCCAATGAATACCCAGGACAGATCAGATCTCCTTTAGGATGGACTGGTTGTATCTCCTTACAGTCCAAGGGACTCTCCAGAGTCTTCTCCAACACCCAGTTCAAAAGCATCAATTCTTCGGCGCTCAGCTTTCTTTATAGTCCAACTCTCACATCCATACATGACTACTGGAAAAACCATAGCTTTGACTACATGGACCTTTGTTGGCAAAGTAATGTCTCTGCTTTTCAATATGCTGTCTAGGTTGGTCATAACTTTCCTTCCAAGGAGTAAGCGTCTTTTAATTTCATGGTTGCAGTCACCATCTGCAGTGATTTTGGAGCCCCCCAAAATAAAGTCAGCCACTGTTTCCACTGTTTCCCCATCTATTTGCCATGAAGTGATGGGACCAGATGCCATGATCTTAGTTTTCTGAATGTTGAGTTTTAAGCCAACTTTTTCACTCTTCTCGTTCACTTCCATCAAGAGGCTCTTTTGTTCTTTTTCACTTTCTGCCATAAGGGTGGTGTCATCTGCATATCTGAGGTTATTGATATTTCTCCCAGCAATCTTGATTCCAGCTTGTGTTTCTTCCAGTCCAGCGTTTCTCATGATGTACTCTGCATATAAGTTAAATAAGCAGGGTGACAATATACAGCCTTGACATACTCATTTTCCTATTTGGAACCAGTCTGTTGTTCCATGTCCAGTTCTAACTATTGCTTCCTGACCTATATACAGGTTTCTCAAGAGGCAGGTCAGGTGGTCTGGTATTCCTGTCTCTTTTAGAATTTTCCAGTTTATTGTGATCCCCACAGTCAAAGGCTTTGCCATAGCCAATAAAGCAGAAATAGATGTTTCTCTGGAACTCTCTTGCTTTTTCAATGATCCAGCAGATGTTGGCAATTTGATCTCTGGTTCCTCTGCCTTTTCTAAAACCAGCTTGAACGTCTGGAAGTTCACAGTTCACGTATTGCTGAAGCCTGGCTTGGAGAATTTAATTGCCTATACTCCAATACAAAATAAAAAGCTTAAAAATATAGTCCCTTTTATGTGTTTAGGGTTTTCCAGGTACTCAGCAGTAAAGAATCCACCTACCAATGCAAGAGACCTGGGTTCAATCCCTGGGTCGGGAAGATGCCCTGGAGGAGGAAAGGGCAATCCACTCCCGTATTCTTGCCTGGGAAATTCCATAAACAGAGGAGCCTGATGGGCTAAAGTCCACGGGGTCACAAAGAGTCTGACACAACTAAGCACACATGCACACACACACACACTCACACACACATGAACATATATGTTTAACACTTGTCCATTTACAAAGCATTTTCAAAAGCTGGACATCAGTAGCCCTAACATACATCTATTTAATACCTGCCAGTGAAGGGACGCTTTTTGGGAATAACGTCACACAGGACAATGCTGATTTTCATCCTGGATCATGGACCCTGACCAGGAGTCTGCTGGATGAAAGGTTAGATTCTGTGAAGGACTCACAGAAGGAAAGATGTCCCCTATCCCCAGGCAGTGCCCACAAACTTGAGACCTGCGCCCAAGTGTGAATGGCTCTCAATCCTTAACAGTCTAGCCTGGATATCCAGTAAGTGACCGGACTGTGTGTCCTAGAGGAGTATCAATCCTCACAACATTCCTTCTCAAGTGAGGGCACACAGGCCATACAGATGAATCACATGGGGAGCTTCTGAAAAAGATTTATTCTAGGCCCCACCCCAGACCTGCTGAATCAAAATCTCTAGGTTTAGAGCCTGCGGCCTGCATATTTACAGTCTCCATACAGGATGCTGGTGCCCACTAGAATTTGAGAACTATTGTCCTTGGAGCCAAGATAGTCTCAGAATACACACTACTTGTTCTGACCTGTGAGATAATGAGCGGAATGTGGCTGGAGAGAACCAGCATCTCCAGGGGAGTGAACAAACGAGTTGAAGTCACAAAGGAAGGAAGGTCTAAAATGAGTTCAGGAGGAAATGAGGAAAGCAGCTTGGCTGGGTATAGAGGCTTTTGAAATGTTAGCAGAAGACCATATCAAGTCCCAAGTTATTAACTTTATCGGACAACAAATTACATTCTGAGAACAGTCTTGCAATACGAGATGACTGTAGCTTGGCACCTATGGTCTAAAAATTCTTTATTGTTGTCTTTCAATGATGCACTCAGATTCCAACTGTAGTCAGCTCTCCACTTCTTCAGGACTGTGTAAATATGACCTTATTGAACAACAGATAGGTCCTCTGATGTCTTTAAGAGTCAGACAGAGCCCCAGTTTCTTAATTCTTCCCATGTTTAAGAGGAATCTAACTACTTAGCAGTAATTAAAAGATCCTGAGTTCTCCTATTCATTCTGGATTTGCAAGATATTTGCACTTCGGAGCCTACTGGTACTCATTAGAGCCTCTTGTTTTGCAATCACTCATAATTTGTCTCTTCCTGAGCTAATCTCGCTCATGAATGTGTGATCAAGCCACATTCAGCTCTTTCGTTAGTGTGTGTGCGCCGACCTCCATGCCAAGTGCAGCCCATGCTTCATTCCAGCTTTGTTCTGTCCCCGGCCAGAGGTCTAAAATCGCCGTGTTTGAGAAGATGTGGACGTACATGAAGTCAGCAGAGCCATCCGTGTTTGTGCGGACCACAGAGGAGGGGATGATCCGAGTAAGGAAATCCAAAGGCAAATACGCCTACCTTCTAGAGTCCACCATGAATGAGTACATTGAGCAGCGGAAACCCTGCGACACCATGAAGGTGGGAGGTAACTTGGATTCCAAAGGCTATGGCATTGCGACGCCCAAGGGGTCCGCCCTGAGGTAAGTAGCCAAGATTTGCTTCCTCGGTACTCCCTCTCCCCTCCCTGCCTCAGAAAGGAAGCTGCCGTGTCTGCCACAGGGCTCCAGTGCCACACGGGAGCTGTCGAGAGGTCTCTTCTTGGATACCTGTGGGCCTGGGAGATTCCAGCCACCTGCGATCTTCAGCCCGGAGGTTGGAAATGGACCCTGGGGCCTCAGCTTGCTCTGACTGTCACTGCCCGCGTGTTCCCTCTCCATGCCTCGTCTCACCCCTCCCAGTGTCCAACATTGATGAACCTTGTGTTTCTCTCGTGTGACTTGTAACATGCCACCCTTTACCAGACACCTCCACATCCAACTAGGCCACAAACAGGGTTCTCCAGCAACCTGGATACTTTGACCGAAGGTGGTTTGTAATGTGTGTCTCCAAAGAAACAAACACGTGGTCCAAATGAAAAATCAAGTCATTTGAGTCCTAAGATTCTAGCCATGGAAACTGAAATGACACCAATTGAGTGTCGGCACCCATTCTGTCCTTGATGCTGATTTCTCGAGCAAGAAGTAGGTAGTTCAGGAAAGAAACAAAGAGGACTTTATTTTCACATTAAGAGCCTCTGGTATGCATACCAAAGACTTATGGCAGAGTCTTATAGAACTAAAGTCAAAAGGCCTAGATTTAACTTTGAGATTTACTAATGACTGTCTTACAAAAGGTAAGACGTATCTCCCCGACCTTTAGTATCCTCATCTATAAAGAGAGGCTAATCACCTAATCCTTTCCTAGGTTTAAAGTGGTTTTAAGTTCAAGTGGAATAATCTATACAGAAGGTAATTAAATGCAATACAGTGTGAAGTCACCTGTAAGATATTATGTCAATTACAGAGGGATTAAATCATTTTAGGGAAGAGTAGCATTCAAGGAAAGGTGACAGTGTGTAAAAGGTTGTAAAAAGATGGAGGGGGGCTCCTAACCCATCATGGCATGACATCCAGAGCCACCTCTGCCTCCATATCATTCATTTATGTCAATAATATTGATCCCTACAACAATCTAGGCACTAGGCTAGGAGCTGGAGCTACAATTTGGGGGTAAGACAAACACGGTCCCTGTCCCCATGGAACTACATTCTTGAAGGGAAGAAAGACATTAAACACATGATTATTGTTTAATGGTCCATGACTATTATGATAGTCTATAAAACGGGACATAGAGGACACCTACTTTCAACAATTTGGCAGAGTAAAACTCCCACTATAAAACACCTAGATATACTGGAGAAAGATATAACAAATAGCCTTTTAAATGCAAGTTAAGAAATCTCTATACCAAAAAGGAAATCAAAACCATAGTAAGAAGCTAATTATTCTGAGGCTGCGCTAAGCAGGAAAAAGTTATAAATTATGTGACAACATATAATACATGAGCAAGAATCAGAAGTAAAAGTAAAAACATAAAAGCAATCAAAAATACTTTTAAAAGAAAAAGGTACTATCATAAAAGACCAGACATATTTGGAAAAGTACCAGTTAGGATTTAGAGAAGAAAAGTAGTCATTAATATAAAATGTCAGTGGAAGTGTTAAACAGCAAATTAGACAGAGTTGAAGAGAAAATTAGTGTACCAGAAAAAAATCAGATAAAATTCCCCAGACTATCACACAGAAGGAGTACAAATATAATAAAGAGGTGAAGAGACATGAGAGAGGAAAAAAAACCCAGGTGCATCATCTTTAAGTTCCAGATGGAGACAAGAGAGGGTGAAGCAGGGGTAATATTTGAAGCGAATTTTCTAGAATTTATGGAAAACATAAATACTCAGATTCAAAAATTTTGACTCCCAAGCCGGATAAAAAGATGAAAACCAGCAGCTGATTCAGTCGAAATTACAGAACAGTAAAGACACAGAGAAGATCTCAAATACACCCAGAGATAACAAGGTCCAACTGGAATGCAGGATGGGTGGGATGTGGCTGAGAAGACTCTTCCAAGGATACTTTTTTCAAGCTAAATGTGATGTATCAATTGGAATTAAGTAAGTTCAGTGAGGGGAGGGGTAGACAACAGTCTGGGCAGAGGGAACAAAATGTGCAAAGATTCTTAAGACAGAAAATTTTGGTACAGCTCATAAACCAAAAGAAGCTAAATCCTCCTAGAACACAGGTAATAACTAAGAGAAAAGGTTTAGCTATGACTGGAGAATGATAAAGTGCAAATAGATTTTGTTAAGGACTTTTGTCCTTATCTGAATAGAAATGAAAATATATTGAAGAATTGTAACTGTCCAAATATCAGGAAATAAACATATCTTTAGGAATATAAAAATAATTGAATGTGACCTAATAAAAGGAAACAAAATGGCCTGGTATTTTATAAATCATGCATTTTTATCTGGAAAAACTTAAAAAGCTCTTTGTACCCATTTAGGCAAAGTTCAAAGAGGATCCAGAGGACAGTGCTTGGCAAGAGACTTTGAGATACTTACAAAGCATCACCCTAGAAAGGCCCAAAGTAGAGAATGTGTTTTTATAGGCCCAGGAACACCAGTGATGCTGCACTGTTATAATTTACTGAAGGTTTTATTAAGTCAGGGACCTCATTTGATCCAAATATTTGGATGCAAAGTTGGGGGCAGGGGAAAGGTACAGAAAGTGACATGAATTGCCCACTCAATACATTATCTCCATCTTCCTATACCACACACAGATGCCCGGAACATAATGACGAAGTCAGTAACATGAACACAAATCTCAGGTCATCTGGCAATTCAAATGACCTTCCACTGTAACAAAAGCTACTGCTGAGTGACTGCCTACCACGTGCCACACACTGTGCTGTGCATTATCTCATATTATCCTCTTAATTTCCCTATGAAGGACCACCATCCCCATTGTACAGATGAGGAAACAGCAGCACAGAATTCAGTTACCTGACCAAGTGGACACAGCTAATAAAGGAGCCAGATTTCAAACCCAGGCAGTCTGACTTCAGAGCCCATGGTTGTACTCACTCTAACACTGTGCCCGGGCCCATGACCGACAGCACCATTAAAGGCAGAAGACTGGACTTAGACCAGGTTTCCCAGTACCTATGTACATGGGTCAAACAATAACCATCAACTCAAAAGATTTGCTTTTGGAGCCCAGAGCATCCACTCACCACTTTGAAGCCTGAAGGTCATAGTGAATGCTCACTTTAATGCACTTCTTTTTTTAATGCACCACTTTTTTGAGGAGTAACACTGCCTTTATGGGTTTTACATGATCCAGGTTTCTTTCTGAGATAAGTATTGAAAATAGTTCACCTCTATTAAAGAAATACTTAATTCTATTGCTTATGTCTCTGTAAGATGTAACAAGTCATTTACTGTTTGCAGAAAAAAAGACCAAGATAAAAGGAAAGAGTAATGAAAAGGAACATCTTCCAAGTCATACCACTGATGGTTGATGTGCAAGTCAAGAATACATAAATGGTGGTGGCCACATGTCCACAGCTCTCTCCCAGTTCTCCTTTCTCTCCATTGGCAACCTTTATGATAGCCATGGGGCTCCCTGACTCAAAAACAGAAGAGCAACTCTCATCCTAAGAGGGCCTTGAGTTGCTGGTCTGGAAAAATCCCTTCTCCCTCTATGGGATTCTACTTCTCATCTCTGCAATAAAAGGAATCATTCTAGAAACCAGTAGTGTAGAGGTCCCAGGAAACATACCATTGCAAAACAGCTGCAGAAAATATGAGTAAATAACCACATATGCACACACAGTCCAGCCAGGTTTCCTTCATGTCTCTGCCTTACTCGGCCAGATGATGCTGATTCCTCCAGGTATGGTCGAATACCAGCGAGTCATGGCAAATGAACTGCCACAGACACATGTGCCTGCCCCAATAATCTCAGACCCACTGATCTGATCCCAGCAAATGATTCTGCATGGCAGACATGGGAAATGAGCAGTGGCATAAAGGGGTAGTATTGATACACGATACCTTTGGTCCCCATTGAAAAGGGGCTTCAAGGTACTTAAAGATGATACAGAGGAAATCAGTGTTGTCCTCAAAGTATTTAGAATCACAGAAAATACCTTTCTAAACACTGTCTAACCATTCACAAAACTGCAGACTCTTTAGGAGTTTGTACACCACAGATGTTGCAAACCTCTCTTCCACCCTGTGAAAGGTGGGACTCCTGCAGTCCTCAAAGGAGGGTGCGCTCCAGACTTAGTGCCAGTGCCCACGGCAAGAAAGGATCTCCCTGGTGGTCCCCTCCACCACCTGCTCTCCAGAAAGCTAGACCTGATCACACCTGCAGGGCATTCACTCCCTTCCAGCCTGCCTCCAAGAAGCTTCAGGCTCCTCCAAGGCGGGTCACCCAGCTCTGCCCATAAGGTCAGAGAACTGATAGCTAAGGCCCAAATGTTCCTCTAAACCTTGCCAGGTCTACTTGGCAGGGGCCAGGCGTGTCCCTACAGAGCAGGAAAAGGCTGTGTCAGTGACAGAATGGTGTGTTTGTCTCTTCTGCTCTGGAAACAGATACTCAGGAAGCGAGGTGGTTCAGTGCTTGATTTTTCTATTTGGACAGGTGGCGTTTCTTTGAAACAGATGCTGTTTGTTGGCTGTCCCTGCATGCTGGGGGTTGGGTGAGGGGCTGAGTTTTGTTTCCAAAGCCCTGAGGTTGTGGATAAAGACCTGTACAGCCAATGCCAGTCACTGGGGGAAGATAATTGGTAAACCTACTAATTGTGATCTATTGCCAACTTCTGCTGCCAACTTAATGTATCTGCTGGTCTGAAGTTTCTTTTCTTTATTATGATAAATACTCCCTTCAGTTGGAAGCGATATGTTCAAATTTCCTAACTAAGGGAGCATGGCCCCTGTTTTCCCAACCCAAGAAGGAATCCACACCAGATTGGCCTGAGTTAAAATCTCAAGTAATGACACTCCTTCACAAACCATCTAGCAGGAGTTTAATGGATTTGCTGAGAGTTATACTCTAACTGGGACATTGGTCAAAGCCTGGTCTTTAACTGTGACTGTGGTTACGTGGAGTCTTCTCTGGTCCCTGTGATCGTGACATGTTTGTGTTCTGTCACGTCTTGTCCATGCCGGCTGTGTGGGCCAAGGTGACAGGAAGAGAGTGCAGCTTAGTGGGTGAGGGGCTAAGACCCACTCCCCATGCTTTCCATGCAGCTTCACAGATTCCTTTTCTTCACACAAAGAACTGTGTGCTGCACTTCAGGGTCAGTGGTGAGACAGACATGATTCCAGCCCTTAAATGATGCATGATCAAGTATAGCTCATTAGCAGTATTATATAGATACCTGATAGTCTACCCAATGCCCTAAGAGAGTCAGAGTTAGCAAGAGGAGGAGAGTTAGCATCGGAATGGGAGGATGTCCAAAGGTTTCAAGGCAGAGGTAACAACCAAGACTGGCCCCTGAAGAAACCGTGATAGGTGAGAAGGGACTCCAGGTGGAGGGGACAGAGGAAAAGCAAACACAGAGGTGGGAAAACATAGGGCTTGTTTTCAGGAATGTGAATCCACTTGAACTAGCGTGCACATTAATAAGCAAGAGCAACAGGTTGTGGTCACAGTGAAAAGGATTTCAAATGTCTCTGTATTTTTTATTTGATGTCAGTAGGGGTCACTGAAGGCCACTGATGGAGGAACCATGTCAGACAGACTCCCAAAGATGATCTTGGCAGTGGTTTGTGAGAACCTGCAGGCAGGGAAGGTTATTTAGAAAGCTGTTGTGGTCATTTGCGTAGGAGATAAGGAATGTGGTTACAATCATAAGGAGATGGGGACAGATGGAAGAAGTGGTTCTATGTTTGTCATCGAAGTCTTACTTTAAGACTTGGTAGTTTGGGAAAGAAGTCTGTTATAGGCACTTTCTAGGGACTTCTGTGCTCCTCTTCAGGAATAACCAGGTACAATCTGATTCTGGCAAGGACAGAAAACAGGCAGACATGGGGTTTACCTCCCAAACAGAATTATTCACTTCAGTTCAGTTCAGTCGCTCAGTCGTGTCCGACTCTTTGCGACCCCATGAATCGCAGCACGCCAGGCCTCCCTGTCCATCACCAACTCCCGGAGTTCACTCAAACTCACGTCCATCGAGTCAGTGATGCCATCCAGCCATCTCATCCTCTGTCATCCCCTTCTCCTCCTGCCCCCAATCCCTCCCAGCATCAAGGTCTTTTCCAATGAGTCAACTCTTTGCATCAGGTGACCAAAGTACTGGAGTTTCAGCTTTAGCATCATTCCTTCCAAAGAACACTCAGGACTGATCTCCTTTAGAATGGACTGGTTGGATCCCCTTGCAGTCCAAGGGACTCTCAAGAGTCTTCTCCAACACCACAGTTCAAAAGCATCAATTCTTCGGCTCTCAGCTTTCTTCACAGTCCAATAGTCTTGACTAGACAGACCTTTGTTGGCAAAGGAATGTCTCTGCTTTTGAATATGCTATCTAGGTTGGACATAACTTTCCTTCCAAGGAGTAAGCATCTTTTAATTTCATGGCTGCAATCACCACCTGCAGTGATTTTGGAGCCCCCCAAAATAAAGTCTGACACTGTTTCCACTGTTTCCCCATCTATCTGCCATGAAGTGATGGGACCAGATGCCATGATCTTCGTTTTCTGAATGTTGAGCTTTAAGCCAACTTTTTCACTCTCCTCTTTCACTTTCATCAAGAGGCTTTTTAGTTTCTCTTCACTTTCTGCCATAGGGTGGTGTCATCTGCATATCTGAGGTTATTGATATTTCTCCTGACAATCTTGATTCCAGCTTGTGCTTCTTCCAGCCCAGCATTTCTCATGATGTACTCTGCATATAAGTTAAATAAGCAGGGTGACAATATACAGCCTTGACGTACTCCTTTTCCTATTTGGAACCAGTCTGTTGTTTCATGTCCAGCTCGAACTGTTGCTTCCTGACCTGCATATAGGTTTCTCAAGAGGCAGGTCAGGTGGTATTATTAACCCACCTCAATTTTACCTCTAGGGCAACTAGAATGTTGAGAAAGGCTGGGAGGGGTACAGAATTCCTGGCATTGGAGTAGAAATGATGGAGAATGTCAATTATGTCTTCCTCCTTTAGCACTGACTGTGAAAGTGTTAGTCACTCAGTCGTGTCCAACTCTTCACCACCCAATGGACTGTAGCCCACCAGGCTGCTCTGTCTAGGGGAGTCTCCAGGCAAGAATAGTGGAGTGGGTTTCCATTTCCTCCACCTGGGGATCTTCCCAATCCAGGGATCGAAGCCATACTTCCTGCATTGCAGGCAGATTCTTTACTGTCTGAGTCACTAGAGAAGGCCAGCACTGACTGTAGCTTGTTTATATCTATTTTAGTTTTTAATCGGACATAAGTTCAAGATTGCTCATCAACATTTTAGTCTCAATAGCATTCCTACTGAATATATTTTTCCTCCTTCACACAAACCAAGGCTAGAAAAT
Source organism: Bos grunniens (assembly GCF_055505025.1). Taxonomy (NCBI): domain Eukaryota; kingdom Metazoa; phylum Chordata; class Mammalia; order Artiodactyla; family Bovidae; genus Bos; species Bos grunniens. The sequence goes on from NC_141171.1 coordinate 65,037,392, forward strand.
ATCTCCTAAGAATCACCTGTCTGCATTGGCATTTGGCTAAAAATAAGGAGGGAGGTTAAGGCCACGACTCAGGAAGAATACCACAAGGTTTTATAGGGAGTGGTCTCACTTCCAGGGACTGAAGGTCTCCTAGCTGCCCACCTCCACACTGGGACCACGTGACATTATTGTATCTTCAAGGCAATTAAGATTTTTCTACTTTTAGAGTCACATTGACTGAGAATATAACTGGGAAACAAATTCTGTTTGGTGGTGTTGACTCGCCATAAAGAACCACTTCCCAACTTCAGTATGCTTTAAAATCTAGGGAAGCTGGTTTAAAATGCCCCTTTCTAGACTCTGATTCCTGAGATTCCTGATTCTGCAGGTCTAGGTGGGGTCCAGAAATGTTCAATTTCCACAAGTCCCCTGGCGATTCTGTTATGGTGGACAGCAGTCCACTTTGGGAGACAAGGTTAGAGGTCAGGAAAGAGAGTTATACATGTTTTCTGAGGAAGCAGTGGCTTGGAAACAAAAGGAAGATGATTATGATGGGAGAATGACAGGGAAACTGCATTGAATAGTGTCGAAACCATGATCCGTGGAGTCAAACAACCTCAGTTCAAGGTCAAGGGCCATTACTTTACCAGCAGTTTGATCTAGCTTGGTGAGTCACTATAATTTTATGAGCCTCTGTTTTCTCTTCTGTAAAATTGGAGTAATAACAATTCATTGCAGTTGCTCTGAGTTCTGATGAAATAACATAAAGTGCTTGTCACAGAGGGTACTCATTACTGTTAATTCTCCACCCCAACCCTCCTCCCATTAGACCGATCACAAAATCACTTTTGGGCCAAATAACTTATTTTTTCCTTCTTTGTGAAACCAACTGTGTTCATCAGAAATACACATGAGCCCCACCCTCATCCCTCTGTATTAGAAATAAATTGTCTCTCTCTGAGAACAATCTGTGGTCCTCCCCCACAGAGAACGCACTTAAAAAAAAATAAAGCCCTGATATTTCTTTCTCTCCCTCCCTCCCACCCTCTGCCCATAGTATGGTATTGGTACAGGGTCTGCTGCTGAGAATAAATACAGTATGTCCCAGGGAAATGACAGTCCCTTTCAATTGGTCCTTGCCTCCTGATGGGTAGCCAGGGATGCTTGTTGTCATGGTAACCCCCTGAACTCTGTGACCCAGGTCAGGCCTGATCAGAGACAAAGGTCTCTCAGCAGAGAGGCTGGATTTGCCTGTATCTTCAGAAGAGCCAGAGAGAAAGGAAGAGAGGGAGGGAATTGGAGGATAAAAAGGGAGAGAGGAAAAAAAAGAAGGGAGGGAACAAGAGGGAGGTAGAAAGAGAAAGTGTTGTGTGTGCTTGTGTGTTTGAATAGAGACTGGAGGTTTGCCAGAGGAGTGCTGCATCAATACAGAAGCTTCTCAGGTCAGGACACATGGAACGGATTAGAGAAAATGCAGAGAAACCTTCTAGGAGACTGGTGCCCTAGCCCAGTACACAAGCCCAAGCCAGGGGGTGGGAGGTGGTTAATTTAGCCTTTTAGTGGTGGTGCTAAGACCTGCTGTTAACATTTATCAAGCACTGACTCATCCCAGGCACTTCTCTGAAGTATGAGATGCTCACTGGCTTATGTAATCCTAACAACAACCCTGGGAAGGTAATATTGTTTTCATCCCGATTGTATAATTTGGGAAACTGAGGCACAGAGAGATTATGGAGCTTGCACAGGGTGACCTGGTGTGGAAACTGTAAAGCTGGGTTTTCAACCCAGGCAACATGATATCCCAGGTTGGGATCTTCTCAACCATGAGGCCAGAGTGGATATAAAGAGGGAAACTGTCAGGAAAAGATTATTATTTGGAGGAAAAGATGATTTATCCTCTCCCCAACACACACACACACACTCAATTTAGTCTTTAGATGGAAAAGAATCCGCCTGACAATGCAGAAGACCCAGGTTCAATTCTTGGGTCAGTAAGATCCCCTGGTGAAAGGAATGGCTACTCACTCTGGTATTCTTGCCTGGGAAATCCCATGGACAGAGGAGCCTGGTGGTCTATGGTCCATGGGGTCACAAAGAGTCAGACACAACTGAGCAACTAACATTTTTACAACCAATATACAAATAAGAAAAGTAAGGTTCCAGAAAGGGAGGTGGCTGGCTGGCTGAGCTGCTGGAATTCCCTAGGGAATCCTGCCTTCCTTCTGTACTCATTGCCTTTAGGTGGGCACACAGTGCAAGGGTCAAGGTCACACCACAGGCTGACATCACTGTCCTCTGTCTAACAATGGAAAGGGGCACATCCATTGCTTCTTAAGTTTCCCTGCTTGCCCATGATGGACTGAAACAAAAACATCCCTGAAAGAGTTATATGCTTCCTGAAAGTCCACAGTGCTTTCAATTTCTTTCAATGATGAAAAGCAGACCACTTTACACTGTATGTAAGAGGAAAGAAGAGAAGACTTGTATTCATTTCATAACTACTATATGCCAGGCAGGGTGGGTGCCTTCCGGACCCTAGGAATGTCCCAGCATTCATCCTCCCCTCATATAGGAGGATTTAGAAGTTATCATTTTCCTTCACAGGTTAGGAAGCTAAGGCTCAGGGTAGTGAAGCTTTGCCCAGGTTCTCAGAGTGATTCATGGGACAGAGCTTAAGTACAAACCCTAATTACAAAACCCTTTTTCCCCCCTACATTCCCCACTCCGTGCTAACAGTGGCACACTTCCCTGCCTCTGCCACCTTGTAAGGTGGCATCCTGAGAACATCGTGGGAAACGAGGCACTGGACGGCCTCCACAGCCAAAGCACTCCTTCACTAGGCACCCGGCTAGGCTGGAGCTGCGTGGTGCGGATTTATGTTGGAGGATCCTGGCAGCATTACACAGGCAAACGCACACTTACTCCTGTTAGGGCTCTGTTTTTATCATGCCTGGTGGAGGAGCTCGTAACCAGCAGAGTGACACATTAAGGAGAGAGGGGAGGAGAGTGGAGACAGCAAGGTGACAAGGAAGATCTGGGGAGAGGAACCACACAGGAAACGAATGGCCTTGACCACGGTGAGAACAGCAGCCAGAGCAGGCTGTGATTTGCCTGCCCAAGCACTGAGTTCTCCCACTGATACACAAATTGCACGGTGCTTTCTTTTAAGAGGCTGATGCTGTCAAAAATAGCACTTTCTCTCTCTCTCTCTCTCTCTCTCTCTATCCTCCTCCCTCCACCTCTCTCCCCTCAGCAACTTTATTTCAGATTTGCCCAGTCTTTTGCTTTTCCCAAGAAGACAGCTGCTGTTACACAAAGGCAGACCAGGATGGGGAAGGACTACATACCTGCCCCAGCTCTATCTCTTGGAGATTGTGGATAGCAGAGCAATGTATTTTGTGTAGATCAGACCCTGTTCAAACTCTGCCTCTCACATCTACAATCCTGTCACCTTAAGGAAGTAGCAAGAAGCAGCGTGGACCACTGACTGATTGTCAGGGCCCTGGAGTTAGGACTCAGTATAAATTCCAGGACTGCCAGTTAATGGCAAAAATCAGTCAGACATGTTACTTCCACTCCCAAAGTCTCAATTTTCCCAAATATAACAACTGAAGGTAGCACTATCGTAAACTTTGGTGGTTGTTAAATGATTAAATGAGATGCTATGAAGTGCTTAGCATGGTGCCTGGCACACATTTAGTGACTAAGAACTGTTATTACTTAATCTCTCAGAAGCTTAGTTTTCTCATCTTCCCAATGGGGATCCTGAAACCCTGCAGGATTGTCTTAAGGATAAAGGCAATCACTTATGAAGAGCTCAAGGTGCCTCCGGAGTTCTTGGATATTAATCTCCCTTGCTCCCCCACGGGCCCCTCAACGTGCTACTCCCAGGGGAGCAGCATCTATTCTGTGAGTTTGGGGATCGACCCAAATAAGTGGTGATTACCTTCTCTGAGCCAGACCCTTCTTGGCTTCCTTTTATTGCAAAGGGGCAGAAACTGCAGGATACCAGGAAATACAACTGTTTAGCTATATAGTTTTATTCCCTTTACACTGGGTATCACAAACATTTAGCTGAAAGCCACATTGCTTCCATCTATTTTTCTGAAGGTAGAAAAGAAGGGGTAGGGAGTGGTCCTGAGTTGAGCCCCTGCACAGAAATTCTGGGTCATCTGTTTCAGGAACATCTTATGAATGGTCCTGTGGGCTGTGATCCTGGTTGGATCATCATATCTAATCAGTCTCTCCCTTGGGGAGGATCAGGGACAAAGACCCAGGTGAATCTTTAACCAAAGAAACCACATCCTCCCAACTGGATGGGGGTGGTAAGCCAGCAGTTTTCAAACAAAAGAAAGTCAGGCGGGGAAATTTACATATATTATTCATCCCTCCTCAGCACAGACAACTAGCAGAAAAAGAGCATAATGACCTCTTAATCATAGTCTCTATTCCCATGGGAATGAAATTTATTTCGCTGGAAGAATGTTTTAAAAAAAATTCATACCACTAGTCAAGCCAGTCTCCCTGTGTCCCATAAACACTACTTTTCCCCAGTCCAGTCTCTTTCCTCTTACTGCTTTTTATTTCTCTCCACCTATAATTCAAAATACAATTCAGTGAAGCAAGGGCCAACTGTCCCACAGAACCTAAAGGAAAATGTAGCTTGTAGGAAACTCCTATTGATTGCACGTCACATGGACTGATTTCTATCCAGCCAACTTCCATGTATATTGTAACTTCATGAGCATGTTATCAAATTAGTTGATGTGTTTGCTCTGTCTACTTCAGAAAACCAGGAAATACTAGTCTCACTGCATAGACCATACAACACAAATTAAATGAACCAGCTCTTTAAAGGGACTTAATAGTGCCTTTCACTGTTACCAGTGATCTTCCTAGATGCAGCATGAAAGTGTATGACCATGATCATGTAACTGAACTCTATCAACACCCCCAAGCATAGTATTCTCAAAGCACTAAGTACATACTTTTAAGAAAAGCAAAGATGAATACATCACGATAGTGGCACCTCCAAGATTAGGTCCCAAGATCTAATGCAGGGACTGCAACTGTGCACACCCCCAGGGGCCTGGAAAAGAAAATGAATGAAAAGGACTAGGGGTAAACATGTATGTAGTTTCCTCATTTTCAACAGAGGCCTAAGTATAGGCAACACTTCCTCTACTCTAAGAAACAAAACCACAGTGCAAATACTAGGGTAAATAGCAATTAAATATTTATTGAGGTATTAATATATATGGCAAGTCCTCACACGTCTTCCCTAATTCACGTACTCCTCGCAGAAACCCAGTGACACAGGTACTATTAAGAGTCTCTTACAGATAATCAATCAGTGGCACCAAGAGCTTACGTAAATTATCAAAGGTCATCCAGCTAGTAGATGTCAGAGTCAGAATCTGAACCCAGACACTGCAGCTTCAGAGCCTATGCCCTTATCCACTCCACTGTGCTGTAAATGGGGAAGTGACAGTCTCTAGGGAATTGCTGGGGCCTTAGTGAACAAAAGAGTGTATGCCTGTGTAGAGCGGACAGGCTCCACTCAGTTCTGCTGTAGCAATGCCAGACGGGAACACTGCCAGAACTTCTCATTTTTCCAAAAGAAATTGTGATTCTTCTGTGAACTATTGAAAATTTGAGTGCTCGTCACAGCTAAGGGAGAAGGAAAGAGAGGACACACAGTAACAACACCAATTCCAAGAGGAAAGGAAGTACCGTAAAGATAGACCGATAGATGGACAGAGAGATCAGCTGACAGAACGATCAACAGATAAGGCACTGAGGGAAAAGCATGCAGGCAGGGCTTAGTTCTAGCAAGACCTCCAGCAGGAAGCAGCAGTCCCTGAACGAGGCCTTCAAACAGTGATGGGGAGGACGTATTTCAGGTAAAAGGTACACCAAGTGTACAGCACAAGAGTGAAAAGGATGCTAATTCATGCATTCGTTTTCCATCTGTGTTCCACTGTTTTTCCTCAGGGGAATCATTTTCTCATAGAAAATCTCTCATGGAATCCCATTTTGCAAGACAGATAGGAGTGGAACTGCTGAAGGAAGAGATGAGAGGCTGGAGGTAGCAGTGGAGAGGGGGAGGAGGAGGAGAGAGAGCTGGAGACAGGTTCAGGCCCAGCGGGGGCACGTGGGAGACCAGAGCTGCCTCTTGTCCCTGGGAACCATTCCCTATAACTGGAGGAAACCATTCTCCGCATTCTGACCCTGTGCATTTTAAAGTCCACAAGAAAATAACAGTCCTGATGGTCTGCCCAGCCTCCTTTTCACACTGACGTCTGTCTTCTGCTAGCCAGTCCTTAGAATGAGCCCAGATTTTCTTCCTTTCATTGAACCAGACAGAGGTGGCCGAGATGAGGCCAGTAGGCTGGCTCTCATCCTGAACGGTGTTTCCACTCCCTCTATTGTTTGTGGGAAGACTTTCATTCATTCCCTCCATTATCTTTTGTGAAGCATCTCTGAGGTGGCTGACACAGAGCCACCTGCCTGCTGCTGCTGGCAAATGGGCCTGCATTACAGCACCAGATGTGGTTTACTGTGAGCTGCCAACGAACTGGTGACACCTGCTTCTCACAATATGAGGTGGCCTGGGGGTCAAACATGCCTTCAAAATGCTTTCTGTCTATAGAATCCCTGGCTGGAGGAGCCAGACCTCAGGTCCCCATCTGGATCTCTGGGCTTCATCAGATAACCTTAGCCATAGGACCCTAAAGAAAGTTACAGGGCCAGAAACACGTGTCACACATGTAAAACTAGTTTCTGAGGGTTCAAGTAACAGGTGGTACAACATATGTCTTAGAAACTGAAAAGCATTTCTTCATTCAGCAAACATTTCTCAAGCAGCTACTGTGTGAGCTATGGTGTCCCTACCATTAAAGAGATCTCAATCTGGCTGGAGGAGTAGATGACGGATAATGAAGTCCTGAGTCTGCTGTGTTGGGGCATTGAGTACAGCAGGAAAGAAAGGAAGGCTACATCTATTCTGTCTGGGTCATCACAGGAAGCATTGCAGAGAATAACATACGTTAGAGGCTTGAAAGATGAATAGGTTCCACAGTGGCCAAGCGTGCCACACAGAGCATGTACCAACACACCAGGTACGGCTTTTGTGGCCCATCCAATCCAGTCACTTGAAAATGCCCAGATTTAATCTCAAAGCACCTTCACCTCTGTCACCTCATTTGATTCTCACACTACGGGCAGCTGGGGCAGGAGAATTATTCCCATCTTCCAAGTAGAAAACTGAGATACAGTTAGGGTGACCAGCTGTCTGGGTTTGCCCAGCACTGAGTAGGTTCCCTGGATGTGCAATTTCCAGTGCTAAAGCCAGGAAACCCCCAGGCCATCGGGAACCAGTTGGTCACTCTAGGGATAGTTACAGGACGAGTCATATAACTTGATCAGAGAGTGAGGGACTCAAATCAGACCTTCAGACTCTCCTCCACCCCAGAGTAGAGAGAGAAGAGAGTGCACGACCTGCTTTTGCTTTTTTTTTTTCTTTCTTTCTTTCTTTTAAACCAAGTCCTTTGTGTTGTTTTGTAGAGTCAGAAACCAAAGACAAAACCTCTGTGTTCTGATTGACTCACTGCCTGGCCAACAGTCCTTCTCGTAAGGTCACAGAACTGTCTGTCCCCTGGGTATACTCAACCAGGGAAAAAACCATCTGGAATGGCCATTGTGAAGGCAACTTTGAGCCTACCTCTATTTCTGAAGGAGACCTGAGGATGTCTGCATTTTCACGGAGGCTCCTGATTTAACCCACTCACTCTCTTTCTGCTTGGTCATCGGTTCACTTCTCCCACTTTGCTTACCACCCCAAGCTACTGGATCAGTATAGTCCTATGAACCCTTAGCTCTTTGCCCAGAGATGGTGTTTCCCTTACATGGTCCATACTGATGATGTCACAGACTGGACTATGGACAGAAGGCATCTCATAGACCACTATCCAATTAAGAGAGTGGTGTGCACGATTCAGGCCTCCAAATATCTAGTCCTGTCCTAGAATCAACCACCCATCTCCACAAGGCATAGCAGGTCAAACAAGCTTGGGTTCTTGGCCAAAGTTCTGTCTCTCACTCCCAGCCAAATGAGCCTGGTTTGATCTCAACAAAGGGACAGAAAACAACCAAAGAAGGTTGCTCCTCAAAACCCTCAGCAGAAGTGGTTTCCACCTCCTTCTCCACAGGCCATGGCCAGTGCAGGGAGAAGTATAAAAAAGAAAGGAGGTGGCCAGGCCTTCTGAGCACAGACAGAGCACCCTGGGCCTCAGAAGCCTCAAACCTCATGGGAGGAAGAGTTAGAATGACCATGCTCACTTGTATATGTGTGTGTGCTCGGTCGTGTCCAACTCTTTGCTACCCTATAGACTATAGCCCACCAGGGTCCTTTGTTCATGGAATTTTCCAGGCAAGAATACTGGAGTAGGTTGCCATTTCCTACCCCAGAGGATCCTCCCGACCCAGGGATTGAATCTGCACCTCTTGCATCTCCTGCATTGCCAGGCAGATTCTTTACCACTGAGCCACCTCGGAAGCCTCACTTACTTGTATACTGACATTTAATTCAGGGCATGGAAATTCCCACCCTTCGTGGCTCTCCCTCAATGTCTTCAAACCTCACTCATCAGTAACTGCACTCCCCCTTCCTGAAGCCAGATGCAGAGACCCTTGAAATCTTGCCCTAGAAGCCCAGTGGTTCCCAGACTAGAGAGGGCATGGATCATCAATGTCCAAAAAGGAAATGGGGGTCGCACGGTACACTTGATAATGGGATATATTGCCAAGGAAAGATATGAAAGAAACAAAAGAAAAAATTATCATCCCTCATCAACATCATTTAGTAAGAGAAGTGTGTTAATATCAAAAAAGAAGGAAAGAAATCACCAATTGAACATAAAGGATTGTCCTTTCAATGGAAAAGCTCGACTCCCTAAAAACTCACTATACAACCCTGCTCTTTTCTCATTTTCCCATTGATGAGTAAAAGCTTCATGACCAATTGGCCTGGCTCATTGGACCAGCCCTCTGGGATCCACTGATTGAATCCCAACTTTATCTCTAGCTCATGAATTCTCTCCAAGTTTTCTCTGACAAGCAGTTGTCCCACCAACAATGTCTTACCAAATTGTCTTTTCAAATAGCAATTCCCAGAAAGCTCCAACAATTCCAAAGTTTGGCACCCTACTGAGCAGTAATCTGTGTCACTGTGGCTTCATCTCCCTGATCTAATACTGCCCTCCAGCATCTCAGAGATTAAATTTAATTCCTCTTCCACTAATGATCAATCCCAAATTTTCAAGTGAGCCCTGTTTACTTTGCAGTGACCCATTATCTCTGTCATCTCTGGATCCAGGGTTACTTTTGATGCTGTCTGTTTCTCTTATATAAGTCATTGTATCGGCCATTTCCTTCTCCAATGCATGAAAGTGAAAAGTGAAAGGGAAGTCGCTCAGTCGTGTCCGACTCTTAGCAACCCCATGGGCTACAGCCTACCAGGCTCCTCCATCCATGGGATTTTCCAGGCAAGAGTACTGGAGTGGGGTGCCATTGCCTTCTCTGGAATCGGCTAATTAGTTGATCCCTATTTACTTGGGACTGAGTGCTGAGTAAGGAAGGGCTGCTAGTCTGAGGCTTCTCCCTGCTTAAATACCCTCTGTATCTCCCTGGTCCACAGGCACAATGTTGACTTGTTAGTATTCAAGGATGTTAACAGTTGGGACTCAGCTGTTGTAACCTCATCTTCCCCTCATGACCATACTCCCCAGGCCCTGCAATTCCTATATTGAAGCTTCTGATTTCCCTTTGCACAAAGCAGTCCCTGAAGGTTTCCTAACTTCCACTCACTATCAGAATTAACCCCTTTCTCTATTTTTGGTACTTTCATAACCCTTTATCCTAAAATCATATATAGCTTTCCATGAACTATTGAGAAACTTCTCTCCCTCCCACACTAGACTGTACATTCCTTGAAAGATAAGGTTTACAACTTTATTCCTATCAAGGTATTCTGTATCCCTACTAAGTACCTAGCATAGTACTTGACACTTAATGGGCTCTCACAAAGTATTTGGGAAGTGGATCTGAAGACATCGACTCTTTACTCCGAAGGCTTTATAATCAAGCTAAAGGCTAAGGCTAACGCACGTGCAACTGTGGTGAGCAGTGCAGTGAGTTGGTTGCTAGTTGTTGGGGAATTTAATGTTCTGGTTTTTTTTAGCTACAAGGTGAGTGAGATCTTAGCTCCCTAACCAGGGATCAAACCTACACCCTCTACATTGGAAAGCGAAGTCTCAACCATTGGACTGCCAGGGAAGTCACAGCAGGGAGTTTTAAAGGAAAAATCAACTGTTCAAGGAAAAATTCAGGGAAAACATGGGGAGCATTGTAGGACAACCAGGTATTAGGAAAGAACTCAGGAGAACAGAAAGATGCAAGTACAGAGAAACAGGAAGAAACACACTGTTTGAAGGAGAGCAGGATGCCTAGCAGCCTAGTCTGATAAAAACAAAAGCTTCCTCTGGAGGAGGAGAAGCCAAGCATATCGTTGCAGGCTGGGCGTCAACTCCAATGGTTGTTTTATCCAGCACTGCTCAGATGCTTGAATTCAAGGTTTTGAAGGAAAGAGTGGAAGTGTGGACAACTGCTTTAGAATCAAAGCCCCAAATACAGTCCTTAGCCTTTCATAAGTTGAGGCCCAATTAAAATCATCTGAAATATCTCCCTTGGCTGCTTTTGCTTTTTCCAAACTTTAATTTTCCTGCAAATATATGATAATATACTTCTTCACCATGGCAAAATTGAATACAAAGTTGAGTACAAGGTCATCCAAGAGAATGTATTTCCAGAATTTTAACTTCTCCCTCCCAAGATAATTCACTGATACAAAGGCTCCCCTGGGTCTATCAGCTCCTGTGGCTGAAGGTCAGGGCTCAGGAAGTTGAGGGTGTCTTCTGCTCACTGGCCCTTTTGGGGAGTAAATGGCATGCACATCAATCACCATGTCAGTGATTACAAGCCTAGCTGCATCCTCTAACGACCCAGGACAATCATCACCTTTTTGCTGAACATTTGTCTAAATCTGGGAATTTTCAGATGACTTAACTCTGCCGAATTAGGACCATACCTGATTCTGCTTTTGTTTGTTTGCTTTAGGTTTGTTTTTCTATATTCCAAGCACAGGATTTGGCATAAGAAAAGTTCAACTAGAGATAGGTTTAATGAAACAAGTAGATGTAATAACCATCAGTATTTGAGGCCTTTATAAATGCCTTGCTAAGATACATCCAGTACTCCAGTATTCCACTCCAGTATTCTTGCCTGGGAAACCCCATGGACAGAGGAGCCTGGTGTGTACAGTCCAAAGGGTCGCAAAGAGTCAGACACAACTGAATGACTAAGTGTGCAAGATCCTTGCAGTTCTGTTTTTTATTCAAATTATGGAGGGAATAAAGAATAGTGTGCTACATTCATTCTGAAATGTCATCCTTTCTGTTTCTTTGATCCTTCAAATGTCCTTAATTCAACTAAAGGGAGGTGATGTTAGAGGTTTCTTTAAACATTTTTATTTAGCAAAATTAACACTTAATATACACCTGTGTTAGCTCTCCACCTGCACTTTTTCTCCTCATCCAAGAAATCTATATGTCTGGAAACTACTGCTAGTCAGGAGCATTGCCTCTGTTATATAGGATCCTGGATTCTGCGTGACTCTGGGCTCTAATTAAGTTCTTAGCTTTCATTTTAATGTAATATTTTTAGGAGGGAATATTTGCCAATCAAATGTAAATGCCAATCAAAATTCTTTAAACTCTATTTGAACATGTTGGGTATAACCTGTTTCTAAGGATAGTATCACTATCAATTACCAATGGCACTGATTTGCAATATAGTGGATCTTCTAGAAAACACATATTATAGGACAGTTTACCAGAACCAGTTAGCTACAGGAGATCATCTTTCTAAGACCATCATTCTTGTTGGAAGTGATGAAAGAAGGAAGAAAAGGAAAACGAGAGTCAAGTTGTAAACTAGCATCTTCTGAAATGGCTTACAAGGTGGTTTTTCTCATCTGCTGCCTTTGCTCTGCTGTAGACTTGGAGACTACAGACCCTTGGGTAATAGAGCCATAGGCAAAGTAGAAGTTTTTAAACTGACTCAACAAGTGTGGGGCCAAAAGGCCTAAGTGAGCACTAGAAGGATCTTTGGAAAGCTGGGAAGTACACTGGCTATATACATGGACTTGAGTCACTCAGAGCTGGGTTAGAACCATAGGCAAGTTATGTATTTGTCTGTGGGATGAAAACAGCAATAATATGACAACCAAATAGGATTAAATGAAACAATGCATGTAAAGCACTTAATACAATGTCTGGCCCATAATCAGCCCTCAGTAAAACAACTACAGTGATCACCCCATGACCTTGTACATGTTCTCTGCACACTATCTAGTCCTTTTTTATGTTCCAGATAGGTGAGTTTGCCAGAGAACTGAGTTAGAAATATGTAAGAAGACAGTGTGTTTAATTTTGTCCATTCATTCATCTGGGGGGAAATTAAGTGTTTCTCAAGCTCTTTCACTGCATGGAGCAGCTTGTACTAAATGTTGTG